>NC_045700.1:65714416-67138274 GCF_009834535.1 Camelus ferus
ACTAATTGTGGTAGGGATGGGAACGAGAGAAGTGATTTAATGAAAATTCAGGAGGCAGACTAGAAAGGGCTTTATGAATGACTAGTTGAAGGTGGTGAGAGAGAAATCAAAGGTGACCAACAAATTTCACGTTTGGGTGAGAAATGGTAGAATATGCCACAGAAACAGAGAACACAAGGAGAAGCTACTGGTGGGAAAGATCCCTATTGAAGGTAGAGGCTTAAACCATGAGCTTCCATCTTTGTACAGTTAAGAAGTCCTTCCTTATCAATCATTTTTTTCTCTGGCCACTGTAAATCTTGCTTAGTTTTACCTGGTTCTCAAAATGTGGTCCATGAACTACCTCCATTAGTTATACAGGGTGTCTGTCTATAAAGTTAGAATCTCTGATGGACCCAAACACTACACTATAAAGTTTGAGGATCACAACCGTAAGTTATTCAGAGTATCTCATCTCAATTCCATATGAAAGGTTTTCTAATACTTGAAGCAATTATTTTGTACTTTTCTCTGAGTATTCTCTAGGGTAAACATAACAAGGTAACTCAACAAATAATCCCCTTTCTACCCTCTTCATTCTACACAATGGTGCCTCTCATTGTAAGTTTATAATATACAGATACAGAAAAAAAGAAAAAATCACTTATATTCCTATCACTCAGAGCTAACCACTTAGTTTTTTTGTTGTAGATAAATAGGTGTTTTTAAACTTATATACACTCAATTTTATAACACTATCATGCATCTATTTTTATCTTTCAAGGCCATTATAAATACCTCTTCATGCCATTAATAGTCTTCTTAATGGTTTTAATGGCTGTATAATGGTAGAAACTACAAAATTTGTTTAATAAATTCCTTATTATTGGATATTTAGGTTTTCAGATTTGCCTATTATAAGGGATTTTACAACAATCATTCTTTTACTCAACTCTTTAGTTAAATCCATACATAAAAATTAACAATCTCATAGTCAAAACCAACACTGTTTCTTTTCTCACTTTAAAAAAATCTCTGTAAACTCCACAAGTAAAATAAGGCATTTCATTTATTGTTTTAGATTGTCTTTCTTCCTTTATTAGTTAGGCTGAATTTTTTTTTTACTGTTCTTTGACCAAATCACAATGATCTTGGATTTGATAACTTTATTATATATTTCTAGTATTAAAGACTGACAACAAAAAAATAAAAGGTATCAGAATTATGAGGGAATTATGTCAAAGATGTATTAATACACATGTTAAGGACTTGGATGAGCAACTGAAAAAAACCTGTGTAATTAGGTATAAAAAGAACAACAAAAAATACAAATGGGAACAGATACCAGATTTTCTAAACTGAAATATCATGTCATTCTACTTATCAGTGATTATATGCAAATTGAACATGTGCATATAATTTTGTTCCTTCCTGAATCTCCAATTGAGCTTCATGAAACTGATTTTGTTTTTACAGGCATAATCACACCAGTATTGAAGAATGGGAAAGGAGATAACAGCAAGAGTTTTGGAGGCTGGAAACAGATGGATGAATGGTAATGAGCTTGGAAGACCTCAGAAGGCTAACTTATAAGATGGAGGCAGGGAAAGCCTGATTTATGCCACAAAATCCTTAAGAGATTCATGATCTAAGGCACACTGGAAGGTAGAGTGAAAGAAAAGGCTGAAAATAAGGAAGGCTGGTTAAAGGCTCTTTGAGAAACAATTGGAACCCCTCCTCAACTCCCTGTGGAAGAACAACTAATCTACCCAATGCTGACAGAAAAACAGAGGTTTACTATCTGGATAGAGGGTTTCTTGACTGCCTACCATCAGCCATTGCTGAGGTGAGGTAATAAACCCCAGTCATCTCCTCTCCCTTGGCTCAGGGGATTAGTAAAGCTTTTCTCTAGGGAACCTGATCAACACCAAGGGGAAGAGGAAAGACTTAAGAGATAATAACATTGGGAATGCCACAATCACCCTAAAGTGAAGCTCACAACTCATAGATGTTAGGCCTCAAACATGTCCACAGAGCTTTCAATGCAGGTTTTTGGTCCTGTACTTTTAAGCCTGAGCAGACAACCACAAGCTGTCAAACATTTGAGGAAAGCTTCTAATATGAAAGCTGGAGCAAAAGAGATGGAAGGGGGTAAAGGCATATAGAGGAAAATCTATGTGGGGCAGTGAAAACTTAAAACAAAATCAATATTCTCAGAGATGAGAGAAAATATTGCATTTGTGAAACATAAACAGAACACTATTAAAACACAAGAGGACCAATCAGAGAACAAAAGGAACTCTTGGAAATGTGACAGCAGAAATAAAAAATCTGACAGATGGGCTGAAATATGAAGTTGAAGAAATCTCCCAGAAAGCAGAGCAAAAAGACAAAGAGACAGAAACCAGAAGAGTAGAAATGAGAAAATTAGACAAACATCTGGATCACAAGGATCCTAGAAAGAAAAGAGAAAGGAGAGGGGAAAAAAAATCATCAACCAAATAACTTAAAGAAATTGCCCAGAATTGAAGACATGAGTTTCCATTATAAAAGGGCCCACTGAAAACAACTGCACAATGGATGAAAACTGATCCAAACCAAGGCCTTGACAATGAAATAGTGAAGCACTGTAAATAGAGAGATTTTTATAAGCTAACAGAGATACAAAGAAATGGATTTAGTCTTTCAAATAGCAACAGTAGAAGTTGACACTGGATCAACACCTTCAAAATTTGAAAGAAAAATTATTTCTTTACCAAGAATTCTTTACCCCTTCAAACTCGCTCAAGAAACCACTGGAAAACATGCTTTAATATATCAAGAACAAAAACTCTAAGAGAAAGACAGCAGGAAGAAAGGAATTTCCAGGATGACATTATATAGCAGACTTGGAGGACACCCAGAAGAATAGAGACCTATGAGGTAGATACGTCAGGGATGCCATCACCAAGATCCCTGCTGGCAATGTATCTTCTTTTTACCAGAGGGGTGAATGCTTGGATGAGCCCAGATTCTTATGTGCACATTTGCCTTGACTATGTGCTAATGAAGTCTCCCCTTTGTTCCTGCACCTGCTTCATCTGAGTACATACTTCATCCCTAAATATATTCTGCTTTGCCTTACACCTCAAGGCTGGAGGGGACCCTGGTGATCTTAGGAGAAAACACAGAACAGCTCACTGCTTCTGACTATGTTCCTGCTGGAGGTCTAGTATTTGGCCCATATGTTAGCTCAGTGTGGTAACCATCTGTGGTTAGCCCACTATTTCCCAAGATGCATTCTTGCTCAGTGACTCCTCTAGGGGAGCTTTAAAACTCTTTGGGGAGCTGAAGTTCGACATCCCAGAGCCTCAGCCAGGATTATTTTCTCTTGGGAATTTCATCTGAAAGAGGCGATATCCCACTTTCTTACCTAGCAGGTTACTGTTTGCTATTTGGCTTTTATATTAACCACCTTTCTCATCATATATATGCAAACAATGGTTATTAAAGTAGAACATTTGAGGAAAAATACGTAAGAACAAAAAAGGATAAGAGAATATAATCTTAGAATATTTAAGACAAAGACAAAATCATAAATTATACTTAAAATATATAGGGAACAAAACTATCATACTTGAAATTTACCTGTGTCAATTTATTTGCTTATCCTATTTTTTTAGTTTAAGCATATGTAAACTTAGCCTTTCAGATTATCTGCATTCCCATGCTCCCAATTAATCTACATGTGAAAAAAAGCAGTTATCATATTAGATTGTCTTCCCTTGTTTAAGAGACAATCTACCCATCAGTTTAAATGTATTTATGAATCATGTCACTATAGTGTGTTGGTGTTTAACAATACATTTTTCTTTTATGTTATTGAATTAATACTATCATTTCTAAGATTAGGCTAATATTAAATAATTAGGAATTCTGATTTTCTAAAAATGTCTTTGCTCATTCTATGTATATCTCTGTAAGAAAAACTAAGTTCTCTTGTCTAAAACATATTCCTCTTAGAAGAGACACAACTTGGACTCTCTCCATGTATTTTATACCTGGGCTAATGTGGCAATCTGTGGCTGGGCTTGCACTGTCATTTGCTGGTTTTCAGCTTCTGTTACAGCTGCATCTCCACTCTGCTGGTTCTCTGCTCCAGATTCCATGGTCATTTAGTTACCTACAATAATATGGAAGAGTGTTACAAGCACTACAGTGCTTTGTGCTTTTGTGGTTTTAAAGGCAATTTTCAAGTTATAAATAGGTATATGTGGTGGTTAGGTTAGCAGATGCACTCAAGAAATCTGGTTAAACTATAATGTAGTTGAATTATTGTCAGACTTGTCCAAATTTGCAGAGCTATAAAAGTCCTAGTCTTTTCAAAAAAGCAAAAAACCTTTCTTTTTCCTTCACCATTTTTTTCCCAATGGGATATTATTCCATCTAGAATAAGGGATTCCTCTCTGTCATGAATCACCCCTACTAAGAAGGGGGGGAGGGGCAGCAGCAAAGTTACAATTTTTTCAAAATCTATCAGTCAGGTAAGGAGGGAGGGTAGAGAGTAGAAGAGATGCTGTTGACAGGGTCTAGGAGATATTGGCTTCAAGGAACTTCCTATAAGGGTATTCCCTCTTTTTATAGGGAAG
Source organism: Camelus ferus (assembly GCF_009834535.1). Lineage (NCBI taxonomy): Eukaryota > Metazoa > Chordata > Mammalia > Artiodactyla > Camelidae > Camelus > Camelus ferus. The sequence continues at coordinate 65,719,024 of NC_045700.1, forward strand.
AAACAGAAAAATTATAAGCTACTTCCACAGGAAGTTACTGGAGGCAGGACAAAATTAGCTCAAGTTTCAAGAGCCCAAGTTATGGGGTATCAAGGTAGAAAAAGCTACGCAGTCAAATCGGAGACCTCAAACGGTGAAAAAGTTATTTTGGGTTCTGACTCTGTACTCTATGTATAGTGTGCAACCCTACATATATGTGCACACGTGCCACCCCCCTCCATACACTAAAACATCTTTTAAAATTTTAACTGCAAAATTCTGGATAAGATAATCAAGACTGATCTTTCTTACTTTTCAGACCCTGCTTTGCTAAGAGTTTAGTATATTTGTTAGAGCTGGCACTGGATGACAGCAAAAGTGAAGAGAAATACCTAGCAGCAGCAGCTACACTGAAGTTACAGAAACTGATTATATGTAGCAGATATAACTGAGGAAGCAACTGTGTCTAAAGGAGTCACAATGAAAGGGGTTATTTCTTACTTGTGTACTACTGTTACCGTACAGTGCCTAGCACGTTAAGTCAAAAATAAATTTAGTAGTGAGGACTACCTATGGTGATGCCATAAATAACACAAAAACTCCAATGCTTTTCCAGAATTTATTACATTTATTTTACAATTCCAAAATTGATTATCAAAATTGTCACTGATCATTATGTGATTATTGCATGTTATCAGCCTGTATCACATACTAACATTCTGCCATCATTCACAGGATTCTATAAAAAGGAAGTGTTTTACAAGTGACAGTTAAAAATGAAAATAACTCTGTGGAAATTAATATAAATATACAAAATCCACAAAACAGATGACAAAGGAAAAGATCAACAGACTTGACTACATAATTATTTAAAACATTAATATGACAAAAGCCACCAAGATAAGTACACAGGGGGAAAATATCTGCTACATATAATCAACACAGTAACATCTAGAATACAGGGAAACTACTAGTCAGTAAGGAACTTACTGAGTAGTTCACAAAGATACATGTTCAAGGACAGAAATTTTTTATAGTAGCAAAAAACCAGAAACAAGTATCTATCATTAGGAGGACCATTAAAGAAGTTACAGCAATGAAAAACAATGAAGTTTATCTATAATGCAATGCCATACAACGTTTTCCAAGATAGACTGAGTGAATTGGCAAGTTATAGAACATATTATAAGGTAGAACTCCATTTATGTAAAGAAAACAAGTAAAATAAATTGCTGTAAAGGTATATGCATGAGAAAAGGTGCAGGAAGTTATACACCGAACTGTAGTAAGTGGTGGCTCTGAAGAGAAAGATTTGTTAGAATTACATAGGAGGATGATTTTCACCTTTTTCTTTTTACATACTATGGTGCTTTACTTTTAATTTTTCTTTCTGTGAGATTCAGAATTCAGGATTACTTGCACCATTTAAAAAGATTTAATGCCAGAAATGATGGATAACATTTTGAAACTATGAACCAAAAACTGTATTTCAATCATGATTTTGAGATACCTGTTGACAAAGATTTTTAAAATCCCAGACATTTTTATGTAAAATTACTATTTTTATTTAAATTTTGCCTAAATGGTTTATCCTTCATTTTGAGAGTAAAAATAACCATTTAAAAAATTATCAAATAACTTTATTACCTATGATAATTCACTGAACTGTATACTTAAAATCTGTGCTCTTTTAAACTAAATAATTTAAGAAAGACATCAAAAGTAACAAAGCAATATCAACAACAAAATAGTTTCTGTATACTAAATATTGTCCATATTCTGGTCTGGAATAAAATGGCACATCAAAGAAAAAAAAAATCAAATCTTAACAACAATAAAATAAGCAAATAAATCCTTTTGAGGACAGTCCTGAGTCAAGCTAAATAAGAGCAGAAACTCATAAATTTTCTCTATCCTCTCCAAGTCATCAATTTAATGAGAATGAAGAGAAATACAAAATTATCATCATAATATCTCCTGTGTAGGCAGAGAATATACAGCCATTTTTGAAAGACTTTATTCCAAGCCATATTTCTTTTTAACCTATGCTGTCATCCATTATAATTTCACTCCATCATTTGATTAAAATTAATTTAAGGCACAGATCATATTTCTTTTGTCTTTGTTTTCTCTTCAATATGTCAGGGCTACTTAACTTTTTTTTTTTGACACTAAGGTACAAGGCATCATTACAACTTCTTGTTTCAGAAAATAAAATATTTATGATTCTATAATAAAGGAACAAAACCATTAGCTAACATAAGTAATTATAGCTACAAGGACACATTCAAAACAAGAATGTGACTTGCATCCTTCTTCTCTCCCCAACTAAATAATACTCATTTTATTTACTTATTTTTCCCTTTCTTTTAAAAACAAAGCGTGGTATTTCCAAAGGTCAGGATCCCCCATGTGAACTGCCAGTGTTTTATTATCATTTCATTCAGGTAGACTATCAATCCTTTTTCAGGGTGGGGGATAGCCTTCTTAATTAGTTTGCATAGATGTCAACCATGTGGGCAACAGTAAAATACTGTCTTTCATCAGATAATTCAGGCCTTTCTCAAAGTGCAGGTTAGAACTACTTAAGGAAAAACAATTTGTTTCAGATAAGAAACTCAAACAACTCAGCTAAAACAGAAACTATTCTTTTGGTTTTCACCTTGAAGGTACTGAAACTCAACTAAACTAAACTAGCATTTAAAGTGAATGCATTAGTCATGACTTTGAAAGCTTTTACTCTCTTTTCTTTATATATTCAGGTGGGGACAGAAGAGATGCTCTGTGTACAGTCTTCAATTTTTCTATTACCCCAGGAGCAGTCTTAGCTAGCTGTGTAGTCTCCAGACACAGGATCAGTTAACAGAGCTAATATGTGGGTTTTCAAAATTATTTGAAGAAAGGAGATTCTTAATTCATTACACAAATGAATGCTTTTGGGGAATGCAAACAACAACAACAAAGGCTTAATACTACCATACTACTATAAAACAAGAAAAAGATCAGGTACATATGAACTCAGGGAAAATGTGCAAATAGTGGGCCTGGAATATTACAAACAAATAGATCCTGGAAATCACGGAAGATCTATAGTATTAGCTTGACAGTTTTGTGATTCTTAAAAGAGTTTTTTCAATAATTCTGAATTCCAAAATCTATTTTGGGATTGATATAAGTATTTTCATGAATTTATTCCTAAAAATTAACACAATCCTTTGAAAACTATGAACTTAAAACAAATTTCAAAAGTGTCATGCCTGAAAGAAACAAAATTTAAAAAATAAATCACAAAGATACATGCCATTTTGCTATAATGGTCTTCAGAGTTCTAACTCTTAATATGAAAAAGGGAGTGATTCTGCAGTATTATTCACCCAATCTTGAGAGAAACAAAGAATGCTATTCTAAGTAGTTGGGAAAGAGAGCCTAACACCTGGGGGAAAGCTGGATGTCATCAAGTAGTCATTGGACAAACTAAGCTTTTTGTGTTCCAGTTTCCTCATCTGAAAACAAGGGAGATGGATGAAGAGATCTCTCCTAACTTAAAATGCTGTGATCCTAGGAACTGACAACAAAATGTATGCACACACAATTATGCAGGCCACTTAGTAAAATAATATATGTATTTCTTTTTACTATATGGTTCATAGTAAAGAAGACAGATTAAGAATAGGTCACTCTACTCCTTAATCTTGGGCAAATATAAAAACTTTACCATTCATATACATATATAATATATAAAATGTATGTATATTTATATGTATTATATATGTAAGATGAGAATACAATACTTGAGATAATTAGCAGTACTTTAAAAAAAGCCACAAGACCAGACTATTACTCAGTAAAGATTCTCTTTCACACGGTGGACAGTGCTTTGTTTACTTATATGTTGCTCTGGTAACAGCTGTTGTTACAGTTATCAGATAGTTTAACAGGGCCTTTTCTTAACTTTCCAACATGATAAAGCAATTCTTTCTTTCCATCTTAGAAAGCATCAAGAAATTTATCTGACTAGGACTGTGCCAGTTTTGCATCTTTACACAGTAAAGACTAAATATTTAAAGCTTTAAAATGTAGTTTAGATAAACGTCCCAGGAAAGTGTCAAATGACTGCTTCCATCACTTTTTAAAAAAAGAGAGTATGCTGCATTAGTTAAGAGTGGTGGAATTCCAAAGAAACACTGAAAACAAATAAGAGAACTGATAAATCTGGGGGTATATTAACTTTTCTGGTAAGAAAAATGGTATAAGCAAAAAATTAAATTACAGTAGGCCTTCAGAAAAATGAGTGAGTCAATGGCTGGTATCTGATTTTGTATAGAAGCAAGGAGAAAAGACAAAGAACGGTCATTCAAAATCAATCTGGAACTACTAGAGCAAAATGAGACTATGAGAATGATGTCTCTTAAAGTCACTCATTGGGTTTAGAATTTTTATATTGCAATGTATTTACTTCTACTCTACATAATATACCATGAGGTAATTTACCACAAGTGAATAATTCACTTTTCCAAAACCAACAGGATCTTCAGTTTTAACAGTTTACATTATATACATTATTCTTGTATTATGGTATCATATCTAAACATTTGTATTATATTCTGACATTGTAGTGTCATGTCTAAGCATTTATTTATATGTCAGGCACTGTTCAAGTTCCTGGTGATGAAGAAATAAAATAAAGTTTTAAAAAACTTTGCCTTTGTGGAATTTATATTCTAGTGTATAGAAATAGAGGAGGAAAAGTAAACAAGTAAATGTATAATAAATCAGAAGGTAAAAGTGTTGGGTGAAAAATAAAACTGGAAAGAATGTTAGAGGGGTTTTTAATATTGTAAAAGCAGACCAGTGAAACCCTCATTGATAAGGTGGCATTTACGTTCACCTACTCTACACCTATGCAAAACTATACCAAACCAGGGACAAATATCGGCAGCAATAATTCTGTATTTATCTGCCTCTATCAAGTCAGGCGAATTAAAGGTCATCACCTAAGAAAGCAAGCCCGTATCATCACTTTTATAAACAACTATTAAGCAAAAGAAAGAATGCTGTATATTTTCACCTTATTCTTTTTCCTCAAATATTTTTGACCTTTAAGAAGTGCCCAAGTCTTTATGATCTTAAACATTCCAGTGCAAGTTTATGAAAAACAGACCCACTTCCCCCACAACACAGTTTACTTTTTAAATTCCTTAACTCTATGACAAAGTTAATTCAGTTTAGGAGGGAAGGTAAGTATTCAGAGAGATGAACTGTGAATTTTGACTCTCAAGAAAAAATAATACATTCATAACTAATGGAACATATGAATATATGCTGTGGTTTTTAAAAATGCAAATAACCTTAATTATAAATAAGAAAAAAAAAAAAAACCTCCTGCATCTAGCAAATGGGTGACTCCTCCTAAACTCTTTCACCAATCCAGAAGTCCACGAATTTAAGGAAATCACATGAGCAGAAGTCTCAAGTCTCCAGGGTAGCCACGGCAGCCACTTGGTACATGGCTTTAAAACTGAGTGACTGGTCTGTTGTCACAGTCAAATGTATCACTAAAAATATTTTGCAGAAGTATACCTAGAAACATCTGTGAGTAATATACAACACTGCTACACAGTTATTTCATACCTGTTAGTTTTTAGTATATTATAATTGTGTGAAAGCCTTACTAACATATGCTTATACTTTCAACATGTCTTGGATAATCTTCTCAAGTGTTATGATTAATTTACTAAAGAGAGTGGCAAAATGCTCAGGCACCGCACAACAGACTTCAGCTTTCTAGGTATCAGTGACAAGCTTGCACTGCCTTTTTTCCTCCCGCATATATTTTTTGTTATTAACCTTGAGATACCTTATCTATCTTTATCATATGTTTGATCTAGCAGAACTGAGATGTATGCAATCAGTACTGGTAATTTAGTGCTCCAGGTTTCTGATGCTAACACTAGTCTTTTGGTATTAAACACAGCGTATTTTCACTGAAACCAGATAGGAAAATAGCATATTCAAATGCTGTATGTATACTGTGTGGACCGTGTATGTATGTACCCACACACACACTTCTCAACTCAACACACATATCAACTTCAGCTATAAGAATCTTATTAGATTAGACTAACCACACCCTGACAAAATGAGGCCAAATATATATATATATATATTTTTTTTTTTATGGAAACAGAACAGGCAATGTGATAAATGAAAATAAACTAGTGTCTTTATCAAGGTAAGAAAATTCTGACATAATTTTCTGAAACACTTTTCTTTATGCTCTCCCTTAATTGGAATACAAATCTATTACTTCAGCCTCTAGTCTAGATATCAGAAGAAGGCATGAAAAGTTATATATGAAATTAATTTTGTGTGATTTGAACGTGATGAGATTTAATCATTTCTGTTACAAAAATAAAAGCTTGAGAATGTTTGTTTTTATAAATTCTCTGTATTAATAGTAAATACCAGTATAACTCAACCACTACCAAAAAAGAAGGCATACAGCAAAGGAGAATCTTTTAATGTTATTTAATAAAACTAATTCCCTGATGTGTATATTACCCTGAGCTCAGAGAAACTGCTTTAAGTTCAATATTTACATGTTATAATTTACTGCAGTTTTGTGATTATCAGAGTATTTGAATACTATTTTTAATGAGTAAAATTATTTTAAACTGTGTAGCATGCCCTATGAGAAAGATACTATCATCAACGGAAGTACTTAACAGAAGTGAATTAGGAAAATATCATTTGATTATAGAAATGCATTACATGATTTATGACAGCCATCCTCATATTCTAATGTGATTAATTCTATAGTATCTTTCAATAAGAAAGCTTTAGTGCTTTTTCAAATCAAAGTTACTATTATTGTTTTTTTAAGTACTGGCAAAATGTATTTGCCTTGTTTTCCTTCAGGTAAGACTACTCAAGGCTCTGAAACAAGCATTCATGTATCTGGTCACCAAGAGACAGTGTTGCTTAGCAAGGCAGCAACTATGACTATGCATTATTTTAGATAGTAACATTTTATCCCATCTTTTCCCATTCTCTTTTCTTTCCAAACACCCATCTGATACCACTTTAACAGCTTTTTACACATTGAGCCTTTCAAAGTGATCCTATGTAAATTTCTATATGTGAAGTTCTACTAAATAATTTTTGGAGCTGATTTTTTTTTTAGGAAAAAAGGATTATGCACCTCCTACATACAGTTACTTTTAGAAAAGCAATTTTTGTGTTGACTAAAGAGTGAAACTATTTTCAAATTCTAAGTTATGCTTCATAAACTACCTCAAGGGTGGTACTGTAAGGACCTACAAAACTATGCCTTGAAGTTAAATATTTATAGCTTTTATTTACTCCACAAAACCTGAGGGGGCTATGTGAAAATCACTACACTGAAATGGAAAATGAATGTCCAAGTGTTTTCAAAAAACACGTTTTATAAAGTTAATGTTTATTATTTTAACAGTTCTGTTTTGAAATAAATTTTGAAATGCTATTCTTGGTGAATTATTTACAAATTAGAATGAAAGAGTGAAAATCAGTGCTCCTGAGGTAAGAACAGCACATGTTACATAGTAGGAGTAATAAGACAGGAATTCTGGTTTTAGCTTTGACTTCACAGATGGAGAACTAGAGATGTTAAGAGGTTTGCAAGGACTTTACAAGACTGTTTAGGGCTATACTACCTAGAATCCCATATCACAAAAAGTGAGGAAATATTTGCCAATGGAATTGCATGGACTATTAAGCAACATGCTAATCCTTTTAACTATGGTTCGCTTACTAGAAAAAGCCAAGCACTCAAAGCACCAAGGATATATTGGACTATATTTTAAAAATTAGCCATGGTTAATCTACAAAGCTGATAAATGACATGTAGACAACAGCAAAGACTTACATACAGTTATGATAAAGACTTACTTCAAGTAGGTTTCTTTATCTCTAATCCTGAAAGAGTCAATATCAAGTACAAATTTTCAGGTGAGTGTACTTTTTTTTTTTTAAACCCAACCTGGTAGTGATTTCTGGTAATCACTTTGATTAATACAATCTCATGCTATTTCCCATGTTTCAGAGGTGTGAAGTATTTGTAAAGCATCAGAATTAATAAAAACTCGAAGGAGAAAACTTTCTTTTTAAGCTATGAAAAATGAATCTAACTTCCTTGGCTTTTAAAAAAATAAATCTGTAATTTCAGTGTCTGAATCATCTAAGTATATATGCCTGCTTCCTTTAACCTGTGCAAATCTGAAGAAATTGGTTTTAATCTTGCCTTTTAAATCTGTGACCCTCCAAGAGAGACTCGTTCATTACAAGTTAAGTTTTCTGTGCCTATTACACAATAAGCGTTCTGCCAAAAAGTAAGGGGACTATAGTTTAAAGCAGACAAGAACCCTTCTCTCGAAGAGCTTACAAGCAAGTAAGAGATAAAATATGTATCATATATAAAAGATCTAGGGAAGTAAAAATGAATCTCTACCACCAGCTTACCTGTAAACTCCCTCCAAAGAAGTATTATAGTTAACAATGATTTAAAATCATAAACTTCTATTATGAAATAATAGGAAAACACAAATTATGGAAAAAAGGAAGGCAAGAGCTGGCCAGTTATGGTAATCTGCTGATGAAGATCTGATTAGTAACATAATGAAATCAATATATTTTTTCAAGACCTTGGCTACAATAATTCCTCCCAGTGAACTTTTATAGACCTAAACTTAACTACTGTTGAGGAAAAAAATATACAGTAATCACAATAAAGCTAGAATCTTGAAAACTTTCTTCACAAAGAGATAATGCTATTAAAACTCAGAGAGATGCAAACCATGCTTTACTGTTATTTCTTGCACAGGGAAAAGGCTCTACCAGCAAGTATATCATTTAAATTCCTCAGAGCTCAGTTTAGTCATCTGTGAAAAAATGAAGGAATTACTACTGCCTTTATGGTCAAGGTCTGCTAAGTGTAAATTCCCCCAATACAGTACATTTATGAGTAATACACTACACCCACACAAACATCATAATACATTCTCTCTTAACAAATAATTCTCAAAATATAGTACTTTGAATTAAAATGTTTCAAAGTTGTTATTTCTTGGTTTTTATATTTGCTTCTTTTCATCAGTCACTCAACTAAGGGATCTGGACACAGGATAAAAGAGAAGACCAGAATAGGTGGGGTATAACTTTAAATATGCATTAGGAGATTTAGTTATTTTTCATTAAATAATGGTGTCCTTTTTGCCTGGGTTTTCAGAGATATTTAGAAAATGCTTGTAATAATTAAGTAAGAATTTATGATGTCCAAGAAATGGCACCAAAAAGCACAAATGACAACACACAAAACAAAACAAGTGGAAAACAAAGTGCAACAAAAACACATGAACTGGAAATTATCAAATTAAAAACTTTCATGCCAAGAAAATGAAGACAATCCACAAAATGAAAGAAAATTTTGTATATCATATATACCTGGTAAGAAACTTACTATCTATAATAATAAAGAACTATTACAATTCAATAATAAAAAGACAAACTAATTTAAAAATAGGCAAAGGATCTGAACAGACACTTCTAAGAAGGTATACAAATGGCCAGTAAGTACACAAAAAGATGTCAGACATCATTAGTCATTAGGGAAATGCAAATCAAAACCACAGTGAGACAACTTCATATCCACTAAGATGTCTGTAATGAAAAATAAAAACAAGTGTTGGTGAGGACATGTAGAAATTAGAACCCTTATACATTGTTGGTGGGAAAGTAAAAAGGTACCATAGCTTTGGTAAATAGTCTGGCAGTTTCTCAAATGGTTAAACACAGTTGCCATATAATCCAGCAATTCCACCGCTAGGTATAAGCCCAAAAGAATTGAAAACGTGCAATAAATGAACAATCATGGCAGCATGATTAACAATAACCAAAAAGCCCGTATGTCCATGAGTTCATGAATAAAATACCGCATATCCATAAAAAGGAATATTTAGCAATAAACAGAAATGAAGTACTGATAGATACAACATGGATGAACCCTGAAAGTATTATTATGCTAAGTAAAAGAAGCTCATCACAATGGATAACATACTGTATGAGTCCATTTATATGCAATGTTCAGAACAGGCAGGTCCTTAGAGACCAAGTAGATTAGTAGTTGCCTTGGGCTGGGGATATGAAGAGATTGAGGGGTGATGGCTAAGCCATGCGGAGTTTCTTTCTGCAGTAACGGAGGTGTCCTAAAACTGACTGTGGTGACAGATGCACAATCTTGTGAACATGCTAAAAACTATAGAAGTGTACATTTAAAACTGGTAGGTTGTATGGTATGTGAATTGTAGTTCAATAAAGCTGTTAAAAAAAGAATCTATAATGTCAATTTTTAAACTGCAATTAATTCACCATGAAGGAGAAAGAATTAGGAGTCAGGATATCTACATTTTAGCCCAATATATGTCATTTCTGTTTATATTGTTCTTCCTCTTAAAATTTAAAGCTTCCTGCCTCACACTCAGGGTTCCTCATAAAGTGGATTTATACTTAATGTTACTTTCTTCACCAACTTGTGAACATACCAAGTTCATCCTACTTTCGTATCTTCATTTTTGTTGCCCATGCCACTACCTGGAATGCTCCCCTGTACCTCTACTCTCCAAGGTCTTCAGTATGCAATATGAATCCTCTCTTGCTGGCAAAACTTTTCCTCACTGAACTTCTCTTCTAAACCTTATAGTCCTTCAAGACAGTAGTGAAAACTCATATTCTGCCACGTATAAATCCTTCTTTCTCATACTTCTTTTTGTCACCACTACACTGTAAGTTCCTTGAGAGCAGCTAAGCCACATACTCAGGCTTTACTGTTTATAGCAACTAGAACAGTATTTCATTTGATACCTATAAATACCTGAGTAAATTTTCTTGTGATTTCATCAACTATAAAAAATCGATCGTCAATAAATATTTACTGAATAAATGACTAGACTGATAAATGGTAGTAAGTAAAACTGTATTACTGTTACTGGTAACAGCAAATAAGACTACTGATACTTTTAAGAAAAAGATACCCTTTCAGAGCACACAGTTTAGAACAAGCAGTAATTTTCACTTCAGTCTCCTTAAGATTTCTGAGTCTCCTATTGCCAATCACTTGCACAAATAGAATTAACAGCCCTCAAAATTAACAGTTATTCAGCTTTGGCTAGGTTATAAACATTTTTAGTTACATCTATACTGTCTTATAATTATAATCAGAAACTCAGATGCAGGTAACGAGCTCCTTAGGAATCCACTTAAAATTGAAGGAAATCTACCTTAGTTTCCTGGAAGATTCACTAATCTTTTGGAAAGACATTTTCTATTACCATTGGTATAAACCAACTTTCAGACCAACTCCAGGGTCATTACTTTTTTTTTTAAATTATCTATTTATCTATCTACCTATTTATTTGTTTATTTGCAGGGGGGAGGTAATTAGGTTAATTAATTTACTTATCTGGTTTTTTGATGGAGGTACTGGGGATTGAACCCAGGACCTCCTGCATGCTAGGTATGCAGCTCTGCCACTGAGCTATACCCTCCCCATTACTTAGTTATTTTAATTTCTTACTCAATTTTCTCTTCTCCAACCAAATGTCAGTCTTCACTTCTCTCCTTTTTGGAAAAAAACACCATCACTCCCTCAGACCTCTCATTTTCTAAACCTTGATTGTTAGATTATTCAGAGATCCTGGATTAATCCAATCAGGAAAAATTTGTTCAGACAGCCCATCTCATTTATTGATTCATTACCTTCAACCCTGAGAAAAACTCAGGCATTTAAAAGTTTAGAAAGGGATACTATTTAAGTTGTGATTCATGTAACTAGCCTGAAAAATTGATTAAGTATAAAAAGATAATTTTTCATCACTGTATTTGTAAAATACAGCCTTCTGCTTATATGTTGGAATAAACATCAGAATGTAAATGATAGTTTTTTTCCCCTTGCTTCTTATTGGTAACCTAAAGGCCGGTGAGTAAAACTTGGTAAAATATAACAAAACATATCTTTACAGGGCTGGCAGAGCTAAGAAAAGAGAAGAATGCAAAACAAAATAAAACAAACAGGACACAAGAGTGTGCTTATATTAAGGGGAGAGGAACATGCTGAATGAGAAAAAAACAAAATGGCTATTCATATTTATGTTTCAAATGTGTCTCAAGAACCTGCATTTACAGATTTGATAGTGAAAAATAAGTTTAAAATCATACTTTCTTCTTACAACTTCAGGAAGTTGACCAGAACTAACCTCTTACATAATGACTAAGGTAGCATATACATTAAACTGGCAGAGGAAAGCAAGCAGCCATTTTCACAGAAATAGTTTCTTGTTTTAGTTCACGAGCTTTACCTCTGCCCCAAAAGGCAATTGACTGATACAATAATACTGTGAGAAATCATTTCATTGTCTGGTAGCTGCCAGGTATGTTCCAGAAGAAAACTTTTCTGCCTTTACAGATTTTAATTATCTATCTCCACCTCCACCAAATCAGTAAAGGTAAATGCTTTGTAAACATTTTAGTCATTGAGTAGGTAAAAATAGCACACATCAGTATTTTATATAAAATACTAACTCCTCAAAATAATAGTAAGACAATATTCTTACATTAAAAGCTCTAATATACGTAACTTTCAACTTAACATCCAAACAATGAGATACACCATGACGGCTTCATTTAAAAATTTTTTTTTTAAAGATAAGCGACTTTTTGTGTCCCTGCTGCTACATTATTAGTTATCATTTTCTAAGCTTAATTAACTTAAAATACACTAACAGCATGTATATTTAAAATGTACTATGGTTAAATGCTACTTAGAAGAGCCAAAAAAGAAAAGGAAAGAGACTGAAACTGGTTTTATGCTCTAGTTTAAATGAGTGTTACTTGGTCCAACTGAATGACCAAGGACTGCCTCACACACACACACAACCCCACACAAAAGGAAAAGAAAAAAAATTCATCTAAGCAGTGAAAAGTCTCAGCAGATAATCATATAAGTGAAACTCACTATTTATTTAGGTATCAAATATAAAACTCACTGATAATTATACTAGGAAATATTAGAAAATCAAAAAGTAAGATAATGAGTATATAAAAAAGTCAGGGAGAAAGCTAGTACACTAATCAGGATTACTGGGTAATAATATCCCATGAGAACAGTCTGCTTAAAAAACAGGTCTGGACTACACGAGATATTCTTTCTCATTTATAGAGAAAATTATATAGACTTTTTTGGAATGAAATAATACGAGGAAGTAGTCTGTACAGGGCTACAAGAACCTCAACAAGAGAATCAAATTCAGACTAAACTCACTTTGAGAGTTAACTCTTAGCTTGCTTCCCTCTTCATGCACATCTCCATCATTTTACTTAAACTTTTTAAAAACAGAAACTAAAAAGGTATTTGAGGCAGTTCAAATAACATCCTCATTTATGTTATGGTTATCTCTCATTTAAATGAAATCTTTCATTTAAAGAAATAAAGGCATAATGACAGATTCTCTTACTTTAAAAGGTCACATAAGATCTAAAAATAAAATTAATTCACTAACTGGTTAATACAGGTATATGCATATGATGAAGTGCCTCATACTTAAAAGAATGAAGCTCTTTATGTACTGACACAAACCAGCTGCTAAGACAAATTAAGTGAAAAAAGCAAAACACAGGAGTGTATATAGTATACTAGCATTTCTATAAAAAGGGGGTTGGGGGGAAGAGTACATACATCATATGTGCTTTTGTATGGACAAGTAAGAAACTGGTTAACACTTGGGTGATTGGAGGGTGCTGGCCAAACATGACTTTTTGCTGTATTACATTTTATGTGTTTTGAATTATGGACTATCTGAATTACTTATTAAAAAATAAAACTGGAAATATAAAAAGAATTCTCCTTTCTTCCATCTTCATCAGATGTGATCTCTCTTTCCTTTGATTGTTTTCTTATGACATATATTCTGCCTTATTAGTCATCATGTCCCCGAAAGTTCCTTGAGGGTAGAGATACGACAGTGTAATTCATCTTTGGATTTGCTGCAGCTTCTGGCCCAGTGTATAAAACACAGTAATAACAACGATGAATAACTTATAAAGTAATAAGAAATATTTGCTGAACACTTGTGACATGCCTGGCATTTAGTATGTATTAACTTATTTAATTCCCACATTTCTATGAGGTAGATATTTTATATACACTTATGACCAAGGAAATTGAGGTATGGAGAATAAACTTGCCGAAGGTTCCACACCTAGGAAGTTAAAATAAAACTTAAAAATAAGTATCTATCATTAATTGAATCCCTAAGGAAGTACTTTATAATTATCTCACAACCCTATAAAGTAGGTGGTATTATTCTAATTTAACAGATAAGGAAACTAAGGCTGAGAAAGATCAAGAGACTTCCGGTAGGTCGCAAAATTCCTACAGTAGGCACATTACAGTAGTGGCAAGAGCAAGATTCAAACACAGGCCTAAGACTGCAAACCCACTACTCCTTCCACTAACTACATTCTTTGCCATAGTATGTGCTAACTGAATATTTGAGGTATCACAAATTGTGTCTCAAGTGATAATGTAGGGATGAGAAAAAAAAGCCCTTCATTGTTTTCATTCCCCAACTATCTACTATATTTTTAAGTTCAAATATGAGCTCTAAGTATTCAATAAAGAAGCCATCACTGGAAGTGACACTGTATATCAAGAAAGATATGGTTACAAGATTATGTCACAGGCTGGATATAAACAAGTTTATATAACCATAGCTGATATTTATGGAATAAATAAAATTATAAATTTCAGTGATACACTGTAAGCATTAGGTTACAAGTATATAATTTTTTTCATTGTATATAAAAAAGGAAATTTTTTTAAATGAGCTGAAGTGGGGGATACACATTCGGTTTTACTATAACCATATTATACTCCCCAAAACAAAACCTAATGTTTTAGAATGAATGACAAAACAAACATTTTTGTCTCTTCTCTGTGAAGAAACAAAAATTCTATTAATCAGATGTAATCAAGAAAATGAAAATTTCAAAAAGCAGAAAAAGGAAGGTGCCATTTTATGAATCAGGTTTCTAAGTTTCCTTAGGCTCTTTGTGGGAAAAAAAAAATTCAAAAGGAGTTTTAAATTTCACAAGAAGTGTCCTCTTAACATTTTTCAGTCAATTTTTGTCAAAGATTCATTGGCTTTCTGAATACATGTCCATTAAAAGAAAAAAAAGGTTCAAGCAGATTTAACTAATTTTTGCCGATCTCTAGGAAGGAGCAGAAGTATAATTTAGTACCATGCTAATAAATACTCAAACATTAATGAACATAAAAATCTGAAAAATTTAACCTGAAATTGCTAAGAATTGCAGGCTGTGAATTTATAAAACAAACAAACAAACAAAACTTAAAAGATCTTTTGGATAAGACTAAAGAAAAACCCATTGGAAAATCTTTTTTTAAAAAAAATTTCAGAAAGGAAGAGTCATTGTCATACATTCTCTGTAAAGGAAAATAAATTTTACTCAACTTATGCTGGCTTGCAGAAAATCCTTAGGGAAAATCAGTGATCTACATCATCATCAATACTATAATTTCTTCAGTATTTGGAAATAAAACCATCTTCCCAATCCTTATGGAAAAATCATCTTTATTACATCTTATTAATTTAAGTTTCTTATCAATGACAAATTGCTAACGTGTTTTAAGACTTGCAATACAGCAAAGTAGGTTTTGGAAAAGTGACTTGCATACAGAAAATCAGAAAACAGTGCTTCTAATACCAATATTTATTCCTAACAAGAAACCTTGTATCAATCACAATTCTATCATTCTGTGACAGGTATTTTAAAAACAAATAACCTGTTGATATTTTGCACCACCTAAAATAACTGTTCGGCTTTACTTTCAAATCAGGAAATGAGCAGTTAATGTAGAAGATTTCAATAGCTGGCAACCAAAAGTATCTTCGATACTAAATCTTTATAAGACAGAACTGATGCAAGCTGAGACTAGCATGATACTCTAACTTCTGAAGGTAAGACAAACTTAAATAGGTCATATCCCAGGTCCTTCAAAATTGTCGTTTAATCTTTGATGTGCCAATGACTTTTCTGCTGTCCCTTTTTCCCAACAAGGAAAAAAATAAACCTTGTGGCTTAAATTATTGTCGGTCTGTGGCTGGGGTTACCTACTACATGCCAGACAAATAATGGACACTTTAAAACATCTATTTTTATAATTAGTATTAACCAATCTCTTATTTACGATTAGACACAAAGATGTGAGAAACATGGTAGGGGGTGCGAGGTGAGATCCAGAGGATCCAAACGCCAAAGGCACGGCTGGCCAAAAGAAAAAAAAAAAAAAAAAAGGTGATGTAAAACAAAAGTACATCGGCTAATATTCGTTTCAACAGTGTTTCAGAATGATAGATCTCAAGTGATAATTACCTTATTGAAAAGGGTTAAAACCGAAACTATTTTCAAACATCAGCTTCCCTTTTACAAGATCCCAACAGTTTTTTTTAAAGTTATTACAAATACGTTTTTCTTAGTACCCCCTTCCTCCCCAAAAGAATGCATTTCCATGACTACTAACTTTGAAAAAAAAAGAGGGTGAGAGAAAGAATCAAAAATTATCCTAAAAAGCGCGACTTCTCATCTTCCCATCTAAGCAGAAAAGCACAGAAAACAGCATTTTCCCATTGGGGTGGGAGCGGGGGGAAAGGGCGTGAATAAAATACAGCACGAGAGGAAACCTTGGGTTTCGAACTTTATTGCACAAAGAGAGTGGAGAGGAGAGTAGGTCAGACGGAGCAGCGCTTCCCCTCGCGAGGCGGGCATGGCAGACACGGAGGCGACCGGGAAGGCAGGCACCTTCACCTCCTCTGCCCTCAACTGTCGCCTTCTTCCTCCTCCACCCCCCGCGGGCACCCCGGCGGCGCTGCCCTGGCAGACGGCGGGCCGGGTCGGGGGCGAGGCGGGCGGCGGGGGCCGGGCGAGCGGCGCGGGGGGCAGCGCTGGGCCGGGCCGGGCCGGCGGGAGGCCTCCCCCGGGGCGGCTTCGGGCTCCGGGCTCCCGGCTCCGCGCCCGGCCCGGCCCGGCCCGGCAGCGGCGGCGGCGGCGGCGAGAACGCGGGCGCCAGCTCGCCGCGGCCGGCCGCCCGCACACACCCCCGGCCGCCGGCTCCCACCCCGCCCGCCGCCCCCCGCCATGAGCGCCGCCGCTGGCTGCAGGCAGAGTCGCTGCCGCCCCGGCCGCCGCTGGCTCCAGTCCGCCGCCATTATTCTTTGTTCGCTGCGAGCGGCGGCGATGGTGTGGGGCTCGGGCGGAGGCTCCATCTTTACCGCGGCCCCTCCTGCGAGGGGAAGGCCCCGAGCGCGGGTGTCCGGCGCCTCCCCGTCCCCCCTCCGTCCCCCCGGCTCTCTCCGGCTCCTGCCTCCTCCTCCTGCTCCTCTTACCGGTGGTACAAGCTCCTCCGTCACTGCTTTCGTTCGCGGCCCGGATCTCGCTGGAGTTTTATTCTCTCCCCCACGTAACACACCGCGTCAAACTACACCTCCGCCGCGTCACTCACCAACACTCCGCTTCTCCCAGCCGCCCGGGCCACAGGCAGCAGCAGCCGCCGCCGACTGAGGACTCGCAGCCAGGGAGCCAGCCAGCGCCGCCCAGTGCCGAGTGCGCAGCGGCCGCGTACGGAAACAGCCGAGCTCGGCCCGGAGGAGCTTGAGCGGCCCCGCCCTCTGCGCTGGAGGCGGAACTTGACGAAGACCTTCGGGTTCCTTCGGGCTCGGCAGAGGGGTTCCGCGGGGAGAGGGAAGGCGGAGGTGGGCTGGGGCGGGCGGGGGGTGGGGAGGAGTGGTCTGAGTCCCCCCCCACTACCGCGTATCGGCGGATAAAACCGGCGGCGGAAATTTGTAGGAAGAAGTGGGGTTTGTGTGTGGCCCTGTGGGGAATTCCCGAGGGGTGTCGACGCTTGATGGAAACCCCCGCGCGGGCTGCCCTTGAGGCGGTAAGCGGCGGGCTCTAGGGCGGCTGCGGCAGGCCGGGCCTGGGCCCCGGCGCGCCGCCGCCCCCGGGAACTTTCAAAAGCTGCGGGGAAGAGGGAGACTCGCCGCCGGGTTGGGGCCACAGCTCAGTGCCGGAGTCCTGGGAGCTGGAGAGGAAGGGCTGCTGCGGCTCTGTGGTCGCCCGCGAGGCCTGGGGCCTGGGCGGGGCACTGGGACGCGAGGCCGCGGCGGGGACGGGGCGCGGCCCGGGGGCGTCGTGAGGCCCCGGCGGGGAGGGTTTTCCGCTTCTCTGGGAGGCCGGGCTGCCCGGCTCTGCGAATCCGCTGAGAAGGCTGGTGGCCGCCGGAGGGGCTATTCTATTCCGGGGGGCGGAGGCACGGGGACTTGGCGGCACCTGGCGGGTTTCAGCCCCGCAGCGAGGGCGGCCGGGCCCGTAGGTCACATCTGAGGCCTACTTCGGCCTCCAAGCCAAGACCTGCCCTGACTGAGGTTGCCCTTGGGCACCTTCGAAATGTCTTCCCCTCCTCCCCCACCTACCCGCCTTTTTTTTTTTTTTCCTGGCACCATCCTGTGTCGCTTTCTTTTCACAGCCGTTTTTTTACAGCTCTGGTTTGCACGCGCTGCACCTTTTTCTTAACCTCCCCACCCCCCGTCTAAACCCGTAGTGTGACTTCCGTTGCCTCGAAGCTGCTGCAGCTGCTCTCTCAGAGGTCATCCAAGACCACTATCCTGACTTTCCATTATGCTTTTTTTTTTTATTGAACTCGGCAGCCCTCTCCTCGGCTTTCGTGTCTATTATAATTCTCTTTCTGTCCCTTAAAGAAAACGTTTGAAAAGCAGAGCGGATTCAAATCTGAGCACCCGCCCCATATTGATTTCTTGTTGAAAAGTGAGTTCCCTAGCCTGGTATTCTAACCTGGTACTCTAGATCCCGTCCTGCTTTCTCTTTGGATTCAAGAACATCCCCCTTTCCTTCCGTTATTTTCAACTTTTTCTTCGCTACTGGCGTTTCTGTCTAGTATTTGAATATGCTTCAGTCTCTCATTTCTTTGAGAAGACTTCTCTCTTTACATCCCTCTGCAACCGCAATTGTCTCACCCCATGGACTTTCTCTCATGTCCCACTCCTCAGCCGTTTCCAGTCTAGCTTTTGTTCTTACCACACACCTGAAGCACCTCTGAATTGTCACAGACAAGCTTCAGCCCTCATCTTACAAGATCTCGTTGTGGCATCTTACACTATTGCCCACACCCTCATCCACACATCCTCTTCCCTCTGCTCTTAGCATTTTCCCCTTCCCTCTCTGGTCGTTCTTTAACAACCAGTCTCTCCTCTTTTAGCCAACTCTTAAATACTGGAATCCTGCTGAGGTGAGCTCTCTTCTTAAGTCCCACCATATGCACTTTCCTAGGTGGGCTCATCCTTTTCCAGTAGCTTCAAATACCCTCTGCCAAAGACTGTCCCACTCATAACTCAAGCCTAGATCTTGCTCTTGAATTCTAGATTTATATTTACAACTGCCTTTGCTATACTTTCATCTGGATGACTAGGGTGTGTCAGACTCAACTCATATACCATATTCTCTCCAGAACCCTCGTGTCATAGCCCTTGGATCAGTAAAGGGCATCATGTCCATCTACTCAGTCCAGAAACCTACAACACCCCAACACGTGTCAGAATCACCTTGACCTGCCTTCAAAAATTAGATTCTCTTGGTTCTTATGACCACTTTTTTTTTTTTTTTAAATCCCACTCGAGTCTAAACTACCTTTATCTCTTGCTTGAAGTTCTGCAGTAACTACCATCCAGGTCCTATGAAACTGCTTCTGGCCCTTTCCAATTCATTTGTCATACTGCAGCCAGAGTCATTTTTAACAAATACAAATCTGATCAAGTCATTACCGTGCTTGAATTCCTTCAGTAGCTTCCCTTTGCTTACTGAGCACAATCCCAGTCTTTATCATGTAACCAGGCCCTCCATTATCTGGGCTTGTCTTCTCTCCAGCCTCCCCAGTGGTCCCCCTAGCTCTCTGCACTCCAGTCATATTAGTCTTTTTATTTTTTCCAGCCTCTTTTCTCTTTTTTTCTACTGTTGGCTCTCACCTCAAGGTATTTATACGTGCTATTCCCTCCCCCTGGAATTCTTTTCTGTCACACACTTATCCTATCTAACTGTAACTTAACTCTTTCTTTTCTGATTCAGCATACTTCTAATTATTTGTTTAATGTCCACGTAAAGGTCTCTGTGGGTAGGGACCATGTCTGTCTTGTTCACCACCAGCATTTCTCCACCCCTTGTATCCCCAGCACAATGTCTAGAATGTAATGGTGCTCATTAAATATTTATTGAGCAAATAATGAATATGTGGTCCTGGGCAAAAATTCTTAATATTTTTGAGTTCAAATCCTGGCTCAGCTACTTACTAGCTGGGTGACTGGGCATACTTTTCACTCTTGTGCCTCAGTTTTCCCATCTATGAAATGAAGATAGTAATAGTGCCTCCATCATAGTGTTATTTTGATAATTAAGTGAGACCATTCATGGAAAGTGTACTTGACACAATGTTTGACATGTCATAAATGTTAATTAAAACGTTGCCTGTTTTATTTGTGTATCTCACTCTTGTGTCAAATACAGTTTCAAAATTGAGCTTAGCATCTCCCTGCTCTTCTTACCCTGGCCCTATACATGATTCCAAAATATTGGAATTATTTATTCATAGCCTATACGTACTACCCACAAAATAATGGAACTTTTTTGTGTGTGTGTTTGTAAAATTTTCCCATATTCTTCCTTTCTATTCACACTGACCTTCATTTAGGCCCTCTTCATGCCTTAGTTACTTTTGCTAACTTCTAGGTGCTTTCTGAGGGCAGACCCACTTCCCCTAATCACTTGTGCCCTACTGTCAGAGCAGTGGGTCTCAAACAGTTACTAATTCATGTATTCTCCTTAACTTCTATTCTCCTGGCCTCTGTTCTCACCTAAATTTGTTATTCATTATTCATTCAATCATCCATTCAAGCGTGAATTATTTTACTGAACACTTTGGATACACTTCAGATTTGAAATGTAGTCTCCCAATTTCATGTTCACTCTGGCATCTTCAGAAACCATAGAAATGAGCTAGAAATGTCAAACTTTAGCATCCTTTTTTAAAATCTCTGGGGCTTGGAAGCTACTCCCATTTTTGACTCAATTTTTCACTTGGAAATTGGGGAGAACAAAGAACACATGGATATACGTTGACCTGGTATAAGATAGGTAAGATAGATCACTGCCTTGAGAGAGGTCCAGAAAAGGGGGACAGTCTCATGAGATGATTATAAAAGATTTCAAGGAGAAAGTGGTATCTGAGAGCTTTTTTCTAACCACAGCTTCCTTTTCCTGTTATTTTTCTCTCTTGCTTCCGCTGCTGAACCTAATTTTCACCCTCACTGTGAACTCAAGTTCCATGAACCCTGCCTATTCTAGTTCATCACCTCTCATGACTTAATTTGTTTTCTTTCCTAACCCCAAGGCCATGGTGACCTATTTTATTTATTCTAAAAGTACCAGTTGAACACCTACTTTGTGCCTGCACTCCCCAGATTGGGGCTATAACAGTAAATAAAACATTATTCCTGCTCTGAAGGGTACTAGAATAAAATTTTCATTTTTCTTTTTTGTTCACTCCTTCATGCTCTTTTCTGGTCTCATGATTGCAACTTTCAAAATTATATCTTCTCCCCAAATCACTCTCCCAGACTCCAGACTCATTTAAACAACAACCTACTCACACCTCCACTTGGATGTTGTCTTAGTGCTGGTTTTTCCAGAAAGCAGAATCTGAGGCAAAGGCTTTGTGTTCTTAGGGAGTACAAACCCAAGGGCAGGAGGGCAGGCAAAAGAAGTGAGTCAGGAAAGGGGATTAAGATTCAGTCAGTGGATGCTAACACTACTGTCATCCTCAGCACACACATACTTCCATTTTGTGTGGGCACCAAATGGACTCTTGTGTGAGCTGTGTGGTCTAAGAAAGGCAAAACAGTATTGAGTGGTTACTGCCTGAGGGTGGTCCGTCATGGCAGTGGGGACAAAATAAGTGGCGAAAGGCTCATAAGCAAGGAAGTCAAGGGGATCCTAGGTGCTATGGACGTGTCTAAGAGACATCTCAAACTCAGTATGTCCAAATTTGAACTAATTTTCCCTCCCACATCTGTACCTGCAGCCTTTCCCATCTTAATTGCTGAGGTTAGAAATCTTGTTACGATTCTTAGTACCTTCCTTTCTCTCACATCCTGAATTTTTCCTGTAGGAAATTTTATTGGCTTTTATTTATCCAACAACTGACTACTTACCACCTCCACTGCAAGTGAGCTGGGTGTACAGTACCTTCATCTCTTGTCTGGATTACTGCAATTGCTTCTAAATAAGGTCCCCTACTTCTTCCTTTTGTCAGACACAAGCTACACTCCTCCTTAGCACTTTGGGGCTGTTTCAGTGTTTAAAATGTTCTTTTTCCAGATAGCAAGAGAGCTAACTCCCTTACCTCCTTCAGGTCTTTACTGAAATGTCACTTTCTCACTAAGGTCTTAACAATACTCTTTAAAATTACAACTTGATACCTAACTCAACCACCTCTATTTTTTCCTGTGTCACTTATTGCTGTATTCAAATATACTATCCATTTTTACTTCTTTTTATGTTTATTGTTGACTGGCTCCCCTGCTAAAATACACATTCTAAAAAGCATTGTCTTTGTTTTGTTCACTGATACATCTCAAACACTTGGAACCATACCATGATATAATAGGTGATCTCTGTATCTTTGTGGAATGAATCTCCAACTTGTCTATGTTCAGGCAGTTCATACTGTTCAGATTTATTTTCATGGTTGTTTTTGCAGTTAAAATTAAGAAGTATATGATAGATTTCCTTCTCATTTGGTAAGATTTCCTATAATCTTGATGTAACAAATATCAATGAGTATTGCTGGAAGCAATTGAAATCCTGGACACCCCTCTACCTATAACAGCAAAAAAAAAAGGGGGGGGGGAGGGAATAACCCAAATGTCCCCATACGAAACAGTTAACTATTTAATTCAATTTTTGTCCCTTACATGTACACTGTTAACATTACGTTGGAACTGTTTATTTGTTTATCTGCATCCTTTAGTGAACCGTGGGCTCCTTTAGGGCAAAGTTTTGTTTTGTTGAACTTGCATCCCTAGTAACTGACATGATAAGCGCTCAGTAATGTTTCTTGAATGAAAGAATGAGTGGATGTTTAGAGATACTCCAGTGCTGGTCAAGGAAGAGGTACCCAGCCCAGCTGATTAAAGCGTCTGTTCTGCTTAGCAGCTCTTCCCCTGCAGCGCAGAGAAATGCTTGAGACTTCATAATCAGAAACAGTGCAAGGTGGAGTGTTGTCAGTGCTTATGAAGTAATCCTGTGATTTTAAGTGTACTTTCCAAATAGTTTTCCAACAGAGAAGATAAGGCACTGATCTGTTACATCTATTTCTGGTCTGTTTACTAGTTACAGTTCCCTATGTGAATTAATATATTGCTTCTTACAATTAATCTTCAACAGCAACAAAAAACTCTCCACAGCTACTTTTTCCTCTAGCTAATGACCCATTTTTTGCTGTCTTTACAGTAAATATCCTTGAAAGAGTTCTATATTTACTGTCCCAATTCCTTTTTTCTTATTTTCTGTTAAATCCACTCCAGCTAGCTCTTGCCCCCAGAACGAAACTGCCCTCCATGTTGCTTAATCCAATGGCCTGTTCTCAGTCTTCATCTCACTTGATTTATCAGCAGCATTTGACACAGTGGATCACTCCCTCCTCTCTGTAACACTTCCTTCACTTGTTACACTTGTTTCTTCAGTGTTCCAGGGCACTTCACTCTCCTGATTTTCATTGTGCACTACTGGTCATTGTTCTCAATCTCCGTTGCTTACTGACCTCTTAATACTGTAATGTCTCAAGACTCTGTCCTTGGACCTCGTCTGTTTCTATACTCTCCCTTAGTGATCTCATTCAGTCTGCTGGCGTTAGATGTGATAAATATGCTCACAACTCCCTAGCCTCAGGTTCAGTCTTGTATATCCAAGAAACTCTGTGTCTCTACTTGGATATTTAACAGACCTCTCCATTTTATTACATCCAAAACTAAACTGATCTCCCCTCTCAAAAACCTTCTCTACTTCTAACCTTCTCTATCTCAGTTAATGGCAACTCCATCATTCCCATTGCTAAAACCTACTCAGCAACCCTTTTACACCCTACATCCAATCTGTCGTCAAATCCTGTTGCTGTCTCTTCAGAATGTATGACCACCCTTCTTATCTCTACTGATACAGCCTTGGTCTAAGCCACTGTTACCTTTTAGTAGGATTTTATATCAGCCACCCTTAACCTTCATTCTTTTCCCAGCCCAGCAGCCAGAGTGATCCTTTTAAACCATAAGGCTGACCACACCATGTTTCTGTTCAAAACTATCCAGTAGGTCGCCATATCACTCAGAAAAAGCTATGATTCTTACAACTTGGCCTGCAAGACCCCACTTCCTCTCTGATCTCAATTCCTGCTCTTCTTCCCCTACCTGTCTCTGCTCAGGTCCGTTGACCGCCTTGTTCCTCAAACACGTTGGACACACTCTCCTCAAGTACTTTACATTTGCTATTCTCTCTGCTCAGGATGCTCCTTCCAGATGTTTCCATGTCCTCCTCACCTTCTCAGGTCTTTGCTCAGACATCCCCATTTCTGTAAGGCCTTCCCTTACTACCCTGATGAAAGTCGTTCACCCTGTACCCCACCTTTGTCTTTGCTGTTTTGCCCTCCCATTCTTCTTTTGCTACTTTATTTTTCTCCAGAGTACCTATGCTATGGTATGCTGTGTGCTTAACTCATTTATTGTGTTTGCCTTTTGTCTCTTTTTTCACTGCTACATTCTTAACATCTAGAATAGTGTCTTGTGTTTAACGGGCACTCAAATGTTTGTTGAGTGAATGCAGTTGAAACTCTGAATTTAATATTAATATCCTGGCATTGTTTTGTATAAAAAGGTCTCCCTCAGGCTGATCATCTCTGTATGTATCTATAAATGTTGTTTCTGTATTGCAGCCTGAATCATGGTGGGTCCACCAAACTATTGCCTTCTTGTGGGGCCTGATTTCAGCATGACTGCGCTCTCTGCCATCTCTGCCTCAGTTCCATATAGCCTGAACGAGGTGAGGACCTCTTTGAAGCTTTCTGATCTCCCCACCTTCCAGAGTCAGAACTGAAGAACTGATCAACAAGATTCTGGTTGCTTTTAATTTCTATTTTGTGGACCAAATGGTAAGCTGCTAGTACTGCTGCATTCTCATTTTCCTTGTGACTGAAAGCAGTACCGCGTGAACAAAGTCAAATGGCCTCTTATTCTTCTAGAAATTACAAAAGGCCAGTGGATGGCAATTAAAACCAGTAGCAGTGGGGGAGGGTATAGCTCAGTGGTAGAGTGCATGCTTAGCATGCACGAGGTCTTGGGTTCAATCCCAAGTACCACCATTAAAAAAAAAAAACTAATAATAAATAGACCTAATGACCTCCCCTTCTCCCCCAAAAAAGCAAAACCCGTAGCAGCAACAAGTGAAAATTTATTGAGCACTTACTTTGTGCCAGGCACTGTTCTAGACACTTTTGATTTATTAACTAATTTAACCCTCATAATAACTCAATGAGGAACATATTAACAGCAGGAGCATTTTATAGATGAGTAAGCTGAAGCATAGAGGGGTGAAGAAATGTCTTCAAGGTCTTAGACTAGCGAGCGGCAGAGTCAGTGTGTCAATCCAGGCAGGCAGCCTGGCTCCAGAGCCTGCCCTCTTAGCTACTGTGCTCCACTGCCCACCTGTAGAATGAAAAGTAGGGGAGGGAATTTACTTTGAGAAGAAAGCAAAGTACTTATAATTTCATCATTGTGAGTCTGTCATTCTGAAAGCACCATAGTAACCCACGCACTTTCTTCTCATATCAGTTCTATTGCCATTTTCATGCATGACACAAGAATCAGGCTAACAAGCTTCCAGGATCCCCTGTCGCTCTTCCTAGGCAAAGGAGTAGGCTCCTTGAAACACTCTGCCTAACCACTCCCCTTCATCTTTGCTGTACTAGTTCCTACTCTTTAGCTGAGCTCTGAAGGGTGTTAGTTCCTACTCTTTAGCTGAGCTCTGAAGGGTGTGTCATGAACTCTGATCACTCTGCCCAACTCCCCACCCCAGTCTGGTTTAAGTGCCTGAATTCCATGTTTTGGTTTTCATCAAAGCACCGATCACCCTTACATGTCATATTTATTTAATTTTCTAGTTCCCTGCTAGACCGTAACGTCTGTGAGCAGAGATTGCGTCTGCTTTATTCACTGATTTATCCTTAATGCCTCGTATGGTGTTTGGCACATTGTAGGACTGCAATAAAATTTTTTTGAATGAATAAATATAGAATATCTGCAATCAAACCCATGCATGAAAGTGAATTTTCTTGTGACCAGACTGGTCCATCTTTTTAGAAATGGGGAAGATAATTTTCTTTTAGTCTGTCTTCCAGCTGTTGGATTTGCCATAATGCTTGTTTTCAGTTAGTTCCTCTTTCTGCTTCAAGTTCAACTGACGTTAAAATGCTATGTGGTCAGTGTCTTCCTGGGGTCTTTCATGTATATATATATATATATGCTAATTTAAATTGAGATAATTTCTTTGGGTTTCAGCTTCTTCAGCTGTACAACCATGATACCTAATTGACCTGTGCAAGATCAAACTGTAAGTTTGAGAATTGGGGTTTGAGTTTAGAACTTCCAATTCTAAATTTAGCTTTCTTTTTTTTTTCTTTTTTTCATATGTGATGTTGTCTTTCTGTTCCCATCTTTGATTCTTGTCTGTTAATCCATGGTTAACACCCATATTACTGAGTGACAACCATATTTTTTGAGCTTATAAACACCTTCTTCAAAAAAGTTTTTTTCCCCACTCATTTGTTCTGTTTTCCACTTTTATTCATTTTCTTCCCATTTCTACTCAGCCAAATTCTCTCCTAAACAGTGTTTATGAAAACATTTCTGGGGCCTATCCTAATCTCATGTATGGGTTAAGGGCTTCAGTGATATTTAGTTATTTCTATTATTATTCCTACACTATTATTATATCTACTTGAGAAAAAAATATGAAAAGAGTCCCAAAGATTGGAAACAGGACAAATACCATTTGGGCTCCTGATCAAACAAGATGATTGAACACGTACTTTTTGCTTTGCTCATTCCTGGCACCCACAGTAGAGGAGTAAGGAGTATAAACCCTTATGGTAGTCAGAATAATGGTTCCCCCTTAGATACTCATGTCTTAATTCCTGGAACCTATGAATATGCTATCTTACATAGCAATAAGGACTTTGCAGAAGTGATTAAATTAAGGATTTTGATGCGGGGAGATTATCCCGGATTATTTGAGTGGGCCCAATGTAATCACAAAGCTCAATATAAGGGAAAGAGGGAGGCAAGATAATTAGAGTCAGAGAGAGAGAGAAAAATTAGATGATACTCTGCGGCTAGCTTTGAAGGTAGAGGATGAAGTCACAAGCCAAGGAATGCAGACAGCCTGTAGGAGGTAGAAAAGGCAAAGAAATGGATTCTCCTCTAGAGTTTCCTGGAGGAATGCAGCCCTGCTAACATGTTGATTTTAGTCCACATAGATTGATTTTGGAATTTAGACCTCCAGAACTATAAGAAAATAAATTTGTGTTGTTTTAAGCCATTAAGTTTGTGGTAATTTGTTACAGCGGCAATAAGATACACAACCCCTCAAGGACAAAAGAACAGAAAAGCAGACAGTGGCAGTTGAGAGAATTCAGCACATGTTTAGAAAATGGGATGGATAGAAGAGGTGTAACTGACTTGGCAGAGTTGGGGAAACTGGTACCTAAATATGGATATGGATGAGAAGGAAGCCAATTTGTCCGACAGAAACCTAGAATGGTTCAGGAATTAGCAGCCATACCTACTTTATCCCATTTTCAGAGCCCAGGAAAAGAGTACAAAGAGAGACCTACAGAACATTTGTCCAAATATTTAAAAGTTATAAATCAAGCTAACAAACTGCTAAGTAAAATATATTCAATTATTCTATCTTGAGAAATGCAAAGAAAGGACCTTCATTTGGGGGTATTCCAGTGAATTTAAGGAACTTGTTCAGCATGAAAGAGAGAAACCAATAAACTGTACAATCAACCAACCAACTAGAAGTCTGTTGTACTGAGATGAGATTTAGGCAAGTAGTAGAGAGTTTTAAATTAGTGATATGTGCTTAGGAAACAGTTAAAAACAAAAAAGGAAATACAGTTATTAACTCCAGGGAAAAGAAAACTTTTGGCAGGAGAGGAAAAATAATCAGTTATTATATGGCTCAAATCTAACTAGAACACAGGGTTCTAATAATGTAAATATTCATTATTAATCTAATTAAAGTTATGACAGATAGTAAAAGGAGCATGTATGTGGTGAGTGTGCAGAGGAAGAGGAGAATAAATCTTCATTTCCATAATGAAAAGTCAATGAATAATGCCTAAAGCAGAATATCAAGTTACTACAATTAAAACATGTTGTATAGACATATGGAGGTCAATTCCAAAGAATTAGCTAAAAAAAATTCACCGTGGCTGTTTGGGGAAGGGTAAGTATTCAGTGAGAGGGCAGTTGACTGCAAACTATGAGCATGTATAACTTTAATAAACTAAATTCTTATTTAAGAAAAGGAATAAAAGATGATCTTAAGGGGAAAAATATTGAAGATACTTTCCTGGATTTGAAAAACATGAGCATGGAGATAGAAAGAGTTACTCAGATCTCTTGAAAAAGGGATGTCAAAGCACATGCCCATAAAATTTTAGAACATCCAGTCAAAGCCTCTGGGAGGGGATGAAAGTACATACAAAGGAATAGAAGTGAAAACAACACTGGTCTCAGCAGCATCACTGGAAGCTGGAAGACGCAGTCTTGATGCTTTCTAATTCTGACGGAAAATTATTTCAAATTATTATTTTCAGACACGTTAGGTCTTCGCCTGTCATAAACACTTTCTCAGGAAACTACTGGAAGGTATGCATTACCAAAATGAGGGAGTAAAACCAAAAAAAGAAGACCTAGGAAACAAGGGTGTATCTGGCAGCTTAGGCCATGAATGCAGTAAACAAACAATACCAAACTCTCCATAATTTACAACATAAGCCTATTTCTTCTCACCCAACGTGTCTACTGTGTAATTCTACTCCTTGTCACCTTCATAATGGGACCCAGGCTGATGGAAGAGCCTTTATCTGAGAAATTGCTAGTCTTGTGGCAGAGGGAAAAGAGATGATAGATCTGTTTCTTAAATTCCACCTTGGAATATCTTTGACCAAAGCAAGTCATGTGGTCACTTCTGAATTTAACAAGGCAGAGATGTAAAATCCTTCCCTAGAGTCATAGCCAAGCCT
This sequence comes from Camelus ferus, assembly GCF_009834535.1. NCBI lineage: Eukaryota > Metazoa > Chordata > Mammalia > Artiodactyla > Camelidae > Camelus > Camelus ferus. Next base: position 65,748,536 of record NC_045700.1, read on the forward strand.
GATGTTTTAATCAGGAAGTTTTAATCGATCCCAGTACAGGAGCAGCAAATATTTTGAATGGTTAGTACAGTCTATCTCAAAGGGAACCCCTGAGTAGAAGAGAGGCAGAGGAAACAGCCAGGGCAGCAGCTGTGATGGGGAGGAAGAGGAGAGCTCTAGGAGGAAGATCAGGCTGGGGGAGGGGGACTGGCATTGATAGCCTGTCTGACAGGTGTGATTGTTAGGTAGCTGGGCAGCTATCTGCCATTCCAGGTAGGCATTAGAAGACAGGGAGAGGTGGGGAAGGAGACTGCTGTTTTCTCATTAGCTTTTTTGGTATGAAGTGAGTTAAATATATGTAATATAATAATTTAATATAAATTTAAATTATTTTTTAAGTGGATAGAAATTAACTATATTTTGATGTGTTTGTGTATGTGCTGCTGTGATGTTTTTGTCCTGTGTGGATATGTGTGCTATTAGGACAGTTCTTTTCAGACTGTAGTTAGCAATAGTTTGTTACCCATTTGCAGCAAGGTAGGTATAGAAGTTGAGAATAAGCATTTATAAACTTTAATAGCAATTTGACAGAATATTTTGTGTCTGTTGAAATCAATAATGTAAACTTTGAGTGCTTATATTTTGTATTCATTGTTTTTAAAAAATTTACTTTTCTGGTAACTCATTTCTACTGTGTTTTACAAAAGTTTGCAGTGGATTGGAAATTTTAAAATTTGTTCCTTCACCAAAGTTTTAGAAGTGCTGATTTAGGGTATAAACTTAAGAATTTAGGATGAATATATTTGAGAATTATTGTGCTAGAGAAGTCAGCAAGTGACTAATGCCACATTTTCTGACCATCCTTCTTCCGCCACAATTATATTTATGACAGTTTTACGTAGAAAGAACAGAAGCATATTGAGGTCAGCATTTCCCGTCCTTCCATGGTAAAGCTGTTTTCACTATTTTCCTTTTCCTCCATCTTGCTCTGTCAATAAAGCACCTGGAAAGAACCCAAAGAAAACAGTGGTTTCTTCCAAGAAACCATGGGAAAACAGCATTAGTAACCCTGAGAAGGTGGAGACATTTGGCTTTCTAAGGATAACAAACTTTCTTTTTTGCAGCCCTGTCCAAATTCTGTATTCTTGACTGCACTACTCTCATACTAGTGTTAATTATCAAGTATCTAAGACATTAGTGATAATAATATAAAAAGATAGAGATTCTCTGGCCTTATTAAGTTCTTAATTCCCTTCCCTTCAGACTTTATGCCCCTGCTGCCTGATGCTTATTAAAATAAAACGTCCACACTAAATGTCTTTTGGGGCTTAAAAACTGATGCTTTTCTGTAATAAAGCATCAATAAAATACATTTTACTGAAGTAAAATACAGTTTATCATAGGATGTGTTTCAGAAGTACCAGAGCACATTTCTTCTCCAGAAGAGTAATGTTTCTTTCAATTATGGGTAAAAAGGATAAAGTGGTCGTTAATTCTGTCAATCTTAATGCCGACATTCACATGCATCTTTATACAACTTTCCTGATCTCTGTGTTAGTTGTGGTTCAGTCATGTATATTGCCTTGGTGACACTGGAAAACAACACAGCTGACTCATCCCTAACAGGAATTATTACTGCCTAAACTCAGGTACAGGATACAGCAGTTCAAACCACACTCTAAAAGCATCCCATCTCTGCATAGTGAAAGGCTATCAAGGCTATCAAAGGTTAGCTTATGAGGTAGGAGTTACCATATCTCCTAAAACTAACTGTATCAAGGTATCTGGTTTGTGTGCTTCGATACTTAATGAGTGATTCTCAAGTTTTCTATCTTTTTCACAGACAATACTTTTCCATCAATAACATCTGAAGGTGGAGTCAGGGAAAGGACGCTATTTTCAAAAGTTTCTCCCACCTAGACTTTTATGTCCTCCTTACCCTCCCTCCTTTACAAGGAATTTAGAAAGAGTTTACTTGTTTGAGTATGTAAGGAAGATGGAGAAGGAGAGAGTAAATCTTTTTCATCTGTACACATCCCTAGGCCACAGATGAGAGTATGAACCTTTAAAAAAAAAGGATTGCTAGTGTCCTTTCTCTGTGCAGACTTTTCTTAGCAAGGAATCTAGTCCTTTCAGCTAAATTCTTATATTTTAGTATTTGACACACATTTTTAAAGGGATCTGTCAAAAATGACAATGATTTAACATGTGTCTGTAAACTGCATTAAATACAGTGTTGCTTCTCCCAGAAATATCTCCTTGCCAACTGAACTTAGAGGATTCACATGCTCATGCCTCCACTGCACAAGCAGATTTTGTATCATTAGGGTCTTGCATTTGTAGATCAGGAAAAAACTTTGTTTCATTCTAATGCAGTGGTTTGAGGAGATACTGTCACAGTTCTGAGATCTCTTGAGATGAGAGGTCCCTAATAACATGCATTCTCAAACTATGAATAAGGGTTATAAACATCAGTGAAATGGAATTGAATTTGCTAGAATCTGGTGTGCTCACAGCCCTGATTCTTGACAGCCCTAATTCTTATTCTGTGTTCACCTAGTCTCCCTGACTTGACTGATCTTGTTCCAAGATGGACTAAATCTTTTCTTCTTTTTTTTTTTCTTCCACCTCTTACCTCCCAGTACAGTTACCCTGTATAGATTCATGTAATGAATCTGCAAATGTTATTGTTTAATACATTATTGTCTAATGCTCTGTAAATGTCACTAACGTCTACTCTGTGCTACATTGCTAAATAGTTTTTGTAACTGTTTTGAGCCGAATCAGTAGAATGCTTTTGTAATTGTGTATCAGAGTTTCTTGTATTTTTTTTCTGGGAAGCCAGAACTGAATCATTTTTAGGACTTTTATATTATTAGTCTATCTTCTAAGATAGACTTAAGATTTAACAATAGTCCAAGATTTAACAAATAGCTTATGCTCTTGTGACCTACATGATACAAAATGTGGAAAAGCTATATTCAAAATTCGCCCTGAATGCTTCACTGCAGCCCAGGAATGTTTACTGGAATTGCCCGTAATATAGCACGAAGCCGAAGGAGTTTAGGAAACACCCTCTCTCTTCCCATTAGGGCTTGTCCCAAGTTGTCGCTTTGCTGTCAGAGCTTGCTGCACACAGAGGCAGGGCACCTGGCACGTGGTAGGAAGTCAATCATCCATTCATGTGTTGTCTAACCCATTAGACTGTAAGTGCCTCAAGCAGGGACAAAGGTTTACTCCTCCCTTTAGCTCAGCACCTCCTTCAATGCCTGCTTTTGACCTGAACAGAGGGAACCAGGCAAAACCCAAAACACAGGACACAAAGGACTGGAATTAGAGGTCTATGTGTAGCAGAGAGACCCACCAAGCCTTGAGTAACATGGAGCAGGCATGGAAGACCCACGCTAAAGATTTCATTCTTAAAATTCTTAAAGGTGAGGAAATATTAAATAAGAAGCTGATTTTTTTTTTCGGGAAAAAAAATAAGCAAAGTACAAAGATTGTATGAGACATACAGAAAACATGCAAGTTTTCTTCACTGTTCTGAGTTTTCTCTTAAAAGGGGGGAAATTGGTAACTACAGGATTGTTGTGAGAGTGAAAGAAAAATCTCCATGTATAGCACTTAGTACTGTTCCTGGCTCATTGTAACTAGTTAGTATTAGGTTTTTTTTTTTTTTTTATAGTATTTCATTGTACCCAATTAAAAGACATTTTTTGTTTCACTAAGAAAAACATTACCCATTAAACTATTACATGATGATTTCTTTTCACCAAAATTATTTTCTATTTATTGAAAATTTAAGTCTATTTAGATGGATTTTTAAAATCATATTTTATTCTCAGGCCATATATAAAAAGGTAAATGTAAACAAATTGTTTAAGATAGTTCTAGAACTTTTTCATTTTCAGAGTCTAATTCCTCACAATCACTTTTTAACTCAGAGACATTGAGTTCTGTGTTTTTTCTCACAGTGTTGTCTGGTATCAAGTGTTGGGAATTTGAAATGAAGCACTTTGAAAATGTGCCCCTTGGCTGAATCCCAGATTTTCTTTCAAACCACTGACATCACTCTCCATGTGCTTGTTCCATCTTACCAGAAAGTGTCAACAAAGCACTTTCAGACAGCAACAAAAGTCATATTCTTTTGTGGTTCCTGCTCTTCACATCCTAACCTGCTTCTTCCATGATCTTCCCATACTAGTTCATGACCACTCCATTGTAGTAGTTGCTCAGGACAAAATCCCTGGAGTCATCGTTGGCTCTCCTCTGTTTGTTACTCCCCATGTCCATCCCACCATGATTCTAAATCCAAAATACTGCTCTCACTTGCTCCTCTCTACCACTGTGTCTCTGGCCTGAGGCATCATAGTCTCCCCTCTATAATTACCTCCTAACAGGTTTTTCTGCTTCTGTCTTGGCACCACTGCAGTTTTATTCTCCACACAGTGGCCTGGGTGAGTCTTGCAAAAATAAGTCAGATCTTATGTCTCTCCTCACCTCAAAACCCAGCAATAGTTCCCTGTTTGATCAGAGTAAAAGCTGAAGTGGTTTTAATGGCCCCTAAGCCCTACATAATCAATGTTCCCTGCTTCACCTCTCTTTCTCTTCCACTCCTTCTGGAGCATTTTGCTCCAGACTCACTGGCCTCCAGGCTGTTTCTCACTAAGCATACTCCTGCCTCAGGGTCTTTGCTCTAGTTCTTTCTACTATCTGGAATCCTCCTCTTCCAGGACCTACAGAGTTAATTTACTCACTTCCTTCTAGTCTTTGCTCAAAACTCGTGTTCTCACTGAAGCCTACCTTGGCTACTCTGATTAATCCTGTATCCTGACCCTTCCTCTGTACCCTAGTCCACCCCAGCCTCCTTAACCCACTCCACAGTTTCTTTTTCCATAGCATTTAGCACTATAACATAACTATAAAATTTACTTATTTATTACAGTTTATTGTTTATTATCTGTTTTTCCTCATGAGAGTAGGCATCTTTGATTTGTTCACTGATGTTTCCCAGGTGCCCAGAATAGTGTCTCATCGGCATTCATTCAGTGCTTGTTGAATTGTACTGAATTGTGGTAAATCCCGTGACTTAGGTCTGCACGAGGTGCCATGGCCAACACTGAGCAGGCTAAGACTTTGTGAAGGACCTGATGCCTCAGCTTATCTTTTAAGGATAAATACAATGAGGCAGCTAAAGGAATCACGAGAAGCAGTGAAGTTACAGATGCAAAGTACTCCCTTGGGTATTGTTTCAGGTGGATATTTAGATTGGACGCTACCTGTTGATTACAGTTCCAGGTATGGAAGTCAAACCCCACTGGTAATACACACTTTGCAAAAACATTTTCAGCAAAGCCTATTTCTGTCTAGGTGTATTGCATTATCATAGGGAATACTGGTAACATTTCATGGTCAGACTATGTGCACCAGGAATTTCAGTTTGATCAGGCAAAGTGCCAAATCTTTGTTTTGGACAGCAGAGTAATCAGTAATGAAAATGTTAAGGTTCTGCTAGCCAAAATAGTGGCTAGGGAAGCTTACAGCCAATATACTTAGGAAGGAATGTAACGATGTACAGACTTCTCTCATCTGAGGTGCTCCTTCAGCATTGACCAGGGGTTGTCCTTGGAGACAGAGCCTTAGCTATTTTGGTGTCTGGGATAAGATACAAATCCACTCCTATTTTTGTAACTTATGATGTATGATTTATGTGTTGTTAACAATTTGTGCCATCTGGTGGCTTCATATTTAAATCATTATTCTTGATAATTGGATGTCAAGCTCAGTGGTTTCTAGCTGTTGGAGGAGAGTATGTGCTGTCAACATGTAAATATAACACACTTCAGACTTGTGCACTCTTTAAAATGTTTTCTTGTGCCCTTTAAATTTCAGTAGGTAGATGCAAAGCTCTTTCTGCCTTCCTAATTTTGACTCTTTCCATGGAATCACCTAACCTCGTTCTCTGGCTGGCATGCAGTAATCAATACACATTATTTAAATGACTGAGTCAAATATATTTTGATCCAGAGAAACATATACTCTAAGCCTCAAGGACTTGAGGGAAACTGAGCTTAGTGTACTCTTTTATATCTGAAAAATGGGGCTCACTGTAGTACCTATGTCAGGCTTCATGAGAACTCTTATATGTCATAAAGGTTAATGTCAGTCTTTGCGTATTTATTTTGTTAATAGACTTATTTTTTTTAGAACAGTTTTAGATTTACAGAAGTGAGCAGATAGTACAGAGAATATATACATATATCCCTTCCCCTCACCCCATTCCATGCCTGGTTTCCCCTGTTATTAACATCTTACATTAGTGTGGTATGTTTGTTACAATTATTGAACCCATATTGATATAATATTAACTAAAGTCTGTAGTTCATTCAGATTTCCTTAGTTTTTCCCTAATGTCCTTTTCTGTTCCAGGATCCCATCAAGGATACTAGGTTACATTTACTAGTCATGTCTTCTTAGACTCTCTGTGACAGGTCCTCAGACTTCCCTGTTTTTGACGATTTTGACAGTTTTGAGGAATACTGGTCGGGTATACTGTAGGATGCTCCTCTGTTGGAATTTGTCTTTGGTACACTTTACGCTATATACAAGTACTGGTTATTATTATCATTGCTTCGTATTCAGACTACATTGTGGAACAGAGGTAGGATATGGTAGGGGGATAGTTTTGCTGGACATTCAGTATTTAAAAGAAAGATTTATTTGAGGCTTGATCATTTTACCACTGCTTAAAGACTGTGGAAAAAATGTGGTTTGCCTACATCCATCCTTCTATCTGTCTATTTGATTCAGTAAATAACCTCCAAATCCCTATCGTGAGAGTAGAAGTATATTGGATGCTGGAGATTCACTGATACACAAAACAAAACTGCCCTCATGGAGCTTTCAGTCAAAGAGGGAGACAATAGGTAATTGAAAAAATAAACAACCTAAAAGATAGCTTATGACAAGTGAAGAAAATAAAATATTCTTATATTAAAGAATATCTCAGCTGCTGAGGGGAACAGGGACTGCTTTATTAGAATGATGGGATCAGATTTAACTGTGAGGGGCAGAAAAATTAAAAAAACAGAAGCTTAAGATAGGAATTGCTCTCTCATGTTCAGGAAGTCAGGTAATCAGTCCAGAACTAATTTGGCAGATCATAGTATCGGGGTCCTGGGCTCCTTCCATCCTGTTGCTCTGCTCACATGGCTTTGTTTCCCAGGATCACCTCATCATCTAAGATAGTTTTTGGAACCCCAGCCAACACATCTGAATTCCAACAAGCACAAAGGTGAAAGAGACAGAAAAGGGAATACCCCCTTTTCTATTTCTGCTTACTTCTTGCTGGTCAGAACTTAGTTGTAGTGTAGCCTTACCTAGTCTTTATCCAGGTGGCCAGGTACGCAGTTCAGAGGTTTTATTGCTATAGAACAGTGGTTCTCAAACTTCAGCATGCATCAGACTCACCCGCAAGATTGGCTGAAATGCAGATTGCTGGCCCCATCCCCAGAGTTTCTCTTCCAGTAGGAGGCCAAGAACCTGCATTTCCAACAAGTTCTCATGAGTTGTTGATACTTCTGGTCTAGGACCACACTTTGAGGACTACTGTCATAGAAGAAGGGAAGCATGGATGTTGGTGTGGTCTCTGATTTGGAGCATAATTTGGACTTTGATCATTTACATTTTTGTAATGAGACATTATGCTTTCTGAGGTCAAATATCTCATCTTTGATGTACCAAATCTGAGTAGCTGTACACAATTTAGTCATTTTTGGTTATCTACTTCTAGGTAACAAATTACCCCAAAACACAGTAGCTTAAAACAGTAATTTGCTTCTGATTCTGTAGACCTGCAATTTGAGCAGGACTCAGAGGAGAAGGCTTGCCTCTGCTCTGCCTGTGTTGGCTGGTCATGACTAGGGCTGGAGGATGCAACATGGCCTCACTCACATGTCTAGGGGTGGCTGTCAGGTGGGTCACTCGGGATCCTCTAAGAGACTCTGCCTAACTAACAGTACAGCTTGGACTTCCTCACATGGAGGTTTGCAGCTCCATAAAGATGCCTAGAAATCACACTGAATGTCTTCTGCCAAATTCTATGGGTCAAGTGAGTCACAAAGCCAGCTAGATTCAAGGGGAGAGGAAGCAGTCTCCACCTATTGATGGAAAGAGTAGCAGAGTCATATTGAAAAAGAGCATGCAGTCGAGGGGGGTTATTGTGTGTCTCTGGGAATCGTCTATCATAGTTGGGACTGAGAATGTCAGTGTTACAGCAGGAATTCCCTAATAATTGTAAATAGGGTCATAGACCTGTCAATCAATGTGTTTTATCCCTAGCAGGACTAGAGTATGGTATGAATAAAACACTTCGAAGATATTTTTGTGCTTTGATAGAAAAGAAGTGTGACAAGACCAAACAGGATTTTAGAAAGGTTTTTTTGGTTATTGAAAACATTTTTTATACCTTTATCAATGTAAAAGTTCACACACGAGGAGAACACAAAGTGGAAATAAATTTATAAACATTTTTCTACTGACCTTCTTTAGACACATGCCTATTTTGATTGAAAGTTGTGACCTCAACTTTTGAAAGTCAGCATTTTAAAATAATGTTCTCACACCCATACTATGGGAATTCATGGTGTAAAAGAGGTCAGGTTTATAGTGTACTTATATGTGGTATCATTTAAGATGTGGGTAAGAGACACTCCTCCCCCCATGAAATCTCTACAGGTGCCTGAAATTTTACCAGGAGTGATTCATTATTTGTTCCAAGCATTGCTCATTTTCACTAGATTCTTATACAGCAGATACTTCTGGGAAGGAGAGGATAGGAAGTCAGTAGCACTGCACTATGAATAATTTACAGGGACACTCTTCTCAGAGAATTCTGAGAGTCCTGGATGCCTTTGGAGGGAGAGGGTGCAGGAGGCTGCAGCTAGGAGAGATGGGGGTGGGGAGGATGAAGAATGGTGAGAGAGGGACACTGAGTCATGTTTCTCCACCTCACACACCTGCTGCCAAGGTGGCACGCACTGGGCTTCTGTGACACTAAAACAACCGATTCCATGTCGGCTTTTTATTTTGGAGAGAATATTTTGTTCCTACAATATGATATTTATTCACTCTTCATGTTTTTTTCCTAAACAACTTCTCCATAAAGAGTATTTCTTTACCCTTAAAATATCTCCAGCCGCCTGCATTGAGGTACTTCTCTTTAATTTTTAGCTGTTGTGACTTTTTTTTTGGAATGAAGTATCTCTTCCGGGCCTCCCTTCTGACCCTGCTTTCCCAGGTTCGAGGCCAGCCCTGGCATTCCGCTGGACCTCTGCAGCTTCCCCACCACTGTGGGGAAGTCCAGCCTGGGTGGAGGTGTGCTGCTTGTTCACCAGGTGCTAAATCGGCCACGGGGCGGAGCTTCCTGCAGCCTGTGTTGTCCTCGTTTGAATAGCAAGCTTGTTTACTTCTTTGATTTCCTTAAGGGTACCCAGTCTTTCCTTTTAATGTATGCCTTTATCCAGTGAAAACTAAACCCAACTCAGAAGCCCCAAAGAGTTACACTCTAGGGAGCTGCTTTTGTTTGAGGAGCTAATGGAGTACAGGATTGTGATTTTATTATTCCCACAGGCAAGAGCCTGTTCTCTGGTTCAGATGAAAAGCTCTGTGACTAACAGGATTCTTTCTTCCTTTCTTTCTTTTTTTGGGTTACATTTCTCCCATTAGCTGCCAGGTCCTTTCGTGACACTTCTCCCAGCTGAAGTGATTTATCACGTAGAGAGTGAAGGAGCAGTGGGAACTGTCTGGTTTCCTTTTACCCCTGACAGCAGGGCTTCTACTCCTGCAATCAGGACAGGCCAACAGCCTGTCGCTTCAGTGGTGCGACCTGAGGAAAGGAACCTCGACTCAGAACTACTGCAGTTCTGGAGAAGTCCCCGGATACAGGGCAGTGTGCCAGTGGGTGCAGTCTGCCTCCTGGTTCTCCCTCTAAAGCCAAAGGCTCCTGGAAGACAAGACTTAGTTTTGCAGCCAAACTAGAGATGGAGGTCCTTCTGTGGCAGTCCTGGTGATCTATTCAGTATGGCTTTTACAGTTAGCCAGAGCCTGTTGTAAACTGGAACTAGAGCTGACCAGATACATTGCCTCTTTTAAGCCTCTCCAAAGGCTTCCTCCCTGACACCCCAGCTGGTTGGAAGAATCCCAGGGAATACCCATAGGCTGTTGAAGGATTCTTGATTTTGGAGTGTCCCAATTTGCACTCTGAAGTCACTGTTTTCTCCCCAAGCACTTCATATAGACATGCACGGTTTGTTTGTTTGTTTGTTTAAAATATGTGGCAGTTTGACAAATCCAATTAGTAGCTTAGTGTCCTGACAGTAGCTGAAGAACTAGGTGATAAAAGCATCTCTAGTCTTGACAGCTTGTAGAGGTCCACCTGAAAAACAGGTGAGCCATGGGCAACACATGAATTGAAGGAAAGTTTAATTTGCTAACAAGACAGACCAGCAAGATGTCAACAAGTAGACAACAGATGTAAATACAATCTCTGATATTCTCAAGGAGAAATCTCTGCTGATGAGTCCTCCACCTTCCAGCCTCTGTACATGGACTCCACCCAGAGCCTAAAACGGCCCCAGCTTCTGAGCCAGTCCTGGCAAGTAGGGAGTCCATCAGTGTCCCATAAAAGTGTAACCAGGGAAAGAGGAACCATGATGAGTATTTGAAACGGGGGAGTTTAATGCAGTTAACTGTTTATACAAGAAATGGAAGAGCTGAGAAGCCAAACAATGGATGGTGAGATAACCCAAAGAATAGTAACAGCAGGAAGCTACTGATAGTTCTGAACTGCAGATCAACAGGGAGTAAGTGCTTTTTTACCAAAGTGGAGCAGGCACTAGGGTCATCTGTTGGAAAACCATCATGGGACTGTCTGATGGGAGCTAGAGCCACAGACGAGATGGCAGAGACTCTGCCTTATACAGAGAGGGAGGGGGAGAAAGAGTCCGGGAAACATGGTTCACAAGAGTCAGTCTCCTGGAATCCAGAGCAGAGCAGAAGAGGGTGAGGGCTGGCCCAGACAGGGAGCCCCACGTGGTGTGTATGGGAGGGAGCTCAGAATCAAGTCTTACTGCTTGTGAACATGATGTCTACAGTGCCAGGGGTGACTCCTGGCTGCCATGAAATCTACTAGTGGCATCACTTCCTGTCAACACATAGTCTGGTAGAGTGTAATGGTTAAGAGTACTGTATAGTTCTTGCTAAAAATGTGGGTCACATGGATGTATGCATTCGTTCAAAACTCACTAAACTCACTGAATAATCTCTAAGTTGTCCCTCAATAAAACATAAAAATATAGAAAGAATATTAGGCTCCGGACTCATACTTGTCTATGTTTGTGTCTGACTAGCTCTTATGGACTGAATTTTGTCCCCTTCCCCCAAAATTTGTATGTTGAAGCCCTAACTCCCAAGGTGACTGTATTTGGAGATAGAGCCTCTAAGAAGGTAATTAAGGTTAAATGAAATCAGAGGGTGGGACCCTAACCTGATAGGCCTTTCTAAGAAGAGGAAGAGATACCAGAGATCTCTCTCCGCATGTGCACCGAAGAAAGCCCAGGTGAGGGCACAGCAGAAAGGCATCCATCTGCAAGACAGGAAGAGAGCCTTCACCAGAAATCAACCTTGCCGGCATCTCGATCTTGGACACTGAGACACCAGCACGCTGAGAAAATAAATTCTGTTGTTGAAATCACCCAGTCTGTGGTATTCTGTTACGACAGCCCAAGCTGACTGATACACCAGCTGTGCGGCTCTGAGCAAATCACATATCTTCCGTCTACCTTAGTTTCTTCATCTCAGAAACAGGCAAGGTAAAAGTTCCCTCTTCACAAGGTATTTGGGAGAATTAAGTGAGATATGAGTGTAGAGCACTTAGCATGTAATAAGTATGTGTATGCAGCTCTTTCTATTCATACCCCTGAATTTCTGCCTCAGTATCTGCCTGGAATTCCGGGTCTTATCTGTCATCAGATGCTGCCTCCCAACCCCCAGCCTCACACAAGAAAGATCTTGCTGGTCCTATCCCTGTGTTCCGCTCCTGGCACCCTCCAGCCACATTTTGGGGTTCTGCTGGCATCATGCAGAGCTGTCACCTGCTTTTCTCTTTCAGCTGTCAGTGCTCCACTTGCTGACACCACCTCCACCCTAAGAGTGTCATGTCCCTGTGATTTTCTGCTCTGCTCCATCGACCAAGTGGCTCGTGTGGCTGAGCCAGCTGTCTTCGTCTTCCGTGACCCCATCCTCTCTGGTCCTGGCTCCTTCCTATCAGCCTGTGTGCTTAGGGGAACCCAGCATACTTTCCATCTTTAGCCCTCCTGGCTATTTACACTGATTTCTGGATCTGTGGCCACTCTAGATTTTTCTGCCTAGAAATGCTTTGGGTTGGGAAGGGGTCAATGGATGAGCTTGCTTTGAAGCTGCATTTGCATAGAAAGCACACTGTTTTATGTTTGTTTTTAACTTAGATCGTGGGCTGATTGGGTTGGATTATAGGAGAAATAATGGAAATTACATGTTTTGTAGGGTAGGGGGTCAAGGTCACGGGCGAATTGGACACAGATTCCCAGCATCAGGTCCTCACTCGGCACTTATTACTGTGTGTGTTGGGCCTTGGGATTTGTGGTTGTCTGACTGAGGTTTGTTGGGTGGTTTGTGAGCAGTTGTTCTCAGGTTTGTGATGACTTTCTACACACCTCAAACTCAACAGCATAAAACACATTATCAGAGTTTCTACAGTTTTTAGTCTTTTGAAAGTATAAAAATGATACAAGCTGGTTATACCAAGTTTAAATATTAAGAAGTTCATAAAGTAAAAATGATATATATGTCCTCCCTACTCCCCTCTATTCCATTTCTCCCCAGAAATAATTGCTGGTAGCCATTCAGTATGTCCATTCATATTTTTCCATGCTTAGATGAACATACGCTAACATACCCACATTTTTTGTAAAATAAGAATGAGCTCACACTTAAATTAGGACTTTTGTTTGCAAGTGATAGAAAATCTTCATCAACTATTTTAGGCAAAAAGAATTCACTGGCAGAAGAGTTTAAACCACGGGACCCACTCCCTCTGTCTTTTGTCTGCTTCTCTCAGAACAGCGTTCTCCATAAGCTGGAACTCTGGTTACCGACCCCCCTAGGCTTCCCCTCACAGAGGGCTTATCCCTCTGCCTTCAGCTCTACGTAAAATACTTCCAAGAAGAATTTTGGCTGCAAATAGTAGTAAACCTAACTGTCAACAACTTACTAGGGGGGTTATTATTTTCATGGAACAAGATGTCTAGAGGTAGATGGTTCTGTAGCCCAATGATGCATGGTTCCAGGTCAGTTTTTCGGCCATTCTCTTGGTCTGCCCTTCACAATTGCAAATGGGTACAGGGGCTCTCTACATCATTTCCTCCCTTGACAGGGTCTAGCTTTACCTGGCTTCTCTCAGAAACAAAGCCTGACACAAAGGCTTGTGTGCACTGACTTGGGGCAATGATTGCAGGGAACAGGGGTAAGGACTGGGGGAGTGAAGCAGGGAAAGAGGGACAGCTAATGTCAGGATGAGTGGAACAATGCCATGGGTGACTGGTGCTAGATCCTGCTGGCACCTCCCGAGGGGCCTTCTGAAATACTGCTCAGAACTGTCTGTGGGGGACTGAAGAGAGAAGCATTTTTCTATGGGTGTAGAAACTAGATAATACAACAATGAGCATGTTTCTAATCAGTGTATGTATCTATGGTATACGCGGTTCATAGCTCATTGTATTTTGCTATACAGGTGAGCCACCCTTTGGGCTTTCTCCTATTAATACACATTTAAGTTGCAGCCCTGGTTTTATATCGAGTTGCCATAAGCATTGAAAGGGACATGGCTTTTCTTTCTTTTTTTGCTTTTTTCTTTTCTTCTTTTTTTTTCCCCTCCAATCCCAGGACTGAGGAAATTTTATCCCATTTCAAGGTTTTGGCACATTGAAAAATACAGCAATATTTCATCTTGCCAAAACACAACTATTTCACACTAACCTATTCAGAACCAAAATAGAAAAGAGGTAAAAATAGCTTCTAAGTAGCCAAATAGATGTCAACAGTCACAAATTCCAATGGAACAGGCAGTCCTGTGTGCAATGTCACTCTGGTTTTGTCTTAAATTTCACACTGTCCACTTGTAGGACAGGGCTTTATTGGGAGACTGTTTAACCTCCTTTTACTTACAGTTCTAACCAGCTTGGTATCCTAGTTACTATTTCCACAGCAAATGAGAAAGGGAAGTTGCTAAAGGAAGCCACACTGACAACTCAAAATCAGAAAGTGACCACTGACAAGTAACAGAGAAAGAAAAAACAAACAAACAAACATGAATAATGAAAAAAAACTTGCAAAAATGTCATAAACATGCAAAAGAATATTGTTGTTCTATCTACTCTATGAAACAGTAAATGAACTGAGGTTCACAGCCAAAAAGAATTGTTAAAATTGCATTCAGAGTGCTCTTTACAAGGCAAGGGGATGAATAATGTATTTAATGCTGTTACATTCTTTCATGCGGTATTGACTCAGTATGATTATTCTTTATGTGTAATATATTTCAGAGAGATTTCCCAATAAGTAGGTTTAAAATGATGAAAAAAAGTTGATCCTAAAAGCTCTGGGGAATTTCACTCTCCAAATAACCATTTTCCATGGAGTTTTAGCCAAGAAATTTCCTCCAGCAAATTGATTGGTTAGCCAGAGGGAATGACTTCTCTACCTCTCTGCACGAGGGGGCGGTGTTGACCAGCCTTCATCTCCTATTCAGGCCAGCGGTGCTGTCTTGGGAGTGCACTTGGACAGTCACCATCCATCCTGGCACTGTGACAGATTAAGCTGAGAAGGCAAATGTGAAAAAAAACACTTTTATCCATTCTCCTAGAAATTTTCCAGAAATGTTAGAGGTGAGCTGGAAGGGAACGGGCAAGAAAAGAATGCTTTGCCAGGAAGAAAGGCATTTGGGAACTTTTTCTATAAAATTGCAATAGCTAGCAAACATGTCATTCGTTTCTTGTTTAGTCTGTCTAACTAGTAAACAGTAGTATTCCAGCTGTGGCATCAGCTAACCAAGCCATTACTCTGTGTGTGTGTGCTTGGAATAGCATAGAACAGAGATTTTCTTTTTCTTTCTTCCAGATTCTTATAGTCTAATGCATTAATTCTTACATATTTGTAATCTTATTATTGTTGTTAATGTTACCACTCCATTTTGTTCATTCATTGTCATTTATTCCTCTTCCCTTGTTTTGTTTTGTTTTGGTTTTTGGTTTTTGGTCTTACATGCTATGGTAGACAGAATAATGGTCCCCCAAAAGATGTGCATGTCTTAATTCACAGAACCTATCACTATGTTATGTTATATGGCAAGGGGAATTAAGATTGGAGATGAAATTAAAGTTGCTAATCAACTCACTTTAAAATAAGGAGATTATCCTGGATTATCTGGTGGGCCAAATGTAATCACAAGAATCCTTAAATGGACAAGGCAGAGTCAAAAAAGTTAGAAAAAGAGACATGGCATTATGAAAAAGACCTGCAATTGATGGCTTTGAAAATGGAAGGGAGTCAGCAGCTAAGGAAGCTGGCAGTCTGTAGAAGTTGAAAAAGACAAGAAAATGGATTCTTTCCTAGAGGCTCCAGAAAGGAATGTAGCCCTATATTGTTCAGCCCAGTGAGAGCCATTTCAAACTTCTGACTTCTAGAACTCTAAGATAATAAATCTGTGTTGTTTTAAGTCACTAAGTTTGTGGTAATTTGCTCCAGTGGCAGTAGGAAACTACTACACATGTTCATAAATTACATTTAAGATATATTTATGATGTATTTACTCTGTACTCAACATTGTGCATGGTGAGAAGATACAAAAGTAGTGTAAATGTCAACCTTCTCACAAACCATTGCTACTTCTGAAGATGAAATAGGGTTTTATATCTGTTACACAGGATCTTTAGCTATCATTATGTGGCACTCACAGTTGCATCGGTGACTACTGAGTCATCTAACCATCTACATTCATTATGCCTTCTCTGTGCCAGGCATTGCACATATAAAGATAAATGAGATACAAAGACGAAATAGATACAGTTACTTAATATGAGCTAGCAGAATTCTTCATCTCCACTACCACCTAATCTGCTTTTCCTGTAGTCTTTTCCTAATCTCCCAATTCCTTAAACTCCAAATCTACAGAATAGTTGGAATAAGGGTTTTTCAACCAGTGGTGTACGTGAGAGTCATTGCTGTGGTGGGTTTGAATGGGCAGGTAAAAATACAATGTCTGGATCTTCCCCTGGAGATTCTGACTCAGTAGTTTGGAGGAATATTTGACTATGGTTATTTTGTAAAAACTCTCTGGGTAATTCTTTACCTTGCTTTAAAAAGTGAGATAAATATAGTAAAACAAACAAAACAAGCCAAAGAAATTTCAACAAGTTAAACATTTTTTTGTTTGTTTGTTTTTTGTTGGGGGAAATGACTAGGTTTTTATTTATTTATAGAGGAGGTACTGGGGATTGAACCCAGGACCTTGTGTATGCTAATCATGCACCCTACTACTTGAGCTACATCCTGCCAACAAGTTAAACATTTTTTGATATCATATAGGTGGTATTTTTTTTAATATATAAACATTTTTTAATGAGTTATAGTCATTTTACAATGTTGTGTCAAATTCCAGTGTAGAGCACAATTTTTCAGTTATACATGAACATACATACATTCATTGTCACATTCTCTTTCTCTGTGAGCCACCACAAGATCCTGTATATATTTCCCTGTGCTACACAGTACAATCTTGTTTATCTATTCTACATTTTGAAATCCCAGTCCCTTCCCACCCCCTGTCCCCCTGGCAACCACAATTTTTTATGGTGGTACCATGTTAATTGATTAAAATGTAATACAATTATAATTTAACAATAAAAGAGAGTCTCTCAAAATCTATACATTTGGAAATCAACAAAGCACATTTCTAAATAGTTAATTTTCTGGATGAAGAGAGAGTCAGAGTAAAATTGCAAAATATTCAGAATGAAACCACAATGAAAGTAGTACATATCCAAATTATAAAAAATAGCTAAAGTTGCATTCAGAGGGAAATTTATAGCCTTAAGCTTCTTTTAAAGAGTAAGAAAGGTTGAAAGTATGCAGCTCAAGGAGATATAAAAAGAACAACAAAAATCCTAAAGAGTAGAAATATTTACATCAGGTTAAAGATAAAGACAAAATTAATGAAGCAAAATAGCCTTAGTGGAATTGATTAATGAAACTAAAAGTTTGTTCCTTGAAAAAGATAAATAACACAAACAGACTTTGGTTGTGGTAAGTGTATGTATTATTATTAGTTGTAGTGTTAGTATTAATAGTAGTGGTCATAGTAGTATTAAGAAAACAGGTATATAATGCTCTATGTCAGAGACATTTATTACCTGCCAAATACGCGTGTACTTTCCTCTTTTCCAGGCCCTCTTGGCCATGAGCCTTTAAGCAAAGTGGCCACTGAGCTGTAAGCAGAATGACATGTACCGTTTCTCAACCAAAGCATTTAAGAGTTTGTGTGTGATCCTTCAGCTTCCCTCTCTCCCTCTCTTTCTCTGCTGCTGTGATCTTGGAGACCATGTCTTGAGATAGCATAGCCATTCAATGGAAGCAGCCTGGATTCTTGAGTCCCCATATGAAGGACGGATGCTCTGGGGAGTGGTCTAGTTGACAGAACACTCTGCATGAGCAAGAAATTAAACTTTCTTGAATGAGTCGCTGGGTCATGTTTTAACGTAGCACAGTCTATCTAAACCTGGCTAATTCATGTTTTATAAAATGTGTTCTTTTCTAGAGTACCTCTCAGTTGTTAGGTAAACACCTATAACTTAACCAACTTATTGTGAAAATTAAAGTACAGGAAGAGAGTGGAAAAGAAAGATTTGCTGAGCTCTTCAAAGTTCATTATTTCTTCCTGTCTATTGCCAGACAAATATACCTAAAATCCCAGCCAGTTGCCAAGACCTAATAGCCCAGGTGTGTGTCTGCAAATACGCGTGTACCTCAAAGCCTGTAGAAGGAGAGGTTTCCAGGCAGCCTCCCCTACTGTTTTTGGAATATTTTTCTTAATTTCTTAACTCGCTGTTGCTTTAGAAAGATAGTAAGACTAAGCATCAGCTCTTTTATTTCTAACTCCAATAAACTATTAATGCAATTTATTACAATTGACTCATTATAGCATATTTCCATCAAAATGAGAAAACGAATATAAAACACACCCAATAGGTCTCTGCATTAAATTAGCTGTAACTGAATTTGACCTGATTTTGATGCTAATTCTCATGTTCAGAGTGCAGTGGAACAAACCATTTATTAACGTTTATTGAAACACTAGTTCTGTATTATTTGTACAACAGTGTTTTAAAGTGTTCGTCGTATTTCTGAAATGCACAGAACATTGAAGCCTGCACAGATTTAATATATGGAGTCAGCTTGTCTGCGTTCATATGCCAACTTTACCACCTTATTAGCTAGGTGATCTTGGGTATTATTTAACCTTGCTGAGCCTTAATTTCTCCTTCTGTAAAATGGGTATAACAATAGTTACCACCTCAAAGAGCTGAGGTGGGGATTAAAAATTGTACTCTATGTAAATTGCTCAATAAGTGCTGGTGGTGGTGATGATTTTGCTTAGGATGGAGCAGGCTTGAGAGCAGTCTAGTCACATGCAGCTGGTACTGATGAACAGCTCTGCCTCTTATTATCTGTATGTCTTTGAGCAACTTACCCTCTCTCATTTTCAGTTTTTCTCATGTACAAATAAGAATAACTACAGTTATCTGGTAGACTTATTGGGAAGATTCAATCAAATGGACTATTACAAAAAGTGTTTAGCACAGAGATGGATACACAGGGCACTCAATAAATAATAGCTATTATTATGAAAGCTCAAAATTGGGAAACTGCTATTTAGTTTACCTATAAAGCACAAATATCATCCAAAAATAATATTCTGTTACCACGCTCTTCCACTCCTTCGTGTGGCCTTAAACATTGCTGTTTTCTTAACTACAGGCCAAGTTCTGGTACCAAGAGTGCAAACATAAAAATATACAATATTTTTTGTTTTGTATTTTTAAATGTATAGATTCATGAGTTTTTATATCTGGAAACTTAAAAATCTTTTTGTTGTTATACCGATTTTATTTGCCCACGTTGGATTTAACTCAGAGTCCACATTTTTGTTTTTCTTCTTCTTCTCCTTTCTTCCCCCTCCCCTTATTCCACTCTTCTGATTTTCCTTCCTTTCCTTCCTTCCTCCCTTCCTTCTTTATAATTAAGTATACCTCCCAACTGTATCCATGAAACTCACAGCACGAAGGACTAGATGTGTTTTGTGAAACAGCGGCTCTGAGAAGGCAGCATTAAACCCAGCACTGACCTTTTTTTGGCTTCCATGTGCCATCTAAATGATTTTCTTCTCTGCCACACAGAGGCTACTAATGTTTTAATTATTGCTTTCACCCTCATTTCTGCCTAACTGTACATTCTCCCAATGCACTGAATATTAATTTCAGGTTGCAAACATTTAATATTTTTGACCTGTACTTTTTTATTCATGCTACTGTAAACTTATTGGCTTCACAGTCTCTATTGCTTACTAATTTAAAATATTAATAAAATTAATATTTTATTTCTAGAGAAAAAAATGTACCAGTGTTGTTGATGCTAATGTTAAGATTAGCAGCTCTTGTGTGGGGCTTATTATCTCTTCTCTGAAGAGGGGAGGGTCACTGTGAGGTTTGGGGAGCCAGGGAGAGAATCCCTTCTTCAGGCATGTTTGGTGAGGTTCTTGGAAGAGTATGTGTGGCAGAGGGGGCTTGAGCTTGTAGAGGGGGCAGATTTGTGTTCAGCCTCCTTGGCCCTTCTGGGAAGTAGGGGCATGTTGTGCATATCCATTTTCAGGGGGCAAGATGGCATAATGATGGAGAGCACAGGCTCTGGAGGCAGGCTCAGCTGGCTTCAAGAGCCAGCTCTGCCATTTGCTAGTTGCATGACCTTGTATAAATCACTGAACTCACCAACCCTTGGTTTCTTCATCTGTTAAATTGGGACAGAAACAGTACCTTTCCTTCAGTGTCATTGTGAGGATTGAGTGAGAATGCATGGAAAACATTTAGCACAGTGCCAGGCACAGGGTAAACTCAGTAAATGTTTGGTATTGTTATGGCTGTATTATTATTATTATTATTATTATTATTATTATTATTATTATTATTATTATTATTATTAAATTTCTGTAATTTAATAATTCAGTTTAGTTGCAGAATGTGAGTTTTTTCATTCCTCCAGTCAGTCATGTAATCCTTGCCTTCAACCTCTGGCTTTAAAATGGGAAGCCATTATTATTTCTTCTCATATGGTTTTTTATGTTTATTTGACTATAAGGAGGGTAAATCATCTTCTTCCTTTTCTTCTTACTTTTTCTCTTGTCCATTTAAATCCAATAAAACTCTGCCTGGTGTATGTTTCGCTCTAAGCCATAGAGACATCAGAAGAAAGTGGTTGCTTGCTTCTGCCATTTGAAATTTGGATTTGGACACAGAGGAGCCCTGCTGGGTGAGACAGAGTTCTCAAACTCTCAGGGCCTTGACTGCCCGGGTTTGAAGGACTCAGCAGTCTCAGACTCAGTAAGGATGATTTTGGTTTTGGAGCCTGGGGAGTTTGATGGGGCCGTTTTTGGTCTGGTGTGGGGGGACTCCCCTGACATCCGTGTGACCTTCCTGCAGGCCTCTTCTTCTCTCGCTAGTCACATGCTGGGATGTGAGAGGAGCAGCATCTCAGCCCTCCCTGCCTGGCCTTCGTCAGCTGCATGGGGGCTGGGAAAGTGAATGTCAGCCTCTGGCTGAAACTGAGAGGTGGCAAGGATATGGACGCCTGACAACAGACACAGGCAAGATCAGTGCTGAGGCTGCAGGGCTGAAAGCAGAATGTGCGCCGGGATCTTTTTGGCTTAATTTATCTGTGATTGCTTCATCGCTTCAGTCTATTTTTGTGAATATATTTTTTCCTGACAGAGTGCTTTCACACCAAGTAGAAAAACCCTGTCTTCCCCTCCCTGTGTTTCTCCTTTACTCTCACAAGACTATCACAGTCACAGCCCTTCTGACACTTCTGGTCACCAGATGTGTGGGTTTTTCCCCCTGACCAAGCAATTCTCTGACACCAGCAGGGTGTTCTACAATTTAACTTGGTCTGACACTATCTCAGGCTAAGAGCTCAGTACCATAAGACTGACCGCCCCCCTTCAGATGCCAATCACAAGTAGTAGGTCCTGAGGTCACCCACAAATTCTGTCTGATTTGGCTGTAAATTGGAGGTTCCCACAACCCCCTCCTTGGGTTCCATTGATTTGCTAAAGCTGCTCACAGGGAATCACTTACTTACAATTACTAGTTTATGAAAAGATATGACAAAGGATACAGATGAACAGCCAATGAAGAGATAAATAGATCAAGGTCTGAGATGGTCCCAAGCACAGGAACTTCTGGTCCCATGGAGTTGGGGTATGTCACCAACTTGGAAGCTCTCTGAACTCCATACTATTGGGATTTTTGTGGAGGCTTCATCATGTAGATATGATCAATTATTAACTCCATTCCCAGCCCCTTCTTTCTTCTCAAGAGAATGGGGGGCAGGGCTGAAAATTCCAAGCTTCTAATCATGGCTTGATCTTTCTGGGGACCAGCCTTATCCAGGAGCCCACCCAGAGTCACCTCATTAGAACAAAAGACACTCCTGTCACCCAGGAAATCATAAGGGTTTCAGGAGCTCTGTGCCAGTCACTGGGGGCAGAGACTGATGTATATTTCCCATTATCTCACACACATATGCCCCCTGGCATGATCCTCACAGTAGCCATGTGAGGCAGGCAGGGTGGGTCTCGCCCCTATTTGACAGAGAAGGACACTAAAGCTTTCTCCTTATTATGTTTCTAATAAGTGGCAATGCAGTTTCTGGCTCCTGGTCCCATTGTTTAGAGTGTTTTTGGCTGGACTAGATATATTCCTAGGTGAGGACTACACTGTGGCTTGAGGCCGGTTGGGACAATCTCTAGGTACCAAATTACTTCTACTTTTCTGCATGATTTTCTGAAATTTCATCATTTTGAATCAGTCATACATTTGATTTATCCAGTACCTCTCTCTTACAAAATGCAAAGGGGTAGTAAATCATAAATAGTAAATCAATTTGCCAAGTTAATTCCTCTCTTGACAGCCAGCTGAGATCAGGGCATTTAGGGATGGAATTGTTGATGGTGGATGGAGAGCAGGAACCTCTGGAGTTTGAAGTACTCCCTGAGAAGGGCAGGCCTAGGAGAGGGTATCAGTTTTCTATTGCTGTATAAGAAATTATCACAACCGTAGCAGCTTAAAACAACACACATTTATCATCTCACAATTTCTGTAGGTCAGGAGCCCGGGCAGGGTTCTCTGGTGGAGGACTTAACAAAGCTGCAATCAAAATGCTGGCTGGGCTGCTTTCTCTTCTGGAACTTGGGATTGTCTTCCAAGCTCCCACGGTTGTTAGCGGGATTCAGTTCCTTGTGGTTGTAGGACTGAAGCCCTCAGCACCCAGAGGCCACCTGCATTTCCCTGCTGTGGCCCTCTCCACAGGCGGTTCATATCACAGCAACTTGCTTCTTCAAGGTTAACCTCACAGTGTCTCTCTCAAGTCTCTAGGATGGAGTGTTATATAGTGTAATATGATCATGCAGGGGACGTTTTTGAGATTTTGCCTGAATAATCTAGATCTTTCAGCAAAGTTTCTCTCTGGGAAACAGCTGGTAGGAGCTGACTAGGACCAGCAGGTAGGAGCTTGGACATGAAAGGACTCCAATTTTTTTTTAGAGACTGTACCTTCCACAGATGCTGCATCTGGGCTGCTGCAGCCTGCTTCAGTCATTACCCTTCTGTCTATCGTGGGCATCAGAATTTGTGACACAGGGTTACATTCTCAAAGAAACTGAGGAAGTGTATGACCCCAGGAAAGGGAATGAAGAGGCTGTGATTGAAGAAAGGGGGTGGGGCTGATGCAAATATGGCCCTATACCCTCTCATTTCTCTAATTTTAACACACAAAAAAGGTGGGCCTGACCAGATCTGGGTTCTATTCCTGGCTCTGCACTCACATGTGTGAACTTAAGCCTATAATTTCACCTCTCTGAGCCTCAGTTTCCTCATGTGGAAAATCTACTGTCCCCCAGAGTTTCTAATTCAAATAGGCTGGGGCCAGGGACTAGGAATCTATAATTTTGACAAGGGCCCAAGGTGACTTTTAATGGTCAGGCAAGTTTGGATGATGAGTCATTGGCCAGCAACTGGACATTGGCCAGGAAATATGGGCTCGGGAAATAAGAGCCAGTTCTTGGCATTAACAAATGGGGCTCATCTAAGCAGGCTAGAATTCATGGAAATATTTCAGTCCCAGAAGGGATATTCTCAAGGAGAAAATACTGAGAAGTTAAGAATCTGGGAAACTGAGCCAGAAACCAAACCACACAGACTGAGCCATCATGATGGAGTAGGGGAAGCATGTATGTAGGATACAGGGTCCCTCACCACTACCATCTCCTTCTCACTCCCCAGCAGCTGGCTTCCTACAGTTCATAGATGCACCTGCCTGCTGGGTCACTGCAAGGGCTGAACATTCGTGTCTTCTGTCTCAAAATATTTTGTAAATTGGTGATGGGGCAAGGCTATGCAGCCCAGTTAAAAACAGGGACCCAGTAAATGTTGGTTGAATAAGTGAATCAGTAAAAAGAAAATATGTTCCGGGGTCTGGTTCTTGGTATCACTCTGATGCACTCTCTCCCTCTTATCCTCTCTGAATCTCTCTGACAGCATGGGGAGAAGTTCTCCTCTGTCTCTCCAAACACTTTCCACTGAGCTGAGTGCAGTGCTATAGAGAGGTTATAGTTAATGAGGGACCCAATTTAGACAAACATCTTTTATTTCTAGCCAAAGGCAAAGCAAGTGTCTGCAGTGTGCTGGTTTAAAAAATGCAAAGTTATCATTTTTCATTGAAAAAGAAATCCCCCTGTTTTCTGGAATACATTTTTCCCAATTAAGGAGAATTGCTAGTAACTTACAGGTGTGGAAGGCCTCACTCACAAGTAGGCAAACTTGATTTTATCATTACACTATCATATTTGAGAATATATAAGAATTTTAAGTAGCCTGACACAAATGCTGATTATTATAGAGCTTTATGGTTAAAAAGATGTGAGCTTTATCAAATTGTGCACTTCAATATCATGCAGAATATTTTTTCCAATCGTAACTCAATGAAGCTGTGAAAACAAGACACGAAGCACAGGTCACATATGCTTTACGAAGTCCTGCTTAGGGCAAGACTAAGACTTTGCATCCCCTAAAATATATTTTGGTCAGTTAATTCATATACTTTTGGTCCTATCTCTTTTTAACTCACAACATTAGTTTGGTTTAGTAGCCCAAGAGCACCTTTAAATATTTTATAGCTGATAGTCCTTAAGAAAACTTAACTTGTACCAAAGTTATCTTTTATTTATGGGCTTCTGGGGGCATCCATAGTGCTCCATGAAGCATGGGAAGGACAAGTTTATGCTCTGGGCTTTCTGTGAGTGCTTAGCATTTAGATAGCAGTGACAGGTAGGAGCATGAGTGGCTTTGTGAGTTATTTGGAATGATAACCTCCTGGTTGGAATGACATGCTTGGGGGAAAATGATGATACTGGCTATGGTCACTGGTCACTGCATTTGGAGTCATCTTTCTGGAAGTGATGATAAGCATTTAAGGGACAGGAGGAGTGGAAGGGTAGATGGGGAAAAGAAAGGCATTTGAAATGAGGGAAACAGCTTAACTGAGATAGAAATGTGCTATATTTGGTATATTTGGGGGACATATTTGGGGGATAGTAACTAGATGAGGCTGAGCCATGTGGTCAGCCTGGATTATGATGGATCTGGAGAGGCAATCCTTGGCATTCTAGCAAATGGAAATAGAAAGTTTTCTACGGACAGTTTCTCTTTTTTAAAATTGAAGTGTAGTTGATTTATAATATTTTAGTTTTAGGAGTACAGCATAGTGATTCAGTATTTTTATAGATGATACTCCATTAAAAGTTATTACAAAATAATGTTTATTATTCCCTGTGCTGTACAGTGTATCTTTGATGCTTATCTATTTTATACTTAGTAGCTTGTATCTCTTATCCCATACCCTTACCTTGCCCCACCCCCCATGGAAGATTTCTGAGTAGAGAAATACCTATTATTATTAATTACTATTAATTTTTTATTGAAGGATTCCTATACACAAGTACTGATGCAAATGCTTTTATATATATTGATTCATAACAACCCTGGGATGTAAACACCATTTTCAGGATCTCATTTTTTAGATGAAGAAACTGGACGCAATAAAGTGGCTGAGGTAGGATTTGAATCCAAGGTGTTTGGCCCTACTGCCAGTGCACTTAAGCAGTAGGCTGTTTAGGATTCCTCAATGGGTAAGTGGTATTTAAAGAAAGTTCATCTGGTGGTGATGCCCAGGGTTGATTGGAAGGGAAAAATGTCTGGTGATGGGAAATCCAGTTAGGAGGCTATGGGGGTAATTCTAGGCATTCCATAAACCATCCACATCTTTGCTTCCTGCCTCTCCATCACTGATTTCATCCATTCCTACTAGTACTATGCTAATTCCAGGCCCCATTGTTTTCTGCCCCCTACCTCGCTCCCCTGCAACCCATTCTCCACTCTGAAGCAAGAGGATTTTTGTAAAAGCAAATCTGAGCATGTTGCTCCCTTGTTTAAACCTTCCATGTAAAATCCCAAGCCTTCATGAGCTGGCTCCCATTTTCCTCTGCAGCCCCCATTTTGAGGTACCTGCATCCTTTCACACCAATAAAAGTTAGCTGTTACTATTAACCCATCACAACCCACTTATTACACCGTTGTATTTGCTGAATGAAGAAAATCAGTGAGAGGGAACAGAGATTAAGAGGTGGATATGATTAATAGGCAGGTCTGATGATAACACTTCCTCTGCATTGGGCCTGAGGCAAAAAAAAAAAAAAAAAAAAAAAAGAGGTAAAGGATCTGCCTTTCTATTTTTGGGCCTCTGCAAATCTTTCCTTCCAGAACCTGTCTAGCAAATATTTTCCCTCTTAGCACCGCCCTTTTGGAGGGTCTGTTTCCAGGCCTCCATCGTGCATGTCTCCCTTGGCTCCTGATCTGCTGCCTGGAAACCTGGGGCCTGGCCACGTTTAGGAAGCCAGCCCTAGAGCCTCTTGCCTCTGCTGCCTTGGGAAGGGAATTCAGAGCATTTCAGGGAAAAAGGAGAGGATGATTCAAAGATGAGCAGATAGTTTCAAGATGGCTGACTCAGAGAATGACTAAGAGAAGAGAGCTGGAGCGGGTAAGAGCAGAGGACGGTAGCTGTGATGGTAAAGGCAGGGAGGTCTCTGGAGGCAGCAAGGCTGGACTTCAGTCCCAGTTCCTGATCTCAGGCACGTCCTTCATCTGCCCCAAATCTCAGCTTATTCTCCCTCAGGTGGGGCCAATCACAGCATCTGCTTTACAAGAGTATCATGAAGGTTGAAAGGAAAGTGACCTTCAGGCATGTAGCATTATGGCCCATCACAGGCAGCACCCTCGAAAAGTCAGCTGTCATTACTTTAAGTGGGAAGTAACAATAAAAGAGTATGCCCTAAAACAGCAACTTTCAAACTTTTTAGTATCTGGAAGTCCCTGTCGGCTTGTAAATGTTATTGTGGACTTCAGAGAGCTTTTGTTTATATGTTTGTCATATCTAGTGATATTTATCACATTAGAAACTAAAATGGAAGCATTTAAAAATATTTATGAGTTATGTGAGAACAATAATAAACCCATTATATGTTAACATATTTTTAAAATGAGAAATAATCATTTTTTCCAAGACAAAAATAATTAGAAGAGTTGTATTGCTTTACATTTTTGTAAATCTCCCTAATGTTGGGCCTAATAGAAGGTGGCTCGATGATGGTACAGTCTGTTGCAGCATCACATTCAGGTAGCCTCCAGATAACTCTGTCATACTCTTGTAAGAGAATGAGAGTTAAAGCGGCAAATAGCAATTGGTGCTGTTATGAAATAGCTGTTACCTTGATGTCTGCCTGAAGAAGTCTCAGGGGTCTTCCAGGGGTCTCCAGACCACACTTTGTGAACCAATGATCAATAAGATCATTTTGAAAATTTTTTCTTTCAATCTGTGAATAAATACCATGCCTAACGTGATATTACATACCACCTCTACCACATGGCAAAATTTAAAGAGTCTGACAATATCAAGCATTTCTGAGGATGTGAAACATAAGGAGCTCTCAATCTGTGTTAGCAGGAGTATAAATTGGTTCAACTGCTTTATTAGGCATTACCAAATTTCTCTTTAGAGTTAAAAACGTTCATACTCTACTACCCAGCTATTCCACTCCTCAGGAGAATTAAGAAACAGATGATGATATCTTTATATAACAGAATACTACAATTGAATTATAAAATGAACAGAAATGGTAATAGAAAATAGTATAATAGTAGGAATGTGATATATTTACATAATAGAACGCTGCAATTAGAAATGAATTCCCTAGAGCCATGTTAATAAAAATAAATCTCAAAAACAAAATTGAGCAAAAACTGAGTGAAAGAGATGCAAATCCGGAGTACCATTTATGTAACGTTTGAAAATATGCCAAACAAAAGTATATGTTGCTGATAGATACATACACATGCAGTGAAAGTTTACTGTCATGTATGGAATGAGAAACACCACATTCAGGACAGTGGTTACCCTGCAGAATGAGGACAGGAATGAACCAGGGAGGAGTTTGGGGAGACTTTAAATATACCTGTAATGTTTTATTACCTATTTAAAGAAATCTGAATTAAAAATAGTAAAATTCTGTTTAAGCATTTATTTAGCTGGGAAGGAGACTATGGCAAGGAAAAGGCCATGACAATAAAAAATGAAAACTCTGCAGAAAGCCTGTGGGCAATGACCTCTCCTCCCCCCAACTCTGCCACCCAACTCCTTCACTCACGTTGACCGCATGATCAGGGTCCAGTTAGGAGCAGCTAGGTAGCTAGATTCTAGAGGCTCATTTGTAATTGATTCTCTGGTGCTTACTATGGATTTTCCCATAGAAACCGTTAAGCAAGTTGCCTAGACTAGGCTCATCTCTCCGGCCCACAGAAACCTATCAACTTTACAATCTGCCTGACCAATAGAAAGAGATCAGCAGGGTTGAGAAGTAGTTTCCTGGGAAAGTTTGTTCTGACTTAGAAAGCCAGGACCAGATCATCTCCTGGGCAGCCTTGGCCTGACCTACCCTCTACCTCCCTTTCCAGCCAGGTTTTGGGAGAGGGGATTCTCACATTTCTGAGCCAGTCAAGCTTGGCAGGAGTGGGATCAATATCTGGCAGGACAGTCTGGGGGACGTGGTTCTGTGGGTGGATAGTCTGGGGATCTGGGGACAGGAGATATGGGGGGCCAAACCTGCCAGCTGAAATCTCTAAGTTGGAATAGGTCTTGATCTTTCGTCAGCTTTAGAGTTTCCCTCACTGGTTTTCTGCTAAGAGCGCTTTTACTAACTCCTTTACTGACACTCTGGTTGTTTCTGATCTGAGTTTCTCTCCTCTGTTCCAATTTAGAAAAAGGCTACAGTCCCATAGAGTCTCTTGGGGCCTTCCATGTAGTAGATCCTGCTGCTAGTGACTCCAGAACTTCCTTATAAGCAGGGTTTAGGGTGCTGATTTGGTTGAAAGGAAGGACTTGAAGATGTGTTTATGTACTATTTTACAAAAGATGGAGGCAACATCTGTTGTTCCTATTAAATAGGGTGGAAGCTGATGGAGAGATGGAAGTTGAGGCTAAGATACCCACCTCTCCCCACCTCCTGCCCCTCCCTGCCCCTCCCCCAGTTTTCCTACCCAGCTCAACAAGAGTTAATTCTCCTCCTTCCCCTCCTCCACTCTTCTCAATGTCCGAACTAGTACTCAGCTTGGGGATTTGGGAGGAAAGGTATGGATAAAAGTAAAAAGCAAAAGGAAAGTTAAGAATTTTAAGAATTCTCTGAGTCTCTGATCTGAGTTGGTCCTGATATTCATTGAAGCATAGGTCCAGTTCATTAGAAGTATGTTTTAAATTTACAGTTTAAATTTATGTCTTAAACAATAATAATAATAATTTATAAAAAAGACACTACTCATGATTTCAACCCAAGTGCTCTCATTTTTTGGACATTCCTTCCAGTCCTTATTTCATCGATATGTTTATATGGCTATAGACTATAGGGGTATATGTTTTTTAATCTTACTATTCCCACTAATTATATACATATGTCTTTAGGATCTTACCTAGTCCTCACACCTATTTATTTATTTTTTTCTTTTGGAAGCAGCTCTATTTTTTCCAATTTTATTGATACATAACTGACACTAACAATGTATAAGTTTAAGATATACAACATCTTGATTTGCTATATGTGTATATTGAGCAATGACCACCACAATAAGTCTACTTAACATTCATCATCATACATAGTTACAATTTTTTTTGTGTATGGTGAGAACTTTTAAGATCTACTCTTTTAACAACTTTCAAATACGTAATATAGTATCTATATACACATAAAGTCACCAAGCTGTACATTACATCCCCAAGACTTATTTATATAACTGGGAGTTTGTACCTTTTGACCCCCTCACCCATTTCACCCCCCCAACCCCTGCCTGTTCTCTGTTTCTATGAGTTCAGTTTTTTAGATTCCAAATATACATGTTTATTTTTTTAAGGCCTGGTAATGTTCTATTGAGTGGATATTAATGGATTAGAGAAAGTGGTCTGCATTCTAACTCAGGGAGAACACCAAGACCTCATAGAGTTGATTCAAAAATGAAAAGTTACAATAACTATAGTGTATTTACACTAGTATCTAGAGAGAGTAAAGGCTGCCTGAATGTTGGCTGTTGGCTGTTATTATCTGTAACCATATCTTCACCTTTGTTCTTTTAAAAAGTGCCACCCATTTAATGAAAGTCTGGGCCTCTATAGTAACACCCTGTCACCCCCTTTATTTTCCCGTTTAAAGACAAAGGTACACATAGTTGATAACTCGGGATCTCTGGCTAGGAAAAGGACCTAAGTAGCTTTATCTCCATTTCAGGAGGGTAGCTCAGTTAACGTTATCTTCCTTCTTTACCAGGGAAGAGTAACTTCCAGTGGAAGGTGAGGGAGTGGGAGGGCCAGAGCAAAGGCTCTGGGATAAGCAATTAGAAAAGTCCTGGGGCCGTCCGTTCATGCTACAACAGATATTTTTTGAGCACCATTGGGTTTTTTGAACCAGTCACTGAGCAAGGCTGCTAGGCCCCGAAAATACAGATGAAAGATTTTCTGCTCTTCAATTGCTCACTGTGTAGAGAGGAAGATGTTAAATGGGGAAAAAGTACACAGGAAGAATGAACATCCTGGGGCTCAGGGAGAAGCCTAACCCAATCTGGACTGATGTTCAAACAGAGCTGGGTAGGGGTCCTCCTGGGAATTAGTCCACTGAGGCCATGACATTACACCAGAAAATGCAAGAGCCAGGTCATGAAGGATTATTATTTATTCAATATTCACTTTTTAAAAGATTGAAGTTTAGTTCATTTACAGTATTGTGTTAATTTCTGATGTACAGCATAGTGATTCAGTTATACATACATATATATTTTTTCATATTCTTTTTCATTATAGGTTATTACAAGACACTGAATGTAGTTCCCTGTGCTATACAGTAGGATCTTGTTGTTTATCTATTCTGTATATAGTTTTTATCTGCTGATCCAAGACTCAATTAGGGATTAGCAGATACATCTCTCCCCTGCATTTCTCCTTTGGTAGCCCTAAGTTTATTGCCTATGTCTGAGAGTCTCTTTCTGTTTTATAAATAAGTTCATCTGCATCATTTTTAAAAAGATTCCACATGTAAGTGCTATCATATAATGTTTGTCTTTCTCTGTCTGACTTACTTCACTTAGTGTGATAATCTCTAAGTCCATCCATATTGCTGCAAATGGCATTTTAATTTTTTATGGCTAAGTAGTATTCCATTATATATATTCCATTATATATATATATATATATCACATCATATATATATATCACATCTTCTTTATCCAGACATCTGCTGATGAACATTTAGGTTGCTTCTGTGTCTTGGCTATTGTAAATAGTGCTTCTGTGAACCTTGGGGTGCATGTATCTTTTCTAATTATTGTTTCTTCTGTATATATGCCCAGGAGTGGGATTGCTGGATCATATGGCAACTCTATTTTTAGTTTTGTAAGGAATCTCCATACTGTTCTCCATAGTGGCTGCACCAAATTACATTCCCACCAACAGTGTGGGAGGGTTCCCTTTTCTCCACAGCCTCTCCAGCATGAAGGATCTTTTGTGCTGTTACAGGAGGGTTTCCCAAATCCTGGCCCCAAGCAGGTGATGTAAGAAGTTATAAGGGACAGAAAGGACAGAAGAAATAAGTGATGAAGTTTTACTCTTTCTCCTTCCCTGACATTTTCCTTTGCTTCCTCCTCTGTTGTCCCTAAGATTTATCTTGCAATAGCACAAGGGTTCTAGTTGGGAAGGAGAAGTGGAGAGGAGAGATAGAAGGAGAAAGAAATCCCAAATAATGGCAGTGGAGAGGAGAGGAAAAGCTGGAGCCAACTGGCTCGTGCAGTCATTTGTATTTAAGAGATATACATAATTTAGGCATCTGAAACCCAGAGACGGTCCTAGAAAATAAATTTCCCATGCTATGCAGCAATTCATCAGCCCCAAACTTCATCTCCCAGTTATTTATGAGTTTGCATAACTTGAATAAATGCCAGGCAAATTCTTCTGAGTTTAGTTCTTCATTTAGTAAGTTTATTTTGGACTATTTTTTTTCCCTAAGAACAAATTAAAAGTTAGGTTCAGACACTAAAAAGTGAAGAGTATTCATAGTTGGGTTAAATAAAGCAATCATTCTGACAACTCCTAATCCCAAACCAACTCTTCTCTCAGTGATGAGGCAATTAAACAAAATGAGATGATGTTTTCACTTGAGATATATGAATAAACTGACTGTAGATTTAGCAGAATCTATATTGACATAACAACTTTGTGAGGTGTTTAAAAGCATTCTTTAACCTTTTAACTTTTTAAACTTCTGTGAAGTTAAAAAATACATTAAGTTTTAAAAAATACTGAGTTTGATTTAAATATTTTTGCTTTTACTATATGAGTGTAAGGCTGACTAACTTATGCCTAGGATATGATCTGAACAAACATTTGAGAGAGCATGTTGATTCTTTTAGCAGTACTTTTTGAGCAGTTATTTTAGTGAACTCCTTAGAAGTTACATTAAAGCTTTTTTTTTTAAAATAAAGCTGCACTACTTGTTAAAATAAATATTTTTATTTTTTAATTTTTATTTATGGGTTAATGAAGGTACCTGGGATTGAACCCAGGACCTCATGCATGCTAAGCATGTCCTCAACCTCTGAGCTATACTCCGGCCCTGAAGTTATATGAAAACTTTTTAGTGGAACAGCTATGATTTAGTAGTAATAAAGATTTCAACTGTAAAATAAATTATATAATGTTTCAATCTATTATGGTCTAGAAGATCCTAGATGTCATGGTAGTTTAGCGTTGGAGCAAGAAATAGTATTAAAATTGACTGGAAAAGTCTAGTGGGAGGTCATTCAGAAGCCTCATATTAAAGAAACTTGAAGAGGAAAGGAAATAACACGAACAGTGATTTCATCAAAATGAGGTGTGAAACTTAAACAGATGGGAGGACATTGCAGGAAAAAAAATGTTATAACAAGTCTACTGTTTTCCTTCCAAATAATTTCCCCAAATAATCAAACCTGTAAAATTTAAATAATGTGCAATTAGTAATGTTTTATTGTATCTCTTTTGGTTTTTCTTTTTTTTCCCTCTGACATCTCTGCCTGTGGCCATATAGGCAGAAATTAGAAGACATGTGCTCCTCAATATCAGTAAGGGGAGAGAAAAGACAGAACCAATAAGCAGTTACCATCAGTTAGGATTATGTTCAGCTGCATGGAAGAGAGACCTGGCTTCTTTGGCTTAGACAAAGATTCCTGCAATGAGGAATCTGGGCAGAGCAGTCCAGAGCAGGTGCTGGTGCCTGAGGAAGTCACTAAGCACCTGGGCTCCTTCCCGCTGCTCCTTGGTCACCTTGGCTCCACCACCAGGCAAGATAAAGGGGGAAGATGAAGCCTGGGGAGATAGTACTGTGGAAGCTCCACCCTGTGATTTTTGCTTTCATTGGCCATTAGCCAGCACTGATTTCCATGGCCACCTCTAACCATAAAGGAATCTGGAAGAGAGAAGGATTTTTAACTGAGTACTTTGCCACCTCAAATAGGATCGAGTTCTCTTAATAAGGAAGAAGGGGAGAATGCTTTTATTCTTGATCTTTAAAGTATTTAGTTTATCCTATTTGCCATTAAATGGAAGTTAGGGTTCCATTTATCTTAGTACCTTTCATCTCCTGCTGCACCTAATAGTAGACATTCAATGAACGTGGGTTGATTAATAGATTAATTGACTCATCTCACCAGAAATTTTCAAGCATACTTCATGTGAATATACTAGGGACTTACAGTTGCAATTTCAGACATTCATATACAGAAAATAATTAGAGAACAACTAAGATGACATAAAGGGTATATTATCTCCATTTGTGTTTTGTCTTCTATTTATTGATAATGCTAACGTACCTGTTGAACTAGGCTTGGTTCCAGGGATTTTTTTCATCAAATTATTTGGGTAAATGTGACCAGAGCTGCAGAAAAACATAATGGGGGCATTAGACACTTGGATTCTCATTGCATCATGGTTTGTAGGATTGTCACACAGCCTTTCTGTTTCTCAGTTTCTCTTATAAAATGCAGGATGTAGCAATGGCCATCCAGTATAAGTACTGGAAAACAGAGAAGCTAAGAAGGCAGCGAGGAGCATGTATGGGCTCGGAAATCAGAGCACCTGGATTCCTTTTCCAAGTCTGTGATTTACTAGCTATGTAACCAGGGAAATGTGTCTTAGTTTCCCTATCTGTAAAGTGGGATGATAGTGGTACAAACAACAGAGGGCTGATGTGGAGATTAAGTGGGATAATATACACTAAGTGTTTATAAAGAACTTGGCACATGGTAAACACTCAAAGTTAGCTACTAGCTATAAAGTGTTTCCAATTGTTTATTTAGAAGTAAGACAGGATCAGTCTAGTAGTATGGGCTTTTCTCCCATGCATGTTTTCATGAGTGCTTCCATGATCACCTCTGCCCTCCCTTTCCATCTCTCTCCCCCTCCCGCTCCTCCTCCTATATTTTTCCTGTGTCAGCTTTGACATCTTTGACTGGGCCAGAGGGGACAAAGGGATCAGCGAAGATGTCTTTGGAGTCTGGGAGAAGCAGCCCTGTGGACTGAGCGCCATGAACCAGTGTGATGGGCTCTTGAGCTGGGTGCCAATCAAAGTAAAGCAATGGGACCTGCCAGGAGAGATGTTGATTTTAGCTGTCACACAATTCCCTTTTTGGATTCTCCCCAGGACTCTTGACCCTGCTCTGTAATGGTTTGAAGTGGATTTTATTGGACTTTCATTAGTCCTTATATCTATTTTTTTCTCTTGGTATCTGGTATCTAAGCTACAGGAGAGCCAGTAACACACACTCGGCCCACATTCTGCCCCGACCTCTCCTGCATGTTCAGCTCCCTCTCTCTGCTGCACCAAAGATCTAGAGTGAGGCCTAACGAGCTTGTTAATCAACGGAGCAATGAGGCTGTTTCATGCTCTTGCCCTTCTTTAATTTCCTTCTGAACCAGAATTATAAATAGGATGCTCTGTGACCTAGGGGTCAAAAAGGGAATAATCAGGCAAATGAATTTTGATTATAATGACTATTATGAGCATAATATATTAATAATGAATATCAAAGATTCAGCTCAACGACAATAAAGGCAAAGGCTCCATAAGTCTTTTCTCCCTTTTCCAGTTACTTCATAACTTACTTCTGGGTAGAGTGGTGAGAAGATTTTTAAAAGTGAGTAAAAGTTCTCACCTCAGAAATAACTTGCTAACTTTTATCCTGAATAATTCCTTGACTGGTGGAGGCCCGTTTATACTGTTTGCAAGCAAAAAAGGAACAATGATCTACACTAATAAACAAATCTGAGAAGGCATATAAAACCCTTTTATTTGCCTAATTAGGGAAATTTCTGGAGAGTGATTTTCAAAGGAAAACAGTTACAGCATCTGCGTCTAAATGTATCTTCTTGTTTTTGTTCTACTTCCACCTGTGTGTTTTTTAAATTCTGGTTTAGAGTTGATTTTCCTTTGTTAAGGATATTGTTTTTCAGAATAAGTTTTAAAAAAGTTTTATTTATACAACTCCAAGCCTCCACATTTCTTGTTGAGAGTATTTTCCCTCTGAATTTGAAAGGAGTGATGTCTTGTCAGCATGTTTGATGTTGAGAGTGTGTGTTTCATTCTATTCCAGCAAAGCACTGAGTTCATTCTTTCTCTCATCTTCCTGGGTGGAGAGTAATGTAAACAGTGACAAACTGAGCTCTTGACAACTCTTTCCCTGATTTTTCTTTGTGATGTCACCTTCCACAGAGCTCAAATAAGTGAGATTTTAAGAAGAAATAATCTCATTTGACTGTAAGCAATGGCTACTATGAAAAGGACTAGTAAATATTTTGTGAAATACCAAATTATAAGGTAATTTACATCTGCTAGATGGTGTCCTTCCTCCCTCCATTTTGATTATAATGCACAAAGTTGATAACCTTCATCCCTGTGACTCCACAAATACCTTCGTGATACTATATCTGAGCTTAGGGTATTTTTTACTTAAGCAAGACTTCTGGACCCATTACTACTAATTCTTCCTTGTGGGGGCGGTCCTGTGCATTACGGAGCATGGAGTAGCCCCTGGTCTCTACCCACTGGGTAGCAGTAGCATCCGTCCCCCAGCATGACCATCCAAAGTGTGCTCCGACATGGCCAGGCGTCCCCTGGGGAGCAGTGCCATCCTCAGTTAAGAACCACTGGTCTACAGTGATACTCGACCTGGGAATATGGTGACAGTTTCTCTACAAAGGGCAAACTTACTGTAGGATGTTAAGAATTAGAAACCCTACATTACTTATGTGAAAACACAGGCACAGTTTACACATGCCTTGTGTGTAATAAAAGAGGGAATCGGAAATTTAAACTTACACCAGAAATTGTAACATAATTCTGTAAACTGACTGTACTTCGAAGAAAAAAAGAAAAGAAAAGAAATGTAAACTTGCAGTGCTTGGATCAGCCTGCCTAATTGATGCTGATCAGATAAATACTAGGAAGGGGAAGGCACAAAACAGCTAATTAAAGTTCACCTGACTAGTCCAGTTTCCTTGCTAGTTAGCAATATATTAAAAAATATTTCTCAGGATATTTCAATTTTCAGGTTTCTAACATGACCAATACTTACTATAAAAAGAAATTTTACATATGGTAGCAGTTGAAATCAGTGATTAAAGTTCATTAAAATTGAAAATGTAAAGAGATTTATTTTCTATGTCCCAATCTCTGTCTTTTAAATTATTGTTTATTATATTTTTTATTACATAGCTAACATATGTTCATTATAGGGAGAGTAAAAACTAGGTAAAAGCCAAAGGGGGAAATTATCCCAAATTTCATTACCTAGAAATAACTACCATTAACATTTTGATATGTATTCTCCAAAGATATGATTATATTGTAACCGCTTCCTTTTTCATAAAGTCCACTTCAAATAACACTTTAATATTCACTTTATATCCAATGCTGCATCATGGTAATGCTGTCTTGGTCTTTATAGGATATTCTTCTGCAGATTCAGATGTCTTCTGATTTATGGTTATTGTTACAAAATCCCGGTGAGGTAGAGGGAACAAGTATTATTATCTCTTATTTATGGATATTAAAAGGTAAGGAGGGTTTAAGTGGATTACTTAATACCACAGAGTTTATCAGGGGGAAAGATTTAAATAAAATCCCAGGTTTTCTGCTTCCTAATTCAATGGGCTTTCCATTAGTCTGATTTAGTTATTTTAAATATAGATTTATATTCAAACTTTCTTTAACAAAACTTTCGATGCCTTAGAGAGAACTTTTAACTCAAATAATGCTTAAAACCCTTATGGGAAGTTGTAATCAAGAAAGAAGACAATGGAGGAAAAGTGTAGGTGAAAGGAAAAGAGATAAATCAGAATTAGTGCTTGTAAACCTTGCTCTCCCCTTCCTCAAGTTGGAGTGCTATTTAAATTTGCTGAGTTCTGTGGCTGCTAAAGAATAAATGTGTGCATCACAGTTCTCTGAGCTAGAACAAAGAGGTATATAACTTAAAGACTTACAAGCCACAGACAAGTAAATCAATGACATGGGCTGGGTGTGTGTCAGGGAGTGGTGGGGACTGGTAAACCACAATGGGCATGATCCATCTAAGGGGACAGCCACTCCTCCATTCTCATGGAAAAATAGGACCAGTGGTGCCAGATCTTCTGATTTTACTGAAAAACCAACGATTGAATTTTTATGTAAAATATTTTGATCAAACAAACTAACAAACAGGCCACACTTGTGTGTTAGCCAAGCGAAGACTGCCTTGCAGCTCTCAGGCTACTCTTGGCATTTTTGAGTTTTGGCTTCCATATATTTTCAGATGTAAGTTTCCACCAAGAATACCAGTTGATCTGGTGGGTGAAAATCCTTTCACTTGCAGATATTCCTCAAGCTGGACCTTGATGGTGGCCCAACCTTGTTTCTGTTAAAGGCAATTTCTCTCCATAGGGTCGCTGTCTACCTGCCATCCACATCATGACTTCCACGCAGGGGTGGCTCTCAGAGGACAAGAGCTCATGGCACAGGCTAGGAGGCAGCAGGCTTCAGTTCAGTGGTTCTGAGAGTTGTCACTCAGGTCTAAGAAAATCGCCTTTCAGTGTCTACTTTCAGTATTGTAACTGTTACCTGACAAACTCTTCCTGGCCTGCAGTATCTCTAATTATAGATGATCTGTCCCTGCAGGAAACCAGAAGGTGATTGTCTATTCACAAACACAAACAGTTGCTTTTACCTAAAAATATATTTATGAACTGGTCTGTTGTTTCCTTCAAATATAATAATCCCTTTTCCTTACAATGGAAGGGGATAGTTGTTTCTGTCAGATGGTGTTTAGATTAGAGACACTCAAATGTTTTCTGCTCTGGAAATCTTCTAAGTTTCCTGTCATGAGGAAAACATTTCTTCTCCGAGGAACTGAATTCTGCAAGACCAGGAGCCCAGTAACACCATGATTTATTTTTCATTTATTTCCTCCAGAGCCCTGTAAAACACATGTAAAAATGATACAAACTGAATTCCAGATTAGATATAAAAATTTGAGAGGGTATTGTGCTGTGTAAATAATATATTATATACACATACGTGATGCTAAATGGATGCAAAATTCTTCTAAGTACTTTGGGAAAATAGGAACATAAGAATGTTCCAATTTAAACACAGAATCATGTCATTAGAACATTGGCCATGAGAGGGCAGCATTGCCTACATAAATCCAAGAATGAAGACAAAATTTGAACCTGGCAGTCTTCCACCATTCGGTTTCAAACACAAGGACTAATAATAGAAGCAGCATTATTTACATTTGAAAATTCGCAATTTTTTAAATAAAACATCTTTATCTCTTGGTCTCAGCAGCCATTAGGATGAGGATGTTATAATCCAGCGATGGCATGTGTCTTTTTTCTTGTGTCTTTCTCTTTTCCGCATGTCTGCTTCACATTTTACTCTCTGTAGTTCTGTAGTTTGATGATTTATTTTGAAAAAAATCACCTGGCTCTTTTACGATCCTGGTCACATTAGTTAACCCCAGGGAGCCTCTGTTTCTCTATCTATAAAACTCCCAGGCAGTTTAGTGGATAAAATGTGGCCACAGCTAAGGGCAGGTGTTGGTTCTGCCACTTGGAGACTTGCTTTTCCCCATCGGTGAACAGAAGGTAGTAACAGCATGGATGTATAAAACAGAAAGTGCTCAATAAACGTTGAAGGAACCACGCTGGATTTTTGCTTTCAATCGAATGGATTGCTAACGTTTACAAATCTGGAGAGATCACGTGAAATTTCTCAGTGATCCAGTTTCCTTCACTCATGTTACTGACCTGGCTTTGGTGGACACCTGGGCTCATGTCCCTTCCCGAGTTCTTCCATCTCCCACTGTCTATTCGTTATCTTTGGATAATAAAAGTGCACCATGGCCAGCAAGAACACTGAAGGAAGGGAAACTTTGTATTTCTCCCCCAGGTTGCACAGGATGATTGCGCTTAGTCCCAATAGCTCCGCAGAGTCTTTTATCTGAGCAATCTGAAGCCCTTAGCGCTGCAATTTAATCTAATTTGTTTCTTTTGTTAGATTTCATTTTGAGGTTGAAGCCTTTGAGAGACTAGGAAAGGGCATTTCCTATGGGAAATTTGGCTTCATTCATTCCTAGGTGACAGGTTGTGGGGTCAGGATTGTTAAACAGAGAAGGACATCTGGGGCCTGATGGTAGAACAAAAAGTCCCCAGGGACAGACTGAGGACAGTCACACTGTGACATCCTTTCTCCTTTTCCCCTGCACCCGTGTGTTGGCTTTATGTTTTCGTTTGTTTTAATCTTGGGGAAAAAAAGAATTTGTGATTTATAAAATAAGGTTAAAAAGGTTATTTCCTTGCACACGAGGCTAGGTAGGAAGCTTTACCCTCCCCAGGAGCCCGTGGGGGAATTTAGCCATCCTCTTGCCCCACTTCCAGAACTGTGCTAAGTTACCAAAGAAAACCACCGCTCATTTACACGAACACTTCGGAGCTAAACATTCAGAGACGAGTGCGCTTGTTAGAACTGCTCTCGGGGTGGCAGCAGACACTCAGAATGGTGTTTCGACTTAACTTATTGCATTTCAGCTCATTGAAAAACATAGCACATAGATGGGCTGCTGCGAGAACACTTTTCAGACTATAAATCGGGGCTGGAGGAGATGCTTAATTAAATCAGTCTTGAGGTTACAGGAAGGAAAAGCAAACCTCTCCCTCCCAGAGTAGACCCCGTTCAAGTAACGTGGCAGCTAGAGAATTGGAAATGTGTTAGTGGGACTAACGTGAACATCCCAGAGTAAGGCATTCTCCTGCCTGCCTAACAAGCAAGAACCCGGATGTAGAGACAGCCAACAGCGCTGACTTTCCACCTTAATTGTGTGTGCGAGAAACACACGTGAAGATGGCTGGGGAGGCTGCATCACTGTGTTTCAGATTATAATGCAAAGGGCAGATTTCTTTTTTCTTTTTTTAAGAACTGATTTCTACAGAATCCTGTTATTCACTAGCAGACACTTGGGAAGCCTCAAGTCAATCCTGTATCAGGACTCAGTGCTTCAAAGGCTAGATTAGCAACTAAAAGCTACCATTTCTTGAATGAGGAAGCCTGGTTAGAATCCTAGACCGTGGAGTATGCCACAGAAGGAAGCCTGTCCACACAGAAGGGACCATGAGCAGATTGTTAGTAGGGCTGGGGTACCAAGGATGTCACCAGCCCAGCAGGGCACATGCAGGAAGGCCACCTTGTTGGTCCCTCCTTTCTCACTGAGCTCTCTCTGAGGTTCATGGGCTATGTGATCGCTGTTACGCAGCATTTCTCCATGGCCTTCACTCTCCATGCTTCCTGAAATTTAAAGACAGGATCACGTGACTGAAAAAGAGCAGGACCTAAATGTGGAATCACAGCATTTGGTTTTAGCCAGAAGACAAGAAGGCTGAAGAGGCAACTAACTCAGTCAAGCCAATCAGTGTAAGTACTAGAACCCTGTCACAGAGGTCCGTCCCAGTCTACGGCCACTGGCTCTGGTGATGAATGTGACATAGATGAGGGAGAAAGTATTCCTTGACCCTAGTAGGGTCCCTGACTGGGTCTGAAAATTAAATCCATGCAAAGAGAGATGAATAGGAGGAAAGCATATACATTCATATAAGTTTTATGTGACACAGGAGCTTCCATAAAGAAATAACGACCTGAAAGAATGGTTAAAACTGAGTGTATTTATGCCAGTTGGATGAAGAGTGGAGACTCGTGGAGAGATATGATGGAGTGAAGAGTATGAGCTCAAGGTAGTAATGGGGGATCTTAGCAGGGCATGCTGGTTGGGGTTCTTTTCTGTGTCCCTCCATCTCGGGAGATAAAGATGTACCTTTCCTCTGGGTACAGGGAGGGTACCTCTCACATGAGGCTCTGTGACCTGCTTTGAGGGAGAGGGGCAACGGATCAGGGCCAGAGA
This sequence comes from Camelus ferus, assembly GCF_009834535.1. Taxonomy (NCBI): domain Eukaryota; kingdom Metazoa; phylum Chordata; class Mammalia; order Artiodactyla; family Camelidae; genus Camelus; species Camelus ferus. The sequence goes on from NC_045700.1 coordinate 65,790,037, forward strand.
GTCCTTCCTGCACCTACTGTTTCCTCAAACTCTGTCTGCTTAAAACGCTCAGTATACCAAGGTGCCAGATTTGGGGGTACTGTGTCCCAAACTCCGTCAGTCACGATGTGAAACAAAGGAGTTGGTGCCTTGGAATCATTACCAAACCCCCCCATCTATTGTCATATATTGATCACACTTGTTTTTCATTCATAATTTTCCATGACTCATTATTTCCCATGATACATCTACATCCACCCTGTTAGCCCCTTTGGATCTATTTGTTAGCTGATCAATTCTTGTTAGGACTTTAGGTTAAGTTAATAGTCAGAGGAGGAGAGAAGGAGAGCTTTGTGGGAAGGCATTTATTCACATCTCCTGGGTCTGAGCAGATAGACACAAACCACTCCCTTCCCCCATTTTTACTTAATCTGATCCCTTTTTCTCTGGCACCTGTTTGTCTTCCTCTTCTCTCCTCCTGTTTTCCTCTCCCTTACAAATGAAAAAGAGGCTCTGAGTGACCCTCAGGGTTTGTGACAGAGGTCAAATGTTGCCTCACTCTAAGCAGCTCCTCTTCATCCCCGTGCCTTCTGCAATGAAAGGCAAAGAAATGAACAGCTGAGGGATCAGACGTGGAGAAATCAGGACAGCCAAGTCGAACGGTGTGTGGGAGGCCCGGGAGCTGGGGAGCTGAAGGCAGGAAGTTGAGATCTAGGGCTGAGATGACGAAATGTTTGCTGTGGGCCGTCACTCAGCTGTAAAACCCAGGGGTCAGACTGGACATGCTGTAAGGCTGGCTCTGGGGTTCCATGAGTTCATCAACTAGGATGCAGCACTTTGACATTTGAAAATCCTGTAGCACAGATTCAAAATTAATTTATTAAAAGGGAAACCTCTCTGTGATCTATCTATTTATACCCTAGTACTGATGCAGTTATATGTGAATAACTTATTATAACCAACCAAAAAAAAAAAAAAAAAAAAGCAAAAAAAAGTACCCAGAGGCTGAATGATGAAGTGGGCAATGAATACTACCAGGCTTATTCTGATAAGTGAGTAATTTGTTTATTACCTCCATACTTGGGGTTGCCACTAAGTCTGGACTGGAGAAACCAGTAAATATTTTTAATGTGACAGGAAAATCAAAGCATTCTGTGCATTGCACACTGTTGTTACTACAAGTTTTATTTCTTTTTTTTTTTACTATCAGTCATAATAACCTTTTGGGCCTGATCTCACGTGAGAGCCCTGTGCAGTCCTGAGGGTGAGGGGCCAGCTGGAGCCATCTCTACATGCTGGGCCATCTGCTAGTCATTCTCACAACACAATGGCCAGGGCCTTTCTAATATGGTGCACAGAGCTGATGTGTGACACGTTACAAGAATATTTTAATTCTACTTATTTTATTCATCTTATGATGTTACCATACCTATCTTAAGCTAATCCTTAGAGGGGTTCAAAACCTCTTTAGGCCCATACCAGTTTTCCACCCAGCTAATACCATTTGCATTGCACATCTGATCCACACACTAGCAAGCTGATTTTCTTCTCTCAGTGCGTTAAGTAAAGGAAACACACACACAACCATCTGCCCATCCTCATGAAAACCTAATAAAAATAATAGCAAAGAAAGGCAGGGCTTATTCAATTTGGTTTAGACCTGGGCAACATTATTTTCCTAGTCTCAAAACAGCCCACGTCTTGGAGGGGTTCAGTGAAACTCAGCAAAGGCAGAGGTCGAGCTGGCGAAGTCCACTTCGTGACTCCTAGCTGGTGCAGAGAGAGTTAAACTTGGGGAAAAAAAAAATGGAAATGCAATCCAGTCTCATGTTACCCATTAGCTGGGTATATTGACCAAACTTATAGTCAGATAATGCAAACAATAACAAAGTTATTGATTGAGGAGATGTCAGGCAAATAGGTACTTATCATGATGCTGCTGATAAGCTCGGGGTCTCCCTCACTGTGGCAGTGACAGAGGCCTATTGATTCTGCAGTTGGTCATCTGCGGCTTCCAGCCGACGCGGGATCTGCAGGCTGACTGTATAAGCAGGAGCTCGACTTCCCTAGCGTGGCGGGGGACACTGCAGTCACCTAAGAGTGCCACCAAACTCTGGCTCTAGGGAAGCGGGGGTTGACCCCACATCAAAGAGAGGAGACTGTGAACCTGGCAGAGCCAACTGGCAGTGCCACCAGGGCACAGAGCACTTGGGGTCTGTCTCCTCCTTGCCATACGCTTCTTTCTTCCTGACTGGAGGGTACACACGAGACAGAGCAGGGCCGTAAGCAGCTGGCGTTAGTGCTGAGCTCGGAGCTGACCAGTGGGGGTGCGGAAGACAGATGAGACCCACGGACCCTCCCCACTGAAAACCAAATGTATCACCTCCACAGCACATCTGCTCCCCAACCTGGGCCTTCCAGTTGGCAGGCAAATCTGGCCAGACGTATTATTATTGCTTCTCCCAGCATGTAATCAGCCTGAGGCATTCATGGTTGATTGTCTAAATTTTAGATGTGAACTAGCAAAATGCCATCTCTCTTAGCACTTTTAGTATTAGCCGATGACATGGCCGTGGAGGGGATGGGGTAGTACTCATTATTTTTTGGATGGCCTTGCAAGGGAAGGATGCTTGGTGTCTGCCAGACAGAACTGGTGATTGTTTTGACACTTGAGTGTGTGAGGAAGAGAGGGGAGCTGGTGTGGGGGTGTGGTGTGGAGAATGAGAGGAGTAGGGGGTTATTTATTTTCCTGCTTTCCCATAGGTAATTCTGGCCTCATAAGTGAGGGAACAAAACACTGTGGATTCATCATTCTTATCAGTGCTTCATGCGGAATGACACCAAAGGGCATGGGATATTTACACGAAGGTTATGCTTTAGGAGAGAAGAGGAATTCCCTTCCTTCCTTCCTTCCTCCCTCCCTTTCTTCCTTTCTTCCTTCTTCCTTCCTTCCCCTTCCTTCCCTCCTTCCATCATTCATTCCACAGACATCTGAGGATCCTCCACGTGCCAGGCTCAGTGCACAGAGCTGGTGAGCAAGGCAGCCAGTTCCTGCCCCCATGATGGTTTCCACCTGACAAAGGGTGGAATGGGGTGGAGGCAGGTTGTACACAAACACGTTTGTTTCCAGTGCTCCAGCTCCCATAAGCAAGCAGTGGTCCTCTTTAGGAGGCCTGGGATCATCCTGTGGGAAACCCGCCGTCGGCTTTAAAGGCACCACGTTCTCAGTTGAGATGTCCGGCATTGCAGATGTTGTTTTTGAGATTTCTCTTGTGGAGTTACCTTTCAGAGCTTATTTTTTAATATCTCCAGTCCTCTGAGGGGGAATCTAATTTGACTTTTAGAAATAGTCAAGCGTCATCTGGCCTTACATCTGGTGAACACGGTGAGGATGAATCATCACCATCTTCTTCTGCTGTTGTTGAAAATGTATGACTATAAAGTAGTGGGACTGGCTTGGGGAAGTGCGGGAGGCCCCTTAAAGCACTTTAAAAGCAGTGCGGAGGAGGGCTTGCAGAGTGTTCTGAACAATGGCAGCATCTTTGTCACAGCGGAGCGGGATGGAGGAGAGCCCCTGGGCCACGACCTCAGAGCGTTCTTGGGTCTCGTCTCCGCTCCTTCCCTTCCTTGCTGTGTAATGTGAAGCCAGCTCCTTAGTCCCTCTAAGCTGCAAGTTGACCATTTATGAAACAAAGCCAATTTTACCCACCACACAGGGTTATTATGAGGATTAAATAACATAAATAACCTACAATGAAGCATCTAGTACAATGCCTGACATACAGCAGTTGTTATTACCAGTGATACATGAAGCGCTTCCCGCCAGGAATAAAGTAAAGGAACTCCTTTTTTTTTTTTTTTAACTATGACTTCTAACCCATATATAAAAGATATCCACTGCATGCTTAGGATAGTGGGATACTGTGCTGGGTATTATCTGTTTGCTGCCCCCAGTGCACTCTCCGTCCTTCTCCAACCTGCTCTGTCCGCTGTGTGGGCTGCACCTAGCAGACTCTGGTTCCCTGGCTTCTGGCCGGGTTCAAAGGTCGCACTGACAGGTGATTAAAGGTGGGAGAAGAGGGTAATTGGGATATTTCCCAGGGGGTGCAGTCCTCACCTGGAGGCCACAGCTCAGAGGTCCCAGCCCCTCTCTGCCGCCCTGCTGCCCCCTTCCCCCTCCTCACCTTGAGCTGGTGACAGCTCAGGCTGTTGTTAGCCCCAGGGTGCCTGCCTCACCATCATAGCTGGTTTCTTTTAACCCTACCCACATCCACAGATAGACTTTTTATGAAAGTCTCCTCAATTGCTCCATCTGGATTCCTGACTCATCCAGTTACCATATAGTTTTCTGGTGACCTATTGCCCTAAGGTTTGGATAAAAAAAAGTTTGAATGTGTTGATTGTATCTGGAGAGAAAATAGGATTTTATAAATTTTGCGCTATGCAAAAAGCAGAATTTGACAGAGACACTGAGAGCACGCTTCAGAAATGCTTGACGCTCAGATTTTGCTTTCTAGGCAACCGGTCGGATTTTGCTTTTCCTCTCTCTTCCTGTAACGTTACACATGTCTTCATGTTAAGTGCTTACATTGTCAGAGGAGCACTCAGAATAAGTAATGCTACTCAGTGAGTCACAAATGGAATCCATGTCAGCCAGTGTCGTGAAATGGATCTATAACTGGCTTTTTGTCCCTCAATTTGAGATGATCTAATTCAATTTCTATGACTTATGGCTTGAGAAAAGACACTTTCTATCCCCCTCCCGAATTTTATTCTGTTTCTCTCTTACTCCCAAATTTCCTGGGACCTGAAGGAAATTCTTTTCAGAAGGCAAATTTGAGCCTATTGCTACGGCCCAGCACTAATTATGATCACTTTGTTTTACTATTGCTGCTAGCACAAGAGGTCTGAAGGTTCATCGAAACCAATTTGCATCTTTGGTGTTGAAATGCGATTTCTTTTGTAGGAAAACCTGATGATTTTTTAGACATCAGTTGGGCAAATCACAAGGATGTTGTGAAAGTAATGGGCTGATCGGATTGCCAACATGAAGTGCTGATTTAAAGATGATGGATGTAGTGCTCTAGTAGCTACTGTCGTGGCCAGTGGCCAGCGGCCAGCCTAGATGCCTCTACCAGGCTAGCATACGGTCCTTTTCTCCAAAGAATTGTCCTTGGCCAACAGGAGCCTCTTTCTGGACAGTTACTGTCTTCTCCACCCAGCCTGTGGTACATGATTGACAGGGTGAGTACAAAAGGCAAAACGCCTTGCCTAAAGGGGTCCACCTCTGCAAGGGTCTCCCTCCTCCACTGTTCTTCCCTTCTCTTCCCCCACCTGCTTCCTTCACCTCCTGACAGCTTTTTATTTTTTCTCTTTCAAGTACATCCTTAGTAAGTTGTATATCCCTGAATTGCCATCTCTGGCTCTGCTTCAGGGAGCCCAGCCCTTCTTCCAGTCTTACTGCTGAAGACATAGTAAGTGGGAGAGGTGGGGAGAGAAAGGTGCTCTTCCTCGTGAGTGTGGCTGATTTGCCCGTGGCTGCCTCCCAGAATGCTCTTGGGTCAACAGGCACCGTTTTGATGACTGCATCTGACACGTCTGTAGACAGCAGCAGTTGTTCACGTTCCAGCTTTCCCCAGCTCTAGGAAGACTTTACGGATTCTGACCCTAAATCTTGGATTTACTGTCTTGGGATAGTGTATGTCACCCAAACTGAGTCATAGAACTGTTCGCTTTTTGTTGGGTTGAGAGGGTTTGGCCAGACCTTTCCTCCTTGAGCCAGCCTTCCATTGCAGTCACTGGCCCATGGTATTTGTGATGACTTGGGAGCGTAGCCTTGGACGCACTGGGAACCTCTTGCTATTCCTTTGTGGGAAATGCTCTCTCCCTTCCTCTTTGCCAAATCAAGTCTCTCATCACACAGAAACCACACTCTTGAAAGATTGTCTGAGGGGCCCTGCCCTTCTCCACTGCTCCAGCCAACTCCTGCTTCCCCTGACATTCATCATAATTCCCCAGAACCCTGCTCAGTCAAACTTTTGGCACCAATAGCTTTTCTTTATTTACAAATGAAAAAAAATGCAGTATAACATACATAAAGGGCACAGATCTTAAGTGCGTAGGTTGATGAATGTTTACGTATGTGCTTTCTCAGGAAACCACCCCTGGATCAAGATCTAGAAATTTCCAGCGTCCTGTGTGCCTTCTCAGTCTGTTGCCATCCACCACCAATAAGAGGCAAGCACTATTTGACTTCTAATAATAGATTAGTTGTGCACATTCTTGAACTTTATATAAATGAAATCATACAGTATTTATCTGGCCTCTTCTGGTTGTTAAAGATGAGTGAGATTCAAATACATTGTTTGTTCTTTCTTATAACATTTCTTGTTATTTGTTTTTATGTCTTATTATTCTTTATGGTTTGCCCTATATTCCCTTTTACCTTGCACACCTCTTAAAGTGCAAGGCTGTGTCTTTTATGCATTAGACATATTAGCATATTATGGACCTTTAAAAATACTACATGAGTGAATTCCAATTCATATGGCTACTTAGTGAAAGCAAGCTTTTGTCTTCTTTCTCTGGTTGCATGGCATGTGTAGTTGAAATAGTTGTGTCTGGGGCTGAGGCATGTTTTACAGTAATAATAGCAGCAGTAATAGATATTTATAGGACCTTTATCTGAGGAATTCAGAGTGACTTGCAGTTTCTAGTTCATCTTTTCATTTTCCTTTAGAGCTTGGCAGGCAAGCCATCAAGGTCCTTTTGCCGATGGAGAAGCTGAGATGCTCTGAGGTTAAGCCACTGACCCCAAGCCCTAGAGAACGTTAGTAGCAAAACTGAAGGAATAATCTAGTTTTAGCTCAACCTCTCCCTTGGATTCAATCCCAGGCTGCTCTCATCCTTGGCAAGTGCTTTAGGATTATTCCCATGGAAGGAGATGTATTAGTACAACCACAAATATTTAGGAGACGTTTAAAGTTTTGGAATATTATTATTATTATATGAGTTCTTCTGCTGTTGTCTCATTCTATGTATATAAGGGTTGACGGCCTACCTTTAAATTTATTTTGTTCTCTATCTTTTGTGATACTTTTTTAGGGGTTGCTTCTACATAAATCAGATATGGGGCATGATAAATTTACATTCACAAATACATGCATTTGCATTTGGAAATTTTACATGTAAATAACATACAATAGTCACTTTTTACATGAAGCGTCTGAAGACATAGGGGCTAGAGAAGCGTATGCACAAGTTGTGAGAAAATTTGTAAAACAATTTAAAGTCAAATCCATCTCTTCCTTTCCTCCCCTATTGTTGGATTTTGTTTTTATTCTTGTTGTTTGATCTGTGGTTTGTTGTGCAGAGGAGGAAAATATCTTTTCTTTCTACCTTTCTAGGTTTTTGGCTGGGTCCCCTTTAACAAAGACAGATGAGCAAGAGAAAAGCATACAAACTTATTTCATGTAAGTTTTATGTGACATGGATGCCTTCCTAGGGGAATGCAGACATGAAGAAAACACTAATCATGAGTCTTTTTATACTAGGTTTGATGAAGAGTGGAGAGTGGTGGTAAAATGTGATAAAACAAAGGGGCATGACCTACGGATGGTAAACTGCAGGACACTTAGTGAGGTTCACATTCTTCTCAGCATCCCTCCCTCTTTGCAGATAAGGATGCTCCTTTCCTCAGGGTATTGGGAGGGCACCTCTCACATGAAGGTCTTATGACCTGCTTCCAGGAAAGTCGGAAAGTCCTTCCTGCACCTGCTGTTTCTCAGACTCCTTCAGCTTAAACTATTCCACATACCAAGGTGCTATATTTGGGGGTAGCTTGTTCTGAACCCCATTATGTGGTGTATTGAAAGCTCTTGATATCATCAGCATTTCATTGCTTCTTTATAATATAGACTGAAATGAGAATGTCTCCCAATTTCTAGCTTCTTTCCTTTTTTTTTTTTTAATCAACCCAAATTCATGACTGGGATAACTGTAATTCTTAACTTCTAGGGGGATTTAACAAGAAGCTTTAAGAACAACAATATATATTAATGGCAATTGATTCCCTGACTTTGAGATTTGTTTAAGTGTTTCTGATTCCTTAAGCTCAAATCGTAAAAGTACTGAACTAATGAATAAGTAACTATTCTTGAAAACACACACACGATAGTAAATATTAACAAAGGATCTGGTGATGGCACATATTAAAATTCAGGTAACTATACTCTTTCTCTGTTTTGAAAAGAACGGAAAATGCCACGTAGGCACTCAGTCCAGGAAGGAAAAGGCTTTACAATCTACTTTGTTCATGAGATGCTGTAACAATAAACAGAACTGCTGTTCTGGAAGCATCTGTTAAACCAATTACATGGCAAATTTTCAAGTTCTAGAATGGGTGGATTTGTAATTGATGAAAAATTTGGTAACCAAGAGAAGAGAGGATCTAAAGAGAGCAGGAAATGAACAGAGAACGTGTGAACATGATCTTGATGGTGTCTACGTTTTATTGAAACCTGGAAATTAGACAATTTTACATGCAATATTTTTTTTTCTTCACATAACAGTTCCCAAATAAACAGTTAAAGTAGTTTTAGGTGGTTAAAGCAATATAGAAGATTAGTTTTGTTATGTATAATCACCTTTGCTTCTCCTTTATTGATGAAAAGAGCTTTTCTCAGCGGGTTGTGTTATCTATTTTAGATGTTGCCTGATCTTGTTTTTTAAATGGAAATCAGCTTTTTAATCTTTTTTTATGTAAATTTGATAGCCTGTACCAGCAATTATTCTGCTTTGTTGCAGCTCCCTCTTTAGAACTGTCTCTGTTTTATGTTTAATTGTCCTAATTGTCCAAATTTGAATAAACCTGGAGAACAGCAATGGAGATCATTACTTGTTTTTAAATTTACAAAAAGGTTTAAGCACTCCTTCCTGAACTTCTCTTTAATTCTTTACACTGTTAATTATGATCTGGGAGATTGGAAACCTTGTTATTGTCCCCAGAGCTGCTGCTCCAAATTATAGGTTTGTTTATTCTTGTTTTACTACTTTATATCAGACTTCTTCTTATGAACATGATAAAAAGCTCATCAGAGAAAATTTGCATTGACTTTCAATCAGTGCAGGATTTTAGCAAGGGGTTATCTACGTGAAGAGGTACGTTCTGTACTCTCAGAGGCTGGAATCAGTAACTGTAGTCCAGGAAAGGGAGTTAATCCATTTCATCTATCCACCTATTATCCACCCATCATCCATCCATCTATTCATCCATCCTCCCACCTTCCAATCTATCCATCCATCCATCCATCCATCCATCCATCTAGCCATCTAGCCATCAATTTTTGGAGAGCTTGAGCTGGATGACACATCAATTCAATGAGATTATGTTCTGATTTAATAATTTTTAGAAAATGAGTAGATTAGACTCTAGGTCAAAACTGACTGATTAGATTCCAGGTCAAATCTGACTGAATACTAAAGTTGATTTACTGCATAATTTAACTGGAGAAAACAAAAACAAAAGAAGATAACCAAGGAGAATCTTATCTCTGTTCACTGAGGTTCTTACAGCTTGTGGTTTTGTGCTTTGGTTCAGATCAAGGCCTTAGTCAGGAGACAGGGCCCTTGAGTGAGCAGTTGAGCATGAGGCTCATCTATGTCTGGTACATCCATGTCCAGTATATCTGTGTTGCACACAATATCTTTGGCCAAGACACTTCTTTTCTATAACCATGCTAAAGAGAAGCCACCTTCACAGGTTCTCTCAGCACCTAGAGACACCTGAAATGAACAAGGAGGTAGGTTAATTTCTGGTCCTGCTGGTTGAGTGAGATCAGATATCAGTAAGAAAAATCCTTCACATAATATAGCAGTCACATATAGATATGTAGATAACTAACCTGACTGATTTTTGTGGCCAGATCTGTTCAGGATTGCCTAAAGAGACAGAGCCTTGGAATGACCTTGGACAAGACCCTGAAACACTCTGATGTGAATTTTCCCCACTATGAGGCCAGGGGGTAGGAATAATTCCCAGGGGTGCAATAATAGGGAGAACAGACAAATGTCACAGTATTTTAAAGAAGCTCCATTATCATACACAAGGTCAGCTCAAACAAAAATGAAATGTTCTCTCTTAGCATCTCCAAGTTTCAGCAAGTGAATTCTAGTCATGCTTTGTATTCACAGACAGGAAATGTCTATTCAGAAGGAATGAATAATAGATAACTACTTTCTTTGCTTTACACCTAGTTATAATTCTACAACTAACATAATTTTAAATGAGTTCCCTTCCTCCCAGCAATGTTTCATATTCGAGTTACATACTATAACCTCAAAACTCAACAGCGCGAAAAATCAAACAGCTGGGGAAAATGTATCTTTAATTTTCCCACCAATTTACCACCCCCTGCCCTCTTGCTCCAGATTATCTGCCCAGGTTCTTAGGCAAATGGTATATTCTAAGTCTCTACTCTCATAAAGATGATGGACCCTGGCCAATTGTAGCCCCAGTTTTTCAGATCCAGTTTTTATTTGCTAGGATTTAAAACCAAGGTTTACTCTCACAGTAGTATGTTAAATACCTCATTTGCTGAATCATACCTGAAATAAATTTAACAAAATTGTTTTTGAAAGAGCATGTAGTGTTCATTTTTAGTGTTATACAGCTCATGAGTAGTAATTTTTGTTTAGTAGGAAGTAGTAATAAAACTTAGCCTGGTTTATAAGAATTGTAGATTATGTTGTTATATATAGTATATCAATTGTAAGAAGAAAGGGAGTCAGGGTCAAAGAATAACATAACGTTGACTGGGAAGTTATGATAGGTGTAATTTTATTAACCGTTCATTAAAGAAGTGAGGGAAGAACAGTTCTGAGAGATGAAGTGACTTTTTCAAGGTCACACAGCTGGTTAGCTCTAGAATTGGCCCTAAACCTCACAGTTTTTGGCGTCTGGTCCAACACACTTTCCATCACAACATGCAGCCTCTTAGTTTGTTGGTTTTGGGTCAGAAATATAATTAACACAGGGCAGGAAGCCTAGATTATGAAAAAGTTGGAGGGGAAATCTAATGAAAATCAAGCTTTTATGAAAGTCCTAGGCAGTCAACCTGTTCTATGATATATTCCTGGTGTCCAGCTGCAATTGGAGTCTGGCAAGTGGCTCTTCTTTCCTCTTTGACCTCCTGGTTCTCTTCCTAAACTGGTGATTTAAGAGTCTACAGTTAGTACATAAATTCTAGCAGAGTGAAAAAAGTAATACAGCAATAAATAACTGTAAACAAAAAGTATAAAAGCTTCAAAAAAAAAAAAAACACAGAAGAAAGTAATACAGTAAAAAAAGTAGTACAATTCCAAGAATTCTGATGTGAGGTGATGAAGCAGTGGATGGGGAGCTTCCATTCCAGAAGGTTAGCCATAACAAATAAAGAAAAGTAGTGTTTGGTGTCAATTGACAACATAAACGTATGGCAGCTTGAAAACCAAGATGGCACGACTACAAAAGGGGCAAGAATTAGGATTTGGATGCAGACCCATTGGCCGCAGAGATGGCATGAGATATGGGATGCAGCAGAGCCCCGAGGGAATGTAAATTTGCATCCAGCCCACACAGAATCCGATTTAAGTATATACACACAAGTATAATATGTGTATGCATGTATATGGCATACAGATGTGTATGTAGGTTTGGTTCTCATTCCACAGTGTGGGATTCATTAGTTATAGTTATAATATGCATCGATAAATAACATCCCCAGGGATTGTTCAAGATGCCAAGTGGGTTTCATTAACAATTACAGTCAAGATGCTAAGAGGCAGGCTAAGTAGCGCCTTTTACAGAACAGCTCATTCCTCCTTGGTTGGGGTATCTATACCCCTTTCTTCATCCCTGCCCACTAATAACGTGTGTCTTCCCTCAAGATCCTGGTCTACTGACTCTTCTGTCTTGACAGACACTATTGGAGAAGGTCCTATGCTTATGTTATATCTGTTAGTATCTGTATAAAAATTCTTTCCAATATCTCTCTTCAATGGTGATTTTATGGGGAGGGGGACTATTATGAGACTGCTGTATGGCTCTAGTGACACAGTCTCTCAGGGGATCAACTCATCTGAGCTGCCATATTAGAGTGAGGACACTGGGTGTTTAAGTACTCCCTAGACATGATCATTTTTTGATTATTGACTCATATGATCAATTTCAGTTGACATCAGAATGTCATCATTTTATTTTATATTTAATTTATCCAAACATATTTATACTTTGACATTTATGCATTAGTTTACCGTTACACTTTAATTTCTATTGACTTAATTATTTGCATTCTCTACCCTGAGATGTCCCTTCCTGATAACAAGTTACCTGGGAGGTGAATTTAATTAGAGTGCTGATTGGTGAGCATAAAGTGAAAATTGCTTTGGGAGGAAGTTTTATGTAAACGCTAGAAAAACCCGATGAAATATCTGTACTCCACAGCTGAATACAGTGATTTGATGACTAGATCACAGAATCCCCAAATTCAGTATGAGTATGGGTTCCTTTGGAGTAGAGAAAGTGGTGAGGAACAAAATTGACAAGCTATATGTAGTAGGTAGAATGGCTCCTCAAAGATGTCCAAGCTCTGATCCCTGGAACCTGTGAATACGTTTTCTTGCATGACAAAAATGACTTTGCATCTGCAACCAAGATTATGGATGTGGATTATCCCAGTGGGCCCACTGTAATCACACAAGCCCTTCAAAGTGGAGAATTTTCCCTGGTTGGAGTCAGAGACAGGCAGTGGGATCGGAGGCAGGAGAGGGAATCAGAGAGATTCCAAGTATAAGAAGGGTTTGAAGTGCTGTTGCTAGTTCTGAGTATAGGGAGCCACCTTCGAGGATTGAAGAGAGGTCTTAAGGAACTAAGGACAGCCCTTGGTTGACAGTCATTAAGCAGGGCCTCAATCCTGCAACCCCAAAGAACGAGATTCTGACAACTTGAATAAGCTTGGAAGCAGATTCTTTCCTAAAGCCTCTAGAAAGGGGAAAGCAACGCTGCCCACACCTTGAACCATGCTCTGCCGAGACGTCTGATCCATGGAAGTTGTGAAATAATAAATGTCTTGTTTTGGATGTTGTTTTAAACCTTTAAATTTGTGATAATTTGTTGCTGTAGTGGTAGAAAAGCAGAACATTGTGTTAGTACGTTCAAGTTCAATCTAGGAAAATCATCTCAGAAAAATAATACAGTTGTGCAGGTGAACACACCCCCCAAAAACAGAATTCAAAGGACAAGGACAGTGAAACACCAAGTAGGTCATTCAAATGCCAACCGTTATCTGTAAGATAAAGGAAAGTAAACATCTGGATCTTTGCATAATTTTGATCAAAGGAGCATAATATGTTTTGCATACATTTGGAGGAAAACCCACTGCATAAGGAAATTCATCAGGGAAGAAATATACAGGTGTCAAACCAGGGTCCAGGACACTGAACCACTCCCTAGGTTATAGTGACGAGGAGGTGAATGTACAAATCTAATTTGAGTGAGTGAGTGTGTGAGCAGTCACAGAGTGCCCAGGAGAAGATTCAGAACACCTCAGGTGACATCCTGGATGGGGACCATGGTGAAGTGAAAGGAAAGAGGGGAGAGAGAAAGACTTTTCTCTGGGCCCACGTTTTCTGCTTGTAACTCATCTTCAGTTGACACACTTTTGCTGGCCCTTCCTCCTGAGGCCAGGCTGGCCTATTCATGTTTTTTTTTTTTTTTTTTTTTCTTCTTCTCTCTTTCCATAGGGATTGGTTCAAGATGTGACCAAAAAAGCAGTCAAAGAGCACTCGGGCTTTTCTGGGAATAGTTGCAGAGGTGGTGCTCTCTTCCCGCTGGTGTCACTAAGCTGGTAGGATGAATGCAGAGATTGTTGGGGGTCCTCCCACCATCTCATGGGAAGAGCACACATGGGAAAGAAGTCAGCACAGACATAGCAGAACCGAGAAGATGGGGCAAGACAGACATCTGATGCCATTTTTTGAGCATCTAGATCCAGCTGTGCCTCTGGATTTTATCCTGGATTTTTTTCAGTTGCTTCATTTAAAGTAATTTGAGGTGGACTTTTGTCCCTTGACATAGAAGGAGTCCTAATAAAACTGTTTCAGTTACCATGTCACTGCAGATGACTTGCAAATCCCGTTACCTCTCTATTAGCCCATTTTGAGTTGCCTTTAGAGTGTCTACACTGGAGGCAAGTTTTGACACCAAGAGTTGAATGTGTTTAAAACTGAGCTCATCACGATCTTTACTCCTCTCTGACCATTCTTTACGTCCCCTCAGCCATGCCTCTTTTTCTAGTAGGGTTAGAGACATGGGAAGGGAGCCTCTTTCGACTAGTAAGCATTTCTTTACTCCTTCTGTTAGCTGCCTCTCCCCTTCTTTGGGTATCTGCCTCACCCACACTCTACCTAGATTTAGTGGCTCTTCCACCCAGAGTTGGTGTGCCCTTCTGGAAACTATAGTTGACCCAGGGATGGGTACATGCCCGAAGTTAGTTTCTGTCACTTGCACCTAAATAGTCTTGACAAATAAAATGTCTGCCGTCTCCTCTGCCTACCTCCAGCCAGCCTGCTCCATTCTCAGATCCTATAGTTTTGGGAGTTATTTTCTATTTTCCTTTTTTTATTTCCATCTAAATTCACAACACTTTTTTTCCTGGTTATATAAGAAATAAATGTTCAATGTTGAGATGTAGAACATATAAGTAGGCATATGACAGAAAATGCAATTCACTGCTCCTAAGGGTTCATGTGGTTAGAGTGGGCCCACCTGGGTAGTCCACATCCATAATCCTAATTCTATTTGCAGATTCCTTCTTGACATGTAGGGAAATATATTCATAGGTTCCAGGGATCAGGGCTTGGACATCTTTGTTGGGTCATTCTGCCTATTATGTATAGCTTATCATTTTGTTCCTCATCACTTTCTTCACTGCAAAGGAACTCATACTTTTGATGTTAATAGGGTACTGAATTTGGGAATTCCATTATCTGGTGTTAAGAACAATGTATTTAGTTATGGACTAGGGATACTTCATTGGTTTTTTTTCTAGAGTTGGCATAAAACATCCTCCCAAAGCAGTTTTAACTGTATGCTCACCAGTCAGCATTCTGATTAAATCTACCTCCCAGGTAACTTGGTATCAGGAAAGGGTTTCCCAGGATAGAAAATGCAAATAATTGCATTTAAAATATATGTTAAATATAAGTGTAACATAGTAAAGAAATTAAAGTAGAAATATAAAATATAAATCTGTTATCTATAACTATAATTATATTACATATAATTATGATCTATAGTTAGGCCATTGACGTAATATGCTGACATTTTGGTTTATTTTCTTTAAGTTAGTTCACTTATGTATTCTTCTATTTATTGAATTTTATTTTGACTTATTCTTTTCTGATGCAATCAAACCTTGTGCTTGGTCAGTTCATTAAAACATTCAGTTAACTTGATGTAATGGAAAGTAAATTAGGTTTATAGTAGGAAGATCTCAGTTACTTTGATTACAATAACAAATATAAGTGGCATGAACAGGTTTGGGAAAGTAACCAACTTTAGATAAGGATAAAGAAGTCCAATTTAGAGTAGCATCACAGAGTCTCTCAGAGAGGAGGATACTAACACAGGCTCATTCATTCATCTAACCTTTATTTAGTGACTGCTGCATGACAGGCACTGTTTGCCAGACAGTACTGTATGCTGGGCACCTGGGTACATAGAAATGAACAAAACTGACAAAATCGTTTGTCCTTCTGGAGCTTCCATCTAGTGCTAACATGCAGTGTCCTGGGACATCAGTCAGCACATTTTACAGAGGGATTAATACCATCAGTTAAT
This sequence comes from Camelus ferus, assembly GCF_009834535.1. NCBI lineage: Eukaryota > Metazoa > Chordata > Mammalia > Artiodactyla > Camelidae > Camelus > Camelus ferus. The sequence goes on from NC_045700.1 coordinate 65,805,893, forward strand.
GAAACAAATTGGTCATTTAAAAGCTCTCTTACTGTATTTTCCTTTTTTAAAAAAACCTCCTCCTTAACTTGAGGTAATTTCAAACCCTCTTTCTCTTTACGCATTATGTCTTTTCTATTATCAACTTCTCCCAGATTTTTCTCTGCAATGTTTCTTTAAAGAGTCACCTTGTGAATCTCTCTACCTCAAATATTTTCCTTTTCCAATACATCCAACGAGTAGATGCTAGAATCATAGTCTTTGGGAAGTATTTTCACCATCACACTCTGAAAGACACAGCTGGTTTCATGGGCATGCGACCTGTGCATTTACACAGCTCAGGCTCAGAAGAGCCCCACACTTGATTTTATGCTCTCTTGTCACTGTCCTGATGTTATGAATAATTTTTGAATAAGGGAACCCACATTTTTGTTTTGTTCTGGCCCCTGAAAATTATGTGGCTGGCCTACCTAAAGATCCTTATTTTCTGACTCTATTAAATCTAAATTCCTCTGCCTCACCACTAAGGCGAATATACATACAGCTTCTGGCCTCAATAACCTCTTATTTTAACCTGTCCCTGATGGAATCTTTGCTTGAGGTTAGCCAGACCTGCTGCCCTTGCATGAAATTGACTCATTTCTGCAACTGCGTTGTGGTTTAAGCGGCTCTCTCTGCTGGGTAGGGGCCCTGTGTTTTCTCTGCTCCAATCTGAATCTCCAAACCTTTATAACCTGACTCAGAATTCACCCTTCTCCAACTTGAGTTTGTTTCCTCTCAGTATTTATGTGATTATGAATTTAAGCTTTCTAATAAAATAAACATAATAGCTACTCCTCCCTTAGTGTTTACTGTGGCTCCCCTTGGCACGGAACTAAGTGTTTTGCTTTCATTATCTCATCTTTACATAGACTTCTATATTTTCTCTTCAGTTTTGGATATGCTTGTTCAGTAAGGTCTGACTCTCCATGTAGACTTCACAGTTTTCAAGCCCACAGGTCATGTTTTCCACATTCATTTGCACTCTCTCGGCACTGTGCACACGGTGTTGGTGTAGCGCCAGGTCTATGTGTCTATTGCCAATTGACTGACAAAATATTAATAAAAGCTGAAAGTATAAAGTATTGCACTTTTCATCTATGGATTTCTTTTTTGCCACTAGCTGTATCCTAGGAAGACTTTGCTGGCCTGAGGACTTTAAAAACTGGTCTGTTCCATAACTTGAAGTAATTGTTCTTGTGATTGAAACTAACAACTATATAATGCCTGCTAGGCATAATGCCAAGACATGATTTGATTTCAAGTTAAATTTGCAGCTAAGTTGATTTTGCAAAATGTGCGCACATGTGCTCAGGCAGTATGAATGCCCTGCCTACCTCCATTTACCCTCAAAAATGCACTTGTCCATAGAGTTGGATATCCTTCACTTGTTGGAATATTTGACCCTGTGCATTTAAGGCTGAGGCTTCCAAGACTCATTAGAAAAAATTGTTGTTGATTAGCATCTGCCAAATGTAAAATGCTATATTCAGATGCCTTTAGGACATCCATAAAAACAGCCAGAAATGGGGCCATGGTATTTATCAAGTCAAGGGAAACTCATGCCTAATAACAGTGAGTTGTTTTATGCTGTTAAGAAATGAGCAGACCTGTCAAGAGAATGTTCGACATAAGCTAATGTCAAACTTGCTGAAATCACTTACTCACTGCAGGGCTCCCATCTGTGAAGTCACTGGGGAGGTGGCTGCCTCCATGTGATTCTTCAGATTTGTCAGTTAAATTAGATACCCAAGGGCAAAACCAACTGACAGGGGCATTATGGGACACTCCTGGAGGATTCAGAATCCATAAGCCCATGAGTAGGTCCCATTCACAATTTTGTTCATGCTGATACTAGGGGTCATATCAGTTTTATAAGAAAGCAGGGGATAAGAAAGAAAGCCAGCAGGTCAGCCCTCTCAAGACTATCAGTGGCAATATGCCTAAAACATATTTTCTGTGATTGGAGGGAGGGAAGTGGCTTTATTTTGTTTTCCAGTAGGAAAGCCCTAGAATATTACCTTGACAGAAGAGTTTGTAGGTTTTTAGGAATAAGATGTCTTGGCTGCTCCAAGCCAAGCTACCATCAGGGAAGTTCTATTTATGGGATGCTGATCAAAGTTTTAATGTTCCCCCATGGCACAGTGATCTGAGGACATAATAGGATATATATAAAAAAACAGAGTAAAGTTTTGTTCTGACCTCCTTTAGCAACTGTAAGGAAAGCAGCTGTTTAATTTATTTTAGTTGATTTTACTCCCTTTTTCATTGCTCTCCCTCCCCTTGTCCCCACCATTCTCCACTAGAGGGCTTTCAGAAGATCGTGGGATGGAGTAAGGATACCCTGAGAAGAGAATGTAGAAGGTATATTAACATACTACTCAAAACTGTCCCAACACACATCCTCTCCTCCCATCAATAATGATCTAAAGTCGTTAGACCAACTTGGTAGGTCTCAATTCTTTCTTCTTTTTGGGTAAGTTATTTCCTAGGAAATTCCTTGAACCTTAATCAAAAAAGGCTCCTGGTGTGTTTACTCCATTAGTCCCCAGATCCAACCAGATATGTCTGGATTGTAGGATGAACACAGAGTCAACCTAGAAAGGTCCATGCCATCACAGCAGGATAGCTTTTCAGTGACCTCAAGATTTAAATGTCAGATGGTGAAAGTCAAAGATTGACAGGACAATTGTTAAGTATTTTCCTTTAAGATCCCAGAAGCAGAGCATGAGACAAGGAGTAAAATGGAGGTGATATTTCTGGGAGATGACCCCAGGACATACTTGCAGTGGAGTGAGGAAGTGAGATAGGTCAATAAAGGGTATGTTATCAGGCCAGTCATCACTTGGGCAACTGGAGCTTATTCTGTTCAGGAACTCTGGGAGAGAGTGTGGGACATCTCAGAGCAATCCCAGCTGAGAAGTGAGGAAGTGGGATATGCATCTACCAAGTACCCTCTATGATTGGTAGATTTTAGGGGCCTCAACCTATAGGACAATTGGCCTGTCCTATAGGAGGGCTGACCCATCTCTTGGAGCCAGAAAACCTAAGCCTAGAATTGAAGACATTCAGTTAGGATACTTTGATGTGCAGAGGTGAGTGGGTATGGACAAACAAGAGTGTGAAGCAGAGTAATTAATAAGCAAGATCTGCAGAAAAGCCATTTTTTGGTGATTTTCCTATCAGTGCCTTAGCAAAGTTCATCTCAGACAAAAGAAAACTGGCAAGTGAAAACTTTAAAATACTTACAGTTTATGTAACTTCTGCAAGGTACCTAACATTCAACTTGCTCTTGGTAGGTATGTAAGAAGTTTTAGCAAGAGAAGAGAGATTTGATCAACAGATAGTCTCAAAGAAATCTGATTGTAGAATACACTTTGAAATTATCCATTGTGGACTTAATCTCTTTGCGCAAACCCAAGAGTCCTTTAGCTAATTCCTTTCCCAATGAAGGAGGCAATCAATGTTCTTTCAGGGGAGAAAATTACTAGAGAGCCTAGTATGTGTTTTGATGCCCTAATGAGGCACTATGAATTACCCAACCCAAACCAATTAAGTCTTAGCCCATATAGAGGGCTACTGAGGAGATGAGCACACAGCATGCATTTAGGACAAAATTAACTGCTCCCATCGCCTGGAAACATGCTTGGGGGAAAGCCAAACCTTGTAGTCTCTCTGCTGTCCTAAAAGCAGGCAGTCAAAATGTGATCTAGCCCACTGTTAGCTTTTCATGCTTTTGCTTCTTTGGCCTTAAATTTTAAAAATGTCTGTTAAACATAAAATATGTTTCGAACATTACATAAGGCTATTAAGAGAGGGTGAATCATGAAAACATGGTATGTCAGAGACAATAAAGTAAGTGAAATGAACTGCCGCTGACTAGCTACTTGACCTTGGGCCAGTTGCTCAGTCCTTTCTTGTCAATCAAATAGGAAATTATAGCCCAATAATGTGGTTTTGGATTGCAGCTCAATAAGCAAGCTCTAATCTCTTGGTTACGCCTTACTGTACCATGGGAAACCAAGCACTTATTTTCATTTTAATGTGATCTCTTCCAGTGGACTGTGACTTCCTAAAGCACCCAGCACAATACCTGGGTTGGCTTAGAAACTCAGGAGTTATGTGTTGAATAAATGTGAAATGAATAGTGGAAGAAGTTATTTCAAATATTATGGTGCACCGAGACATATGTAAATAAACATACTATCAACACAAATAACTTTTTTAAAAGAATGATGAAAATTGAATTTTTATACAGCCCACGCACATTTGTAGGGCAGAGGAAGCACAGCAGGAGGGTTGCTATTAGTGAGAAGTGTGTTGTGTGGTGACTGAGACACAGCCTTTGGAGTCAGGCAGCCCCAAGCTGGAATCCTGGCTCTGCTACTTGTTAGCTGTGTGTCCTTGTGTAAGTTACTGTACTTCTCTGGGTTTCAGTTTCCTCTTCTGGATCTTGTAGTTTGTACTAAGGATCTTGTACCCTGAAACATCTAGAAGGCCTTGAGGAACAGTATATTATTTAAAAGAGCTCAGTCTAAGATGATCATCATGAATACACACAAAGTCCAAGATGAGGTGTAAAACTTCTTCCATTGGGTTGCCTTTTAGGCCTATTTGGTCCACTTTGATCAAAGCAGACTTTCCCCCCTCATCTCTCTCTCTCTCCCTCCCTCCCTCTCTCTCTCTTTGCCTCTAACCTTCACTCTCCCTTCCTCAGCCCCCAGAGTCCTAGCTCCATTTTTCTGGTAATAGGATTGGCCAAGGCTGGTGAAACTCTCTCCAGTCTCCATCTGAGGGGTGATAATGATGGATCATTGGAATAGACAGTAGGTCCTGAAGATCTTCCATGTTATAGGTGTGGGTGTTCCCCATGCCATAATTGTTCAAAGTAGAACATTCTTTTTATCCTACTTCTTTTATTCCTTAATGGAGGTACTGGGGATTGAACCCAGGACCTCATGCATGCTGAGCACGCACTCTACCATTGGCACTATACCTTACCTCTCAGAGTAGAACATTCTTTTGCTTATATTGACCACTTCTTATAATGTCATTTTGAATAACTATGCTGAAGTCAGCACCTGTAGTAAAACCAGGAAGGCATAAGGGGAATGGAGAGAACAGAGAACCACTTTCAGTCACACTGGACTAAAGCAATGCATTCTGATTTCCAGTCCCTCCAAAATAGAGGATGTTCAAGACATAATGGCTGTGTTCAGTCTTCATGGTGTTAGATAGTGGTCAAGGGACACTCTTTATTTCTACTTGCTTTACCTGTTTAAATTTGTTTTGGGCAAATGAATCTGGAAAGGACAGCAAAGAAGATGGTTGAAAATTACACAGTTTGGGTCAGCACCAACCCTTGGGCAAAGATCCTTGATCAATGGATTGGATCCTACTTCATCGGTCTCCAAATAGGATTTGATATCTTGTCTACCTTCCTGACATGGATGCCCATTTCAGAGCCATTGGTGTGTGAGTAACTTCCTTCAGGGAAATTCCACAACCTCCTATCCCAGCCCATGACCATGGACATGATCAACAACCACGTGTCTAGAAATCCTGGGAACCATTCTCTTAGGTCACTTTCAATAGAGGCTACCCATGGGAAAGCTTTTGAAAAATATCTATTTTATCTTCTATTATGAAATAATTAACTGCTCAGTTTGTTCTTTGTTTATGTATTTCAAGAATTTAAGCAGTACAAGGATCTTAAAGCAAATGTAGTCCAATTCCCCTTTACTTTAAAGAAGAGAAAATATAAACTTTGGTTTGCTACAAAATTTTCGTATCTTTTTTTCTCTCCTTCTAGTATTTCTGGATGCCAAGAGCTTTATTTGGGGGGGATCTAAAAATTATACGCCTGTAGACTATTTTTGTGCCAACTGATGTTTAAAAATATCCCTTAAGATAAAACAAAATTCACAGTTGAAGTTATGTAGCTGCTTGGTGAGGTAGTGACATGGCATAATGCTTAATATAGCTTATTTTTATTTATTTTTTTACACCCATGTAATAGCAAAAAGACACAATGACATGGAGAGCCATAAAGCCAAACAACTCTACCATTTCATTTTACAGCACAAGGCGGGGAAAGGCACAATTTGGTATCCTGACCATTTTTATAGGGGTTCGGAGACAGGTTAGACACGTCTGAAATATGTCCTTCAATTCTTAGAACTCTTTCAGGCATTCCTGCTGAAGGATGTTCCTTGGAGAAATACTCCTATAAATACAGGATGTTTTCATTACTGCATGTGGTTGATTCAGCCTGTTGGCTACATGACAGTGAGAAGAAGTGCCTGAGAAACGACTTCATATAGACCGCGTTCAAACAGTCCCTAGAGCTCCCCGGATTAGAACGACTCTAGTGGGAACACTTGGAAATGAATGTTCATATATCACTGGGGTCTTTAAAACAGGGTTTAAGGTTCTGTAGGCTGTCTCCCTTAGTGCTGTGCAATGATGGAATGAGAGCTTGTATGGAGATGAATTTCTGCCTATGAAAATTTTCACTTCTTATTGAGGAAAGTTACAAAATCAATAACTCAGATAGCAAGACAATAAAACAAAAAAGAACAAATCCAACCCCTCAAAAACTAAAACCAAAACCAAACCCACACAAGGAGATAACAGGAGGATTTATTTGGGGCCAAATAATAAATATGGGGACACATATTATAAGTTCGATTTGGGTATGTTCTTCAAGACTGTAGAGCTACCTGCTAACGGAGTGGAAGTTGGGCTTTTAGAGTTACATGTTATTTTAAATAACAACAACAATAATAATATCTCATGTTTATGTAGCTCTTTACAATTTTCAAATATTTTTACTTCTTTTTTTTGAGGCCCCAGATAACCTTAGAAGAGAGGTGCTGTTTTTATAGATGATGAACCTGAAGGTCAGAGATGTGAAGGGACTTGCCCAAGGTCACTCAACGAATAGTTCTCTAGGTCCTCTGACTCCCAATCTGATGCTTTTTCTACCACTGTACAATGACAAATAAAATATTGTTTCTCTGTTTCTGTAATATCGCCAGTGTGGTAAAAATATCGCAGCCCCCACTTCCCTGATCAAAAGTTAACTTCTCTTTATTGAGTAGAGACGTTATGGTGTGAAAGACTGAGGAGTGCAGTGCTCTTGATGCTGGGTGAGGAAGGAATTGACTTAGGGATGCATTGCTTTTGGAGAGCTGTTGAATTGGTAATGAAACATGCAATTTTGTGGCAGCTTATTGCAAAACTATAGAAAATAATGGGCAGGTTGGAGAAAAGCAGAATTGTGGATTGAGAAAATTATTTACTATAATTAGATTGGTCTGTGGGCGGGATAAAATTTATGAAGAAGGCTAACTTTTGCCTGCCAAGACAAGGGTAATACAATCTCATGTGTGGAATAAAACTAATTACCATCAGGAAGGTCTTTTTTTCTCTCTCTTTCTTAGCTTGCTGTTGCCCTGAGTATTATAAAAATTTCTACCTATCTGACCATCTATCTTCATTTCTTTTTTCTTGCGACACCCTCAACAACTTAGGAAATGTAGTCGGAGGAGCTTAAGAAAACACAAATAGAAAGAAGGCTATAGAAGAACTGGATTCTAGCCTGATATAGAAAGCTCACAATTTGTAAGCATATCTGTCCTTTTAAAGAGAATGTATTTAAAACTGAATTGAAGGGTGACTTCTGGGTATTTAACAGATACAAAAGCCAACTGACCATAGAACAAAAGAAAACAAAACAAAACACTGATCCACAAATGAAAAACACCACCAACTCCCTATGACTTGCAGTTAAAAGATGGGCCCAGTGCCGGCCTTCAGAGCACGAGACCTCTCATCCACATGTGTCACTGACCTCCTTTCTGTGTGTTTGACCTGCTTGCACTTGGCTTTCCTGCCTACTGCCAGATCTTCCAGTCAAATTCAGAACAACTTCTCACTCAATACACTTCAAGGTAGCTTCCTACTGTTTCTTTTTCCTTTTTTAATTTTTAAAAACTAAAAAAATGTGCAGGAAATACGAAAGATATTCTAACAAACATTTGTGTACTTCTCATACTAAGTAAGTGCTAACATTGGTTCTAAAGCAAATATAACCAATAGTTTATGTTTACTTCCGTCTCATAAACTTTCTTGGACCATTATGACTGATCCAGGGATGAATATATGAGGGATGAGAAGTCTGGACCTAAGAATATGTACACTTAAAGCCAAAATTGAAAACAGAAATGCTGGTTTAACACAGTGAAGCTTTACTAGTTCAGATTAGTTTTTGGAAAGGACTGAATTAGTGAAAAATGTAAATTATATCACATTTTGTAAAGAAATGTGGATGTGAGGTTTAATAACTTACAGAAACATGTAACTAGAAGAAAGTTAGCAACAACTTTCCTAATAAAGTTATTTTTATAGAGCGAATCAAAAGGAATCATTTTTGATATGCATGTCATTTGCTTTTAGGTAAATGGAGTCAGAAATATTCAGAGTGTGGTACTCTGAAACAGTGAGCTTTTGGTAAATTTTTATTGAATGAATGTATACTATTTGTCAGGCACTGTACTAGGTGCTGGAAATGTGAAAATAAGGAAGCTCTGAGTTCTTTATGGACAGGAAAAGAGACTTTATGGATAGGCAGTTACAATGCAACCTGGTAAGTAAAACTATGGGTAGACAAAAGTTGCATTAAAAAAAAGTACAGTGAGTTTTTTTAAACATTTTTCATAAAATTTTGTGTTTACACTGTTCATTTATGTTATAAATCTTTTGTGTCAGATAATGTCCTGCCAAATTTATTATACATTTCAAATGAATAAAATTCAACTTAAAGGTGGTTTACTATAGAACAAAAAGAATGTGTTTGCCCCATATTTAAAGTGCAACAGTTCAGTATTTTTAAGTATATTTACAGTGTTGTGCAACCATCACTTTTAGAACATTCCATCACCCCTGTACTCAGTAGTGGTCATTTCCCATTTGCCCCACACAGTCTCCCTATCCTTAGGCAACCACTAATACATTTTTGGTCTCTATGGATTTGCCTATTCAGATTATTTCACATATGTGCAACCACAAATTTTGCGACCATTTCTTTCACTTAGCATAATGATTTCAGGGTTCATCTATATTGTAGCATGTGTCAGTACTTGATTCTTTTTATGGAGAAGTAATATTCCATGGTATGAATATACCACATTTTATTTATCCATTCATCAGTTGATGGACATTTGGGTTGTTTCCACTTTTTGGCTATTATGAATAATGCTGCTATGAATATTTATGTGCAAGCCTTGTGTGGACATGTTTGTCTTCACTTCTCTTGAGTATATACCTAGGAGTGATATTGCTGGATCATACGGTAACTCTGTGTTTAATCTTTTGATTAACTGCTAGACTCTTTTTCAAAGTGGTATTACTAAAAAAGAATAATTATTTATAATAATAAATATAGTCATTTTATATTACCATCAGCAGTGTATGAGGGTTCTAATTTCTCCACATCCTTGCCAACACTTGTTATTATATGTTTTTTTTTGTTCTAACCATCTTAGTGGGTATGAAGTGGTAGTTCAATGTAGTTTTGATTTGTACTTTCCTGTTGGTTTGAGTACGTTTTCCTGTGTTTATTGGCTACTTGTATATCTTCTTTGGAGAAATGTCTACTCAACTCCTTTGCCCATTTTTAATTGTCTTTTAATTATTGAATTGTATGTGTTCTTTCTATATTCTAGATACAAGTCCCTTAGAAGCTATATGGTGGCAAATATTTTCTCCCATTCTGTCAGTTGTCTTTTTACTTTCTTGATGATGTCCTTTGCAGCATAAATTTTAAAAATTTTAATGAAGCCCAATTTATTTATTTTGTCTTTTCTTGCTTTTGCTTTTAGCATTGTGTCTAAGAAATCATCATCTAATCCAAAATTATGGAGATTTTTGCTTGTTGTGTTCTAAGAATTTTATAGTTTTAGAGCTTACATTTAGACTTTTTATCCACTTTGAGTTAATTTTGTATATGGTATGAGATTATCTCAGTTTATTCTTTTTGCATGCTTGTCTATTTGTCCTAGTACCATTTTTAAAAAAGACTATTTTTCCCCATTAATAGTCTTGGCACCCTTATTGAAAATCAATTGACCAAGGTATGTGGGTTTATTTCTGGATTTATTTCTAAGATTTATTCCATTGATCTATAGTCTATTGAGCTATCCTTACGCCAGTACAATGCCGTCTTATTTATTGTAGCTTTGTATTAAGTTCTGAAATGGGGAAGTGTGAGTCCTCTTACTCATTTTTCCTTATCAAGATTTTGGCTATTCTGGGTCTTTTTAATTTCCATATGAATTTTAGGAACATCTTGTCAATTTCTGCAAAAATCCAATCAGAATTTTGAAAAGACACATTTAAAAATTTAATTCAAAAAATTTATTACTTAAAAAAAACTCTAGGTGCTAAAGGAAAAATTTATAAATACCCTGTGGTTTTCTAGCCCTGAAAATCCCCATTGATCCATTAATAAACTTTGAACATGTGGAGAGAAAACGTACACAGACAGTGGCAGAGGTTGAAGGGATATAGCCATGGTCCAAGGAGTGCCATCAAAAACTAGAAGAATCAAGGGAAGGATTTCCCCCTGAAGCCTTCAGAGAGAGTACAGCCCTGCTGACACTTTGATCTCAGATTTCTGGCCTCGAGAATTGTAAGTGAGTGAATTTATGTTGTTTTTAGACACCACACATAGGGCAATTTGTTACAACAGCCATAGCAAACTGATGAACTGTCTTTATCTATTGTCAGAGATAAACAAATGAAAAGCGCAATGTGATACCTCTACCTATTCCCAGAAAACTAAAATGAAAAAGATAGATAATTTTAAGTGAGTGTGGGTGAGAATGTGGACCCACTTAAACACCCATATGTTACTGGTGAATTGTACGTTACAACCACTTGGCTAAACTGTTTAGGAGTATCTTCTAAAGCTCAGTAGATGCTTATTCTATGATTCAGCCGTTCCACTAATATAAGATATATCTAAGGGAAATGCACACTTTTATTCAAAATCATGAATGTAAATGTTCATAATAACCTGTTCTACTAGCTCCAACTTGGAAACAATTCAAATATCCATCAACAGTAGGATGGATAAATACATGACTATGTATTCATACTATGGAATACTATACAGCAACGAGAATGAATACATCTTCACACAGCAACACAGGTTAATCTCACAAACATAGTGATGACAAAAGAGCCAGACACAAAAAAGCATGTACCGTATGATTTCACTTACGTAAAATTCCAGAAATAGGCAGAACTAGTTCACAGTGTTAGAAATCAAGATAGTAGTTACCTTTTAAGACGGGTAATAACTGGAAAGGGGCAAAGGGAGTTAGGCTTTATAAAAGGAGGTGAAGTTAATAAAACCTGTCTTAATTTATAGGGTGTATCTCATCCATTTATTCATTTATTTAATAAATGTTTATATTTATTGAGCTTCTATTGTTTGCCAGGAACTGTTCTAATGCTAGGGTTAGAGCAGTATGCATGACAACATTTCTGCCCTCATAGAGTTGACATTCTAGTAGTTTCCTCTCTAAATACTGGAGTACACTGTTACATTATTGGTTCCCGAAGATTCTCACTATATGACACTCACATCCTTGGGTAGTTCTTGCCCACATTGACTTAGACTTGGCCATGTGACCTGCTCTAGCCAATAAGACATTGGCAGGATGCAAGCAGAAAATTTGAAAAATGCATGCACTTTAGGGCTTTAGTTCTTGGAATGTTTCTTTCTGGAAGCCAGCCACTATGCTGTAAGAAGCTTGGACTCAATGACTGAATATTGAAAGGCCAACACAGGAAGTACCTGGAGGATGAGAGTCCATCTTGAATGTTTTAGCCCCAGCCAAGCTCCCAGCTCAATGAAACCAATTAAGTGACCTCAGCTACATCATGTCAGGCAGAAAAACCACCCAATTGTGCCTAGTCAGTCACAGACTTGTGAGAAATAATAAATTGTTGTTTTTTAAACCAATAATAAATTGTTGTTTTGGGAGGTGGTTTGTTACACAGCATTTGATAACCGAAACAGGTAATAAATGGGTGAGTAAATAAATAAGAAAGAAATTTTTAGAGTGTGATTTGGGCTATAAAAAAATCAAATAGGGTAATGCTATAAAGAGTGACTGTGGGAAAATTCAGAGAGGCACATTTTTAAGACTTTGAAGTCACATGTGCTTCTGAGGAATTGCTAGGGTGTTCTGTATAGAAACTGAAGAATTAATTGTTTCTTGTTGAGAGTGTCAGGTACTGTGGGGGATCTACGAGAGAGGAAATATGGGAATTTATAAGAGCTGGGTTGGAGTTATTCTGCTTTTGACCTTGGGCAAAGCACTGATTCTTTGTGAGCCTCAGTTTCTTCATCTCTTATTTGGGGATAACTATACTAATCTAGCCTACTTCCAGGATTGCTGGGGAGGTTACATTTGGTAATGTTTGCAAAAGTACTCCAGTGTCTTACAATGTTATTTAAGTGAAAGCATTTCTATGAAAAAAGACATTTTGATCGCCCATTTACCTTCTGAAGTCTGTGCTCTGTCTGCAGGATGATACATTCAAAGTCAATGGCATAAATTTAACGTGCCAGACCCACAGTCGGTCTGTACATTCTACTGGCATGGTCTATGTAATACATTAGCCTTTTTTATTTATTTAGCATCCATTGGGACCAAGGTTCTGCAGTTTTGAATAATCCACGAAATTGTCACTGAAAGTTGGTATTCTCTCTGTTGATAATGAAGAAAAACACCAATGAACAGCCTTATTAGTGTAAAAAGTCACACAATCCAAAGCCTCTATCCCATTAGGAAAAAACTCAACATATGTCATGCCACATTAATAAATACTGCATGTGCAAAGTGTACCTTGTATTAACAGTAAATTCCCCCATGGAAAATTGATTTGTTTTTAAATTTTAATTGACTTCTTTTCTCTCCTATAGACCCTAGTTAGGCTTTCCACCTCACCTTCTTTTCTTTAACAAACAATGTAAGTTTGTATGAGAAATGCATCATTTTCTAAACCAAACAGCAAAAAGAGAAACAAAATGCAGACAAAAAGAGGTAAGGGGAATTAAAAGGGGAAAAATAACAAATTGGTCATTAAATGCAAAAAGATGCATGAGATAAAAGAGAGGGAGGCAAGACGAGTATCTACTATATTGGGCTTCGGTGCAGATGTAAGTATAAAATGCTCCACAAGTCCTGTAATTGAGAAAATCTATCAAATGTCCTGACAGCTGCTCGGGCATTTCCAGAAGCGATAAAACTTGAATTTATTTCACTCCTAGAAAAGGGGCAGTATCACCTTCTGGCGGCTTTAATGAAATGCCATAAAATTCGAGGAAAAACTGTGTTGTAAAGTCATAAAAAGGTAGTCGGAAGTAGATTGTTGGAAATGCTGCGGGAGGGGTTGCTGTGTCTGAAGAGTGACCGTGGGGATCAGAGGCCTCTCTGCGCGGTCAGGAGCAAGGCGTTCAGTTTCCCACTGTTCCTGACCCGGCAGCCCGGCCTCGAGAGCGATGAAAGGAAGGCGCAGTCAACCAACGAACGTAGTGTCCCTCCCGCTCACCCACTCTCAGGTCTTGGCCCTTGGCTGCATTGCTCTCTGACTTTTCACCTTTGACACGGGGACTGATAAACCCTTTCTGAGGCTCACCTACTCCATTTGTATTTTGTAGAGGTGACCAGTGGGTGTATTCTCACCGGCATTTCTTCAGGTAGAAGTAATACAGTCAATTGGAATGGATGGTCCTCAGCTAAAGTCACCTGTCCCAGCTATAGACCTGGATAGGAAGCTACTAGTTCTTGGGGCAGGATTTAGAGCAAACACAGTCAGATACATATTCCGCTTTAGAATCTGATTATTCAAAGCTTGGCTCACACTTAGCCTTCCTGTTCTCTCTGGCCTTGGTTCTACTGTCTGGTACTGTATTTATGAGTCTACTTTTTCTCCTAGATTATGAGCAACTAGGTGGACAAGGATTGTCTCCAAAGTTCCCTCTTTACCCCTTTGGCACCCTGCTTGCCTCACACTTTGCACATTTTGTGAGCTCATTAGATGTTTCCAAGGGGAACAGAATAGTTGAGTGTCTCAGATGGTCAGATAATGTCTGTTACTATCCAGCTACTTCTGTGGCTGAATGACTACTCTTGGAATCCAGCTACCCTTGGAATTTATCTCATACTTCTATAGAAGAATTCATTTATTGAAGATTATTGCACAAGGAGCAGTTACATAGTATTTTACTTCATATTTTCAGTTTGAGATTTTAATAAAGTCACACTAGATCCATATAAAGAATTCTATTTCAAAGAGAAGTAAACAGAAACCCCGAGTCTTACAGTGAATTTCTTTGGCCCGTCAAATTTTGTGCAAAGATTATGCAGTTAAATTGTAAACTCTGTGAATAAAAGGCCTAAAATGAGGGGGTTATGTGTGAAGATCAAGGTATGCCTAAGAGATAACGTTATGCAAAAAAAAGAGAAGGTGAAGAGGAAATTAGTTTAACTGGTGTCAGCTTTAAGAAAAATTTTAGCAGAGACCTCTTGAGGCTGTCCAAAAAGCAAAACCAAAAACCAAAAACCTAGCTAAATAAATAAAATAATTGATGATTTCAAGACAAGTGCAAGGAAGTAAGAGGATCAAAAAGGTCAATGAAGATAAAGAAGATAAAAGTGGATTGTGAAGTTTGAAAGTGAGAATGGGCATTTTTTTCTTTAGTGAACTGATGACCTCAGCCCTTGGCATAAAGGGGTATTTCCACAGTATAGGTTTGACCCAAACCACAGGTTAAAGGAATATCAGTAAGAATGTCAATCTTTGGAAAATCTTGTGAGCAGTATTATTGAGTTATGACTGTCACTTGAGCAGTGTCTTCAATGAAATAGGATATAAATTTTCCCAAGGCAAGAGCAAGTGCTTGGAAACCAACAAAGTTTAGTGATCATCCTTTCATTTTTCGACGCTCAAGTCCTTTGTCAGCTTCAGAACTGGGAAGTCAGCTATTAAATTAGAGACGAAATAACCTCAGGCTCCAGATGTGGCCGCCTCACACTCCTGTCTTTAGCCCAGATGTGCCCAAACCATCCCATTCATCATGATTAGAGTGAAGGTGGTGGGCAGGCGTCAGACAACACAGCCACAGGATCCCTGATGCCCAGCTCATTCACACTGGGAGATGCCCCTCCTGAGGGGAGTTGCTGCTCAGAGGCAGGGAGTAATGTTGAAGGCTCTTCAAAAGTCCATTAAAAGGAGGTGTGCATTTTATTTGTATGGACAACTGATCCCAGCTCTAAGTTCCAATGATTTCCATTAGGTCATTTACAAAGCCCTTTGCACAGCCGTGTTTAAGCAGCCACCTCTGATCCTGTAACTCTCCTGCCTCCTTGGTACAGATCTATCCTTGCATTAAGCTTTCTGTTTGGGAGTAAAACTTTCCACTTTCCTCTCATCTCCCTTCACCCACTTTTGATTGGTGAAAAGCTTGAATCAACACCAAATGGTGTGTGAACTATGCTGAGGGCAACATGGAAGGACCTTGGATCTCAACTAGTTTGTAGAGGACACTGAGGGGTTAACTGAAGCTCGTGGTGGTGGTCGAGGGGGGCTGGGCAGGCTGAAGTCCTAGCAGGGCCTAAAGGCACTTCGCACAGTTATCCAGGTCTAGGCATGAGCTGATCTCCAGGGTGCTATGAAGAAGTCACAGATTATCACTGTCCTTCTGATTAGAATCTACGAATGCTGTCTTTCACGACTGGAGATGAGACTGGGATAACTGAAGGGTGTGAGAGCCTGGAAGCTGCTGTTCAGACCGGTGTGAAAATGAGTGTGTGCTCTCAGTCCTTTCCTCCACAGCCTGCAGCCCACGTAGCTGTAACGGGTTCTGTCAGGTGTGAGCTGAACCGCTGTCAGAACATGATTGGGAAGGAGTGAGCTATGTCCTGTATGCAGTCGAAGGGTCATATTTATCAGGAATGATTTTACTTAGGGCCATAAACTATCCTCTAAGAATTATTTGCTCAAAGAGAGACTTCTTTGTGGAATAAAATGATAATGACTGCTTGGATTGAATGGTTCCTTCTCAAGTTAACTAAAACAAAATGGACAGTGGCAACAAGAAAGGTCACCTGCAGGTTCTAGATGCTTTATGCTGACCAAGCATGATAAGTCAGTTCTAAAAACTCCCACACAACGTTGTGCTTTTCATTAGGGCAAGGATATTAGGATTCCTTGAAGAAAATCTTTAGGATATTCTAACATTTCTAATTGGCATTCCACTACTGATAAAAAGCATGCGTTCTTCTCTGCGGTGTTTTCTAATAATATTCTCCATCTTGACAGTGTGGGAAAACTTCAGTCTTTTCTCATTCCTTCTAAAAATTGGAGAGAGAGAGACGAGGGAGAATGGCACTAGGAATCACGAACAATTTTAGTTCATTCCAAAGCTGAAGAGACTTATTTTTCAAATGTATTCTTTCAAATCCAGATTCCTATAACAGATGCTCTCAACTCCCAGGCTCCTTCCATCTGTAATTCAATTTCCTTCTAAATGTGATGCTGACATCTGTTGCAATGCAGATACACACTTGAGTACCTGCAATTTCTCTGTCAAGCTCAGTGTCATGTTAAAGAACTGTGAACTTCGCAGGGTTGGGGAGCAGACAGTGGAATCCACAGGGCTGCAGGCAGAAAGAGATTTAACGTCTCTTTCATGATTCTGATGCCTCAGCATCTTTTCCTGTCTGATGCCAAGGCTCTTGTTCAAGCTTTTCAAGGGAACATAAAGTGTTTATTTAATAGTGCAATTAATTGTTTTAGCTTCACTCCTGGAGCCACCTCCAATCAGCACATGCAAAGACTTAGCAGGGAGCCAGAGATTACATCTTCAGATTCTTCCTGACAGAGTGGATTAGATAAATCACCACACAATTCTCTAAAGTATTTTAAACACAAAGACAGAGCACTGCACGTTGCATGTAAAGATGCTGATCTTTGCCCTCTTTCTCTTCTATCCCCTTCCCCCAGCATTACTGTGTGAGACCATTCGAGGCATGGATCGAGTTCAATCATTCCATCATTAATTAATTCATTAAATAAACATTTGTCGAGTCTTGAGTCTGTGACTGGTATTGTGTCAGGTGCTGGGGAAAGGAGGGTTGGTATGACATCGGATTCACCTTCAGGAATTTCAGTAGTGCTTTATTTTAGAACAAGTACTGAGCCTTACTGAGGCTCCCAAGTCGTGAATGAAATCAGGGTTTTATGCCAAAGGAAAACTTATAAATTCTGACAAGGATACAAACCTATTATTGGGTTAAATATTCTTCCATTAGCAAGAACTTGTTTTTGAGCTTCCCAGGAAAGTAGAAATCTTTGTTTTATACCAACTAATTTGGGGCTGACGGGGGTGGGGGAGAATGGAATTTTCCTTCTGACCCTTCCTGCCTCTGCAGACTATCTGCCGACGTCTGAAGCATGACACTTGACTGGACATGTCGTTTCTTCAGGTGGCTTTGCTGGGGCTCTGTAAGAATCATGAAATCACCCAGACTTTATAAAAAGTTTGTCACAACGTTTAACCTGAACATCTTCTCTACCAATTACCATCCTTTCAGTTTTGTACAACACCGTCAAAAGGCTCAGCGGGCTGTGTGACGGCATGGTTTGTCATTCTGAACTGACTCAGGGTGAGTCTTAGTATGAGAGGTGAGCCAGTCCAGCTGTGACTGGCAGCCGGAAAAGACAGAGGGTAGGACTGCAGGCCGTGGTCGCAAAGCTGCTGGAAGGTGTCTGGTGTAAAGGAGAGATAAGGAGAGTCTGAATTACTCATCATAGTTTCTCAGGAATTTCCTTTGACTAAGATATTGTGTGTTGTTGGTCCTGGGCTGAACCTGGCCCACAAATGTATTTTATTGGGCCTGCTTTGTATTGACATTTTAATTTTTTTAAATTGGTTGCCCTCATGTAAAAGCTGGGAGATTCCATGTTAAAAGTTTATCCTCTTTTTTTAATTTTATTTTTTGTTGAAGTGTAGTTGATTTACAATGTTAGTTTCAGGTGTACAGCAAAGTGATTCAGTTATACATATACATACATACATACATACATATATTTCAGATTCTTTTCCATTCTAGCTTATCACAAGAAATTGAATATAGTTCCCTGAGCTATACAGTAGGTCCTTGTTGTTTATCTATTTTATATATAGTAATGTGTATATGTTAATCCCAAACTCCCAATTTATCCCTCCCCCCTTTCCCCTTTGGTAACCACAGTTTGTTTTAAAATATCTTCTATCTAAAAATTGAAACATCTAGCAACACAGGACCTATACTGCTACATGACAGGGGTGAGGTGCAGCTGAGTTCCAGCTGTCCCCTTAGATGGGACATGCAGTTTTTTGTTTTTGTTTTTTTTTTATGTTTTCTCAGTTTTCTCTGTCCCCATCACTTCATATTGTCTCACACCCAACCTGCTTCATTATTCATTTACCTGCCTGGGTTTCTGATCTACATGGATTAGTTAAACAAAAAGTATTTTCCGTCAATCAAAAAGTTTCTATTGGGAGCTTGGAGCTTGTTAGGTACAGTGGGAGAAGCAAATAATATTCCTGCCCAAGTGAGGAAGAAGGTAGTGACATGTGCAACAGTTAGAGGCATGGCCTAAGAGAGACCACAAGTCAACACAAGAATTTAGAGAAAGGAATTCCATTGATATTCTTCTGAATTTTATTGCTTCTGTTTTCCAGAAAAACAGAAAAAGCATTTCTCTTTCATGAAAAGGAAGTTCTTAGGAAGTTTAGAATGTAGCTATTCAGCACATCTAAGTGCATAAGGCATTTGTGTTCTAATCGCATTTTCAAGAAAATTTTTTCGTTCATGCAGAAAAAGAACCCAATCCTGGGCAACAAGTATTACTTAAACCTGAGAGACTATAAAAAGAAATCATACTGAATAGACTGTAGAGATTTGGAAGAAGGATAAACAATACTAGTTCTATTCTGCAACTCTTTTGGGGAGCCCATACAGAAAATCTAATGCTTAAAAAGGATTGTAATTGTTGAGAAAGACCTGAGCTATGTTTTAAAATTCTAGGTTTAATTTAATATCGACTCTCTGGCGAGACTTGTGGTCTGGATTTGCTTTCTGAGAGGAAGGCTGACATAGAAAGCAGGAAAGGTCAAGGTCTTATTGGCATCAAATAGGAAACAGTTGGCTCCTTTCCCTCGGAGCAAACTCATAGTCCATTATACCACCTCTTTGCTTATATCTGAAAACAAGAACTAGTCAGCACAGCTGGACAACTTAAAGCCACCGCTGATGGCTGAGAGGTTCTGGTCTCTCACATGATTTAGTGCACACATGTATATGCATGAGATGCCGTGCTTCTGGTAGTGAATGCTGATTGGGGAGGACACTGAGGAACCCGCGCATCAGTGAAGTCCTTGTTTGAGTCTTAATGAAAGTTAACAGTTATTGACCACTTATTATGCTTTAGACACGATGCTAGGTGCTTCATATGTTTTATTTAATCCTTGCAACAACTTTTGAAGTAAGCTTAGGTAATACCCCCTTCTATAGTCCAAAGAGTGGGGACATAGAGAGGTTAAGTAACTTGTCCAAGGTCACCAGCTAGCAAGAGGTGCCAGTGGGAGCTGAACCCAAGTTTGGTGCCAGTGTGTCTACTGTGAACCACAGGCTACACCTCAGATTCTGTGCCTTGGCCTTGCCCTTTATGGATTACCTGCCCTCAAACTTTTCCTCTTTGGAAGAAACTAGATAATTTTAGCACTCTGGGGCATCCAGGGGTTTGCAAGCAGTAAACCCAATACTGAGGAAAGGACCTCAGTCATTTTCTTTAATTCTCCTCCTGTACCTGCAGCCGTTGCTGTAGAAAATCACAAAATCGGGGCAAATGGTTTCACTGTAAAGGCAACATAAGCTCAGAAAGGGCGCCGAGCTGCTGAGCATTGCTCGCACTCACTTGCGGGGGGGGGGGGGGTCAGCACAGCAGCTGCTTCAGCCGTGCCAGGGTCTTAAGCTGTAGCTCTGACCCAGCCCCTCCAGGGTTACAGACCTTGGCAGATACCTCTGCTCCAATTCGCTGAGAAAATGAGACCTCTGGGACATGAGCTAGCCTCTCCTGCCTGGCTAGAACACTGCTCAGATGTGCTCACACCATTTCTATTCTTTCCCTCTTACCTCGGAGGAAGAAAAACTTCAATCTTCCTTCCTTCAATCAACCTTCCTTCCTTCAATCTTCCTTTCAATCTTCCTTCCTTCCTTCAATCAATTCACCCTACATGTGTGCCTGCCAACCCCTCCCCTTGTGCTGCCTCCAAGCTCGCTTCCCCAGTTATTTCTGGAGTTTCTGCACCTGGAACCTCTCTCCTCTCCGCTGCCCCTTCCAGGGTGGCCTAGGACCAGGAGCCCAGCCTCTGGGTCAGGCTGCCTACCCTGGGCCTACTCCTTAGGCACTGCCACTCACTTCTCTGTGACCTTAGGCAAATTACTTCATTTTCCTGTGGCTAAACTTCTTCATTTTAAAAATGGAGGTGATTGAGAAGCCTAAAATGGTGATGAGGATTAAGCGAGATAACTCATGTCTCGGGACACCCATGACCTTGATCTCTCTACTTTGTTCCAGTGCCAACTTCCTTTGCTTCCTCCCCCAACCAGCTTACATCCCTGATCATTGCTTCAGCCACTCCCTGGGCAATGACATCACTTCCTGCCCAGTGTTCTTTGGTTTTAACCAACTGTCTTCTCCCCACCTTGAAGGGGGCTGTGAGATCCACTGGTAAATGTTTGTCCCCACCTCCCACCGAATCAGCCTCACTGCCCTGAGTTCCTTCCCACATTTCCAGGACAAGCCAATGCTCTTGCATCTATTTTAGAGGGTATCATCCCTCATCGTCCTTATTTATAAAAATGTATTTTTAATAATTCCCCTGTAAACTCTTATTATATTCCCAATTTTCTTTGAGAGGCAGAAACGTCAGTAGTACCAAAGAATCTAGGTGGAACAGCAGAATGCAGACCATGGGCTCTGGGATCATACTATCTGTGTTCAGATCCCAGCGTTGCTTCTTGTTCTTTGTGTGACCTTGGGCACGTTCCTTAACCTCTGTGTGTCTCAAATTCTCCTCTCCCTGTTAAGAACTTTATGAATAAAGTGCTTAGAAAAGTGCTTGTTATGACCAAGCACTCAGGTAAATGTTACTTACTATTAAAAGAATTGGCACTTGGTGACCTCTCTCTTGTCCTCTCTCAGTAGATCAAGCCAATACACAGAATTACGTGGAATTTAACGTCACATTCAAATGTTAAGGCAAAGGAAGCATATGTCATTGCCAAGAGGCTCTGTTTAATAGGTAAGGAAGTATGGGGCTGTAATAGTGTTCAGTTCAGAATAATAAAGGGCTGGGACATAGCCTCATTCCCACAGCTATGGTCTGGGAATCTTGATAAAGGCCAGAATTCTTCCTAGTTTGGTTCAAAGTCCTCCTACCACACCAACTTGATTGGTTCTGGTGTTACTCTGCCTCTTGAAGGAAGTTGGGAGCATAAGCACAGAGCACAGCAAAGCTAAAAGGGCTTGTTGGGATCCTCGTCCGACTTCCAGTTTCCATAGGCGAGGAGAGCCTGCTATGATGCTCGCAGCTGGCCCCTCATTCAGAAAACAGCGGGCTTCTGGACCCAGGGAGCCCCTCTTCCAGATGGTGAGAGGCAGACTTCAGAAAGACATGAGCTGTCTGTTGACTCATTTTGTGCATTTCCTGTGTGGTTCTGGCATCTTCCGTCTAAGTTACTGACTCAGCTTAACCCTGCTTAGCTTGCAAGACCTTTCAGGGAAATTAGAGCACGAGATGCAGTCACTGCAAGTTGTCACACATGATTAAGGAGCTGGAGGGAGTGATTTATGTGGAAAGATTAAAATCCCTAAATATGGATGGCAGTGCTGCCCTGACTGAGTGGGGCTTTAGGTATTTGCAAATCGCCCCGTGGGAAGGCTGCCGACTTCAATGGAGGTAGGACCGCTTCAAAGGGGTTGAAGGGCGACGCAGGTGGCAGAAATGTGATGATGTGAAAACAGGATACTACTTCCTGATGAAGCTGAAGAGACCAGATTCAGGCAGGAAGTTCTCCCCCAGCTTTTATTTTGTCAGGCCGCTGGATATCTGGAATTTTCTACATGCAGGACTGAGGCTCTAGTTCCCAGTAGGTCTTGAGCCTTCCTCTGCAGTGTCCCCATTCCCAGGGCTCCCTTTGCGTCCTCCCACTGTCCCTCCACTAAGGCTTCTTTCCCCAGTGTTTCTCCTGCTACCCTGTTGCTCCCGGCCTCCCCAGAACCCCTCACCCACACTCCCGGTCAAATGGAGTTTCCCTGTGTCCTGATTTTAAGTTAGGACTATGAAGCAAGAGTTAAGTGGATAAACTGTTTGCTGTTAAACTGGAAGCCAGATAGATAATTAACTGACTCTCCCAGATAACACTGACCAAGCCCTTAGCAAGTGTTCAGACTTTTCAACACTTCGTGTGTTTTTGTGTGTGTGTGTGTGTGTGTGTAAAGAGTGGAAGAAAGGGTAGGGTGTTTTCAGCAGCCTGCACTTGATCCTGTGCAGGCCACAGCCTATTCCTAACACGGCTCAGCACAGATGTGGGGTCACTGAACAATCGGAGGGGTTAGGGAGGACTTAAGTGATATTGAAGCCAAAGAAGTCTGAGTCTGAGTTAGCAAGGTAAGGGAGGTAGGAGAGAAAGGGGATATATTTGGATTTCTAAGGACAGCCTTGTTTTCCAGTGGTCTACTCCATGCCATAATTTGGACAACATGGTTACTATACCATTAACTGTAAGATGGTGTCCTAGCTGCATAGATGCTCTTTTTCTACAGAGCAAGTCAAGAAAATCTATCTGTGCTTCTTCCCTACCCTAATGGCCTTGCTCTGGCATAACAGGCTTTCTGCAGTCTTCCCCGACTCTTCTCTAATGGGCCTTGTGCTCTAACCTTGCAGCTCCCAGTTCACACTGTTTCCTTTTGGACTTCTGTACCCTTGAAAAGCCTTTTCTTCCTTTCCTGAATTATCCCCCACTTTTGGACTTGTCTGTCAAGTGCTTGACTTTTCTGTTAAGAGCCACCTTAAAAATCACCTCCTCTAGGAAGGCCTCCATGATTGAGTTAAGGACATCTTCCTCCATAGAATTCTGGTGTCTTGCACTTGTCCGTATTTGGCACAGATGTCAATATCATATTTATTTGAATATAAGTTACCCCTTCTGGTCTGTCAGTACGTTCGTTTCTTTTCTTGGGTCCTCAATGCCTAGCATAGTGTTGGGCATAAGGTAAGTGCCTAGTATTTGTTGAATGAATGAATAAACAGTAGCATACCTATGTATAGTCCATAATTGTGGTGTGCATGTATAAACATTCATCCATTAGCAGTAAACAGGAGCTCAGATAGTGGAACATTTAGACTTTCTGTTTTGTTGAGTAATTGAAAAAGCATACATACATTTAATCACTCAGTCCCAAGTATTTTTTAATGGGTAAATTGCAGGTGTCTCTCTTTAAAAATAATTTCGTTAAATGTGGTAAGCCTTATTTTTTGGCTCATATTTGTTAGGTTATTACAGTGTTTTAAAATACCTGGCTTAAATTTTTAAATTATACTTTAAGCAGCTATTAGCATAATGATATTATCTATTAATAGAGATTCCTACAGGAATAAAGGTCCCTGCAATTTACATGAAATCAGAAAAGTTGGTGTGATTAGTAGCATCACAACAAACCCAGCATGACTATTGTGATGACTGCATTTCCCGTCACTGTAATTATCTCCTAAAACTTTTATTGGGAGCATTGATTGCCATTTGCTCACTCATTCGCTTTGAGAAAGTGGACTGATGAACAAGTGCCAGGAGTGAAATGGTGGCTGTGCAGGTCCCATGGAAAATACATGCTGGATGATTACAAAATGAGCTGTGTGTGTCGGCCAGGAGAACTGTTTGACCTTTCTGTGTTCAAAATAAATGATAGATTTCGTATTTCTTTCAATTACCAAGAATTTAAGAAGATGAATGAGAGATGGTGATTTTTCTAAGAGAAAATGTGAAATGATCATTTGTATTGAAGAGCATTAGGCAAAATGTCACGTCCCTCTCCCTGCTGCAGTGCATCATTTCCGTTCACCTGTCTGAGGGAAGGTAGAGATTTGGCTCCTTGACTTACCCACTTTTCTCCATCTTTACTGTCACGCCTGTGAGCCAGGCTGCCGTAGCTCTCCTCGGGACTGCTCCAGCTGCCTTCTAACTGCTCTCCTCGCTTTTAACCATACTACTCTCCAATTCGTTCTCTCTGCTGCAGACAAAGTGCTCTTTCTAAACAGCAAATCTGATCATGTCACTCCCCTGCTTAAAGTACTTCTCTGATGTCCCAAATCTTTATTCTGCTCTATAAGGCCTTCCTCATCTGATCCACACTTAGCCCTGCAGCCTGGTGACTCATTACACCCCTGTGGCACTCTTCAGATCCCCAGCCACAAGGAACCAGAAGGGCTCTCCTTGCTGGCCATGGTCTCTGCTCTTCTCCCCTCTTCGGTCTAACTTCTAATCATCTTCCAGGGTTAGATGTCCTCTTTGCACTCCAAGGGCATCCTTAACTCACTCTTTCTGCACTTACCACACTGTCCTGAAATTGCCTCTTGACTTGTCTGTTTCTGCCGCTGTTCTGTAAATTTGATGCGAGCAAATACTGGGTCCGTCTGGTTCATCTTGTACCGTTAGCACTAAACATGGAGAGAAGACAGCCAGGACATAGCTGAGAGAGGGAGTGATTCTGTTTTCCAGTTTTGCTTGTTGCCTCTTTTAATTCAGGTCAAAGGCAAAATGTTTAGCCCCAGTATCTATTTCTAGGTATTGCTCCACACTTTCCCTGCACAAGTGGATTTTCTTTTTGGAAGATGGCTCAAAGAACAGAATAAAAAGTGAGACTGTGGTTCTAATTTGTTGTTCTGAGTACAGAAAATGTAATGTGGGTGAACATGTTTAGTCTGTTTCCTCCAGACCCAAGCAGGAAGGACTAGAGGCTGATAGAGCAGAATTTCAGAGTGTGCATGTATGCGCATGTGCACACACACGCACGCAGGCCTATGTGGGTATCTGGGTGTATTGTGTCGCTGAGCTCGGGGATGGGTTAGCTTTGTTAGAAATTAATGCCTGTGAGTTCTTCTGATAAAGCAGTTGCTGAGCTCTGCTTTCTTTGCCAGAGAATGACCTATGTGTGTCGAAGTGGTATGTTTCAGAAAGAAAAAAGCCGCAAATCCTAGGTTACCCTGAGGTGTTCTATCACTACTGTAGCCCCGATTTAATGATCAGAATAGATTTTTTAAAGTCTCTTTGAATATGGCTGTGAATATGTGATTAGCATTGGACCAGACCAATTTAGAAGAATGTAGCTTCTATCAAGAAAATGAAATTGCAGAATGTGGAAAAGGTAACCTGGGGTATCCAGTTACAGGTAGGCTTAGAGATCTTGATTAGAGTTTTTTACATTTGTTAAAATTATTTCGAATATCACATCTTTTTTTTCCTCCAAAACTTCTTTTCTCAAAGTCTCCCCACAGCTCCGAAGGAGACGTCTTTGGAGGTATGCTATACAAACTTTGCTGGCATCCTTCTTTCCAGCACAGACTAACAGAAAATCGTGTAAAAATTTTCCTGTCATTGCTAAACCCCATGCACTGCAACAGGCACCTGGGGCGGCATGGCTCCCTTTGTCTTACAAATAGTACAAATTGGGTAATGCGTATGAACAAGCCTGGCGGATTCCTGCCAGGATGCAGATAGAGCAAGAGGCGAAGGAAATCTAAAAGATGCCTGTTTCACTTCCTCTCCTCCCTTCCCAATGCTGGTTCCATAGAGTCCAGTGAAGAGGCTTAGCAAGCACCAGGCAAGTTGGCTTACTGATACGTCACAGAGCAAGGAAATTGATGTGTCATTTGCATTTCTTGAAAAACAATCAGGTGGTGATAGCCTGTCTTGAGTTGCTGGCAAGAACTTCAGCGATTATAGAGCTACCCAAACAATTTCTTCTTTCCCTAGTTTTCTGTTTGGGACTTTAAGTTGTATCTTGTTTCTTTAAGCAAAATAGCTGACTTGACATGTCTCTGACTTCTGGGAATAATTGAATTCTTCTGGCGGGGGCTAAGTAACCGGAGAGTAGCAAATGAAAATTTCACTCTGAAACACACCCACACTCACCCACAGGCAGACATGTGGGCTCATCCACAGTGCTCTTTGTGGTTTGGAGAGATTTGGGGAATATTCATGTATTACTTGCCTTTTTAATTTCCCAGCCCATCTTAGGGGGTCAAAGCTATAAATCTCAACATGGGATGTGGGAGATTGAACCTTTTGTCTGATCAAGGGGCATGTGGGTTTTTAAAAGTTGAGAAATACTGTGACAGAGAGAAGTGGGGTCATTTTGTGATCTCTCCAGCCCTGCTTTTATGGAAAAACCATGCCTTGGTAGACGAGGAAGTCAGAAAGGCGAAGAAACTGACACTACTTGAATGTTCAGTTCCTGTTAATGCACTTGGAGTGAATTGGCATATTTAATTCTCACAACAAAGCTGCTATTTCACCTATTTTACAGTTAATGAAGATGAGGATTAGCAAGATTTAGTAATATGCTCAAGTACACCCATCTGGTCAGAGACAGAATTAGGACTTGAACTCAGATTTTTCTGATGCCAAATGTAGCTCAATTATAGCACTTTAAATCACTGGGGGGAAAAAATCTACAACCTACATAACTGTGGACTGTAGAGTTGCTTCTCCACTTGTCACAGCAGTGTCTTTTCTCTTGCTCCCTTGCCCGCCTGTCTCCTTGCTTTTGAAAGCCTCATTACTGCTGGGTAGCTCCAGGGAACATCCTGAGTACGGCAGGCCTGCCTTCCTTTAGGAGTTGTGCATGGCACCAGCATGCATGTCTTCACACAGAATTAGGAAGGGACATTTTTAAAAAGATTTTATTTTTTTTTAGAGCAGTTTTAGGCTCATAGAAAAATTAAGAGGAAGTTACAGAGATTTGCCATCTACCCCCTGCCACCACACACGCATAGCCTCTCTATCGACACCCCACACCAGAGTGGTACCTTTATTACAGGAGATGAACCTACACAGACACATCATTATCCCCCAGAGTCCAGAGTTTATATTAGGGTTCATTCTATGGCTCTGGACAAATGTATAATGACATGTATCCATCATTATAGTATCATTCACAGTATTTTCACTGCCCTAAAAATCTTCTATGTTCTACCTATTCATAAATTCTTCCTTGTCCCCCAGTCCCTGGAAACCACTGATTTTTTTTTTACAGTCTCTATAGTTTAAATCACTGTTTTTTAACAACTGGAAAGGTAAGGATAGGGGGTGATTTCTTGAGGTCACCATTATTTTTCCATCCATTCAGAATTAACTTGTATATTTACATTGAGTCATCAATCAACATGCGTTTATAAAGGTTTCTCCATGAGCAAACCATAGTGGGTATCTTCCTGGGAGATACAGGAAGACTCTAGCTACAGTTAGGATTCGTGAGCAGCGTAACAATCTGGTTAGGGGAATAGACAAGATCTTCTATCTCTGTATCTCTAGATCTCTATCTCTATATCCATGTCATTGACTATAAAATTAGAGCAGTGAGAAAATTTTTCAGGGCTTCAAACACCTGCTAATTGAGAAAGTGAGTAAATATAACCAGAAGGTTTTGAGAAAATTTGAAACTGAACATGTTCTTTTTAGAATCTGGTAATGCCTACATATTAGCCTTTCATGAGGATAGACAAGGGTTATTCTTTTAAAAAGCTCCTTCTTTGTACAGCAGTAGCCTGAATAGTCAAGAGTTGGCAAGGCCTTTTCTGATGTTTATTGGAGCAGCTGTGGAAATAATTTTGTACCTTGGATTCTGTGATTTATTTCCA
Source organism: Camelus ferus (assembly GCF_009834535.1). Taxonomy (NCBI): domain Eukaryota; kingdom Metazoa; phylum Chordata; class Mammalia; order Artiodactyla; family Camelidae; genus Camelus; species Camelus ferus. Next base: position 65,833,959 of record NC_045700.1, read on the forward strand.
TTAGGAATAAATTTGGGATTCATTTTACGGCTTTCAGAAACTGGAAGTGCTGTGGTCTCAAAATTATTTTTTGTTAAACATCGTCTCCCTGGCTGCATTTCAGGTGCAGGCTGAATTCTGCACAGTGGGTTGTATTAGCATCAGAAATGCCATTGAATGATAGTAATGATAATAATTGTATATACACAAAGGATGGAATTAGGTTCCAATTCTCTTCAGCTAAACTTGGTATTTGACATTGCTGACTCAGTTTTGACATCTTTAAAATAAAGATAATCGATAAGTACTCTGTTATCTCTGAAGACTGGGCACAGTCATGCCTGGAAAGAGATTTGAACCCTTAAACACAGGTGCTTTGAATGCAAATTGTTATTTATTTCCACTGGTATGTTTTACAGGTTGACATCTTAGATAGGAAGGAAATCTTCCCTATACTGTCAGATCAAGACTGACTTCCAAATGAGAACTAAATAAACATAGTAGACAAGGAGACAGGGGAGATCTGACTCTCTCCAGAAGCAGCACTGTCACCTTGCTGCCACTGTGAACTAGAATTGCCATCTGTTTCTCACGGAATCTTCTCGAAAGACAAGTTGCTCTTTTTGCTCCTAATACATAGCCACGTATCCCAACCTCTTTCTTGCTCTCTTCTCACTCTCTCCTTCCCTCAAGCTCATTAATTCTCTGTTTCAATGGGAGCTTCTAAGAGAAAGGGAGTGAATCATTCAGCAGGAGAAAACATCAACCATCCAGAATCCTCAACATTGATTTAGAATGTACTTTCTTATGATTTAAATCATGACTAAACAAACAAGGCACAGAAGAGGGAAAAGAGAAAAGTGACTCATCTAGTGAGGGCCCAGGAAAGAGCTCAAAGTCTACCATATGCACACTGAGCTCTGGGCCAGGTCCTGAGGAAAATATTCAAAATGTAAAACATGCTTTTGGCCTCCAGGAGCATAAAATCTAGTTGGGGAGAAAAGCGTGCTGCAAGTTTATGAGACATGATGAGACAAGTTATAGCTGTCACCAGAGCTTCCCTTGCCTTCCATTTCCAGAATATGGAGCCCTCTTTCCTGACTCTCAGGGGCCCTGGGACTCCATATGCGGTCTCTCTCATCATCCACGAGAGTGTGCTGGCAGCAGGAGGGCAACTTGCCTGGATGAGGGAGCCAGAATGGGGGTCATCTCCTGTGGATGCTACCCCTAGCAGCATGACCCGCTGTAGCTGACTCTCTCCCTGTTCAATTCACAGCCACTCCCAGTACCACAATGGATCCCCCAATGCTTGGCCTCGAGGGGTTCAGATTCTTGGTCTCAGAGTCTTGATCTCTTTTCCTTCTCTGCAACCCTGACAGTTTCCTTCCCAGGGTTTGGAAATGTCTTCTCATTGATCTTTAAAACACATAATTGATGAATCCACGTTCCCAGAAAAATGGAACCATCTTCCTATTTTCCTAAGGGTGGCTACTTTGATGATGATTACTTTCTTAAGGACCACTAAGATGACCTTCCTTCTCACCTTTTGTTAAAAGGAAGAAAAACAAAGAAAGAAAGAAAAGGAAAGCATGAGAATGGTCAGTTATCAAGTAAGCAAAAAAATATGTGCTGAGCAGCAACAAAATGACAAACATTTTTATATACCTTATTCTATTTCATCTTCATAATAAAGCCCACAGAGTAGTTGTTATTCTTCCCATTTTATTGTGCAAAAAGCTGAGGCTCACAGGAGTTAAACAACTTGCTCAAAGTTACACATTTAACAGAGCCAGTATTGCATATGTTTTCTGTTTCCCACGACATTGTTCCTTCTACTGTATCATAGCTGCTCCTAAGTCAAAAGAGGAAGCACTTCCTGTGGGTTGGAATGCTCTAGGGGCAGGTTCACAAGGAGGAGGTATTTGAACTGGCTCTTGACTGAATTATAGGCTTTGGCTAGACAGTGGAAGAAGGCAGGGCTATTCCTGGACTGGGAGGATTAGCATGGCTAAAACCACAGGTCGGGAAAGTGGAAGGTGTATTTGGAAGACTGTGTGTAGATGGTTTTGGCTGGAGAGGAGATTCATTCATGTGATGAGATGGCACCCAGCCAGGGAGAGGAGCACCACGAAGACCGCTTCTGCCATTGTTGTGATTCGGGAGTTTCAGGCACCTCTGTTAAATGAGGATAAACAGGGCTGACCTGCCCTCACAGGCAGTCTGGGATTCTGAATCATCAGTGACTGGGAAGTGGCGCACTCCATTGTCTGAGGCATGATATTATATCCACCAGCTATTTTGTGCAGTTGAATTTTTGTTCCACTGGAACGATTCTCTCAGTGTGAGCCCAATAGCAATGGGCATGATGGTGGTTTTTCTATGTTGCCAGAAACTGGGTCTGAATTTCTTCCAGCGCCTCCTGCTCTAAAGCACCTCTTATGATTAATTAACCTTTTGTGGAGTAACTAGGACATCTGTGTGGGATGAGATGTACTTTGGTCAGACTTCAGCTTTCAGTTGTTCAGCAAGAGGGTAATTAATTATAAGAGCTGAATCTGAACAGAAGATTGTTGGAGGAAATCCAAATGAAGCAAAACATCTAATTATCAATGAACAGGAAGGTTTTTTTTTTTATTGTTGTTGTTGTAGGAGTGAATAAAATACTTAATGTGATAAAAATAAGAGGTAGTAACAACTTAAGGTGCCTGCTTGGAATGTACACATAATGCAAAAAATGTGAGATATTTGTATTTTCGGAAATAAAGTATAATGAACTAACCATAAGTAGACAAATAGGAAACAGAGGCCAAGTTATTGTCTAAAATAAATATGTATTCTCCTTGGAGATAATTGTTGTGTTGACTTTAACAAGGATATATCTAGAATCATCTGGCTATTACTGTCCCTGACAAATAACAATAAACACCTCTTGTCTAGAGAAGCAGGTTGGATTAAGAAGCAAAATAAGAGATAAAATGCAGGAAGCTAAAAACAGTTTCAAAGCAACTTCTTTAACATAAATGGTACTGTGATAGAAATGGTTTTCCAATGCTTAGCTTTGTGAGGTGAATCACCTCCGGTATTTGGCTCACATCCACTCAATACAATCCCCCACAAAACCCCAAGCCTGACACAGCCAGAGCGTGTAGCTTGCCTTGCTTAACTATGATGGGGGTGCCTTCGTGGACAGTATGAGAATTTCCACCCTCAAACAAAATGATTCTCAAGGTTGGCTGTTGTCCACATTCACTGATAACTTCTGTACAAATGCTGCATGATTCGGTTTCAATGAGGGAATGTGGTTCTAGTTCACGTGTATAAATACCACCAGGCTTCCACTGGCGTGAAGATACTGTGTCCTTTCTTACTTATTTCTTCTGCTATCAAATAGTTTCTATTTCTGTTTTCTTTCTCTCTGCTTCTGCTGCCTCGTGTTGGTACTTGCTGCCCACTCTTTGTGTGTCTCTAAGTTTCCTTCTACACAACTTTCTATTGTATGTTGGTGTTGGGAGACAATTCTTTGCAAGTCTGTTACATTTCTGCACATCTTGCAAAGCAGAGGCATTGACAACTTTTGTTCCGGACTCTCTTTTCATAAATGTTTGTAGAGAGAGCAGACTTAGAAGATACTGATAATGTCTCCCTCTGGAGCTGAGGGCAGCTTTATTTGCTGTTCAGTCTAATAATGTCTCTCTTAGGGGCAAAGATAGGAAGGATTGCTAGTAACCCATTATAAAAGATTTTGATTTCCCAAGTCTGAGGATCCTTAGTTGTGATTCAAACCTACTGCTTCACGTGGCTGCTCTGTGTCACCCCTTTGGGACCTAAAGGGGTGAGGGACAAGGGAAACCAAAGCAAATATGACACTTATGCTGCTTGCTGTGCTGTGCGTATTAAATCCTTTGTCTCTAACCCAAGTGTCTTGTATCTTCTGTCAACATCCATAGAGTGTGGCAGGCTAAACTGTTAGCTTATAAGGAAGGTCAGATTTCTTCACATTTCTTGACATGTGTGTCTTACATGCAAACCCCTTGAGAAGATCTGACTGGGTCAGTTAATCACGATCAATTATAGAGAACCCTTGTAGTGCCTACCTCTTTTTTTTTTCTTCCAGTTTTATTGAGATATAATTGACATACAACACTGTATAAGTTTAAGGTGCACAGCCTAGTGATTTGACTTACCCACATCATGAAATGATTATCACAATAGGTTTAGTGAACGTCCATCATCTCATATAGATACAAAATCAAGGAAATAAAAAGTTTTTTTCCTTGTGATGAGAATTCTTAGGATTTACTCTCTTAACAACTCTCATATATAGCATACTGCAGTGTTAATTATGTTTAACATGTTGTACATTACATCCCTAGTACTTCTTTATCTTATAACTAAAAGTTCATCCCTGCCTGCATCCAATTTTCCTCCTGGCACTGAGCTCTTCTTATGCAAGACTGTCGGCCAATCAATAGATTGCTGCCTTTGGATCAGGTACTCATGCTTGCACCAGCCACCTGTGGCCAACTTTTCCAAGTCACTTTGTTCAAACATTGGGAGCAGTGAATGAGGGACAAGAACTCATTGAAAGGGGCTGTGAGCTTGGCAAACCCTTTGGAGTTCTCAGAAGCAGACATTGTAACTTGCACCTTTCACAGACTGTCCAGGGAAATATCATTGAGAAATAGTAAATTTACCTAACTCTCCTGCGTAATCTGAGATTTTTGTGAACAAAGATGAATGTATGCCTTCTTCTGCAACTTACCAGTTCTCTGCCTACAGAGGAAGCGTTTGGTAAATCTTGTGTTCCTAATACTGGAAATTGGGGATGATTGCTCAGATTCACTGTAGAGGTTGTCTTTTGGCATTTATTCCACCATTGGAAGAGCAGCTGTGCAGTTGGCTGGGGTTACCTCTGCTGCCAGATTCAGGAATGGACTCTCATTGGTATAAATCAATCAGCCTTTTATTTACTGTGATTGATGCATAGGATGGCCTATGACTTTCAGGCATTGCTTGGGAAGCTCTCTGTCTTTTCTGGATGTGAATCTCAATTATATCTTCCACTTTGTCACTGTTCTAGTGAGGGTTCTCTGCTAGAGAAACAAGACCAATAGGATATATATATACAGCTGACCCTTGAACAACACAGGTTTGAACTGCATGAACCCACTTATATGTGGATTTTTAATCTTTTTCCTTTTCATTGAAGTATAGTTGATTTGCTACATTATATTAGTTTTAGGTATGCAACATAGCGATTTGATGTTTTATAGATTATACTCCATTTAAAGTTATTAAAAATATTGGCTATGCTTCCTGTTTTGTACATTATATCCTTGTATCATTTATTTTATACATAGTAGTTTGCAGATTTTTTTCAATAAATACTACACTACTACATGATTTATGGTTGGTTGAATTCATGAATGCAGAACTACATATACAGAGGGCCAACTGTAAAATTACACATGGATTCTTGACTGTTTTGGGGTTGGTGCCCCTAACCCCTGCATTGTTCAAGGGTCAGCTCAACACAACTCCATGGAGATTTTATATTAATATTTAATATATTAATATATAATATCCATATGTACCACACACACAAATATATATCTATCTACATATATCTATGTCTGTTTATATCTATCTATCTATCTATCTATCTATCTATCTATCTATCTATCTACTTATCTAACTACCTATAGAGAGAGATCGTTATTATGAGGAATTGGCTCATGGAGCCTAAGAATTCTCACAGTATGCCATCTGCAAGTTGGAGATTTAGGAAAGCCAGTGGTGTAACTCAGTCTGAGTCCGAAGACCTGAGACACAGGGGAGCCGATGGGTGTAAATCCCAGTCTGAGGCCAGGAGAAGTTGAGACGAAATGTCCCAGTTCACCTAGTGAGGCAGGAAAAAAAGAGGCAAATTTCTCCTTCCCCTTTTTTTCTACTCAGGCCCTCATCAAACAAGATGATGCCCACCTCCACTGGGGACGGCAAGCTCCTTTACTGAGCTCACCAATTCAAGTGCTAATCTCATCCAAAACATCCTCACAACACACGCAGGAATAATGTTTAATCTGGGCACCCCATGGCCAGTTTAGTTGACACATAAAATTAACTATCACAGTCACCAGGAGGGAAGTTAGCTTGAAAATAAAGCTGATACTTGGAGGAAGGATGAGCCAAAAGAATAGCAAAATTTGGAGCCAGAGCCCTAATCAAATTATCCCCAAAGTCTATATAATTTCTAGGCTTTTCAGTTATGTGAGCCAATAAATTAACTTTACTGTTAATGCCAGTTTGAATTAGGTTTTCTATTACTTCCCAACAAAAACATTCTAAGTGATTCATTTACTAGTTTTCATAACATCTAAGGTCACTCAAAGTTAATGCTGGAGATTATACAGGGAATACAGACATCTTTCCAAAGTTGGGATGGTGCACATTAGTCCTGCAGACAATCAGATGCAACAGTCTCACAGGTGTAATTCACTGCTCTTTCCAGTGCCTGGCACAGTGCTTGCCCGCTGACACCGGTGGAATGAATCTGTGACACTGGTGGAATGAATCAGTGAATACTGCCTATTGCTCTCCATAACTTACTGTTATTTCCTGACTCTAGTCACACCTCCTTGATCACCTTTATTGGGCTTTTGCTGCAGAATTTGGAGGATGAGGTTAGTTACTAAAGAGTTAAATGAAAAGACCAAAAAAAAAATCATGTTTCCCCAAACAGTGGCTACCCATGTCATCTTGGGCTCCACATTCTTCAGGGGTGAGTTTCCACACTGGTGACTCAGCAGGCTAGGCCACACTACTTAATCAGAAGTTATAATTTTGGTTTGAACTGTTCAGTGGTCCATTATAATCTACAGTTTACATCTTGCGGTAAAGGGACAGATTAACTCATTTTACTGGAGTACGATGTTATTTTCTTCAGAAAATAATCAGACCCAGAGCTGTGTTTTAGATCTCAGTGCTGCCCTTTTATGTGCAAAGGAATATTGTCTTTTCTAACTGAAAACTTCCAGATAAAAAAAATCAAGACAGAGATGGCCTTCCCCTATGCGCAGGTATCACTGCCATCTGTTATAAGTGGAAGTACCAACAAGTATGGCACTCAAAGTGGGAGAATACTACATGCTTGCTAACTACAGCTGAACCATGTTAAAATGATGAAGAATCCTGACGGGACCTCAGGTTAATCCTCCCAGCTTGCCAGGCCACATGCTTGCTGATATTAGGATTTTCTAGTGAATGTGGAAAACAGTTGAAATCAGAATATCTGGGTCAGCATAACTAATGTGCGCTAGCTGACAAAAAATCTAACATGAACAGCCTTGCTTAATGTCCAGTGTTCTCTTCCTCTCTTTCAAATGCTTTGTGATACCCAAAGAATGGGAGAACTTCTCGGAATGTGGCCTGTGGACAGCAAATCCAAGTTGCAACAAGCAGGTAGCAGGGTTACTATGCAATGACAGACTGTCTGAGAATAAGGCACAAAGGCTTCTCCCTAAAGGTGAGGCATTTATAACACCGAGCCACCTACGCAGATTGAAATGTCTTTCTGGTATCACAAGGGTGGTTCAAAGAGAAACCCAGACCTAGTAATGCCTCACAGGTAGACCTAAATCTAAGGCCATGCATCCTTGTGGCAAGCAAAGAGCCTGCTGGAGTTTTACACAGAAAAAGGGCTTTTCGTCCTCGTCAAACTTGAATTCAAAGAAATCCTCTTGCTAACTAAATTTTCCAGAGTTTCTTTAATTGTGTTGCATGTCAGTCTTCATGATTTCATTAATGTAGCTTTAGGTACATTTATTTTCTTAAAGTCCAGTCTATGTCCATTCATTTCCTTAGGTGTTAAGTCCAAAATACTATCATACCATCACCACTTTCCTTCCCCTGTCAAGAAGCATCCTGATAGGTTTAGATTACCAACTGACTTTCGTTTTCTGATCAGAAAAAAAAATCCTGTTAACCATTTTCCCATGGTACCCTTCCCTGTGATAAAAACCTCAGCAAGGCTACTTAACAATTTCTTAGGTGCTCATTTTTTCCATAATGAGATTGCCAACAGATGCCGGTAGAGCGGAAATCTGCACTGACTGCCGGGGATCATCTCTATCCGAGCTTTGTAACCTGGATCAGGAAAGCATTTTCAATACCCCCCGTCTTTCTGGATGGTCTGTTTCTACAGATCCTCTTCACCATGCTTCCACCTTCATGCGTGTACGTTTCTGTACAGGACTATATCCTCTTGCTCTTATTACAGCACTTGATTATACGTACTTTGCTCTGTTATTTTCTTCTCTAGTGTTTTCTTTTGTTTTAAGCATGGATTTAGTTTATCCAGCTGGTTCCAAGAATAGGAGCCATACCTTCTAATTCTTCTTATGTCTCTAAATACCACTTACCACATGAAAGATGGCTAATAAAAATGCTTCCCCAGTAACATCCGTTTTCTGGTCTTAGCTTCATTTGCATTAGTTTTCTTTCCCTGAAAGGCATCCCTCAAATTTATTTTTTGTAATTAATATTTAAGTTGCTTAAAGGCCATTCGCAGGCTCTTGTAAGCTAATCTCACCTGGTTGCAAATAGATTGAAACTGGACTCGACTAGAAAGGAATCTTAGGAGTATGGGCTGTGACTGGGTATATTCCTTGTGTTTATCTCAACATCTTGTTTGTAGTTTTTTGTTGTTACCATGCTGACTGGTTTATTAAATGTGCTTAACTTGGTAGAGTTTAACCAAGAAACAACATTTATTTTTCTTTCTCAACTGCCCTTGATTATACTTGGTCAGTTTTCTCTTCTCTGCCTCGTGGGTGACAACTTAGACAGATCTCATAGCTTTTTCAGTCAAAGTGTTAATAAATAGGCTCACTTTCAAGTATGAAATAGCAACTTCAATCTCTCATCTAATTGAGGCTCCTTCTTCTAACACTCCTGTGTCCTCCTGCCATCACCTCCCTGCCCAAGGCTCAGAGAAGACAGGAACCCTCAGTGTGGTAAATGGGCTGTGAGGCACGTCCTGGCCTCCCTCTGGTTCTCCACTTTGCTCTCTGACTCCAAATCTCCACTCAGAAGGCTGCTGCTTCCACACTCCTCAGAGCTGGGCTGTTGAGAAGGGAGGAGAGGTAGATGGTGACAGTCTTGAACTTGGCTGGTACTGGTATAAATGGTGCCAGTGTTCTCTCTGCAGCACAAGTCCCAGTGCTGGGTTTCCCTCAGGAGTATGTTTCGTGGGAACTTTGTTCTGCACAGAGAATCTATTCTCTGGCTGATCTCTTGTGATGCCCTCTCAGGTCTGTGCTCAGGCTGTATACCCATCGAGCTTTCTTTCTTTGGGGTCCCAGTGCCCCACAGGCAGAACCCTTTCAAGATGGGGCCAGCTGGGCTCCCCTCATGGCAGTCCCAAGGTCTAGAGTGTCTTTATCCCGCTGGGGCGGGTAGAAATGCCCTTGCTCATTCTGGCGTCTTCTCTGTTTGTTTATTCTCCAGGGAGAGCTGCTGTCTTGGAGGATAGTACACATTCTCTCAAAAACGCTTTCTAGCTCCATTCTCTGTGATCAGTCAGTCACAGACTAAGGTGCTGGTATTTCTGTATGCAAGTAGTTGTGTTGAAGCCCCTTCCAGCTGGCTGGGTGTTTTGCATGGGGGGAGTGGAGGCAGAGCACACCCCCGCCCCTCACATTCTCTTCTCCATGGAAAAGGCAATGGAAAATCCACTCCCATGAATTTCTTTAACGAATCTTTTCTCTCTCTGTCTCTCTCTCTTTTTGCTGCCAGGTTATGGGTGATGGGCTATCGCTTCCAGGACCACTTCTGAGCTAGTCCTAAGTCTTTGGCATAGGAGTTGTGTAATTCCTTGTTCATCAGATGAAATTCTAATTAACACCATGTCATGATACAAAAAACAGTTTGTGACACTAAAGGTTTTATGTTTCCCTAATGAAAAGTACAGTATGAGTGCACATTCTTTTAGTGTTTATTCCAGATTCTTCTATAGGGTTCTTATAGATGAAGCAAGGCACTTTGAAAGCTTAGATGTTTGCTTTCATAGTCTAATGTCACACTATTATTACCAGATTCAATGTATATGATTAAAGAAACAGGAATTAGATAAAAATTAGAGTGTAAACTTGTTGAATGATGTTTGAATTGGATATTATTTGACTCCTTTTCCAGTTGAACAGTCAATTATTTTCACTGAATTATTGTTTGGTTGAGAAAACCTACTAAATAACTAAAATGTATTGTCTGTGATTCTTGGCTTTAGAGAGTCTAGTTTCTGACATGGTTTCGAGATGTCTTACTGCTGAGAATTGGATTTGGAGTAATGAGTTTCAAGTCAGGTAAACTGCTTAGTTTCATGACATTGGACAAGGCATTTTTACAGGACTAAGTTACGTTTAAATTGAGATCTTCCTGGGTAATTTTTAAAGTCCTTCAGATCTCTAATAGTTTACAACACTTGGATAATATATAGTTGGATTGGTGTAAATTGAAAAAGACCAGCTTAAAAAAAACCCTGCTTTTTAAAAAAATATCTGAGTCAACATTTGCATTGTCAATAGTGTTGTTAGACAGAATTTCATCATTCACCATATAATTCATGTAGCCTTTAATTTTATCACTTAATTTTGCTATATTTTCAATAATGGAAAGTTTAATAATCAATGACTTTAATGAAACACTTAATCTAGGACTAGTATTTTCCCTTTGCTGGTTGTAAAACAAGTTACTAAGAGTCTCCTTTAAACTGTATACTATAAATAAACAAGTTATTTATTTACTTTGTACGACTTCTAAATACTACTAACTATATTTCGTTTTCTCATTTGGACAATGGGTACAATAACACAGCCAAAACAAAACTCAGCATATCTCCTGCAAAAGTGTTCCTCAGACTTTCCTACCAGAGGATGTGACACCAAGTCACAAGCCAGGAGTCTCCTTTACTCTTCTTTTCCTCAATGTGACATCCAATCAACTCAAAAATCCTTGACTCAACTCCAAAGAGAAATACAGATTTGTCCATTCCCCTCCACCTGTGCTGTTACCACCAATTCTTTTAAGTTTTGCCCAGATTAAGCAGCCACAGTGGTCTTTAAACGCATAAAGCAAGTCACTTCCATCTTTTCCCTAAAACCTTCCAGTGGTATTTGTTTGCAGTTAGAATAAAATCCAAGTTCCTTATCATGGTATATAAATTAAAGCAATACTAGCTGCGGCAGTGATAAATAAAACTCAAAATATCAGTGGTTTCACACAGGAAAATTTATCTCTGGTTCATGTAACAGTTCATGCAGGTGATCCTGGTTTTGAGCCGGTTTCCTCCACTGGTGATTCAGGAACTCAGGTCATCCTGTGGTCCTGTCATTTGCTAGCTGCCTCAGAATGTTCTGCATCCAGCTGGCCAACGAGGGAGAGCGGGTGGAGAAGGCACACCACTTCTTAGCTGCTGTGGCACTAATACGACCACATTACACTGCTCACAAATTGCCCCACACACTTCTCTAGCCCCCTCTCATAAACTTTCCCCTGGCTATGTTCCAGCCACACTGGCCTTCTTCCTCTTCTCATCTTAAGCTCATCCTGCTTTATGACTTTTGTATTCTCTCCCTTCTGCCTGGAAAGTTTTATCCTCAGACCTTTTCCTGGGTAGCTCTCTTTAACTCTCAAGTCTCCATTTAAATACCATCCCTCAGGAGCCCTTGTCCTGACTACCCAGTGTAGTCCTCTACTGCCTCGCCGGGTTTAGTTCACAGCATGAATCAACTATCTGGAATTATCTTTGATTACTTAGTTATTGTCCATTTTTCTCCCCACTCTCATTCCTTTTGCCCCACTCCCCACCTTTACTCTGTGTACTGTAAACTCCATGCCTGAGTATCTTGCTTACTGCTGTATATATTTCCAGGAAACACAACTTGCCTGGTGCATGTAAGTCACTCAATATGTATTTATTGAATGAATGGATAGAATATTTTAGTCCTGAGGGTTCAAAATCCATAAAGAAAAGTTGATATGGGAAGGCTGGCATCACTCCACATTTTCAATCACTAGGATCCAGTTGTGCTAATCAATCATTCAACCAATACAATCAACCATCTCTGTTGTATTAAATCCTCATTATACTATCCTGGAAGAATCTGGTGGAATATGTTAATCCAACAAACAAATCTAGATCCTGTTTGTTAGAAATCTATTTTTGCAAGTTTTTAAAAACTGTACTTACGTCTCTTGGAGTTTTTTAAGTAATCCTTTTCTGACTAAATGTGAATATGCATTATAGGTGGTACATTTTACTTGTAATTCTTATTGCTAATAATAATAGCACTGGGAAATACAAATGAACCAACACAAAACAATTCTAATGGCTGCTCCACTAGCCAGTTTCAAAGCTGCTAATAACTGAGGCTTTTGAGTTTTGGGTGTACTCAGAATTTTGGAAGGACTGTTTAATTCCTTTTCCCTATTACTTCCAGAGTAGAAATTCAAACCCCTTTTGAATTCTCTTTGATGAAATTGCTCACACATATGTAAAGTTTTATGAAGATGTACTTTACTTTAGCAAGGCAACATAAGTGAGTGAAAAAAAATTTATTCCAAAGCCCCAAAACCTGAGTTTGAATACTTTGGGTTTGCCATTTGCCAACTGTGTGACTTTGTGTAGGTTATTAATGTTTCTCTGTGCCTCAGTCTGTAAAAAGAGAATAACAATGTCCGTCTCAATGGGTTTTTGTAAGGATTAAATATGGCTGGTAGTCTAAAGCCAGCACTTAGTAGGTGCTCAAAGAATGCTAGTTTTTCTTCCTTTGTCATACACAAATATTTCTTTACTCAACTTAGCACAAAGTTCTTTAGAAGACAAAGCCTTTGGTGGGGCAGTTGTTCAAAAAATATGGAACAATTTTACACAAAATTTTTCATACACACGTAGGTCACACTGGAAATGTTGGAGTCACCTTTTTTTCTCTTGATCACAGTAAGTTATGATTGATGTTGATTCTACCACTGAATTATTGCTGGAGGCCATCCACTCCTTTCTGGACATTTCATCTCTGACTTTAACACTAGGATGACTTCCAACTGGTCTTTTCAGCCACTTTCTCTTTCAAATCTGTCTTCTACATTGAGTCAGCATTACTTTTCTAAAGTACAGATATAATCATATTACTTTCCTTCTTAAGTCTCTGGGATGGTTGATTTTATGTGTCCACATGACTGGGCCATGGGTTGGTTATCCAGATATTTGGTTGAACATTATTCTAGGTGTGTCTGTGAGGGTGTTTCTGGATGAGATTGGCATTTGAATTGATGGACTGAGTAAAGCAGAGTATCTCCTGCTCCCTGCAGTGTGGATGAGCTTTGTCCAATCCATTGAGGGTCTGAATAGAAGAAAAGGTGAAAGAAGGGGAAAATTCCCTGTCTCTACCTGAATGCTGAGCTGGGAAACTTGTCTTCTCTTGCCCTGGAATTGGGATTTAACAGTCAGCTCCAGTTCTCAGGCCTCTGGACTTGGACTTGAATTATAGTATTGGCTTCCCTAGGACTCTAGCTTACAATGGCAGACAGTGGGACTGCTCAGCTTCTGTAGTGTGAATCAATTCCTCATAATAAATCTCTTTAAGTATTGTAAGTGTTCTATTTCTCTGGAGAACCTGACAAATACAGTGTCCAAGCCTCCAGTTGCCCAGAGGTTGGAATCTGTCCATACAAATACTGAGCACAGTTTATCTCCAAGCAACCTTACTAGCCAGTGTTTCTTCCTCTCCACCCGCATACACTCTACATTCTTGGTATAGTGACCTTTCCATCATTGCCCAAACACTTGGTCTTCTGTAAGCCTTTCTGCCTTAAAAAGTAGTTTTCTCTATCTAGGATATCTTGCCCTCTCTTCTCTACTTGATGAACTCCCATTCATCCTTCAGGACCTAGGTCACACATTCCTTCTTCAGATCTACTGACCATGTAGCATTGGTCAGAGTCCAGTGTTGTGTCTACTGTTGGAATGTATGCTTATCTAGTGGTTCTTAAGGGTTGGGGTAGGGGTAAGTGGTCCCTTCTACTGACAGCTCAGTGATGACACATAAACATTCTATAAAATTCAAAACATTATTACATTCATTTAATTATATTACTTATGAAGGTAATTCATATGTTCAAAATCTGAAAGCAGAATTCAAACAAAGCATATAATATTAAAAATGCTGTAAGAAACCACATTTTGCAATCAGAGGTCTACAAATTCAATCGAGGAAAAATAACATAAACCAATTTCAAAAGCAACTTACTCAACAATAAAATTTGATCACAGGTACAACATTAAAATCAGATATTGCTGTGTGCTAATTATAAAGTATATGGAGTTTTAGCTTGTAATTAAAACCGCTAGTGAAAGGAAAATAAAAGAATAATGCTTAAATTGGTAATATTGCATTTCCCAATAATAAAAATATAGCATCTTTTACAAATGTGGTCTGCACACTTTAAACATGTTACTTATTAGTTAATCTTCATGCAGAGAATAGTGCTCCTCACTGCTTTAGTCAGTCACCAGAAATCAGTCACCACACGTTTTCAGTGTTCTCTGTGCACTGGACACTGTGCTATAGGCATTGTGAGAATTAAAGATGGGTAAAGAGGTGGTTCCTGTCCTCAAGGGGCTTTCATTCTATTCACTTGCTCAACTTTGCGTCATCTCTGATTGTGAATCCTAACGCTGTACACAAGATTTTGATTAATGGGCACTGTCTGTGTTCATACATTCTTCTGCATTGCAACATTAGCTCATCAAGTCCCCTCCAGGTAGGACCACCCTGGTCTGCATCTGTTCCTCTTCCAAGAAGGACATTTTTAACTGTTTGATGTAATCCCCATCTTGCCCCAGTGGTGGTCTCACTACTGTTCATAAAAATTAGCACCCCTCATGTACATTTAATTATGTTTATTTTCCCCCTCTGTCTTTTTCTCTAGACAATATCATTTCTGTACTGTAATCCTACTGTTAGTTCTTTACATTTAGAAAGCTTTTTGCTTTCTTCTTTTTCTTTTTTTAAAAGACCCTTGAAGTCCAAAGTGACCCAGGGTAGGTGTTATGTTACAACGTAAGCTCTTTCGCCGGAGTTTTCACTAAGGTCTTACCAGGACAGAGGAAGAGTGAAACTAAGGTAGGTGGATGGAGTGATTTAAAGAACCTGGAGTGGGGTGAGGACTCCTGAAGGAAGGAAAGAGAAGCTCACAGGAGAGGTGGGAGAGAGGTTAATGATATGCTGTCTAGTCCACAGTTTTCTCTAACGGCTGGTCCTGAGTAATTAAAATGGCTTCTCTATTCAGGGTCTAGTTTCATGAACTCTGCTGCTAGACTTTTTTTTTTTCCTAGTGAATATTTATTACCCTGACTGTAATCCTTCATTTAACATAATATAAAAATTGTAGAAAAAGAGAGTAATTAGTAATAAATCATCATCTCATCCATTAGCAGCAAATAATGCCACTTTGTCAAAGTCATAATCATCAAGCAGTCAGCTAGAGGTGATTATGTGTGCTACCCAACTGGAATCAGTCCAAAAACAAACCACAGCTCCCGTTTATTATCCTAATTATGCCTTACTATGATGCTGTCTTTTGCTCCCATAAACTTGATAACAATAAAAAAGTAACAATGAAAATTGACGGGATAAATGAACAAGAAAGGTAGCCTGAGATACTTCCCAGCCCTGCCACCTACCCAACTCTAATTTCTGGTGCTGAAAAGGCTCTAAGATTTGAGGAGGAAGCAGAATAGAATAGGGGAACTCTTGGGGTGTTGGATACATGACTATTTGGGATAATCTTTTGTCCATTAGTCCATTAATCTAAGTAGAATACAGGCAGACCTCACTTTGCATGATAACACGTTAACTGAAACGTGTGCACATCGGCACATGTTATTGTTTTCCATGGTTCAGTGATAACAGAGATTGTTACCATGGAATTGCACAGAAGAGAGGACATGGCTCTGATGTGCACACAATTGAGTTAGCGTGGTGTCGTGCAAGGCGAGGACTGCCAGTAGTCTGTTGTAAACAAATCTTTGTTAACTTGAGATTTATCAGATTATTTGAGAGTGGTGGTGATGATGGAAAAATGAATAGAAAAAACATTTAAATGAGGTTTTCTATCACGTCCTAACCTATTACCTAGGGTGAAAGATACAGATCACCTGGGTTGGGTGGACCCATGGTGGGAGGATGGGACTTCTATGCTAGAGAAGGTGAGTGAAAAGTAGAGTGGGGACTCAAAGACCTAGGCTAAGGATCAGAGTTAGGTGGTGAAAACAGGTTGAAGACCCAAGAAAGAATGCTGGGTGTGGTGACTGATATGGTATGGGAGGTACAACTCAGGACATTCCCCAGAACCAGGGGGAGGCCAGTAAAAGACCTGTGTGGAGAAAGTCTGGGGGGTCTCTTTGAATTAGTTGCCTAAGTGACTGTTATGGTAGGATTTATGATCTTTTGTGGAAACTCCTTAGAGGATTTACCCAATTCAAATGAATACTTCGACAGCTCTAACTGGCCACAAACTCAAGTTTTGGTTTCAATTAGTTCAAACTGGTTTCTATTACTTGCAATCAAACAATCCTAATACATGATAGGAATCAAAATGGTTTAAGATAGATAGAATGAAGACTAATGAGATCTTGATTGGGAAGGAAAAGCAGGTTAGATGAACAAAAAATTCAGTGACCCCTACCCCTATTCCAAGGGCTGAGTCTGGGCCAGTGACTTGTGGCCAGAAGGTTCACAAAAACCTTTAGTGATTGGAAATAATCTTTAGTGCTCCAGGTTTATAACTTGATATGAGAGTTACTCGTGATGGGCCTCGACTATACATGGTTGATGCTCTGCAATTCAAAAACCTTACCAAACAAGATCTACCATTTTCTGGTCTTTGTTCTTAAGCCTCACCTCCAGCCACTTGCTACCTCATATCCTATGTACCAAGCAACCAGTCAACCTCCAACTGAGTCTCTTTCGGTTCCTTTAATGGAACACATGGTTCATAGCTCCTGTGCCTCGCACACAATCTCACCTGAAAAGCCCTGCTGCTTCTCACCTTCTCCACCTGCTGGTCTCCTAGGTGTCCTTCTAGGCACCTCTTTTTCTTTTTTCTTTTTCTTTTTTTTATTTCTTTCCTTTTTAAAAAAATTTTTTAAATTTTTATTGTAGTGTAGTCAGTTTACAGTGTTGTGTCAATTTCTGGTGTACAATGTTTCAGTCACACATATACATACATATCTTAGTTTTCATATTCTTTTTCATTATAGGTTACCGCAAGATATACTGCAAATATAGTTCCCTATGCTATACAGAGGAAACTTGTTGTTTATCTATTATATATAGTAGTTAGTATCTGCAAATCTTGAACTCCCAGTTTATCCCTTCCCACCATCTATATCCACTGGTAAGCATAAGCTTATTTTCTGTGTGAGTCTGATTCTGTTTTATAAGTAAGTTCATTTGTGTACTTTTTTTTTTTTTAGATTCCACATATGAGTGATATCATATGGTATTTTTCTTTCTCTTTCTGGCTTACTTCACTTAGAATGATGATCTCCAGGTCCATCCACGTTGCTGCAAATGGCATTATTTTATTCTGTTCTATGGCTGAGTAGTACTCCATTGTATAAATATACCACATCTTCTTTATCCAGTCATCTGTTGATGGACATTTAGGCTGTTTCCATGTCTTGGCTATTGTATGTAGTGCTACTATGAACCCTGGGGTACATGTGTCTTTTCAAATTAGAGTTTCCTCTGGATATATTAGGCCCCTCTTTTTAAATATGCTTTCCCTGAACCCTAGACGCAGGTCAAATCCCTTCATCCTTTACTCCACATACTGTCCATACCTACTTGTTTTTATGTCTTCCTAACAGACGCATAGTTCTTCAGGGCAGAGAGCAGGCCTAAGCAGGAAATCTTTATTTCCTAAATGTGAACACGATTCATGAACCATATTATATGCTGAGCCAACTTAGTGGCCCCCGTCAAGCTAGAACACAGATGGCAGAGACTGTGTATGACTGGTGTAAGTGCGCTGATGGAGACTTGCTGAGGAAGGTCCACCTCCTAGTGACCAGGAGATGACAACAGTGGTAGCTGAAGAGGCATAGTTGCTTTGAAGACAGTATCTGCTCTCTCCTTGATTTTTACCTATTCCAGGTTATGGATGTAGAAGGTCACTCAAGTAAAAGTCAGAAGAACCCAGGCTGAAGGAACCTTCTGCTTGGGAAATGCTCTGGAGATGACCTGTCTAGTCACTCAGACACATAGGCACATAGGCCAGGATTTGAAGGAAACTGGATTTTGCTGGTGCCCATCATGCTGCAGTGCCTATTCTGAATCTCTAGTAGACTTCTGAGTCTCATTACTACATTATCAACTGCCTAATAGACATTGTCGACTTGAATGTTTCTGGAACTTCAAACTTAATGAGTGTAAAACTAATTCATCAAAATACCTCCCACTGCAGCTCCATCTCCAGACTTGTTAAGGCATCATCATTCTCTCACCACAAGCCTATGGAATTTTCTCCCATAGCAACTGATTAACCTGAATCGCCTCTACTTTTCCCTTGCCGTGTCTTTTAAAATCCATCCTCCCTTTCCAGTTTCACTGTCACTATCCTCCTTCAGCCTTGGATTATTACAATAATCCTAAAATCTGTTGGCCTTAAAGCATTTCACTCTACAATCTATCCTGCATACTACCATGACTGAATTAGTCTTCCCTTCTCTTAATGCTAGTCTCCTGATAAAAACATTCAGAAGCACCTAGCACAGTGCCATACAAAAAGCTTGTAAGTTAATTAAAATTACAAACTTCATTGCATTTGGGAATTCTAATTGTAAGACTGAACATATGAATTGCTATAAAATCTTTATTATTAATGGAAAATTTATTTTATAGATTGTTGGATGCTTTGCATTATTCAAAATATTTTTTATGTAATATTTTACTCAATGTGGTAGAAGCTGCACAAATAGAAAAGTAGTAATCATTCATATTTGGTGGGGCAAGTGAGATACTTAAAGTGCGGTTTGCTCATGTATCTGTTTCACATATATTTATTAAGTATTTATTATGTGCATGGTACTAGGCACTTGGCTGTGTTGGAGAGAGAAGAACTGAGTGAGGGGAGATCAAAGAGAATGTGATCCTATTTTGCACTGAATGTTGTGCCCCCCCAAAATTCACATGTTGAAATCCTAACCCTTGTGTGATGGTACTAGGAGGTGAGGCTATTGGCAAGTAATTAGGTTATGAGTGTAGAGCCTTCATGAGTGGGATTAGTATCTTTATAAGATGAGATACCCGAGAGCTTGCTTTTTCTGCTGTCTGCCATGTGAGGACCCAGCAAGAAGATAGCCATCTACATCACAAGCAGTGGGCCTTCACCAGACACTGGATATGTATGTATTTATACGTGTGTAAATGCACACACATATATAAAATCTGCATGTATCTCATTGGTTCTATGTCTTTAGTAGAATCTTGACTGATACACTCTACCCTTGTGATGAGTGGCTTTTCAGCAGAAATGTTTAGAGAATACTAAGGAATGCCTTTCCTTTTTGTTTTTCAGAATACTGGGAGGAGGGGAGACATAGGATCTGTCACTAGTTCTGGTCTTTCCAGCATACTTTTCTTTTCTCCCTTTTTCTAGTAATAGGATTCCTCTGTCTTATGAGGAATCTCATCCCTCTTCTTTGAATGGGGCTGACCTACTTTCAGTCCAGGGCTTGGCACTTGACCCAGCCTAGCCAAGCAGACTAATGCATCTCATTGGCTGCAGCAGTTGGTTTAGGGATGGGCATGTGACTCAAGCCGGACCAATGAGATTCCCCTTGTGACTTTTGCTTCAACTCTCTGGAACCTGATAGTTTATTATGAAACTTGCTAGCAGAAAGGGCAATGTAAGTTTAGAGCTGTGGATGAGACCATCCCTTCTTCTTGTTACATAGCCTGATGAGAATAAAATCAACAAAGAGGAAAAGAGGCTGATTCCTGACATCATCTATTCAACCCCTGAATGGAGCTGCATGCCCTAAATTGCTCAGTTATATGTCCCAGGAAAATCACCCCCACCTCTTTTTCAGTTTGTCCTGTTTAAGATGGTTTGACCTGTATTTTCTGACACTTGCAACTGGGTTTTGACTAATAAAGAAATTACACAGGAACCCAGTGAAGAGGTAGAAAAGTTTATGATTATAGAGGGGGCTGAAACAAAGCAAAAACTATTGTGTCTGGAGACATGAGGAAGATGTTACAGCATGAAACACAGAGCACTGAAATAATTCCTCAGTACGGTGTTGTTTTGCTACTGGTTGAGATGATCAGATTGTAAGGCAGCAGCTAAAAGCAGTTTTTCAGAACTTCAGTTGTGACTTAAAGAATGCATGTAAGAAAATTAAAACAATTAAAAAATTTTAAACTACAATAACTTTTACATATAAATAATTTAATTGAATAATGTGAATTATTCTTAGGCCTGCACCATATGATAAATCACCTAGTTAATTAAAAAATTCTGGTATTGAGGATATTAATTAATACAACATCAATTCTTGGTCAGGGTGGCCATTCTCATTTTAAATACCAGGCAGTCCCAACAGCCATTTCTTGAACACAGACTTGGTTGGCAAAAAGTTATGCTTTTCTTGACTAGAAAAGAAGAAGCTCTGAACTAGTATGGCAGACAGGTAAGTGAATGAGCATTTACTACATGACAGTGTTGTAAGTACTATTTTGGAGGTAGGCAAAAGGCAACTGAGAGCAAAGAGCAGAGATACCTAGATCAGAGTGGGGGTGTCAGAGGATTCCTGGGGGATAAGCTTCAACTGATACTGGAGGATAAGTAAGAGTTATTAGATGATGGAGGGGCTGAGGGCATCCCAGCCATCACCAATGCAGAAACACGGGAGACACCAAGCAGCTTAGGATGGTGGAAGTGAAATACGCATGTGGAAGGGGTGGGAGATGATGGTAGAAAGTAGGCAGCGGCTAACCACTAGGGACTTTGTTAAGCTTCAGAATTTGAACTCTGGCTGCAATTTATGGGGTACACAGAAGGACTTCTAAACAGAACAATGACCATTTATTTAACTCTCCCAAGACATTTTTTTTTAACCATGACCACACTTGCGGCTAGTCATAATTGCATGGCAAATAAGGAAATGAGCAATTACTCCTATCTGTAGGGTGTTATAGGGAAAACCTTGACTATCTGTTAGGCTCTGATCAACAGGACTTCCAAGGAGTGACTGGGTCATTGTTCTCATGGGGCTTAACCAAAGGCCTTGGGCAGAAAGACAGCACTTTGAGAGAAGGAGGCTTTGTACCAGAGGGCGGGTACTGATTCAAATTCATGTGTGTTCAGTCCCAGCTGGGGCCTTGACATTGATCTTCTGTACTCCGGGATCTGAAATAAATTCAGAAATATAGCCCTTTGGAATGAAAGCAGAAATAAGGGTGGGAAAGAAAGGGGAAATACAGAAAAGAATTAGCCCCACTTTAGTGAGAAATTCCCAGCAGGGTATTCTTTTAAGTAGCATGTATTCTGTTCTATTCCATTAATTTTAAAAGGAGGACTACTAGAAATGACTTATCTGAGTAACCCGAAAGATTCAGATCAGCTAGTCAACTAATGGGACCCAGGTCACCTTCTACATGAATGATGCATGAGTAGATGATAGATACAAAGAGCTTTGCTAAGTCTGCTGATGTTTAGTGTCTGAGAAATTGAAGGGTTTCAGTCAAATGAATAAAGATTCTTCCAGTATAGTGATTTCCTGTGTTGTGGAAGATTAACTAATGTATGCTTTTGCTAACAGTTTATTTTTCTGCTTTGACAAAGAGAAAAATTAAGGAAGAATAAAGAGTGGTATGCACACATACTAGAAAGATGGGAGATTTATAGAACTGCACTGTTTTACTGTTTCTGAATGACCCTTTTTAAGTGGAAAAGAGACCTGTGACCTTATTTGCATTTCAAATATTCCTGGAGTGGAATAGTGAAGATCAATGAATTGATTGTCAGAGAAACAGCATGAGTGACAAATTTCTTAGTAAAGAGAAAAGAAATACGAAGGAGGAGGATAGTAAGGTCTTCTTGATTCAGAAGTAATGGAACAAAAAGGTCTCTTCTATTCTTGGTCTCATTTTTCTAAAATTCCAATAATCTGTGAGGATGAGGAGAAAAATGCTGACCTGAAAAGTACAGTTAAATATTTTCTCAGCACATGACTATGTGATACTTGAATATGGCCCATCATTGGGGGTAGGCCGAATTTACCCTTGTCTAGGGGATATTGTGGGAGGCAATACAATGTAATAGAAAATGGGTTGTATTTGGAAGCTGAAAACCACCTTTCCGGAAACCTAGCCCTCAGCCACTCAAGGCCAGAGGGTGGGCTTCTTTTCAGAATAGTGAAAATACTTATATGTTCAGGGGAAGTCCCACTGCATAGAGTGGGGTGTATGTTAGCCCTGTGTCTCCAACAAACTAATCACTTTAGTGCGTAGTTGTTCCAAATCTGAACGATCTACAAATATTAATCTCTAATAATCGCTGACTGGCTTAGGGCATCTTGAATAGCATCACTTGTGGAATATCAGTGGTCCTGTCTATTTGGAGCTGCAGCAAGTTCCGTGCAGCTTCTTTCATGGTCCTCCTCCATTTTGGGGTGAGGATCTGGCTTGTAGACATTCCCTTCAGTTCATTACATCTCATTTCCCACTTTGTCTGAATGGAGGGAGCCTGAGATAAGGATATACCCTGATTCATGGGCAGGTATAATGGTTTGCAGGTTGGGTAGGGACTTGGCAAGAAGAATGAAAGATTGTTGACTTAGAGGTTTGGGGAACAGAAATATAGTTAGAAGTCTCAGAATGAGCCCAGAGTTAGAGAATTTGTGTGTCTGTGTTGATGCTCTTTGTAATGAGTTGTGTCCCCCTCAAAAATATGTCCAAATCTTGACTTCCAGTAACTATGAATATGATCTTATTTGGACATAGTGTCTTTGCAGTTGTATTTCAGTTAAGACTCTTAAGATGAGATCATCTCAGATTTAGATGGTAGGCCATAAATCCAATGACTTGTGTCCTTATAAGAAAGAAGAAGAGATTTGAGACATGGAGGCACACCAGGGAGAAGGCCATATGAAAACAGGAGCAGAGACTGGAGTTATGCTGCTGTGAGCCAGGCAATACCTGGAACCACCAGAGGCTGGACGGGCCAAGGAACCTTTGAAGAGAGCATGGTTCTGCTGATATCTTGACTTTACACATCTCTAGAAAAGATTTCCACAGTCTGTGGAATTGTGTGAGAATAAGTGTCTGCTGTTTTAATCCACCAAGTTCAAGGTAATTTGTTACAGCAGCCCTGGACACATAATATACTTGTGAAAACACCACCACGCTGGAGACTCCAGTTACAGCTTCATGCCACTGAGTGAAAAGGCCAGAGAGGGGATATAGTGTTACTGGATTGACTGATCTTGACGCTAAAAGGAAAATGGGATCACTGCTACAGAGGGAGAGAGACGGGGAGGAGGGTGGACACCCAGAGGCAAAAGTTAATGGAAGACTCAATCATCCTGTACAGATAGGACCACCAAAGACTCAGGTCTCTCAGGAGTGAAGCTCTGGATCACTCAGTGAGGTCAAGAATCCCTAACTGAGGTTCGGGTGAAGAGGGACCTTAGAATGGGTAGGGAATTGGGTAGGTATCTGTAAATACCACCTATTGACTCTTTTTGATTGAGTTAAACATGTATTTTTACACTTTAATTTTCTTCCTCCTTCCTTCTTCCTTCTTTTCTGTTTCCTCTGTTATGTTTATAGGGTCAATTCATAGGAATTAGCTTAATACTTTGGTTTAGAGGGTGCAGAATATCAGGAGAAGATCATGATGGGACTAGTGTAAGAATGAACACTCAGCGATCTTGCACTTGAAACTGGGTGCAGGGCCTGATGAAACTTTGGGTCTTTGGGTGGTCTCCACACTTTGCGCATAAGGTGATAGTTCATTGATTATATGAGGGATAGTTACATTGTGTTAAGCCACCGTATTTTAAAAAAGCAGATGCATGGGAAGAAGAATATATGTTGATATGGAAAAGATGAGATGGACATTTGTCAACTGTTTTGACATCTAGTATCTAAAGTCACTATCTCTGTGTGGAAGATTCACTACTTTATGAGTCTTAGGGAGGCTTAGACTGCCTCCTACATAAAAGCCAAGCACTTTTCCAGCCTCCCTTGCAGATAGGGCACAGGCACATGACCTGGGCTCCACCAATCAGAATTCCCCACCCAGAGTTGGAAACTAGAGCTAGAAGATGAGAAGAAGCAGGAGTCACAAGGGGACCTGGTGGCAGCAGCTGTCCCCCTATCCAGTTTTGAAGGGCAGTGTGGTGAGGTTTTAGTGCTCTTATCAGTGTCCTGTGTTGGTGGCTTGGAGATGTAAGCTGTAGTGTCTGTGTTTAGCAGTGTCTTCCCAGGGCTATTCTGTGAGCCACCCAATATCTTATTAATAAGTTCTTTTTCTGCATAAATAAGCTAAGCTTGGTTTCCTTGCCTGGAGGAATCTGACTGATATAGTAAATCATTAGGGTTCTAATTATCTTTTAAAAATACATCTTTTTATTTTATAAATACCAAAGAATATATATATATATATATATATATATATATATATATATATATATATATATATACATATATATATATGATAAAATATAAAAAATTAGTTTTATCACCTATTCAGTATGTCTAAACAATATTTAGCTCTGCTTATTTTTGAGCTTTATGAAATAGTACCAGTTTTGTATATAGTCTTCTGGTATCGCCAATTTTTAAAAACTCAACACTAGTTCATATATCTAGGTAGTAGGAGAATGAAATTAGTGACATGTTTACTTTTTGTATTTTAAAATATTTATCACATATTGAGGTAGAAAATTTTATTTGTTACACATCCTCCACTAGAATTGCTTACAAGAGAATCTGACAGACCTGGAGAAGAACTACACATTCCAGGGAATGCTTTATGCCTTTTTTTTTTTTTTTTTTCCACAAGCAGCAAAGGAAGAACAGGTACATGAAACTACTGTGTCATCCAGGTTTCCAGAGGGGCTGTGACTAGTTGGCTGGACAGAAGTCTTGGTGGTGACACATTCAGGAAGGGCCAGCAGGTGGGGAATGGTGACAGTGGAGATAGCATTGTATCAGCAAGGAAAGATGAGAGACAAAAAGCCATGGTTTCTGGCTTTCAGGCAGAGCGTATGTGTGTGTGCACACATATGCACATATGTGTGTGTAGAGATTTGAGAGAGCAAGAAGCCCTGGAGAAATTTTAGGTTGTGTAATATCTGAAGAAAAGAGAAAAGGGGATTTTAAAGAAGTGTTTTTATACGACAAATATGATTTCTTCTAATATTCTTCAAAAGATGAAAGCAATACTTGGATTGCCTTTAAAATTTTTTAATGAACTTTATTTTTTAGACTAGTTTCAGCTCTACAGGAAAACTGAGACAATGGTACAGAGTTCCCATATACCTGTACCCAGTTTCCCCTATTATTAACATCTTAACATTAGTATAGTACATTTGTTATGATTAATGAACCAATATTGATATATTATTATTAACTAAAGCCCCTAGTTTCTTCAGATTTCCTTAGTTTTTCCCTAATGTCCTTTTTCTGTTCCAGGATCCCATCCAGGGTACCACGTGACATTTAGCTGTCATGTTTCCTTAGACTCCTTTTGGCTGTGGCAGTTTCTCAGGCTTTCCTTGTTTTTGACGACCTTGCCAATTTTGAGGGGTACTGGGGAGGTATTTTGTAGGATATCCTTCTATTTGTCTCCTGTTTTTCCTATGATTAGACCAGGGTTGTAGTACCTGGAGGAAGACCACAGAGGTAAAGTGCCAATTTCATCATATCATATCAAGGCATGCACATACTGTCAATGGATTGTCATTTTGTTTCTTGGACTTTTAAAAAAATTCAGCTTCATGTAATAGTTGGAACTGAAGGACCATAGGATTTTTTTCTGGTTGCAACTGAATATAGAAGAAATATCTGCTTATTAAAAAAATCATAAAAAATATTATATATGGCTTCTAATGAAGACTGTCACATTCTAGAAGCTGCCATTGAGTGTTGTACATTATATTCCTTAACCCCAGCTCTCTCTCTTTCCCTAGGCCTCTTTGCTCCTGTGGGATGGATGGATCTTGGGCAGCTGGTCCTTGCTGGTGCCTATTTGGTATGTTATTTCCCTTGCTCAGCTGTCATTTTCATTTGGGCTCTAATATTAGGAAGAAGTAACTCTAGATCTGGCTTCTCCTTTTCACCTCAACAGGCTTCCCATTCCCTACTCAGATCCATCCTGCCTGTCTAGGCTAGCGAGAGGGAGTTTTTCATATATTTGTTTATTTTCTCAACACTTTTGGAGCTCTCTTTATAGAATCTTGGAGACACTAATTTGTACATACCTTAGGGATGGGAAGTGCCACCATACAGAATGTCATATTAGATCCTTTTATGTCATATACAATGTACATAATGCTCTGTTAGAGTTTGGAAAGTGCTTTCACGTACGTGAGGTTTTGACTCCCACACTAGATTCGTGAGGTAGGTAGGCCATGTATTACTGTCTCGCTTCTGTAGGAAGTAGAGGGGTAAGAAACTTAAATAACTTGCCCAAGATGACACAAGTGAATGACAAGGACAGACTTCCATACGGGGCCTGCTGGCTGCAGGTTATTACCCCAGTGCATTGGTTTGTTAGCGCTGCTGTGACAAAGTACGATAAACTAAATAACAGAAACCTATTGTCTCACAGTTCTGGAGGCTAGAAGTCCAAGATCAGGGTGTCGGCAAGGCCGTACTCTCTCTGAGGGAGCCAAGAAAGGATCTGTTCCAGGCCGTTCTCCCAGCTTCTGGTAGTTCCTTGGCTTGTGGCAGCGTAACTCCAGTCCTTGCAGGGCGTTCTCCCTGGGTGTGCCTCTGTCCTTTGTGCTCCCCCTTGGCACTTAAGCCACACTGCCTCTCTCGTTGTCCCTCATTTATTTTATCCACGCCGCACTGTGTGGTTTCTACAAGAGGTCTAGCATACAGTTTGGAAGCATCTCTAATTTCAGATCTCAAGATTGTCTCTCCCATGTGTGGGGAGAGGTTCTCTGCATCCATTGCCCCTACAAAAGGCGTAGGCGCTCCCGACAGCCCTGCTGACTGACTTCCTTTCAAAATGCCACAACCATTGAATACAGTAAATTTGTTCTACTAGAAAGGGTGGGTTGTAGTCAGCAGGAGTAAAAGCCATGCCACTTATTGGTCTAAAAAGGTATTTAGCAGCTACAAATAACCTCCTGGATTAATGGAATCAACAGTCTTTAGGTCTCCAGATGTAAAGGGACCATTTATTCGACATCCATTCATTTATTCAACAAGCCGTGGTGCCGGTTTGGGTCGAGCTAATTCTGAATCGAGGCTGCTGTCCTTCCTCTTAAGGCTTTCTTCAATAATTATTCTGTTATTGACACATCACTGACCCAGGCATGACTAATGGGTTAGTATTACTGAGAGATGCAGCTAAAGGTCACCTCGGGGAGGGGGCAGTGGGGGGAGCTGTGCTGACATTTCCATGGTGCAATGGTGGAGCAAATGGAGATTTTAAGGGGGCAGACCCCACTCAGCCTTTGCAGGAGACTAGAGTGCCATTACAATGCTGCATAATCAAATCTCTTCCTTTTCTGCAATCTTTGTTCCACTTATTAATTAAGTGCAATGACACAAGAGGGTGAGTGCTGGTGGTCTGTGGCACACTTTGGTGTATTGTTAGCATAGTGGCGCAGGCTTGATTATCGTCAGTGTGAACAGTAGCAGGTTACTTATTGGGTAATAAGACTGACCCAGGAGTGTCTTTATGAGAGTTGAAAAAGGAATTTTCAGATAAAAGAGAAAAAAATATTTTTAATGAAATTTAGAAAATGGGATCAGAGTATAATTTATGGACCAAATCTTGCCCTCCGGCATCTGCAAAGATAGAAAGAAGACAGGGAGGAGGAAAGAATCCAGAGCTCAGGAAATTTCTCATTAGTTCTATCTCTCCTTTTCCTGTCCATCTGTAACCCCAAGTCAGTGGATTGTCCACATTTGTAGGCAAGGTTTGCTATCATCTCAGGATGCCTTTTTTCTTTCAAATACTGGAGGGCTTTCCTGGAAAAGACTCTAGCTGATCACTTTTCTCCATCAGTTTTCCTGTGTGTAAAATGGGCAGATGAGTCCTTGATACAGTATTGCCTCACAGAAAGTTTGGGAGACACAATGAGTATAAAGATCTTTGTGCTCTATGTGGGAAGGCGTGCTGGAAACACGAATCAGTCCTCATAGATCAGTGCCGTGCCCACTGAGATGACGCAACAAATGTTTTCCGAATGAATAGATGAACTGGAAAAGGCCTTTTTTGTTTGCTTGCTATGGTGGATGTGGGCATGTGCTGCTTAGATCTTCTCTCTTTCCTGAGGTCTGATGCCCCAAGCTGCTAGCCCCTTCTGGGTTGTCAGCCCCAGGTTGTTCTGGGTAGGGAGATCAGGCTGGTATAAGGCCATGCCCTCTTCCTGGGGCAACTGCATCCAATGACTGACTCATGGAAGGGTAGGGTTCCTTGGCCCTCTCACCCATATGGAACAGTGTTGAGTGGTCAGTCATCTTCAGAACTCCGCAGAGGGTCGGCTGAGATGTCTGTTGAAACTGCATTGCATCCCGACTTCTCTCTCTGCCCAGTTTTGTTTCCTTCCCTTCCTTCCATAGTTGTTGTATCCCAGGAGCACCCCCTAAAAGTGTCCTGCACACTAGTCTCTGTCTGAGAGTCGGCTTCCTGGGGCACCCAAGCGGCAACATTCATGAGATTATGCAGGTGTTATGTGCTGTGCTACAAATGGGAGAAGATTTGGGGGCTGACTGGACAGGGTGGAAAAGACATGTGATACTCATCGACTGCTGAGAGGACTCTTGTTTATGATTAGAACTTTTGTGTGGACTTCGCAGGCTGGAACACAGCAGATTCCACCAGCAGCCTCACCCTACCCTGTCCCTGCTTTAGTCTGGTATCTAATGGCTATGGCCTTCTTGGAGCCAAACTTTTTTGATTCTCTCCCTTTGAAGGCTGGAACATGTGGGGCCGGGTGTACTGGAAACATGACTATATTATTATACAGCAGATGTTAATGAAGAATGGGCACATGAGGTTAATAGTACTTTTTGATTGGCTTATTGCATTTTGAAGAGAACATTGAAGCTATTAAAGCGTGCAATTGGGAAACAGCCTCTGATGACATCTACATATTTCTGTGACCCATATTTAAAGGGTTTCATTCAGCTCTCTAATAAGTGAAGGGAACAATTCTGACAGTGCCTTCTCTTTATTGCCTTCCCCCATTTTTCTTTTTCCAGGGCAGGTGACATAATGCAGACCTTCTGTGCATCCTGAATCTATGTTTATTTGGTCCTGCTGTTCGGTTGGCTCTATTGTTAGGAGAAGAGAATATGAGAGAAGAAAAGTTATGCTCCTTAGAGGCTTTTCTAATTAACTGTTTGAAAGAGACTTTTAAAAAATGCCTAAGTGTAAGGTTATTTGTATGCCTAATTTCGTTTTTATGCTACACTTACTTTTAAGTGTAATTTACCAAGGTTTAACACTTGTATTCTTTCAGGGGCATTACATAGAGCATTGCACATTTATTATAGCCCTTTAAATGGCGGTATTTTATTTCCATATGCTTTTAAATGGTTATTGAGTGGATTTGGTGCTCTTCCTGCAGTTAAAGTGCATTTTTTTTTATTGTGCGTAAATGGTAAATAATTGATACCTGCCATATGCTTCTCTCTCCCCTTCTGAGCTCCCCTTTCCCTTCCCCTCTTCTTTCTCTTCCCTTCTCTGTTCCTATTGGTTTCTGCTCTAATCTTGCTCTTTATCCTTTCCTCTTCTCTCTCTGCAGGTCTCCACTGCTTTCAACACCATTTCCTTGCCTCTCAATATGCTCATTTGAGGGGTTGGTGGTGGTTCACATGGATTCTTTTTTGTTTTGTTTTGTTTTGGTTTTTGTTTTTGTTTTTGTTTTTGTTTTAGCATTTTTTATTGATTTATAATCATTTTACAATGTTGTGTCAAATTCCAGCGTAGAATACAATTTTTCAGTTATACATGAACATATATATATTCATTGTCACATTTTTTTCTCTGTGAGCCACCATAAGATCTTGTGTGTATTTCCCTGTGCTCAGATGAATTCTTGAGACCAGTGCATTACCCGGTGGGGGATGAAGGAGGCGGGTAAGGGCATACAGCTTTTAATTAGGTGATGCCCAGATCAAGAATTCAAAATAAGAGAGTGGTTTCAGGGAACAATTGTTTTTTTCTTTCTTTCTTTTTTTTTTTTTTGTATATATATTTTTATTGAGGTATAGTCAGTTTACAACGTTGTGTCAATTTCTGGTGTACAGCATAATGCTTCAGTCATACATGAACATACATACATTCGTTTTTATATTCTTTTTCACCATAAGTTACTACAAGATATTGAATATAGTTCCCTGTGCTATACAGTATGAACTTGCTGTTTATCAGATTTTGTGAGAATCCTCCCATATTTCGAAATGAGAGGCACTGCCAGAGTTCAGTAGGTGTTCTGTGCGATTCAGTGGGTTTGTAGATGTAATTCTTGGTGTATTTGTGGAAGAGGGCTAGCTGTGAGTTTCTCTACTCTGCCATCTTGGCATCTCCCGCATTTCTTGAAAATATATATGTGTATATTTTTTTTCTTCAGATTGGTAATTGATACTAGGCTATTCTTGTTGCCTCTGCTTCTCTAACGAGTGACAACCTCTAGAAGCTTGAAATTAAGGGAGATGTGGCCAAGTATGTGGCTGAGATCATTCTTAGCAGGCAAAGCTTCTCAAGCTGAACAGTTTGAAAGGATCTCTCATTAAGGAAAGAGGAGGATAAACAGTGCAAGAGGATATTTAAAGAATATTCAGTTGGATGAACTTGTTTTGCAGAAATTCTTGCTATATAGAAGCCACATAACTATAGAAATTTTGATTTCTTTGCTTCTAAGTCCCCAGAAGGCAAAAAAAAAAAAAAAAAAAAAAAAAAGAAATCAAAATCCATTTATAGATCTTACAGCCCACCAATACTAGAAGAGTTTTTCTTTTTGAAATTTTAGAAAGGAGTTGAAAATTTAATTGGAAATATAAGGAACCCAGAATAATCAAAATAATCTTGAAAAAGAAGAAAAAGTTGGAAGACTTATATTCTCAATTTCAAAACTTACTACATAGCAACAGTATTAAGGCAGTATGGTACTGGGATAAGGATAGACATATTGATCAATGGAATAGGAATGAGAGCCCAGAGGTAAATCTATAGTCAGCTAGTTTTTTGGGAGAAAAAAGCCAACATCATTCAACGGAGAAAGAACAGACTTTTCAGCAAGTGGTGCTGGTACACCTGGACAGCTATATGCAAAAGAATGAAGTTGGATCTCTGCCTTACACTTGTACAGAAATTAACTTAAAATGGATCAAAGGGCTAAATGTAAAAGCTAAAACTATAAGACTCTTAGAAGAAAGCACAGAAGTGAATCTTTGTGACTTTGGATTTGGCAATGGATTCCTAGATATGACACCAAAAGCACTAGCAACAACAACAGCAGAAAAGATAAATTAGACTTCTTTAAAAACTTATTCTTTGAAGTACACTATGAAGAAAATGTAAAGACAACATGCAGAATGGGTGAAAATATTTCCAAATCATATATCTGATAAGTATACTTAAAATATGTATTTAGAATATATAAAGAATTATTACAGTTCAATAATAGACAACCATATTTAAGAATGGGCAAATGATTTGAGTAAACACCTTTCCAAAGAAAATAACCAAAAGACCAACAAGCTCAAGGAAAGATGCTAACCATCATTAACTATCAGGGAAATGCAAATCAAAGCCACAATAGGATACCACCTCACACCAGCTATGATAAAAAAGACAGGCAGTAACAAGTGTTGTCAGGCTGTGGAGAAATTAGAATCCTGTAAGTGACTGTAAAGTGTTACAGTCATTTTGGAAAATAGTCTAGTAGTACCTCAAAAGATTAAACTTAGAGATGCCATATGGAGTAGAACCTAGCAATTCCACTTGTAGGTGTATATGCAAGACAAATGAAAACATATGTCCACACAAAAACTTGCACATGAAGTGTTCATAGCAGCATTACCTGTAATAACTAAAAAGTAGAAATAAACCAAATGTCCATCAACTGATGAATGAATGAATAAAATGTGTTATATTCATACAGTGGAATATTATTTGGCCATAAAAAGAAGCGAAGTACTGATACATGCTACAGCATGGATGAACTTTGACAACATTATGCTAAGTGAAAGAAGCCAGTCACAAAAGTCCATATATTGTGTGATTTCATTTATATGAAGCAGCCAGGATAGGCAGAAAGTAGAGACAGACAGTTCAACAGTGGCTGCCTAATGCTGGAGGCAAATGAATGGGGGAGGATGGGGGTGATAGCTAAAGGTTATGGGGTTTCTTTCGGGGGTGAAAAAATGTTTGAAAATTGATTGTGGTAATGATTGGGTAACTATGAATATGCTAAAAAAGCATTGAGTTAAATGCTTTAAATATCTGAATTGTATGGCATGTAAATTATATCTCAGTAAAACTGCTATCCAGAAAACCTATAATCTCCAATAATTTAAAATAAAAAAATAAGTTGGAGCATTTTGAAGTTGTGGAAGGTGACCCTTCCCCGAAATCAAAGCTGCAACTTCTTTGAATAATAATTTCTAAAACTCAAGAGACACTTGGTGTAAGTAAGCAATTATTCCTATTTTACAGACACAATAATTGAGACTCAGAGTGTTAAATGACTTGCCCCAAAGTCATACAGATAACTGGTGATCATGATGGGGAACCTAGATCTTCCCACAGCCTCTTAGTGCAGGATTGTCATTATTACCAGTTCTTATCAGAGTTTCTTCTCGGAGTCCTCTGGAGGCAGCAGAAATATGAAACAAAGCTGCCTTTGCCTGTTTCTTTATATTGTTGTTATTAACTAACCCAAGCCTATTTTTAATGCACAACTCTCATGTCCTCTTTGGTAGACTGCAGGAGCCTTGAAGAAGTTTGAGGTGGGTGAGAGTTATTCCCGCACGACCTTTCAATCAGTTGATAGACTGACCTCAAGACAACCTGTCTTAAGGCAAATTCTGGGGCACATGTGAACATTAAACAGTCAGAGAAGCAGGCAGACACAAAGTAGCTCATACAATCTGTTTTGCAAACGTGATGCCATCCCAGGGTTCTATCTTTTTGTTTGTGTTCACCCCCACTTGCATGAAAGGTCCACTGAGGCAAATATGGTGATATTCCAGAGGTAGGATTCTGTTCCTCTACAGTTTAGACAACAGAAATCCTCCTGGCTAATGGCTGGACCTGGGACCATTCAGAGATCAAGCCCTGGGCATCATCTCAAAGAGACAGGCTTTGGGTCCAGCTAGATTCTGATACCCTATGTAAGCAGGGATGTGGAGAGTCTCAAATATTTTAGCCAATCTATATGTTTTGAGTACATTTAACTTCACCAATAAAGAACATTTTAAACCTTTTGAACCTCAGGTTTTACTTCTGTAAAATGAGGTATTTGAGGAGAGTAGCGTTACAAATATGTGGAGACTTGTATGGTGCACTAACTAAAAAGCCATTAATTTATTTAATAAATCATCACTTTAAATATGTCTAAAATTCACTATGCTAATTAGGAAAACCTTGGGTACTGATTGAGATACAGAAGACAGAAACATTTGTAGTAGCTGCTTCTAGAGGAGTCCTTCCAAATAAGATGCTAACTGGGCCCCCAGGAGTATAGATTTTCCATTAAGGCAGCTGACTGCCCCTGGAGTGGAAGCTTAAACTAACTAGCATATGCAGAATATCTCACAGTCTAGGCTGAAATGTTTCAAATTAAATTATAATTAATAAATATGCAACAAAACTCCAAGCAATGAACTAGGGCTGTCACTTGCTTTGCATATTTTAATTACACATTGTGATGCTTATATCCTCAGGCTTGTTAGCAAATGATACAATTTTTCTTAAAAAATTTTGTTATAGACTTTTTAAAGATTACTTTCCTTTTACAGTTATTACAAAATATTGGCTGTATTCCCTGTGTTCTACAATACATCCTTGAGCCTGTCTTATACTCAGTCATTTGTACCTCCCACTTCCCAACCCCTAAATTGTTCCTCCCCCACTTCCTCACTGGTATCTACTAGTTTTTTCTCTATATCTATGAGTCTCCTTTTTTGTTATATTCTCTAGTTTTTTATTTTTTAGATTCCACATGTAAGTGATAACATATGATATTTGTCTTTCTCTGTCTGACTTATTTCACATGGCATAATGCCCTCTGATTCTATCCATGTTGCTGCAAATGGCAAAATTTGTGTGTATGTGTCTGTTAATGGACACTTAGGTTGTTTCCATGTCTTGGCAGTTGTAAATAATGCTGCTATGAACATAGGGGTGCATGTATCTTTTTAAATTAGTGTTTTTTGTTTTTTGGGGTTTTTTTGGATGTATACCCTGGAGTGGAATTACTAGATCATATGGTAATTCTATTTTTAGTTCTTTGAGAACCCTCCATACTGTTTTTCACAGTGACTGCACCAATTTGCATTTCCACCAACAGTGTACAAGGGTTCCCTTTTCTCCACATCCTTGCCAACATTTGTTATTTGTAGACTTTTTGATGATAGCCATTCTGACAGGTGTGAGGTGATTTCTCATTGTGATTTTGATTTGCATTTCCCTGATGATTAGCAATGTTGAGCATCTTTTTATGTTCCTGTTTGCCATCTGCATTTCCTCTTTGGAAAAATGTCTATTCAGTTCTTCTGCCCATTTTAAAAAAATTGGATTGTTTGTTTTTTTTGATGTTGAGTTGTATGAGCTATTTATACATGTTGGATGTTAATCCCTTATCAGCCATGGCATTTGCAAATGTTTTCTCCCATTCAGTAAGTTGTCTTTTTGTTTTGTCAATGGTTTCTTTTGCTGTGAAAAAGCTTTTGAGTTTAATTAGGTCCCATTTGTTTATATTTCCTCTATTTTAAGAGGTGGATCCCCCAAAATTTGCTTCGATTTATGTCAAAGAGTGTTCTACCTACATTTTCCTCTAGAAGTTTTATAGTATTCACTCTTACATTTAGATCTTTAAGCATATTTTTCAGATCAACTACAGTAAGAATGGGTAGAAATGGAAGATATAGAAAATTGATAGAAAGAAAAAGAAAAAAACAGAGACAGAGAGAAATAGAAACTGAGGAAGAAACAGAGTGGTATATTTAAGATTCAGAGTCCCAGAGAGCGACACAGAGAGAAGCAGAGACTGAGCGCTAAAATGGTCAGGCATCCTCAGGTTTCTCATTTTTTAATTTCCATGTGATCCCTTCAAAGACCTCCTTTCCACTGCCAAGAGTAGTTAAGTCCGTCTCATCAAAACTATCTTCAGTCTGGCTGGAGGGATAAACAGAGGTCAACAGAAATATCTTCTGAGAACCCAAATGTTCATTGCAGCAATACTTACTGTAGCCAGGACATGGAAACAACCTGTCTCCATCAATGGATAAGGAAATGTCATATACATACAAATTTCAGCCATAAAAAAGAAGGAAATTCTTCCATTTGTGACAAGGATGAACCCCAAGGGCATTATGCTAAGTGAAATAAGTCAGACAGAGAAAGACAAATACTCTATGATCTCACTCATATGTAGAACCTAAAATATCCAAATTCATAGAAACAGAGAATAGATTGCTGGTTGCAGAGGTGGAGGATAGGGAGTGGAGGAAGTGGGGGAAGGGGGTCAAAGGGTACAAACTTCCAGTTACAAGATAAATAAGTTCTGGGGATATAATGTACAGCATGGCGATTATAGTTAACTACACTGTATCATATATTTGAAAGTTGCTAAGAGAGTAGATCTTAAAAACTCTCATCATGAGAAAAAAATTGTTACTATATGAGTGATAGATGTTCACTAGACTTACTGTGATAATCATTTTGCAATGTATACGGATATCAAATTATCACACTGTACGCTAATATGATGAACTAATACAGTGTTATATGTCAATTATATCTCAATAAAATTTGAAAAAAATGAGAAATATCTTTTGAGGGAATTAACCTAAGCTCATTCTCCTTTTGTGAGTCTGGCTGCTGAGCTGTCAGGGATGTAGGAAGGGTTTTCCCTAGAGCAGGATGGCAGTGCTCTACCAACTATCGCAGATCCAGGGGACTCTTTCATGTAGGTGACGTGAATGATTGACTGTGGGCAATGATATGGGGGCTTTGGAAAAGAATCTCCTTACCTCACTATTTCTATTCATTGCCTGCCTTGGCTTTGCCACTTAATGTGGTGTTGGACAAATTTCTCAACCCTTCTGGATCTCAGATTCCACCTTCATAAAATGAGGACTAATGCCATAAATATGTATGTACTGTAAAGACCTGAAAATACTTCTTTTCCTTAATTCATTCTCTCTCTCTCTTTTTTTTGGTAACAGTTTTTTTTTTTTTTTCATTAAGAGTATCTTTTTAAAATGTCAGTGTCTCTAGGAGAGGTACATTAAGATAAGTTTTTCTCAAATGCTGATCAAAGTGCCCCTAATGGAGGAGGAAAATAAACAGTTAGACCCCTGAGATCCGGGGAAGGATTTGGAAGCTTTCGCCTCAAGCTCAAAATTTATGTGCAGTTTTATGATTTATTTTATTTTAAAAGTCTGTGAATTTTGCATTTTACTCCAAGTTTGCATACTACTATAGTTTGTAATGCTCTAAAAAAATGGTGTTTCCCCTATTATTGGCACTCCAGGAAAATATACCGTGTTTATCCTGTGGCTTCTTGTCCTCCTGGCACGTTGCCATATACTTCTCAGAGTCTATAATCCCTGGCTTGAGTGGGGTGGCCTTTTGTATCAACTAACACACTAGCAAATACGGCTACAAAAGAAATAGGACTCCAGTTTTGTCTTGAGGCCATTGGGCGTGGTATTCAAATCTAGGCTACTCTAAGTCTCCAGCTAGAAACTATGTTGATTTTATTCTCAGACTGAGTCAAAAAGGTGATAAGAGAAGAAGTGGGTTGTAGAACTAATTTAGAGGTTTTCTGAGCTTCTCAGCATCCTAAGAATTTGGCTTTAGTTTTGAGGTCTTCTTGGCCATGTAAAGAATGCCAAAGGATTCTAGTCCTCTCAAAGAAGATCTTTATCCAACTCAATCACCCTAGGCCCCCTGAGGGAGGATAAGAATTTGAAATGGTACTTGAAATATCCTTTCAGGTAATATTTACAGTTTTGGGGCCCTGAATTTCTCAAGGTCCTCTTGGTTTCAAGGTGCAAGCATTACTTTAAGATGGCTATGCTAGTGAGAAGGCATCCTCTATTTTTCTGCAACAACTAAATTAAAGATCCTGCTGTCATGAAAAGGTACTAAAAGGTTAAATGTTCCTTGGAAGAGGATCTCTTTAGAGTCATCTCTCAACAAGTTGTCTTAGGCTACATAGATTGTCTCAATCATTACTAACAGATGCATCTGCAGCAAGACAATTTTGCAAGCCCAGGCAGAAAAGAACTCATGCTTTTCTGAAATCTTTCCCTTGGCTCATATTAAAACTAGCCAGGAGAAGAGACATAGCAAAGTTTATTAGGGACAGTTCCCTAGAGGAGAAAATAATGGGGATAATGAGACAAATATTCGTAAGGCATCCTGGGGCTTCTGAAATAAGCAGACTCTGATCCACTGAAATAGCTGGTGGAGAAATAGCTTTGTTATACATAACTTTAGAAAATGCATTCTGTTGTTAGATTCCAAATACATTTGAAATTTTCTAAGGGGGCTCTAGTCACTTTTAAAAGCGTCATCACCAGGAGTAGTAGCCAACTGAAGAGAAATCAAGTTTGCCTTGCTCATGTAGGTGAGGTAACACTATAGTGTCCTTTGTGGGTAAAATTCCCTCGGGCTTCAGAAATGACCAGACTGAGCAATGTTCACGTTTGGAACCAGAGTAGCCTGCAAGGGTAAGAATGTGGGGAAGCAAAGAGAGGGAATTCCCAACGCTTCTCCAAGCTTGTTTCTCTTTAAGAAGTAAGAACGCAGGCTTAGGGGAAAAGTGTTGGGTCAGTTATTCTGTTTGGGAAGTTTGGGAACCACACCTAGTATAGTCTAACCTTAATCAAGAAGGAAGCAGATGGAGTCTGTATATGTGTGTGTGTGTGTGTGTGTATGTATTTGTGTGTGTTTGTGTATATGAGAGAGAGAAAAAGAGAGAGAGAGAGACTGACGTTCTGATTAAGGTGAGATAAGCCATCTATTTAATGGTCTAAAAGCCATTGCAATAGGCATGTTAGCTCCAAGTAAATGCTGCCAAATGCTCCTTAAGTTAGTACAAGGTCCAGATATGAAGAAAGGAACTTTTCCAAATCACATTTACAGAGACTTGTTTAGTGCATCTTTCCAATAGTATTGTAGCTAGCTGTGACCCTAGATACATAATGGGAAGGTGCAGGAGGGTGTTCTGTGTACCAACCAGGGAGGCTCCTCTATGCATTCACTTCCAGATATGTTGACCATCTTCCCATAGGCCTGGCCTTGGCACCGAGCGTATGAAGTAAATCTGGACATAAGCTGAATGTGAGGAGCTTCTGGTCTATCATGAAGAATCCGTGTAGAGGCATTAGATAGTGGTTAGAGGCATACATGGAGGCATTGAGTGTAGTGCTTAAGCTCACAGGCCTTCTGAAGTCAGACTGACTGCCTGGGTTCATATCTTCCTGTTGCCACTAATTAGCAGTTAAATCTCACTGAATCTCGATTTTATCACTTATAAAATGGGATCAGACCTATATATGTGTAGGATATAGTAGGACCTATAGGGTTATTTTGACTACAAATGAGCTGATATATGTAAAGTTCTGATTCATAATAAACATTCAATAAATGGATTGATATTATGATTATATATAAATACATAATATTACTATTGACATTCATGGAGAAGATTTTGTCAGGAGACCTTTAGTAATCTTCAAATTTGGGAATAATGCCATAACAGCTTTGGAAGCAAAATTTTCTTTACTTCCTATAAGTTACTGCTTTGGGGAGGAAGAGGCAATGAGGCATTCTAGTTTCACAAACCATCTTTCTCCCCTAGAAGGTGCAACATCAAATTAGAGCTCGGAAAATGAAAAATTGCTTCTTGCTATGGACTTATAAAAAAATACATTTTTATTGAACTACAGTCAGTTTACAGTGTTTTGTCAATTTCTGGTGTACAGCACAGTACTTCAGTCACATAGGAACATGCATACATTCGTTCTCATATTCTTCTCCAACATAAGTTACTACAAGATATTGAATATTGTTCCCTGTGCTATACAGTATAATCTTGTTTATCTATTTTATATATATATTATTTATATATATAATATATATATATTTTATATAATATATGTATATATTAGTTAGTATTTGCAAATCTCAAACTCCCAGTTTATCCCTTCCCACCCACTTCCTCCTCTGGTAACCATAAGTTTGTTTTCTGTGTCTGTGAGTCTGTTTCTGTTTTGTAATTACTTACATTTGTCTTTTTTTTTTTTTAAAGATTCCACATATAAGTGATATCATGTGTATTTTTCTTTTTCCTTCTGGCTTACTTCACTTAGAATGACATTCTCCAGGTTCATCCGTGTTGCTGCAAATGGCATTATTTTATTCTTTTCTATGGCTGAGTAGTATTCCATTGTATAAGTATACCACAGCTTCTTAGGTTGTTTCCATGTCTTGGCTATTGTTAATAGTGCTGCTGTGAACATTGGGGTTCATGTGTCTTTTTGAATTAAGGTTCCCTCTGAATATATGCCCAGGATAGGATTGCTGGATCTTACCATGGACTTCTGGAGTTAGACAGCAATAGTCAAAATTAGGACTATTAAATTTTGGAGAATGCAGGTGTTCCATAACACAACAAAGCCAGTGTGAGAACACTTGCTTGCTCAGAGAACAAGAGATGAGCGAGCGCCCAAACACTGTCCTGTGATAAACTCAGAAATTCTGGCTCTGCCCAACTCTGCCAGCTGTTGCCCAACCCCAGGTAGGGGTTTTAGCAGCTGAGTTGGGGTTGGGAGTTGTTGGCTGGGCCAAACCCAAGACTCAATTAGGCCATGACTGCCTGACATTCTGTAGATACTTTCCATTTTTCTGAGATAAGTGTTTGCTTTCTGATTTTGAATGACTATAACTGGACGCTTTGACACATCTATGAAGGGTCAAGCAAGTTCAAGGCAAAGTAGAAGTGCAGGCGTAGCTGACCTTCAACATTCTAGCCTCCTTTTTCTGCATATTTTTCTCCCCTCTGCTGAGCGCTCCATTCTTAGAGGGCTCCTTACTCTCTCCTTCATCAATTTCTGCCTCCGCAAAGAATTTGACATCAGTCATTTATATTTCATAGTGAATTTAAGCCAACACGTTACTTCTCTCAGAAGTAATTTCCCCTTAGCCTCAGATATATGTGGCAGTTGAACTCGTCTTGTATCGGCTTTGACTTGGCTCGTTGACTATGTTCGTTTCAGCATGAAAACAGCTTCAGGGACCCTGTTGTAGATTTCAGTATGAAATGACATGGAAGAAACTTTGGCTTCAGAAGTTTTCATTCACTGATTTTACTTTGATCAAACAAAACATTATCTGTACCAGGAAAAGGAACAATGTTTGTAGGGAAATCAGGAAAAATCCTCTATCAGAAACTGAATATAAGAGCAAAGGGAGGAGAATAAAGAGGGGAGAGATGAGGAGGAACGAAAGGAGGAGGAAAAATAAAGGAAAAGGAAGAGAAATACAGAAAGCATCACCACCTCCTCCTGGCTGAGAACAAGGAGCCCAAATGACAATAGGATGCCTACAATAGTCAGAGCCTGATGTGTAAACAGATGCCACAGGGAACTGCACTGGTTTTTACAGTTCTTTTCTCCTTTGCTTCACAAAATTTTGCCTATGAAAGAACTTCAGAAGCAGCTTACCACTTTTCTCATTTCTTACCTTTTTTACTCAAAATTTGCTCACTTTAAACACACATACACAAAAGAACAAGAACAAAAACAACAGCACACACACACACATACACTCCATTTTAGGACTTTTCTATGACTTCCTACCCTTGCTAGATTTTTTTTCCATCCTGCTCATGACATAGTCCTTTCTCTTGATAATGATTTATTTGAAGATTTTAAAGGTCAAAGTTTATTATATTATTACCTTTAAAAAGGTATGTTAAAAAATAGAACAAAGAATATTCTGAAGAATGAGCCAGGTGCTGTGCGAAACCCAGAAATTTTTCCAATTTTTACTTAAAGGATTTAAAATTTTGCTTTTGAACAGAGATAAAACTAAAGGAAGAAAAGAAGATCATTAAAGCAAAGAGAAAGAAGTCTGAAGTATTCAAAAGTATGATGTTAGCTTTTCTTTTTAATAGATTAAAGTAATCTAAGTAACCCTTGAAACACAGAAGCTTTATATATAGGGTGTGTTGAAAATGATATATCAACTTAAAAATGTTTTTCTTAGAAAATAGCTCTTTCATACTTACAATATCAAACTAAGGATGTTGTAGTTGACGGAAAATGTGTAGTTTGAGGAAATTTGGTAGCTGAGTTAATAGTAAAATTATGAAATAATGGCTTGTATCCAGCCTGAGACAGTGTAGGCTATGATGGCAAAGATCCCACTAATACAAGCCACATGTTCTAATCCACTTGTCCAGTGAATGATTTCACCTTTCTATGTACCACTACTTTAAGGGCTGGAAGAATTGGGGTTTTTCCCAGCAAACTGTGGGTCGCCAGGGTTCCATCTGTCTGCCACTCTCAGACTATATTTATAGTAACCCTCCCCTCTCCCCTGCACTAGAGTCCAACACTGATCTTTTCAGATGCATGAATAAACTCTGTTACAGAGACCATGAGGATAAAAACTATGTAGCAATGACAGTCATTCACTGCATGTTTCCTTTGTGCCAAGCCCAGTCCCTGGTGTGTTCTTCATTCTTCATTATCCCTCAACCTCACAAGTCAGGTAAGACCGACATCTTTAGCCGCACTTCTGGTCTTTGAAAGAGAAAGGTTCTTCCCCATTTAGCTTCCAGGTTAAGCCTTTTCTCTGTGAGCAGGGTCTTTCCATGCTTTGGCAAAAGCATTGCTCATGGTCAAGCTCACAGAGGGTAGATTCGGCGGGAGTCTGTTACTGACCCTTCCGAGTTGGTCTCCAGCAAGGGTCCTCCTGCCTGGTGTCATTCAGGACAGCAGAACCAGACCGAGTTTGGTTCAGAAGCAAAGGAAAGCGTTACTCTTGGATCAGAGCACGGAGAGGTGTGAGGAGGACACAGTCCTCCCAGACGGGCTGACTGTGGGGCTGCTTTATGGGGGCCTCGTCGGCGGGGGAGGGGGCAGAGCGCCCGAGGGTCTGGCACAGGCGCGTTGCTCTCGGCTCCAGATCGGGAGCAGTGTCTCTGCACACCGCCCGCTGTCACCATCTTGAATTGAGTGTCGTGCATGGCGCTCCCACACTCGGTGCCGAGCTGAGGTGTTGGAGCGGCTGTTTTACACTAGGAGCTCGGGACTGAAGTGCCCAGGACAAGGCTTCTGCACTCGGCCCCCTGTGAACAAGTGAGACTAGACTGAGCACAAAGGAAAAGAAAAAAAGGTTAGACTTTATTTCATTACCCATATTCTATTTTTATTTCCCAGGCTTTGCCAGTGACAGGATGAGGGATGCTAGCTCAGTCAGAGCTGGAGTGTTAGAATCCTGCAAAGCAGTGGTGGGTAGCTGGCCCGAGTCAGATGACTCGCTCCCCAAACAAAGCAATTCGGCTGCAGATAGTACTGTGTGGTTTCTGCCTTATAGTTGAGATTTTGGTCTGGAAAACAAGTGGAGAACAGAACACCTATTCGGTTTTTGTCATGTTGTGATGTGACCTGTGCGTGAGTGTCCTCACTCACTTCCTTGTTCTGGGCCACTTGTAAGAGACTTCAAGGCAGTGCCTGGAATGATCATGGGTGTGGGGTCTTAAGTTAGACACTTGGATTTGAACCTCAGCTTGACCACTTATCAAACGTGTGACCTTGGGCAGATCACTCAACTTCTCTGAGTATAAGGAACTTCCTCTACAAAATAAGGGTTAAAGGAGACACACAATATATGCAAAGTGCTTAATGTAGTGCCTGGCACTGGGTAAGCATTCAGGAAAATTACTTATGATTATTATTCTGATCATCAGTCTGAGAGCCCTAAGTAGTGTGTGCTACGTGGACTACGTGCTTCTGAATCAGATTATTAGCCTTGTTAATCATGTTGGAAATACACAATGTCCTGCATATTTTCCTTTCATAAATACACAGTTTGTGATGGTGTTACCAATTGTTTATCTTTTCTTTCTTATACT
Organism: Camelus ferus; assembly: GCF_009834535.1. Classification (NCBI taxonomy): domain Eukaryota; kingdom Metazoa; phylum Chordata; class Mammalia; order Artiodactyla; family Camelidae; genus Camelus; species Camelus ferus. Next base: position 65,877,574 of record NC_045700.1, read on the forward strand.
TCTTATTACTCTCTTATGATATGGGCTATTAGGCAATTTTATGTAAAAATAAAATAACTAACATGAACATAAATATATAGCAAAATACAGAATATATAATGTAAATTTGTAAATAAATATATGTAATTGCCTAGATAAACTTGTATTAGAATATGAAAATTTATCCAGCTTGTTTATTATTTTTGTTGATCTCATCAAATATACTTTTTACAAAATTATAAGTTGTTTAATAACTTTCTTTGGGCACAAAACTGGTAAACAGTATGGTAAATAAATCTAACGAATTGCACTTAGTGGCATGCCATGTATCATGCCACATGTATCTGTGTGTATATGTATCTATACAGATAAATATCTGTAACTGGCCACCTTAAATCAAGAAATTTAAAATATAATTTAGTCTAACATTTCTTAGACAAAAATAAATTATCCATTTTTGGTGTCATTTTTATTGCAGAAAACCTATTTACCAGTTAATGTAGTTAATAAAACTACTTCTGAGGTCCTCTCATATCTAGAGCAGAGGCTTCCTCCTGAAAATTTGCCATTTTGTCATCTTTGAGTTAGTTAACTGAGAACCCTTCATCTTTTGATGAGGTAATTTAAACAGGATTTGTTATCATGAAGGGAAGAACTGTCCCTAAATTCTCTTCATGAGGAAGTTGGTCCCATGGACATTATTTTCCTTTGAGGGTCTGTCTCCTGATAAAGGGAATTTAGTTTTTCACAAAGATCCTCCAATTTTGTTAAAATTGGTTTAATAATATTTCATTTCCTGTGCCAAATATTTGTGTGAAAAAAAATTTTTGACTGTTATAGTTGATCCATGGACTGCTATATGCAGCAGATTGAGCACTGTGTCATTTAGAGGTTCACTTTGGATTTTTTGGAAGAAAAAAGTTGAACCTACAGAAAAATTGAAAAAGTAATATAATCCTGATAATCCTTACTGGACTCCATGATTATTTGAACATTTTGCCAGCTTTGTGCCTGCATACACAATGCATCTATATACCTCGATTTGGATTTGTCTGTGTTTTTCTCTCATGATAAGATTCAGGCTAAACATTTTTGGCAAGACCGCAACACAGCAGAGGGTTGCAAAGCTTTGAGATGAGGTAGGAAGGCGACAATGTCCTTTTTTATAGAAGTAAAGAACATGGTCAGAGTCTTCCCTCAGGTCAGGGGACATGGGGTGACTGTTGCACATTTGGGGAGGGGCTTAGAGAGTTAGTCATTTAGGGATTTTTGTGGACGAGAAGGGTCAAGACAGAAAGATGGTGACTCCTGCCAGGTGGCGTATTTAAATATTTTGATATTCTTGGGTCTAATTTACATAAATCATCAGTTCATGAAGCTTTCCTTCTCCTACATTTCCAAGGCAAGATATATGCCACTGTTCCTACCAGATCTACTCACAACTCCTAGACTGGGCTTCCAAAAGCTTGTTTGTTCCATTCAAGAATGTTTTTGATAGACGTTTATATCAAGTTTGACTTCAATAATAAGATTTATAGACTGGGGTAAGAGCAGGGGAGGGAATCACAGTATGATTTGCTCCAGGCCTTGTACTTACTAAAGTCAGCTCAAAACTTTTTGTTTTATTTTTCATTTCAAAACCATGATTCTCTAAGGACAGGGGGCAGAAGATTACTTAGGAGGAGGAGACATAAGACATTTCCCTTAAGCAGGCATCTGAAGAAAGCATGTTTTCAGTCCTCTAAGAGTAGATGAAACAAATAGGGAGATTGGGGTCAAATGCCCAAAGTCCTAGCGTCTCCAGGAAAAGCTGTAAACCATAGACTGTTCTCCTTAAAATAAAAATTAAAAAGTAAATGACAGAAAAATAAATGATAAACTTCAGAACACTTTCCAGAATTATTTAGTTATTTTTCTTCTTCTAAACTTTTATGTCCTGGGGCATGTTACCTCTGTGGCAAAGATCTTGGAAAACTGATAGAAAAATATTGGCCCAACTCTGTAAACAATGACAAACAGTTTTCATATAGTCCCAGGGAGGATGGGGGTTCCTGGGGCCCATGCTCAAGTTCTTCCTGGGTCCCCAGGCCAGATCATAGGACAAAATGGTAGCTACTAGGATTTTCTTCCACTAGGTGGTTCTATGATAGGCCATTGGCAAAACTGATGATATAAACCTGGCCACCTCTGGCTGTGCTCCAGGCCTCAGAATCTCCTCTGTCCTGACGGGTGTTAGAAGCAGTAGAGCAGGAGAGCGACACCAGAGGGAATTCACTGAAAAACTGAGTTTCCTACTTTCTGTTGTTGTCGATGGCTTTTTGAAGATCGCGGCGGAGTTCACAGAAAAAGTGGCACATTGGCTGTGAATTAATCACCTATGTAATTTCCATCATTGTCTTCCTTTAGTCTCTATGGGCAGGTGGCTCATACATAAGTCCTAAGAAAGCTTAGCCTCAGGATGCCCTGGCAGGGTTGGCATGATGTGAAGTGAGCTCCACACCCCCTGATACCATCCGCATCAGTAGCTGTGATAAAGAAACAACTGCCCCCAGGAAAAGTCAAGGGCGGAGGTCATCTGGCATTCCAAGGGAACTCTCCGCAGCAGGGAGCCTTCTAATTGGCTGGTATTGATTGGTAAATTGTGTCCCCACTGTGATTAATTCTAGCACCCTCCTCCCCTCCAACTCCCACAGCATGAGCGTGATAGGTCAAGGTTTGGGGGCCTCTAAGCAGCCTTTATAAATGGAGCTCAGGTCCTTAAAGGTGCCAGTGTAAGACTGCAGCTTGTTAACTCTCTCCTGGCTGCTAGTGCAAACCTAGGAAGCTGGTTTCATTCAGTTTCCTTGCTCTCACTAATAGCAGCTTAATGGGATGCTAATGTAAGGAACAGAAGTTATCAGATGGCTTGCACGATTTATGATGGATTTATTACCACTCTGAGTTCCCTTGATGTTCAGTGCATCCTTTCCTCATCCATCCCTGTTATTGGCCTCAGCAAATGGTTTCATAATTAATTAATTTTTTTCCTGGAGGGGGTTAAATTATTTTTGCCCTGCTGCTTTTCCTCCATTTTTAATTCCCAGTGGATGCATCTTCTCTGTGCGCTTACCAAAGATGGGATGTACTAGCTAACAGCTGTTCTCTCCATGGTCTCCTCTCGTGCCCACCTTTCCTTCCAGCTAATGCCTACTCATCTTTCTAGAATAGTGGTTCTCAAGCTTGACTTTTCACTGGAATTACCAGGGAGAGCTTTTAAAATACTGATGCCTTGGTTCCATTCCCAGAGATTCTGATTTGATTGGTCTGGGGTACCGCCCAAGGATCAGGAGTTTGAAAATCTCCCCAGGTGCAGTCAAGGTTGAAATCTGCTGGACTAGACTCTAAATTTGTCTTAACTGCTACCTCTGCCACAAAACTTTTTCCTGCTTCCCAAAGGACATGATCTCTTATTCCTTGAAATCCATGTACCACTTTATATATGTCCTTGGAACCCATATAGTGCTTTGTATATTTCCATTAGCAGCTGTGTTACAGTTTACTTATTTGTGAATTTATTGCGAGGATTAGAGCTTACTGTGGGCAGAGACAGGGACTGAGCTACCTTTGCACCACTGTGGCACCTTGCACCTACCTGGGACTCAATAAATGTTGACCTGAGTTTTACCAGTGACCACACTCTATGGAAGTTGCTCTCTAACCTCCAGTTTCATATACATCTTAGGCAATGTGAGTGGATTCTATTTTATCATCCTGCCAGTGTGCCCCTGCTGCCTTCTCCCATCCCTTCTCACCAGGGTGACCATGTGTCCTGGTTTGCTGAGGACAGTCATAGTTTATGTTTTTTGTCCCAGCATCATTATGTATAGTACCTCCTTTCACTCTCAAAGTGTCCCAGTTTAGATGACAAATTATATGGTTCCTCTACTTCACACCGTCCTCCTCCAGCTTTCTTTCCTCAAGTCAGCCTAGAAAAGACAAACTTCTCCAGGGTTTAGACCTTCTTTACGTGGTAAGCTTAAGTAAGCTTCAGAAAGGCCTGTACTAATAATTCCACGTATAAAGTTCTGTGTCTAATTCCATGTATAAAAAATTATAAAACAGGCTAAACTAACCTACAGTGTTAGAAGGCAGTTGAGTGGTTTTCTTTGCAAGTGGTTTTCTTTGCATGGGATGGGGTCACAGGGGCATCTCTGGATTCTGGAAGTACTCTGTTTCTTCATCCAAGTTGGTTACACACCTGTATTCATTTTGTGAAAATTTGTCACATTTTAACATTTATCCTCCTTTTCTGTATGCATGTTATACATCCATAAAAATTTTTTCTAAAGGGACTGCTAACTTATAATCAGAAGAACTGCAAAAGTCAACACTTCTCTATATTAATTAATATGATTACCCTGACTGATGAATTCTTGCCAAGCATGAGCAAAGTACTGCAATGGACAGAGCACCCAAGAAATCTACTGATCATCTTCTTGGAGGCATATGATGCTATTGTTTTATTAGGAAAATATATGTTGTCATTCATCAAATACAGTGCTGTCTTGTTTATTATATAATTCTTCCAGTGACTCTTTGTCCTAGGTGGCTCCTTTCTTATATTACAGGTGAGAAAGCTGTCACAGAGCTAGTAAAAAGGAAGCTGAGTTCGAGATGTACAGATACTAACTACTAAATATGAAATAAACAGGTTTCTACTGTATAGCGCAGGGAACTATATTCAATATATTGTAGTAACCTATAATGAAAAAGAGTGTAAAAAGGAATATATGCATGTATATGTATGACTGAAACACTATGCTGTGCACCAGAAATTGACACAACCTTGTAAACTGACTATATTTTAATAAAAAAAGAAAAAACATAGGCTGAGTTTCCACACAGGCTGAAATTACGCATAGTAGGTTGAAAAATCAGCTGGTTTTTCAGCTGTCTGGATGATAGAAGCAGATTAAATGTATGCCCAATTTTATTGATTGGGCAGAAATCAAGCAAGAGAGCTTGAAATAAAACAAAATTAAACTACAACTAGAAAATAAACAATTTCCTGGCTTTAAATAGAAAAGACCAGAGAGTCGGTAGCTGAATAGAGATTAGAACTGGTAGTTTCTGAGTTTCCATGAGGCATTAAAACAATCCAGGTACCCGTGAGGGTCTCAGTCTCACATTGAGAGAATTCGCCAAGGATTCAACGGAACCCTGCCTGTGTTTAAGCCCTGTTCTCCTAGTCCAGATCAGACGTTTGTCAGGATGGAAGCATCCCAGAGAATCCTTAATGACTGTCTATGTCTCCTTTTCATTCTACCCATGTAAACAGGATCATGAAATGAATGTCTTCCCTTTTTTGATGTAGCTAACATGGGGAAGTGAAGTGAATTAGTTTTCACTACTGCAGGTAATAAATAAATCTTGTGGTGAAATAAAGAATATAATATGTAATAATGGACTAAAAAAATATGGCTCAAAACACACAAAGTTGTATAAAAATAGAAACTATGAAATGTAGAGAAAGTCAGAGAGCTATCCATTCAAACAAAAATAAAGCAGCAAAATCCTGGGGGCCTCATGTACTGTACGGAAGTGAGTTTTAGCTATTCATGCTGTGTTAACTGCTGATGAAATGTCATTGAGCTTAAAATAAAATAAGTTTGTAGTCCCAGATAACACTTTACAAGATCAAATAATGTAAGGCCACTATAGCGAGTTATATGAAGAAATAACTCATAGCAATGTACCAATATGTCAAGATTTTTCACAGGAGGCAATATGAAAACTAGCTGGATGGTGTCAGGCTTGTTTAAAAGCTCATTTGCTCCCCTTAGTCACTGTCCTTTCACCTTTACATGTCATATATCCCGGTCTCTTGTCGATGTGGTTGTCAAAGCACCGGCTTAATAGTGCTGTTCCCTCAACAGAGATGTGTTAAATGTAAAGACGGCAACGCTCCCAGCCGAAAGGGAAATGGAAAGACGTGGAGCCAGCTGAAGTCATGAGGTATCAGGTGACAATAAGACTGTGTCGTTTCATAACACATTTCCCTGAGGTACCAATGAACTGCCAGAGTTTTTTTTTTTTTTTTTTCTGTTTTATTATTCTGATATCCTGTTGAAAAAAAAAGAGGTTGAGGAAAGACATTTCCATTCTACAGAAAGGGAAACTTGGGTTCAGAGAAGTAAAATGAATTACTCTAGATCACTTTAGTTTTGGGGATTTCTTGGTTTCTGTAAACAACCACCTCTCACACACATCACAAGCAAACACCTCTCTCCACAAAGCCAAAGAAACCTTTGTATTTGGAAAAGCAGGTTTAATGTCTGGGATGGGAGAGGGGGTATATGAGCTGAATGAGAAAGTCTATAGCTTCCTGCCTCCTGAAATGATCACAGCATGAATCATCCACATAGTCCCCTCCTGGTTCAGAGCAACAAATGTTTGTTTCATTAATCTGTATGGGGTTTTCCTCCACCTCCTGAGATTTCCCATCTACAAAATCCAATTAACACCCCCAAATCATTGGAGGCTGCCCAATGAGAAGACTACACACTTTCCAGGTTTTGAGTCATGAGACCTGAGTTCCACTTTTAGCTCTGCCCACTTACTAAAGAGAATACCCGTGTCTGTCTTACTTGGTCAAGTGGTCAAGTTAAGTAATTTCTTTTGGCCTCTGATTTGTTATCTAAAGGGTATTTATGATAATTTAACAGGCTAACTTATTTTAAATGGTCTAACACAGGAGTTGTCAAAGTATATTCTGCCAACTACCTATTTATAGAAATAAAGTTTTATTGAAACACAGTCATGCTCATTCAAGTCTATCATACGCTTATTGTCTGTGGCTGTTTTTTCACTGCCATGTCAGGGTTGAGTAGTTGCCACACATAATAGGCATGCGCTATATTAGCTGTCTACTCCTTTTTGTTTTTTATGTTGGTTCTTACTCTTAAATAGGTGCTCCTGATTGGTCACTCTCTGTCATCCTCTTCCTCCCTGGAAATGGATTGCCTACAGTTTCCTTGAACAGCTATTTCCTGGAGAGTTTCAACTTCATTTTGGGGACTTCTACATCTTCATAATAATGGGAAATTTATTTGGAGTAGACAGAGGTTGTGGGGCCTGGAGGACTGGAGAGAAGAGGAGCACTGTAGCTCAGTGAGGGGACATCTGTACGGAGCATGTCTTTTTTTTTTGCCAAGGTTCTATAATTTTATTTTTTAGTATTGATATCTTCAAACAATTGCAGTTTTTTTGTTTGTTTTTCTTTAGCAGGGGTATATGGTATAAGGGGTGAGTCTAAATATTTTTTTCCCCTAAATTTTAACATCACTAAAGATAAGGTCCATTCTCCATTGCTTTGCGTGAACAGTATAGTAAAAAGAGTCCTGCTTTGGGAGGGCAGAAGAATCTGGGTTCAAGTCTGTGTTCATCTTCATTTTATTATCTTGGGCAAGTCACTTAATTTCTGAGTATCAGTTACTTCATAAAAATACTGTCACAATAATAATACTTGTTTCACTGCATGGTTTCAAAGCATACAATAATGTAGGTAGAAAGCTTTGTGAACTATAGCGCCATCTATGAATGTGACACTATGCATAACAGGATCTGTTCCGATCACTTTCCTCTGGTTTATATTTTTACATTTAAGTCAAACTTACATTACTCATCAATGTTTTACACCCATGTTCTAATATCTGACAAGATTAATCTCTAAGAATATATTTTGCTAATTTTTCCTGTTTAAAGTTTTCAGCCCTTGTTATAAGCGCCAAGCTTAGCAATTAGTCCGTGCTGATTCTAATGACTTCCAAGAAAAGTCCTGTTGTATTTTTGGATATAATTATTTTAATAAGTTTGAGAAGACTTGACATCTTTATGTTGAATTTTTCCATTTAATAAAAATTTAACTTTATTATTAATTATTAAAATTATAACTCTCAATCAAGTCTTTAAAAGTTTTAATGCATTTCTCATTGAGTTGGTAGGTCTTTTATGTTTGTTGTTATTTGAATAGTTTTTCTTTCCATTTTATTATTTACTAGGTTATTACCATTATATAGGAATACTGTTGCTTTTCAGTTACTTACCTTATTCCAGGCCACTTTGTAACTCTCTATTAATTGAGAAAGTTTTTAGTTAATTCATTTGGTTTTTCCAGATATATGCTTATGTGATTTTTAAGTACTGTGGTATCTTAGTTTTCAAAATTGATTCTTTTTGTTTCACAGCTTACTGCCTTACCTAGACAGTCTAAAGTGATAATAATATTAAAGGACACCTCTGTGTTTGTTTCTGATTTTGAATATTTCCAGTGTTTACCCATTAAATATAATCTTTATTTATTTTAAGCCAAGAGCACCTTTATCACATTTAAGGGGCATCCTATTTCTATTTAAATGTTTACTTCATAATTAGAAAAAGGTGTTGATTTTATCAAATGTGGTGTCTATAAAATTATCATATAGGTTAATTATTGTTGAATCAATGAATACTCAGTGGATTATTTTTTTCCCTTGGAAATCAATCTCTGTGATCAGCTGACTGGCTCTGCTAACAGAGTAAATGGGTAAACGGTGAGTTTATGAGTTTGAATGTATTAGGGCCAAACTCAATACACAAGAAAGTGGGCCAACACAGAAGCAGGGGTTGTAGTGGGGAATCCCCGTTTCTCTCTTTGGGCACATTCTCCAAAGTTGGTAGTTTTGGACAGTTTTTTAAGATAATAACTATTGACATCACAACTATGAAGAAAAGACGTTAGAGGAGACAGCTTGGAATGCAGTGAAGGGGTTGAGGACACGCCACCCCAGTATATGGTGCTTTGGCATATTAATTACTTTGCGTGAAAGGCACCTGAAAAGCAGCAGGTGCAGGAAGGGAACTCTGATGTTCCTTTTTCTTCCTAAAAGCAGGAGATAACATTCCCATGTGAACGGTACCCTCCCTGTACCAGGAGAAAAAAGCATTCTTCTCACTAGAGATGGGGGAGTCAAGCTGAGAGAAATCTGTACAAACAGACCTTGTTAGACGAGCTCCTCTTCCTTCAGTCGCCCCTTGTGTTGTAGTTACTTTCCCACAACTGCTACTCTTTGTTCAACCCAGTATATAAGCACGTAGGTCTAGTCACTTCTTTGGGTCTTCATTTTTCTTGTGAGGAGCCCTATTTACATGTAAATAAAATGCGTTACTTTTCTCCTGTTAATCTGTCTTTTGTCATTTGCATCTGGAGATCACAGGAGGGTGGAGTAAGTTTTACATTCCTTGTGATGGGAATGAAAATCAGTGGCCTGCTCAGGAAATGTGAAGTTAGAAGGTTATCCAGGTTCGTGCCTTAAGTGTTTGCCTCTCTCTCTGGTGGACTGGGCAGGCCCTGTTCCCTCAGCCAGGCTGACAACCCCCTCGGTGGTACCCCACCACCCAACTCGCTCGTACCCACTGGCCTTCTCAGGCCTCTGGGCTTAAGACCGAGAGTGGAATTTCAATGCTATGAGCCTTGCATTTTAAATACCAAGCCCCAAAATATCCTCCAGCATGCAGACAAATGAACTGCTAACACCAGTGTCTGTACCAGCTTCTTGCTGGCACTCCGGTCGCTTGTATGACCTTTCAGCAAGGCATTTGAAAGAAATGAGCAGTGCTTTCCTCTTCCCCTGGCAGCTCAGAATAGCTCTGTTTCCTTTCCTATAAACAAGTCATATCTCTGGGAATTTCTAAAGCCGAATATTGTCTGCTCAGAAGCCATGACTCACACTCTCTCCTGGCAGTCCTGACAAATTCATGAACGCCTCTTGAGGAAAGAATCCCAGACAACAAGAGTGGTCACAGAAGGCCTCGGATTCCTTCATGTCAAACCCAGGAAGCTGGGAGACAGGAAAATACCGGCAAGAATCCCTGCCCACGGCGTCCCCCTCTTCTTGGCTGAGCCTGCGTTCGTGGCTGTCAGAGCAGGAAGGGGAAACCCGCCCGGAAACTTGTCCCAGTCTGTCTTTAGGTCATCACCCACCAAACCCCCTCTGTTTGGGAATTTACCTCACCCAGCTTCCTCCTGATTCTGAAGGTAAAGTTCTCTCAGGGGGAACTCTCCAGGGAAATTACCAAGAGGTCACAGACACCGCGTGGTGGGGCTTCCTAGCTGTTTTTAGCAGGAACTCTGTGGCCAAAAAAACCTTCTTCCTGCACACTCTCTTTTCAATACTTCCTCGCCTCCTCCACTCCTGGTCCTATCTCTTCAATTCTTTGTCCCTCTTTAGTGCCACAGCATTTTCCTCATACTTGCTAAATTGTCAAGACAGGAAAAAATATTTTTGGCTTCTCCCATCTCAAGAGCATAAAAACCTCTGTGTATTGAGGTGGGTGTTTATATAGTGTGTCTCTGTGTATGTGTGTGCGCATGTGTGTACGTATGTAAATAATAACGCAACGACCTTGGTTGAAGAGGCTGGGTGAGAATAATTGAGAAAGGTGTGTGTAAACAGTGCATTGTTTTAGTTCCACTCATTTCTTGGCTTCATACTAATGAAGGGACAAAGGATTGATCTGCAGCAAACGCCCTGTGGTGGAAGATTTAATCCCAGCTGGCCCACAGCATGGCCTGAAATCAGTCTCACTATAATCAGAACACTGAAATTCTGAAGTATCCATAACTACGTGATCTGTGAGATAATAATGCTTACCATGTATAAAATGTGACATAAGTGTCCGGCATAGTGGTATTTCACATGCAACTTCTCAATTGTCATAACTTAATAGTTTTCCGTATTTCACAGATAAGTATGCAGTACTGCAGAAGTTTAGTTAGTTGCTCAAGATTTTTTAAAAAGTCGTGGCAGGGCTGGAACTTAGACCCACATCTACCTGGAAACCAGAGTCTGTTTCTTAGTCAATATGCCATAAAGCTACCCTAAAAGAGGAAGATTGGGTAGGAAAGGAGAGAGAGCAAAAGAGAGAGAAAGAGTGGACAAACGTGTGTGAATGTGATACTGTGATTTATAGTGGGAAATATATATTTGTTCTTCATCCTAGTTTCTTGCACAGAGATCCTAAAACTTAGAATTTCCTAATCAATGAGAATGATAAAGTTATAAAGTTATTTTTTTAGTGAAGTACTTTTGAGGGGTGGGAGCTGGTTGCCAGTGGAGCCAACTGTGTGATTAGAGGGTTAGAACTTTCAGTACCCCCCTGCCCCCCACCAACTCCCCACATTCACTGAGAGGAGAGGGACTAGAGATTGAGATCAATCACCGATGGCTAATGATGTAATCAGTTGTATCTTTGTGATAATGCCTCCATAAAAACCCATTATGATGAGGGTTGGGGCTTCAGAGAGTTTCTGGGTTGTGAACACATGGAGATTCAGGGAAAGTGGTGGCTGGGAGAAGGCGTGGAAGCTCAGCACACTTTCCCCATACCTGGCTCTCTGCATCTCTTCAATCTGGCTGTTCCTGAGTTATATTCTTTTATAATAAACTGATAATCTAAGTAAGTAAAATGTTCCTCTGAGTTCTGTGAGCCACTCTAGCAAATTCATCAAACCCAAAGAGGGGGTTATGGTAACCCCCCTTCTACAAGTCAGTCAGAAGCACAGGTGACAACTTGAACTTATGATTGGTGTCTGAAGTGGGGTGGGGGGCAGGCTTGTAAAACTGCATACTTAACCTGTGAGATGTGACACTATATCCCAGTATGTAGGGTCAGAATTGAGTTGAATTGTAGGGTACTCAGCTGGTGTCAGAGAATTACTGAGTGGTGTGGGGAAGACTTCCACACATTGGAATTGGTGACCAGAATTATACTGACTATTACACTATTATGATTTACTAATTTCATTTCTTCCTCAACTCTTCAGAGTGGACAATTTATCTAGGTTTGTCTGGGACCTTCGCAATTTTATCACTGAAAGTCTGGCATCGTAGGAATTCTCTCAGTCTTGGACAAGCGTGAACAGTTGGTGATTTCATTGGTCACCATCTGGAAAATTTCTGCTACAGATCACATGGGTTATTAGAAAATAAAGGCAACCCAATTAGGACCCGAAAGAACCTGGGTTATTGGCAGATACCACTGAAATCTATCTCACAAGAGGTACTCTGCATATCCTGTCTCTATACCTCTCACAGTGACTTATAATTTGGGTCATATAAAAGGCATGGAATAGTTGTTGACTTGATATGTAAAGAGAAAGACAGTTTATGTGTCAACATTTGTGGGAGGAGCACAATTGCAAATAATACGATTTTAGGTAAAAACCAAATTCATGAGTAGTGCAGTTTTTATATAAAATAATTGTTTTCGATATAAATGTGCAATTTCTTTGAACAACACTAAATTATTTATCTTGACTATTTTTTTTAATGTCTGAGTCCAGGAGTATTCACTTATTGTAATATCTGTGCTCCTGAAAGGTACTATGAAAAGATAGATTTTTGTAAATCATATTTTCAGTGCATTAGGGAGGTTTTTTTATTGAACCAATACAGCCCCTCATCTGGCCGGCTTTGCAAATATTAGTTTTAGACATGCAGTTACTGTGCTAGGTGAGAGTGGAAAATACCTGTGCTAAAACGCGTGAACAGTAAACTTCCTGAGTAACACTAAGTTGGCAGGTCTGCTTCTGCCCTGATACAGGCTTAATCTTTAACAAAATAATTTTCCTCTTCTCTGGAAATAGAAAGAACCAACTTCCTTTTTTCCTATGGCTCTCACCCCAATCTAAAAACTCCCCTATTCAGACACCTGCTTCCTCTTACCTTACAAAGTTTTCTCAGCACCTCATCTTTCTGACGTAATGTGTCTGGGTTTTATCTTCTTGTACAACTTTCAAAGAACACCAGGAAGTGGTTGCAGAGCAAAGTAGTGAGGGGAGCCATCAGGAGGCTTCTCCTTCAGTAATGGTCTGGGGGTAACCAAAGTGATATCAATTATAAGCAAACCCCGAAATGTGATCAACTGGTATTTCAGTTCAGCTCAGCTCTCCCTCGTTACCGGATAGGACCTTTGTTCTTCCACCTGGAGAGAGTATGTAACTAAGATCTCAGACACTCTCCACAATGGAAAAAACATGGTTTCCAGGGGCATCATTTATTAAGAGGAAAAATCTGAGACAACCCTTTTCTTCCTCTCACTTTCTCAGAAGCAAAATAGAGATCTGGGGACCTCAAGTGTCCTGTAGCCACTGCCTGGGTGTAAGCCTCTGCTGTTCTCTCTCAAGGGACCTTCCTTGGCTCCCCACACCCCAAGTGTTCTTATTGTTGTTTTAAAGTCCTAAATTTGGCTTGACCCAGGCTGGGGGAAGTTATCTTTCTTTTTTACCTCTTCTTCAGGTGAAAAACGAGGCTGACATATTTATGGATTTTTGTTACTTCTTTAATAAATGGCTCCCTAGGATGCAATTCTAGGAAGATGACACTTTAAGGAATAATGTCTCAGGAGGTGGTGACTGGGCAGAATTAGCCATTGTAGTGAGAGATACTCCACACTAAGCATTTCCAGGAGACTGGCAGTGGTCAGAAATGTTCCTATTGATTCTGTCCACAGAAGTGTATGTGTGCTGGTAAAATGCCTTTCACTGACATTTACAGGACTTCAGGATGAAGAGAGAAATGCTTTTCCTCTCCACTGTTTGTGCTGGTTTGTTGTTTCAAATGGAAGAAGTCAGGCTGAAACATGCCAGAACACTTGTCATACTTCCTCGAGAATCTGAAATATGTTTTTGAAGAACAATTCCCTCCACTTTTTAAAAAAAATGACACTGTTTCTCTCGAGGGAACAGGAAATGACGACTATGAGTATTTCATAGGGTGCTGGAAAAAGAAGTAGTCTTCCTGATGTGGTTATGTGATTTCCTTGTCTTTAGAGATGAGGACCCTGAGGCCCAGAGAAGGAAAGGAAATCACCCTGGATCTCACAGTGAGTTTGCATGTACCACTCAGGCCGAAGTTCAGTTTTTCTTTCTGGTGCCCTGTAATTACCTGGGAATGATCTCAAGATGACGTGTTCCAAACCCTGGAACCCAATGCATCAGTCAGGCCCTCCTTTTCCCTTTTTGCTCATTGCTCACCTGTGCTTTGTTCAGTAATGGCCCTGGTCTTGCCAGTTTGCCAGGCAGCCTGTGGGCTCCTCGGAGAGCATTAGTCAGGGGCTTTTGCCTCAAGGGCCCTGATTCATTTGTAGCCATGATTGCATCAGTGTGCACGTATGTCTCTGAGTGAGAGATGTGGGTATTCCTCCAGTCACACCTGAGAGTTTGCCACAGCTACACCCTCCCCACCCCCATCACACTCCATCAACTCTGGCTAAAGAATAAAGCCAAGAAGGAGGCAGCCACTTGAGATTTCTTACAGACTAGAGGTCCGGTCCTCTTAAAGATTATAAATGCTGCCGTAGGAAACATTAAGAATTAAAACCATGATTATGTTGGGCGTTTGCTTTGCAGTCCTTACTAGCATTTTGAGTCAGTGAATAAAGTGAGGTTGGCATTTTAATTGGCTCCTTGCAAAAGTGGTTGGGCAGGGTACTTGGGCTTTTGGGGGAAGTGCATGGAGATCTTGAGATAAAAGGTTTTATATGATGGAAAGGTTATTGCTATTATTTTGAACTTTCAGAGTGGTTTCCTTTTTGCATATTTATGATATTAATATAGTCTTAATAGAAGGCTTAATGTGCAAGTTGCTAAGCACATAGCCCAATAGAAAAAAATAAATGATACAACTACTACAATGATAAGGCATTTTTCAACTATACTTATCTCTCTTTCTTAAGTGGAAAGACTTGATGAATCTTAAAAGTAGGCTAGAAAAGTTTCAAGAATGAAATAGTTTAAGATTTGTGTTTTAGGTAAAGACCAAATAATATTCTCTCTGTTTAAAAAAATAAGGTGCAATTTAAAATTTTCATAATTGTATTATGTCTGTTACTGTCACAGAAATTGGATGTTGAAATGGATGAGACTGAAAACTGAAGTGGATATATTCGTAAAAACTGTGAAAGAGGCAAGGGACGTGGGAGTCTTTCTTTAGTGAAAAAAAAAATCTGACATTGACCTAAACCTATTTTAGAATGAGGCTTTGATGTCAACTACGCATAACTTGAATGGGAAAGTTTGGGCATCATTCCTTCTTAAGTAGTTGAAATTGTGGCTTTTGTCTTGTAGATCATGTTTTACCAATTCTTAAGTCATGGGATGTGGTCCGCTGTGTCCATGGATGGAAATTTTATTGCAGAAAGTGTTTACTGCTAAGTCAGTCTGTTTCATACAACCATGTAAGTTGGTTCAACTACATACTTACCATCACCAGCTTTTCTGGGTCCTCATTGCACCCATAATCCTATGCTTCATTTCTCAAGAAGTTATTTAACTTTTTCACTGTTCTCAATCTGAACAACCTGGCTCATGATATTACCTCCTAATTCACAGAAAACGCATATCCAATCCAGCAACATCTTGCTTCTCTCATGTAGAAGGAGTGACAGCCACACTCTTCCTTACCCCCCAACTCCTCCTTTGTTCAGATCTAGCCCCTCTACTTGAGTTCTGAATTGCAGTCACTTCCACCCCCATCTCTTTAGGGGCTCACTCAATTAATCACCCTTTCCTCTACTAGGTGCTTTTAATCATTCTTTTTCTATTGGTTTCTTTTTCTCAGAATATGAATGCACTCATTTTTTTTCCCCATCTTAAAAAATATATATACAGCTTTCCCTGACCTAGAGTGTCTTAGCTAAGTCTCCTTTCCATAAACAGTCACGAGAATAGTTTATACTCATTACTTCTACTTCCTTATGTTTCATTTATTTCTTAACTTAGCTCAACCTTACTTCTGTCCTCACCACTCCCCAGGAAATGCTCTCCCCAAGATCATCTAGCATCTTCTAAACTCCAAATCCAATAGACTTTTTGTTAGGACTCAGATTGCTTGGGTTCTGGGGTAGTTGCTTAGGGTAAAATCATCCATGGGATCTCTGGCTCCTCTCTTTCTCTCACATCCCACATCTGATCCAACAGCAAATTCTGTCGGCTCTACTTTCAGAATCTTTCAGAATTCAACTACTTCTCACCGTCCCACTGCCACCTGGTCCAAGTTACGATCACTTCTTGTCTGGATGATTGCAGTGGTTTCTTAACTGATCTTCTAGCTCCTGCCCTCACCCTCCTCCATCCTAATATCAACCTACAGCCAAAGATTTTAGTGCTTAAATCAGGCCATGCTGTTTTCTCCTCAGCTCTCTGGTGACTTCCACTGCACTCTGAGTGAAAGTCTGAGTTCTTAGTAGAATCCACAGGACCCTTCAGGATCCTCCTCTGTTCCTATCTGTTTTCATCTCCTACTGCTTCTCCTACCTCCCCAGAGTCAGGACAGCCTGAAGCAAGAGAGGTGCCTGGGGTGCAAAACTGAAGAAGGCTCCTACTCTCCGGGTCTTGAAACACTATGGACAACTTCTTTAAGCTCTCCTTTCCTTGCTGATGCTGCCCAGTTTTCCTTCAACTTCTTCAGCTTTCTTCTTAACTCCACCCTGACTCCCATCTAAGCAGAGTGGTATAGTCGTAGGATGGTCAGGTTTTGCTATGAGAATATGGAGTTAGAGTGCTTGAGTTCACTTTCTAGAACAATGTGGTCATAGACAGTTATTTAAACTTTCTAAGCCTCAATTTCCTCATTTGCAAAATTTAAATAATAGTATTAACCCCCTAGTGTTGTTGTCTGATTCAAATAAGTCATGTTAGCCTTTAGCACAATGCCTGGCATACAGCAAGTGCTCAGTAAATATTAGTTATTATAATAGTAACAACTAATATTACACCTGTGTGCATCCCTTTAAAGCCAACTGTCCTCTCTGGTAAACCAATAGAGTTTTTCCAGAACAATTGCAAAATAATTCTTGATACAAATCAAGTGATTTTGTCTCTAAAAGTAAAGAAGAGAATGACAAAGTTCGTATTTCCTTTCTCACAGGAAAAATGTTATGTGTCACACTTTGCTAAGGCTCTTGAAGAGCAAAGTTAATTAAAACATTATCCCCAAAAAGAAAGAGGAACAGGACGTTAGCAAGATTCCCTTATCAAATCGCATGTTGAAGTTACATAATATTAATGACATACAAGGTGGAAGAGAAATTATCATCACCTGTATGAGGACCAGCAAGATTTTTACTTGGCACATCAATGAGCTGAATCTTGGCCTATGTGCATATACATGTAAAGGTGAAGTGCTTGATAACTTTAAGTGATATTTTTCTGAAACTTCAGGCTCCTGGGAGAGAATTTTGTCTAGTTAACAATGGTTTCATGAGTCATCCTATGAGCCGAAGCCTTGGGTTTATACTGAGGGAGCACTAGCTGTGAGCTCAGCAGGGAGCACTAGCTGTGAGCTCAGCAGGGAGCTGGGCGTGTTCCTTCTGCCTGGACTCCTCTTCAGATTCCATCATGACAGCCTCCTCCGTGTCACTCGGGTGCCAGCACCATAATCACAGGAGTCAGAACTCCTCGCAGTCATTCTCGGTCTCATTATCTTGTTTTATTTTGACTGACAGCCAGCAGTCAGAGAAGGGGGTGTGGTCATCTGCTTTCTTTCTGCTCTTACTCTTCATATTTCTAAACTTGCATTCTGGCTCTTCAAGTGTAGAAGCTCAAGGCAGGACTTAGTAAATGCTCAGTGCTTTCTCTTTCTCTTCTGGACACTTCCCTGGCTTCTTTGGAGACACCACTGGTACTTTCTTACCTGGAGTTTCCTTAACATAAGTGGCTGAATTTCTACTGCGGCAGTGCATGGGAACCTTCATCCTGGCCCCATTGCCTACAACAACAACAACAAAAACCCCAAGCCAGCTTTCTTTTCCTGCTCTCCCAACCCATTTCCCATTTTCAGACAAGCTTGCGAAGCCCACCTTGCTGCTCTCAGATAGCCTCATTATATAAGTAATAAGCCTTTTTATACCCTTTTGGTGTGGTTGTTAGTGGACTTAACATTGGACCCAAATTTTGGGTGCAGGTCCATCTTGCAAGGGGACCACAAAATTGATGCAGCAAGCAGGTGACCATATTATTTTGTTGATAAGAATATAGCCATTCTAGTTCTCTTATGGCTGTTGTTTGCTTGATATATCTTTTTCCATCCTCTTACTTTCAATTTATTTGTATCTTTCAATCTAAGGTATGCCTCTTGTAAGTAGCAAATAGTTGGATCCTGTTTTTTGATTTTTAAATCCAGTCTGATAATCTCTTTTTTATGATTGACTTGTTTAATGTACTCACATTTAATGCTATCATTGATACAGTTGGACTTACAACTGACATTCTGATTTTTTTGTTCTTTGTGTCTCATATCTTTTTCTCCTTGTTTTTCTATATCTCCTTTATTACTTTCTTTAAAAAAAAAAAGACTTTATTTTTTAGAATACTTCTAGGCTTATAGAAAATTGAGAAGATAATAGAGTTCCCATATATGCTACCCCTAATTTTCCCTATTATTAACTTCTTACATTAGTATGGTACATTTGTCACAATTAAAGGATAAGCATTGATATTATTAATTAAATTCCATAGTTCATTCAGACTTTCTTAGTTTAAAAAATTGTGATAAAATATATATAACTTAAAAGTTACCATTTTAGTCACTTAAAATTTCACATTGTTGTGTACCATCCATCTTTTTCATCTTCCCAAACTGAAACTCTTACCTATTAAACACTAACTCCCCAACCTCTACTCTGCTCAGCCCCTGACCACCCTTTTGTTTTCTGCCTCTATGAATTTGACTAACTAGCTACCTCATATAAGTAGAATCATACAGTGTTTGTCTTTTTTGTGTCTGCCTTATTTCACTTAGCATCATGTCTTCAAAGTTCATCCATGTTGTAGCATATGTCAAAATTTCCTTCCTTTATTTTAAAAGGCTGGATAATATTCCATTTTATGGACATACCACGTTTTGTTTATTCATCCATTGATGACCTGTTGGATTGTTTACACCTTTTGGCTATTGTGAGTATTGCTGCTATGAACATGGGTATACAAATATCTGAGTCTTTGCTTTTGATTCTTTTGGGTATATATCCCAGATTTCCTTAGTTTTTACTTAATGTTTTTTTTCTTCCAGGATCCCATCCATGATACAATATTACATTTAATTTTTGTATCTCCTTAGGTTCCTCTTGGCAGTGACAGTTTTTGGATTTCTCTTATTTTTGATGATTTTGATAGTTTTGAAGAATACTGGTCAAGTATATTATAGGATTCTCCTCCGTTGGAATTTGTCTAATATTTTTCTCATGATTAAACTGGTGTTGTGAGCTTTGTCGAGGAGAACCATAGAGGTCAAGTGCCATTTTCATTACATCGTATCAAGGGCATGTACTATTAGTATGACTTATCACTGTTGATATTGACTTTGATCATCTTTCTGAGATAATGTTTTTCAGGTTTATCCACCATAAAGTTACTCTCACCCACCCCCATCTTCCATACTGACTCTTTGGAAGGAAGTTACTGTGAGCAGTCTGAACTTAAGGAGTGGGAAGTTATGGCTCCCTTATTAAGCACAGAATATCTACAAAAATTATTTGAAATTCTCCCACCAGGAGATTTGTCTCTTCTGCTCTATTTATTTATTCAATCATTTTTTCTATCAGTATGGACACATGAATATTTATTTTATACTGTGGGCTATAATCCAATACTATTGTATTTATTTATTTTGCTCAAATTGCTTCAACCTTGGCCACCGGGAGCTCTTTCAGTTGGCTCCTGTACCCCTTTGGCATATCCCTATCAGTGTAGCGTTTTAATTTTTTTTTCAGCATTTTGTTATTTTGTGTCATTACAAGGTGCTCCAGGCTCATCTTATATACTTCTTGCCCCTGTCCTAGATTCAATCATCCCTCCGAGGAAATCCTGTTTCCTTTTATTGGAGAATGGTATTCAAAATCAAGATCTGGGTGCTAGGTGTGCCTATGAGTGCAGTTTTGCATGTCTCATAATTTTTTTGGAAACTGGACATTTTGGTAGTATAATAGAGCAACTCTAGATACTGATTCCCTCGTCTACTCCCCAGAAGTGGTGGTGGTTGTTGGCTTTGTCAGTTGTTTATTTGTTTAGTGACTTGGCTGAACTAATCCTGTAACATTTATTTCTCCCATAGCCCCTGTTATCATGCTTACATTTTTTCCCTTTGTTTTGTCTATTAGCCTGGCTAAGTAAGGGTCATCTCTGGGTCTGGGTTGGCATTGGCCACTTATTGATCAAAGGTGGTACTTAGCCTCCTTAGCCAATTAGGTTCTTTTCTCTATACATTTGGATGTGTATATTGGTTCGCGGTTGCTATTATAGTTCTGGAAATTTGTGTTTACTGCCCCGTGTTCAGTCGAGGACTTGCAGCTTGGAGGTTGTATCTCTCATGGTACCCAAGAGGGCTCAGCCTTGGGCATGCCCATAACCTGCCAATTTGCCAGGGGTAAGTGGGATTTTAGTTTTAAACCTAGGAGTTACCCTGGGTCAGAACACCTTAGCGTTCACAGTTTGGTCAGGGGCTGTGTTTAAGCCCCTTGTGCCAGCAAGGCTTCCAGCCAGGGCAGACTCATCCCAGGAGGGCTTTTCCCAGCTGCTCTTTTCCCAGTTTTCTCTGTTAAACTTCTGGCTGCTCCGCTGTTTTGCTTGTCTCCTGGAGCTATCATTCTCCTCTTAATTACTCTCTTCCAGGATCTCCAATGTTTTCAACAACACCCTTAAGCATGGAGTTCTCTACTCTCTGTTCCAAACAGCCCCCTCAGGCAGAGCTTCAGAACTCTTCATCCTTCGGGTCTGCCAGCCCCACTCCCCGGACCTCACGCTGCTGCACCAGAGCTAGGAGTTATACTCCAGTTCAATCGGGGGCACTGGTCGGTGGGGGCAGTGCCAGCCCTAGTCTTCTCAGCTCACCCTTCCCCAAATGGAACCTCCTGATGGAGCTGGGGCAAGTGTGATCAGGGCCCCAGTACTTGTCATGGGCTACAACTGGTGCAGGACTGGGGAAGAGAGCCCCAACCTCTAGGCCATTCCAGCTAGAAAGAGTGCTTCTGCAACACTAGGCTGAGGGCAGTGGGGGTGGGAGGGGAAAGAGAAATATTGCTGGCCATGTACCCCTCCTGGGGTGATATCATAGCCCCAGGCTGTGCACTTCGGGGAGAGGAGGCACCTGTCTTCTTAGCTGCACATGCCCAGGATATGGGAGTTAAAGGAGCAGGTCAAGGCTGACATGCCACAGATGCTTGTTGTTCTTATGAAACTTGGTAAATTATGTTAGGGAGGGTCCCCTGAAAGTCCCACCCATCCTAGTTTAACATCCTTTTACATCAACAGTATGTTCCCCTACCATGAAATCTAGAGACAGTCTTCTACTATTTTGATGTTGCTGATACCACGGATTGCTTGGTGGGGAGGTGGGGGTTGAGGATCAAAGAGAATATGAGAGCTATAGGAGGGCTCAGGAAGGAACTGGCCTGACTATCAGTGGGGAAGGAAACAGGTTTTATTTTTGTCAGTGGCCTCTGATTATAATTCACGTTGATGATCATCACCCTGGTCTTCTTACTACGTTCATTCCAGCCTTCTGGGGATCCTGATATAGCCATCTGATATTTCCTTAGGCATCTGAACTAATATCAGCTTCAAGTAGCATCAGTTCACTGTGAGGAGAGAAAATGCACTTTAATTGCAGCAGGAGGAGTTTGGGCTAAATGTGAGGAGATAGTCCCTGATCAAAAGTGTCAGCCTGAGAGGCCTTTTTCAAGTGTAAATCAGATCATGCCACTCTCCTGCTTTAAGCCCTCCAATGGCTGCCCAATACAATTAGAATAAAGTCCAGTCGCCTAACCAAAACCTGCACTTCATTTCTCTCTGTGTCATTCACCATGCTTCAGTAACTCATGTTTTCTTTCTGTCCTTCAAATCCACCAGGCTTGCTCCTGCCCTAGGACCTTTGTATTAGCTGGGTCCTCTGCCTGGAATGCCCTTGCTCAGATCTCCACGTGGGTGGCTCTGATCAACAGTCTCAGTTCCAAGTTCACCTTCTCAGAGAGGCCTTTCTGAACCATGATATCTAAGGTAGGTTCCCCTCACTCCCAGTCCTCATTGCTCACTATTCGTAATAAATCCCAGGAGGCAGGAATCTTGACTTTCTTATGCTCTTTAGTATCTTCTAAGTACCCAGGACAGTGCTTGCCATCCAGTGGGAATCTAATAAATCCGAAGAGTAAAAGGAAGAATGAAAACATGGGTGGAATGAAAGTCCACAGTTTTCTTTTTAGATCTTAAAGAAAAGAGTAAAATGCTCTCTTGATGAGGTGTCTCAGAAGAGGAGCCCGGATGAGATTCTATGTTGAGGTCTTGTAAGGTGGGGCTTCATTTTGCTAGAAGAGTGCTTTATAGAAAGGGGCAGACTGAAGTGTTTTCCAGGGGCATAAATCCTCCAAACGAAAACAATTCAAAACACACTCAGTAGTTTGGGTCCTGGTTTTTAGTTCCACTTTGGCCCCGACTGAAATAATTCCACGTGTACTTGTGCCCTATTTTGTTAGAGCACCCAGGGACAGGCACAGGAAGAGTGATAGCGCCACTGTTGACCTCCTCTACTTGTGACTGCAATAACTTTGAATATTATGACTCACGGAAGACACAGAAACCCCAAATAATGCTGGCTTTGCCAATTTAAACAAATCCTGGCTCCTTTCTATTTCATCAATCAAATGAATGTCCTCTCCCTTACCCCAGTGATTAAACCAAGTATTTGGTTCCAAGACGTATTTTCTTTATCAATTATTGTGCTGAGAGATTCTTTCATCTTGGATTTAGAAACTAATCTTCTTATGAGAAACACAGAAGGATGACCCCAGTTTTAACAGGTCTAGGACTTTGAAATCTGTATTACAGAAGGGTATGAGAACACAATATTTAATCAGGGGTGGTGAGGGAGAATTGTACGGGCCCTGTCTGATAAATAATAAACCAGGTACGTTCCATACATGAAATACTGTGTACCTGGTCTGTTTGCTCATCAAATTCTTAGCAAAGATTACGCGTAAAGAATAATATTACACATTTCCTTTGGAATGGTGACCAAGAGGACAGAGAAATATATAACGCACCAAATAGGGTATAGAGGCCAGATTTTAAGATATGCCCTCTTCCTCCAACCAGTCCCCGATTCCTGAAGTAGAAATGTGAATTCTCAAATGTTCAAATTGTTGATAGCTTCAGAAGTTCACACAGGAAAATCAGCATTTCAAAAGTTCTTTTATAATGACAATTTTCAAACATACAAAATTGTTGAAAGGATAGTACAATTATTTACCCACATACCAACCACCTAGATTCCACAATTGTTAATATTTTACTGATCATTTGGATTAATACTTCATATTTAAGTACTTCAGTATTCATCCCCTAAAGAACATCCTTCACTATAATCACATTTAGGACCATTAACAGTAATTCTAATATCATCTAATAGTTAAATTCAAATTTCCCCAGTAGTCCCTGAAATATCTTTTATATCTGTTATTTTTCAAATGAGGATTCATCCAAAGTCATGCATTGCATTTGGTGTTTCTGGTCTTTTAGTCTGGGACTGCTCCCACCTCCTATTTTTTTTTTTTTTTTCTATGACATTACTTTTTGAGAGACTAGGCCAGTTATCTTGTAGAATTTCCCACTATCTGGATTTTTCTTATTGTTCTATTGTGGTATTATTTATTTTTTTCTCTATCCCTTATACTTCTTGTATACTGGAAATTAGGTCAAAGGCTTAGTTCCATCCAGGTTAAGCATTTTCATCAAGAGTTCTTCAAAAGCAATCCATACTGCATCACAGCAGGAAGCATGTAAGGTTAGAATATTCTGCTACTACTGATACTAACTTTTAAAGTTCTTTAACTTCAGTTTTCTTCTAGAGAAGAAGAGAGCA
Organism: Camelus ferus; assembly: GCF_009834535.1. Lineage (NCBI taxonomy): Eukaryota > Metazoa > Chordata > Mammalia > Artiodactyla > Camelidae > Camelus > Camelus ferus. Next base: position 65,901,480 of record NC_045700.1, read on the forward strand.
GAGAGCTCTTCTGTACTAAAATTTTGGACAGCAGAGAGCTCTTCTGTACTAAAATTAAGGTGACTTGCAGCTTACAAAATAGAGACAAGCAACGGTTTGCAGAAATAGTCTAAAATATTGACTCATTAGCCATTGTTCCATCATTGATGAGGGAGACGCAACTGGATGTCAAAGGGACTTGAGAAATAGTTGAGGTCAGACTACCTCTCCCCAGGAGGATGAGCGAGCTCCCATGTGGCCTGGATCCTGGCAGTAACTTCATGGAAGTGGACTTGGAGGCCTGGATGACACCAGGTAAAGGGTTAAGAAAGTTGGCAGTAGAGTTTAGTCACCTGTCCCCACTGCTGTTCCTCTAAATTTTAGGAAAACCTCCAGGGAAATAATTAAACAGCCCAAGTGGAAATTCTGGCCCTAATGCTTATGCTGCTTTATTTCAAATGCAACGACTTTACATTTATCTATTTGATTTAAAAAATTGGTTCCTGCTTTAAAAAGCTTCGGGGCAACAGAACAGTAAAATTGTCCAATAAGATACTTAAATCAATTGACAGCACTACATTTAAAAACATAGTGTATCACAAAACAACGTAAATGCCAAGGCCAGTATGAGATTCCCTTTGCCTACACACATTTTTAAAGGCAGGCTTTACACTGGATTTAAACATGTGTACACTGGGGCCTGGTTGAACCAGTGAAGGCAGATGGCATGATGGAAAAGCTTTCCCGATTTTGATGGGCAAGGTGGGGGCTAGTAGCACACTCAAAAATACCATCAAAGCTAAGCTTTTCCTCTTGTTTGGGAGCTGGGCACTGGGCTAAGAGACCCACATTCCTTGCACCATTTAATTGTCACAACAAACCTGTGAAGGAACTGTTACTATTATCCTCATTTCACAGGTGAGTAAACAGAGGCACAGACTGAGACACAAAGAGGTTAAGCAAACTTTATGTTACTGTTTTATGTTAAAGCTGGTGTTTGAACCCAGATTGGTTCTAGAGGCTGTACTTTTAATTTTTAAAACTTCTTCTCTAAACTGACTGCTTTCATTCATTCAGTCACCTATTTAATGAATAATACGTGTGTGTGTGTGCACGCACATGTGCATGCATCCTACTATGTGCCTAGCATTTCATTTTACTAGGCTCTGGAATGAAATAAAAATCTAAAACGCATGGGGCTCCTCAGTTTGGGCTGACATCAATTCAGGCTAACCCTAATAGTAAGGGTCTTGGATTTGTAGATAAAACCTGATGAGGGGCCTCGTGTCAACAAGTTATTGCTAATGGAGGCTTTTCAGGTTAGGAAATCTTTCTGTTCTGACCACTACATGGACTCTGTGCTGTTAACATTTACTGGCATGTTGGAAGTCTGTTAATATTGATCACTGTGTAGGCAATATACCAGCACAAGAATGGGCTCAAGGAACTGGATGCTATAAGAAAAGAGTGATGGAGGGAGAATCAAGAGGCAAGAGGTTTACACAAAAAATATCTCCCATCTGGATTGCTCATATTTGCTGTGTTTTCTTTCAATAACAGAAACTAAACATTGCAAGAAAAAAAAACGCACTTTAACAGAGTACATTTATGTTCCTATTTTGGACAGAAGGACTTTTATGAGGAGATAAAGTGGCTTATTCGGAGATGGGCTGTTTCAACAATAACAGTGCAAACAGGAAAGACTTCATTTGCACAGTCTGGTTGAAAGCTTATCAAACTTATACAAGTGCAGAGACTGAGATAGAAACATACTTGAATTTTTTTTTAAAAGACCAATAAAACAACACTTTTCATTGGGGCTTTATAGTTGTCAAATCACTTTCAGATACTTTGTCAGAAGTACCTTACGTGTATCCTTTCATCCTCACTGGACTCTCCCATTCTCGCTCACACCGCGGCCTCTCAGCTAGTTGTTCTGAGCAGCTGCCCCTCCTGAAGCTACGGGGCTGCAGGCTTTCACCACCTGTGGTCACCCTGCCACAGGAGTGGAGCCTCGGGCCCTTCAGGCCACCTTCCAATGTGGATGAAGTATCATACTAAAGGACATAGCTGTAGACTTCCTGCGTGCTTTCAAGGGGGTGGGAAATGGGGCAATCTGGAATTATGGGGCAGTAAATTCTCCAGTGGGTCAATATTTATCAGTGTTCCATCTTTCCTTGATGGATTGCTTCAAAGTTTAGTTTCTCCATAGATATCTTGCATGGTCCTGTGAATACTCCTGTCAAATGACTGGTTGTGACCCTTTGTGGCTTCAGATGAAGCACTGGTCAGTGTGATAACTCATCATTTCATTCTTTCCCATTCTTATCTCTTTTCCTTTCTTCTTTTCTTTTTTTGTTGGTGGGAAAGGAAAGGCTGTTTAATCAGTAGGCCAGCTCCCTGGGAAGATAGTTGACTAATATCCCAAAGGGAACAAAGGTTTTAAGGGAAGGGATTTACAATGTTAGTTTCAGGTGTATAGCAAAGTAATTCAGTTATACATATACATACATATATATCTATTTTCTTTTCAGATTCTTTTCCATTGTATGTCATTATAAGAAATTGAATATAGTTCCCTGTGCTATACAGTAGGTCCTTGTTGTTTATCTATTTTATATATCATAATGTGTGTCTGTTAATCCCCAGTCCTCATCTCTTTTCCTTTTGCCTTCAGTCTGGATGCCCTGTGATTGTACTTTCCAAATAAAACCATAACAGTTCTTAATCCTTGCCTCAGGCTCTGTATTTTAGGAAACTGGGTCTCATACACATATTTATTTCAGACTCTCTCCAACACTTTGAAGTAGACAAAAATATTAGTGTTAGTCATACTTCAAAGATGAGAGAACTGAGGCTCAGAAAGTGATTAGCCTGAGATTACATTCATTCATTTGTTCATTAATTAATTCATTCATTTAACAGACATTTCTCAAGCACCTTCTGTGTGCTGATGGAGTCTAAGACAGACAAGGTTTCTGTCTTCACAGAACTTAATTTGCAGTTAGAGGAGACAGATGGCTCATAAGTACCATGAATGTCTGCTAAATGAATGAATTAATGAACAAATGAAAGATTCTTATCTTTCTCATGGTACCTACTTAGATTAAAAAAATATCAAATTTCAAATTATTTCCCCCTAAAACCCTTTTTGGGATGACATTGCTTTATTGTTGTCCTATACTTATGCTTTATGTACCCATTGAATAATCCAGTATTTGTTCAGAGCCAAATGCTTAGTAGACTCCAGGCACTTTTAGGACAATATAAGAAGAAGGAACAACAAATACAAAGACAATGAAATATAAACAAGGCTGGGTGACTTCAGAAACATAAAGAAGGCTTGTGTGACTGGGAAGTCAGGGTGAGATGGAGAGAGGTATGGGATGGGGTCAGAGAGATGAGCAATAGCCAGGTCATGCAGAGTTCTGAATATGGGTTGTGATTTTATTATAAGGGCAGTCCGAAGCCACAGGAGGATTTTAAGTGATATGATTAACACGATTGCTAAGTGGTAATTCTAAGTTTAGAACACAGGCCTTCTGACTCCTGGACCTAAGGACTTCTACACAAAGCAGGTGTCAGAGTTGGGACTAGAAGCTAAACTCTGAGGCTCCCATCCTCTGATGGAGTGAAACCAGCTCCAAAATGGCAGCTCAGACATGAGGCCTTCCGATTATGCAGTAATATATCTGCAGTGGCACCCGTTCTCCTGAAATAGGTGAAAAGACAGACTCCTGGAGTCACTTCCACTGAAATGGGCCTTTACTGTTCCATCTATAGATTGGGAATAATATAACCTCTCATCCAATAGGAAGATGGAGGACCAGAGACCTTGGGAGCAGGGAGCATGTGACCTTGGGCTGCTGAGAATCACCTGTGGTTCAAATAGTCTGCATAATCCAGGCATCATATCGACAGTGTCTGTTCTGCTCATTTAATAAGTGAAAATTATGACATTGCCTTGTCTGGTGTAAAAGATCTGGGTGATTATGTTCAGTGACAAGAGAGGTGTCAGCATGGGTTTCATATTGTTTTGAACATCATCCAGAAAAGTCACAGGCGAGATAGGTAAATGCATCCTGATTAGTGAAGTTTTGTTTTGTTGTTTTTGAGCAAAAGGGATGATGGATTTTGCCACGTGGGGTCCCTTTGCAAGGGATTCTGTGATCCTCAATAAATCAGTATGGGAATGCAAATGTTGGGGTCACTGTTCTGCAGAGAATTCGGGTCTTACCCATAGGCTTGAAGCTTGGCTCCCCTTTCCCTCCCAACTTGCATTTTCTTAACAGAGAACTCAGCCTGGAGACACAGCTCCCCTTTTCTCTGGGATGCGTCCCTCCAGGGACTGTGGGCCACGCAGTCCTCAAGCCTTCATTAACACGCGAAACCTGTGCCCATCCCTCATGAGTCCCCACTGCAGACACCCCTTAATCCTCAGCCTGTTCTTTCTTCTGGCTCTGCGGCTCTCAATTCAGTAGTTTGTCTTGACAGCAGAGGGACTGTTCTGCTCTAGCTGACCACTAAGTGACATTTTGATGTTATTAATGTGTATTCATCTGCCCCCTTTCTTCTCCCAAAAGGAGCAAAGGAGACAAACATTACAGAATAGAGATGAGGGGCCTGAACAGGCGATCATGTGGGTGGGGGGAAGGGACAGAGGAAATTGAAATAGTGGTGAGCTCGATGGAGCTGAGGAAGCGGAGGAGGCTCCAAGGAAAGCTGGTAAACAACAGGGTTTGTGCATCGTGCATCGCAGAATCACACCTTCTCTGAGTCCACTGTTTCACCAGCCTGCCCCCACCAGCCCGGCGCCTCTTAGCAATTCCCCAGCTGTCAGCTCCCTACCTGCCTGGCTCGAGCTGCTCGGCTCAGAGCTGCTCCCCTGGGCCTCTCGCTGGCTTGTCAGTGGGCTGCGTCAGCATCACGCCACACTGTCTCCCGTTGGCCCGGTGATCAACGCCTGACGGGCCAGCCCTCTCTCCCCTCTCAGCTTGGGCCAATGGGAGTCAGGGGAAGGTTTTGGTTACAAATGAAAATAAAATAAATAAGTCATACTCCTGCACTCAGGAGTCTGGGAGAAACATCTTCATGGCCTCGTAAATCTGTCCTTTTAAATTTGTCCTTCTCCTTCTAGGTGCCCCTCCCAACCCCCTGCATATACTTGGCTGCCCTTACAGCGCAGGGGATGCAGAATGAGAGCCTTGGACTTAGGCTACGTGTCCGTAACACCCTGACTCCCGCACGAACCCTCCCAAAGGCATTTGTGCTGTGTGTGTGTGTGTGTGTGTGTGTGTGTGTGTGTGTGTGTAAAAGAGCCAGCCAGATAGAATCCAGGCCAGTGACTGCCTGTTCCCACCCCTACTCCTCTGACCTTTGTGACAGGTCACCCAGCCTCCTCCCAAGTCCCCTCTTTGGGGGTAGCTAAATTACTCCCAAATCATCAGGGGGTTTTGATGATTAAATGTAATACTCTATTTTAAGATGCCTAGCAGTTTTTCTTAAATACATACTGGACATTTTATTAAAGCTTGTTGACTTTGAATGTTTTGCTTAAGACTTTGTCATCTGTTTAAAAGACGCATGTCTTAAGGCAGGAGATGCTATTAATTTAATACACCTGAATGTGAATAACAGTGTCCAAAAGCTGGTCCTCTGAGAGGATCAGGGGAGAGAGCCAGAGGTCTCAAAGGCACCAGGGGGATGACATGGGTGAGGGGCCAAGGGCTATAAGCTGGAAAAAGCCCTAGACCCCTTTGCTGGCTTGCCTAGGATTTCCAAGTTCATTTCATGAGGAGGAATCACCCCACTCGTCAGAGGGGGTGTCCTCTGAGCAGATGGGGTAGTGGTAGGAGGAAAGCAGAGTCACAGAGGCCAAAGGATTAGAAGGGAAAGAAAGCAAGAGGGTGGCTGCTTGGGCAACTAATACTCAGTGCAGGGGAGCCCTCCCCAAAGGATCAGCTTTAAAGTCTTTTTACTTTAGACTAGGGTGGACAGTCCTCCTTGACCACTGCTGTCCCACTCTCCTTTCCCTCCCTCATTTCAAAGTATAATGTATGTAGGGAGTGGAGTTGTGCCTTCCATCAACTATGGCCATAGGGGTCAACTTGCTGGTATCCTGAGCTGTTGAGGGCCCAGGAGGGATTTGTATGTGATATGTTATGGGGTTAAGAAGGAGGAAGAGACTGGGAAAGAGTTAGGTTTAAGGAAAAGTTGCCCAACTTCTGCCAAATGGAAACACTGGAGGCACTGCATGGCAATGAGGCTGCAAAGATGGAGTCATGGCAGTTCAAGAGAGATGTCTGCTGTCACATAATTATTATCCAGGAAGAGTTCAGTGTTCAGAGCCATGTACATTTCTATCTTTGAGTTTGTTGTATCTGTTTCCCCTGCATGGTTGCCATGCTGAGGTGGCAGTAAAGTTTTTATAGACTGGGTTTTGGTGGGTAGAGTAGTTTCCATATTGGGTTGGGGGCCAAGATTGGAAAGGTGGCATCACAGAGACTCTGGTGCCATGTAGAGGTAGGTTTGCCACAAACCTGGTGAAGTTTAATGTGTAGAGTCCCTCATTTGCATAGGGCTCTGTCCATGGCGCTGAGGTTGGCCTGAGATGTTCACACTGGGGTGTAGTCTTCTCTTGGGAGGACAGACACAGGACAAGGTCTAGGTAGGCCCTGTTTGAACAAGAAATTCTAGAGTCCCATATACCTGGAGTGGAAGGCATGGGCTTTAAGTACACATCTCTTTGATTCCATAGATTTTTTTGTCCTGTGTAGAGGGACAGAAAGGGAGGAGGAGCAGAGGGTAGCCTGCAAAGCACAGATTCCTTCTAGCTTGGTTTCAGGGAGTTTCTGATGCTATCCCAATAAGATGCCTAGATTTGGGAGTGCATGTGTATACAGGGAGTAAAAATATTTCAAATGTGCCGAGCCAGAAGCTAGTCCATGGAAAATTCTTCCAAATCCTAAAGCTCATATGTATGAAAGAAACTTGATAAAGATTTCCCCAAATTTGACAACCATCCTAGCAGTTTACATGACAATACCAGTAATGACTTCTGGAACTCAAAAAGCTTTCCCAATCTATTAATAATAAAAGGCAAATTTTGACCAACAGTGCTAGAGGAAAGACTGAATTATTTTCTCTGTAGGATATGACAAAATCATTGTCATGTGAAGAAGTCATCAAAGAGCAAGCAGCCAAAAATGTGGGGGGAAAAATGTTATAGAAGCATATCAGGAAGTTAATTAATGAAAATATTACTTATTTGTATTTGTGGTATATGTTGTATTTATACACTGATTTTTAAAAATTAGATGTGTTCTATTTCTTCATTCTAAATAAACTGATTTTTTAAAATCTAATTTTGACCTTAAGTAGTTTAGCATTTTTTTCCCAGAGGGGCTTCTAAGTTTTATAAACTTCAGCCCCCACAGAACCTGTACTAAACCCCTGTTACCCTCCTTTTTTTCTTGGTAACAGTTTTTAATGCCCCTTATTACTGCAGCTGAGAATGAGAAGAAATTATTTTAACCACTTCATGTCCTCAGTGGATTGGGCTATAAAGACTAAGCCCATTTTTAATAATGTTTATGATGTTACCATATTTATAATGTTTGGGAAGTTTACCAAACTTGCAGTATCATATGATCTTAGGTAAGCCACTGAACATTTTGGATTTTGGATTCTTCATCTACAAAGTAAGAGGGGCAAACAAAATGTTTTCTAGTTTTCTCTCAAGTACTAATGTTCTGTGGCTGTCCCACTGAAGACTGAACTCAGCATTAACAGTTGGAGGTAGAGGACAGCCCAATGTCAGCTGAGGACTATCGGTGTTAATTATCATCCACAGCAATAGCTAGGTCCCCAATGTCTTCCCTAAACAGCCTCCAGTTGCACAGCTTCTCCCCACATCCCACCTCCACAAAGGCGTGGCTCACAATTTACACAACATATGTGCTTTTGCAAACTCATATTTTTCTTTTTTTTTATTGAAGTATAATCAGTTTACAATGTTGTATCAATTTCTGGTGTACAGCATACTGTTTTAGTCATATACATACATTCCTTTTCATATTGTTTTTCATTACGGGTTACCACAAGATATTGAATATAGTTCCCTGTGCTATACAATATAAACTTATTTATCTATTTTAAACATAGTAGTTAGTATCTGCAAATCTTGAACCCCCAATTTATCCCTTCCAACTCCTGTTTTCCCCCCTGGTAACCGTAAGTTTGTTCTCTATGTCTGTGAGTCTGTTTATGTTTTATTTTTCTGATTCAGAGTACATAATGGATATGCTGGGGAGGACTTTAAGAAAGAAAATCTATCATGAAGTTCTTATTGACAAACGTAACTTTATAAAAAGATTCTTCAAGTGGATTCCATCCATGTAAAGATATTCATACCTTATGTATAATTTCTTAAATTTTGTATATTCAGATTTAAGTCATATGAAGCCACATTAGCAACAGCTAAAGTGACAAATAGGAGAATGAGTTTTGGTCTCAGAATGGGGACAATGGGATAAGATGGAGAGGCCTGAGGTCTGGAAGTGGAGTCTGTGGGTAGAAAAGGGCCCCATTTCCCCCAGATGTCTGGGTGATGCCGAACGGAAAGACAGCTCTTGGAATGTGTCTCTGGTGCCACACTTACTCCTACTTGGACTACAAAATCTTCTTGTATCAGAAATATGACCAGGACAATTCCACACATTACTGTAAATGGATCTGTTTCTACGTGTTGTGTATAGTATGTTCAGAACCCATAAACATGCATTTATGTCCCTACCAGAAATATCCACACGGTGATGCAGCTGAAAGACTTCTGCCCAAAGGAGCCTCCATCTCCAGCTCTAACAAACAAACTGCTCTGACTCCTTGAACTTATCCAACATGCATTTCCCCCTCTTCTTACACTATCCCTGGGAAACTGTTTCTGTGCTCTCCCTGCCCCCACCCCCTTAAAATGCACACTGTCTGGGTGCATATGTTATTCTGAAGCAATAATGGCTCTGAGTACACATTTCTTAATTCTTTCTGCTGTGTCACTGTCTCACTGGATCAATACTTGGCACGGGAAGTGCTAACTCGGAGTGAAGCCTGCTTCCTCCTTCCTCTTGCAGAACAGCAGGGTCTCCCTGGAGTGTGGCTGACACTTGTGCATTTACCATTTTTCTTTTCCTTCTGTTTCTGTCTTCCTTCACCAGCTGAGGCTGACCCTGCTTTTAAGGATGGATTTAAGGATGGAGGACTTAGATCTTAATTATTTTTCTTTTATCTCTGTGCAAGGTTTTATTTTAAAATGAGGAAATTACCTGTTTACTTTAGCTCTCATCCCATTGCCCAAGCAGTGTTGTGTGAAGTTTAAGTACATGGATCTGGAGAAAGACTTCCTGGGTTCCAGTATTTCCTATCCGTGTGTCCTGGGGCAAGTCATTTAACCTGTTTAAGTCATAATTTCATAATTTGGAAAATGAGGACTAAAAATGTCCTAAAACATTTCCCAAAGTACGTGTGACCTGCAGGGACACTAGTCCAGTGGGAAGTGTCAGGAGAGAAGATGTCTGTGGCTATCTGTATCCCTTCTCCTGCTTTGTGAGGAGTGGACACTTGTGAAGAATTGTCTGGTGGAGAGAAAAGTGACAATTTGGGATCTGGAGAGGGTTGTTGAGGGTCCTGTGATTTCTTTGTACCTTTACCCTTTCCTGTACAGAGATCTTCTAGGAAACCTGCTTCCTATACAACGTCCCTACCTGGACCTTTCCACCTGTCAGACGGTCCCCTCCCTCTTCTCAAGTCATTCTTCTCTAACCTCCTAATATTTGTGGGTAAGGCTCAGCTTTATCTGGCCACAGGATTTGCTGCTAACCTCTGCCACGTTGTTTTCTACTTCTTACCCCCTTTTTAAGGATGTCCTACAGTGTGATGCCTCCTCCCTTGTCCTTTCCAGCAGCATCTCACACCCCTCTCCACAAAGGTCATAGTAAATTCAGTCATCTTAAGCTAGCTCCTAGAATTAAGAAGTTGAGAGGGTAGTAATTCTTTTTTTTTTTTAAATTTAAATAAATGTTTTATTTTAAGATATTTTTAGATTTACAGAAAAGTTTCAAAGGTAGTATAGAGAGTTCCTACATACCTCTCATCCAGCTTCACCTGTTGCTAACATCTTACATTATTATGCTGGTTCCAAATAAAGAAACAGCATTGGCACATTACATTACTATTATTTAAACTGCATGTTTTCTGTAGGTGTCTTCATTTTTTTCCATGTTGTGTCCTTCCTGTTCCAGAATCCCATCCAGGATATGACATTATACCAGTCATTGTGTCTCCTTAGCCTCGCCTGGTCTGTGACAGTGTCTCGAAGTTTCTTGTATTTGATGATCTTGACAGTTCTGAGGAGTGCTGGTTGAATATTTTGTAGAATGTTACTCAGTTTTTTTTTTCATAACAGCTTTATTGAGACATGGTATTTACATACCATAGAATTTACCCAATAAAGTATACATTTTTTTTTACTATATTCACAGGTATGTGGAAACATCACCACAGTCAATTTTAGAATATTTTCATCACCTCAAAAAGAAATGCCATGTCCTTTAGCTATCAGCCCCCACTTCCTGCACCATATCTCCACTCTCCCTAATCCTAAGCACCTAATCTGCTTTCTATCATTATAGATGTTCCTATTCTGGACATTTCATATAATTAGAATTATATAGTAAGTGGTCTTTTGTGATTGGCTTCTTTCATTTAGCATAATGTTTTTAAGGTTCATCCACATTGTAGAAAGTATCAATACTTTTATGGCTAAATGATAATTCTGCTGTGTGGTTATACCATATTTTATTTATCTGTTCATCTGTTGATGGACATGTGAGTTGTTTCCACATTTTGGATATTATGAATAATGCTACTATAAACATTTACATTCAAGTTTTTGTGTGGTTATATATTTCATTTCTCTTGGGTGTATACCTAGGAACAGAATGCTTGGGTCGTATGGTTACTCTTGTTTAACCTTTTGAGGAAGTGCTGGGCTGTTTTCCAAAGGGGTTGCACTGTTTTAAACTCCCACTATCAATGAATGTATGAGGATTCCAGTTTATCTATATTTTCACTAGCATTTGTCGTTACCTAATTTTTTGATTCTAGTCATCCTAGTGTAAGGTGGTGTCTCGTGGTTTTGATTTGCATTTCTCTACTGACTAACGGTGTTGAGTATCTTCTCATGTGCTTATTGACCATTTGTATATCTTCTTTCCTTTGCCTTTGATTTTAAAATTGGGTAATTTGTCTTTTTATTGGTGAGTTATAAGAGTTCTTTATATATTCTGGATACAAGTTTGTTATCAGATATATGATTTGCAAATATTTTCTTCCATTCTGTGGGTTGCTATTTTACTTTCTTAATGGTGTCCTTTGAAGCATAAATGTTTTAAATTTTGATGAAGTCCAGTTTACCTATTTTTTCTTTTGTAGCTCATAATTTTGATGTCATATTTTAGAATCCATTGCCAAATCTGAAGTCATGCAGATTTACTCCTGTATTTTCTCCTAAAATTTTACAATTTTAGTTTTTACATTTAAATCTTTGATTCAGTTTTTGTTAACTTTTGTGAAGGTGTAAGGTAAGGAGACTGTTTCATCCTTTTGCATGTGGCTCTTCAGTTGTCTCAACACCTCTTATTTAATGACTAATCTTTCTTTATTGAATGGTCTTGAAACCCTTGGCAAAAGTCAGTTGACCAAAGACACGTGGGTTTTTTTCCGGACTTTCAATTCTATTCCATTGATTTCTGTGTCTATCCATATGTCAGTATCACACCTTTTAAAAAAATTTTCTTTTTAAAAATGTTTTTTTACTTTGTTACTTTTTTTTTTTTTTTGGTGGTGGGGAGGTAATTAGGTTTGTTTATTTATACTTATTTATTTTAATGGAGGGATTGGGGATTGAACTCAGGACCTCATGCATTGCATGCTAAGCATGTGATCTACCACTGAGCTATATCCCAACCCTGACCGACCGGTATCACACCTTTTTAATTACCGTTGCTTTGTAGTAAGTAAGTTTTGGAATTGAAGAATGTGAGTCCTCTAATCTTATTATTTTTGAGATTGATTTGGCTATTCTGTTCTCTTCTATATGAACTTTAGGATCAGCCTGTCAATTTTTGGAAGAAAGGCAGATGGGATTCTGATAGGGTATAAATTACATTGTAACTCTAGATCACCTTGGGGAGTAATTTTATTGTGCTAGTATTAGCAAATATATTACTTTTCTATATGTTAGAGGCCCACTGATACATTGTATGTTTTATAGAATTGAGTTTAAATTCAGTTAAGAGAAGAAAGGACAGGAAATATGCATTTATAGTGTCCTTTAAAATTAAATAATTACTTTTACCAGTGCTCCTTATTTTCTAGTGTGGATTCAAATTATTGGCTATGGTCATTTGGTTTCAGCCTAAAGAATTTTCTTTAGTATTTCTTGTAAAGCAATTCTGCTAGCAAGAAATTCTCTGTTTTTCCTTATCTGGTAATGTCTTTATTTTGCCTTCATTTTTGAAAGGTAGCTTTGCTTGATATAGGATCCTTGGTTGAAATATTTTTATTTGAACACTTAGAGTATGTTATCCCACTGCTTCTTGGCTTCCATTGCTTCTGTTGAGAACTCAGCTGTTAATCTTATTGGAGTTTCCTTATGAGTGATGTGTTACTTTCTTTTGCTCCTTTCAAGATTTTCTCTTTGTCTTTGTCTTTCAGCATTTTTACTACTTGTGGGTCTCTTTTTGTTTATCCTAGGAGTTTATTGTGCTTTTTGGATAAGTATATTAGTGGTTTTTGGCCATTATTTCTTGAAATATTTTTTCTGCCTCTTTTTCTCTTCTTTCCTTCTGGTACTTTCATTATGCATATATTGGTGCCAGTAATGGAGTCCCACATTTCTCTGATGCTTTGTTTATTTTTCCTTATTCTCTTTTTCTTCCCCTACTTTCTTCAGATTGCATAAACTCCATCAATCCATCTTTAAGTTTGCTAATTCTTTCTTCTGCCAGTTCAAATCTATTTTTGAGCCCCTCTAGTGAATTTTTCATTTTAGGTATTATACTTATCAACCCCAGAATTTCCACTTTTTAAAAAATTGTTTCTATCTCTTTATTAGTATTCTTTATTTGCAGCAACATTGTGAGCTTACCTACTTTTACTTTTTTAATCATGGTTTCCTTTAATTTTTTGAGCACATTTATAATGGCTACTTTGAAGTCTTTGTCTGCTAAATCCATTATCTGGTCACTCTCACAATTTCTGTTGCCTGTTTTATAAAGCACTAAATGTCATACTTTATTATTTCTTTGCATGTATCGCATTTTTTTTTGTTAGAAAGTGAGCATTTTAGATAATGTATTATGCAACTCTTGAGTGCTGGTCTCTCCAGGGATTGTTATTCTTATTTACTTCTTTAGTTGTTTAGTGACTTGTTTATTTCCCTCACCATCTCACTTCTCCCACAGTGTGAAGTCTTTGATGGTGCTCCTCAGAGGTGCATGCTCACAACCCTGTGATGACTGTGGTTTTGGCAGGGGTCTCTTAGACTCTCTTTTATAATGACCACACCCAACTATTAAGTCCAATTAATTGCTGTATTATTGCTCTGTTTCCAACAATGCCCTGAGGCATAAACTGTTTCACAGGCTAATCCAATCAGATTCAGGCTCCTTAGAAGAGACAGTGCTGAGATTAGGTGTTTGCAATTTGCTCTCACCCCAGGAGGGTGATATGTCTCTTTTGCCCATTTCTCTACAGCAAACTAGCAGTCCTGCAGTTTAGTCTATATCTCCAATGATTCTACCAATTTCCTCCCAACTGCCTTTTGCCATAACTTCCACTGTTTTGAGAGAAACTTTAGGCTTGCATTTTTTCATGCTCTATTGCAAATGTCTGATTCTTTGGAAGGGGACTTGGAACTCTCTGTTCTATGACCTACTAATTCCTGCAGGCAAAAATCTATGAGCCACAGATCTGGTTGCTGAAGACAGGGACAGTACCATGCTTCTTTCTTAGTGATACTCCTGCTTTAGAAACTGAATGCTTGGTGAATGGAGAGAGCAGCAACTCAAGGTCTCCTCACCTTGCTTCTCTTGGCATAGAACTCAGCTGTGCAAGCCAAGGGAAGCATGACTGGGGACACAGTGTTCTCAGCTGCACTGTGCCCGAAGGTAGAGCCTCTGTCCCATGAATGGGGTCAGGGTTGAAGAAGGGAGCCCCTACTTCTTGGCTCTATTCACTTGGTACTTAGCTTTAACAACAGGTAGCTGGGGGAAAGGTGAGAAATGCCAATGTCCTGTCCTTCCCAGGACGATAGACTTCTGGGAGCTGGAAGGAGAGAGAACCTTGTGTTCTTGGTGGCAACAGTTTGGAGTGGAGTCTCCACTTCACTAAGATGGGACAGGGGAGGAAAGGTGTAGGTCTTAGTTCAAATACCACTAACTCTTACTAGAGTTTTAGTAGATTTCCATGAATAAATTTTTCTTTATTTGCTGTATACTAGTAGAAATATTTCCAAGGACTTTACTGTTTGTAAAAACAATTTGAACCAGTTTTGCTAAAGAGTGGGTCTGCAGAGTTCTTCATGCTGTAATGCCAAAAGGGGAACTCTTCAACTCTAGAGTAGTGACTCTTAGTAGGAAGGCATATCAGAGTCCCCTGTCCCGCAACACGGAGAGTAACTTGTGTATGAGCCATCGGTATTGGTGGTAGTGTGACATCTCCCATGGGTGTGTTGGGATGGAAAGAAGTCTAAAAATAACTGGGGTTCTTTCCTGCAATTGGGAAGTACTTGCAGAGAGAACTCAATATGCTGCCTGTGCAGTTAATGTCCATTGATCCCAAGTAGATGAAGACTATAGTTTTATAGTTAAAGTAATGTAAAGAATTAAGAGCATAACTTCTATAGTCAGACTGCCTGGGTTTGCTTCTTGGCTTTACCTTTTATTCATTGTCTGACTTCAGTAATTTGCTTAACCTTTCTGTACCTCTGTAAAATGGGAATAATATAATTGTTTTCACCTTGATAAATGTCAGCTATCAGGCAGGTCATAAACACAGTGGGCTTTTGAGTTTTGTTAGACAGATAAATGGAACTGTCTAATGACAAACATGGAATATCAGTTTTCAAAGAAGGAATTAATAATGCATTCAATTATGATCAGTGTAGTTAAGTGTTTCTGGGGTGATTCAGAAAGCACTTAAGCTTTTACAGGAACCCAGCATCATGTCTCTGAGAGGAAAAGGTGAGGGAGATGGACTGAATCCAACCTGGCCCAATGACATCCCCTGGAAGTTAATTTTGCAATGAACCCTTAAAATCTGCATAGCTTACTTACCATTTTTCTCTTTTCTAAAACAAGTGTGCCAAATATACAAAGGAAAAATGCTATTGTTTAGATGCTTTGTGTATGGAGTTTTATTGTGTTACAAACCCAACAGGTGTCACAGCATTTCCTGAAGGGTTGGATTAGCTGAGCCATAAGGTCTCGTGTCATCCTAAGAGTCTGTGGTACTTCTTATCAGCACCATCAATACTTCTTCCCCCAAAGTCTCACTCATTGCGCTGCCAAGAAGCAGCCCCGCAGAGCCACTGTAGTGAAGTAAATTTTACTCTTACTCCTTCTGTGATCATTATAAATTCATCATTTCCAGCTGCTCCCAAACTCATTTCTACCTTTCTTCTCTGTGCTTTACAAATTGTGTAGCTTGGGGGTGGAAAAGGGATAACTTTAGAAGGGAAGCTATTGCCAAAAACATAAAATGAAAGAACCGCTTTTCTTTGTTTCAGTTCTGCCATCTCAGAGGATTTCTTTTATTTTATTTTTTTCCTTTTAAATTACATCTCCTAATTAGGTCATGCTACTGGAGGTGACCTACATTTCAGAAGCCAACAAGCAACAACAGAGAGGCAGGGAAATGGGTGAGAGAGAAAAAAGAACGGCTTCAAAATGGCTTCAAATGCAGCTTTTCTCAAGTGATTTGCTTGTGACAGAAGTTTCCATAAACTTGATCTTTAAATGAGTGTTGGTTCAATGCAGTATTTTGAAAGCTTATTTAATGGGATACACTCTGATCTTTTATTCATTCACCATGCACACATGATTATCGAGCACATTTTGTGCATATGTGTGAAATATACATGTATTATTTATATATTTATATAAATATTTATAAATTTATAAATATGTATTTCACACACAAGTATATATACAATGTGAGATATATATACAATGTGAGATATCTATATCTGTACCTATATCTATTTCTATATATGTATGTATCTGTGTTTAATTATTGGACATGGTTGAGGATGCAAAGAAACACAAGAAAGGCTAGCTCCTTTCAAGGAGTTTGCAATCTAGTTGAGAAGTAAAGACTCTCCCCAAAAGAGTTAGAAATATGAACTACTATATAGCAACAGGAGATATATTGCTTATCTATTGCTGCTGAAAAAAATCACCCAACACTTAGTGTCCTAAAACAATAGATATTTATTATCTCGTGTAGTTTCTGTGGGTTTGAAATCCAGAAGTGGATTAGCTAGGTGGTTCTGGTTTGGGTACTCTTAGAAGGTTGCGGTCAAGATTTCAGCCAGGGCTACTGGCTGAAGGTTTGACTGGGGTTGGAGAATATGCTTCCTAGTTGGTTCACTCTCTTAAGTGGTGAGTTTGTGAGAATTGTTACCATGTGTATGTCTCCATAGGGCTTCCTGAGTGTTCTAATGACATGGCTCCTCACTTCTTCCGGACTGAATGGTCTAAGAGAGCAAGGCAGATGCTGCAATGACTTATGAACTGGCCTCAGAAACTACACATCATTTCCATAATATACTCTTGGTAATATATGTCAGTCCTATCTATATGGGAGGGACTAATACCATGAGGGGGGCATCCCCATGGACTGTGTGGGAGGCTGGCTACTCCAGGGGCCAAATGATTTGTTTAGAATTTAGGAGCTATAGAAGTCAAGAAGTAAAAGAGGACGACCATGGGAGTAATGTAACAGTTTTCCTAGGGCTACCAAAACAGATTACTGCAAACTGGCAATTTAAAACAACATGTATTTATTCTATCACAGTTTTATAGAATAGAAATCCAATGTCGAGGTGTTGCAGAGTTCCCTCTGAAGGATCTAGGGGAGAATCCCTGCTTGCCTCTTTCCTAGCTTCTGATGGAGGCATCACTCCAATCTCTGTATCCATCTTCATGTGATATCCTCCTGTGTGTCTCTGTATCTTCACATGGCCTTCTTAGAAGGATACTAGTCATTGGATTTAGTTCCCATCCTAATCCAGTATCACCTCATCTTAACTAATTACATCTGCAAAGATCCTATTTCTAAAGAAGGTGATCCACAGGTACCAGGTGTTAGGACTTCAGGATATCTTTTAAAGGGACAGAACTCAACCCGCAACAAGTGATCAGGAAAAGGGGTTATGAGGAAACAGAATTAGACTTTCATGTATGGTTAAGATTTGGATGGAGAAAGAATAACATTCTAGGTGGGTGAGGTGTGATTGACAGAGATGACAGAGAAGATGAGGAAGGTAAGAAACCGTGAGTTTTATTCAGTAAAATCAAAACACAAGTAGGTCAGTCTGAATGGAAAAGAGTTTTTATGTAAGGGAAGTGGTGGTACTTTAGTTTGAAAATTAAGTTATGAATATATTGTGAAAGGTCTTACAAGACATGTTAAGAAGTTTGGACAATAATGAATCATTCAGGGCTTTCCCTTTTTCTTTTCTTCCTCTTTCCTCCTTATCTTCCTCGCTCCCTTCCCGCACCCCCACCTTTCTCTCACACTCTCTTAAGCCCATAACTACTTATTTCTTTTTATTATGTTAATTGAGGGATAACTTACATGTATAAAAAAGTACAAACCTCAGCAAATGTTTACTTAACATACATAAGCACACATACACACCCATGTCAGTACCTCCTGGATTAAACTGTAGAACAACTCCAGCATTCCAGAAAGTGCCCTTTGTGCCTCTTCTCAAGCCACTTTTATCATGTCTATCACCATAGAGTAGTCTGTCCTTAAATTTCATATAAGTGGAATCATATCGCATGTATTCTTTCATGTCTAGTTCCTTCTCATTATTGCCTGTGAGATTTATCCGTGTTATGTGTAGCAGTAGTTGGGTTTTTTTTTTTTTATTGCTGAATAGCAACCCATTACATGAATATACCACCTTTTATTTATGCTTTGTACTACTGATGATCATACTTAAAACTTTTTAGTGTATGGCGTGACTTGATGAAAAGAAGAACTGCTTGTGGCATGTGTTGTTGAATAAATGAACAAATAAACTGTAGTTCGCTTGAATTGCTAAA
This sequence comes from Camelus ferus, assembly GCF_009834535.1. Taxonomy (NCBI): domain Eukaryota; kingdom Metazoa; phylum Chordata; class Mammalia; order Artiodactyla; family Camelidae; genus Camelus; species Camelus ferus. The sequence goes on from NC_045700.1 coordinate 65,919,851, forward strand.
GGAGGTTTCTAAAACTTTAGGGTACACCAGTATCACACAGAGAAAGCTTGTTGAAAATTCTAATCCCTGAGAGCAAACCCCAGATATTCTGAGACAGAAGTCTGGGACCTGGGAATTTTACAAGTTTTAACAAACTCCCATGGTGATTTTCTTGGAGGTGATCTTTGGGCCTTCTTTTGAGAAACACTGAGGAAGAGTTTGGAATTTAGGAGACAGGAATTGAATAGTCAAATTAATTTTCTTACTGATGCATCCTAATGATCACCTAAACTAGGATGTTGGCCCTGCAAGGGAAAAGGAGGGGATGGTTATGAGATGAGAGAGACAGAGGGAAGACTCAGGAGGCATTGTTGACAGGACTGGCAGTGAGGAGTGAAGAAGACAGATGAGCTTCTGTGGTGTCATGCTGGGATGACTGAAAAAAAGTGACAACATGTACAGAAATAGCAAAGTCACACTAAGAACTTATTTTATGGAGCTCATGAGTCCAGGGCAGTCCTGTGGTTTGAGAAAATGATGTAGACCCATGACAACATCTGGATGGTAACTGAGGAGGCTGTGTTGAGGGTTATTGTTATTTTCTGATCAGATTACTGCCACCTTATTGAGCCTAATGCCAGCCAATGTCCTAAAACTTCAATTTTGAAAGTTCCTCAAAGTCCTTCTGGTCTTCTCTCGCCTCTAAACAGGCTAACCTAGAAAAGAGACCAGGTATGACTTTGCTCAAGGTTTCCAGGCAGACTCATGGCCTCTTTTGATATTGTTAAAGATGGTTCTGAGTAGCCCTCTAGCTTAAATGCCTGAACATTTAAAAACCTGTTTAGATGTAAGTAAAGTATATCTGGTTGTTCTTTAACAGCCTTGCTTTTGCCTTCAGTTCATTCATAGAATCATTGGTTGTGCATATTCCTTCATACACAGGGTTGAGAGCCCCCTTCTCCTCCTGGTCTTTTCTTCTTCTCAAGGATATATGAAACCAGTTCCATTAGTCTTTCTTTATAGATCCAATTTCCCAAACCTTTAATCATTTTTCGTGCCTCTCATCTGGAAATATGTGATTACATGCTTGACTAAGAGAAGCATTCGTTTTCTCCACGCTGCCTTGGCATTGCTGGAAAGAGCTGGAAGAGTGTGATCTACAGGTGCAGTGCACTTTTACCATGGATATGTTCCCTAAAAAATGTGCACATAAAATCACCGTTTGGGGGTGAAATTGAATTGTACTTTCCCCTTTGCTCAAATTATAATCTCAGTAAGGCTTTCATTTTATTTCTCATTGACCTTCTCTGAACTCTAACTTCTAACACTTTAGTTGTAAAGTATGTTCCTCTTTCTAAATTGTCAATGGCTGCAACAATTTTTTCCCTGCAAAAACATGATAAAAAAGTACATATTAAAATTTCTCTTTATCATAATTTAGCAATTATCACTTCCTCAAAAACTGAATTTATCTAACTGGAAATTTTAAAATTCTCTTTAAATCAAGGAAAGGTAAAATATCAGAGGGTCAAAAACTTTCTGGCAGGAGCTTTGGTAGCAACTAGAGACTACTAATTCTAAATGAAAGGATTTTGGGAGTGATCCAACTTCTCCTTAGCTTGGGGAATTTATAGGCCCCGCCCCACCTGTTGTGGAAGGCAGAACTCCATCAATCCTCTTGGTAGAGCTGGGCGGGGCTTACACATGGCAGATGGGAAGGGAAGGCACATTGAACAAGGCTGGCCTTCCCATTCAGAGAATCACTTAAGTTTGTGAATGCTTAGGGCAATGTGCAGGCATCCTTTATTCAGCTCTTTTGAAGTATTTGAAGAAAGATAAGGGCGGTTTCAGGCGGCAAAGTATTTGCATCCCAGGGAAGTTAAATTAGTAGCTGAAGATGACACTGCCAGTAAGTGTTAGGGTTAGAAGAAGAACTAAAGATTGCAGATCTAGTGTGTTCTTGCCAGGAACCAGAGAAACCTGATCATGGTGAATGATGTCAGGCTTGAATAAAGACATTTCTCACTAGGGCAGCAAGGTTAAATGCTCAGAGAGGCAAGAAAATCCTGTCTTCCTTCATAGCCATCAACATTTCTTGCCCCAACTTGGAGAAAGCATTCCGTACCCATTTTCCAGGAAGGTAACAGAATTTATGTAGGATATAGAGAGACAGCAGAGCCAGAGTCAGTAATAACGTGCAGTTCTTCTACCGCCAATTGACAGAGTATTTGTCTGTTTCCTCTTCCAGTTGTCCATGTTTATGTTGCTGCTTGCCGCCCCCCAATCCGTTTCAACCCTGGGCTTTGTTTGACCATTTGTCAGCTTCCCTGTCTTGCTTACTGAGGAGGTTCTGGGCTCTAAGCAGAGCAGTAGTGTGGATGAGAACGGCAGAGCTCTGTGTTCCCCAGATGGAATCATTCCAGGATGCGTTAGCTTTGGTGCATTTCTTGAAGAAAGTTCAGACCAGATGAAAAGGCTCCATTTCTTAATTCTGGCAGCAGAACTGTAATATTGCTTTTATAACATCCTCTCAAATTTCAGTGATGCTTAGAGGCAGTTTGCAGAATGCGTTCTTTCCCGACCAGGTTGTTTTGTCAAAAGCCAACAGGATCTCTTCTAGGGAGTGAGACTGTCCACACGTTTGGCAAGTAGTTCATCTAATTGGATCTATGGACATACCCTCCAAGGATTTCCTGGCTCTATGTGACTGGGTTATGGAGAAGCTGGAAAAACACACTCTAGGGGATATTTGGCTCAGAGAGGCCATGGGCTTTCCCCTTCTTTCAGAGTGATGAGATCTTGTTTGCTACAACAGTATGAGAAGATGAGGGCTTTTCTCAGGATTGTGAGTTCCCATTCCCTGGAGTCCCTGTAAAACACAAGGGCTCTGCTCCCCTGCAGAGGGCACGGAGAGCTTAAGCCCTCTGTAGCACTCTGGGTCAGCTATGTTTGGAGGGGTGCTTTTTTAGCTGTCTTCTTATTTTTATTTTTTAAGTAAGCTTTTTATTGACGCATGACTTACATACAGAGAAGTGCATAAATCTTAAGTGTATAGCTAGATGAATTTTCACAAAGTGAAACCAGTCTGTGTAAGGAGCCTACAGATGACTGAATAGGAGACACCGGGAGTCCAGAAGACTCCTTACTGCCCCTCCCTCGAACTGCCTCCCTCTCCCAGAGGTCACCACTATCCTGACTCCAACACCATAGATTATTTCCGCTTTTTAAAAAACCTTACAGAAATGAAACAATACACTGTTCTTTGCATATCTGGCTTCTTTTGCCCAATGTTGTGAGTGTGACATCCATTCACGTTGAGAGGGTAGTAATAGTTTGTGCACTGTAATTTCTGCTTAGTAGGCCATTGTATGTACACTGCACAATTCATTTATCTACTTCTCTGCTTATGGACATTTGGGTGATTTTAATGTTGAATTTTAACTTTTTTTCTCCTTTTTCAGTTTTATTAGGTAGAATTATTACAGTTTGACTGCACATACGTATTATATTGCATGTAAATACATATATACAGTATACTGCACTTTTTTTTAGTTTACAAATATGTACTAATTATTGTTTCTAAGAACAGATTAGATCTTTAGCTTTTTAAACTTACATAGTTATCAAAGGAATAAAGTCAAGTACAAAATATGAATCAACAGAATGCAGTACTCCAATCATAAAGGACAGTCAAATGTGATCACACATAATCAAGAAATCAAAATAATAATTAGTTCATTTGTGTCCTTATTATTATTGTTATTATTTTTTAGATTCCTCGTATAAATGATGTCATATGGCATTTTTCTGTCTCTTTCCAGCCCGCTTCACTTAGAATGAGAACTCTCTTTTGATGTGCCTCTGCCTGTGTACACCGAGTGTACACGGGGTGTCACATTAACGTGCATATGTGTGACCTCATTCTCTGCAGAGATATAGCAGCCAGAGAGTATCGATTTTTAGGTCTCAAGCCTGATTTCAGATATTCAGATTTCAGATATACCCCTTGTTCCTTGAGTGTACTTGAGCTTATCAAATCAGTTCTGCCACGTTTGGTGAAAATGGTTCTGTAGATACAAGACATGTAAATATACTTCTTCAAAATCTGTTCCTTCTACATAGTTATTTTGATGCTCTGTGATTTTCAGCTGTGCACAAAATATGTGTATTTAGAAAAAACTTAAATTGCATATAAAACCAAACCAAGTTATTTATATAGAATTTGAGCACAGCAAACTTTTACATGGCTGATATAAAAAATATTTTTACCCAAATTATACTTCTTACCCATCTTAGTTGGGTCATCTTGCTTAAAGCATATTCTCTTTATTACATATTATTTATTTTATAAAACTAAGCATTTGTTTACAAACATGAAGTGAATCCTTTTTTGAAAAGAACATGCCTAAATATAATGTGTGTGATATTTGTTGTAAGTTTATCTAACATGAGATTTTTTTACCTTTCATATTTTCAGCCATTAGGGATGAAAAAGTGGTTCATCTTCTTCTTAACATATATATGAACCAAATTATTGAAGTTGTTTTTACTAGATTAATAACTATCCTTCTCCAACCCTACTTAACTTATAAAAAGTCTTCAATTATGTTAGCCAGTACCACATAAGTAGCTGTGATAAATTATTCTATATGCCAACTAAAATCTGAGCATAACTCTCCCCACAATAAAATGAAGCAAGCAATGGAATTACCAAGAGTACTTTTCCCTCTAAAATTATGAGCACTTTTTAATGGATTCAAATATGTGAACAAATATTTGGAGAATAGTTTTGTGTATTTGTTTTGAGTAAAACATGTTTACAAGAGTCACCAATGAACTACTAACACAGTAATTAATTTACTATGCAGCGCTAGTTGGGAAAATGGCTTGAAATTGTAAAAATGTCTTGTAAAGGATGATTTAATTTAATGATTTAACATCAAGTATTATCCCCTTTAAACTCAAATTTATGGAAAACCCTTCTGTGTTGTCTTCACGTGCCTAGCATGGTAATTTAGTGAGGCAAGGAGCATGGTTGGGGAGAAACAGACCCCTCCACTCCAAGAGGGGAGGGTGGAGGGAACCCTCCTGCTCTGTCACTGCTCTCCCCCACTTTTGTTCAAGTAGCCCCTCTTGAGGCTCTCTCATCTGCTGTCCTCCCCTGTCCACCCTCACCTCCTATGGAATAACTGAAAATGTGGCCAGAAGAGCACAGACATATGTGCTCATAACTCCCTTCCATCTAGGCCCAGATGGAGTCAAGGGCAAAGACCATTTATGAGTGTGTGTTTTCATTTGTGTCAGTGACTAGCTCTTGTGCTAGAAGTTCAAGCAGGAAAATCCCAGTGACTTTCATGTTCTTGGATTACTCAGATAATCAGCCATGTACAGCCTGAGTTCCCTCCATTCCTGACTGTGACCTTGGACAAGTCACTTAGCCGGTCTGAATCTGGAAATGGGGATGACCACACCTCCCTTCATTGCCTTGTGAAGCGCAAACAAAATAATAGCGTTGGAAATCTCTTTATAAGAGTAAAGCATTATAATTTTTATTATACTTGAGTAAAAAATTAGTTTTTTTTTTTCCAGCCTGAATTGTCCCAGCCCTTCTGGCTCACTGACTCCAGGTTCTTTAATCAGTTTATGACGTATGGATTTAGTCTGATATTTTACTGATATTTTGTATGTATGATATTTTTTGGAATGGTAAATATTGTGGTGTTCTATGGATTATCCAGGCACAGTGGAAAAGCTTCATGTATTTTTAAATAAACAATAAGAAAAAATTTACTATTTTAATGAGCCAGCATATGGTCTTTATGTGCCTACTACAGACTCTGCTTAGTAAGATTTCTTTTTCTTTTTTAGAAGCAACAACAACATTCAGAGAAAAGCTTCAGGGTTTTGCTCTTATAAAGTGTAATAGGGAATTTCACCTGGCCACCAGCCAAAGGATATAGTTAGGGGCACATTGAGAGTAAAATAGCTAGTCTGTGTTTGATCCCAGTCAGGCTCTTTCCTTTGGTTTCAAAAAGGTGTGGGGTGTAAGGAGAAGGGCTTTATAGGGCTTGTTACAGTGTTTTCTCCTAAGATCCCCTTGTGATCCTGGTGATTCCCATGGGATTCCAGCTGATTCTCCCCTGAGGACCTGCCTAGCAACGCTTAGAGGATTTGTAGAAGCCTGGCAGAATCGATATGCAGCTGGAAGCGCATGCTTTCAGCTTGGGTAGGAAGGATCGAGGCCAGGAGGTGACTGTGGTTTGCTGGTCACCCTCATGTCCAGCGGAAGCAGGGTGCCTCATACTGCTTACAAGGCTATGTGGTGCTTCTTCCCAGGACAGGAGGGTGGGCCATCTGCTTAACTATTCAGTTTGCTCATTTTTAAAAGGGAGCTGCAATATTATCCATCTTGACATTGTTCTGAGCACTCAGTGAGATAATACTTACAAAGCAATTAGTGCAGTGTCTGGCTAAGGTTAAATCTTTAGTTGCTATTGTGTGTCTCCCATTTTCACTTGGATGGAGAGCTCCAACTTGAAGTTTCAGTGTTCTTGTCAAGCACCACCAGCCTCTCTCCTGAAGCTGCAGAAGCCTGGTCCCACTATGGAGCTACGGGAGAGGGATAAAATACCCCTCGTCCCAAGTTTGCAAGATTCTCACCTTTGTCTTATTGCTGCTCATCCAGACCCATCCCCCGTCTCCATCAGCAGATTCACTTTTTTGAGCAGATGGTAGTTTCCAAAAGTCGTGCATAATCTTCTGTAGGAGCCAGCAGCCCCAATCTTGGAAGGAATGACTGGGAGCATAGTTTAAAAATAAGCAAAAATTACAATCATTAGAACAATAAATATTGGTTGGCCTGGATTGGGTTCTTTCTTGTACAGGCGACAGGGAAAGGGGATGAAAGAAAAAAGTCAAACCCTTTGCTTTAGCCTCTCCTGTGTGGCTAAAGGGAACTGGGACCCTTTCCCAAGTGAAGGAGCAATGCTTCTTGATCCTGGGTGAGACACAATATGACAGTAACATGCCCCCAAATTCATAAACATTGGAGGGAGTTGACAGCTGGTATTTTAAGGGGAGATGATTTACTGGCTAATTTTATTTACCTTGCTTCCTTTGCCAAGATCAGCTGCTGCTTTGCCCTGTGCCATTAAGTCCCAGGGGGTCCATAGGCAGCAATTTAGAAATCTATTCCCTTTCCGTGGCTAAGTTTCTCTCCACCACCATGGATTTTTCATAGAGAAAATAGAGAATCTAGAAACCATATAACTGTTGGGGGGAGAATAGGTTCTTGCCTTGTGCAGGAAAGAATTCAAGAGCATGGCATGATAAAGTGAAAGCAAGTTTATTTAGAGACATACACACTCCATAGACAGAGTGCAAGTCTGTCTCTCAGAAGGGAGAATGGCTTAGGAGATACACACTCAATAGGCAGAACGTGGGCCATCTCAGAAAGGTGAGAGGGAGAGAAGCTGAGAGGTGTGGGGTGTTTAGTTTAAAGTAAAATTAGATACACACTCCATAGACAGAGTGCGGGCCAGCTCAGAAGGTGAGAGCGAGAGCGACCACGAGATGTGGGAGTTGTTAGGTTTTATGGGCTCGGTAATTTCACATACTAATGGGTAGGATTACTCCAACTACTTTGAGGAAGGTGCGAGGATTGCCAGGAAATGCCCCTCCCCACACACTTTTTGATCTTTTATGGTCAGCTGGGGAACTGTCATGGTGCCTGTGGGTGTGCTGTGAGGCTCAAGGTCTACCAGAGGTCACATCTTCTGCCAACTTGGTTCTGACCAGTTTGTCCTGTCCTCAATGGCAGTGTCATTCCTCCAATGGTTGTGCCCTGGCCCCCTTTCCTCCCACTTCGTAACCAGATACATCTTTAATGTTTCATCAAAAGCTGTCCTATATGAGAATTTATTTATACATAGCCATGAGTGAAAGGCCCCAGGGGGCTGCAGCCTGAGCAGATTTGGTTCAATACCTGCAAAGGAATTTAAATCAGCTTACCAATGAAGAAAACTTCCTACAGGAAGACAAAAAGTGGAGCTTGATTCTGGTTGACCTTGCGACAAAGACAGGCTTAACCATTTAACGTCAACAGCACAGCCAGGCAGCATGCACACATGTCTTTGTGAGTGTGGCCACGTGTGAACTGGGCCAGGCGTGGAGGGAAGGAAGCAGTATCCTCATGCAGTCTCCATGGCTGCACTGAATTGAGAGGAGGAACTGATGTTTCAGTTATAGCGGCAGATTTTAAAAATCAACATTTCAAAAAGTTTCGACAATCTGGCTTAAATAAAATCATAACAGATGAATATGAAAATGATATTGCTAGAGATTAACAGTTGTATAATGGATATCCTGCCGTACAACATTTATGAATAATGCATCGTTATCTATTATCTTTAAATCTATCCAGGGTTAACAGCTTTGCAGATTATTTAGTATAAACGATTTAAGGGGTAAAATCTATACATATATGTTTTGATAATCGATGATAATCAATTCATTAAAAACAAATGCCGAGCCAGCTTCAGTTGAGCCCTCAGAGGTGTCCTTATTCTCTAATTGTGCTGGTTTATTTCCCAAACTGGAGCTACCATGCTGGCGATTTAGGATGATGTTTTCATAATCTATGTCAGTGTTGGGGAAAAAAAAGAAAGAAAGAAAGAAAGAAAAGACCTCCAGATCTAAGCAGGGAAAAAAATTAAAAAATCTTTTCTGGGAGTTTCAACCTAAAAGAACAGAGCTTGCTATTGTCCTTGGGGTTTTGCTGCTGCATCTCCTGGCACTGTGGGTTGAACAATGATTGGTTTCCTTTGATAAAAAGTTCTCCGAGAAAAGAACAGCTGAGTCAGAGAAGGCCACCAGACTGTGCGACCCAGCAGTGCAGGCTTGGGCAGCGTGGGGAAGCACAAAGGAAGAGCAGCCACTGCCTCTGCTTCCTGCTGTCCCCAAGGGAAGCAGCCACCCTGGAAGAGGGGGCCATCTGCTCCTCTCCCATTTGGAATGATCTCTCTTTTCTCCCCATTTTAGCATGGATGACCCAGTAGAAAGGGGTTGAGCTTAGCTTAGTGACAGCTGAGTCAGGAGAGATTCCCCTACCTCCCAATCCTGTGCTAAACCACTCTGTCCTTGAGTTTATATTCTCAAGGTGACACTATACCCTAATTTCAGACAGTTATTATGTCTCCCCTCTCCCTCCACCTTCCCCTCCCTTTCTCTTTCTCTCTAATGCTGAGCTTTTGGCAAATGTAACAAATAGACAATCCATTTGCAGCCAAAATGCAGAGTTTATGTGCATGTTGATTGTTTCTGATGAGTGGATTGAAACCTCAGCTTCTCACTGCCCTTGAGCAAAAAAAGCTGAACAAGTGGTGTGTTTCCACATCACATATTGTCGAAATAGCTAATTCCTCAGTTGCAGGGTATTGTCATATATTGGATTCTGGGGTGGTAGCTCAATTCACTCTCCTTCATAACCGTTGCACACACTCCCCTGACCGTGTGTCACAGCTTTTTGTTTCAGACCGATAGCTGGTTTCACAGGGGTTAGACGCTTGTGTTTGAGAAATGTGTTTTGCATCGATTAAAATTTCTTAAAGGACAAGCTGCAATTGAATGACAGGCTATTTTTAAATTATTTACAAGCTCGACATTTTACTCAAAGCAAATTGTCAACTAAATCTAGTTATCATTTTATCTCTTGGACCCATTCCCCCTGAGCACACCAACCACCAAAAAGATTATCCCCTCAATTTATTGCTTTAGTAATTCAGTAGACATCTTCTGGGCACCCCCTTCCTAGTGCTAAATGATGGTAGTAAGGTATTAGTGAGCTTTTGGGGGCATTTGTTTTCAGAATTTCCCCAAATGCAATTTTTCAGTTGCATTATTGAAGAAGGCCACGATGCCAGGGCTTTTTCTAGATTTAATTTCTATTATAATTACTCTACTGTGGAAAAATTAGAGATTACTTTCCACTTACCTTTTCCCCATGTTATTAATAATTTAAGTTGACATTATTTTCTTTGTAATCTTCCATCATGTATGTATTGCTATAAGTGTCATTAATACGGTTCTAAACTCTTCTCCATCTCACTGACTTTGCACTTCAGTTCCCTCTGACTAGGACATTCTTCCCACTGATTTTTGCTTGGCTCTGTCCTAATAAGGACTTCCAAGTATCATCTCTTCTGGGGGTCTTCCCAGGCCACCTTATCTAATGTTACTTGCTTTCCCCAACAGCAGTCCAGTAGCCATCCATTACCATGTCACCTACTTAATGTCATTTATCTAAAATGCTCCTGTTTATTAAACTGCATGATTATGGTTTGCTTTTCTCAATAGAAGTAAGCTCCAGGAAAGCAAAGATCTCATCCTGTTGTCTATTACTGTTTCCCAGTGCCAGTAGCAGTGCCTGGGATATACTAGACATTCAATAAATATTTGTCACACAAATGAATGGGTAAGTACGTGATTACAGTCAGCAAACCTCACTACATTTCTGTCTGTACTTTTGGCTTTTTGCATAATTCTGAACCAACCACTTTCCTTTTGGATCAGTTGATTTTCTGCAAACCCATAAAACTAGATTTTAGGACCAAAGATACCTGAAAGATGATGTAGTCATTCTGTTGATGAGAAAATGGAAGCCCAGAGAGGTTGAATCATCCAGCTAGTAAGTGGCAAGCATGAGGTTTAATTTCAGGTCTTCAGTTTCCTTACAGCAGTGGTTTCAACCAGGGCAATTTAGCCTCTAGGTGACATCTGGCAATAGCTGGAGACATTTTCTGGATAACCTCATGGGGTGGGAGTGATGTGTGTTACTAGTATTTAGTGAAGTAGAGGCCAGTGATGCTGTTAAACATCTTACAAGGCACCTGACAATCTCCCACAACAAAGGGAGATTACCCATCCCAGAATGTCAGTAGTGCCGAGGTTGAGAAGCCTTGTCACACACAGCAGTAATGAGACTCCTCTCTTCTGTTTGAGGGTGAATGAGATAAGGTCCATAGAGAGATGAATTTTTTGGGACTTCTTAGTACCAAATTGTCAGTTGGCTTTTTTTTTTTGGCAACTAAATTTTTTAAATTTTCAAAATGAAACTAGCTTTAGTATTCTTTTAATTACAGAAATAACACATACTTATTGTAAAAGAATTTGGTAAAACATAAAGGTATTAAAAAGAAAGAGAAAATCATCCATAATACTACCCGTTGTAGATAAACATATGAGCATGTTGGTATATATTTTTCAAGACTTTTTTATGTATACATTCTTACAGATGCACATGTTTTTGACAAAAATGGAATAAAGTATTTGATATATACTATTTTGTCATTTATTTTACTCACTTAACAATATGTTATGGGCATCCTATAAATCTATAAATATGAAGCTATTTTGTAATTTCTAAAGACTTCATAATATTTTGCCATATGGATGATCCAAAATGTGTTTTACCAGTCTCCTATTGAGCATTTAGGTTGTTTCTGATTGTTAATATTATAAACAACTTAAACGATAAATTTCCTCGTTCATTCATTGTTTGTTCATACTCAATTATTCCCTTTGGATAAACTAGTAGAGTGGAATTGCTGGGGCAAAAGAAACGTGATACATTTTGCCAAGTTGCCTGCCTGAAGGTTTGTCCGATTACTAATGGGAACCAAATAATTAGAAATCTCAGTAATGCTGGAATTCTCTGTGCCACCTCACTTTCAAATGAGATGTAATTCACAAGGCAAAAAAAATCATATTAGGCTTGATTTTTTTTCCTTTATGCCCTAGTAGCAGAAAAAATTTATTCTCATTTCCTACACTTACTTAAATTCAATTTGGGAAAAAATTATTTCAGAGAAGTGAAAGGAGCATTCACTGAGTCCTACTATGTGCCATGCACTTTGTACTAGGAACTTTTATTCTTCCAACAACCTGTGTTTTAGGTAGTTTCTTCTTGCTTGCAGATGGGAACACTGGCAATCGGATACTCTCACTCAAGAACACAAACGTTATACCTGACAGAATCAGAATTTGAATGTAGTCTTTGCCTTTAAGAAGTTTATAGTCTACTATAAGGCAGAATGTGCCAGGGATGCTTTCTATATCAATGCCATGTGTGATGAAATTAGTGTTCGAATTATGACCCTGAGGATTTTAAAATTTTATTCCTGTAAAGAAATAATCAGCTATAGTCAGGACATTGTATTTACCGAAGCAGGAAAGTAGATTAACATATATTTGAAAAATACTTTCAATAAACAATGTTGAAAATGCAGAGATGTCCAATCTCTCTTTAGTAACCAAAAAACTTAATCATTTAATTGAAGTTTGTTTTTGATAAGTTCCTTATTTCAAAAGACTCCAGGATACTTGACTATCATCAACATACATGATACACTGCTCAAGTCAATACCTACATCATAAATATGATTTCTTTTAGGAAGCTGAGAAGCCAAGAAGAAAATCTTTCAGAGAATATTAGAGAACTCTTATTTAAACATTTTCTTATGTCCTTTTATTTCCCCCCTAATCAGAATTCTTAATTCTTCTCCTCAAGCCTGTGTACTCTGGCTAAGCTATGCCAGGGTCTTCAAAAGGAGAAAAAATTGAGCAGGACCCTGGCCAAGAGAGTGCAGACAATTAGTTTCAGAGTGAAATTCATAAGATGGGACAAAACTCATCTGGAAAAAAATGTCTTTCCATTGGCCTTTGTGATTTGAAACTGCTTTATCCCATGACTCTGAAATCCACTTCTAGGTAGGAAGTGGATTCATCCTATAAATTCATTAGGAAGACACTCAAAGATGTGCAAATGTATTCATTACCACACTGTTTTAGATAGTGAACAATTAGAAACAGTAAATTATCATAACTAGGGGATAAACATAAACTGTGACACATACATACTATGGAATAATATGCAGCAGTTATTCTGTTCTGGGTATGAATCTTTTGTTAAATATAGATCTTGTAAATATCTTTTGGGGCTTGCCTTTTCACTCTCTTAATGATGCCTTTTGATAAATAGAAACTTATCACTTGTTTTACTTTATAGTCAGTGATTTTTGTATCCTGTTTGTGAAAACTTTTCCCTCTGCAAGTTCATTAAGATACTATTCTTTGTTTTCTTTAAAAAATTTATTGCTTTATTTCTCACATTGAAATCTACAGTCTATCTAGAATTTATTTTTGATTATGGTTTGAGGTAGGGATTAAAATGTATTTTTCTTCCATATGAGTATCCTTTTGACCCAACATGATTTACTGTAAAGACATTTTTTCCCCACTGTTCATCACTTCCAGCTTTATCACAAATCAAGTGATTATATGTGTGTGGAAGTTCTATTCTTTCCTACTGATCTATTTGTCCATCCTTATGCCAATACACATTGTCTCAGTTAACTGAAGCTTTAAAATAGGCAAAAGACTTGAACAGGATCTTTATAGAAGAGGATATCCAAGTGTTCAAAAAACATATTAAAAAGTACTCAATCTTATTAATATTCAAGGAAAATATATATTAAAACCATAATGAGACACCCCTAGTTATCTACCAGAATGGTTAGAATTTAAAAAAAAAAAACTGACAACAAAAAAAAAGACAAATGTTGATGAGGATGTGAAACAACTGGAACTTTCATATACTTCTGAACATACACTGGTGCACTCATTTTGGAAAGGTGTTTGGCAGTATCTACCAGGCTGAATATATTTACCAAAATACATATACATACACATACATATATACATACATACATACATACAAGATTGTGCATGGAAAATGTATTCATAATAGCACCTCCTTCAAACAAATGTCCTTTGGTAGTAGAATGAGTAAATAATTTGTGTTATAGTCAGTCAATGAAAATGAATGAACAATTGCTACCATACAAAATATGAATGGATCTTACAAGGATAAAGTTGAAAGAAAGAAAGTAGACACAAAAGAACGTACTCTCTGTAATTCCATTGACATAAAGTACACAAGCAGCAAAATTAATACACAACAATACAAGTTAAGGCTAGAGATTGAGGGCCGGAAACAGGGAGAGGACAGGAGGTAGAAGTCTTTGGTGTGTTAACGTTGTTTCTTGATTTGGTGCTGGCTACTGGAGGAGTGTTCACCTTGCAAAAATTCTTTGAGCTGTATGCTTATGATATGTGCCCTTCTCTTACTGTATATTATTTTCAATAAATATTTATTTAAAAAATAAATCAGATATTTATATGCTGTTGGGTACAAATTATTGAAAAATATATGTGTGTATACATATATATATTTTAACCTTTTACATAGTACCCACAAAATAATACCACATATTCTTTATGAACATACACATAGGTGCATATATATATCTAGGGAGGATGTTAAGTGTTTATCATATGCTGGCTTTTTAGAATCAAAGTGTCTTTACTTGGCTCTATTCTCACAATCCTGCTGCCATCACTGTTGTGATCAAACTGGAGATATCACTGGGTATATCCAAGTTTCCTAAGAGAGGGACTCTTAGCAAAAGGGATGATCAGGAAGCTCCTCTTCTCCTAGCCCTAAATAGAGCTGAAATTATAAGTTGGTCAGAAATTGAAGGATCATTGAGTACCAGTTGATTATGAATAATCTCAAACATAATACATACTACTTTAACACTAGCTGTCAATTTTAACCAAAAAACCCATTCAAAATCAAGTATTCAAAAATATGTCTATAAAGAGAACCAATCAAATTCTATAAAATGGGTGCTCTTTTATAAATAACTCGAGGAAATCCAGTCATACCAATTTTTAGGCAGTTTGGGGGCTAGGCAGAATAAATATGAGGCCAGCATATATTTGAGAACTGCCTAAATCTTGACTGTTTCCTCTATTGACAAGATACAGAAAGTGAAAACTTCCCATAAAGAAGGGGAAAGTCAGGACAGCCAACTGGGACAGCCAAGTCAGGACTGGGAAAGGCTCTCTGTGCTTCTGTCTCCAGCTTCAGGGGGTAGAAGAGAACCAATGCAATTTAACTCCTTAAATCGGGGTTTGGATAACAACAAAGCAAAGAGTTCTACTGGAGCGTCCTGTGGATTTGGCCCCTGGGAAGGCCAGGTAAGAGCGGTAAGGGATCTCCCCACAGTTAGATGGCCTCCTCTCTTTGGGGGAACTTTGGGACCTGTGGGTCCTAGTTGTTCTTGTAGGTTTGGCAATGTAAGAAAAATGGAATCTAGGAGCATTAGGAGAAACCCTTTAATACTGGGGTGGAGGGAGGTCAGAAAGTACTTTAGCTTATCTGTCATTTCTTTTGTTTGATTTTTGGAAGAAAATATAGCCAGTGATATTAATAAGTAATTGAAAAATAAATCCCCGTATTTATGTAAAGGCTAAAATTGGCTCTTTAGCCTTGGATGGTGGAAGCCCTGTTTTAAATGTTTGTACTGGAGAAAGGGCCATCTTGTGTTATTCATGAAAGACCTGAAGACCGAGTTCTCAGCTCAAGTAGTCTCTTAAATTCACCTGAAGGACTTCTACAGTGTTAAAGCTGAATCTCAGGGGTGAGGGCCTTGACATTTGTATGTTTCAGATGCCCCCAGTGGATTCGGGTCCTTGATGGGGGTTGAGAACCACTGATCTATTCAGCCCATTGATTTTCATCTCTCTAGGACTCTGTGGCCTGACACAGAATTTTCAGCTGAGACTGCCCCGTTTGATTCTGCTTTACAGTTTCACAAAAAGTTTATTTAAAGAAATAGTTCTATTTCTAAAGGCTAAAATATTTAGGACCACTGATGGAGTCTGATGAACTTCCAGACTTTCCCCTCTCTTCACCTGAATTTATGCATTGTAGTAATCAGATTGGCAGTAACCTCCTGAAGAGACTGAAATACTTAACAGCTGTCCCAGGTTGGTCTCTCTAGGAACATGCTGAGCTGGAGTTTCTGGAGCAGTGTGCTCATTGGGTTCAGCTCTGTGAAGGGGAGGAGCTGCAGACGGCATGGGCAGCAGAAGAAGCTATGATGCAGGCCCACGAAGGCCTGGACCAGTCTTTCCAGGTGTGCTGGAGTGAATATCCCGATGGAGTCATGCTCTGGTGGGCGCCTGTCTCAGCCAAGGGTTGTGGGATGTCGGGAAAGAGTATGACCTCGGAGAGGAGGGCCTCTGCAGCCGAGGCAACCCTGAAATAGCTGACAGCCAGGGCATGACTGCTGCCGGCACTCCTCCCATCAAGCCCTCCCCCGAGGGAGAAGCTGGGTGCACATCTGTGGGTCTACAAGATAGATACTGAAATTCAGGGGTGTGGGGCATGCTTGTGGACTGATTACCTCTGTCTTGTGAAGAGGAAGGCATTAACAGGGGCAGCAGAAGCATCGTAAACCAGGCTCAGGGCGGCGGGGCCTGGGAAAGGCTCCTGAAGGAGCAAGCAGAGAGCGGTGGTGCGAGCTGGAGAAGAGACAGCGCACCTCTCCTCTCCCTGGGTCACGTGGTCGGCCTACTTGCCATAGCTTCCTCTGGAGGATTGAAGGGAAGTCTGAGGACGGGGGTGGGGTTAGATAACATCCCAGAGGGCACGTCTGTTCCCTTTGTCTCTAGCAATAGACTAACTTCCACATGGAGGAACCTCAATTGCTGCAAGTCAGAGTCAGCCTGCATTTATCAGTCCGCCCCCATGGGCCACCCTCTGTGCTAGGTGTTTTGGTGCACAGTCTCACATGCCCATATCCTCATCTTAATCAGTTTGTCATGAGAATTATCCTTTGAGTGATTTTCTTTTCATTTATCAACTTACCAACGTGTTTATTTGAAAACTAAATGTAGAAGACATAGTTTTTCTGAACTAAAGACAGTAGAATCCCTAAAATCTTGTTACTAATGTGGCAAATCTTGTCCTCATTGTGTTTAAAAGATAAACTGTTATCAACACTTTAATTATACTTGTAAAACAAATCTTTATGAACAGATATGCCTTTGGCTATGTCTTAATTTTAAGAGATACAGCAAGCCCTCTTAGAGTGGTTGAGTAGATTAGATCTAGAGCAGAGAACTAATAATGAATTAGTTATCACAAGATTGGTGGGTTATTTCAACCTCCTAGGACCAACATAGATTAGAACGAGTAAACACACAATATTTTCTACTGCAAATCACAATATTCGATAACACGTTTCTGCAACAAACATGTAGTTTCCCATAGTGAACATTTATAGTTTCAAGGCTATAAGGTTACGGTCCTTAGAACAGTTAAAACAAACTTTTTAATATGGCAAGAAATCTCTTTGCAGTAAGAAACAGGCTTAGGCAGAAACTTTGAGATAAAGTACAGACAATGGGTTGATGCTGCTTAAATTATGGTAACTGGTATGTAAATATTCAATAATTATTTTCTTAAACATTTATCAAGATGTTAATTTCTAACTGAAAGATTTTTCTATTCAAACTACCGTATTGATTGTCTCCCAAGTGTTCAAAGTTTTCTCATTAATCTGCTCACTGAAGCTTGTAATTCTGCCTTCAGTTATCATTTCCAGCCAGAGGTAGTAAGACAATATGGAGCCTATTAGTTTCTCTGGCCACATTAACCAGACTTTAGGTTTGAAGTCGGTTATCTGTCATGCATAGTCTCACTTGGCACAGATATCTAGAACTCTGAGGCAGTGGCCTGAGGCAGGGGCAGATCCTACAAAAGGCGTGTGGGTGGATAGGCACCCCCAAAACCAACCACCACCCTGTGTTTCTGTTCAGCAGTGTAAAGTGAGGGTCAGGAACAGAGCTGGACAGATGGCGGCAAAAATGAAGGAGGAAGGGCCTTAGCTGGAATTATTTCAGGTGTCCTTGGGCCACCCTACTGCTATGGCCTCCGAATTATATACAGTAAGAGGGAGGCTGGTCATCAGGGACACTATCTTTTGTTCACAAATGAAGGCTAGGGCAGGGAGGCACATGGAGACAAGGCCACATTACGACTTTCACAGGGCCCCATGCCTGCTGCTGGTATTGCCTATGTCGGCCGTGCATGGAGGTGTTGTCCACATGCAGTTTCAGAGTCCTGAGTTCCAAGTCTCTGTTCCACAGATTCAGAGTTAATGAGCAGGGCCACCTCCTCTACCTTGCAGTGAATCTGGCCTCAGGAAAAACTAGGTAAGAGATACTCATTAGGGACATAGGTGAAGGGTAGCATCTGGTGGAAAAAGTCCATCACCATAGTAGCTGTCTGGAAAGATTCTTTCAATCATTAAGGTGGGGGGGAAATGGGTATGTTCTAAGGAGCTAGTGTTCTGTTGAAACTGTCACTTTGCTCTAATCCAAAGACCTCAGAATCTTCCAGGAGACACAAAAAGAGGTAGGAGCTGAGACTGATGCACACACCATGTCACTTCACTACCAAAATCTCTCTGGGGTAAGGCCTTCAGTCCCCTGCTTCTAGTTCTTATAGCTAAAATAGTCTCCTTTCGGGGCTGGCCCTTTAACATCTGTTGCGACACGCTGCTGAGTGTAGAAAAACAGCATGAGAAGCCTCCTTCTGACCTTGAGGAATCTATTTAATTTGTGATAGTTTGCATTTTGTTTGTGGGAGGAATAAAAACACAACAAGCCCTAGAAAATAACTACTTCATTGCATCTTATAATTTATTCCACCAGGAGGTTGGAAGGATGCCTCCAAATTGCCCTAGCACAATCTTTGAGGATTTGGTGGTTCATACTAGCAAATCTGAAGTCAGTGGAAAATTTCCACATGTAAGAATTATAGTATTGGGTCCTTTAAAACAACACCATGTGTACACACCACCCCCTCCTGCCACGCCCGCCCCACCCCCTCCATTTCTGAATGTCTGGAAATCCTGATCAGGAATTTGAAAAACAGTCAGGATCTATTGCATCAGTTGTTCCACAGTGTTCATGCCGTGTACGTTTTAATACCAAAAAATGATTTGGTTAGACTTAGCAGGCTCAGCCTCATTCTTTGAGAGTTCTTCTTAATTGTTGCTTTAAAAAAGCCCTATGTAAATCAATGAAATTAGAACACTCCCTCACACCATACACAAAAATAAACTCAAAATGGCTTAAAGATGTAAACATAAGACACAATAAACCTCTTAGAAGAAAACATAGGCAAAACATTATCTGACATAAATCTTAGCAATGTTCTCCTAGGGCAGTCTATCTAGGCAATAGAAATAGAAGCAAAAATAAACAAATGGGATCTAATTAAACTTATGAGCTTTTGCATAGCAAAGGAAACCATAAGCAAATAAAAAGACAACCAACAGAATGGGAGAAAATATTTGCAGAAGATGAGACTGACAAGGGCTTAATTTCCAGAATATATAAACAGCTCATACAACTTAATAAGAAAAAAACAAACAACCCAATCCAAAAATGGGCAGCAGACCTAAACAAGCAATTCTCCAGTGAAGACATACAAATGGCCAATAGGCACATGAAAGAATGCTCAATATTGCTAATTATTAGAGAAATGCAAATCAAAATTACAATGAGATATCACCCCACACCAGTCAGAATGGCCATCATTAAAAAGTCCACAAATGACAAATGTTGGAGAGGGTGTGGAGAAGAGGGAACCCTTCTACACTGCTGGTGGGAATGTAATTTGGTACAGCCATTAGGTAAAACAATATGGAGATTCCTCAAAAGTCTAAAAATAGACTTACCATAATATCCAGCAACCCCACTCCTGGGCATATATCCAGAGGGAGCCTTAATTCAAAAAGATACATTCACCCCAATGTTCATAGCAGCACTATTTAAAATAGTCAAGACATGGAAACAACCTAAATGTCCACTGACAGATGATAAAGAAGTGGTGGTATATTTATACAATGGAATACTACTCAGCCATAAAAAAGAATAAAATAATGCCATTTGCAGCAACATGGATGGACCTGGAGATTGTCACTCTAAGTGAAGTAAGCCAGAAAGAGAAAGAAAAATACCACATGATATCACTTATATGTGAAATCTAAGTTAAAAAAAAAAAGACAAACGACTTATTCATGAAACAGAAACAGACTCAACAGACATAGAAAACAAACTTATGATTTCTGGGGGTGGGAGTGGGGTGGAATGGGGTGGGAAGGGATAAATTGGGAGTTTGAGATTTGGAAATAGTAACTAATATATATAAAATAGATAAACAACAAGCTCATATGGTATAGCACAGCAAACTATATTCAATATCTTGTAATAACTTATGGTGAAAAAGAGTATGAAAAAAGGCCTGATTTAAATCATAAGATAATATACAGGGGGTTGATGACTTGGATTCTTCTTAATAGTTAGGTAAATAGATAGTGCAGAATGTGGTAGTAACCCATTGCTGGTTTCTATGAAATAGCTAATGGGAAAGAACTAACCTTTTTTATTTGTTTGTTTTGTTTTTTCTTCTTTTCTCTCCCCCTCCTTCCTCTCTTAGTTGATTAAACAATCGTAACTAACAATTTGCAAGAGCCACTCTCTTTAGATATTTTGTCTATTCTTGCTCTCAGATGGCAACTGCATACATCTCATATTGACCCAGAATGCCTTGAAATCTGGAAACAGATGTCAGGTAGAGATCTAGAAAGGTGCCAATTTTTAATGTCTGTCCTTGCTGTTCTGATCCTCTCAGTGCTTTCCCTTACCAGTTATCCTGGCTTGGAATTGCTCTCCCCACTTGGACCCATTTTCATCTAGATAAAGCCTTTTTTCCCTTCAAAACCCATATTCTCCATTCTTATGGGAACCTAAGTGCAGACAGGGCGAGGTAGAAATGGAGGGTTATAGGATAGACCCTGGGTTGGGTGTGGCAAAAATGTTGACAAGTCATTGGAGGCCATAGGGATGGAGAGACCATCAATCCTAACAATTAGGATTGGGGGTGTGGGGGGGTGGGGACTGGTGGTGCTGGAATGTTCTCAATTCAAACTGGGTCAATCAGTTAATTGAGGTCTGTAAGCAGAAGATGCAATGCAGCAATGCCAGTGTTGATACCAGTGGTGCTTGACAACATAATAGAAGTCTCCTCATTGAAACTCCACATCCAAACCACCAGCAAATCCTATTGGCTCTACTTCCACAGAGATATTTAAAATCTGATATTCTCACCACCTCTGCCACTAACACTTGGTTGGAGCCACCACCTCCTCTTACTTGGATTATCAAAATACCTTCTAATTGGTTTCCCTGCTTCTGCCTTTGCCACCTCAACTTCTTGGTCTCAATCCAGCAGCCAGAGTAATCCTGCTAAAACCTAAGCCAGGTCATATTAACTCTCAGTGGCTCAAAGTAAAAGCCAAAATCTTCCCGCCAAACTAAAAAGCTCCTACATAGCAAAGGAAACCATTGATAACACAAAAAGGCAACCTCCTGAATGGGAGAAAAATATTGAAAATCATATGTTTTTTAAATCAAATTGTTTGGGATTTGGAGGGTATTGAGTTGTACCAATATACAGCTTGTATATAATTGAATCCAAACTATATAAGGGACTCATACAACTCAGTACCCTCCAAACCCCAGACAATTTGATTTTAAAAATGAGTAGAGAATCTGAACAGACGTTTTCCAAAGACGACATATAGTTGGCCAACAGACACATGAAAGGATGCCCAGCATCACTAATGATCAGGGAAACGCAAATCAAAACTACAAAGAGATATCACCTCGCACCTATACATTATCAGAAAGACACGAAATAACAAATATTGACAAAGATATGGAGGAAAGGCCACCCTTGTGCACTCTTGATGGAAATGTAAGTTGGTGCAACCACTGTGGAAAACAATATGGAGGCTTCTAAAAAAATTAAAAATATGACAACCATATGATCCAGCAGTTCCACTTCTGGGTATTTACCCAAAGAAAATAGAAATACTAATTTGAATAGATATATGCACCCCTATGTTCATTGCGGCATTATTTACAGTGGCCAAGGAATGGAAGCAATTCAGTGTCCACTGATAGATGAATGGATAAAGATGCTGTGGTATATGTTTATGTGTGCAATGGCATATTACACAGCCATAAAAAAGAATGAAATCTTACCATTTGCTACAACATGGACAGAACTTGAGAGTAATATACTAAATGTAGTAAGTCAGACAAAGACAAATACTGTATGATTTCACTTATGTGTGGAATCTAAAAAAGAAAACAATTGAACAAACAAAAGAAAACAAAACTCATAGATACAGAGAACAGATTGGTGGTTGCCAAAGGAAAAGGTTGTTGGAGGAGTGGGTGAAATGGGTGAAGAGCATCAAGAGGTACAAACTTCCAGTTGTAAAATAAGCAAGTCATGGGAATGTAATGGATAGCATGGTGACTGTAGTTAGTATCCTATTGCACATTCAAAAGTTGCTAAGGGAGTAGATCTTAAAAGTTCCCATCACAAGAAAAAAATTTTGTGTCGTGGTAGCTGGAAACTAGACTTAATGTGGTGATCATTTCACAGTGTATACTAATATTGAATCATTATGTTGTACACCTGAAACTAATACAATATTATATGTCTTTATGCCTCAATAATAAAAAAAAAAATTTTTTTTTTTTAAGCCAAAATCCTTACCAAGGTCGATGGAGCCCTCCATGGGTCTCTGCCTTCCCTTGTTCTGACATTCTATCCTCTGTCTCCCCCCTCCCTTTGTCCTGATGCAATGGTCCATCTGCTGTTTTCCTTTTCATTCCAGGCACACTCCAACCTCAAAGCTCTGCTTTTCCCTCTGGCTGGAGCACCTTTCCCCCAAGAGCTGCATGGCCACTCCTACAACTCCTCTGGGTCTTTGCTCACAAGTCTCCTTCCTGGTGAGTCTTCCCTAAGCACATCCTTAAACATCTTACCCCCGACTCTGGCTTCCTCTGTCCTTCTCCTGCTTTACTTTTCTCCATAGCACTTATATGTCTGATACACTATACATTTTATTTTTTGGTTTATTTTCTGTCTTTTTTCTTGACAGCACATAAGCTCATTTGCTTTCTAATGTATCCACAGAACTTAGAACAATGTATAGACATAGCAAACACTTAATGACTATTTGTTGAATGAATAAATAAATGAGTTCAGTAAACAGGCTCCCAATAATGACGGGAACCAGACGGCTCAAGAGTCAATGGGATTGTCAGAGTCTCAGTTCCTGGTGCCAAGGCTAAGCTTTTGGGAAAATAAGAGCAAATAAGGTGCTGTCCAAGTTTCCTAGATGCTCATAGAGGAGGAGTCATATATAGGGTGTTATCAGTTTGTCAGAGAATGATCAATGCCTGTGCTCAAATAGACTGAACACAGCCAGAGGCTGGCATCAGGACTCTAGCCCTTCTGTAAACCTCTGTAACAATTACTGTCTTGTCCATTCACCCATCCATCCATCCATCTATCCACCCAGTCTTATGACAGATATTTATCCAATGTCTTCTCAAACCCAGCTTTACATTGCTCAGATTTTCTGAGCATCTTTTCTACAGAACTGGACATCTTTGTGAACAGGAACCCCCACATTATCAAATCTCAGATACTCCCATTCCCTCACATGATGTCTTGAATGAATGAACCTTGGACAAGAGGTTGTGCCTTGTTCTTTCTCCTTACAACCTAAGAAAAAGAATAATGAGAATGGATGAATTAATATATTATTAAAGGCCTCAGAATTTTTCAAAGTTAGAATTCAAATGTTTCTAAGCGGCGCTGGGTATTCTCCCAGTGCATCATTCGCCTTTGCTCATTCAGTGTGTGCCGTCCACGTGAGATGGCTTATCTCCCATGATCACTTCCTTTTGTTTGGGAACTTGATAAACCCAAGGCTGGCCCCAACACTGGAAAAGAGGCTTCGTTCCTGGTTATTTATTCCATCAATTGCTAGGCTGCTTTTGTCCGTCTCACTGACTTCATTTCTCTTTCTTGCTCCACATTCTACTGGATACTAAATAACTGTAGCATTTTCACACAGTAAGGCTATTAAAATGGCTAAGTGTTCCTCCGAACAGATTTTAATTCCTCACTGGCTGTCTTAGTCTGCTGAGATTGACATAACAACATATCATAGGCTGGGTGGCTTGAACACAGAAATGCATTTTCTCATGGTTCTGGAGGCTAGAAGTCTGGGCTGGGTTCTGGCAAGCCTCTCTCTCCGGCTTGCAGGTGCCCGTTTTCTTGCTGCGCCCTCACGTGGCCTTTCCTCAGTGCATGCAGGTGGGGAGAGAGACCTTGCTCTCTGCCTCTTCTTATAAGGTCGCCAGTCCTTTTGGATTAGGACTCCACCCTTATAACCTCTTTTAACCTTAATTACCACCCTCAAGGTCCTGTCTCTAAATACATAGTTACATTGGGAGTTAGGTCTACAGCATAGGAATTTGAGGGGGGAAACAATTTGGTCCATGGCACTGCCCTCCTTCAGGATCCACAGTGTGAGGTATCAGTGGGGTTAAATTTGTTGTGACTTTAATTTGATCATAACTTCAAGCTGTATTTATGCCCAGTTTTTGTATCTTCTTCCTCACTTAAGATGCGTTTCAGTTCACCACTTAAATCAACTTCAGGGAATGCGATTTATAGATTAGTCTTGCTTTGCCCCAGTTGTCAAGTTTTTACTTTACTCTGAGTCTGGTTTCTTTTATTTTTGTTTGGAAAAAAAAAAAAAAAAAACAGGTCAGTATGGAATCCACTGTCCTCACTGAATATTTTGTACTCGCTGTTCTGTCTGGACCTCGCCTCCCCAATCTTATCTGTGGCTGCGCAGATACAAACACACATACACGCGCACACACATCCTTCCCGGCGTGGCTTTCTTCTAATCCTTAAAGTTTCTGTTAAAAAGCATCACTGAGATCTTGACCAGCTACCATATCTACAGAAGTCAGTCACATCACACTCCCTGTTTCCTTTCTAACACCTAAGACTACTGCTGTTTTGTAGATGGGTAAACCGAGTCTAGAGAACATAAGGGGTTTGTCCATAGTTGCTCAGTTTCTGAGCAGCAGAAAGAAGGCCCAAGAGGCAGAGGGTGAGGCTCAAAGGACTCTGGAGGTAACGTAACCTATTACAAAATATGTCTCCCAGCAGCCCTAGCCCAAGGCAGCAGTCATTGGCTTTTATCGCTTCAAAGTGACCTTCACTCCTTTCTTTTTCTGTCCCTATTGCCTTGGTAAAACTGTCTGGCAGATAAAGGGACAGAAGGGTGCATTTGGCCTTCTGGTTTGCCAGATTTAGCAAATAAAAACACAGAAGCACAGCTAATTTTGAATTTCAGATCGACAATACGTATTTTTTATGTATTTTTTAGGAATAAGTCTGTCCCATGCAGTATTTAGGACATACTTATGCCAAAACATTATTTGTGTTTCATCTGAAATTCAAATTTTACTGGACATCCTGTTTTTATCTGGCAGCCCCAGCCAGATGGCTACTCAACCACCACATGTAGCCTATGGATAGTGGTTATAAGCCTCTGGTGAGTGTGCTTGGGAAAGAAAACAAGCAACAAAATCACTTTGAACTCTTGTTGTTTTATTTACTTTTGTGACACTTCGATGTTCCTTGATAATAAAAACAACAACACAAATATTCCCAAATGAATATATATTTTACTTAGAAACTTTGACTTAGAGCTTTATCAGCTCAGTTATTTTGATTTTCTATGAATTCACAGCACTCAGTATCTAGCACCAGTGGAACTAGAAAACTGCATGGGTTCGTCAGTGCTGAGCTCATGTTTGGGTAAACTTGGACATGCTATTTCACCTCTCTTTTTGCCTCAGTTTCTTCATTTGCAAAAATGAAGACAACAAGAGCACCTATCTTATTAAGTTGTTGTGAGGAGTAAATGAAAAAAGGTATATGAAAGGGGCTGGTCCAGTATTTGCAATATAATAGACACTCAGTATATATTAGCTTCATTTTTCTTGCTTCACCACTCCACTTCTGAGAACGAACAGCATCTCTTTCCCAGACCATTGCAAAATATTAGGCTAAAGAAATTACAGTTATGTCTCAAAGAAATTTTGATCTTTACCAATTTCTAGGTAACCAGCAGAGTCAAATCAATTGATTGATTTGTTCATTCAACCATTTATTCACAAGTATTTGTTGAGGACCTAACATGTGCCAAGCACCGTGTCCTAGGAGCTGGGGATAACATGATAAACAAAGTTGCTATTGCCCCTGAGAATCATTTATATTATAGTGGGGTGGGGGCAGATAATGAATGGATACGCAATAAAGTATTGTGTTGTATGATATCATTTTCACATGAAGCAATCAATTAGGGCAAATGTAAAACTGAGTCCTTGAATCTGGTGATGTGGAGATCATTGGTGACCTTGATAACAACTTTTTGTTCCCTGGGGGTTAAGAGAATGGGGAAAGGAGGAGGAAGTTGAAGAAGGAACTTCACAAAAAAGTGAGCAGAAAAAATTGAGTGGCAGTTAAAAGGGGATATGGAATTAAAAGACTTCTCGGTTTTCTAATGGGAGTTATTACAGCATGTTTAAGCTTGAAAGGAATGAGCAAGCAGAGGAGGAACTGGTAACGCAGAAGGCAGAGGACAACGCTAGGAGGGAGTGCTTGACAAGATGGAAAGGCAAGAGTCTCCAGTGGACAGGGGGATTGGGCTTAGACTGCCACCAGGACCTTTCGCTCACCGCAGAAAGAGGGGAGGTCAGTGTATGACGTTGAGGGTACAGGGGCTTAGTCAGTTTGGCAACAGAAAGGTGTGGAAGTTCTCTTCCACCTTCTCACACATAAAATGCTTTTACTTTTCTTATCAATAATTATTGATTATTAAGTTAAAAAGAATAACCGATGTTAAGAAATGATAGCTTTCTCATTTGTAGCAGACTCTTGCCAAGCACCCCCAAATACCTGGGGTATGCACCATTGTCCCCCTACTCCTCCTGTGCGCAGGGGATTGAGACTTAATTTATTCACAGACAGCTCGTTTCAGCTCCCTGTGCTGTTCCCAGGCTGAAGTTATTTTGACGTTTTTCACCCATCACATGTTTCTCTTCATTGAGATAAACTTCTTCCAGAGGAAGCTGCCCATCTTGACAAGTCTGCTTCGCGTCTGTGCTCCACTGCACAGCCAGACCTGAAAGTGACGGGAACTGACAAACTCTCTGAACTTGTCCCACTGGATTTGTCTAATGGGCCTTTCCCTGACATAGATGAAAAAGTCATTGACAGAAACAGACCATTTACCATGAACCTGAGCAGAGGTATAAGCCGCGACAGATGAAATAAGTCTCGAAACAAAGCTGGGAAATTCAGGACACATATGATGGGCTCAAGGAGCTCTCTGCCTTCAAATGCCAAGATGAAATGGATAGCATCAGGTTTTGCAGCCCCAAGTCATCCGGCTGTTTAGTAAGGAAGCCAGCCTCCTGCTCCCCGTCTTTCTCTCTAACTACAGCAGAGGGAGAAGCTGCTAAGTGGTGACGTGGGGGCCAGGGGTGGCTTTCAACAGGACACTCCAAGCCCGAGGGGGCTGAGTTCTCTTTCCAAGGGTAGTGAGACCAAAAAGAAAAAAAAAATCTCCATTTAAAATTTTGCAGCCATTTAGAAATTCTAGTCTGAAGACAGAATTCAAGTTGAAGAAATCTTTCCAAACAGAAGAGTCACATCTTAGGAGGGATATTTTTAGTTTCTATAATCAACACCTAACGTGAACATCATATAAACTTAGGATTGCCCTTGAAACGCACTTATAGCACCCATGAAACATACACCCTTGTATTCTAATTTCTATCCACATTGAAATTTAAAATCATTGCACTGGGTGGAAGGAGAAAACAGAAGGGAGATCTGTGTGCAGATGTCTGGCCTTCAGACCATTCTGCCTCTAAGGCAGCTATCAAATCCCTAGCTTTGAGTGAGCACTGGGTGGAGAATGCCAAGTGCTCTTGATGGGCCACAGGTTTTATTCTCTTTCAATTTTGTTCTCTTTTAATTTTAAGCCTTGACAACCTTTATAGATGATACAGGATGTGTTTGGCATTATAAGGGTTAAATGGCATAGTAGCAGTGCATCCCGTCCGGGTTTGAGCAAAAGTCTGAGTGTTGATTCGTGCTGCAATAATACCACCCCACTCTGTTTTCTTTAAGAAAAATCTTCAGATAAACCCCTGGATATACAAAATCTAGGTCTCCTTTCAAAGGAGTACACTGGCTAAATGAAGAGTTAAAATTGCTTCATTAAGGCAGTTTAATTTGTTAAAATTTTAAGGCAATTTCTTAAATGAAAAACTTAAAAAAAAAATTCAACTCGGGGTAAGAGGGTCCTCTGCAAAAAGATGGTTGATTGGTTTTCAAAAGGGAAGAGAAGGACATCTCAGGAGCAGCCCAGCATTGGTGTCTGGAAACCAGAACCGCGAGGGGAGAGAGAGATAGTAAGGCAGAAAAGGCCCTGAGGAGGAATGATGGTCCACGGACAACATGATGGGCCGTGAGAAGGAGACAGGACCAGTAGGTGCTGATGCAGTCAGGGAATAGAGCTATCAGGCTTTGACTTGTGTTCTTCTGTTCTGGCTTTTGAAACTCCCTGCGATCTTCTCCGTGCTCCAGTGGGGTCAGTGACCTGCTCCAGCTCTAATGTGCAGGGAATGATGCAGTGGTCAGAGTCCAAGTTGGGATGGGAAAACGAGGAGTGCTGCTGAACCTTGCCAGGACCTCCCGCCCAGAAGGGTGAAAGCAGCACTGTGTTAAAGACAGGTGGCTGTGGCAGGTCCAAGGGGGTGACCAACAGCAAGAGCATCAGAGAAGTCCGAGGTCGGGCAGAGATAGAGAATTAGGTGCTTGGCAGTAGAGAGGACAAGCTGCAGGACCCCACGCAGGAGTGGACTGAGACAAAAGCCCTTTCTCTCAAATGTGCTAGCGTTGGAGCCTGTGGGGGCCAGCGAGTAGCACGAAGGATAGAAGGTGCTTACTGCAAACTTCGTGCTGAACAACTTCTACTGCAGTGAAACATCTACGAAGTTACCTTGGCTTTTTAAGACATTGTGTCAGACAGTGAAACAAAACACTTTCTTGGGCTTCCTACTGCCCCAGGCTTCTGGGCTGTGGCCTGTGCCCTGGGGAAGGTAACTCTGGGAGAGCGGGGAGGGGGGCGAGTGCCGTTCTGAGATGACGGGGATAGAAATCATGCCTGTCTGTGTTCTCAACCCAAAGTCCTGAGAACTAGCCCTGCCTGTTCACCCTCTCAAGAGGGGATTTATGACTGGGGGCCTGTGGATCATAGCCAAAGTAACGTCTCTGCCTGCCCCACAGGACTTTGCTCAGCCTTTGGGCGTTACAGAGATGAACAGAAATCTGCTTTCTTTCTTTAGTGTTTCGGAGCTTTAGAGGAAATGAGAGCTCGTGTTTCTGCCCACATTTCCGGGTCTGCTACCACGAGGCTGAGTCATCTGTCTTGGTCTGGGCTCTCCTGAAAGCAGAGTCTCCGTCAAAGACTGAGTGTAGATAATTATTTGGGATCTGATCCCAGAAAACAGGAGTGAGAGTGGGGAGACTGAGGCAGGGAAGAAAGAAAAGCCAGCATCTGGGTGTGTACCCGAGGTCTCCACTGTCCGTGGAACAGCAAGGGGCTGCGGCACTTATGCGCTGGCTCTTGTCTTTCGGTAGTGGCAGGCTGGGGGAAGGGAGCATTAACTCCTCTCCCTGCCTGAGTTTCCCCTGGGAAGCTCTGGCAGTTTCAGAAAAGGCCCTAAGGCTTCTGGGGAGAAGCAGAGCGAGCTGCCTGGAGGAGTAAGCTGGAGGTGGGCGTGTTGGCTTGAGTCTGAATGTAGGTGAGGGGTTACGATGTCGGTCACCTACCGCATCTGCTACCATCTCTAGTGCAAGTGGTCGGATCTGTCATTCTTGGGCGCTGCTGACCTGACCAGGATTTGGCTTCACGACCCTTCTTTCTCCGGTTCCCTGCTGCTCCTGGTCCGCCGAGGGTGCCTGTCCTACACTGCGTTTTCCTCCTTGGCTTTCATGACAGTCACTCTCAAGGTTCTCCCTGCATTGATACATGTGAAGAGCCCAGCGTGTAGCAGCAACTCAGGGGAAATCAGTTCCCTTCTCTGTCTCCTCCTTTACCTTCTACTGACCTCTCCTTTTCCTCTTTCTTTTCCTCATAAAACATGGCTGCCTGTCAGGGTTAAGTTCTGCAGACTCATCTTTTTTCTCATCACTCCTCTAGCCAGTTATTTGGTCCCCACCCTCAGCTCTCACCTCTGTGTCACCACCTCCACTGGAGCCTCTCCAGGTAGCGTCTCTCTTTCCAGCGCTGGCCCTGTGTTAGCACCCACCCACCTAAGAATCACCTGGCTATCTCTAAGCTCAAGTCTGGGAATCTCGCCTCTAGTGTGGAATCTCTCTCAGTTAGTCGAACGTCCCTTTTGGGCTGTCTCCCACTCCCCCCAGGTCCACATGCCTAAAAGTGGCCTGGCTTTCTGCTCCCAACCCATGCCTCCCTCACTCTTCTCAGTATCCTCCCTGACCCCGAAGGGAAAAAAAACACAGACTCTGCTTCTGTACATGGAACTGTCGATTCTTGTCTGCATGCGTTCAAAACCCTGGAACCACATTTGGTTCCTCAGCCCCCTTGGAAGGGCCACAGTGTGAGGTCAGACAGAGGCAGTGGCAAGACCATCTGGGAGGACAGATCAGGAGGTGAAGAGTCAAGTTCCCTAGGGCTTCAGCAACACAGCAGGGGCTGCAGAGTCGGAAAGTCAAAGCTGGGAGAATCATTAGACGTTAGAGCCTGGCTTGTACAAACCCTCTCGGGGCCGATGAAGAAACTGAAGCCCAGATAGATGAAGAGGGTTGACGAGGGTCCCATGGCTAGCTACTTTGAGAGCGACAGTGCTCTGTCCTCCTTCCCAGAGCCCTTTCCACAGTGACACCATTCAACAAGAAACCTATGTCCGGGGCTTGTTAAGTGCAAGGAGCAGAACACAGAGCTCAAACAAAAAAGTTATTTCCGATAAATGAAAAGTTTAGAGGTGTCTGGCTTCAGAGGGCACTTGAACATGGGCTTAAGTAGGTCAACAAGGACAGGTGAATGAGGGCCCTGAAGAACTGAATCTAAACCCTGTGACCCCCAGGATCCTGTGTGGGACTCACATAGAAATAAGGGCTGCTGGAGAGGGGAAAGGAAGACACTGGATGCCTAACAGGGCCAGCCAGAAATCACTATAAAATCCAAAGGGGAACACAGGTATGTGATCTGAAGTCTGAATGATCCAAGGTCATAGCCAGACTTTGTTCATCTCAGTACAGTCAGGATGGAGGACTGGTTTTGGGTTGAAGCCAGAGGGAGCTCTGGGACTTTTTGTTTGACAATGGGCTTACATAGTTAATGCCTGTGCCCTGAACATTCTTTCTGTCTGTTCAGAGGGCAAGGCTACATTCTTGGGATGACCTGAGACTCCCACTGGAGAGCCTGGTGTGCTGGGCAGTTCTGCTGTTTCTACGGGGTGGGAAAAGGAAGGGGAAGTCTGGGAGAGCTGCCCAGCCAGGACCTAGACCTTCCTTCTGGACAGCCATCTTCCTCTGGGAGCTGGTCAGTGAGCAAGACCCTGTCCCTTGTCCCTCACAATCAGTAGGATTTGAAGCTCAGCTTCTTCTTCCTGGTGTCTGTAGCATCAGGCTCTTCCTCTTCTCGCCACTGCCAACTCTCAGCTCAGGTATGAGTCTCCTGCCTGGGCCCCCACCAGACTCTGCAAGCTGGTCCCCTAGCCATATTTCTTACCTGTTCCAGCTCATCCTGTGCCCTGTGCCAGGGTACTCACCTCCAATACCAATTTTGTTATAATATCATTCTCCTGCTCAAAAGCCTTCAGTAAGCCCATACTCACTAAAAGCAGAAGCAGGTCCAAGCTGCTAATCTGGGTTCAGATATCACCTCCTCTGAGACCCCTTCACTGTGGTTATCATTCTCGCCTCTGAAACCCAATAGCACTGAGTGTCTGTCACACTCAGTTGGAACTGTTCAGGTTTTCCTGCTTTCTGTTGTTGATTGTGGTGTTATATTTCTGAATGTTCTTACTCTGATTCCATGATCCTGGAAGAGGAAGATGTACGTATCTAACCATCAATCAGTGTACAGTTCTGTGCCCTGTACACAGTGCATAAACAAATAGTATTACTTCACTGAGATTAAACTCTTCGGCTTGGAACCTTCTCAATTGACTTCCCTATGATAATATTTTTAGATCTCTAGAAATATAAGTTCAAACTATGAGATATGAGGAAGATAAATGCAAGATATTTTCCTATCTCTTTTTTTCAATTAATTTTCCTTGTCTGCTTGAGTATATATCAGCGCCGATATCTGACTTAATTTACCAGAAGATGCTCTTAAAACCTAACCAGGGTGCATTCCTAGAATTCAAATGGACATATGGATTGAAATACCAAATCTGTCATGTCTCCAGCATGCAGGCTCAGAGGAGGATTTCAAAAAACAAAACACGCACACACACAAAACACGGGTTTAGGGCCCAAACAATTTTAAATGGGAGTTTTTGAAGCATTAAAACATTTTGCAAGGGTGTTCTCTGTTGACTCTTACCCATTTAACTATTCTGTAGCTGTGAGGCCAGAATTCACTGCCTGAGAAGTCTCAGCATCTCTGTCCTGAAATAGGCTGGGTAGGTGGTTGGGACGCCCCTAGCAGGGAGAAGTTTCAGATGGTACAGATCGACGTATGCTTGGGAGGTAGAGAGAGTCTCCTTCAGTGACTTCTGGCTGGGGGCTGGGGTAACGGTGACACAGCTACCTGATGGCAGCTGGAGATATCCTGGTGAGGAGAAAACACAAAATGGACAGAGTCAGGTTTAAACCTGCCACTTGGAGTCTTCCTGTAACTTGGGTTGGTCACATGCTGAATTCCAGTTTATGTTCAAAACAAATGGAGCCTCATTCTGTGACCAAAATAGATTGCTTGTTTGTAGCGCTGATAAAGAGGTAGCCAGGCAGAAACTGCCTTTACTCAAAGGGACAGGCTACCAAAGTGAGGGAGTCCCCCGGCAGGAATGGAGCAGTAAAGGGCAAGGAGTTGAGAGGCCCCCGTCCCCCATCCCACCATAATTATTCTTGCTGCCCTCTCTCCTTCACCAGTGGAACAACTGACTGAAAAAAATAATACTTTTTGAAAAACCCCTTCCCTTCTGTTCTTACTACCTGAAACACTGGAATTGTGCAGTCTCCCTTGGTAGGAGGGTAGGAGGAGTGGGTGGTGCCTGTGGATAAGCAGACACAGCAGGGCAGAGCCTGAGTCTTCCTGGGTCAGCGGCAGGATATGTGTTCACCAGAACGTTTATGCAGACTCACATATTTGGTCCCGAGACCCACGAAAAATCACAATTGTTGTTACAGGCTGAATTGCGCCCTCCCCAAATTCATATAAGCCCTAAACCCCAGGATCTCAGAGTGTTATGGACACAGGGTCTTTAAAAGGGTAAATAAAGTGCAGTGAGGTCGCATGGGTAGGTCCTGATCGTCTGTGAGTGGTGTCTTTATAAAAAGAGAAGATGAGGACACAGCCACACACCAAGAGAAGGCCATGTGAAAATCTAGGGAGGAGGCCGTCCACAAGTCAGAGAGAGGCCTCAGAGGAGGTCGGCCCCGTGGACACCTTCATCCAGGACCTCCAGCCTCCAGAACCACGAGAAAATAAGTTGCTGTTAAGCCACCCAAGCAGGCTAAAGTAACTGTTGAGAAGGAGCAGAAAGAGAGACTTAAAACGGAGAAGCACAACTTTGGGCAGCCCTGAGTTTTATTGTGAGTGAACAAAGGAGGGAACCTGTTCATCCATTCAGCACACACTTTGATTTCTGACCCTTAGAGGGTGGCACGTAGCGGCTGATAGAAGCCCTCCTTTCCATCGTCTCTAGTAGAGAAAATGAAGCCCACCATGGAGACTTAATAACTCTGGCCACCAGCTGCTGGTGCCCTGCCTCTGAGAGGCCAGGATCAATCTGGTGATCCACTGATTACTGCACACATAACCATGATCACTGGAATTCAGTAACGATCATCTTTTCACGTTTTTGCTGAACCTAATCTTGCCCGGCCAATGTTATCCCCGAGCTTCACATTCTCAGCTTGTATATCGCCCTGGTTTGAATTGTGAGTCTTCAAAATAGATAAAATATTTAGTATCTTTTTATTGCCCCTCTCAGCAATGTGCAGGGGCCTGGCCGGCCTCGTGCATGGAGTACGGACAAGCGGCTCGCTCACTTAGCTGCTCTTACCAGCTGCTTTGCAAATGGCTCTAGCAGGTGGTGCAGTGTCGGGGGGAGGACTTGCAGTCTGTCCCCGGAGACTCAGCGAGCGTCTCTGGGTAAAGCACCATCTCGCTGGCTTGGGAAGCTGAATCTCCCCACGCTCCCACTCTTCCTCAGCTTATTTCTCTCTCCTGACTCATGTCTGCTGCCTCATTTGAGTTACTGTACAAACGTTTAGCCAAGAAGCCATACCAGGCCCTGCGCTTATTTACCACCACCGGGGAGTTACAGCGAGGCACTGAGGCAGCATTCCCTGCCGAACCTTCTGGTCAAATAAGGACAAAGTGAACCACGCCTTCCATTCTTGGCAGTGAGGTACCTGCCTTAGAACGCCCTGTGCTGGGGGCAAAAGCCTCCCCCAGTGCAGGCCAACTCTTTCCTGGCTCCCCAGGGACCCCAAAGTCGTAGAGCTGTGAAACAGAAGAGAGAAGTGCAGAGCATTGTGCAGGGACTGAGGGTGCTGGAGGAGAAGAGGGCTCCCTGTCTGTTCCGCTTTCTGAGTTTCCTACAGGAAGTTGATTGTGCATTCCAAGGCAAAAGTGCTTTTGCCACTATGTATATCCTGTTTGTCAGCAGGAGGCCTTCTAGAAAAAACCCTCAGGAGGGGCAGGAAACAATGCAGTCGATCTAAGACACATATGTATATATGCATGTATGTATTTGCACACACATGCACACACACTCCAAAAAGAACCCAAGGGAACAGAGACATACATAGCCACCAAACTGGAGGGAGGACCACAGAAGAAATCAACCTCAGTGGGGGGATTTGAAAATCAGGTGCTGCTTGCAGGGTTTCCCACTTGAAACGCCATCAGGTGTCCTTGCCACCAACCAGAAATTTTGAATGTGCTCTCTGTAGCACATGCCTCCTTTTTCACCTTGCAGGGGACACAAAAACTCCCCATACTATGTCCCTGGCCAAGAGGACTTTATGATCCAATGAGGCAGATGCGTACAATTAAACACAAAACAGCTCTTTGACAGTTGAAGCACACATGGTCAGCAGTGGGAGCAGGGTTTGATGACCGGGGAGTCAGAAGTTGTGCTGCTGTGCCGTTATTCCATTTGCTTCATGAACAATAAGCCTAACATCTAAGCAGTTAGACCTACTGTGTGCAAACCAGCAGGTAGCAGGGTGCCTGATGGAAACAGCATCGGCTAGGACTATTTCATCTACCAGCCCTGGCATGGAGCCTAGCCTGTCTGTAGAAGGGACCTAATGCTACCAGCTGTGTACTTTACAGGGTGGTCAGGAGGAAAACATGAACAAAATAATGCATGGTGGTGCCTGGAACACTGTAAGTGCTTTCCAAGGCGTTTGAAGACAAGAGGGTAAGGGACCTTCCATTTCCTCCCTATGCATTAGTGCTCAGCACGTATTTGGATGATCATGATGGCGAGGGTTTTAAAGGAATCCCTCTGGGGTGGCGATGGAGAATGCTTCTTTATAAGATAAATATTTATAGCTAAAATAAAAGAGCAAAAGGAAAAGGAAATAGACCCTAGGCTTCCCATAAATATCTTCCGATCTCTTGGTCCTTTCTTTTTTGGAGGCATTTCTTTTCATCCCACTCTTGCCAGCCTCAGCCCCCTACCTGCTGCTCCTGCCTTGTCTCCAGGAAATTCGTCCCCTCCACCCTCCATTCCAACTGTCCCCGGGAGGAGGAGCTCCCCATTCCCCAACTCCCCAACTCTGCTGGCTTGGAGAGGTGAAAAGGGCCCACTGATGGGAGCTGCTTCTCCATCCCTTTAATCAGCTTCCAATGCGGCGTTATTGGTTTTATCAAGGAGCTCTCTGACACACATGCTTTCACAGCTTGACTAACGAGGGCTGGCTCTTCCTCACTCCCCTTCCCACCCTTCTTCTCAGTCCCCCCTCTTCCTGTCCTCTGCCACATGCTTTATCTAGAGAGCAGCCTTCAGGAGCACTGGGGACACCCCCCTCCCTGTCATCAGGGGCGGCTGGGAGGCTCCACAACTTGCAGGGAGCGCAGACCCTTGTAGGCAGCATGACTGAGATGTGAATTCCCTGCATGTACATCACGGTACTTTGCAAAGAATCCTTTTGAGGGGAGGGGGTAGGGATAGGAGGAAACAAAGGAGGACAAAAGAAGAAAGGTGGGCAGCTCAGGGCTGTACCTCTTTATTGTTTATTTCCAAATGAGATGGCTAAGCTCGGTGATGTCCATAGGGGCTGTGTCTGGCATGAGTCAGCAACCAGTACAATTTACTGCCAGTTGATTAAATTAGCATTTGTTAAAAGCCAGAAAGGAAGGGGAGGGGTGTTGTATGCAGGGATAGATGGAGAATGAAGAAAATCTTCTTCATGCCTTTTGAATTATTTATGGCCTGGAACTTTACATGCTAAAACCTAACCAGACTTGATAGAGAGAGCCTGAGAAGGAGTCTCTCTTCCCTTAAAGCCACAGAGCACAGGCTTTGGTCCCTTGGAGGACTAGGAGAGTGCTAACAGTGACAGACTGCAGTGAGAAAGTAGACCTCTTCATTTTATTGTGACCTTGAAAACAGAAATGCTGCTTAGAGATCCTGCTTCCACTAGGCACGGGAAGAGTTGTATTTCTCAGTAACCTTGTGGGCTGTGGACATGAATGTGTGAATGCATTCCACTTTGATTTTGCCGAGTGGGAACTCGGGATGACTGTCAGATCAGTGGACAAAGGATAGGTCTCTTCGATCTTCGCCTCTGGCTTCCAGCCAGATGGGAGGGAAACAAAGACTCTGGAGCCCTGCCTTCCTCCCCTCCTCCTCTCCCTCCGCCCTCCTTTCCTCTCCTCCTGCCTTAGCCATGCAGAGCTGATTATTTGGACAGAGTCTGCTGACTGCTCTTACATTTTGGGAAATCGGGTCTAATTGTTTAGGGTGTAAAAATGAAGTGATTCAGTTTCAGAAAGGGGCCCTTCTTTTGGGAGATGTGTACATGCAGAAGAGAGAACTCCATCCTGGGCGTGTGTGCAGGGAGCCAGCCAGGGTGTCTGGAAGTGTAAGTGCAGGGGAGCCGGGAATGTAAGGCACCCAGCGGCTCCGGCTGGGTACCAGGGTGGCCTGGCAAGCGTCTTTTGTTCTTGGCTCTTGGCTTTTTTGACGGCCAGGAGCAGCAGGACTGCCCGCAAACCAGCCCAAAGGAGCTGATTCTATTCACGTCAAGATCTGAAGCTTTTGTTTACGAGCCCCAGTACTAAGGCAAACTTTTGGGGTCCCTCTGTAGACTTGCAGCCTTCCCCCAAAATAGCTTCAGGATAGGGCTTCTTCTTTTCACCTGAACTGTTGCTCCTGGACCACATGGTAATCAAAGGTTTTCACTGAACTAAAGCATCCAGGGGCCTGTGACTTCCCGAGAGATACAAGAAGACAAGAGTAAGGGAAGAGTGGCTGAATGAGGGAGAGACAAAAGCAGCGTGGTAGATAACAGGGACTAGAGTCAGACAAAGGACTGGGACATGTGCTTTGGCAAAACAGCAGGAAATGCAGTCATTTCCTTACTTCATCACGGCTAGCTCAATTTACCCATCAGATAAATATGGAAAAACATAAACCGAGTCCAAGGCTGACCCTTTAGTAAGAACTGAGTCGTTTCTTCCAGTTGTCAGTCTAGGTCCTACATGTTCACCTGTGTATCAATGAAACAAAGCAGATGGTGTCTGTTGCTGTCTGCTGATGCAAAATGAGTGAATGAGGAATACCCACAAATGTTTAATGGAGAACAGAAAGGATCATAGTGTTGAACAGGAGCATGGGGTTTTCCCTCTGCCCCCATCTCAGCACCAAAGGGATTCCATGTACCTCAGGCCACCAGGGAAGGGCTTGGACCCTGCGGCCACATACCATGCAGTGCCCACCTCTCCCTTAGCTACACCAAAAAGTAAATCGAGGTCATTTTCATTATTTAGGCAAAACCTCCCCTTCCACTTGAATTACTGAGATATTTCAGGCAAATGCAAATTTCAAAAAAAAAAATCAAGTGGCAGAATTTGAGTTTGGGAACTCATTAAAAAGCAGTGAGGCTTCCTATATTGCATCAATTATAAACAATTTGGAGGAAAAAGAGGTTGTTGTGTCTTTTTCTTTTAAAGAAATTATCTAGAAAATTACCCAGGTCTGTGCATCCTCTTTTCAGGTGAGAGCCGGACAGGCTGTGTTAAATACTATAACCTAATTAGGATGGGTTTAGATGATAAAACCAGAAGAAACCGGGAAGTCCAAACTCTGCCCTTAGGCTTGTCTCCAACCAGCCTTACCTCTGACAAGTCAGTACATCTCTCCAGGCACCAGTATCTCCCTCCCTTCACCCTACCCCCACCCCGCCCCGCTGAAATGGAGCCAACCCCTTTTGCCACTTGTTCACTTTATAGGAATGCTCTAAAAATTAATATTCACTGTGAAGCCAGGAGAGCCTCCGAGGAATGATCCTATCTCAATACGAAGCACTATCAGTTTTGTTTTGCCTGCCACTCCAAGTTGGCAATGATATATTGTTCAGAATCTTTCTAAAAATCTCCTTTCTTTTTCTGACCCCTGTGACCAATAATGATGGGGAAACAGTGTACTGGAATAAATCCAAGAAAGAAATATTTTTGCCTGTCCATCAACTCAGCCAATAGGTTTTAAAGTGACTACGATCATTTTAAGTGGTTCAGTGATTTTATAAGCTATGTACTGTTGAAGGAGCTTTAGTTACTGACAGTCTTACCCTTCCTTGCCCAGGTTTTTCTTAGCATTAAAATTGGTATGGAGAGGAGAATGGAGATTTGAGTCTTAGGGATTTGGGGAGGTGAATCATACCGAGGAGCTGTGCAGTTTTACTCATGGAATGTTTCTAGAAGCTGTCCTCACTTTTCCATCCCTAATACCCCACGCTGATTTGGGTACTGCCTCTTGTCTGGATGTCTGTAGCAGCCTTGAAACTGGTCTTCTTGACTCCAGTGTTATCTGCTAAGCAATTCTCCACACTGCTGCTGAGAGTCCTTCCAGAAAGCAGGCTTTGCCTTGTCAGGGCCTCTGTTACTCAAAAGATACAGTCCAGGCCCTCTCAAAGGGAGGGACTTCCATGCTCTGCTCACACCTTCGCTGCCTGTATCTCCAGCTTCAGCACCTACCATTCCCTGCCTTACAGATTCTTGTTCAGCAAAAGCAAATTGCATACGCTTTCCCACCCTGGGCCGTGTGGCTATTTACCTTGAACCTTTGCCCATTGTTGCCCTCTCTGCCAGTACAGTTTCAAAGCAAGCAGGACAAGGAGCGAACAGACAGAT
This sequence comes from Camelus ferus, assembly GCF_009834535.1. Classification (NCBI taxonomy): domain Eukaryota; kingdom Metazoa; phylum Chordata; class Mammalia; order Artiodactyla; family Camelidae; genus Camelus; species Camelus ferus. Next base: position 65,959,342 of record NC_045700.1, read on the forward strand.
AAGGAGCACTCATGACTCCTTATTTATCCTTCAGGACTCAGATCATATGGCACATACCCTGTCCGCCCTTCCCGCCTTCCTCTCTTTCTCCGGGGTACGTCTGTCTCCGGGATTCTTCCCCTGTGATAAACTGAGCAAGGCTGTGGCATTAAGCTGACATGTAAGGTTCTATGGCTCTTGATACATGCTTGTCCACCCACTGGACAGTGAGCTCTCAGAGGAGGGGGAACCTGCCTTTTTCATCTCTGTGTCTTGAGTAATACCTGGCTTGGGAAGGGATTCAGTACATAGCTAAACACACACTTAAGTAGCTTCCATGTGTAAGGCACTGTGCTTAGGTGTTTGGAGAAAGTTTCTAATACTAGGCTGTTCGAAGAGAAAAACTGGTAAGTACATCAATGCATACTTGAGTGAAGTCTTTATTTTTCTTCAAATGAATGATCCAGAGTTATGCAAATAATTAGCAGTTGGGGGAACCCTGTGTCAACAGCGGGCCATCTGGCAGTGCGAAGTCATAGCAGGTTGCTTCTCTTTGCTGCCACCACTCTGGGGCCTGGGGCTTTCTTGTGGCCGTGGCCTTGAGTACAGAAACCTCCCCCTTCTCTGAAGTTTTCTTCCTTGTATTCTGTTGCCATGGCAACAGCCCACTTTCATTGCGGAACTCTATGCACAGGAGAGGGGAACCCTTTACTACCATGGCATACATGATGAGGGTTATTTAAAAAACAAGTTGACAAGGTTAGTCATCAACACATTATGCTAGTTCCACAAATTCTGATTTAGTGGTAGGATAGTTTGTTTGGTGTTTCTGGAAGTACTGAAAAATGGATTAGTGTCAGCATATGAGATTTGGTGGATCCTTTGTTTAAATACTGGTCTATGTGCCTGTTGTGATTCTATTTTTAATGCAAAAGGTATTTTTGTTCTCTAAGAATATGGAAAACCTGTTTTCAGTCAATCTAGTGTATCAACGAAAAGAGCAAAATTTCTAAAAGGAAGGCTGAGTGATGTGCAAGGTGTGAAAGGCTGGGAATACTGAGATACTAACCCTGTCCAGCACTATAACAAATCTGCTCAAATCTGTTAAGAGATATGCGGCAACATAGTAATGTATCATTTGAAGTACCTGTTTTTTGGGGATAGAGTCAGACAAAAAATTGCTGGCAGACTTGCTTTTTAAACACCCTTCTATGTTCAGGTGAGCACGTACAGATACGTACTGCAGAGCCTAGTTCATTGTTTGGTGACTGCAGAAGCCTGATAGAGAGACGCCACGTGCTCTAATGACTAAGATGTCTTCGTCTGGCTCCCAGAGCCCAGCCTCCTTGTAGCTCAGCATCTCTCCTCTTTTCTCCCAGAGAAATCAAGATTCTCTTTCCAGTTCAAACACAAGCTTACCCCTGCCCTGGCGTAGGCTGAGTTCCTTTTGTCTCTTTACCTGGGCAGTTTCTCTTTACTGGTTTCCAGCTTTAACCCCCAACCCAGACAGAGCACTCTGGTGTATTGAAGAGGCAGGTCTCTGCTGAGTTTCCGCATGGGATGGCTGACGTGGTTCTCTGTCTCTTGCCTCCTCCCGATGGCCTGGGTTCCCCTTTGATCAGATATGCCTTGCAACTCCAGGCCATTTGTCTTCCCTTGGAAGAGCCAGACAGGATGCTCATTTATTCCCTCGCAATCAGCTCTTGCCATCGCTCAGAGACACTGCAACAGGCACAAGCATTATTACACCGGGGGCACGGAAGCTCAGGCACAGGCCAGGGCCGGCTAGGGTTGGACCGGCAGGCTTATCTGTGACAGAATTGATCAGCAGACGGTTTTTCTGACAAAATCAAAGGTGACAGTCTGCTTACTAGGCATCAATCTCAGTGGCTGCCCTGGGCCTGGCCCTCCATGGGCTGCCACGTTTAGTTCCTAATGATGCAGCATGTGCCTGCAACACATTAGTTGGGGGGCACCTAATGGACTGGATTTTGTCCACTGGGATTCTGAACTCAGAAACCTCAGTGAGACAGTGAGCGATGGGAGGTCAGAGTAGCCATGATGGGCCAGGTCCAGGCTGAAGGTATAAGGAAGCAGAAACTAGGAGTAAGTAAGAGTATGTTGGTTAGAGAAAGGTGACTTAGAATATAAAGAATACAATAGTCAGGGGCCAAAAGAGAATGGACTAGATACCCAAAGGAGGGGGAACAGAAATGCTGAGAGAGACAAAGAGGTGGAGGGAGAAGAGTGGAAAAAGGGTGGAGGGAGAGCAGGAGAGGGAGAAAGAGATGACAAGAAAGGTGGAAGGAGGGATGAGGGGAGGGAGAACCCCTAATCTGCATCAGTGGCACTCAGGTTCCCACGGGGCAGCATAGACTAATATTTGAAGGAGCCAGCCCCTCTTGGTTCAAATCCTGGCTCATCCCTCACTAGCTTTGTAACTTTGAGCAGGGCACTTAACCTCCTCTACCTTAGTTTCTTCATCTGCAAAATGGGTATAAGGACAGTATCCACCTGATAGGAATACTATGAGAAACGAATGACTTGACACATACAAAGTACTTATCAGAGGTGTCTGGCACACTGTGTAAGTGTGATCTATTTTTACTGCCAAAGTTTTCAGTTTCAACTGAACGTCTCTCATACAACCTCACGTGGGTCCTGACAGCAGTCACCAACCCCCCCAAGACTCCATCTAAAGTTGAACACATTTGTGGATAGCTTCTCCTTATGATCAAAAACAGCTTAACTGTAACACATTTGTGGATAACTTCTCCTTATGATCAAAAACAGCTTAACTGTAACACCTTGTGGGTACTTTCCAAAAAAAGTTACATTTTCTTTTAAACTTTATACATTTAGGATAAAAATAGAAATCAAGTGTGTACCCTGTGGGAACAGAAATAGACAGAGTGAAAGAGAAGCCTTTCAGAGTGTATACATTGTCAAAATAAGCCGTGTCTAACTTGGGCAAATCGGGAGGAGGACCTGCGCCTCCCCTTCCTCTAGGGTTACTTCTGAGTCTGAATGCCCCATGGCTAGGCTTTCCTTTATGGACGGCTCTCCTCACTTCTCTGTGTGGAATAAACACACTCATTTTTTGTTTCACTCCATCATGTTGTTTCATTTATTCCCTGAAGATTGCAGCCTCCTCTCCTCTCCTTCTTGGCAGAAGTGGGATTCCTGCACCATCAACCCACTAGCTGACAGTACTCACCTTGGGTGATTGTGTTCCAAGTGCTTTTACAAGTGCCGGCAGCAAAGGTTTATTTTTCAGACAGTGAGAACAAAGGCCATGGATGTGTCCCACTATGGCTAACACTGCCCCAAAAGTCTGTTTTGTCCTTTGCATACAAGAAAAGGAGACATCAGCTAGGAGAGTGTTGCAGACCTGTGGCTGCCCCTCTGGCATGATGACAGTGTTAGTTTGCTAGGACCGTCTAGCAAAAGTACCGCCAACGGGGTGTCTTAACAGAAATTTATCGTCCCAGAGTTCTGGAGATTAAAGTCTGAAATCAAGATACTGGTTCCTTCTGAGGGCAGCGAGGGCTGTGAAGGAGAATTGGAGTCATGTCTCTCTCCTGGCTTCTGGTGCTTTACTGGCCATCTTTGGTGTTCTGGCTTTTGCTCCATCGCTCTGATCTCTGCCTTCACGTTCACATGGCATTCTCCCTGTGTGTGTGTCTCTGTGCCCCCTTTTTGTAAGGACACCAGTCATATTAGGATCTACCTTAATGGCCTCGTTTTAACTCGATTATCTCTGTAAAGATCCTATATCCAAATTAGGCCACATTCTGAGGTACTGGGGGTTAAGGCTGCAACATAACTTATTGTGTTGACACAGTTCAACCCATAACACTGAGATATTTGAGAAGTGAACACTGAAGGGGCTCTTGGGGTTGACAGGTTGGTGATTGGGTTTAAAGTCGGTTTGCTGTTAATGAGGTATTTGTGAAGCAAGCCCAGTGGTTATAAAAATTGTGAATCATATCCTCATTGCTCAACACTCTCTTGGCTTTTGTAATTTCATATTCTCTCGGTTTTTCTCTACCAGCCTCTCCTCCTTAGAATCCTCTGCTGGTCTGCCCTGGGACCTGCACTTTCACCCCTTTTCTTCTCCATCTGCATCCTCTCTTCTGGGAATCTCATCCAGTTCCATGGCTCTAAATACCATGCTTAGGCTAATGTCTCTCAGACTTCTCTCTCTGTGTCTTCAACCCTGATCCCTCCCTTGAAACCTATGCTCATGTATCTAACTATATGTTATTTTCACTTGAATGTTTAATGGGCATTTGAAACTTTTAATATCTGGAACTGACATCCTAATTTTCTCCCAGAAGTATGCTCCTTCCTTTGTTTTCCTCAGTAAATGGCACCTCTGTGGTTCAAGTGAAGTCCTTGTACAACAAAGTGATTTTTATAGCTTATACTCCGTATGAAGTTGTTATGAAATATTGGCTATATTCCCTGTCTTGTACATTTTATCCTTGTCACTTAATTTATACCTAATAGTTTGTACCTCTTAATCCCCTTCAGGACTACCTTGCCAAGTCCTGTTGCCTCTTACTCTAAGATCTCTCCAGCTTCTGTTTTCTTATCACCATCCCTGTGGCCCACACGGTGGTCCAGGCCATCAGCCCCTCTCACCTGGATGACTACAATAGCCTCCGAAATGATCTCTCTCCCTCTACTCTTGTTACCCCAAAACTATGCTTCCTGATGGTGTTCAGAGTCAGGTAGGTCAGACCTTGCTCCCCACTTTGCTTTAAATTCTCCACAGCTCCTCACTGTGCTGGGGGGGGGGGGGAAGCTCTACTCTGACCAAATGGCCTACAATGGATGGGCGTCTGCACACTGCTCTTCTGTTCCTTGTATAAAGCCCTCCAAGTCTATTTCTGCCCTTCAGCTCTCACAAGCTATTCCCTCTTTATAGAAAGCTCTTCTTTCAGAGGCTCAGTTGGCTTAACTGCTTCTTATAATTTAGGTCTCAGCTCAGATCTTACTTTTCCAGAAAGGCCCTTTCTGACTACCCAACATAAATTATTATTGTTCTTACATTATTATATATAATAATTATTTTCTATCAATCCTATCCATATCCAATTATTTCCTACTATATCATTCTGATTAGTTTTAATCCTAGCACTTATCACTGCCTGCTCTCTTTTCATCCATTCACTGTCTGTCTCCTCCCACTAGGATAGAAACTACATACCACCAGGTACATTATCCTACTTATTCAGTTCGTACTCTTGGGGCCTGAAGCAGTGCCTTGCACAATTTAAGCATCACTGTGTATTTGTCAAGTGAATGAACAACGAGTTTCTGAGCAAGAAAGGTGAAAGGAACCTGCAGTTAGAATGTGTTAGGTAAGGTTCAAGCCTTTGCCAGCAGGATTCATTCTGATCCTCATAAAATTCTTTAAGTTAGGTGTTACCCCCATTTGACAGATGGAGAGACTGAGGCTCTGAGAGACTAAATAAGGAGACCAATCCAACAGTCCATAAATTACAGAGCTAAAGTTCTAGCCAGTTTCCACATATTTTCCACTATGACACAAACTGGAGGTGATAAGTGCATAATATAGCCAATGTTTTAGAAATAAGAATCTAAGCAAGTTATTAAAAAGTATTGAAAACAATGTTTGGTCTTTATATCACTAGAAAAATTAACTGAAGGATTAAACTTTTCACAATAATATGCTCAGGGCAGATGATTTGAAATAGAAGAAGTTTTAAACTGTAATGAAAGGAAAGTTACTAAAAACAAAAGAAAGAAGTGGAATATTTTTATTATCCTGTTTGAGGAGTCAAGACCAAGAGGCATAAGGTAAAATGACTGGTGGTGGTGGACGGGTGGGTGGGTGGAGGGGACATGAATGGTTTTTTGAGATGCTCAACTCTCTGCCTAGTACAGCCCTGGCCAGGCGTAGCACCGTCATAGGTGCTCAGGATTATTTGCTGAATGAATGAATGAATGAATGGGGAGAACTGAAGTATGCAAGTCTATGTAGCCCCTCCTTCCCACATGCCCTTTGCTGTGAGCAGAGGCAAGGGCGGGGAGACTTCAAGTGGCTTGGTGACTGGAAATCAGTCAACAGGCTTCACCAGGATGCATAGGCCAGCCCCAGTGCTCAAAGCATATGCACATCCTCCTCCCCCTGCTGGGTCCCCACCCCCTTTCACCTCCACGCACATGTATCCCTCTTATACCTGTGAGGGAGTGAGGACTTGATGTGCTACTTTGCAAAGATTATCAACTCTCTCTCCTATTATACTCTTAATGATCCAGCATCCATCTTTTGCTGGTTGTAGTTATGTTTTGGAGTAGCATGATTTAATCCATGATATTGCATTCTTGGTGATAATGAGCTATAAAGAATGGGGTCCCATTGTAACTTATTTTAATAAATTTCAAATTACTATATAGAAATACTAGGAATAATCTCATGAATAAAAGAAAGAAAAAAAGGAATTTATGACATCTTTACATTCTCTAAGGAAATAATTCAAGTACCAAAATAAGAAACTAAATTCAAGTAATCAAAAATCAAGATATTTAAAGAAAAGCTGCTATTTCACAAGATCTGAAATAACCACTTGGAATGTAATGAAAATCGGGAAGGGTGCCAGCTTACAGAGAACCACTACAACCAGTGAACCAATACAACCATTTATGGATAAAATTATTCAGGTCACAACAAACTAGGTGATTCAAATTTCAAAGGACATAAAAGACAATAGGAAAAGATCCTTCATAAGCCCAACAGAAAAGCATAGGGGACGCTCTACCTCTTGATTAGATGTGGAGATACCAGGATAGATAACACTGAAGACACATTTTAATGGAAAGTTATGCCAACATTGGAATTGTTGGCCAGGTTCCCCAGGCAGCAGACCCTGCAGTGGATATCTGCATGTAGGTGATTTTAGGGGAGTGCTCTGGGGAACAGTCTTTGTGGGGGAATGCAGGATGGGGTGGAGGAGAAATTGAACTGTGATGGAGCTGCAACAGAGGCTTAGAGCTGGGATGACCCTTCAGAGATGTCCTGAATTGAGGCAAGGGGGTGGGACTTTTGTACCCCTATATTGACTGATTAATTAGATCTGTGCTGCCCCCAGGGCAGGGATTCATCTTAGAGCAAGGCAGCTTTCTTCAGGAGTTCCTGGGGAGGGACTCGGCTGTCAGCCGCCAATAGCTAACACTTTTGGCTGCTGGGGGAGCCAGTGACTCAGTCCTAAATGGGTGAGGGCTCTCCACAGAGCACTGCCGTGTCTAATCTACTGGAAGCAGAACTGGGGGCTTGGAAAGAGGGAAGATGGAAGAGAGAAAGGATGGTGTTAACATAAGATATTTCCTAAATGTGATGCTCTGTTGACCATCCACTTTTCTCTGGGCCACTGTCATAGCCTTACTATAGTTCACTTCCCCACCTGGCCCCCTTCAGACCATAGGTGGGACAATCTGGAAACATAAATCCATTTGTATCATACCTCTGCTTAATACCCTTCAATGATTGCCCATCTTATATATCATAAAACTCTTTGACATGCGTTTAGGTAGGGTGACCATGTAATTTATCATGCAAAACCAGGACACTTTTGAGAGAGAAAGGAGATGTTATCACCACAGAGGCAAAGTTCTAAACCAGGACCTTTCATGGCAAACTGTGATTTATGTTCATCCTACCTGACACCCTTTTCCCGAAGTCCACTCCCCTTTGCCCTCCATTATTAGGTCCTGGACCAAATGAAACTCTCACTCTGGGACCTTTGCATTCATCACTTCCTTCCATCTACGTTTTAAGGCTCCCCCTGCCCCCTTTTATTCTCTAAATCTCAGCTTAAAATTCTCCTATTCAGCGGGGAGGGTATAGGCTTAGCTTGCACGAGGTCCTGAGTTCAACCACTAATACTGGAATTTTAAAAAAATTTCCTATTCAGAGGCCTTCCCATTTATTCTCCATCATAGTATCTGTTTATTTTATCTACAGTCTTATCTATGATCTGAAATTACAATCACTAGATTTTAAGCTCCATAAGGACATGAATCTACACCATCTTGCGTACAGTGTATCCCCAGTCATTAGCCCAGTGCTAGTTCATATGTGTTTGGTACTCAATAACTACTAAGAAGTGAATAAAGGAAGGGCTTGGGAAGTTGTTCTGAAACAAAAAGTGTGTGTGTGTGTGTGTGTGTGCACGCACGTGCGGGTGTGTGTGTGTGTGTTTATTCAGTGAAATGCCCAAAGACCAGCAAAGGACAAACACATCACCTACACTGGGAATTGTAGATGTGGCTGCTGACCCTGGAAATGTGGACAGAGCGGAATGCAAAACATTAAACAATCAATTTGCAAACACCGAGAGGATCACAGGCTGCTGGATAATAACCTACAGTTTAGTGATGAGGAGATATTGTCAGAACAATCTAATTTCCTTTTAAGACAGAGGGACCTTCATCAAAAGCATTTATTAAGTGTCTGCACACGGCCAGCAGAAGCCTATTGGAGGTGGAGGGGCCTGTATTCAGCTGTGAAGCATCAGATTTAATATGTGTCTTGACTTCAGCTAAAATCTGATTTTGCTTCTGTGATCATTTCCTTTCACAGGCCAAACAAATATGAGCTCCTTACAGTAGAAGGTGGTAGCAGAACAGTTATAGGATTAAGCCCAAAATAATTACTAAAGCCTTTAAAAGGTGAAAAAAATCCTCATGATTAAAGGTGAAATTATTTTAAAGGTGAAAAAGGATGGCCTTTTGCTCAGGTCACAAGAGGTTAACTTTCCCGTGCTCTGCCTCCTAACACCTGACTGTCCCAGGAACCAGAATTGCCCTGGGATTAGCAGATAAATTGTTCTTGGTTCAGTTGGAATGATTACTGAATGCCCTCCTTTGAGAGAGGGTCCAAATGACCTGCTGAAAGTGTAGACTTGAATACTAAGTCATACATAAGCATCAAGGTCGGAGTTGGAGGCAAAAAGTAATACGCTTTAAGGGGTCAAAAAGTCATGTGGACATTCCCAGATATCAATGCCAGGTATTCCAACCTTGACTTTTAGACACAGACAACATTTTGGGTCAAGCTGACACAGACTTATCCTAGCATCCCGCCATACAGACCTTGCCTATGTGTGAACTGAATACAAAACAGCTGAAAAATTCCGCAACAATAAACACTTATAAAATCTTAAAGGCAAGGTCCTGGGAGATGAGACCCTTAAACATGGTTAAGGGTATGACTTGTCCCAGCTATGGGGATGGGCAGGCTCCCGAGAAAGTCCCACCAGCCAGTGAGAAGTCCTCATCAGAGAAGTCAGCAGTGGTACTAGGGGAATTGGCCTCAGCAGCAGCGTATCCTACCCTGTAAAGACTGAAGAGCAAGATAGGACCTCGAACTTTAGAAACCTCAGTTTGGGGGTTGTTGAAAAAAGCCTTCTATCTGTCCCCAGGGGGATGAGGTGGGGGCGGCATGGTTACCAGGAGGATCCGAGTGCAGCACTGGTGGTAGGAGATCAAACAGGGTGTTTGAATTCATTTCTGGATGAGAACTGTACTAGGGACCGGGATACAGTGTGAACAAGATGGACACAAGCTTCATTCTCATGAAGCTTATAGTTTCCAGAGAATCTGTATTGACTAACTTGATGGGTCTTTGTATTTCCAGGCTGTGGAGAGTGGTGGAGTTTGGGGAATAACTGAATGTAAGAGGTCAGGGATTAAGAGTGGTGGGGGCAGTTGGTATTAAGAAATCCCAGCTATCCAGTGGTAGAAGCCTATAGAGACAGAGACCAGAAACTAATTTTACAATCCATTCCATATTGTGGGATGTGTTATTGCCCTGCAAAGGGTAAAAGGCATTTGAAGGTTTGCCACATTCAAGGTTGCAGGAAGGTTCCTGTCCTTCAAATCAGTCAGAAGTATTCAGTGCAATGGACCACAGTCTCTTCTTGCCCATCGTACCCTCGTGGTTTTGGTGAAACTGTGTGTACCTTCTCATTTGCCCCTTCATTTACTGGCTGTTCCTTCTCAGTCTCCTTTGCTGGCTTCTTCTCAACTGCTCAACCCATAAATGTTGACATGTCCCAGGTCTCTGTCCCGGGCTCCTGTCTCTTCTAATCACTGTCTTCAGGTGACCTCCTGCAACCCAAGACTTATTTTCATGCCAGTGACCCCCAACCTACTCCTTCAGTGCTGACCTCTCCCTGGACTCCAGGCCCACATGGCGCTCACATACCTGGCCTCTCCCCTGTCCCAAGCCCTCAAGCCTGCCCTCCCCAGCCTCTTGCATTTCAGCTCATCCAATTACTGAACAAAGAACTAGGCGTTACCCTTGATTCCTCTCTCTCCTTTATCTCCCACATCCAATTCATCTCAGTCCTGTCACTTCTTCCTCTAAAACATACTTCTCTTAATCTCCATTATTATAACCCTGGCTCAGGCTAAATTATTGCAGGAGCTTCTTAACTGATTCCGTTCTTCCACTTTTGCCCCTTAATAACCACTCTATGCCCATCAGCCAAAGGGATTCATTTAAACGTTAATCAGATTATGTTACTCTCTCTTGATTTAAAAAAATGGTGAGAGCTTGCTTAGTGCATTTAGCATTAAGTCCAAATTCTTTTTCCTGGCTTTAAAGCCCCACATGCTCTGTTCTTTGCCCCCACTCACCCTCTTCCCTTTCCCACTGTGCAGGAGATACACAGTCTTCTCTCTGTTCCTGGCACGCCCCATATTCCAGCCTCAGGGCTTTTGCATTTGCTCTTCCCTCTGCTTGGAGTGCTTTTTCCTCATCTTCATGTAGCTTGCTAAATACTGACATTCAGATCTCAGTCTAAATGTTTCTTCAGTGAGACTTCCCTGGCCGTAAACCTAAGGTAGCCACACAGTTACTCAAATGGTCTGTATGTTGCTTACTACTGATATTTTTATTTTCTCATTTATGTATTCGTAGTTTGTCTTCACCCATTGGAATGCAAACTCTAAGAGAGCAGAGAGCAGGGGCTTTTATCCCCAGAGCTTGGAATGATACCTGATTACTGTTAAGAGTTCAATCAACATCTGTAGAATAAATGAGTATGTGAATTCCTGAAAGATAGTGTTACACCACCCTGTCATTTCCCTTAAATGAGTAAGTATATCAGTTGACTACTGCTGTGTAACAAGTCACCCCAAAACTTAGTTAACCAGCATTTATTATCGCTCACAAGTCTACAGGTCAGCTGGGCAGTTCTGCTGACCAAGGTCAGGTTTGATTGATCGTAGTTTGGCGCACTCATGTATCTGGTCAGCTGGCAGGTTGGCTGTGGGCTGCTTGGTCTACGGGGGCCTCACTTTCTCAGAAGTCTGGCAGTGGTTTGGCTGTCAGCAAGGGTGACAGTGGGACTGACATTTGCATCTCGTTCGTTCAGCAGTCCCAGCCTGTTCATGTCATCACAGAGCTCAAGAGAAAGCCGACGAGCCCAACACCTCTTGGGGCTGAGGCTTGGAACGGGCACACTGTCACTTACCCCACATTCTGTTGGTCAAAGTGAGTCATAAAGTCAGCCCAGATTAAAAGGGTGGGGAAATTAACTCCGCGTATTGGTGGGAGGAAATGCAAAGTCACATTGCAAAGGTGTGGCTACAGGGAGAGGGAAAGGCCTGGGGGCATTTTTGCAATCTCTCTGCCACATTAAGGATGACAACAAAAGTGGTCACTGCTCCTAGCTACTTGCGCTTTCCAGAGGAGAGCATAAAGAGCCTGTGTGAGGCCCAGAAGTGCGTTTCCATCTGCTTACAAGCACACGATCCAGCGTGTCCTTGGTCGCACAGAGGCAGCGACTGAAGAGCAGCAGGGATTGGCCCTGGGGTGCACACCTGTGGCCTATGGGAGCTGCGAGACCCCCGTCCTCCCTGGCTTCCCCTCTCTCGGCCAGTCCCTAATTCCATGTCTCACTCAGCCTGACGAGGTGCTGATGCCTCTAAGAACCCACCTCAGAAGGTGGCAAACACCAGGGACACTTTCAGCGCCAGACGGCTCCCCACTTGCAGGCATCTAGCTGGTGAAAAACAATGTTAAATCAAAGGGCTCTGTTTTGTTTTGTTTTTGGAATAGATCTCGAATGACTCAGAATGAAAAGGCCTTGACACAGGTCTGAAGGGAACTCCTTAAAAAGTGAGGAAAACAGCGTGCTCAGCCTTGCCCATGCCTTCTGTGCAAAGCAGTATGTCTGCATCTGAGAATTCAAGGCTAAAGCAGAAAGAGGAAGCATTTATTCTAGCAGATATGTTCTTAGATTTTTCAGAAAAAATACATACACTGTCCTCAGTATTTAACTGTTATTCATGACATCTGGAGGACCTGAAGTTTGCGTTCAGATCACAGAATTTAAAAGCTGACTCCAGGGGGGTTAACAGCTTGTTTTAGGCCTCTCACTTAGTGGGAAAAGCTTCCCTGTCCAGGCCCCTTGTCCAGTGCTTCTCTCCCCTTCCCAGCTGCCAGTTCAGGTTTAAGTTCTTTCTGCACACTCAGATGCAGACGCCCGTGTTTGACTGGAACATACTGATTTCAGGCAGGTGAGAGTGAATGTAGTGAGTCAGCTTGACAAATATTTAGATCAGTTAAATGTCCTTTGGAATCACTTGAACCGAATGTTTCCTTTCCCCAATCATTTCACTCAACAATCTACCTCCCCAACATAAAATATTCAAATTCTTTCTAAATTTCACCTATTAAAAAAATACTTCTAGGCCATAGCTACATGATATTTCCACTGGGAGCCTTGTTCCTTTCCACACCCTGAGCAAATCAGATCCAAAACAGATTGAAATGGCTCAGCAGTTGGACCCAGGTCTCTCTCTGTGCCAACTTAATTTTGGAGCCGACTAATCTTTGGGGCTGTCTTGCAATCCGGCATAGAAAGAAAAGAAAAAAATCAATGACTCTGTTCCACTGTACTTGAAACTTTTCTTGCTTCCCACAGACACATTCCTGAAGGCACCAGTCATGGGTAAAGAGCTCTGTGGGGTCAGAGCTGGATCCCACTAGGCTGCTGGGACTTGTTGTGGGTGAAGAAGAGAGACTCCGTGTTCTCAGAGCCTCTCACTCATGATTCATGGCTCTCCACCCCAAGCAGCAGAACTTGCCCAACTTCACCACAGAAGGAAACAGATTGTAAGCTTGGAGGGCCAGGGAGGAAACCAGAGGCATGTCTGGGATGATGAGAAACATGGAAAGGTCACCCGTGGTAGGCTTTGCCTGTCTTCCTCTCTGGGTGGAGGTGGGCAGAGTGCAAAAAGACAGCGTCTGACTGCAGATGCCAAGGCTCTCGTGGGATACACACGTAGAGCAAAGGCTTCCCGCCATCTTTGCTAGAGCAAGAGAAGGCTTTGGATGGCAGAGGTAGATTTTCTTTCGAATTTCAGCTGCATACACAGTAGAACCCCCCCCCCCCAAGAGGTGGAGATGTATGGCAATCGGGCGTTCTCTTATTGAAGTAAGGATAATAGTTTCTTAGTTTTCTCAAATCTCCTTTTTTCCACAAAGAGAGTTGTTTTATATTCTGCTTGTCTTTTTCTGTTGTTGTCCACTGTGGCCTCTGGTGCTTCCTTAATATCACCCTCTGCTCTCTTCTCACAACACCTGTTGTGTGTGACAATGTGGTTGCTTAAGGGAAATGGGACAGTGACAATTTTTTGTACTTCAGGGGATGAGGTGTGACTTGCATGGCTGTGAATTATGAGCCTAAGGTCATTATCTCTGTTTCTAGCACTACAGCTGAGCAGCAGCATTGCAGCTAACCAACCAATCAATTATTCATTTAGTCACTTAATTAGAACCTACTGTGTGCCTGTCACTTTTCCTGGCCTTGTGGACTATTAGACATGGTGCCTGTCCTCAAATTGCTCATACACCAGTGGGAGATACAGAAGTTAAACCCATGACACAATTAGCAAGTGCTCAACAGCTCAACTACCCTGAACAGAGAAGAGGGAGAGTTCAGTGTAGCCTGGAATGAGAGAGCAGCTTCAGGAAGGGGGTGGGACAAGAGGTAGAAAGAGCTGGAATCTCAGCAGGCCTTCTGCCCCTACATCCAGGAAGGATAAACTAAAGATGGTTTTGCACATATACAGGCCCGTGCTGGGTACCACTGACACTGATGTGGTTACTAAGGGGCACTGGGCATCCGTGCTGGGATTGGGAAGGGAAAGCAAGATGTCTAGGCACTTGGAAGACACTGAGAGTGACCTCCTTCAGCTTAGCAGCCTGGCTGCCTCAGCTCCCTCGACCTGGTCATGGCTCTCCATCGGTCCTATTACCCACACACACCTGCGCTCTGTTTCACTCGCTAGCTCCATCTTCTCTCTTTTTATTTGTATTATGTTACTCCTTCCTAGCTGTTTCTCTCCATTTTTCTTTTCTTTTCCCTTTTTAACCAGTCTGTCTCTAATACCCTTCCCATCAGTGATGGGTTCCAGACATTGCTAGATTCTAATGTAGGCTGATGTTCGGAAGTCATGGGGTGGGTGCAAGCAGTGACAGTGACCTGCTTTAGCATAATTATTTTTACTACTGTGAAAACAATAATACTGCTACATGTTAGAAATCCTAAGTCTGGATCTAGTTTATAAAGAAAGCCTGAGTTCTTCTTATGTAAGAACTCCTATGTAAAGAAGTACGATGATTAAAGTTACATGGAAAACTTGACTTCAACGTAAGGTTATTAATAAATTTGATATTCTTGGCCAACTAATGCTGCCAGACGTCTTCCTTCTGGAACACAAAGTCCTCGTTTTTCTGCCTTGTTCTCCACCGACCCTTCTCTACTTTATCTCCAGCACCTAGAAGAGAGCTGGGTATACATTAGGTGCTCAGTACGTCTTTGTGAAATAAATCAATTGGATTTGAAGGGGTGTTTAAAAATAAGAGAGAGGCCGAGGCCCAAATAATCTCAGGAATGAGGCAAAATTATGTAACAAATTGGAGTCTGAAGCGGAAGCTATGCCGTAGATCAGTGTCCTCTGCCTCTGGAGCAGTAGCTGGCATGTAAACCTGGCCTCGTCCTGTGACCACTGCAGACCTCAGTGCCTTTGTCTGTAAAATGAATGGGAAGCAATCTGGAAGATCCTTCTGCTTTAAAAAAAAATCCTCCATTTTGTTTCCAGTGTGAGGTGTGGGTGGTCCCACTGGAAGTGGCTCCATTTGGCTTAGATTTTGAATTCGTTGCCTTTCCTCCCACTTCCATCTCCTCTTGGTGCCTGGACGGCCCTTTGATCACAGCCTCAGAGAACTGAACAGCGTACAGCATCAGTCAAACAAACCCTTGCTTAGGAGCTTCGGGAATAGAAATAAATTTCTCACTCATGTTCTCACAGTTTCCGCTTTTACATTGTGTTAGTTTTGTTCTGTATTATTATTTGTTACAAACATTTACTGTATAGACTGTTCCTGCATTCCTGCTTTCATGGGCATAATAACTTGTAAAATAATGAAAATCAGCTGGGCAGCTGCTGATTACATGGCCTGAGAATCAGAGTCTGCATGGCCCACAGGTAAAATGTAGATTATAGTCCCATCCACACCCTAGTTTCTTCTGGTTCCTAGGTAAGATACCTGGCGTTTGCTTGGCACAGTCCAGGTATTCAATGGACGTTCATGTCTTCCATTTCTTTAAGAAGGAGGAAGCCAACTTTAGATGCCAAGGTCTGATTCTAAATAAAGAGATGGGAAATTACATCTGTCTGAACCATCTTAGAGGTCTTCACCCTGCCCTTCACTTTTTCTGCTTAATGTTATTCAACATTTTTCTTTTTCCACTTCATCAATTTCTTCCCCCTCCATTTTGGCAGTTACATTAACTTACTTTAATTAGCTAGAAATGGTGATAGGGAAGTTGGCAGCAAAGACACAGAAAAGGGTCTGTGGGAGGCTATTCTTTGAGATGGAATAAACATAAACCTAATTGTGAGATGACCAATTCAATTGTGAGTGTGAGCAATGGTAGCAGCAGGTGATTGCTTAAGATAATCTGGGAAGGTCTTCATCTTTTTGAATGGGGGTTGCAAATTGGCAGCCTGGGAGTCAAATTCAGCCATAAACATAATAGTTTAGCCAGTGAAGTATTTGAAAATGTTTTTGCCAGGTAAAGCCTAGGAGATGTCCACGGCTCTCAGCCCTCCTTGTTGTCCTGTACATATGACACCCGTATGCAAACTGCCTGTCCCCTTTTTGGAGTTTAACAATCCATACATACTCTGATGTCAGTAGAAACTACTGTATGGAGGTTCTCTCACCAAAAGAAGACCTACACCAACTCATCACCAGCTCCCTTAGGCTTCATCTTGGCATTGCCCAAGGGAGTTTAGACCATCATCATGAAGTCTGATGATTGTGTCTGCAGATAATAACTGCAAAAATTAGCATCCTGATTGACTACTAGAAACTGGCTGACTCCGTATTTCAGAGGCTCTCCTTCACTTCTCCCTGCCTTGCTAGATATGTGACAAGTGAAACCCTCTGTGTGTCAGTCTTCACTGTGCTGAGCTCTGTTGAAAGTCTCTGGGATCTCAGTGTGTAAAGGAGATAAGCCAGGGGCATGATGCTTGCTTAACGGTTCTCTCTGTAGTGTCCTTGTATTTTTAGCTCCTTTTTTCTTGCCCATTTCCTTGGCCTTTTATCATAAATTCCCTGTGTTGTTTCTATACCACTCTTGGCAGGATGGCCCACTATATTCCTCTATTAGCTCATCATTGTAAGGAAAAGGATGCCAGGGTACCATTTGATGTTTTTATTTTTCTGCTAGCTTTTGGACACTCATATTTACTGGACTATCACATTTTAATACCCTTACATACCATCCTTTTGCCCCTTCCAAGAAGCTGTTCTCTTTTTCTGGCCCACAGTTCATCACATTACCAGGTTCCATGGCTACCCTGGTGTCAGAGATTGGCCTCTCCAATGTGGCACCACCTCCTCTTAACTCCTGGGTGGGAATGCAGAACCCCAAACACTGGGAAGTTTCAGCAAAAGTCCACTGGATTCTCTCTTAAGGATATCACAAGAGGGATCTCTACAGTGACTGGGTAAGAAGTTATAATTCAAGACCCCTTCATTCTACTCTACCTTAAAAAAATTTTTTTTTTTTTTTTTACTGCAATAAGATTTTTGAGGGAATACTCTCAGGATCAACATTGTTGAGGGAGTAAATAAAACAGGATTGAGGAGAGGGAAATGTTGAACTGCAATGCTGTCGCAGCATTTTTCTACCATTTTTTATAGGGCACTCTGGGGCTGGAATGGATTTTCCAGAGATGTCTGACATAAGGCAAGGGGGCCAGGCCTTTGTACTCCACATGGATCAGTAAATTGATGCAGGATGCCTTCAGGAATGTGGCATCACCATGGTCATGTTCCAGCTTTTAGATTTAGAAATTGTATTCAGGGATGCATTTGGCCACTTGATGGAGGGGTCTGCATATATACCCACAGGTGCATACCCAAAGCCTTCAGGATCTGATGTCTTACTAAGGTTTTCTATGATTATTATCTTGAAAATATTGTTTGTGGAAGACATTGGTAACCACACATATGGTAGCAGGGTATTTATCTTAATTAGAAGTGAAGGGACAAAAGAAAACACAGCATGCCAGCAGGTAAGACTAGACTCCAGAGAGGATGACAGGGGCTGAGTGTAGGGTATGGAGGAGACCTCACCTACAATACACCTCTCAGAATGGAATGGAACCTGCTCAATTTTTAATTTTCTGCCTTGGGCATGAAACATGCCTCGTTTTATCTTCAGCTTCTGCAAGAGGGGTCTGAGTATTTTCTCAGCTTACCTTTTCCAGTCTTTCCGGCTTTTCACTCTAGGGTGCCTTGCTTGTGGTTTTAACCTTTTATCTTTCTTTGTGGTGGTTGTTTTGAGTTTACAACTAATCAAATATTCCACAGGCACCCTGGGGTTTGACCAGTCAGTGAGAAGCCAGAGACAATTCAAAGGCGATTTCCCACTTTCCAGACTCACTGAGTGATTTGAGGAGAAGAGGGGACTCCTAACACATGGAGTGTGAATTGTGTGCACAAGTAACTTGAAACCCAGGCAGCCTTCAGCTCAGGGTTTCCTGCTAATCAGCTGGGCTTTCTAGCATTAGCAATGAGCAAGTGGCATTAATGAGGAAGGCATAGATGATACCGCAGGGGCTGGGACCGCCACAAGGAGCCAGGCACAGCAGTGGCGGAGAAACAACAAATGAGGGGCTTATTTTGCCCCCCACCTCCCCCCTTTTTTAACAGTAACAACTTTTTGGCTGATTAAAATACTTTTCATGGTTCCAGGAGGGAAGTGTCTTTTGTACTACACACTAGAATGTCAGTTCTCATTACGAAGCCCTGGCTGTTCAAATGCTATCTGAATCTCCCCAAGGCCTCCTTGGGGAGGCTGTAGGCAGAAATTTCAAGGAGCTTATGCCAATTATTTTGTTTCTGTCTACATATTGATGGCTGACCCACAGTAATCATGTGAGTCAGGTACAATGAACACAGTTTCCTTTATTTCATTCATGGCTTTGGAGACAGGTAAGATTTTTTTTTTAAAGACTCTTTTCCCCTTAGCTTCTGGGACTGCCATTTTTGTTTTCTACTCGAGAATGATATGGCAGACCACAGTGATAGTGACCCAGGTTTTTGTTTTTGTTTTGTTTGTTTTTTAAAATTATTTGGGCCTTTTTTCACACTGATTACCAGTTAGAAGAGGACCTGTAACATACACATACTATGAGGCCTCAGTGGTGGGAGCAGGTGTAGAGCTCTGGTCTTCATCATTTAAAAAGTCTATAACTTAGGGTCCTTTTATTGTACATTACAGATATTAACTGGGCAGCTCACAAGGGAAGAAAGCAATTAATTGAAGGATATGTAGTAGTCATTTGGTAAAAGCTAAAGCTGAAGACCAAGTACCAGAAAATAATTAGAACCAGATAATTTAGGTAGCATGAAGTAAATGGGCAGTCTCTTTAGGGAAGTTTCAATCTACATTTTCAATCTACATCTTCAATCTACATCTTTGTTTCGAGTCATCTTCAATCTACATCTTTGTTTTGTTCAAGGTTAAAATTCCCAGGAGAATCTGGTTGACCCAGCTTGGGCCTTGTGTCAACCTTGTGGGTAGATAAAGGTGAGGAGCCTTAACTGATGGTCCTTCTAACATTGTTCACAACAGGGGAAGAGTGCAATGTGTGGCAGAGGAAGGGCAACAAATTCTGGACAGGCTAAACCAGAAGATGCCCATCACAAACTGAAAGGTTCCAGATTGCCCTAGAAAGGGATGTCCATTACCCTCATCTTGTACTGATTCTTGTCGTTACAATAAAGTAGCAGGAGAGTATGCTATAGACTAAATGTTTACGCCCCTCCCAAATTCATATGTAGAAGCCCTAATCCCTGGTGTGATGGTTTTCAGAGGTGAGGACTTTGGGACATAATTAACATTAGGTCATGAGAGTAGGGCCCTCATGATGGGATTAATGCCCTTATAAAATGAGGATCGGAAATGAGATCTCTCCCCCCATGTGTACACATCAAGGAAAGGCCATGTGAGGACATAATGAGAAGACAGTGACCTAAAAAACAGCAGGAGGGCTCACAACAGACACCAAATGTGCCAGCACCTTCACCTTGGACTCCTCAGTCTGCTTGGAAGAGTCTTTGGGCTCTTCCAGAACTGTGAGAAATAAACGTGTGTAGTTTAAGCCACCCAGGCTGTTATAGCAGCTGGGACTGACTGTGACAGAACCTCTTTCCCCCTTTCCCAGAGTAGCCAGATGGACTCCATGTTGCCTCCACCAGAAGGAAGATGAACCTCACTTACCCTTCTGCATAGAAAATTGACCACCAAGAAGAATCAGGCTTAGCAGATTCCATCCCAGCTGAGAGGAGAGGCTAGGGTACAAGCTGGCTAAAACTATCTTCCCAGGCTTTGAAGATTCTTCTTGAGTGCCTAGAAATGCCAGAGAGGAAGGTGATGACTCTCCAGAAACCCCTGTTTCTCAGGCCCTCTGATCACAGTCATCCTTTTCAGCTGATCAGACGGGCTTCTATCTAGTCTTAGCAGGCCTCATGTGTATTATTTATTTGATTAAAAAAAATGTGTCATTTGCTTTTAAGGAGCCTCTGGGAAGGAGCATAATTAAGCATAGATTAAAATGTCTGAAAGACTGAAAACCACCATAATGATATAGTGAAATTAATGCAAGGAGCTTAAAAACATCCTTGTCATTCCATCAAAGCATCCCAATTTGAGACGGTACCCTAAAACCCGAGCCTTGCTGGAAATGATCAAACTGAGATTTCAATTGTTGAACACGAGCAATGATTCTAAAAAATTGGGAAGATTAATTTGGAAGAGAGCTCATCGGTACCACCAAAGGACACAGAAAAGGATGAAAGGCATCTGTCAGATTCAAGGGAGAAGAAGGAAGAGAAGAAAGAAGGAGATTTTTTAAAAAGGAAGAAGAGAAGGAGAAAAAGAAGAAGGAGGAGGAGGCGTGGGAGGCGTGGGAGGAGGAGGAGAAGGACACACTGAGACACCTTAGCAAACACAGAAGGGTTACCTGGGGATTGCACACCCATGTCTGAACACTTGCTGTGGGCCAGGTAACGTTCTAGGTGAGTAAGATGGGCAAACAGTCGAGTGCAGAGAGATTTTAAACAAACAGTTAAGATACTTACATAGCATGAGATGTTCTGTGAAGGAAACACAGAGTGTATAGGACAAA
Organism: Camelus ferus; assembly: GCF_009834535.1. Classification (NCBI taxonomy): domain Eukaryota; kingdom Metazoa; phylum Chordata; class Mammalia; order Artiodactyla; family Camelidae; genus Camelus; species Camelus ferus. Next base: position 65,980,075 of record NC_045700.1, read on the forward strand.
TTTGAGGGAAAAGGAGAACGCAGCCCCTTGAAGACCTAGGGAGAGGTTTTCTCTGCAGAAGGAGTAGTGATGGCAAAGGCCAGGAAGTGAGGCAGGGTGATGGTCAAGTTATCTTTCCTGGAGTGTCCTGGGAAGGTGAGCAGACGTGAGTCAGGGTGCGTCACAAAGGGACCGGGACTGGCACTGAGAATAAGTCATTCACACCCTTTCTGGAGGGCTGCTCATAGGTATCTCTGTTAGTTACGTGCTTTGGGCTGTAAATAACAGATTACCTAACTGGTGGTCAATTAATAATAAAAATTCTACAGTTTTTTTTTTTAAACATTACATCAAAAAGTTGTCAGCTCCAAGGCTGGTGCAGTAGCTCAACAGCATCATCAAGTTCCTGGCACTTTTCTTTCCTCGTTTTTATCCCCAGTATGTCAGAGGTGAATTCCCTCGTGGCTGCAAGAGAGACGCCGTAGTTTTAAGCTCTTTGTCCTCTCGTAGCGGCAGACATAGCAGGAATGAGGATGCAACCAAACCCATTTTCCTTGTGGAACACTCTCCTTTTCTCTGAGAGGAGAACCTTCCCCCAGAATCCACCAGCAGATTTCCACATACACCTCCTGGAACAGGACTGACTAGATGTGCAGCCTGGACTGGGAGGGACGAGGAGGAGCTGGAGGATGTGAGTTCTGCGTGTGCTGTCCAGCTTGGGTATTTGTGACATGCTTGCCCAGGTCCTCTTGGGAGGGGAAACTCATGGAATAACTGAAGTCCAGAGGCCTGTTGTTTCAGGATCATGTGGGTCTTGGCCGGGGTTTGGTGGAGTGGGAGGAGGGCTGCTGCAGTGCCAGGGAGGACACCACAGAGTGTAAGCTGGACGGAGAGGGGAGAGCTGGATGGGAGGATGGTGTTAGCAGGGCAGAGGTGCAGAGTCCAGGCTGGATGTAACCGGAGCAGACACTGCGAGTGCCTATCCTAGCCTGACCACTGACTAGCCATGCACCGTCCTATACCCCATGTCTATAAAGTGGGGGTGATAACAGTACTTGTCTCATAGAGTCTTGTGACAAACGGACATTTAGTATACGTAAACGCACACAGAACAATCTGGACATACAGCACTCACTCACTAAGGATGGCTGCGATTTTATTGGAGCTCTCTACCTCTCACCCCTTCCCCGTGTCAGATTTTCCTGCGTTTATTTGCACATCTTCACATACGCTCACAGATCACAAAGAATCTTCACTTGTGCTGCCTCTCTGGCTCCTCAGTTACACCGCTCTCTTTACAGTGCCTGGGGGCCATGAGCCTCAGAAACCTTCTGGTGGTGCCAGACCCTTTGCCTTTGTGAGAGGCTGCCCTGTGCTCCTTGCATGGAACAGCTCACAGAGGGAGTGCTGTGCGAGTGTGGATGAGAGCTGTCTGGGATGGTGCCCCGGTTAGAGCCAGCAAAGGCGGCAGCATTTTCTCTGATGCTCATGGGGTCAGGAGTGTTCTTGGCATTGCCTTAGTTGCTTCTCACCAAGCCTGGGAACTTGGGGTGGGGGTAGGGGGTGAAGGGGAGAGGAGTGAATGGAGAAGCCTGACCTTTTGCTTTCTTTCCTTACCAAACAGGACCATTTACTCCCGCTGGAATCTGGGTATCTGTGGGAGAGCCGAACTCTGTTTTATAGTGAGGGTTTTTTTTTTTCCTTCTCTTTTTTCTTTTCTCATCAACACTTGTCAGGGATTCAAGGCAAAAAGCCTGGCAAAGGCCCGGGCTTCTGCACCAGCTCAGGCAAAAGATGGGTCTAAACAGGGAACAGAGCGAGGCATTGTTCCAACACTGCGGAGTGGGAAAAGTAGGTCAGGGAAGAAAACGCAGGTTTGACAGAACTGGGAATTGAACTTGTCACCTCAGAGCCTATTGGTGTAGAAAGTGAACAGCCAGCAAGAGATCGGGAGTAACTGAAGCCCGCTGCCCGGGCAGGGGCAGACGCACACTGTGAGAAGCCGCCCACGTGGGGGTCACTGGCTTCTTCCAAGGCGAAGTGCCACCACCTCCCCCTCTTCTCCCTCTCCCCCACCCCCACTCAACCCCTACCCTGGGAAACTAAACCAAGTGATGATTCTAGCCGGCAAGAGCAGCTGAGCCTCTCCCTGGAGAGAGTGCCAGGCGGCAGCTTCCCAGCCACCAGCTGCATTTGCAGGACTGGGAATTGAGACAACCCCCCTCTCAGAGACAAGGCTCTAATTACAATCAAAATCACCTTCTAGGAAACTTGGGTGAATGGCTACCAGCAGAGAACAGCTTTCTCCTCACCACCCTCCCGGTGGTTAGTACTGTAGCCAGAGATTCCAGCTATAGCCTAGGAAAAGAGAGATACATCTCTTTCAACAGGACTTGCCCAAACTTTGGTAATTGTCCTATTTTCTCCCCCAGTCAAGGCAGAGTCATTTTGGATGAAGGGTGCTTTCTCCATGACTCTTAGGACCTTTCATTTTGGAAGTATTCCAAATTTCTTGATCTGGTTTTGTGTAGTACACGCCTCCTCTTCCTTGCAGGACTCAAACATCTTTCAGTAGCAATAAAAGTGACTTTGAACTGGTCATTTCAGACCACACCATTGCACAGAGACGTACAAGTTCACTGTACGCTCCTTCATTGAATTCTTCCAACGTACACTTGGATCTAAAAAAAACTTGTAGCTAAAGACCACAAACCTCCAAACCTACCACTCATATAGTAATTTCTCCGACTTCTTCTTTTGTCATTAATGCCCCCCCACCTCTGTGAAATGGGAATAGCATTAGGAATAACACCACTTATTTATGGTGGAACAACTACTGGACTAGATCCCAAGACTCAAATTCCAGTTCTGCAAGCTATTCATCTTGTGATTTTAGGCCATTTACCGAGATTCAGCACCTTCAGATTCCTCAGCTGTGAAACGGGGCTAATTATCACTTAGAGCAAAGTTGCAAAATTTCAACCACATGGAAATGGGGTTCACATGTCAAAGCACTTTACCCAGGCCTGGGGCCTAAAGGAAGGTGAATCCAACGTTTGCTTCCTTCTTTCCTCATTTCTGATAATACTGAAAGAATTTCTGAAGGAAGCGTTTGGAGTTAGATACACTTAAGACTGGTTAACAATAACAACAAAAAAACTGATCAAAGAACAGGCTATGTCTTGACATCTAGTCCTGCCCCATCCAATACAATAGCGACAAGTAGCTATTTAAATATAAGTTCCTTAAGATAAAATTTTTAAAAAGCAGTTCCTCAGTCACACGAGTCACAATCCAAGTGTTTAGTGGCCACATGTAGCTGGTGGTTATCACATTGGACAGCACAGATAAAGAACATTTCCATCATTGCAGATAGTCCTACTGGACAATGTGGAAAGAATTATTATGGACATTACCATAATGACAAGAACATATTCCTTTTTTTAAAAAATAGACTTTATATTTTAGAGCAGTTTTAGGTTCACAGCAAAACTGAGTAGAAAGTACAGAGTTTCCATAAACCTGCTGCCCCTGACAGGTGCACCACCTCCCCCACAGTCAACATCCCACACCAGAACGGGACATTTGAAGAACACGTTTCTAAAGGTAAAACCCAGACTGCCTTTTGCCTTGGACTGTACCATCTTCTTGCAATGACGTTGCCTTCAAGATAGTATTTATTTCAAACCATAACCAAGAAAACATACTGTACACGCAGCCATGCTCCCACCTTCCTCTCAGCCCTGCACATGTGCACGCATGTCTCTGGACCAGCCTCCACTCTTCCGGCCAAGTTCAAGGGGAGGCCTGGGAGTACAGTGTAGGTGAACAGTGAGCTTTCATAGCCCTTGCTTCCCTGTATGGCTTTGTGCCTGGAAAGCGAAGGGAAGGAAACGCCACACTCTGTAATGTACTGGGAGATGGGAGAGGTGACTTTAAACTGGTGAGAGTGCCTGCTTCTGCCCGCCTTCCAAGAGCTGAGTGAGAAGAGAGGATTTTCGTTTTTGGGGGTGCTGAAGGAGGTGGTTGTTGCTGTTGTCGGTAATGTGAGGGAGGAAGTTGAGGAAAAAAGAGTCTTTAAAGAAAAGTGAGTGTCATGAAACTAGAAAGAGGGACAGTTTGTAAACCCCAAATTGCTTTAGCCTCTGGCTCTCAGTATTAGTGGAAGGACATTTGGTGGTCATTTTCCACGGGTGTGGCAGGTGCCCCCAGGGCCCTGTCACTGCAGGCTTCCATGTGACACCGCTTCTCGTCAGGCGCAGCACAAGCTTATCCAACTGCTCTCACTTTCTGTGATCCAAATAGAGCAGAAGAAGTTTCCTAGAGGGATTAAAATGCACACCTGAATGACTCCAGCCAACTCCAGCTTGGAGAGAAGCAGAAGTCAGGGTGATGGGGGTGGGGAAGCATGAAATAAGTCAAGGTTAATTCAGCATGTGAGGAAACTGAATTATTCATTTTCTGACCCTGTACCACGTAGTTTTTACTGCAGTCTGTTACAGTCTCTTTTGGGGCACTGTAGTCACACGCATTTTTCAGCCATCTTTTTAAAAAGTGCCTGGTCCTCCAGTTTTAAGCAAAGGGATTGCTGACGCGGGCTGTTGTGTCAACAGCAGTCTGGAAGATGCCTTTTAGGAGAACTAAATGTGGCCTAGCCAAGAGGAGGGAGGGAGCAGCCACTTAGCACTTCTTTCCCGTTAGGGCTACTTGACTGGGAGGGTGAAGAAGGGAGATTGAAAGCAAGAAGTGAGAAAAGCATCTGCCGGTTTGGAGGGGAGCAGGAAGGGGGCGGAGGTTTCATTAGAAGATGCGGGATTTGGTTTCCTGATGTCATTGGAGCTCTTTCTTTTGTCTTTAAATGACATTTCCAATTGAAAGTTCATCTGAAAAAGAAAAAAAGCAGGGAACAGCATGGAAAGAGGCTAATGCCGATTCAGAGAAATAGACCTGTGGACTTTGGCTAGGGAGTTCTTGTGTGTTAGGGGCTATTACTCATATCTTGCTGCATTGTGAAGTGAGCATCACAAAACGTGCCAAGTTTCTGGATCTCTGGGGCTGCTTTTGGCAGGCATTTTATTTAGCTTGTGACGTTTTTGACTGTTCGGATTCTGGTGGGCATCAGTACTGCCCAAGGCTGTGATTATCACTGAATTTTAAACCGTGTTCAGATACCCTTTGTTCTACTTGCCACTTCCTGGCCACCATTCTTGACCAGGTTGAACCAGCCAGGTGTGTGTATGCCAGAGCTGCGTCTCTGCCTCTGTGAGGGTGGCACCCTCACAAGTAGCTGAGGGCTCCCCAGCAAGGCTAAAGGTAAACCTGGCAGGAGCAGGGACTGAGGAGTATTCGTGTATAAACTGTGCTTAGGAGCTCTAGAACTTAACCTTCCATTTCTAGTCGAACCTAACTCAGAGGCCTTACCAGAGGTCACAAGCTCAAATGCCTACCAGGCCCAGGTAGATGTAAATGAGTGAGGTAAACGAGTGAAGTGGGTTGAGAGTAAGGTGGTGGGGAGTGGTGAGGACTGTGGCAAACTGGAGAGCATGTGACCAGTACAAAAGGAAAACTGATACTTGGCTCCAGCAAATTAGCATCGTGCAGGAACAGTGGTGCAGCATTTCCAGACTTGCTGGTTTTTTGTGAAGTCTCTTGGCTTTTTAGTATTAGCCTAAAGTGAACAGTCTGGCCAAGCAAAAAGCATCCATGGACCAGATTCAACCAGTGGCACACCGGTTTGCAAACCATGATTTGGAATCATCTTGTCAGCCTGGTTCTACCAATTTGTCTCTACAATTGTCTCCACCAATTTGAAGAAGTAGTTTCACAGCCCCCATGATCCTGAAATCCCCTTCTAAATGGCTCTAGCATCAAACAAGGCTGAGGGAGAAAACTCCACACTCCTTTCATGTGCAGCCGTTTTGCTAAGTGGCTCTTACCAGCCCTCGGCGGTAAAGCACCTCAATCTGTTCCAAACATGGCCTGGTCCTTCTTGGGGATTGGAAATTGTGCTCACTCCTCTTCCAGCTAATTGCTTTAATGCATCCTGAATGTATCTAGGCTGCCGCCCCTAACCACTGGGTCATCATTTATTCACAGGCCTGAAGTCCCTTAAGCAGCCTCCTGCTGGCCCTCACACTGCAGGGGATTAATGTAGTCGGGTTGGTGAGTCAAAAAGAAGGATGACATCATTTTCATGTCAGGAATGAGATTGTGTGTTTGTGTGTGTAAGGGTTATGGAGTGCAAAGAGAGGAAAACCGAGGCCATTTCTTGTATACGGTGGCACAGTGTCCCCCCTCCCCCCATCTTTTGCTTTCAATCCAATCTGGCTTCTCCCAAGTGAGTTATTAATATGGGACACAGCCTGGCTTCTTCCCTTCTGTCTCCTCATATAAATCCAACTAATTAATTTACTTTAACAGGAGGAATCTTTTCCTATCTCTTTCAATCTTTGTCCTTCCAGCTTAGATTCTCTTAATTCAAACCCAAGACACAACAATTACTTTAATAATCACATGTAGAACCTTACCAGTGAGGCTCAGGGTATCTCTTATTTTGCATCACGAAATCCACTGTCATAAACTGAGGGGAAAAGGAATTTTAAGTAAAGGGGCCATCAAATGAGAAGACAGTTTAGAGAGCAGGTAAAGGTCAGAATTCACATTCTATCTGGTCCAATTAATGAAAAGAAAGTGGAAAGAATCCTGCAAATGCTGGAAATTTGGCAATCCAAAGAGATTTACAGATTTTTTTAGAACGCTCCACCACACTGAGTTTATTCAATATCACACAATGGTGGCGTAAAAAGGCCTCCTCGTGAACAATTACTTAGTTAAATCCTGTGTCTCCCTTCAATATAGGAATGGAAAACCCCACCAAAAGATGCCATTCATTGCCAGTTTAGAAAATTGCCTCCCTCCACGCCCCCCAAAAAGAGCTGAAGCAATCAGGGCTGTGTTGGTGTCAGTGTCGTCTGTTTTCTACAGCAGTGTCAGCACGCCCCGAGCTGAATAAGTTGATCTTGCAGGGGAAATTCAGGTCAGATGACAAAGGTGAGGTGCGGGTAAACCAAGAGTAAATTGGAGACTGTCTTCTGCTCTCATCCGTGCAGGAAGGTGCAGGACTGGTTCCCACGTGAATGAGGACTGGTAGAACTTCCCAGATCGTTCCTTAGAGCTCATTTAATTCTTTCCTCAGTGCTGCAAGGGATTTTCTTTCTTTGTGGAAAGTGTCAATGCTTGTCTTTCAAAAGCCAAAAAAAAAAAAAAGTAAAAAAGACGATTTGCAAAAACAAGTGCCATGCTGCCCATTTGCACACTCGGGCAGAGAGAGGAGTCAGGAACTGCTAATGAATGTACCAGCTGTGTGTGGAAAATCAGCCAAGCTCCGGCTTTGGGCTTTCATTTCTCTGCTCAGATCCTTATTCTAGACTGTCTGTGAGAAATGAGCAGGAATAAAGAACAAGGGTGACAAAGTGAGGCGCTCCTGAAATATTAAAGAAAGAACCTTGTCTTGAAGCAAAGCAGCTGTTAAGCCCATTTACCTTTGGACTTCATCTGATAACATCTTAAGATAAAGGCAAAACCCCTTTCTCCTTCTTAGGATCAGAGACCTTTTAAATGCCTCTTTCCAGGATTTCAGGACAGGAAAGTTTGGTTACTAATTTTAGCTGTTTCTCCCTCTCTCTCTCCCTCTCTCCTCCCTCCTTCCCTTCCTCTCTCTCTCTCTTCCTTCTGTGTCTGTCTGTCCCCTCTCTGTCTCTCTTCTCTCTTCCTTCCCTCCCTTTCCCTCTCCTCTCCCTTATTTTTCTCCAGCTTTATTGAGGAATAATTGACAGATAAAATTGTAATATATTTTAAATGTACAACATGATGATTTAATATTTATATACGTTGTGAAGGGATTTTTACCATTTAGTTAATACATTCATCATCTGAAATATTTACCTTTTGTAGGTGTGTGTGTGTGTGTGAAAACTTAAATTCTACTCTGTTACAAATTTCAATTATATGATACAGTATTATACACTATAGTCATCATGTTATACATGAAATCGCCAAACCTTATTCATCTCGTAACTGAAAGTTTATACACTTTTGCTAGCCTCTCCCTAATCCTCCCTGGTCCGCAGTCCCTGGCAACCACCATTCTACTCTCTCTGTTTCTATGAGTTCAATTTTTCTTTTTAGATTCTGCATAGAAGTGATATCATGCAGTATTTGTTTTTCTGTATCTGGTTTATTTCACTTAACATAATGCCCTCCAGTTTTATCCATGTTGTCAGAAATGATAGGATTTCCTTCTTTTTTAAGGCTGAATAATATTCTACTGTGTATATATGTGTGTGTGTGTGTATATATATATACACACACACCCATTTATCCATTCATACATCGACTGACACTTGGGTTGTTTCCACACCTTGGCTATTGTAAATAATGCTGCAGTTAACATGAGAGTATAGATATCTCTTTGAGATAGTGATTTTATTTTATTTGGATATATACCCAGAAATGGCATTAGTGGATCTTATAGCAGTGCTATTTTTAATTTCTTGAGGAGTCTCCATACTGTTTTCCATAGTACATTTTTAACAGTTTACATTCCCACCAACTATGTGCAAGGATTCCCTTTTCTCCACATCCTCACCAGCATTCTCTCTTGATTTTGATGACGGACATCCTGACAGGTGTGAGGGGATATCTCATTGTGGTTTTGATTTGCATTTTCCTGATGATTAGTGATGTTGAACACCTTTTCATGTACCTGTTGGCCATTTATACATCTTCTTTGGAGAAACTTCTATTTAGGTCCTTTGCTCTTTTTTAAATTGGGTTGTTTGTGAGGGTTTTTTTTTTTTTTTTTTTTTTTTTTACTACTGTATTGCATGAGCTCATCATATATCTTTGCTGATGGTTTTCTTTGCTGGGCAGAAGCTTTCTAGTTGATGTAGTCCCACTTGTTTTGTTTGCTTTTGTTGTCTTTGCATTTGGTTTTAAACCTGAGAAGATCATTGCCAAGACCAATGTCAAGGAGCTTGCCACCTGTTTTCCTCTACAAGTTTTATGATTTCAGGTCTTAAATTCAAGTCTTTAATCCATTTTAAGTTAACTTTTATGTATGGCATAAGACAGGGGTCTAGTTTCATTCCTTCGTCCTTTTAAATACTGGAAATGATCTAGCTACTGTTTGACTGTGAAAATCCCATTGTGTGTGAACTTAGGGATGATTGCAATCTTGAGTAAGTCCGCATTCATGGGCATATGTGAAGTGAGAAATGGCTCACCCTTTGTGCAGCTGTCCTGCACACTCTTCTATAATAATAGCTCCTGTTTATTGAGTACTTAGTATGCACGAAGCACTATACAAAGAGCTTTGCATATATTTTCTTATTTAGTGCAATGACTAAAACTGGGGAGAATTGGAACATCTCTTTTCTGCATTCCAGTCATTCTTTATTAATGGAGTCCTTCATAGATAGGATTATGCTACTACACCTCGCCTAAAGCCACATAATGACTGTTGCCAAGGATAAAGCTGTTTCAGTGCATAAATATTATTATTCTGAAAGAAAGAGGGAAGAATGTGTTTTTCAAAACAATGAGTCTATGCTCATTTTGGAGAAGTTTGCTCACAAGGGTCTTAGATGCCTCTCAGTGAATTAAATTATTTGCTCCCAAAGCTTGGTCTTGGGCAAGCTACTCAATCTCCTGTGTCCTAATTTCCTCATCTGTAAAATGAAGTTTAATGAGTGTATATAAGGGGCTTACAACAGTGCATGAATATTGTAAACATTCAGTGAATGTTCCCTATTATCATCATCGTCAGTATTAAATCATCACAACAACACTCTGAAGAAGGTATTTTTATCCCCATTTTACAGATGGGGAAACTGAGGCAAAAGGGTTTACTAACTGGGCTAAGTTGATACAGCCAATCAGTATTAGAGGCAATGGTTCTAACCCTAGGTCACTCTCACTCCACAGCTGACAACTAAAATTCGATGCTGCCACTCACCGTAGTAAGTAATACCTGGTCATGGCTGTATAAAATACAATTTCTTTCTCCTATAGGAAACCTGAGCCCTAAAGCAAACATAAAATGTCTTGAAGACTGGACACGCATCGTACGAGAAGCATTTTCAATCCCTTTGGTAGAGAGAGAGTGCTTAATTACCACGTGCCACTGCTGTTAACCTCTGCAAATAAGTCTAATTATCACAGATTAATGAACATAGCTTAGGCACATCTAAAGGGGCTTTGCTGAGGGGTTTTCATTTCTGCATTTCATTATCTCCATAAATGCTGTGGTTCCCCATGCACAAGGTTATGGGACTTTTATTATTTTTTTAGCTGCACTCCGTGAAATATCAACAACAGTGCCTGTGAAATAGCTCAGGGCAAGGATCACTTTCCAGGAAATCTTTAGGAAGCCTGTGAGTTGGGTGGCTGCTGCTTCACTGTTTACTGATGAATCATGCCACATGGGTTCATAGGGAATAAAGCTTAGACAGTTGCCAAGGAAACAGGCTGAGATTTTGGAAATATCTGAAATTTCACCATGGTGAAATTTCCAGGAAAAATCAATGTCTTAGTCAAGAGTCTGGTTAAGCCGTCTCTGCATCAGGGTGAATAGCACCAATGCAAACACAGCTTGAAAGATCCACTCCTGTCTGCGCCCCATGACTTAAAACCACACACACCATGTTGGGATTCTCAGAGAATGTTTTCTTTGAGTAGATGAAACTACGCTTGCTATACTCATACTGGAAAGTGGCCATCGTGCTGGTCCTCAGAGCAGGGCTGTGCAGGCAGCCATCTTTGAATATCCTTGTGAGCTCAGACAGAAATTCCCCGGTGAGGCCCTTGGAAATCCCAATGTCACATTGTGGCAAGAGAGCAAGCTGGCAGCTAGCAAAGGGCTTCAGCCATTCAGAGGCTGGGACCTAAGGATGGTCTTGGGCACAATCCACCAGACACGTTTCATTAATAAATGATTAGATTTGCAAATCTTGTCAGTAGAGATTGCTATCACAGAACTAATGAAATAAATAATGAAACATTTCCAGTGTTTCTGGCTGGCTTTCAGAGCGGAGTAGATCTCTGCCTTTGTTGCAATTTGTGGCTGTCTCTTTGATCAACTCCTGGGGAGTTCAAGGAATGATTTTCCTGCTTCCAACATCTGCCTTTAGCTTTTAGGTTTGCCTTTTTTTTTTTTTTTTTAACTTGACTTTTCATATCATTTTGCGCTTCAAACACAAAGTTTCCCCAGGATAATTTCAGATAAAGAAACCTAACAGGGTGAATAATCTGCAGTGAAGAAAATCTGAATTGTACTTGGAGAAATAACCCATTTGACACTGGGTTAGGAAAGGGGTAGGGGAGGGATTTTGCTTACAAATCAGCATAAAGGAATGTTCACAGTTTTATTTGAATGTCTCATTCTGCACAGCCTAAAGCTGAGAGCAATTCCTGATTCAGAAGTAAACCAGGATGCTACCCAGTGTGGATTACCCAGCAGGCAGACAAAGCATATGCTCAGGACATTAGCAATGCAGGGGTAGCTCATATTTCTTTTGTTAAAAAAGAAAAAAAAACAGATTTTTTATATCTCAAATAATTTATCAAGATAGTCATGAAGAAATCAGGACACTTTTGGGTTTCTTAACAGTTATTTTCTGACTTTACGTTACATTAAGTTGAATTCCTATCAGAAGTGGGAGGAGAGGAAGCCCCAACATCTATCCACTATATGGGACCCCCAAAGAGCTTTGTGTGCCCTGGTAATAGATGAGATTTCTTCCTTGAGCCATTCTAGTCATAGGGGGCGTAACCATTTCCTGTAAGCCTGACGCTTTGGGTAAAATAAAATGTTGACAGCAGAAATAGATTTTCAGTTCTCTCCCTCTGCATTCCCATCCAGCACATGGACAGGCACACACACAGACACATACTCACTCAGTGTTTCTTGGCAATCACAGTGAAGTCAGAGGTCAGGGTCCTGATGGACTGTTTGCTCGGGACTTACCTTGTTGGGAGCTGTCACTGTGCTCATTTTTAGTTTTTGTCATGGGGAAAGTTACAGTGGAACAAAGTTCAAATCCATCCAGTCTTTAAAAATCTAATTAAAAATGTATCTTTGAGCATCTTTATCTTTTCTAATTTCATTGTATGACATAACAATTCTATAGGCAAGACACGTCGAATGTTCCTGTCTACATGAATTAAATTGTTTCTTCTGTGATCAGATACCTTCTCACTAGAATAAGATTTGATAAAGTAGTGAACTGATAAATTGAAGAAACAAGAAAACAAAATTAATGCTAAAATGATAAGGATCAGAAAGAGACAAAAAATAAAAACTCCCCTTTAGGCTCACTGAGGCTATATAAGGGCTTATCTACATGGATAAGTATTCTTGTCCTGTAATTTTATGATAGATCTTTTCACTTATGTCTCATAAGTGGCTAGTTCTCTAATGGGAACATAAATATACAGTTGGTTCTACTCTCCAAGATGAGAATTAGATTTTATTGTTGTCAAATTATTACTGTATTTCATTGATTCTAAGGTGCAAATTTTTTCATATTTTGTCAATTCTGAAATCAGGGGGCCTATCAAGATCACCATCAGCAGGGCAGAGACTGTGACGTGGCTGTCAATACTATACACGGCATTGAAACTTTCAGAGTGGGTGCCAGCTACTGCAAAGGAAATCCTGGAGGCGATAAGCACTGCATCACCCACACTCTTAAGGGCACAGTGCATGATGTTGGGTGGAAAAATGTGGACACTGATGACCGTGGGTCAAAAATAAAACAGAAACCACAGCTTGCAAAACTGTAGTATGATTGGCAAAGAAGATAAACTGTACAAACCATGATATACACAGCAAACTAAATGCTTTAATATCAGCTTGTTCAGACCCACTCATTCCAGAATAAGACCACTGACTTCCAGCAACTCATCTCATTACAGATTCTGACCTATCCCTGCCCAGTCCTTGCTTACTCTCTTCTGCCCCAAACCACCCGGAGACTTCCCTAAATCCTACAACTACCCTTCCCTGACTCCTTTTTTGAAAACACAGCTGAGACTCGATCAAGGTGGTGCTTCCTCTTGCTCAGCAATTTAGGAAATTCTGTTTTATGTGATCAGCAATTTTCCCTGGTGGTCTAGGTACAGAGCGTCGATAATTCAAAAAGAATTTCAGTAGAATCAGCTTCAGTGCTAAAAAAATTTAGGAATACATTATTTATTTAATGTACATTTCCCTTTTAATGTATGCAAAAGAGTGATATATGATAAAATACATATCTAATAATTTAAAAAGAACTTTTGCAAAAATATAAAATAAAAACTAAGAATGCATTGTGTTATATTTATTGGCATCAATTTTTTTCATAGTGGCACATAAAATAATGGCATATCATACAATGATGGCATTTTGCATTTGATAAAATATGGTAACAATAGCTAACTAACTTTTACTGGACATTAATCATAAGGCATGCACTCTGCTAAGTGCTATACTTGCATTAAATCATTTAATTCTCATAGTGTTACTGTGATTACCCTCATTTTGCAGATGCACAAACTGAAGTGTGGAGAAAGTCCATGCTACCTTGAATTAAGTAGCTTATAACTGATATAGGAGTTAAGGCTCGGGTCCAGGTAGTGTGCCTCTGCTAGGCTAGGACAGGAGGGGAGAAATGGTCCTTGCAGCACTATTTTCTTAAAACTGGCAGAAAGCATTAATTAGAATGATAGTACTTGCACAAAGCATGTACTAAATTTTGGGATTTGGACTTTTAAGGGTAATATATTAACTAGTTCTTTGGTGCTCCTGGAAGTGAAATTGTTTCCCTTGGGTATTTAAGAAAATGTACCTTCTCAACCTGAAATATTTGCCGGCTTATTTCTTCCAAAAAAGAGAGTCAGTGTTCAAAGTCATTTATCAGGGTTAAAAAACAAGTAACCAAATAAAAACAAACCCAACACTTGGGTCATCCATTTAAGTCAATGCTTGACAGCTGTTCTGGGAATGGCTGTTGCCATGGGTTACCACAGGGCACTCAGCATCTTAGCCTTACCCATCACTTCCAGGCTGAGCCCCATCTCTCTAGGGAGACGACTCTTCTTTTCTTTCCCCATCACACCCCCACCTTGGTGGTTCATATTAAAGATTTTTTTTTCCTCTGAAAGGAAAATGAAATAATAATATGCTGAAAATTCCCTAGATGTCACCTAGGGTATCTCTGTCTTTGATGCTTTTGTTGCCCTCTGTTTTTTCCTGTAGATCACAGCAGCAGCACCACATTTTCTATAAACCTCAACTCAGGGTTCCAACCAGCTGCCTTCCACAGGTGGGGCCGCAGTTGGTCATTATCCATAAATAAATGTGTTAGTTTAGAGTCAAACAATTAATATGTTCTTAATTGGATTCTTCAGATAGTTGGCCATGACAGTATTTTCAGGACTTTTGTTGTCTTTGTTCTTGTTTTCCTTTCTTTCTCTTTTAAACTCTCTCCTGTTATCTTGTCAATGCATTCACATATTTCTTTTGACTAAGAGGCACTGATCTTCCTTCTACCACCTACTTCCCACTCTTCCCACATTGAAGGGTTTAGAAATCCATTAAATGCCATGTCACCCCTACTTTTTTTTTATGTTTTAGAAAAGAGGGGATTAAAGTAGAACATCTTAGTTAGGTGGTTCTACTTACTGGAAACACACATACAAGATACCTGCATTGCATATAATCTACCAGGCTAATTGTGTTTATGTTGATGATTACCAAAGCCTTCAAATCCTGAAAACGTATCTGTCATCTATTATGCTTACAAAAGAGAAAATTTGTAGGCAGCATGTTGAGATTCTTTAAGAAATTTAGCATATTAACTCCCCTTTGTTTCAGGTATTGCATAATATTTATGATCACAGCTTCTGCTGATGCTCTGGGTCAAAACAAGTCTTGTCAAATATGCTGTTGGTTTCTCTGACATTCCATAAAGAGAAATTTACTGCTCATTACACTTCTTTCTCCTTTGCCTTTTCTTCCCATCACCTGCCCCCCCCCCCCACCTTGCATTCTAGTCAGCACATGCCCCTTTTCTATGGCTTCCTTATAGATTATTAAGAAAAAAGATGTAAACTCACAGGGAGGATTAAGGTAGACACAGCTGGTGTCAACAAAAACAGAGAAAGATGAAAGAGGATTGAGCACGTCTGAATGGACAGCCCGTGGGGCTTTCCTGTGACTCATCCTTGACCTTTACCCTCCCAAATCATGCCCAAGGCAAGTAAACAGCTTTTCAAAGCAGACTACCTTCTGGGACTCTTCATACATTTTCATTTTAATCTCTTTTCAAAATGGTCAAAAATAAATGTCCTTATGAAGAGAAGTACTCCTGACAAAAGTTGAATTTAAAATGACGCAGAATCACTCTGTTACCTATCACACTGCGGGTCCTAAACTGCTTATAGCCTTATTCCAAATAAAAAGGAAAGGCAACAGTCTTCAGTGAGTGTTTTAAATGTCTCTGCACCATTCAAAATGATTACATGGGCCTTTGAAAATATTGCCTTGAGGCACTATGGGTGATTTAATTTTTTCTTTGTATTTTGTAGATTATCTGTAATGAGTATGCTTTATGTCCATAATCCACAAAAGACTTTCAGCCAAAATGGAATTACAGTACATATTTTTAAAATATAAAAATACTACCCAGGGAGTTATTTTTAAAATAAAGAAAGCAGCTTCTTAATGCTGAACTAGGTAATAATGTCAATAAATTGTCATTTGCCTAAGAAATATTTTCTGATATAAAAGATGAGTTAAAGATGGCCTGAAATGTTTCTTCATTATAGGTAAATATTATATCCAAAACCAAACAATTCTCCCTTTGTGTATTACTCATGCCAAAGGAAAAAAAGAATTTTTTTTTACCTGTACCTGTGGTTTGCAGATTGTAAGTGATTTTTATAATCAGATACATTCAGCTGTGTAAAAAAAAATCATGACAGCCCCAAATCATTTAACTTATAAAATCTCAGTCACAGTTCGGTAACAAGTAGGGCTTGTGGAACAGTGCACACTAGAATGATGTGTGGGCAGAGATCTCTAATCACCCCTCCAGTCTCAATGAATTATTTCCATCTGACAGTACCACATTCTTTATTTAAGATCCCTGTGTTTTAATTTTGCAAATATGGAGAAGGTAGCTAACTAGTTCTCAGGGTCAATTCAGAGAGATGGGAAAACAGTCCTGTTCTTATGTTCTGTGAGAATGACTTCAAACAATCATTTTTATCCAGTGAAGTACACATTGGATAGGAAAACCTACCCAAACAAAACAATAAAACTTACTTCGGTTAAAGTAAACTGTTGAGAAATCTAACAAAGAAATGTGTTCCAAGTGCTAGTTCCACTAAATCCTAAACATCCAGCTTTTTACAGACTTGCAAATCAAATTGCTTTATGGGTAGAGGAGCATTTAATACAGTGTGACCAGCTTAAAGTTAACATTTTGTATTCAGGATGATTAATGACACCATATTGTATTTCAATTACTACAACATACTTCTGGGTAATAAACGATGGCAATAATATTCACATTAAGTCAATAAAAGGCATCTTCAAAGTGTGATGTATAAGTGCCATTATTATAGTATAAGTTGATCACATCATACAATGAATTATCAACAGCATAACAGGAAATCTCTATACCAAAGCATATATTTTCATCTCAGTGCACAGGGATTTTTGGCAGATCACCCTCATTACTATTAATAGTAGTCAAATGGAAGTCTTCACACTCATTAGCAAGAGGACTGCTCCTCCGCCTCCCAGCCTAGCTATATTCCACTCTATCCAGACTGCATTTTTGTAAGTTCAAGTGTGAGAAATCAACTTACTTCTCAGAACACTCAAGTCCAAAGGGAAATAGATGTGGCAAGTGACAGTTTATACTCTGGAAAACCAATACTTGGGGAAAATAAGTCTCAAATAAAAGATATTTATTTATTTTCCAAAAGGGTTTGTCTACTTTTGGAGTGAAAATATCTTGGGAAGGAGTTTAGACACCATGAAACTTGGAGAAGCTTCTGGATGATAAATTCCTAGAGGGTCATGGCTTTTTAAATTGTTCTGAATGGTGCCTGGTTAGAGTGAGGTCATTGATGGGAAGGCCCAGGAGCTCAAGAAAGTAGGCATAGGAGAGAAGGCAGGGAAGATGGGTGGTTTCTGCTTCCTCCCCCTTGGACTACTCTCCAGTCCCTCTCAACATGATCTCCTTTTCCTCTTGTACCACTTTTAAAAAATTAGTTTTTTGAACAAAATTCTCTTTTGCAGACCTCGTGATGCCAGATTATTGCTGGTGATATTGTGGAATCAAATGCTTTTTAAATAACTTTAGATATATTCCCTAAAAATGGCCATAAGAAGAAAACAGAGTCACTGATGTGAATGATCAACATCAGAATAAGAGGTCCTCTTTACTCCAATACAACCCAAAGGCATCAAGGAAGAATTCCAAAATAGCGAGAGACGTTAAGAGCAATGGCAATGCCAATAAAGTGGCAATATAAGACGAATATAGACTCCAGAATATAGTTAAATAGAGCTGCATCAAATCAAAATTTTCCTGGAAATCTGGGTTCACTGCACATAAATGGCTTTGCCATGTGACTACCTATATAGTCAAAATAAAAGCAGGACCTCTAGCTCTAAATCCTACACCTACCCAAGTTCCGAGAGTTTGAGATGACTGTGAGAATGTTGTTAATTTCCTGGGGCCTCGGCTTCCTCATTTTGCAGTAGAGATGATGCCCAGAATCCAAGGTTCATTCCACCAGGTATGTGGGAGGTCCTCACACCCTTCATAACTTCACACTTCATAAGTGTTCTCTTAGCCCAAGTTCTCATTTATAATTCTGAAACTCCCTGGAGTCTAAAAAATGAAAGTTGCTTTGTTTGTAAATTGGAGTCAAAATTCATTTGGTGGCAAATCCTGACCTGAACTGACATGAGATTTCTTATTGGCTCTGTTTAATCCCCCTTAGTGTGATTTGCTGCAGAAATATAGGTGCATTAAAATTAATATAATCAATGGATCTAAAGGCCAAAAATTCAGAATTCCAAAACACATCTAGGGCTAACGGTCCAGAGAGGGGACTGTGGTGATGATGATGATGATGACGATGATGATGATGATGATGATGATGATAATGATCATAGTCTAAATATGTTTGCCTTTCGTTAGCTTGCTTCCTTCTCCTGGTTATACCATTTAGTTCTTATGAGAATGCTTTTGGCACCTTATCTCCCATTGACCTTCCTGTATTGTTCCTTTGCTGCCACTGTGACACAGTTTCTGAGAAGAACCTACTACCACTTTCTCCTGGCTCCTGGTAATGCTCTGTCCATTCCTGGTTTTGATTTTGTTCACTCTCTGGTACTCTGGGCCCAACTGTCAGTGGCTTCTGGGAATGAGGAACTTTGCTTTGTAACTTGTCAAATGGATCAGGACAAACTCTTGTTCAATGTGGCTGGGAAGAACAGATGGCTTGCTAAGTAAGGGTGGAAGAAGGACATGGAGGGTGAAGACAATTCATCTCTTTATAAAATATAATCCATTCACACTGGTACCTTATTTATTTCTTATTCATTATTGTTCATTGTATATAAAAAGTCTCCATTCAAACAACATACTTTGTAGTATGAACTCCATTATCAGAAACAGAAATACTATGGATGTCAGCTAAGATGGGGTTCCCTCCTTTTGCTCCCTCAACATGTGAGGTGGGCTATGGCTCCTTGGTCTCTGCCTCATGAGATAAGGATTCTATTTCTGTCCATTGACATATGGCCATAGCCCAAAGAACCCTTTCCCTGTTTCCAGGGACCTGCCTTAGGCATCTGGGAGAAGAACCCTCCTCTGCCTTGAAGAAGGGCCTCAGCCTGAGATAGTCACCATTGACTACTACCAAGCCAGCCTTGAGAATACTGAATTCTTCTCAGTCCTTTCTGGGTCCAAGTTCACATTGTTTAAAGGCATTTTCTTCTGAAATTATTCAAATGAGGTGTCATGTGAGATGTGTACGTTTTGGACTGCATCCAAAAGAAATCAGTTACTGAAGAATCAAAAAGCTTTATTCTAAGACAATTTCACTCGTAAGATGGTTCCTTGGCTTGCAAGGTCCCTTGGCTTAGGTTTTGGAACAGAAGATGCCCTGTTGCTGCTTTATTTTAGTGAGAAAAACTTAAAATAGGTATGTAGAGTGTAGTAAAGAGGGAGGAAATGGATTATGCAAAATAGTTAAATAACGTAAGCGCTTTGGACGTATTATCTTGATTATTTTAACAACTCTAGAGGTAGTCACTTATTGTTACCTCTGTTCTTCTGATGAGGCTTAGAAATATTAAGTAACTTGTCGAAGATCACACAGCTAGTAAGTTGCTGGTTCAGAATTTGAACCCAGATTTTTTTGCATCCAAATTTGAATTCTTATCTACTTTATAATCAACCGATGATTGCAATAATTCAGTTGTTAGGTTATAATTAGAGGGATGGCAGTGGGAATGGAAATGAAGGTTGGAGGTGAGAGATATTGTCAAGGGGGTATCCACAGACCTAGTAACTAAGTGTGATTGGCAAAGTAAGGACAAGGCAAAGATTTGGTTTTATTGTTTCAAGCCTGGATGTTTAGGAGAATGGTGGTAACAACAATTGAGAAAAAAAGTTAAGAAGAAGCCTGGGTTTGGAGAGACAGATTATGAATTATTAATAAAGCCACAATCAACACTAGCCTGAAGTTCTTCTTTCTCCTCTATCTTATCCCCACTATCTCTCCCCTTTATTATCAGCCTCTATGGAAGGCAGTAAGATGTTGTTTTAGTCTTGTGCTGCATCCTATAAGGTAAGGCTTATATAACGCGTGAGAGGGTGAGGCGAGGGCAGGGGGAGAAAAGGGAATTCGTATTTAATGAGGATCCTCAACTAAATTTATTCTCAGTTCCCAGGATTTATTGTACGTAGATTTTACTGTAGAAACACTATTATACTTCCTTTGCACCATTCTTTCAGTAATGGCCTCGGCCCATGGTGCAGTTATAGGACCAAATCACAGTAGGCATTTAAAATTCATGATCTTGCTGCTGCATGGCAGAACAATATAAATGGAAAGGCACAGCCTGGATACCATCTTGTGGTCTTTATAAGGGGAAAATTGGTGGCACTTTGATTCACGAAGGGCTTATGACAGGCCTGGGCCTGTGGTAGCACTAATATAGCCGTCACTGGAATGCCAAGAGGTGGCCTGCTGTGTTAACAACTGTCAGTTTGTGCCAAACTCATCTAACTGAAAAGTTATGGGCCAATAAAAAAAAGATGCTGCTCTTCTCCTTTGATTATGAGGTGTAAAAGCAAGCACCTTGGAAAGCAAGCTACCTTGTTTCCTGCTAAAAGATGCCTGTCAAAGTGGCCAGTTTCTGGGGTTGAAAGACATTTTGTAAACATGTCCACATTGGCGTTTCTTTGCCTTGTTGGCGAGCCTTGCTGAAGTATCATCCTTAGAGCTAAGTAGTGGGCTGGCAGTGGACACTGACTAAGACTGGGAGTGACTTCAACATTTCAGTCAGAGTGGTGGCTTGTATGGGGGCCAAGGTGACTGAGAGACAGAATGCCTAGCATGAAACGTCTGAGCTCTGGGGTCAGAAAGACCTGGTTCTGAGACTTGGCAGCTATTTAATCTGGTGCAAGTCACATGGCTGGTCCGAACCTGCATTGGCGTATAGATACAATGGCATTAACACCATCTTTTTTGAAGGATTGTTTAAAGATCAGAAATAATGTATAAAATATATTATTTGTATATGATCTAATGTGTCATATAGAATACATTAAATGCATATAAAATAGTAATAAGAACAAGTTTGAGTTTTTGTTATCTGCCAGGCCCTGTAACTGAGCAATTTACGTGCACTGTATCATTTGATTCTCATAATTGCCCCAGGTGGTAAGTAGTATTTTTATTCCGTTTGACAGGTAAGAAAACTGAGTCTTGGAGAAGTAATTTGTTGAAGTGATTTCCACAGCTAGTGAGTTGGAAAATAAGGATTTGACTCCTAATCTGTTGACCCCAGATCTTGTTTTACTAAAGACTGTTAGAAGGGTTGGGCAAATGGCAGTCATGTTTGTGATTTAGATTCTGCCTTGTATTGTATAATTCTAGTATGAGGAGTTTTGAGTATGTCTCATCTATTACCCTGTTTCCATGTAAGTTTAGCTGAACTTTCTTCATACTCTGAAATTGTATTTCCAGGACCCTGCCTATTTCTTTGTTTATATAAGCAGTTATTGGGAAGAGAAATTGGTCTAGCATTGGAGAAATGGGACTAGGTATTGTGATTCCTCTTTCTTTTTACTTTACACTGCCACAAACTTATTGTGTGTCTTACCCCAAACTCTACGTTTGGATTAGCCATCAGGAAAATGCAAATAATGGCCTCATCTAGGAAATGTTTCAAGGAATCAATTAAAGTGCAAAATAGTTCTGCTTCTCTCCCTTATGGGACTGTTCTGGTGCCAGCACAATGGTCCTGAGATGTTGGAGATTATTATACAACTGATGGTACACAAAACATAAGGCATCTTTAATACTCAGCATGTCCCCATCAGAGAGGAAATTTAACCTCCCTTCAGTGTGGATAGTTCTAGAATGTTCCATGGCTTTGCACATTTTCACCCTTGTTCTTGGAGATTATAGTGTTTATAGGATGCATGGGTAATCCCTAAGAATTTACTCTTCCATGATACTGCACTTCAATGTTTAAATGCTTACAGTTAGTACATATTAGACTCTAGAGGTTTCTTCAGAGTAGGGAATTAGATGACTAAGTCAAGATAGTTCTGTATTTATAAATACTTTCCAACATCCCAAGTGGTAGGGTATTTACTTAAAGTATTTTGGGTACTTATTCTGACTCCCTTTGTGGCACTAAACATAGTCCTCTACCTTATGACAACCCTATGGGGTAGACTGTTTTATCTCCATGTTATAGATGAGGAAACTGAGGTTCAGAGAAATTTAAATCACGAATTTGACCAGCAAGTATGAAAACTGGAATTCAGTAATCTTGAAATTCCAAAACTCAAGCCATAGAATCCTATGGCCTTTCTTGAAGGCTTTCGTTTCACTACCTTGGCCAAGTACTGGCTCTAAGGCAATGGGATACTCCCCGGGGAACAAGGTGTGATGATTCTTGAGCATTGAGGTTGAGTTAGGGCTTTGAAGCCCAGCTGCCTGGGTTTAAAGCCTGATTCTGCTATATAGCTGTGTCATCTTGGGCAAGTTGCTAACTCTCATTGTACCTCATTCTTGTAAAGAAATACCTTATAGTGTTGGTGTAGAGATTGAATGAGTTAATACTTAAATCACATATAAGAACAAAGGGTACACTCTGTAAAAGTTAGCTATCATTATTCTACTAAAAGGTAAGATCAATATTTTGTTCCTTGCTATACCTACAGCATCTAGAGAAGTGTCCAACATATAGTAGGTACTCAATAAATATTTACTGTATAAATGATTAAATTAATGAATGCATAAGAGAATAAGAGGTTATATCCAGTCCCAGGGACCAAGTAAGATTTAGATTTTGTTAGCTCAGTCCTCTATCCAGCTTCATTTGGCAACAAAAAATATAAAGAATAGGAGCACCACGGTATTTGGGAGCTAGCAGGGACCTTATATATCATCTACTGTCCTTCACTGTGAATGAGGAGAGTGAGGTTCCAAGAAGTTAGGTGACATTATGTGAGGTAACTCAGTGAGTTAACAAAGCTAGTATTAGAATTTAGGTTATTTCACTTCTCAAGGGCTTCATAAGCCTGGGTAGAACTATCCCAGAAGTGAATTGAACTCAGGCATTTTTTTTTTTTAGGAAACAAACTTTTCATAGTTTTCCATGGAAGGAAGGAAATACTGTGGAAAATGAAGGATCATCTCCTTTATTGAAGCTATGAACTAATATAGAATGAGACCTCCATAATGTTTGGAATATAAATCTACATTTCAGCTCTGATTCCTGGCTTTAGATATGGACACGGATTGGGATCCTGACTCTGTAATTTGTAATCTCTGTGACTTTGGGCAAGTCACTTAACCTCTCTGAGTCTCAGCATATCTCATCCATGAGGCTGCTTATCATACAGACTCATCATGAGGAGCATTAAATGAGGTGATGAGCACTACTTAGTACAGGGCTGGGCACAGAGCAAGTTCTAACTAAGCAGTAGCCATTATTGTGGATTGTGCTGGTTTTTCCTATGGAATGTCTCACTTAACTATCTCTTTTTGTTTGTGGGATTACTACCCTAGTGTGGGCCCTGGATTTCCTACTGATCTAATACATCACTTTCTTTCTTCCTCAAGCCCTACTTCATATAGTGGCCAGCTTTGTTAAATACTCTCCCAAACTGATCATTGGTTCTGATTTCCCATTTCTACATCAAATGTAAACCTTCTGATCTGTTTTTCAAAATCCTCATCATAAAGCCTCACTTACCTCTTTTCCTCTCTTACCTCTTTTCTCACAGCTCCTCTCAAAATATACTCTTCCATTGGACCATCTCTGCTCTGTCCGTGGTCCTGACTTCTCAGGTTTACATTCTCGGCTCCCCCATCTCTTAGCCTACCCAAATCCTCCTTATGTTTCAACGTACAGCTGAAGTTCCAGCTCTTCCAAGAAACCTTCTTTGATTATTCCAGTTCTCATTGAGTTATTATTTTGAGCTCTGACAGTGCTTCTGAAACCTGTTATGATAGTGCCTGATTTTCACAGCAATGGGTACCCATCAACTGTGACTGGAAGAAAATAGCTGTTAACTATAAGTGCAATGCTATATTTGGTGGTTGTAGCTGATCAAGAACACATCAGATATATTATCCTAATACCAATTTATCATGTTGGCATAATTATGTCAGTAAATTATAGAGTAATAGCAAATATATGTATGAATTTCTATAAAAATGGGCACAGATGAATATTTGACATTAATTTGCTAAAAGGAGAGCAGGGTATTTAAAAGAGTGCATCATTCTTACTAAAATATTCACATAAGTGGGAAAAATACACAAAGATGTTTTTGGTAGCATTGCTTAAGAAATCAAAACATTGAAAACACTCTAAATATATGTCAATAAAGCTTGAGTTATGATACATCCATACACAAGCAGACCATGTACTTATTGAAAAGAACAAAATGGATCTCTATATATTGACAAGGAATGATGTCCTTGGTACATTATGTACAAAAAACAAGCTGCAGAGTAATATGACTAAATTTTTGTAAAGCAAACACATATTCCAAATATATTTTATGTTCTTCTATGGACAGAAAAAATCTAGATACACACTAAACTGTTAAAGGTACTTATCTTTGAGAAGTTGGGTACTGGAAATGGATTGGGGTAGCTAGAAGAATAGTTATTATGTTTTTAAAAATCTATACAGCAAATAAAAATCTAAGCCCTCTATGTCATAAGTTTAGATCAATTTTAATGTGTATTTAAAATTTTATATAAAAACCTTATGATTGTTTCCCAATAATCTTAAGGGTATTTAAAAATACATAAAGTATATGACTGAAAGAGTTGATTTTTTTTCTCATACAAATTTTCTCTCAGCAATAAGTGTTATTTATATTGCCTTCCTTTAACCTTAGAGCTGCTTTCGAATTTGACATTATTCCCCTCAAAACCCAATATTCAATGTCTTCAAATTTCAGAAACCCATTAAGGATATATGGAGGATGAAATTTTTACAGTATGTCATATCCTCAATAACTTTTACACTGACCAGTTAGAATGGATGCTGGCTGTTATGCCAGACTGGGGCATCCTGGCAGGACACCAATCCTGGGCTTAACTTTGTGAACTGGCAGGAGGTATTCCCTGAAATCTTTTGCTCACCTTTGTTTTCTTGTGCTTGATCTCTCCTTTTTCCCACCCAACCCAGAATCAGGGGCCCAGTATTATTATGAAGAAGACTATTCACACAAGAGGGTGGGAGGAACAGTAGTGATACATATGCTTTGGTCAAGATGATAGAGTTATGAAGGGATAATGGGGGAGTGGAAAGACTGTGGGCTTTGGGGCAGACAGATCTGGGTTAGAATCCTGGTTCACTCATTTTCTTGTTGTGCGGCGTGGGGCAAGATGGGTAATCTCTCTGTGCTGCTAATTCTTCATCCATAAAATGATGTTAATCTCTACTTCACAGGGTACTTTTTAAGGGAAAATGAGGCAACTTGTGAAGTGTCTGGGGGCATAACTGATGTTTGTAAATGTCAGTTATTCCCTCTCTTTCCCTGTCCCCATTCCTTTTCCCATGTGCTCTTGATTTACTCTAAGAACGTAAGGTTCAGGTCTTTTTAGCGTCCTCTGGTGAATCTACTCTTTTCCCTGCCATGTGCTACCTATCTGAGTTATTGCTCGGTGCTAGGTCATGAGCCCATGTGTCACTGGATTCACACTGACAAGTGAAGTACAAGTGTTTATTAGGCAGCTTGGAATGCATAATCATCAAAACAGTCCAGATCAAAGTATACACCAACCTAGCAATTTAGCCATAATTATATATGGGTTTGCATGGGTCAGTTTCACTTCTAACTCAGTCAGGAGCTCCTTGAGGGCAGAAGCCAATTATTCTCCTACATCTACAACAATGCTTAGCACAATTATGAATGAGCTTGTGCATTTACCAAACATTTATTGACTGACCAACTGGCCTAGGGGTAGCAGGGCCTCTTTAGGTATGGTCAAAGCAGCTTTCAAGCTGGTTAACAGGGTTTAATAAGAAATAAGGTCCAGATCTCACTGTCAGCGCTTAATTACAATTTATAAGCAAACATATCTACACCTACATCACTGCAAATTGGAGAAAATCTTCCATCTGTAGCTATTCTTCATTTTCTCATTGGCTTTGCAGCCGCTCATTAATGTAATGGAGATGCCTTGAGGCAAGCTTCGATAGCCTTAGAGCACAGACAGACATCCTGGAGCTCTGGAAAGTACCTGGACAGGCCCTGAAAGCATGAGGGAAAGCTTTGGAGAAGGCAATTGAGAAACCTCCTGGCAAGACATTGTCTGCGGATCACTGGCCCGATATCACATAAAGGCCCCATCTGAGCCATTACAGCCTATTGTGTCAATGTGTTTTCTGGGAGGCTGTCATCCATAGATCACAGTGAGCAGTGAAGGTAATGCCTCCATGGGAACTGTTACTATTTCCCATCGGTGAATTCTATTAGAGGTCCATGGGTTACTGCCACTGGAGTTCATATTAACTTGGTCAAAGGGATGCTGATTGATTCTGTGGAATTTTGTGAATACA
Organism: Camelus ferus; assembly: GCF_009834535.1. NCBI lineage: Eukaryota > Metazoa > Chordata > Mammalia > Artiodactyla > Camelidae > Camelus > Camelus ferus. The sequence goes on from NC_045700.1 coordinate 66,006,449, forward strand.
CACAAAATACATTTTCTACTGTCATCTGGGTTTTGTATTGTACTTCCATGACGCCTGCTACATGGTAAATCCAATATCATCTACTTGAATTGCTACAGAGAAAAAAAACAAATTTCCCATGCCATTTTAAAGCTGAAATACCTGCCCATTTCTTTTCTTCTCTAGTCACAAAAGATTTAGACCTAACTATAAACCCTTGACTTCTCTTCTGACTTAACAACTTGATCTGATGGGAACGACATTTATCGAATGCCCACTGTGTACCAAGAAATAGCACTGGGAACTGTGGATGATACCAAAAGATTAATACAGGAGGTCTGTGGCCTCAAGGGAGTTTACAATATAGTTAGACAGAAGGCACTCATAAAATGATCAAAGAATATAATTACAAAACAAGTATCAGGAAATGCCTAAATAAGACACAGTTGCATCACAGACATAGTTCAATAGCTGTATCTTGAAAAGATGAATGGGCACTGAATCTTGTGAGGCACTAAAAAATAACTGTTTATAGGGGTCCTTTATGGTAAAGTGATTTTCTTATAGCCTAACTTATTGATATTAAAATTTCTTAAGTGTATGACTCTGTTCCTTGACATAGGTCATATACTTGGGCTGCTGGGCCAGGAGAAACACCAAGCTTAGGAAGTTTCCTAGATGAATGGAGTTTTAGATGAGATGCTGAAAGTGAGGGAAATGGATTGGTAGTGATTTTAGAGAGGACCAACCCTCCTACATGCACAAAGCAGAAAAAAATAGCTCCGTATCTGCACTTCCTTCCTGAGTGGATGTTGCTTTGCTGGTGCTAAGACTCTCATGTTATAAGAAGTGGAACTTTGTCACTGATGTGGGAGTCCTTTAACATGCCTTCCTGGCCTGCATTCTGATATATTCTGCATTCAGCATCTCAGCAGCCTGAGACCTTGGGGGTGTATATAGACACTTGGTGGTCTTCTGACCCCACATCTGGACTCCTAGAGGAGAAGCAGGTACTCTCAGGGTATCCCAGGTTACTGTGGTCAATGGGACATGGAGCAGAAGGGCCCAAGGGTCTCACTCATTAGGGAAATTCTTTTGTTCCCATGTCTCCTCTTTCTGAAGGTCTTAAAAGATGGGAATAATGCTGAGAGGTTCGTTAGCTTGAGGTCTCCATTTTGAAGATGGAGTGATAATTGGAGGACAAAGTTCCTCCTAATTCCTTCCTAAAAACTTACAATGTCCCTTGAGTTTGTGACTCCTTTTAATTTTCAAATTCCCCTGGTTGTTTGTATTCTCTTTGCCAGACAGATAGATAGATAAAAGAAAAATAGATATGTAAGTGATAGATAGGTGATAAACAGGGAATAGGTAGGTGAAAGGTAGGTAGGTGGGTAGGTAGATAGATAGCAACAGCCTCTTAGATTGTTACTCCAATTTTTACCTCTCTTTGGTCCAACCCATTCTAAAACCAGTTAGAATGCAACTGTCCTCAAGTTCAGAAACCATCATGTTACTCCTCTGCTCAAGAATTCCCTATTGCTTACATTAACAGGTTCAAATTCTTCACTCTAACATGAAGTCCCTCACAAACTCCCTCACAAACTCCCTCTCACTGCAGCTAACCCCCTCACTCTATCCCTCTCTTTAATCATCAACATTTCTCCTTCTTGTGTACTCTCTGCTACCTCCTAAGTTCATTCCTTCCTCTTTTATAGTTTTCCATGAGATATCTCACTGCTCAGAAGCTCCATCACATCTCCCTTCCAAGCCACACCTTTCAAAGCATAAGTTTCTTAGGTTATAAATTGAACGTAGTTGAAAGAACTAGTCATGCGCTTAGACACCTTGTTTCCCTGGGACAGTTGTTCCAACAGCCTGGCAAGGAGGAATCGTGGAGGAATGAGGAATGCTTGTGTAGGAGTCCCAGACTTGGCAAAAATGGAGCCCAGTGTCGAAACATCCTCTTTGTAGGGAGCCAGCATTGACCAAACACAGACTTTAGTTCTGCAGGGCTGAGAAGGAATAGAAGATACTTGCCTCAGGCAAGACCAAATGCTGAGAACCGTGAGTGGAGGAGCAGTTTAGGCTAAACAGGTACAGGCAAAGCTGACGTTCAAGCCCCAGAAAGACCATATCCCGACAACCAGTTCTGAGGTCAGAGGGCAAGGGTCATGCAGCTGAGAGTTCAGAGTGAAGCAAGAGTCAGTCAGCAACTAAGAGTCCCTGGGAGCTGATGGCCTCATTTCGTAGAGGTGATGGGGTGGGGTGTGGGGGAGGTACGTAGTGTGGGAGAACCCCCATACCCACTTCCAAAGGCAGTGACAGGGAACTCAGTAACGGGCCCTTCACTCTCCGGCCTCTGGGGACTAGAGTGCTCCCTTGCCGTAGACAAGCCTTTAGTCCAGGGCAGGTAAACATTTGTAACAGGGATTATCACATCCACCTGATAAGGGAGCTTGGCTCTATGAGAGTAAGGGCCAGATCTGCCTCGTCTACCACCATGTGCCCAGAGCCTGGCAGGCTGCCTGGCACCATGTGTAACCAGTTTGTAGCTGCTGAGTGGGTAAGGTAGATGAGAAAATTAAGTGAAATAATATATGGAAAGGTGCTATGGGCTGAATGCTTGTGTGCCCTCAGAATTAATACGTTGATGCCCCATGTGATGGTATCTGAAGATGGGACCTTTGAGAGGGGTGATTAGGTTTGGATGAGGTCACGGGAGTAGAGCGCCCATGATGGGGTTAGTGCCCTTATAAAGGGAAGGAGAGACCACATGTCTGTCTGTCTGTCTGTTTCTCTCCTTGGCCATGTGAGGGTACAGTAAGAAGGCAGCTGTCTACAAACTAGGGAGCAGGCTCTCACCAGATACCCGATCTGCTGGTAGCTTGATCCTGAACTCCTAAGTCTCCAGAACTATGAGAAATAAATGCTTGTTGTTTAAGCCACCCAGTCTGTGGTATTTCTATTATGGTAGTGTGAACTAAGAATAAAAAGCTTAGCCAAAAGTGAATCACATTCAGTAAAAGGAGAGTTTAATGATATTAATTAGTGAGCAGATCTAACTTGAAAACCTACATCCATATTTTAACAGTGAGTAATATTTCTGCTGTAATGTGATATCCATATTCCTAAAAAAACCCTGTATTCTGCAAAAGCCCATACCAAAAATAGCAGCGCTTTTGGAAAAATAAGATTGAGGCAGACCAAGTAACACTGAGGCAACATTATAAACAAGTACTAATAAAACAGTAATTTCAATTAAATTCCCGTATTTTATAAATCAATGCCATTCTCATTTCTTCATAAATACATTATAGCATATATAAGACTTTAAAAATGAAAGTGGCTTGATGAAAGTATTGAGTCTGCAGATGATGGCTGTAAGGCCAAAATACAAAAAGATTGGTGAAAACTGTAAACGATCACTTCTAAGATCAGGGTAAATGGAACAATACCGTATTCCTCTGTGTCTTGCTACATTGAGCTGGGCTAACATACTTTGCATCCAGCTGCTATTACTATGTGACACAAAACATTAACATGCTGGCAGAAAACTCTGTGAAAACCAGTGTGTCGTTTATGTTCTATTAACACAGTTTCCTTATTTACCAGTCAGAGCAGCTCTTTTACATTCTGAAAACTTGTTTAGATGTAGAACAGACTAGATTTACACATTTTGAATAAAGATTGTCTGGAGAATTATTTCTCTTGAACATCATCAGTTTTACATTAAAGAAGGTTTATAGTGGCTTATAGAAGTCTTTTGTGTGGCCTACGACGTATTTTTAAAAGTTTTGAATTGGTGTGTCCCACATTCAAACATTCAGAGATTTTATAAAGAAAAGTGGATTTGTTGTTCCTTTTTTCAATGTGGCAACAATTTGGTGGCCTGGATAGTGGCTGCCTCCATTCAGAGAGAGCTCTCTTCATGTATGTTACCTGCACGATGCTGTGGACATTGGGGTTAGCAAAACTTGTACCTTTTATTCTCCAGGGCTCTGCTCATATGTGAGTGTGTTCATAAGTTGGATATTTGTAATTTAGAGAATGCCTGCATTTTATTTATATCCACAGTCTTTTTGTGGACTTTTCATTACCCTTAGATGCATAGTCTTTAATTTAAAAGTGACCCAGATCCATACTAAACAGGTCACAGGTAAGTGAGATAAATGAATCCCAGAAATAGAAAAAGAAATAATGAGTTTTATAGGCAAATCAAACATTATCCTCCTAATTATCACAGTTAGATGCTTAAGAAAGATCTGTTGATCACCTTTGAACAGTGACTATTTTAGTGCATTCTTTTAAATTTAATTTGACTTGATTGCTATGATTCTTATGGAAAGATAAGTGTATACAATGTCAATATAATTTTATTAGCTGCCTCCCACACAATGACTTTAAAATAAGCTAATTCTTCATTGCAACACCTTGAGGTTCTATTATTATGATGATGATGATTATTATAATAAACACAAACAAAATATCTAAAACCTTTAATTTTTGTGTGACAACTATCTAATTATTATTTTTACTGTTGATCTTGTTATTGAGATTAAATCAAATCAGTTAAATCAAATAAATCAACATAATAAGTTTTTATTTTTCAACAAGATGATGAGCATTTCTCTATATTAATCTAGAAAATAAAACTGGTACTCCTCAATATAATTCTTATGTTTAAAAATTTTTGCTTTGGAATTCAGCATTTCTTTATATCTGATTTTAATGGTATGTAACCACCCGCCTGCCACCACCCCAATAGAGTGAATAATTAAAAGCCCTGTTTCAGTGTTTGACCATGGAAGTGTCTGTGTCATGTTTAAGCCTTATTTAAAACAGTTTATATTCCTTGACTTGAATTTAATGTGTGTGTGTTCACTGCATCAAATTCACCTTGTTCTGTTCCAACAACTGACAGCCTTGATTTAAGACCAGTAAGTTGAAGGCAGTTTGTTCAAAGATGGCCACTACTTCCTATCAGGATGTGAATGGTCTATAGAAGGTTTACAATCCATAACATTAGTTATAGCCTTTCAAACAAAGAGTAGAAATAGACAAAGAATAAAAATATATTGAAATATTAATATAATAGGTTCTTTCCTTCTTCTGAGTTTCCTTGGTTAAAAGATTATTGACACCAATTTGAGCAGCCATGTAGCATGAGATAATTAAGTGGATTATAACTGAATTTTTGCAAGTCATTGTTAATTTAATACCCTAACAGACCTGGAAGCTCAACTTACTGTTCCTTTTGGTGTTATTGCTAATTAATTGTGTTTTCAGGGTCAGAAATAGTCAATGATTTTTTTTCCTATCCTTCCACCACTCTAGTGCTATATAGATAAATATTTTTATAGATTTTAGTTGTTGACTCTGCAGTCAGTCAAAGGCCTTGTGATTTTCCACCTTCCTGTCTTTCTGATATCATAGTATATTTCCATGGAAAGTAAAGAGATGTCAGAATAGAAGATCAAATATGATTCCCAAAAAAGAATAGCTCTCGTCTTCTAAGCATCATCTACCACATCTACTCCTCTTATTGTCTCAAACCATCTTCACAAACGTTTCTCTTTTAGCTTTTATCTCTGAGTTCTTAAGTCCATACAAAACGACTTTATACAAATTTCCCTTCCCCCCAATAAATGCTTATTTATTATTTTCCAAATATCCTAATTGTCATGGTTTCTAACAAAGATTTCTACTCTCACCTTTTATAATTTTATTCATAATTATTAAATTAGTTCTTTTTAAAAAGAAGTTCTTGAATAGATATATGAATAACCTGTAAAACATTTTAAAAAAATCATTTTCTAGGAATTTCCAACTAGGAAGGAAGCCTGTAAGTGTGCACAGCGTGTGGCTCAGTACTGCAAGTCTTCACAGCCCTGGGCACACAACACGTATTGTCCGGTGACCATGAGGTAACAGTGAGCCCCAGGTTTCTGACACGCTAGCCTCTTTGGAGACAACATTTGCATTGGGGATTAGGAGAGCTGTCTTGACCTTTACAATGTAAATATTTAGTCCCCCACCTCTTACCACAAATGGTTTGGGACTACTTACAACAATATTGCAACAATAATAAAGCCATAAGTGGAAGTAATAAGCCAGGACAAATGGAAAAAAAAAAAGAGAGAGAACCAGAAATGTACCAAGCCTCGAGTTAGCAGAAGAGCTGTTCTTGAACTTGGAGTCAGAAGGATAGGGTTATGGTCCAGGGTCTATCCGCATTCTGGTGGCCTTGAGCAAGATGCTACATCTCTCTGGGCTATGACTTCCTCACCTGGAAAGTACAGGGAATACATTCTTTGATGGTTTCTGAAATACCAACCGGCTTTAAAATTCCAGGTTTCTAGGATTTAGGGCTTTCATGAATCATTTAGCTGAATATAAAGAAAAAATTGGTTTTAGGGCTGAAAGAGTATCTTGTAAGTGTAGCCAGTTATCTTGCAGATGAAGGTACCATTGATCATGATGTAGACAGTGCAGGAGAATGCAGAAATGTGGACCCTGTCTCCCCTGTTGTGCGGGGGGGGCCTCAAAGCTAACCATGCATTCATCTCCACAGGGAGAGCATATGCAACTAACCCCCAAAGAACAACATCCTCTGCTTTGCTCTGATCTGCAAAGTCTCCTTTCAATTTTGGACGCAACCAATTTCTCAGATTTATTTACTCATCCACTTAGATAGGCGTATCTGACTTATTTTTTTAGAGAAAAATTACTTTATGGTTTTTATACAATGTATATTTTTATATTACTAAGATATTGTAAGCAATACAGAAGAGTAAAGGCAGAAAGTAAAAACAAAACGAAGCAAACAAAGAAAAACCACACTAAGTCTCACAACCCAGAAATCAGGTAAAGCAATCAATGATTTATCTAAGAGAGAATAGGTAAATAGAAATGTTTTTATAACACTGGGTCATATTATACTTACTATTTTAAACAGGAGGAATTGCTTTTAATTTAATTCAAATTCAGTACAAATAAAAACAAACCAAAGTGAAACAGAAAGAATTGCTGAGCTTAACAATGAATCTGCTGTGGGGAAGAGACCTTTGCCCTAGTTTATCCCACACGTTTACGTTCACTTAGAAGGAGGTACAGAGACTGAAACATTTAATGCTGAGTTCATTCTTATCACTTGATTATTTTCTTCTATGTGATATTTAAGTGCAACATACGCCTATACTTTAGAGTGTGATTCCAGTTAAACTTGAGCATTTATACTGGTACCATCAGGATAGGTACTGCCAAGCCCGAAGGATAGAATGTCCGTATGTGTGTGTTAAAATGTCTGATCCTCAGGGAGTTTCTAGAGACAGGATATTGTGGCCCTGAGTACAAGCAGTGCATGGCTTGTGCTCCTTTGCACAAACAAAATTATGGCGAGAGGCAGGATGTTCAAATAGATGTATTGAAGGGGGCCCTACTCCCTCACCCCACTCAATAATTCAGTCGTTTCCAAAGCAGAGAGAACACAGGATAATCTGTGACAAGAAAATGAATTTTAAACTCATCCTTACAAAATCTCTATTTTTAGTGCATGCTTTATAATGTACATAAAATATCACTGCAGTGAAACAAGTATCTATCACATGCAAAGAAATGAATAAAAAGATATCCTTTGAGGGTGCATACTTAAAATTTTCCTAGAGGTAGGTGTGCCCAGTCAAGACTACTGCATTAAGTGGTGGGAGCCAGGCCAGTTTTTCTCTGCGCCTCTGTCTCCCTATTTGTAAACTGAAGCTCATCTCCCTTTACCTTCTGCCCCTCCCTTCCAGAGAAGTTGGGTGGTCCAGAGAGAACACTGCTGCCCTAAAGAGCAAAAATTCCATAAACAATCTGCTTTAACTGGGGTAATTTAATTCAGATTAAAAATTGTTTTATAGCACTTATTTTAGTTCATATGTTAATGGTCTACATTTCCTATGTTTAATTCATGTTTGTGGGCATTATCCCAAATAGATATTCTGAGTTAAATTGAGAAGCCAAAAAGAAAAGAAAAAAAAAAAAGTCTAGGAGAGGCTTTTCACTATACCCGACAGATTCATATTAAATCCCTGTGTCTTAATATATGACTGAAACGGAATCACATAAATGGACTCTGAATTTCTCCCATGTAGCTCATTTACAAGAGTACCTCTGCTTGCTAAGAATTTGCCTCTTGTTGGCCATTAGAACGCTTACTAGAATATTTATTAGTTATTAACACAGAAAGTGTGTTTGCGTGCGTGTGTGCACATGCTGAGAGAAACGTAACTCTCCAGCTACTTATTGTGGGGCTAGCTTCGATGATAATATCTAAGATGTGAATTTAAAAAATAACTAAGTTCAAGAGTGAATTGAAGTGAGACTCAGGAGCAGAACTGATGGGGGCAGAAGGGGAGAGAACCACCATGTGGAACGTGTCTTGTGTTTCTGGGATTCAGAAATGCAATCCCCCAATAAATCCAGGCTGCAGAACTATTTATGCCTGGTGCTGTGGCCGAATTAGTTTGTTAGGCTGCCATACAAAGCACCACACACTGGGTGGCTTAAACAACAGAAATTATTTTCTCATAGTTCTGGAAGCTGGAGGCTCGAGGTCTGAGGTCAAGGTGTCAGTAGGGTTGTTTCCTTCTGACGACTCTCTCTTTGACTTGTAGATGCCTATTTTCTCCTTGTGTCTTCACGTGGTCTTCCCTCTGTGTGTGTCTGTGTCCCAGTTTCTTCTTTTAAGGACATGTTATAAAGACATATACAACATAAGGACATACCAGTCCACCCTAGTGACTTCATTTCAACTCTCATTTTACCTCTTTAAAGACTGTATCTCCAAACACAGTAATTCTAAGATACTGGGAGTTAAGACCTCAACATGTGAATTTGCGGGGGATGCAACTCAATCCATAAATAGTGGCCAAGTTCAGCCCGACAGCATTCCAGCTAAGTTACAGCTAAATTCACACTTGACAGTGGCTTTCTTTGGCCTGGACTGTCCTTATACACTATTGCAAAATGCTTCATTGTGTAGCTGTTAAATAAAGCTTGCTGCTTTCCATGCCAGAAGTGGCCATATTCCAGAAATGAATGAAATGTTTCCGGTGCCTTTTCTGTAATGAGAGATAGGAGAGAAAAGAAAATTGGGAACAGTACTGTCAGTTACTATTATAAGGTATTTAGGAGTGAAAGTTTTCATCTTATTTGTAGGTTTTCTTTTCATGAAAAGAATTTGATTTCTACATTAACATAAATTTGGTTTATTTTCCTCCTGAACTTAAACTCTTTAGAACATAGAGAAGAGGGTCAAAATATAATTGGTTTGCTAAGTGGTCACACAAGATTCTCTTGCTAACATTTGCAGTATTTTCCTTGGCTGACCAAACACTTTTCTCCCTGGAAAGTAAACAGCAAACAGCTATCTACGAAATGGGTCAGAGCAAATATATTTGGTCAGGTGCAGGATAAATAGATCATAGATTGACTAAAACAGTCCTAAACAAAACAAAACAAATCTCTAAACCACATACATCCAACCTGAAGACTTTCAAAGGCAAAACAAACAAACAAAACCAAAACATGTAGTGTATTCATGACCAGTTCATATTTCTATTAAAGGTATGTTTCCTAAAGCTTTATTCTCACAATTATCGATGCCCAGGACACCAATCAACCAACCCAAAACTGTGAGCCTGACAGAATTACAGATTTTGATATCTCATGATGTCTAGACCAGAAAGGTGGTCTAGAGATTCTGAAATCCTCAAAATCACAGAGAACATAATGGAGTGATTGCTACCTCAAGAGACAGGAGAAGAATAAGAGAGGTTGATAACCAAGTCTGGTATTTCAGATAATGATGAGTATTCTTTTAATAATGAGGAAAGAATTTGAGAAAAAATGTGGGCAGAATGTGTAGAGAATAAACATATTCAACTTGTAAGACAAAATGACAAAAATCTGTCACTTCCACCAAAAATGAAACAACCTAATTCTTTATTTTGTGTTTGCAAAGACGATTAGAAATTTAACTAATCCACTAGGTAATGACTTCCAAAAAAAATTTGGATTTTTCCCATTCAACTTCAATCGTATCAGTCTCTTAGAAAAACCGAATATCATAACAACTATCAACTGGGATGTTAGAATTCTAGAGTTCAGTGGGAAGCTGGCGATTTTCCTTCCTTGAAACTCCCTTGGTTTTGATGTTTTCGGTCTATCTTCGCTTTTCTTCTGCCTTTCTGGCTGATTTTTCTCAGTCTTCTGTGCAGCCTCTTCTTTCTCTGTCCATCCTCAGATATCAGTGGTTCAGTACTTGACTTTCTTCTCACTCTTTCTAGGTGGTCTTACTCACCCCCATCTTTTTGGTGATGACTCCCTGTGCACATCTCTCTTCTGATTCACAACCCATAAGTCCAGCTCTCTACTGTCCATCCATCCCTACCTCAACACTACATAAGCACTTTGTGTTCAAAACTGAACATCCCAGTCTAAAGTTTTCATTGTCCCAGTCTGTGGTAGCTAGGCCACAAGCTGACCCCACCCCCATGATCCTCACCTCTTGATTTTTATTCCCTCGAACCCCTTCCAACACTGGATAGAGCTGACCTGTGTAGCTAAAAGAACATTGTGGAAAAGTGAAGAGTGCCTTCTGAGGCTTAGGCATAAAAGACATGGTGGCTTTTTTCTTGGTCTCTCTTAAGCCTGTTGCTGTGTCATGAAGACACTCTACCTCCCTATGGGGAGGACTGTGTGGCATGGAAGACCCCTCTTATCAACAACCAGTGCTAACTTGCCAGGCATGTGAGTGAGCCGAGCTGGAGGGAGATCTCCAGCCCTAGTCAAGCCTTCAGATGACTGCAGCCCCAACCAACATTTTGACTGTAACCTCATGAGAGACCCTGAATCAGAACCATCTAGCTAAGCCATTTTCAAACCTTGTCTCACAGAAACTGTGTGAAATGATAAATGTTTACAGTTGTTTTGGGGTACTAAGTTTGAGGTCATGCAGCAACTATGTAATCAGTATTTCGACAAAACCGAAAATTCCCCATGTTTCCCTCCTTAGACATGTACGCCACAATCTGATTTCAGCAATTCACATAAGAAATAATGAGGACTTTGTTTACAAGAGTGGCAATAGATGTGGCAGAAAATGAATGGCTAAGTAGGCATTAAGGAAGTATTTGATAGACTTGGTTACAGGAGGCGGGGAGGTAGAGTGACAGGAGTTGAGGATGAGAGGCTTGTTCACTTGGTTTATGTTTTACTGAGCTCAGTTCCAAGCACAATGAAAGGAAAAACAGCCAAGTCACCTTTATTAAGCTAGGTTTTCTTCCATACATCAGCTTGTGCAATTTCTTCACAGGAATCAGGTTTTAAAGATCATGATTGAAGAGAGAAAAGAGCAAGAGGAAGTTACCTTTATGGTAGATCAACAATAATCTCTCATGGTTTCATATTTCTGTTTATACTCTTGAAATTTCCCTTATATTCCTTAATCTCATTTTGCTATTTACAACAACATTGTGTATTAGCTCAACCAATTTTTATGCAAATATGCAAAATGACATTGTGACAAAAGACCCAACTCAAACTGTTTAAGGTAAAAAGGGATTTTTTTTTTTTTTTTTTTTTTTTTACTTAAAGTATAGGAATAGTTACAGCTTCAGGTTAGTGTGATTCAGTCCTCGACAAAGCTTCTATAAGGATCCATTTCTTGGCTCTGCTTCATTGATTCTCTGGGTTGGCTCATTCTTGGCCTCTTTGTGGTATGGCCCAGTGACTCTGGGCTCCTGGCATGACGACACCCAACACCCAGATTGATAAAGCTCAAGCAAGTCTCTTCAGGTAGCCTAGAAGTCCTGGGATTCACTCTGACTGGCCTCCCACCCCTGAATCACCCACATAATCTAGGGAAATATGAAATTCTGATGGGCCAGGTTTAATTTGCATGCTCCAGCCCTGGAGCTGAGAATGGGTGGAGTACATCCGGAAGCTCACAGGCTGTGACAGGAAGAGAGATAGTTCTCAGAGGAAAATTAGAGTAGGGTTATCAAACCAGGCAACTCAGGATGCTAGAGAACCAAAACTCAATAGCTATCTGCTAGAAATATTACAGGTACCAGCAGGGAACATGTACCTGATGCATAGTTCGTTACCAAGAAGACAGTGTTGCTAGGGTAAGTGTGAAAACTGCAGCAAAGAAAGCACCCAAGCTAGAGTTAGAACCCAGGTAGCCTGCATAATAGATTGATTCGTGCCCTTCCACCCTGCCTCTGCTAAGGTGGGAGGTTAACAGTCTCACAGTTGCAGATGGTGGATGGTTGGCCTCCCATCTCTACCCTCATCCACCTTTTCATTTCATGGCCGGGCTGAATCATCCTGTATTCTAAATGCTGACAGTGGAGGTCATGGCCATGTCCATATACTCTTATCTCTGAGCCTCCTGTGACTGCAAAGATCACTGAGCCCTGCAGAAAAGAAGCAAAGTTGAATGGAGGGAGGGAGTTGGCTCCAATGAATCAGGTAGCAACCTGAAGAGGAGGAATACCTTTACCCAAGGCCTCCGATCAGAACAGATGGCTGAGCAATGGCCATATTGTGCATCCTTTGTTGGTGCTGAGACTGGTTACAGCGTGGAGTCCCGTGGAAGGGAGACTTCCCTCTAATCCCACAGCGGGAACACCACAGCAGTGTTGCGGCAAAAACTCTGAGGTACTTTGGGAAAGTACGTTTCCAAGGAGGTGCCCAAGTGCTTCTTCACAAGCAGAGTGCTGGGAAAGTGTGAGTAAGGAGCGGATGAAGCCGGCACCGCATGATCACTTAGTCATAGCGTCAGAAGGGTTCTACTCAAGAGTCCTTACAAGGTTGTCTACTAAATGCCCTGGCTCAGGTGGGTCCATCCAAAATACCAGTCTTCTGTGCTCTGCTTAAAGGCATTTGGAAAGGAAGATCCCTAATTTGGAAACACGTTCTAATGCTGAAGCACTCTTTCGACTGAAAATTCTTTCTTATGTATGACTATACTCCATTTTCTGTCTTTAAAGAGAGCTAAATAATTTGAATATAGGAAATGAGTTGAAAGACCAATTTTTCATGACTGACCTCATGATTTGTCATCCAGCTTTTCAGTGCCCTGATTTTTACATCTATAAATCAGAAATGATAAGTAGTCTCCTTTATGAGAACATAATGAAGATAAGAAGATACTATATAAAAAGATATATTGAGTCAGAAAGACATAAAGTACTATTTAAATAAGTGTATTATTATAATCCACATTATTACTAATAATCAGTTGTAGCAATACGCCTATGTGCAGAAGGAAGAGAACAATTTCTAGTTTGGGCAAAAATGTACATACAAATTAAGAAAAGATGAATAGCAACACTTAGCTGTCTCTTGATTTTACATTTGTTATAAGGGATCAATTGAGAATTTCTACCTTTTGGAGGTGTTTGTGTGTGGGTGTGAACTATACAAAGAATAAGCAATATTTTGCATTCAGAGTCAAAAGGTGACTTCAAATTTTGTTCACCAATTTTCATATCTTTCTAATAATCACTCCCAGGTATCTTAAAACCCATCTTTTACTGTCTAATTTGGGAGCATTTTCTGGTGTGGATGATCATAAATCTCTTGAAAGGAGTATTTCTCATTTCTTTTAAGAATTAATGGTGGTTCCTAGGTGGGGGCCAGATAGTTATGTATCATACCCACGAGCATTAGGCTTTTCCCAGCAGAGATGCTCAGTAGAAGTCTGGCAGCTTTTGTAGTTGCCAGCAATTTCATGGTTACTGTCCAAAGCAGAAAGGGCACATCATCAAATTCTTCCTTCTAATCCAATCTTGTCTTCCTGGAATTTGTAATATTTTTCTAATATGGATAGGGAACTTTTTTGAGAGTGCACAGTCATGTTAAAGTAAATACCCTGGAGAAATACTTTCAATTAAAATTCAGAAGGCTTAAAAATCCAGGCTAGAAAGGATTTCCCTGACCTACAAAGCCTAATAAGATTTTTCCTTTCCATTTCTCCCTCCTCATCCCCTCTAAGTGTGTGGAGGCGTCCTGCTTTCTTACCTGGTGGCCCCATTTAGCTCTGCCCTCTAGACATTTAAGTCAGAAAATGGCTTTAAAGAATGTTTTGAGAAAACTTGACATACTGATCTACTCTCAAACTCAATGAATTTTTTTTTAAGCTGGAAAAGAGTAAGAAACCACAAAAGCAAAGCAATAGTAAAATCTCTCAGTCAAGTAAGAACAACCTGACCAGGAGATAAAGAGGTAGAATTTGTGGTGATTAAGGAAACTTAAAGAAGGAAAGCTTAGAAAGCAGGGATTTTGAGGCCTGCAGAGAGTGCAGGCAGCAAGTTCAGATACGGCAGTCCTGTTGGTGGGGCCCTGTCTTCTGTGGGGTCGAGGGGCCAGTCACTTACTCTCCCTGGGACTCATCTGCCACGTGGGGTACGCGATGCCTAGGCTGTAGGATGTCTTAGTGCGTATTACCCATGGTGTATGTAAAATATCTATACAGTTTAGACTCATAGGTACTCACTTATTTGGAGTTATCATTGTGAAAAATCAATTGCCTAAGTATGAAGAAAAGAAAATTAGCTTTTTCTGTGATTGTGTTCTTACCAGGATTATAGTTGAAAGTATAACTGTTCATCTGAACGTAATAAAACGTACAGGTTAGAACTAAAAAACAGACCCGTAAAAACTGAAATGAATCCAAGGAGATAATAGTGTCCATTAGACATCATTCTTACTCGGAGGTGGGATTGAGACGAGGGTGAGGTAGGAGAAACGTCCAGGGCAAACATTTAGAGGTACTGACCCTGCACTGCCCGGTGCTGAGACTGAGCACCTCCTTAAAGTTTTCTCCCGAGGTTTCTCTCTTGCCTTATTCTAGTCCCGGTCCCATTGGTGGGACATCCTGCCTGCCTCGTTGGTACTGTGTCTTGCCCTCTCCCCCAGCGCTTTTTTTTTTTTTTTTTAACACTTACAGCATCTGGAAACACAACAGCCTCTGCTCTCAGACTTCTTTAACTTCCCAAAGAATTCCAAGAGATCATTATGGGATGCTGCATGTGAAAGGGAACAGAGGTGCATTTAAGACCATAAATTGTAACTGCTGAGATGACCTCATGTTCAGTCATCAAAGAAGTACATGGAGGGACTTGCTAAAACTTCCACTGTTGAGGGCTACAAGTCATGACCTCATTTTCTCACACCAGAGCCTCAGTGTAAACGCTAAGAATAGCAAGCAGGATCTTTTTTATTGGCTTGTCAAGAATATCACTGGGGCTGGAAGACCCAGTCACCTTCAAGAACTAGCAACAAAAGGGAGTTTGATGGCAGTTGGTGGACAGCCTCCAACACATATATTTTTCTTAGACATTGTCTTCCAGAATGTCTGGAAACATACAATATTTTCATTATTCAACTCAGTCAACCAAGTTTTCAATCTAAATCATTTGTAACAAAGCACTTTTACTCTGGATTAATTGGTATTACTTGATAAAATCGTGTAAAGCCTGTTTTTGGAGAATGTGATATATTAGGGTGTGTTGGGCTATAAATAACAGAAAGCCCACCACAAGGACTTTTAGCAGAGGGGTTAACCTGTCTCATGTAACAAGATGCGAAGAGTCAGGCAGTTCCTAATGTTGGTTCAACTCCTTAGTTCTCTGGGTCTGTTCCTTTTAATACCAATTAGGTCAGGGAGCTCCAGCTACTGAGACAGTATATAAGAGAGAAAGAAGGAAGGAGGGTGGAAAGATGGCACACTGTGACTGTCCCCTTTTATGAAGAAAGCAGAAGCTTCCCCAGAGACCCCTACTTGCCCCATGTTAGGGTTGAACTGTGTCCCCCCACAAGAGATATGTTGGAGTACTAACCCCAGGTACCTCAGAATGTGACCTTATTTGGAGATAGGGTCTTTACAGAGGTAATCTAGTTAAAATGGGGTCGTTAGGGTGGGCCCTAACCCAATATGACTGATGTCTTTATGAAAAGAAGAAATTTGGACACAGAGATGTTCATACAGGGAAAATACCAGGTGAACAGGAAGGCAGCCAAACACAAGCCAAGGACAGATACTTGGAACAGATCCTTCCCTCATAGCCCTTGGGAGGAACCAACCTTACCAACACCTTGATTTCAGACTTCTAGCCTCCACAGCAGTCAGATAATACTTCCGTTGTTTAAGCCACCCTGTTTGTGGTACTTTGTTATGACAGCCCTAGCAAACAAATAAGTTCCAAAAAACTTCTATTTACATCTTACTGGCCAGAAGCGTGCCCCTGGCCACCTCTAACTATAAGGGAGGCTGAGCTAGTATGTATGTAGCTGAACATAATCCACCCAAAGCATTAGGATTCTGGTAGCAAATTTTAAAAAGGAAATTGGACATCGTGTAGATAAGCAAGAGCATTGTCCGTAGGAGACAGTATTGTGCTTGGTAAGTGGCGCTAGGATGGGTAGCTCTCCCTCCAACGTGGCTCAGAGATTTCAGTTAATACCTTGGAGATCTGGTTGAGCAGAGGCAAGAATGCAAGGGGTCTGCATACGAGCACTGACATTGCCGCTACTTGCTATGTGGTTTCACACAAGTTGCTTTAACTAACATTCAAACTTCAGCTTTGTAATCTCACAGATGGGAATAATAATCTATGTTCTGAGTATTTTTATGCGAGCTACATCATAAACCTGTTGTGAGGACAAGTGGAAACAGCAGATATGAAAGTACCTTTGAACTAGCATACAGTACATTCTGAATAGTCTGTTCAGATGTAAAAAGATAGTTAAGGAGATATTTCAGCTTCTGTGTCTTGGAAATGAAAGAAAGTTGGAACAAAACAGACTTCTCTTGGAGGAAGTGAAAGGGGAACAGCATTTCCTCTAAATCTATCAACAAGAAAGCACCAATTGATGAAGTGGTAGTGACACTATGGGAAACAACTCCATTATCTCAGAGTAAGTAGGTGTCAGGTAGGTGGGTGTAGCCAGATGGAATTGGCTCTAGGCCTCAGGAAGCCATTTTTAACAAGTGCAGTGAAAAAGAAGTCACGAGTCCTTGGCTTATATCAGTGCTTCTCATACTTTCCATGCACACAAGTCACTTGGGGATTTTGTTAAAATGCAGATTGCAGTTCAGTAGGCCTGGGGTGTGGCTTGCCATTCTGCAAGTCTGACAAGCTCTCAGGTGTTGTCAATGCCACTGGTCCAAGGATGACTCACTCCTTTAACAGCAAAATGTACATCACTGAAAGGGAAGCTGAAACCAAGACGGATAGATAGGAATTTTTCCAAACTGAAATTCTGACAACATATTGATGAATGACTCTACTAAGGGTAAAAATGTAAGGAGTCTAAAGACACTGCCTTGACTGCCTTAGAGTAGCTTCAGTAAGCTCAGCTTCTAAATTGATGTGTAAAACTTGGAAAGAGAGACATATAATCAAGGACAATTATAGATAAATTGTGTAGACTTGCCTAGAAGGCATTAGAGCAGAGTGATCTGTTATTCAAAAGTCATTTTCATGTTATTTAAAAATTAGTTACATTTTAAAAAGCAATGCTAAGGTACGCGGAAGACAGACGCATGGCCAAGAATCCAGTTTTCCTTAGTACTGTCTATTTGAGGGATGTCTGTATGAAATCCCCTCCTAGGTCAGATTGTATTTTGAATCTTGACATCATTTCTTAGCAAAATTCTAGAATTAATTATTAAACCAATAATTTATATGGACCCAAAAAGGGAAGCCACAATCCCTGGGAACCAGCATCTATGCCCCAGATCGAGTCAGGCCGAAACAGCCCAAAGTGCTTGTTTAAGTGATGAGACTATTTAAAAGAGACTGTGGAAACAGCACATCTATGCAAAGCAGCCAACGAAATCTTTCATGTATCCTCATGGACAAGATGAAAGATACAGAATGTGTGCTAACCGAAACACTGATTTCATAGTTCCACCAAGGGCGCTCAACTTGGAGAGTAGTCTTTAAAAGCGTTCAGCGTTCTAGTCTTGTCTGTATAAATTGCCCTCAGAGATTTGAAAGGACAAGGCATAGGATAGTGACTAAGCATGCAGGCCTTGGATTCAGATGTGGCCTATCACTTAGGAGCTGTGTGGCCCAGGGCTGGTTACTTAATCTCTCTGTGCCTTGGGGTTTTTTGTGTACGTAATGAGTGTACAATCAGTACCTAACTCAGGGTACTATTATGAGTAGGAAGTAATACATGTAAAACACCCAGAACAGTGCCTGGCACATGGGAAACTTCATACATGTTAGCTGTTTTTGTTAGGCCTATCCCATTTGTAGATGACATGGAATTAATTGAGAGGGATAGCAGATGTGTTAGACTACAAAAATCAAGAACATTTTAGGTTTAGATTTTTTGACAGAAAGGAAACTTGAGCCAAATATAACAAAAATTTCCAGTGAATAACCATGTATTCATCTAGATTCTACCATTACCATTTTGCTACCCTTGCTTTATTACATATTCTGTCTACATACCATATTTAAATAGTTCAAAATATACTTTAAGAATTTTTTTTGTGATATTGTCTTTAACCCAAAGGATATTTAGTAATATATTGCCAAACACACGGGATCTTTTTGCTGTGGTTTTCTGGCTTAATTCCCACGATGGTAAAATTATCTACTCTGTATAGTTTCACTCTGAATTCACTGAGACTTGCGTATGGTACAACGGAAGGTTTATTTTGGTAGATGTTCCACATAAACTTGAAAATAAGTTTTCTATAGGCATTAAGTGCCATATTCTCTCCTGGACAATTAGATAGACATCTTGCTGCTCAAAGAATTTTACAATCTAATGGTATGATTGTAAATTTTTCTACTTCTCCTTTAATTCTTCCATTTAACTTTATCATTTTGAGACTGTATTATCTTGAGGCTACATTAAAAGTTTTGGAAGTGTTCTATCTTTTTGGTGAACTATATTATAAACTATCCTTTTTATCTCCAGTTTATTAGCTTTAAGTCTAATTTGTCTAATATTCTTAGAACTAAGCCAACTTTGTTTTGATTATATATGCATATTTATCTTTTTTCTTTCTTTCACTCTCAACCTTTCTTTTTCCTTATAAGTATCTCTCGAAAGCAGCATACATTTCAGGTTGAAGCATTTCACATTGTCAATACTAGACCATTTCTGATCTACAAAAATAGAAATTTTATTGTACTTGAGTTTTCTTTTTTATTTAGTTTGACACTGGCTTTTAATTGGACATTTTAGTCTCTTTTCAGTTATTGAAATAACTGATATATTTGGGCCTAAATCTACCATCTTACTATTTGTTTTCTGCTTGTACTACTTAATCTATTTCTTTTTCTCTCCTTTCTAGTTCTCCTAAAGGATGAATAATTTTATTCCTCCCCCTTTATTAGTTTGTTATTTAACATTCTTAAATATTCTTTTAGCGATTACCTTAGAAATTATAACATTTCTCTTTGATTTTTTTAAAGTCTGATACACATTTGAACTTTTTAATATGTCCTGGGACCATGCAAGGGTATAAGAATATTTTAACTCCATTTACTTCCTTACTTTTGAGCTATTTTAATTCCACATGATTTAAAACCTTGTAGACTTTATTATTATTGTTTTGTAGAACCAATATTTGTATTCACTCCCCCCATCTCTACATCTTCATCTGGTACCATTATCCTTCTGACTTTAGACATCTCTTCAGTAATATTTTAGAGCGGATCTGCCCTCAACAATTCTTGGACGTTTTCACTGGGTATAGAAATCTAAATTGACAGTTATTTTCTTTCAGCACTTCGACTATGTCATTCCATTGCCTTCTGTTTCCAATGTTTCTATTATATAAGTAATTCAATCTTATTTTTATATTCTTGAAAGTAAAATCTCTCTTACTTAAATGCTTTTCAGAATTTTCTTTTTGGTTGTCAGCAATTTTTATATGAATTTCTTAGAAATAATTTTATTGTATTTACCCATCTCAGGGTCTATAGCTCTTTGTTGCCCATGACTTTTGACATCTTTTGTTTAATTTCGGAAAATTCTCAGTCTGTGTCCCTTCAATATTTGTTTCTCTCTTATTCTCTCTTTTTTTATGGAATCCAGTTATACATATGAGAGAATGTTTCATCTTGTCCCCTTGCCATTTATGCTCTTTTTCCTTTTCACCATCTTTTGCAACCCCATACTTTTGTCTGAAGATTTTCTTCTAATCAACTTCAAATTCTCTTTATCTGTGTCTAATCTGTTGTTAAACTGTGGGTTAGGGTTCTGTACAGAAACAGGGTATATGTATATATAAATTTATTATAAGGAATTGGCTTATACAATTATGGAGGCTGAGAAGCCCCAAAGTCTGTCATCTAGAAGCCAGAAACCCAGGAAAGCCCATGGTATAACTCAGTCCAAGTCTGAAGGCCAGAGAACCAGGAGTGCCAAGGTTAGGAGAAGATTGATTTCCCAGCTCAGGCAAGCAGGCAGGAAGGGCCAAATTCTTCGTTCCTCCACTTTTTTATTCTGTTTGGGCCCTCAAGGGATTGGATGATACCCATCCACTTTGGGAAGGCCAGACTGCTTTAGTGAGTCTACTGATTCAAATGCTAATTTCATCTTGAAACACCCTCACAGACACATTCAGAAACAATGTTAAAACCAAATATTTGTGAGCCATGCGATTCAATCCAGTTGCCACATGCTATTAACCATCACAAATGCTTCTATTACATTTTCGTTTTCAATTATTGTGATTTTTATTTCCAGAATTTTATTCTTTTGTTATAGTCTCCAGTTCTGTGCTTCTCCATCTTGTCATTTAATTTCTTGACTACCTTAATGATAGTTATTTTAAAGTGTATGTCTCATAATGACAACATCTGGGTTTCTTATGGATCTGTTTCTATTGTCTGCCTTTTTTAAAATACTGATTTGGGGGAAGTTTTACCTTTTCATTCCTATTTGTTTTTAAATGAGTGCTGGACATTAAATATAAAAGAAATTGCCGATCAGTTCAAGGTTCTGGATTATCTTTTTACAGAGAGGATTTATTCTTTTCTCCTGAAGACAGCTTGACTAGGGGTAGATGACTTTATTCCAGTCAAATGTTGTGATATGTCAAAGTCAGACTTCTGTCTTGGTAAGGGGGAGTTCATTTCTGCCCTCCACACCTCCCCTCCCTCAACTTCCTGGTCAACTCTAAATTCTAATATTTATATTCCCACCTTCTGAATTTACCAAATCTTTTGCTCATCTTCCTGATTTTCAGCTGTGTTTTCTGCTCAGATTCATAGCCTCTCAGCTTTCTCCTAGGTAATTACTTCCAGTGGGATAAAATCATGCTGATTTTTAGTTTATCTCTTTGGGCTTCCTTTGTCTCCAGGATCTAGGCTTGATGAGTTATTTCTGCATTGTTACTTCTCTAATCCCTTCATCATGTAATTTTTATATTTTGTCTAGATTTTCTAGTTGTTCTTTGAGGCAGAGAAGGGAGGGGTTCATCTAACACCAGCTAGTCTACCTTTGCTGGAAGCACACACGGTAATTTTAAAGCTCTTTCTAATATAAAGCTAGTGCTGGGAATATTGAGTTTAAGAGTGCTCACTGCCAAAAGTGATGTTGAATCTTGCTTTCACTTAGATTTTAGCCCAATAATTCCTTATTATCTTGTCAGCTCATCAAGCCTTATGTCCTAGCATTTTGGTTGTTTTCCATGAAAGGAATCTGTCCCAATAATCTAGTCTGCCATATTACCCATGTTACTTTTTATTTAAATCTCTCTTCACTTAACATGTCAGTTCCACAAGAGAAAGAATCATCTCTCACTCATACTTCTAGCTCCATCCCCAACCCTAGAGCTTGGCAAAATAGATGCTCAATAATTGTTGAGTAAATGAAATTAGCTTTAAATGAGACCACCTGGGCACATGTTAGTGGGTCCACTAGAACTGAAAAATATGACTGCTCAGTTTTGCCAGTTTTAAAAACAAATGATTATGTTCACAGAGGCAAGATTCTGTGCATTGGTTCATGCTAGGCAAATTTACAAGAAACTAATTTATAAACAACATACCTCATCAGTGTTTAATGGGAGACAGCTGGAATGATAAAGGATCCCTACTATATTTCCTCCTTCCTTTGGTACTTAATGTCTGTCTTTCTTTAATGCCAATAGTTTTCTGTATTGTTTCCTATGTTTTTATTCATACTTCCTCTCTAGAAGTAGAAGAAATAATAAACAAGTAGGTAAACAAATAAAAATTGAAACTACGTGTTTACAAAGGGCCATCTTGTACAAGTAAGTCCACTCAGAAGACCAAATTGCAGATCAGAAGGTTGCCATGGTAAAGACAAGTCAGAAAGGGGAAATTTGAGGTTGCCAAATAAGTTACTTTCAAACTACTAAAGTAGATCTCTTTCTGTTCTGTCTAATTGATCTTTAAAGGTCATTTAGCATCAGGGCATCCTCTACCCCAGGACAGTAATAAAAGAAAGCTGGAATTTGACAAATTCTTGTTCTCCAGCTTTCCTTTTGCTATTGTTGTTACCAGTTCCCAGATAAGTCTGTTATTACATCACTTTGTGAAATATTACAATATTCAAGATTACAGCCTCTCTTAAAATGTAACAAAAGTAACAGGGGCTGTTTCCTGGTAGACTGGGTAGTACCTTATTTTTTTAAATTAGCTCTAAATCCACTGTAAACTCTGTAAAGTGGGTTCTCTTTGACAACATATCTCATATACTTTATGTAGATTTTGGTAATTTTAATTACAGAAAATTTTGTTAGGAGCCTTAGATCTATTTTCTTTCAACCACATTTGACATCATTTTAGGTAATGCCATTTCCCCCAGCCTAACAGAAGCCAGTACAAACAATAAAGTGTCCAAACAATACTGGAGAAAGAGTAATATTGTTTTAAAATTTTATTAAACATATTTTATATGATCTCTTTAAAGTTGGTTTAAAAAAGTTTGTGCTTATCATAACAGATATTAGATTCTCTATAAGGTGATCAGACAAATGTTCCCTAGGAATTACAATCTCAAAAGGGCAGTGATGCACATGGACATGTGGAAAGGACAATAGCAATTAAGAGGGGCTTAACATAGACATCCCTCAAAGATGAAGAATCGATACTGCAGAAAAACAAAGGGTGGGTGAATGTATTGCACAGAGAGAGCTGGGTCAGATCTCACATTTGAATAAGTTGGGTCGAGGGAGTGAGCCTCTCTGAGTTACACAGACTTTGGGCCTGCAACGAAATGGGATTTCCCTAGCTTCCCAGAAAAGCAGAAGAGCATGTCACACATGGGGCCCAGCTAGGGCGAGGCCAAAATGAGATAAGCCTGTGTAAAGCATGGCCATGTTTGCTTAGAAGGATCTTTGAGCATCGCAAAGCAGTAGGAGAAGAGGCTAAGAGCTGGGAGAGGGTTGTGAAGCAGTCTGAGGTGGACACAAGTATCCTCCCCCACATTTGGGCTGCATAAATGGGAGGTCAGGGCATTTGCCTTGCCTACTTCTGAGAAAAGCAGCAACCAGTATTAAAACCTGTGACTCAGCTGACTCTTCCTTCTAACCATTCAAATAAGCATCCTTCTGGTAAAGAAAATTCAGTGAAATTCAAATGAGCAACCAGACTGCAAAAAACTGCAGATGACATTTTTAATCTTTCAAACTACCCAGATCTATCATCCACATAAAAACTCATCATTGGGCACTTGTGGAATAGGTATCCCTCACTTAAGGGAATGGTCATTGTCAGCAAAGTTTGCAGTCCAGACTTCCTATTAAATCAATCTTATTCTCCCATTGATTTCCATTACCAAATATGAGCTGCATTCTGCTGTTAAATCCCATTAAGTGTGTACCAAACCCTTTGAAAATAGTATGTTTAAAAGAAAAGTGATAATGTCCTGATAAAACATTGACGGTGATATTTAATACATTAATAGTAATGCTGTGCTGTATTGAACATGTCACAATAAATATTGCTCAGATTGAAACAACACAATCCTATAAACTGTCCCTCACAAAGGATAATAATCCCTAAAACATTAGCAATTTAATTTCTCACTAGCTTCACAACTGTCTTGGCATTTCTATCACTACATAGCCAAAGGAATTCTTTTTATTATTTAAAATCTTTTCTCATTTTCTACTGGCTCCCCCCCCCCAAATCTTTGTCCAGGAACCCCTGAATAGCTTGTGATACTATTGTCAGATGGGGAAAATTAGCCAGCCAGACTCAGTCAGGGTGGTTTATCCAAGTGCCTGCAGGGGATATCCCCATCCTTGGAGGAACTGGGCATCTCCTGGAAGGAATGTTGCAGAGGGAAGCAGTGGATCTGTGAAAGTAGGACTAGGCTTCAAGTGCTTTTCCTAACTTCTGAGATGCAGTGCTACTATCTGACATTGCCAACGTGCCTGTGTTTACCATTCTACTTTCACCCTCTGCACTTTGCATAATGTATGTTAAACGACCAAATATTTTACATCATATATGCTGAATGACCGAATATCTTGCATAATATATGTTGAATGACTGATTGAATTTAGATGATGATTTTGTTCTTCATTAGAGAATATTGATGCTTCTAAGTGCTGGTAGCCCAGACTGGAAAAGTGACTACAGACATTAATCTCCATAGGAATTATACACCACAGGTCATAAGGGCATTAAGTGTCCAACATTTGAAGGTCTGGACAGGACATTCCTGACAGTGAACTTTTACTGAATTCTTGAATTTCTTACCTTTATCATTATAGTAAGCCAATTTTTGGTAAGCGATAGACAGACTACTGGAATCAGAGCAACCTACTACGTGCACCCCAGGTATCCCCTTAACCCCTTGAGTATAACCCACTGCAATGCAAATTCAACATTCAGGGTTGGTTTTAACATTTGATTAAAAAATAGATGTTTTTATTAAACTGTAACATACCCATAGAATTCTGAAAAGTCAATGGCAAGATTGGGATGTTTTCTGATCAGTAGGCCACATACCAAGAGTTTTTGGTTTATTTACCAAGAACAGGATTTTTGTTGTTTGTTTTTTTGCCCATGATGTCCAGAAACCTCAATATGTCAGAGTCTCAAAACTGAACATACTCAGGGAGTCAGACCCATGCTAACTAAACTCACAAGGAACACATGTATAACTAAAATAACTCCCCATGGACAGTAACAACCAGAACTGTCACAATGACCACCAGGCTCCTGTGATTGTAACCAGCACATTCTTTCCCTGTAGGTAGAACAAGTAGGAAGCCAAATTATGAGCAGAGAGTAAGCAGAGAATGAAAACAAGAAGAGATATGTATTCTCAAGGAGTATTTTATCCAGAACATGAGAGGCCTGATGAAGCTGCCACTATTTTTTAAAAATCACAAAATAACTATCTAGTTGTGTGTATGTGTATATAATGGCCACATACATTTTCTTACAGATTCAAACTGTCTCTCAGAGAGTCTTGTTTACAAACCTCCATTTCTCTGGCACTCTTGTTTTCTCTGATACAAAGCCTCTTCCCTAAGTTCACACTTTCTTTCACTACAGTAAGATTTTAAAAAGAAGCAAAAGTCAATAGTATATGAAAGTACTTATTAACGATATGGCCAATTATAAATTACTCCCCCATTCAAACATCTCTTTTAAACACCACTGCCACCAACCCCATGGTGGCAAACATTTACAATACAATGCAATACATTCAATTCTATTACAAAGTGAAATTGCAAATCTTGCAAAAGGTGTAAGGTCAATGAAAGTGAAGTTGGTAAAACTAGCAAACAAAGACCTATAGAGTTAAACAAACGAATGAAGGCAAAATCAACTGGAATGATGACTATATTGATGCTTCAGAAGAGAACAGTTTGAATATCAAAGAATTAATTGAGACCCTTGGGAAAACTGAAGTAGCCCTCAAACATTTTTACAGAAATGACCCTCGTTTTGATTATTCTCTAAAGGTCAAATATGAAATAAAGTGTGTTGTAAGGTGCTTCACACTGTGTAGAAAAAAATTAAGCCAACAGTAATCATCTTGATTTATTATTTATTCATTCTATAATTAGCACATAGTTGTACTTATAAATTTTGTTCAATATAGGATAGAATAAATATATTTTAATACTAGAGTTTTATTTTCAAAAAAAGTTCCCAGCAAACCTTTTTTCACTAACTTCTGAAATTTGGTCCCTGTTTTAAGTAGACTTACTTTAAGGAGGCTTTCCCACTGCTCATCACACTAGGATAATAAGGACTTCCTACTAATGAAGCAAAACTTTTCCTATAGTAACAGCCTGATCCCTTCATTGTTTCTACTTACATATTAAATTTTTACTATTTTGTTCATAAAATATCATCATTTCTGAGTTCTTGGTGGGGGGTGACTTACTGTTGACTGTTAGGTGTTTCCTATAGGATCACTTCCAAAGGGTGATATCATTAGAAGTATTATCAGTGTCTTCCAAAGAAGCATATGTAGATGACACAACCTTTGGAGTCAACTTGGAGTCAGAATCTGCTTCTGCCACTTAAGAGACATATGACAATAGGCAAATTGTGTGCCTACTCTGAACTTTGGTATCTTCATCTGGGAAAATGGAGCAATGATAGCTCCCTCACAAGTCTGTGGGGAAGATCAGATGTGAACATGCGTAAAATGTCAGGCACAGAGAAGGCATTCAATATATGGTGGCTATAGCAGTGCTATTTATTTTTGGTTTGTTTGAGTGCCAAAGTTCCCTTGTGATCTTAATTTGTTGATTATTTTGTACATTCGGATTCTTTGCATGTGCTTTGCAATGTGAACCAAGGGTCTCTAGGCTATTAAAAGTAGCTAAATATGACTAATATTGAAAATGTGCCTTTAGGAGTGCCTTGTTGCATAAATCTCTTAAAATGAATTCTAATCTATAAAGCATTTAAAAAAGTCATAATGAGGCTTTTAGGATTTACACGTGTAAAATTTCGGTTGAGTTCTTCTGTATGTTCGATGGCTGATACATATGTGGGATAAACCTCAGTGGAAGCCTCCCTTTTCCACACCCAATTTTTATAAACAAATCTTGATTTAAAACCAAGGAACTCAGTCTTTCACCATGCAGAGAGACTTGTGCAGAGCAGTCTTGGAAGTCAGATTCTCCTGGATTTGAAACCCTGTTTGGCTGCCTCTTGGTTGTCTGACTTTGACCAACTTAATATTTCTAAGCCTGGGTATCTTCATCCATAAAGCTGGGGATAATAAAAATACCTACCTTGCGGCTGTCATGAAGATGAAATGAGACATTGCATATAAAGCATTTATGTGTCCATACAACTTGGCATATTGTACTTAATAGGTGATAACTATTATTTGTAGAATCTTCAAACTTATAAGTTAACAGGTATGTCATATTTGTTCAGAATGGTAATAGTGTAACACAAAAACAAAAAATAAGTTCACTTGAGTCTCAAACATCAAATAATATTCTTTGGTCTTGCCTTGCCTTTTTTTGCCTCTTGAGTTTCCTATGTTTAAGTTCCTTTCCTTCCCCTATTACTCTTGAACATGGCTTCTGTCCCAGTACTTCTCCATGGCCTCCTCCCCATCCTCACACACAATTGGTATAGTATTTCGAGGGGGATAGAGGGAGACCTTATTCTAAATGGGCAAAGGGCTTCTACCTCCCTCTTTCTCCAAGACTCTGGTATATCCCCCCATGGGTCTGATTAGTTTAGATATTATTTAGTTCACTTAGCTAAAGCCAGGAAATAATGATGGCGAACACTTAGTATTCACCTAACAGCACCAGAAGCTAGGCTAGGTGAATTACAGACATTATTTTATAACACTTTGACTGTTCATAACAACCAGGCAAGGCAGATACCACTATTCTTGTTTCTGAGATGGGTAGCCAGAGGGTCTGAGCCAGTAATTTGCTCAAAGTCACACAGCTAAGTAAGTGGCAGTATCAATGGCCATACGGATCAAGTTAATGCACTAATTGGGATGTGATGACTTTAAGTGGTTTTCTACTTCTGGGAAAGGCCCATGTAGCTGTCTCATACTGGCAGTTATATGTGTGCTATCATATCATCTATTTGTGTAGGATTTTTAACCTTTTTTTCCCCATTTATCCCCTAGCACCAAGACCCTTGTGCATTCCATGCACAGACTACATGCACTTACAGTAAATGCACTGCTTATACACATACACTGGATGCTATAGATCTGACCAACAGACTCCAGACATCAAAAAGTAAAGAAACTAGACTTTTCTCAACTCCATAATTCCTGTTTAATTTCCCCAGAATTTGACTTTCAAATTATGTTTGTTAAAGTAGGCTCTTTCAAATATTGTAATATGGAGTCCCGCATAGTCAGAACGAGACAACTGAGAGGGCGATTATGGTGGATGTGTTTCTTCCACTGGGGGCTGAATTAAGTTTCTCATCTCTGAGTAAGTACCAAATTCTGCAATCGTTCCAAAAGTGGAAGTTCAGCTCACTGCTGCATTTTGGGGAAGCTTGGACCACACTAACCATTTAAGGTCAAGCAAACAACTGGTCAATCCCAACAATGTGCGTCGTGCAGGCGTTTCTTCTGATAACAGAATCTGTAACTGTATGTCTCTATAAGTCAGCGCCCGATCGCAATCCGGTTCCTCCTCTCACCACCACAGCTTGGCAGGCACACCCTCCAAGCCACATGGGGAGCCTCACGTTTAAGCCTCCAAGTAAGTTGCCGGCTCCCGCCTGCACCCTGTCTACCCGGATTCCCCCCTATTGTCTTTAACACACACTCCAGCAAAATGTCCCCTTTCAATCAACTCTAACTGGGAGTCTGACCCCCGCCCGGCCCCCCGCCCGGGGTCAGCAGACAGAGGCGGGGGTGGGCGCCTGGCGGGCAGGGGGCGGGGACTGCGCGGCGCGCGGGGCGGGCCCAGGCCTCTCTCCGCGCGCCGCTCCCCTTTGTTCTGCTCCATTGTGTGCCACTTTCTCCTCTGGCGCTTCTTCTCTGCACCCTGGCAGCCTGTGGGGAATTCGTGAAGGGGCTTTTGGTGACTTCTTCTCTTTAACCCTCAGTTTATTTTTTAGGAAGTGAGGAACTCCTTAGCGCTGCCCCTCCCTCGCGGTTCCCCGCCCCCGGGCCTGGGAGGGAGGTGGGGTGGGAAGTGGCCTGCCCTCCTCCCCAAGCCTGGCTCCACCGTTTTCCCGCACCGCTCCTCCTCCAGGAGGCATCCTAGCCCAGCATTCTGGACTTTCACCTCCTGACCGGCTGCGTCCACGCCAGAAGGGCCACACACGACCCTCTCCCCTCTGAGGGCGCGGCTCGGGACGCCCGGGGCTCCGCCAGGCACCAAAGCGAGGGTCAGGAGGCTGGTGCGCAGCCCGAACCCGGTCGCCTCAGCGTCCCGGGAGCCAGCGCGAGTGTCGCCGAGCCCTCCCCGTCCCTCGCACTCGCGCTCCCCAGCCGCCGTGCGGCTGCCTCAGCCCCCTTATATAGCCCTCTAAAAATAGCTCTCTCCGCACCGCCTTGTAAGGCAGCAGGGAGATCCGCATCGCGCCAATCCGCGCCCGCCGCCAGGGCCAAGTCCCGCCCCGGGCCCCTCTCCGCGCTCCCCATTGGCCCTCAGTGACTTCATGAGCCCCCTGTTTACCTTACATGGTCACACGCGGCCTAATGGACGCCCTCCTCCGAGATCCCACGGCTGCGCGGAGAGCCGGGCGGTGGGAGGGAGTTTGGGGAGGGGGAAGAGCAGGAGGAGGAGAAAAGGAGGAGGGGGGAGAGACTACAAACTAGCAAGGATGGGGTGGGGGGTGGGGAGGGAAGGAAAGGGGGGGAGAGAAGCGATCGCGAGAAAAAAAAAATGCAACCTCCCAAAATAAAGAGCAAAGATTGCATTAGGAGCGAACAGCGCTGCAGAAATAGATGGCAGCTTCGTGTCAGTGAGTTTGCATCCCCCTTCCTGATCCACGAGCTGGAGTGATTAGAGCCCTGGAAGGGAATTGTTACTCCCGTGGAGA
This sequence comes from Camelus ferus, assembly GCF_009834535.1. NCBI lineage: Eukaryota > Metazoa > Chordata > Mammalia > Artiodactyla > Camelidae > Camelus > Camelus ferus. Next base: position 66,036,445 of record NC_045700.1, read on the forward strand.
AGTCCCCTTTTCCTGGCAGCCGTCTGCACTGTACACGCTGGATGCCTCTCTCCATCCACCCCACTCAGTCTCTCCTCTCTCACCTCCTCTCTCCCTCTCTCCTGCATTGATTTTTTTTTTTCCTTTTTAGTTGACTGAAACAAAACAAAACAAAAGGGCCACTGGATGTCTGCCTTCTTGGGGGGTGAGCCAGACAGACTGACAAACAAACAGACCCAACTGTGTTCGGGGGAGGGTTTCTCCTCCCGTTTTGCCCGGCAGCAGCAGCATGGACGTGTTGGCTAGTTATAGTATATTCCAGGAGCTACAACTTGTCCACGACACCGGCTACTTCTCAGCTTTGCCATCCCTGGAGGAGACCTGGCAGCAGGTGAATGATTTAAATTACTTGTGTAAATCGTGTGGTGGCGGCGGAGACGCAGGGGCTGCGTTGGTGTGGGCTTGGGGTTGAATTTTTTGTTTGTTTTATTCCCCCCCCCCCCTTTGGCTGTTTGTTGTTTAAAATGTTTTGGGAAATAGTCATCTGCTTACCTCTCCATCCACCCCCTAACCCTTTAGTGTGCCGAGCTGAGCAGCCGGTCCGAGCTGCCTGCGTTTCAGTCACCAACACACATCCTTGCGCACACGTTGTCGGGCTCACTGTCCCCCAGCAGAAACCTGCTTAACTTCTGGGGTTCGGAGGAGCCGGGTTGGAAGGTGGTTTGGGGCTTTCCGAGCTGTCACTGACAGGTACCGTGTCCCTATGTACACGAGCTCTACCTACTTGGTACCTTTTCAGGTTCATCTCTTTCAACTGGTGCTGGTCAGGTTTGGGGGGGGGGGGCGACGGGGGTAGGAGCAAAACAGAGTGTTTTCCCAGTAATTAGCGAGTATCAATAAAAAACTGTAACTCGATTTTGAAACTAGAAGGTGGGCAGAAGGAAGAGGACTCCGGTGATAATAGATACTCAAGGATTTCTCCCAGGAGGATGGGAAGATGTACCTTTGTATCTGTCTAATGCTGACCGTGCATTGTAGGTTTCCCTTAGTGCAATGTCTTGAGGAAGACAACACTCTGTGTGTGTGTCCTTGCTTCTCTTTTTCGTCTCTCTCCAGTTAGCACAACCTCCGACAAAGGGTGATGTGTGCTTCCATGCCTCTGACTTTGTCTTAGAGGACTAGTTAAGAAACTCCTAGGATGTTGAAGGGCACCAATGCCAAGTTGGCTGGGTGTCCCAGTGAAGGCGAAGTAGGGCTCGTGACAAGTTCACTGGGCTTTGTGAAGTGGAATAAAGAAAGTACTGGTCAGTGGAAAGTGCTAGACCTGCTGGCGGAAACAGTGGTTTTCTCAGTAAGGATTAGGAGCTGCTGAGGGGACATTCTGCAGGAAAGATGGGGGGTGGGGGGTAGGTGGAGGGACACGGGTATTCTCTCAAAATTGTACAATGTGTATCATGGAAAGTCCAAGAAGACAGTCTGGATTTGCACATTGGAAGCACGAACATGCACAGTCCGTCTTGGAGAAACATGCTTGCCCTTGGGGAGGGCTGCGAGAGGCTTGGTGTGTGGCTGTTCATGTAACTTCTCTGCTCCGTGACAGCAGCTTGTTAAGGCTAATGAACGGCTGAATTTCCTCTGCCAAGATCCAAAGCGGGATTTGCCAGCTTGAGCCTGGGATGTAACAGTTGCTGCCTTAGCAAGTGAGATTTGGCTTTTGGTGTACCAAGCCCAGTGGCAAAGCTGATCCTTGGTACCATTATTAGTTGCTGTTCTCCCTTGATTCTGGGCTGTGAGTTTCTCCAGGCACTGGTCCCCAGTGTCTGTGCGTCTGCACATGTGTTCCTGCCCGAGGATGCTGGCAGATGTGTTTGACTTTGTCTCTCTAAATGCACATACAGTTCACGTGTTTTTAGCATAAAGCATTTCTCCAGTGCATCCTTTCCCCATCCTTAACAAGACTATCTCATGAAGGGTCTCACCAGAGCTTTTTCCTCCTTTTATTTCCCATGCTAATTACACCAAAAGGTTGCCAGAATTTCATTTTCTGAAATAGTCTTCATTTCACACTGTCAGCCCACTGGTGTTGAATCGGTTGCCTATTAACAACTGTCTAGACAGGTTAGGGAAGAGAATTTGTTGATTTAGTCAGCCTGCCCAAGGCAGCCCTTGTTTGTGACTAACTGTTAAGCAGTGTTGGAGAGAAGAAAGTTGGCTTTATTTGTTACAACGTTCTCTCCTGATGAATCACACAACTTTGTTTTGGTTCAAGTTTTCACAGTAGTAAAGCCTGCTTTTGGGGAAGGCCTCTCCAGAAGAAACCTGCTTTTCTAGATCTGGTTAGACCATCCATGAGACAGTCTAGATCTGTAAAGAAATACCATTGGTTTGATAATTAAAAGATGTATTAAATCTATTGTTTCCTCAGAAATCTCTGCTTTTCCTCCCCTCCCCCACTTCATGTCACCCCCTTCAAGGAACCTCTAGCTTAGTTTCTATCTGAGGGCAAAGGAGTTTTCGCCCTCCTGCACCTCCCTCCTTACTTCTTGCCTTAATCCTCTCCAACTGCCAGCTACCCTCACCTTGAAACCTTTGCCAAGCTATTTCAGAGGCATGCTTCTAGTTCACACTGAAACATAACTTGTGAGGACACAGTTCTAAGTGAGGTATCACTCCAAGGAGCTTTCTTCCCTAGACTCTATAGTCACAAATGTTTTTTGTAAAGGTGACTGTGACTCTGAGTTCATACTGATGACATAACCTCCAACCTCTATCTCTTCCTTCCTCCCTCTCCCTGCCCCCTCCCCCCTTGCCTCTTCTGAGTGTAAAGGAGGGGAGTGTGGTTATATGCAACTGTTGGTTCCAAATCAGCCATCTGATGGTGAAATTTTAAGGCTCCTTTGCTCAAGTCGGCTCAAGAAGATTGCTACAAAGAACCCCAGGCAGGAGGACGTTTCCTGGTGCTCTGGGGTAATCAGATTTTAGAGGTCGTATGAGGAGCAATATTAGATGTACTTCTGAAAGTGAACAGTGTACCTCGAGATGAGCGAAATACAGAGATTCCAGTAATCTGATTTGGTTCCTAAGAAAGAGTGGCTTGGACGATAAACCCAAGACATCTGTACATTTGAAAATTAAGGATGGACTATTTGGATATTTTCTTTTAAACTCTCATCTGAGATAATTGTCCTACTTGATAGTCAGTGAGCCTGTCATGGCCCTCCTGTCTCAGGGGTTATCATTTTGACATTGGGTTTTCAGGCAGTGATGTCTTAGCCACATACAGCTCCAACTCTGAAAATCATTGCTGGTGTAATTTAAAAATCCAGATGCACATTCTACATTAACAGCTCTCCATTCCTGGGCTCTGACTGCATACTTAAGCACTTGGACCAAGTAACATCATCCCTGCCTGTCATATAACTGTAAATTACACTGTGCTTATGTGGTCTATTATTTTATGGAATTTAGCTGACGCACAACTCTTAAGGATACCAGCCTTAAGCTCTTTGGAAACTTGCAGGAAAATTTCCAAGAGCTGTCTTAGCAAAAGTAGGAAAAGTCAAAGGTAGGACAGAAGCTAGAGTAGCTTATCTGGTACCACTTGATGATGGATAAAGGGGGACCCATTCATGAGTTTTATTGCCATAAGAAATCATGATTTTTCTGGACCCACTGCTGACTTGGAAAATAAAAAAGGATTTGGTATAATCCTTTTTTATTTGGTTATTTTTGTTTGGGAAGCTAAAAAGACTTTCAGAATTTGGATATATGCTTTACAGCTAGACTGCTATTTCATGAGTGCAGGTCAAGTGATGATGTTCTCCGTCTTATTTGCACTTAGCTTTGCTTCACGCCGTTGAGGGGCATGGTATATTTACTTGAAAACTCTTCTGGAATTATGCTTCTTGTTAATGCTGATTCATAATTGGCAGATGGGGTCAGTTTCAGGCCTCCCTTTTGCTCAGAGAAAATTTTCCACTGCTACTGGAAACAAATAAATAAATCATAGAACATTCCTCCCTCCTCCCCCATTCCCCCATTGTTTTAAACTAATGGCATACTTGGCTACTGTAAGAACTACAGCGTCCCCATAACACTGCAATTTCATCTTGGTTTCAGGCACCCTGAAACACTTTTTACAAGAGTCTTTGGTATGAAGCATCTCTGGGGGGCAACCTACAAAAATGGTTGCCTTCCAAGAATAGCCTCATGGTGCAAGGGGTGAGATTTGATCTCTGCTTCTCCTTCTCTATGGAGATCTTGCCTTTGCACTACCTTCTACAGGCCTGAGCAGCCAGGTGCTGTCTCAGTCAGTAAGACAAAGCGAACTGTAGTTTCCCTGCATCCGCAGGTTTGCCTCTGTCCCCAGTTTGCAGAAAACCTTGTCATGAATTAGAATTTCTTGGCAACAGCACCACCCAGGGAAATTTGTAGACACAAAGGAGCCTTGCTAACCACACTGAAAGGATAAAATAGCTAGCTTTTTTTTTTATGTGATTTGTGTGCTCTTTAGTTATCATAAATCTATTTTTTAAAAATTTGAAACAGTGACTTGGTAGATGAAAAAAATAAAATTAGAACTCCCCCTGTTATCCAGATTTTCTTTATAAGGATGCACTCACTAAATAAATGTAGCCTTACAAATGAAAGCACATGTGAATGCCATCAATCACATACTTAGCCTTTCTTTAGTAGATTCATTTCCATGTTCTTTTTAATAGATACATCTTTGTGTAGGTTTGGGGGCTCTCAAACATTATCATTTGGTCTACCTGTTTGCAGTTTGGTATTTTAAAGTGCGCGCAGATATTTTTACTACATCTGTTTTTAGTTGGGGGGATAAAGGAAGTGGTGGCTTCTTTGTTCTCCATGAACCTCCCACCCCCACTCCCTCCCCTGAGGAGAATGGGATGTTGGGGTCCAATCCATTTAAAGGGCAGAGTAGAAGATGCACTGTGACACCTCACCCTGAAATGATTTATGTATGGGTATGTCAGAGACCTTCAGCGGTCAAAATGGGCTCTTCCTCTCTCCCCACCCATTCTAAATATAAATGCCAGTGGGGGCTATTTGCTTCTCCACTTAAACGGGAATAGTTTAGAGAGGGTCCTAATGGAGCTTTTAGTAGTCGGTCTCTTATAAATCTTCAGATTCTTCTCCCTTCAGAGAATTTCTGTATTTTAACTTTTTGAGTACAAGATGGCAGTGCAGCCTTCTTTAATCACTCTATGCATATTGAGGAGGGAAGACCGTTTCCTCTGGCCAGTCCCAGCTGGCCCATGTGATAGGATAGCTGACCAGACGGGTTGGCAGTCACCCCCATCTCTGCAGCCTGTAGTAGCGTGCGAGAGGTTTTCACCACCTTCACTGGGCTCCATGATTGGTGAATGCAGAGAATGCCTCTGTGATTCCCTTTCACACAATCTACCAGCCTGTACGCTGGAATTAGGATTTGCTGAAAGTTGAGGACAGCTCCCCAACGTAACCTGAGCAGTGCCAGAAGGGTGAGGAGGTGGAGATTTATCTCTCTAAAATAAACCTCTTTGTTTTCCGGAATCAGCTGAGTGCTTGCTTAGCATAAACTTGTGGAAATATTTTAACCCAAATTGCCAAATCTTACCAAGCAGAGTGATTAGGAAGCTCTACAAGTAAGAATGGTGTTAAAGTTAGTGGAACAAGATACACTAATGTAACGTATGACAGCCGCAAGTTTAGAAACACTCCTCTGCCCAGTTACAATGTGTGTTCATTTTAGAGCATCCACATGAGAAACTATCCTTGTTCAATTTAAGAGTTCTCCAAATCAAATCAAATACTGTGTAACTAGGACCTGGTTTCACATAAGTTTGGCCATGATCTTTTTTTTTTTTTTTCTTCTTTGCCTTCATTTTCTGCTGTTAATTTAGAGAATCGTTTCTTCTTCCTTGAGTCCTTTTTGTTTTCCTCACTTGGTATTTTGTTGTGACCCTGAGAACTTGGCCCTGCTAAATGTATTATGGCCATTGCAGTCTCCATTCCAGCTGCCCCTTCCCCCGCATGCCTGACACACAGGTGTACAGCTCGGGGGCAGCAGCAGCCTCAGGCTATGGGTCCAATGTCAACCTGCTGGAGGTGTGGGTGACTTCTGACTTCACAGTGATACCATTCCTGGCTGAGCTGGTGGGTGCACCCAGTCACATCTTGCGGGGTTTTCTCTGTTTATATTAAAATATGGAAAATATTTCACAGTTATTTCTTCATTCCCTCATTCTAGTTATATGAAGAACACTGGGTGCTGCAGGGTTTAATTGGATATAACTTCTACCCTCTATGAGCTTGACTTCAGTAGGGGAGAGGGAGCACGTTCAAAATTAAGTAATACAGTATTAGAACACAGTTGCCCAAAAAGAGATTTTAAGTCCCATGAGTGTTTGAACACTGACCTTGCCTCTCTGTATTTACCCACTTTGTTGTGACATTGTTTATAACACATGCTTGAGATTTACCAAGTTCTGTTAGGCTTTTTTTAGCTAATGGCATATTGGGGCTGGTGACCCTTTCAGGGCAGATGAGTGTACAGCGTGAATACACATGTCCGTAATGGCCAGGAAACAGCATCCATGTCTGTGTCATTAGGAAATGATTATAGTTAATTGAAATAATTAATGTGGAGCCATATGCAATATCAATTTCCGAATATGGGTTTATCGACATTTCCTGAGGGTCATATTGAAAGTCAGGCCCCAGGCCTTATACCAAAGCTAGGTGCAGAGAATCTTAGTATTTCAGATCCTGAAAGGGTCTTGGTTTCTTCAAGTCTAAAACACTAGGGTTGGACCAAGTGATTGTTGAAGCCAGATAAGGCATTGAACCAGCTGTTGTTAGCATGGATGTTGGCCCCAGACTCAGGACTCTTTCAGTTGCTCAAATCAGTTTGCTGGCTTTGCATCAAATGGTTGTTCTGGATATATTTTGAGTCACTTCTCATCTTTCCTCCTCTCTCTTTCCCTCTTTCTCCTTAAAGAGAGGCAAGACAATCCCCTTTCTCCTTTGAACAGTACTAGTACATGGAATTTTGGAATTGTCTGGGTCCTAAACCATGCTGTTGAACATCTTGGAGAAAGTTAATGTGTGTAATTTAATCTCTTTCCCATTTTTAATAATGTGTGGTAATCTGGAAAATGTACACTTTACTGAAAAAAAAAAAACCCCAAAAAACAAAAGCCCCTAATTACAACTCCAGCTGAATGAAAAAGAATGCCGTCACCTAAATGAGAACAGATGAGGGTAAAGAGGGTAGGGAGTTGGATGGATGATCGAGCTGGGTTTTATGAGGAGCATCAAAGGAGAAATGGTGAAATGCTTTGTCTCTGACAACTTGCCAACAAAGGAACTGCATGAAACTAGCAGTTCCATGTGCCAATTCAGGAAAATCTTTTCTGAAGGATTTTAAAATTTCTTGCGAGGGTTGGATAGGCAGTGAGGTTGTAATGTTTTACACATTGAAACAAAAAGTGTTCTTCTTTATTTCCTCAGAGCTGTAATCTACATCTCCAACTTCAATGTCTTCCTGAGTTTCAGGCCCACATTTTTGAGTTGGAAACATGGGGCTGACCATAAATGCTTTTTCGGTCATCCCATGAGGACCTCAACTGAATATGTCCCAAAGCTTGGACTCATCAACTTCTTTCCTTCTTTTCCTGGTTTCCCTGTTTCTTTTATCGAGATGACCTTTCTTCTGTGATCCAGGTTGGAAGGTCCAGTCATCTTTGGCTCCTCTCTTTCCCTTGACTCTAAACAATTGAAAAATCCCATTGATCTGGCTTTTCAGTGCTTCACCATGGTCTTCCACTGTCTTTTTGCTCTGCTATTGCCCCAGGGCAGCCCCGTCACCTCCCCTGGACTGACTTTCTGCCTCCATCACCATACTTTCAGACTATCAATGGCTCCCTCTTCTATGTAGGGTGATGACAAACTTCTAAGAGTCAAGATGTTCCAAGATAGGACCTAGGTAATAGTCACAAGTTTCCCCCTTGTTACCACGTGCGATAATTGCCATTCAAATTGAATGACTGTGCCTTTCCTGCTTCTGTCTTCATTTATGTCATTTCCTTCAGCCTTTTCCTTCTTATTCCCTCTTCCCCTCAGAGTCTCTTTGTTCAAATTCTACCCTTCCTTTAACTTTCAGATGGTTGCCACATCTTCCAGGAAACTCCCTCCCTTTCCCTTGGCCAACAGTAATTGCTAGTATTTCTACACTCCTATGTAGAACTTTTTAACTTCCTCTTGATGCTTTTCAGTTTTCTCTTGTGGTATAGTTTTTCTTCCTTCCTTCCTTCCTTCCTTCCTTCCTTCCTTCCTTCCTTCCTTCCTTCCTTTCTTTCTTTCTTTCTTTCTTTCTTTCTTTCTTTCTTTCTTTCTTTCTTTCTTTCTTTCTTTCTTTCTTTCTTTCTCTTCTTTCTTTCTTTCTCTTCCTTTTCTTTCCTTTTCTTTTTTCCTACTGTCTTTATTTTTCCAGTTAGGTTGTATGATTTAGAGCAGAGTCAATGCCTGGTTATAATTTTGATAATGAACTTTTAATATATAACCCTTCAGGTTCTCAGAGAGCCTCACACTTGGTAGATATTCAGTAGGTATTTAGGACTTATGATATGACTGTGACTTGAGATTTGACTATGTCTGTAGTAATGGTTCACAACTGGGGCTGCACCTCAGACCAATTAAATCAGTATTCCTTTGAGTGGAATCCAGGCATCAGTGTTTTTGTAAAGTTTCTGGGTAATTCCAATATGTAGCCAAGATTTTGAGCCGTTAATCTATAGAGGGTTCATAGCAGATGTGTTGGAGTTGCAGGTTCCTACTCCAAATATTTCATTTCTTGTATAACTTGGAATCTAAGTGTAATAGAAGTTTATAATGAAGCAGGATGGTGCTGGTGGATGTACTTCATCCAGCTCTTTGGTGAATAGCAACTGTCCAAGTGTTGTTTCATCCTTCTTGTTTTGCTTTTCCTTACCCTGAAGTGTCTAATGCAGGCCTCATCTGGCCCACATTTCCTATGACCCACTAGAGGTTTGCTTAACCTGGTCAAATTCCATTTCTGGTACCTTTGTGGCGGTGGGCATTAAACTCCAGCCATGCCGTGCTTCAAATAATTCCTTCTCGGCAGGCTCTCGACCATGATTTTCCACTTACCTCAGCCTGCTCTGTGGTTTTAAAGGGACAGAAGCGTGCATGAACATCTGTTGGTTGATGCCAGAGAGGCATTAGGTAGCAGCTCTACATATTTCTTACCGACCTCACTGTTTGGAAGTAGACTGTGTTTATAAAGAATTTCAAAGGACCCATGTTTCTAGTAAGAGAAGCAAAAATAAACTGGGGAAGAATTGCTGCCGAGGACATTCAGGCAAGGAGGCTGCCTCCTCATCCATGGAAGGCTTAGCTCTTGTGGTCATGACTGTGGGCATGTGGCGATGTTCACAAAGAAGTCTTAGAAATGCCTCTATTTCAAACTGTGATGTTTGCAAAAATGGATGTACTGTAGCTGCATCCTTTCATGTATAAACTGGCTTTGAAGGGGGTGCGGCTGGCAAGAGAGAACATCATGAGAGGAGCTCAGAGCTTAGGGTTGAAGGATGGCTTTTGGAAAGCTCAACCCAGCTGTGAAAACGGCAATTAGCCGTGGAGCAACTGCTCTGCAAGGGAGGGCCCGCTTGCTCCTGACCCTGCTTTCACACACACCTTCCAGAGCCGAGGTAGCAGGAATTCAACGGGGTGGTCAGAGTGCCGGCTCTTATTTTTGGAGGGCGACAAATTTGCTCAGCAGACAAAGGAGTGGAAATAGATTCCCCCATCCCTCCCTTTTGAGCTCCGAGTGTTTGTTCATATGGCCACGGTAGGCCTTGTTAACAGAGCACAGTTTCTGCCTGTGGGGTGAAGGGTGTCTTCTGTGAGGAGGCCCCTGTGCAGGACTGAGCCCCTGTGAGCCACCTGAGGTGCTGCTCAGTGTCACACTGAATCTCAGGCTTTGCTTTCTGCCTTTCAAGGCAGCTCGGCCCCGCCTGTGCATTGGCCTCCCTGTATCAGTGTTCCTGCTTTCTTTAATGTGGACCAAGAGATGATTTTCTCCATGATAGGGGCGTTCATGTTGGCCTATGAGAGTCTAACAAGCATCTGTATTGAGCTTTTGTTCTCAAGGGCTCGGAGCTCATGATCACTGCCATTGGCACGTTCCTGTAACTAAGAAACAGGCCAGTGTTACAGAATTTCCCATTCAGAGGTGAGAAAACTGGGGCAGAGGAAGATTAAGCAAGTTGTCTTAATGTGGCTGCAGAGCAATTGAGTTGCAAAACCAGTGGTGGAACATACTTCCATCTTCCCTCTTTCCACTTGGCTATTCTGCCTGTCATTATGATAAGCATCATCATAACATCTAATATCTGTCAAATACTTCCTAGAGATGGCCTCGTCTGAGCACCTTCTATGCCTCATTTCATTTAATCCTTGCACCAACCCTGTGAGGTACATATTCTCCTTATCCCCATTTTACAGATGGAGATGTTCAGGTGAGAGTTATAAAATGACTTGCCAAAGTCACACAACTTGGAAGTGGCTGAGCCAGAATGCATACCCAGGCAGCCTACTCAGGACTCTGAAATTTTACATTTATACCTACTCCTTGTTAGGCAGGAGACACCAGGGCAGAAGCCCAAGGTCATGGCCTGGGAATCAGTGGAGCGGGTATGGATTTGAATAGCTCTCTGGTCTGTCTTCTTTCTGGTCCTTGGTTTTCTCATCTGAGAAAGAACTTGGCTTTGCTAGATTAGATCTCCTTAAGGTCATAGTATTTGTAGTGGTCAAATGACATGAGGCTTGAGATCAGGCAGAGCTGGAACCTTGAGAAAGTCACCTAACATCTCTGAGTCTCATTCTGTCATCGGTGGAATGGAGTTCATGATACCTAAGTAAGGGCAGGTACTCTCTGGTCCAGTGTCTGGCACGTAGCATCCATTCAACAAGCACTCTTTCTTTCCCCATTTTCAACCATCCTTCCTCCCATTAAAAACAGTACACAGCGGGGGGGGGGGGTATAGCTCAAGTGGTAGAGTGCATGCTTAGCATGCACAGGGTCCTGGATTCAACCCCCAGTACCTCCTCTAAAAATAAATAAACCTAATTACCTCCTCCCTCCCCAAATTAAATACATACATATATACATACATGCATACATTCATACATACAGTATCGAGTGGCACAGTGCTCTTTTTTCTAAAGTGTATCACTGGTCTCTCTAGCATCACAGTGCCTCGAGTGTCTAAGAGAAGGTGAATGATGGAAGGCAGGCCCGTGGTATTCCTTTATTCACCCCACAGGAGCAGCTCTCACGGGGTTACCTATACCTAGAAGTGAGGAAGCACTAGCCCTATCCATTGCCCCCCGGAAACTCGGCCTCCTTTGACATCCTTGGAATTTGGTTGGCTGCTCACACAAATGTCCAGCTCATTCCCTTTCTTTCTAGTTTTATTTATGACTGATTTGTCTTAAGTTTTTCCAGCATGTGGTTATTTACTTAAGAGCCAGAATTAGGCACATGTACTATAATGCAGTGCTGGTTACTACACCTGCCTTTTCTGCCTTACCTGATGACTGAGCTTACAGCAGTTTATGAGAGTGAATCAGGTTTTATGAGATCTATAAATATCTCCGATAGGATTTTTATTTCATTTTCCCCCTTCAAATAAGACATAATGGGAGCACTGACATATACAAGGAATACACTTTCTGTGATAAAGTGGGTGTTTTTGAATTGGCCTCTGAAAAGCAGTAATTTGATGTGGCTGTTGGTGTTGGGAGTTTTATGGGGGAGGGGGAAGAATCATGCATATGCTGCTATCAGACTCTTAAGATGATTTCCTCATATTGACGGTTTAGCCTAGCACCTCTGGAGAGATTTATTTCAGGGACTCCAGCCCTGTGTGCGGACTGCAGTTCCTCCTTCTGAGGAGTGTGTATTTGTGTTTTCTCTGATACACAGAAACCAGGGAAGGAGAGTCTCATTGGCTGGCAGGAGGGGGGCTCCCCGAAAGAACGTTTCCACTCCTTTGTCTCTTCTGCTTCCATCCAGGGGGGATGTTCTCATCTTTCTCTGCACTTCATGGATTTCCTGGGAAGATTTCACACCACTTAACATATCTCAATGAGATTTTTTTCCTTGGAATTTCACTTAAAAAAAAAAGTCTTAAGCTTATCCAATTTTTAAAAAAATACACATTCACCAGTACCAACCATGGAAAGGATTTTTCTTACCTTGCTTTTTGAGGAGTACCTAGAAGGAACCATGAACACATAATTTTAAAGAATCCATTTAAAAAAAAACAAGCTATGAGGGTTCTGTGTGTCTTGTTTTTCCTGTCTGGAAAATATAAGTCAGGAGCTCCATTTGCCATCTTACTTAGGACCATTGTGACCAAGTTAATTATGAATATAACAGTTGTTTTTGAAACATTGAATATCTGACTCTGACTACTTAGGGTCTTTCTTTCTTTTCTTTCTTCCTTCCTTCCTTCCTTCCTTCCTTTCTTTCTTTCTTTCTTTCTTTCTTTCTTTCTTTCTTCCTTCCTTCCTTCCTTCCTTCCTTCCTTCCTTCCTTCCTTCCTCCCTTCCTTCCTTCCTTCCTTCCTTCCCTCCCTTCCTTCCTTCCTTCCTTTCTTTCTTTCTTTCTTTTTTTTTTTTTTTTTGCAGAGTCATTCCCTGCATACATCTTCCCCCAGTTCTCAGTAGCTTTGTGTTTTTGCAAGATGATAATATAATTTGGCCTGTGAAATAATTAAACGAGGTGAATTTAGTGTACCTGATCCAAAAGGCATGCAGGATTTCTGCCTTAATGTCGCTTAATATTTTTGTATTTGACATCATCTTAGCATGTAACATAATCCTAGCAGTTTGGCTCTGTTATATACAACGACTAGTCCCGGCTTGTTATCAAATGATGTGACATCTCTGGTCCTCAGTTTCCTCACATGTATACAGTAGCGTAGACTTAGGAACAGTCAGATGATCAGAGATACAAGCGGGAAGCTCTTAGGCTGAACTGGCTTCAAGAGCTGTTTTATTCGGCCAGCATACATATTTCCATTTTCTTTTTAATTGAAATACTTTTAGACAGATCATGCACTCTTCAGTTAACCTTGTCCCCACGATTTCCACCTCGATTCATTTCTGATCTCTGGCCTGGTGAGCATACATTTGGGTTTGTGACCCTGAGACTGGCAGCTCTCTGAGGCACCCTCCCCTCCAAAATGTATGATTTGGGGACAACCTTATTTCTTTATCAGTCTCAAGCTGGCTTGCTTTCTACTCTCACCTAGAGTCCATTTCCATTTCTTTTTAGATTCCTCTGCCTTGTTGAATGTCTTTGTTTGGGATTCTATTTTATAAAGCAGCTTCCAAACTGCATCTCAATTTCTCCTAGTCATCCAGGTTCTGTTGTAGATCATCGAAATCTGGGATGGAAAAGACCATCTGGTTTACCCCTCTCCCCGCCTGGGCTGAGCAGTTGCTCCAGAGCATGTTTATTCCTTATTGGTATTTGCAACATTTTCCAATTTGGAAACTGACTCTAAGTTTCCTGAGCCTGCAGCTCCTTCTTGGTGGAAGTGGGAGTAAAATGGGACAATACCAGACAAAAAGTTCTTTTGGTCAGACAGCCCTCATTAACAAATGACTGCCATTGTCACAGTTCCTTTTGTCACTCTGGAGACCCAGCTGGTCAGTGGTGGGAAAAACTCCTTTTTGTGGAAGAAAAACATGTAACTAGTTCTGAGGTTTCTTGACATAGAAGCATGTTGGACAGAATCCCAGTAACTGCTTTAACTGTGTTTTTTGTGGAAGTGGATTTTATATGACTTGTTTCACTGAGGAGGTAATGCTTTGTGTGTGAAGAACTCTGGGGTATTATAATAAAGTACTTTCCTGAGAATCAAGTAATTTGCTTTCTTCCTACCATTGGCACTCAAATACTGCCAGTAAGGTAGTTGGCCTTCACTTTCTAATGCTTTTAGGATGCTAGTCTACATTAGGGGTATTTAAAAAATTTTATTCTTTTATATTGGCTCCCTGATGTTACTAAGGATGTTATTTAGGTTGACCAGATACTGATTTTCAGGGTCATTCTTTTCCTGTTAAAAAAGCCAGCCATGGTGGGGAGGGTATAGCTCAAGTGACAGAGCGCATGCTTAGCTGCCCACGAGATCCTAGGTTTGATCCCTAGTACTTCCTCTAGAAGTAAATACACCTAATTACCTCCCCGCCGCCAAACTAAAATAATTAAATAATACAATAATAAATAAATAAAATATTTTTAAAAAGCCAGCCATTCTTTGAATTACTTGATGCTGGGTGCCCTCCTTCTTTCCTCCAATCTCCAGTTACTTTTTCTTTTTTAAAAATGTCTGAGTGCTAAGTAAAGGTCCAGGGGTCATTATCTTGTTAACATATGTATATTATTTTTTTTAACTAGTAGCTGTTGATCTTACTGTGTGAAGTAGCAACTATTAAAATGTTTCTGAAAACATATTTCTAGAAAGGAAGAAAGAAAGAGAAAAGAAAAGAATGAAAGAAAAGAAAGAAGAAAAGGGAAGACAGACATTATGTGGACTTCAGGTGTCCTTGCACAGTTTTCCTGTGAAAAAGAAACAGAATGCAAACCATTTGTTTTCCTATCCAAGATGTGCCTGCCTACTTTTTCCTCCTGTTATTGCATCCATCTCTTTTTTATGCTCCCTTATGATAGAGACTAGGATTTTACAAATACTAGAATCTGAAGACCATTAGACATGTCACTGCAATCCCTTTTCCTCCTCCTCTTCAGTTTGCCGATAACCTGCCTGAGTTTCAGAATCATTATTTAAGTCCAAGCCAGTATTGGACCTTCAAGAATTGTGACCCGCCTTTCAATGTTTTAAATGCATTCGCATGTTAACACAATGAGAGTGCAGCGTGGCTCAAGGCAGCGCTTCTCAAAGGGTGGGCTGCACTCTGTGGGCTTCGTGAGCATGGCGTTAAATAACAGCAGAATCATCTTGGGAGGCAGTGTGTTATTCCCTTCTCAGTTTTCTTTCAATCCTTCTGACCAACTCAGGGAGAAAGACTCAGTTTCGTGTTAGCAGGTCTTTAAGTCTTGATAATCTCTCCTCTTCCTCCTTCTTCTCTGTCTTGTACTTCCTCCCTCCCTCCCTCCCTCCATCTTTTCTTCTTTTTAATAAAGAGAGAACCGATCTCAGACCCAGGGCTTTTGATAGGCAAATATCCAGCTAAAGTTAATACTATCATTTTGATTTTATTGTTTTTAATTTCATGATTATCTTTTAATGATGAACATTTACAGGAAGAGTATTTTAAAATATATGCAGCTTTAATACATAATGCCTTAGTGAGGCAATTACAAATGAAAATAATAGGGAAATGACGGTACAGATGGAATGCTGATTTGGTAAAAATGCACGAAGGTGGAATGAAATGAAGTGTGAGGAATACTGGTGTCGTGGAAAATCAAGGGACTTGGAGTTAGACAACTAGACTTTAGTCCTGACTTTGTAAGCATAAACCAGAGCAAATTGCTAAGCTGCATTTTCCCAGCTGAAATGTGAGGTTTATAATGACCGAATTGCTATAATCAATTGCTATATGGCCGTGAAAGTGCTTTGTAAACTGTCACGTGCTGTATAGTATTACTGTTTTGTAATCTGTGGTAGTGGAGCCTTTTGTCTCAAATCTTAAAGTAGCACTCCTTATTGACTTTTTTCCTCCTTACGATTTCTACACAGTTTTCTGAGCAGAAATATAGTAGCTTCTTACTTGTTCAAATGGGGCTCTTTCTTGTGCTTTACTTACGGCACTTTGAGAAAGTTTCCTACTGGTGTGTAAAATTGGGGACGTGAAACTTTCTCATTTCTTCGTGTGTGTTAACTTTTAAATAAATTTTGAAAAAGTAAACTTAGTCTATAGTGTGTCAAAACTTCTGGATTAAGATAGTACATTGGGCTTAATTAATTTTTTTAGATTTAAAAAATGTTTTGTGGGGGCAGGTAATTAGGTATTTATTTATTTATTCATTTAACAGAGGTGCTGGGGATTGAGCCCAGGACTTTGTGTGTGTTAAGCACACACTCTACCACTTAGCTATGCCCTCCCCCTCCTAAGGTAACTTTTTAAACATTACAGTGTTTTACCACACTCATGAAACAATTGTGTACATTTGTGTTTGTGTGTGTGTTGATGCCCAGGGATGAAGGAAGTTTGGGTTTTGTGTGGAAGTGAGAACCCTTGGGACAGTTTGCTTCTGAAAGTGGAATTCTTTGTGGCTAAAATGACTCATTAACTATGGCTGTCACATGTGGTTAAAAGATGGGGATTTGCCTGGGTAGCAAGTCTTAGACTTACCAGGACCTCTCAGCCTGGCTTCCGGGGAAACCCAGCTTCTGCCACACAGGGATTGGAGGGACAGAGCAGCATGTGTGCTCTCTGGGACATGAACTTTTATCCCAGCCTGAGACAGCTCTGGGAGGAGGTAACCGTAGAAGGGAAGGGAGGCTGACCTTTCTGACATGAGGATTGCACTATGTGGTCCAGCCCCAGGAACTCGTCAACTGAGGATGCTCAGATCTCCATGCCGCTTAAGACATGTGCCATTTTGACAAGAGTTGGAAAGCCCATGGTGTCAGGTCCAAAGGCCCACTCTCATTCCGCCTCATCTGGAGCGCTGGTGGAAATGAGGGCACAGCTGGATCTTGGTCTGTGAGAGGGCCACCAAGGTTTTAGCCCGTCTCTTGTGTTCTTGGGTTGAGTAACTCTGCCTTCATCCATTCAAAGATGTGCATCTAGGACGGCCCTGGGAAGCAGCCCGTGTGGTGACTTGGCACCAGCCTCCTTGCTCTACCCGCCTGGGTCAGATGGCAGACACAGCCCTCCCCTCACCCGAGGTGGAATTGGATGGGGGTCTCTGAACCTCATAGCTTCTCATTTGCCCTGGGTCCGGACTTCCAAGGGGAAGTGGAGATGGAGAGGGATGGCAGTCTACTTCTGTAGGGATTTGTCAGGGCGTACCTTTGGCTCAACTTCCCACATGAGAAATTTGATTCTGGGGTCAGGAATGTGACAAAACACTTGAGTTTGCAGCTGGATTTTTCCCATCAGTGTGAATTGCAGGGAAGTGTGGCCATAAAATGCTTGAGATCATGAATTGGACGGACTCCCCATCTGGAAAGCCATACCTTCCTCTGCAAAATTAAATATTTATATACTTCTAAGGTTTAGTTTTGATTTTTTTTAAAAGAGGATAGAAACTATTAAAATATATATAAATATATATAAATTGCTTCAGGTCCACTGGTAACATTTTCAAGTTCACAACAAATAGATTTACTGGAAAACATTGTTTTGTCCTTTAAAGAAAGTCACACCCGTCGTAAGACACTCCAGAAACGGCTGATGGTACAGGCCCGGCCAACAAACACCGTGGGAGCAGCAGAGGCCGGGGCTGGCGTCGGCCTTGGACACGCTCTGTTACCGGAGAGCTTTGCCGTCGCCCCTTTCTCCTTGCCCTCTCACTTTCGGGTTCCTCCGCTGTGGCTTTCCCCATCGAGCGCTGACTTACTTACTCCATTTTAAAAACACTTTTTATTTTGAAATAATTATAGACTCATGGTAAGTGGCAAAAATAAAACACAGAGTCCTGTGTTTCCCCTGGTGGCAACATCCTATTAGACTTAGAGCATTTTGAGGCACTAGCTCTGAGCGAGTGGGGTGGCTGTGATAGGAGGGAGCACCTTACAAAGGAGGGGTGAGATCCTTGCAGGGCAAAGGGAGTTGTGGGCAGTGAGCAGAGGGGGGATTGAGTGTGAATCCAGGCCGTCCCTGCCCTAGCCTCTTTGTATCTGAGGCCTCTCAGATGTTACAATGAAAAGCCAATTACTTTCTGTGTAAATGAGAAAAAAGAAGAAATAAAAATGCCAGTTATATATGCTGATATAAGTAACAGTTCAAGCAAAATGATACACATAAGTACTTACTGACAGTTTTGCGGAGAAGGTGGAGTGGGTGCAGGGAAACAGAAAAGGGAGACTTTGCTTATCTACCTTTTCTGTTCTGTTTTAATGTTTTTGACTTTCATGTATGTTCATTACTTTTAATTTTTTAAGAGCAATCCTGGTGATGGAGTGATGGACCACCTGCATTTTCTTTGTTTTATATGTATATATAAAACAAAAAAATATATATTTTTTTTGGTGTTACGTTTATTTTAAAAATGTCAAGCCTCTTGAGAGGATCAATAATTTGGACTGTTGACAGTTGTCTATAATTATACCATGATTGTTGGTTTTTTTTTAGTGGGGCCAATAAATTAACCCTACTTCTCCCTTCCCTAACTTACTTGAGAAAATAAACAGAGGAACCAGAGAGATAGAGGTTAAATATCAGGTTTAAAATTGATAAAGCCGGATTTAGACCCCGTGGGGATGTACCATCTCATTCTGGCTTCCCAGTGTTTACCCTGTCCCCTCCCCCTGCTAGCTTGTGGGCTGACCCATCCGTGGGGACGTGTGTGTTCCACAGAACAGCAGGTCACCAGGGTGGCCCTGCCTACCTGGCCCCCACAGCGGGGACAGAGGCCTCTGGGATGAGGTCAGGACCCCCAGAGAGGAGCATGGGCTACAGGACTTTTTCTTTTTCCTTTTCCTGATGTGTTTTCTTCCAGTATCACCGATCACTTGCTTTCTTGGGCAGGAGTGAGTGAAAGGAGTAAAAGGAAGTTTGGAAGCTTTACTTGCAGGACATCCTGGGAGATGTTTACTTCTGGAAGAGGGAGCACTGTGCTTCTGCGGAATTCCGGAGGAAGGGAGGGAGGAGCCCAGCACAGCAAGGGGAAGGGCTCGGGGTGCAGGTGGAAGACAGGAAGCAGCAGAGACGGTTTCAGACTGGTCAGACTCAAGGGAAGGGCTCAAAGTTACATTGTCCCAGACCCTGGTCCTTGAGGAACACTGGCCAGAAAGGAACCGGGAGCACTCAGGGAAGGGGAGTGACCCAGAGTGTGTTCGGTTTCACTGTTCCTGAATTCCCCCGACCTCTCCTGCAAGTAAAAAATGGAAAGAACATGAGGACAACAGGCAGGTAGCCTTGATGAAAGACTGTTGGAGGTGGAGAGATGAGAACTGAAGACTCCTGTGTCTCCAGAACACACTGGCCGTGGAGACTGCTTCGTCCCTTACCTGTGCCCCCATCCACTTGCCTCTTCTTGGCCGCTTTACATCAGAACAGAACTCACTCCTCACCTCTAAAGTCAGCTGGCTCTGCTGATCAGTCTGTCATCCATCAACAAGGGATGAGGCATTGGAAGAGTCACACTTGTCCATTATAAGCCTTTGGGATTCTTGAGAAGAAAGTAGAGAATGCTCGTTTTTATAGTTGTGCTTCATTACTCTTCTGTGGATTTTTTTTTTTTTTTTTTTTTTTTTTAGTGGGGAGGGTTCTCTTTCTTTAGAATTTTCTCAGTGATGTCTTGTCCACAAATAGTTGTTGATTGTTCTTCTTGTGAGGGGGAGTGAAGTTAGGAACCACTGATATTGCCATCTTGGTGATGTCACTCTCTTGGTTCCTTATCTTTAATTTATTCATTTAATTCCTCCCTCTCTTTTTCCTTTTCTTCCTTCCTTCTTTCCTTTCTTGAGGGCTTTTGCTGTGCCAAGCATTGTGCCAGGTGCTGAGAATGTAGTAGCAACCCCAACGGATATTATCCCTGCTCTCCTGGAGCTTAGAGTCTAGAGGTGGACCCCGAAGATAGATACGAGTGGACATGTGCATCGTGATCACCATATAAGGAAAAGAACAGGGGCGAGGAGAGAACATTTTTTCAGTGACTTTCCCAGTCACATCTGAAATAGTTAAGGAATTTCCCTAGTCACCTCATAGCTCTTTTATATACTTCCCAAAATGTTCTTCTCAAATCTTTTTCCTGGAAGCGTATAGTTAACTACTCAAAAAGAAATCTAAGATGAAACAGACGTTTCGGACTGGGGACACTCACAACCTTTAGACACCTGTATGTCATTTGTTACTAGTCTCCTCTTGGGTTTATGAATTCTCCTCTATGTGTGTAGCTGGAGTCTGAAATGTGCCAAGCAAAGAGGTCGTCACGGTCCACATTCTATATATAGTGCTAGTGCTTGGGTAGGTATATTATTGTTAAAGGTTATTTTTTTTTTAACCTCAATTAAAAAAAAAGATAGATTTATGTTATCCCTTTCATGGGAAAAGAAGTGAGGGAAGTAAAGAAAAGGAAAAGCTAATGGCTCTTTTCATGTCCCACAGCAAATCATGGCAGGCAAGAGATTTTGACTAAGCACGTCAGTTAAGGCTTTAATGATATGTTACCGTACAGTACTTCCTTACAGAATCTGTATACATAAAAGCAGCAGGTAATTTATGGTCATCTGTGGTGGCAGTTTTTAAAAATACAGATATGATGAGCATTCTGTTGGTTAAGTTCTGCCCTGGGACTGATCGGTGAGCTGTCATTGTGCCTTGATGAGTGCTGTGAATAATACCGATAAGCATATCAGGTCGAATTTGTCTGATTCCGGCTTGGTACATGGTTAAAGGAAAGAAACCTTTCTGGGAAGAGTGAAGCTTCTTTAACAGCAAATGTATTGAACTGATCTAGGTATGATTTGCAACAGGGGATGCTTCACCTTCTATCTGGAATCAAATGCCAGAATCAGAGACGCTAAACCAAAGACAACGACGACTTTACAGAGCTAAGACTTTGCTTGATCTGCATGATTGGAGGAGGGATTTGGGGATTAAGATGTATCTGAAAACTGACTCTGTTTGCCTTTAAGGTCTGCCAGTTTACAGCCTTGCAGTGACAGTTACTGGCATTACTGAGGGATAGTGGCAGGATATTAGAGAGACCTAGGTAGAGCTTCATGTGATAAGAAGGACGAAATGAACTCTGTTCATCGAGTGTGCATGAGATTTGTTGGTGACACTGACTTGATGACAGAGGCAGTTGAATTGGGTCATGAGACCTATGAGAGGGAAGCAGTGACCTAGCAAATCAGAAGAGACAAAAGGATGGGGTTGGTGGTTTCATTTCAATGTGGGTATAGCAAGAGGTCTGTATTTTCTTCTGGTGAAAACATTTGAAAATGTTCATTTTGGTACTTGTGGGTGACCCAGGTAAACAAGGTGAATGAGATGCTATAAAAGTTGTGACTGCAGATGAAGGAGTGTCACATTTATATGATGCTTGTGAAACTTTTGCTTTGGGTTAGCCCCTGGCATGACTTTTTGGAAATCTGCACCAAACTGTTTGTCATTCAGACCTTGCTTGGCCTAACTGTACTTTCTTCTGCTAGGACAACTCCTTGACCAAGGGCAAGATTTTTATGGGGGGAGGTGCTGTATCAACATTGGCTTCATCTGTTGATCTTACACGCATTTGTCTCCTGAGAGTTGACTTTAATGAAGCATCCTTTCCCTTGGAGCCAGCCTGCCTCCCCGCCGTCTTCGCTCTCCACCAAGGCAGAGAGCGAAGCCCTGTCTTATGATATTGCAGAGTTAATAATGCTGCTCTATTGATTTTGTGAGCCTCTCAGTCACAGGGGAATGTGTGGGGGATGGGTCCAGCGCTCACAGTGCACTTCCTCCAACTCTTTCCAGCCCTCGAGCTTTTGTTTTGAATCTGGAAGCTTCCAACCAGGGCTGGATTTCCAAAGGTCAAATGTGCCTGCACATTTTGTCCTTAATGAGTTAGCTCTGCCCTGGAGCCCTCACTGAACTGCCAGCGTTCAACCTGAGTGGTAGCAGCAGCAGCTTCATAACCAGATCCAATTGCTTGCCGCTCCACCCTTGAGAAGTGCCAAAAGGAGCCTCGGAGGGTTACTGGCCAGGAGAATGTGGTCATAAATGCATGTCTACAGGAATGGGTGAGGTTTCCTCTTTGCTTAGAAAGCCAGAAAAACATCAACAGAAAGGGGCTGAAAGGAGAAAAACATACCCAGGCACTGAACCTTTGGTCCCCTCACCAACAAAACATTTGATGGTTCTTAGTGAAGGAATTTCACATGTTTTTAAAAAGGGGAGATACATTTTTCAATCATCTCCTTTCTGCCTCTTGTTCTTTCTTCTCTTCTACGTTTTCTTGTCTTCCTCTCCCTCCTGTTTTCATCTTGGCATGCACAGATCACCTGGTATCTGTAGAACTGATGTTTCTTTTATTTGATGATGAGGATTTCTTAACTCATTATTGATCTTTTTGCCTTGGATACTAGGAAACTCAGGGTTGAATTTAATTCTATGCTTGATCCAATAGCTTTTTTTTGTTTGTTTTGAGCTAAGATTTCTTTTTGGTAACATTTATCCCTGTCTTCTATTGTTCTCATTTTAAGTTTTATTTATTTTGTGACTTAAATTAGGAGTATTAATCTGAAGTAGAAAATGCCTCAGTGATTTTGTAAAACATTTGGGTTCAGGAATGTTACTCAGTAGCATTAATATGACCATTGAGCCTCACTGGTATCTTTTGAGCTCTTAATCTTTCCTTGAATTACCACTGATAATCTAGAGAAACAGCCATTGCTGTTTACTAAGTAAGTACACTGGCAAAGCTGAGCCCAGAACAAACTAGCAACATCACTGTCAGCTAAAAAATGTGTGGCGTTTTCTAGGCCCTGGGGATGCATTTTTTGCTGCCCCATTACAGATACCCCATGTCTCAGAACCCCTAGGCTGCTCCTCCTTCTCCAAGCACACAATGGGGCTTTCATGGGTCTATATCATTGCTCATGTCATATTTTCTTTCTAGAATGTCCTTGTTCCTTTTCTACACTTGACAAAAGCTCACTCATTTGTTCAGGGTCTAGTTCAAATGTGACTTCTTCACATGGCCTTCACTGACCTCTCCAGGAGAGTCAGTTGGTTCCATGTTGCCATAGCATGTTGTTTGTCCTAGTTATTAGTCATACACACACACATATACATATACACACATACATACATATACCCTCTTATCTTTAATTATGTGTATTTCTGTCTCTCTGCCCCTGCTATACCATGGACATCTTGTAGGCAGATACTGAGCCCTAGGATTCCCTGAAATCTCTAGCAAAATGTCCAATATAAAATAGAAGCTCAGTAAATAATTGTTAAATTAATTTAAAAGAAGTACAAGATATAGTACTCACCCCTTGAAAGGCCAACAGAGTTCAAACGGGTATAACCTTTGTACCTTAGGAGAGTTCTTTCTCCCTGGCCATTATCTTGCTGGATGAAGCTACCAATCTGATTTAGTCACCCTTGAGAAGAGCACATAATGATAAGTAATAATGGCTCCTTATCAAGATTTTTCAAAAATTCATTTAAGAAATATTTATTGAGCAGCTACTGAGTATACCAAGCACTGTGGTTTGCTCAAGGAAGTTTGAAACCTGCTGTCAGACCTCCAGGCTCTTGTGGATTTGTCAGTCCTTACCCTCTCCTGTGGGACATTTCCTGGTGACATCTCCGCAGATTTCTCTTTCTTGGGTCAAGATTCTTCTTGAGAGCAGGAGTTCCAGCTGCGTGATGCTGGACAAGAGTAACTGAGCTGACAAATGAAAGCGCTGCTCGTTCATGCTTTCTTCCAGCCAGGTCTCTCCTCGAATAAGCAATTTCATAGGGAAACTTTGTGGGAAGCGTTTACCTCAGTTCTTACCAGTCTCTGCTGTCATATTCTTTTCACTGATGTATATTAGCTGCCTGGCCTCTAGGTATTGAAGTTTTGTGAATTCTCACCTAGATTTATCAGGAAGGGCATTGATAACTTCTATAGGAAGGGATCCTTAGAAACAACACCTGCCTACCCCAGTACCCCAAGGACAACCATGCAGCCTTGTGCCAGGGGACGTCCTGGGAGACTGGGCAGAAACTGCAGCCCAGAGTCTGAAATCGAGATCCCTGAAGATGTGGCACTCCCATAAGCAGAGAGCTCGGATTAGTAAACTCCGTCTTCCTCATGCCTTACTTCCCCTAGGCAAGCAAGATTTGATCGTGAGAAACCAAGGACCAAAGAGGAGGTGACTTGAGGAAGGCCACAGAGCTAATTACATAGGAGGAGCTGGTAAAAGTCCTCGTGACTTTGGTCTCAGTTCTCTCTGTGACACCACATTGCCCTTGATTTTATATACCTCTAAAAAGTCCCAAGGTTGAAGGATTTTGATCTCCAAGATTGATTAGGCATACACCCCAAAGAGATGCTAAATTACTTGATTTAAAAAAAAAATTATTTCTGGGAATAATTTCTCTCTCTCTCTCTCTTTTTTAAATTGTAAATTACTTGATTTTTACTGAAGATGGTCTTCCTCAACCATACATTTCTGAATCTCAATAATATTCTGGCCATCTTTCTTTTTTTAGTTTACTACCAAATGATTATAGACAAAAATCACATTAAAATTAATGTTTAGGTTCCATGTAGGGAGCAGGGCCAAGTGTCAGTTTTGCCCTTGAGCTGACTGCTGCCCAAAGGCTGATGAATCCCCTTGGTCAGAGGTGCGTCACCTGATTAAGAGCGTTGGCATCCAGGATTTTTACACAGGAATGAGAGACTTGCTTCATCTGTTTTCCATTGCTGCTGTTTTTTCTTCTTCTCGCTGCTTCTATTCCTTTCAGGTCCTTTTTCAAGCTGTATTTTTTTTTTTTTTTTGAATCTTGAACAAAAGAAATGAGTGATTGATAATACTGCTATTGAAAATGGGTTAAGATCCACTATTCTGAAGGGCACTGGGTATGGGGGCGATGTTGAATCTGGCTTAGTCAAATATGCACTTTTGTGTTTATTAAAACTAAGAAATGGTTTTTAAAATGTTGGATAACAGGTTCGAATCCCCCCTTTAAAAAAATCTTACAGTTTTCGCATACTTGGCATTAATCCAATAAACAAGTAAATTTAGGTCCTCAGTAACCTGTAATTATACATTTTCTCACTTCAGATCTTAAAAAATGATACTAGTCCATTTCTTTCTATCTCGATGATGACACTTGATGTTGAG
This sequence comes from Camelus ferus, assembly GCF_009834535.1. Taxonomy (NCBI): domain Eukaryota; kingdom Metazoa; phylum Chordata; class Mammalia; order Artiodactyla; family Camelidae; genus Camelus; species Camelus ferus. The sequence goes on from NC_045700.1 coordinate 66,061,488, forward strand.
AGATTGGAATGACTGAAATCCTATTTGCTTTTAACAATCCAACCAAGATACAGAATTGCTAGAGAAAATTCAGAAACCTCCTGTTAAAGGGGGTTGTCAAAACTAAGACCTCTTGTTTTGCTCTCACCAGAAGACACTACATAGAGATACATTGTTGAAAAGTCTGTGAAATGAAATTTGGGATCCAGTACTGTGTTTACAGTTTGGGAAGATCCTGAACCTTTGTCAGAAATCATGTTCCTTCAAGGTTACTGAGGGATGATGGTTTGTTGAATTTTTTAGAATGTTTTGAGATCGTGGTGAGAGAGCTAGACCAGAAAAAAGCCTTAGAAAAAAAGACAAGAAACTTTTGGTTCTGTTTCTGGTCTTGTTGCTAGTATGCTACAGAGGTATGGAAAACCAGTTTCCTTTATTAACTTGGGTTCCCCAGCAATAGGTTGGGGATTTTAATCCTTGCTGTTTAGTTGGTCTCAAAGGGGAACTCCGAGGTCATGTGAAAATATCGACAAGCATTTTCAGACGCTTTTCACAAAAGGATTCTCCGTAAAAAAGCATACGTCATTTCACATGGATTGGGTTTGGAAAGTCCCAGTTTCATCTGGCTGCTGTACTTATGACTTTGTTCCTGATTCTGTCAGCCTGTTTTCCAGAGAAAATGGAAGGCTTCTATAGATCTCTGATTCAGTGCATCATGGGTTCAGAGCTCAGAGTGTGCTTTTAAGAACAGCACAGATAAAGCATCCCTGCTTTAGCAGAAGTGATCCTTTCATTCATGTAGTTGTTTGCAAATCCTGACAGCATGGATGCCATTTTTATCTTCTTTTTCCAAAAAGTACATTCAAGACCTCAAGTTATTGAAGATCCAGCCAAATATGACCAAATTTCATGGCAACTGCAGATAGAGACACAGTATCAAAATATCTCCTTAATTAAGGCAGTGGCTCTGCTGGGGCCCACATTCCAGGATTCTCAGTAGAGAAAACATGTTTTCTTTATAGGGGAGTTTTATTAGCAGCAATGTTCCGGTATGTGGTTCAGGTTAATTAATGATGTAGTCACGCTGGTTTCTTGCCATGAATTTTACTCCAGTAAGTAGGGCACTAGGAAATCTCATTGGCATATCCTGTCATGCCAAAGTGGGATCCTTAATTTGGACCATTAAAATACATCTCAGTGAGGTCTGTCAACAAGGTAGTTTGGGAATTCTTAATACGGATGCTGCCTTACACTGGGAGCTCATTCACCATCAACTATCAAGTGGCCTGTGTACGGGTTTCAGTGAATATATGCCATTCTAAAGTATTTTGTTGGCTGAGATGATTGAGACCTCAAAGACCCAGACCACCCACAAGCTCTGGTGGAGTTGACCTTCAGTTGTATACAGAGATTTGTGCCAAGAACCGCCTTTTCCCCATGAGAGTTCTTACTAATTTTAAATCACAGTGGCGTTTTGAAACTCAGTTTATGTTGTGCATATGTAGCCACCTTCCTTGGAGGCTGAAACAACAAAGCAACTGGATTGGAAATTAGATTTTCCCCCTTATGCTGCTGATGTAGTTCTTGTTCCATTGGGATTTCCCCTTTGCATGGGCTGGTGATTTCTTTGAAACTGTATGGAAATTGGTTCAGACAGGAACAAAGGGGAGAGGGGATGGCAGTGATGATTCAAATTAGTGTCTCTTCTTCAGTGAGAGTCTGGGGTGCCTGAAAGTGCACGTCATGTGGTATCAGGCGAGCCACCTGAGGTTAAATGAGATGCGAGAGCTACTGCAAACCAAACTCCAGGACCTCAGCACGTGATTCTTCCCTGTCAAGTTGGGTTGAATTGTTAATCTGAAATCTGCAACATCGGAATGTGGTTCCAAAATGCACCAAGCACATTTTTCTTTTCTTTACCTGATGGAGAGCCTTCTCTTCCTTTCTCCCTCATCTTTTTCCAGCCAGCATGTGAAAGATTCCCATTGCCAAACATAATAAACATGAAGCGGAATGGCTTTGTGACTCTGGGAACAACAGTTCTAGAGAAAGGCATCTGAACGACATTAAAAAGAACCTCCATTGCCTTGTCGGTGGTGTGCACACATACACATGTGCACACGCATTCACACACACAGGAACCCTGTACAGCTTATATTCAATATTTTCACCCTTAGTGCTTGCCTAGTTCAAACGCCGTACCCTCTTAATTGGATTTTGGCCTACTGCCAGGTTCAGTGTTTGAGGGCTCTGTATCTGTGAAATAATGATCCTGAAATAAATAGCACCTCTCAGTAGAGGTATCTTTTTATGTAAAATTCTTAAAGGGAATGGAGAGGAACCAAATGCTTCTGTGTTTAGGAATTTATGGGAAAGTCACCAGAATGAGCCAAAACAGAGATTTCCAAGGACCTCACCAGTGTAAGTGGGGTGTGGGGCTATTTAGGATGAAAGAAAATATGAGTCCTCGCTGACTGCAAGAGATGAGTGGACTCCATCACTGATGGACCAATGATTGTGGAGATGCTAGTGTGGGGACTAAATAGATGTGACTTTCAAGTGCTTCAGAGACCAGTGGCTGGAGTTGCCTTTCTCAGGGGGGTCCTTTTGGGTGATAGAAATGGGAATAGGTGATATAAAATGGTTAAGCCTCTATCTTTAATCTGTTCCCTCAGGGCACCAGTTAGTAAGCATCTGGTGCAGAGACCCGGAGAGGGTGGGTTTATTCATCTGAGCAACACTCGGAGCACATGATGCAATACTGATGCCTGAGAAGAAATGCCGTCTTTGCATCTGTTTGAAATGGGCAGATGTGAGGACCCGAGACCAGTCTCTGTCTTGAGAAGAGGCTCCATTTTACTCGGTCTGATGAGTAGGAATCAGCGAATGCTTTCTCAGTGCTGAAATGTGAACTGAGGAGAAATGTTGATGGAGCCCTTTGACCTAATAAGGTAGATGTTTTAGAAAAGACTCCCTGGCTGGAGAGACCACTAATGTTCTCCCTGGAATTCAGGATTGACTAATGGCTTCACTGATTCATTTACTGATTAAACTAGTATGTTTGGATGCCTTTTCCAGGTTCTGTGCTGGGGATTCATTGGCGCATAAGACTAGGTCCCTACTCTCCTGGGACTTCCCAAGTAGTAGGAAAGATAGACAATAAACATGCAAACAGATAACTTAGATCTTTCCAGGGCTTGGTGAATAACTAAAAAACAAATGAAACAGGTAGCCTGATGGAGAATGAACAGGGTGTTTGGGTTCCTTTATCTAGGCAGATTAAAGAAGGGCCTCTGAATAGGTGGCAGTTAAACCAAAACACGATAGATTGAAGAGAAGCAGGTATGCCGTGACTTGGGGAGTATGAATTCTGGGGTGAAAGAGTGGCAGAGATTATGGTTCTGAGAGAGAGATGAGCTTGTGAATAGGGGTAAGGGTTGAGGAAGGCAAGGCCAGATCACGTAGGATCTGATTTCCCATGGTGAGGGAGTAAGCGTGATGGCAGGCCACTGAAGGGTAATCAGCAAGAAGTTTGAGCTGGAAGGCATTTTTGAGAGTGTGGTTCACTCATTTGGCAGAGAAGGAAATGACCTCCCTGCTCAGGTTTAGTAGTTTAGTGGGGAGGGGAGCATTGGAAAGTAAGGCACTGAACCTTGAGTCCCAACCACGTTCTTTTTACCAATGAAAAATGAGAGTTGGAAATAGCATCTTGTCCACTTATGTTTATTGCTTCTCTTCCTGGTGGTTTCTGGAGGCCAGAGGAGAAAAGACGAAGTGACAGAAGGGAGAGGGGCACTCTCTGTGATGAGGAAGTGGCTTTTACTTTCTACACAGGGCTGCCCTATGGTCTTTTATGAATCTAAATGTGCCTCTCATTTGGGAATGCTGGATGTGTCCCAACAGAAAGCATTTAAATGTTTAGTTTTTAAATGAGAAACATTGAAGGAGGGAAGGGAGAGATAATTTAGGAGTTTGGGATTAACAGATACACACTACTTGTATATAAAATAGATAAGCAACTTGGATCTAGTGAATATAGCACGGGAACTTTATTCAGTGTCTTGTGATAACCTGTAGTAGAAAAGAATCTGAAAAAGAATATATATATTCTGAATCATTTTGCTGTACACCTGAAACTAATACAACATTGTAAATCAACAATACTTCAACAAGAAATTTAAAAAGTTTAAAGATTGTAAAAAAAAAAATTGAAGAGACAAGTAAATACCACCTGTAATTAAATATTAAAATACTGCTGAATCCTACAAGGATTGTTGGTAATAAATGCATACACATTCTTTCTGATGTTCTTTTGGTGAACAAGGAAGAAGTTTTGGCTTTCAGCATGCTCTGTCTGACCAGAATTGTGATCACTGTTGATATTTTGACCAAATTGTTTGTTTGAGAGTTGCTTCATTCATTCATTCATTTAATGAGACACAAGCTTGAGCCAGTCCATAAGTCAAAAACAGGTCCAGTGTCTTTGAGGAGCCCACATTCTAGTGAAGAATGTATTTAGATGCTGGTGAGGCTGATATCTGTGTGTAGCAAGAGAATTGATTCCATAGTATCCTGTAAACTTGGGTTAGTGAGTGTGTTAGGCTTTCTGAGTGAGGCCATGAGGTCTCTGTGAGGGGTGACCAAAGGCCACCTTCTCCAGCCTCCTTCCTTTCACCAACCAGTTGGGCAGCAGAACCATGTGTCAGTTCCTTTGAGCCTGTTCTGAATGAGCTGTTTCCACGTTTCAGTCTTCATCCTTCTGCCACTGTTTCATGGCATCCTGGAACTGCATGCGGGCTAGTAGCTTCCTGAGACCCCCATCCATTCACCTGGTGGATGAGAAAACAGCCCCATGGGGCAGGTCACACAGCCAGGGTCCCTGCTTACTCAGCCTTTTCTACTCCACAGCTTTGCTTTACCTTGATAATTATTGGGTGTTTCTTATTTTCCCTTTCCATGCCCTTGATATGTTTTCTTCTATGATATTTTCGTCTTAGACATGGGATGAAAAGAACACCTTCTGTAATGGCTACAGCATACCTAGTGTGTGTGTCAGGCCCTGTTGTAAACACCTGACCCTTGAGAGTGATTGAACTCCTGTACACTTCTGTGTTGTAGGCTGTACTGTTACCTCATTTCACAGGTGAGGAAACTGAGGCAGAGGGGTTAAGCAACTGGCCCGACAGTGATGTGAGCTACTGAGAAGTAGTGCAGCCTGATTTTGGACCCAGGCAGCCTGCCTCCAGGACCAACTTTTAACCCCTCTCTCCTGCCTCACAGTGTACACAGAGCCAGTTTCCTTCACCGGGCTGAGCACACAGTGGCACACCCACGCAGCCACCTTAAATATTTTGGGAAGTTGATTCCAAGTACTTCGAATTAAGTAAATGTTCAACCATCTATGTCAGGAAAAGCGGCCTGGGGCTTGGTTTCATGATGTTTTTGGCTGTCATTTTTCGCAGTCTGAGGAGTAGGACAAACATTCCTCTTAGCACCCCCACTTTAACGTTCCACAGTGGAAGTTCCTGAAAACTCTCTTGGTTTTGGAAATATCCTCTGTGATCACCAGCCACTAAATTGCATCTGCCACCGAGGGCCCCAATGGGATCTGAACCGTTGTTCTTGGGAAATTCAAGCTTTGAGTGGATTTGTGTGTGTGTGTGTGTGTGTGTGTGTGTATTGTACATGTGGACAACTGTGCTTCAGGGTAAAAAAAAGCAATGGTGTATGTGTATGTGTTTTTTATGGAGGGTAGAGGAGGGTATATTTCGTTAACCCAACTGAGAAGGGTAGAACAATGTTCCAGAAGGGAGTCAATGAAATGAGTTTGCTTTAAAAAAAAAAAAAAAACCACACAACAAAAACCCAGTAGCCTGAGTCAGCCTGTGCAAGTGATTTGGGAGAGGAAGGGGAGATGATGTAATGGGTTCGGCATGTTCCCATCTTGGCCACTCAGTGCAGAGGGGCCTGGGGAGTTTGGGGAGGGTGTGTGCATGTGTGTGCAAAGTTAACGGGAGCGGGTGGGGGGTGAGGAAGAGCGGGTTGTAAAACAGGATTAATAACCCCTTGTCAGACCTTTCTCTGTTACTGTGTTTTTCAGTAATTTGGGTTTGAATGAAGGCTCTCTAGCCAATTAATGTTTATTTGTTTCTTTTGGCAAGACCCGTTGGGGGAGGAGGGTGAGATGGGTGAGTTTAAAATTTTTTGTTTTGTGTTTGCATTTTGGAAGAAGAGGCAGATAATGTGGGTCTGGGTTTTCCATGAAGGCTCCCCTGCCCCACCCCACCCCCAGCCCCAGCCCCAGCCCACCCCTTTAAGAGGCAGGAGGCAAGACATGGCCAGCTGGTGCCTTGAACTGACACAGGTGCAGAGGCTGTGGGGGGTGGGGAGCCAAGAATAATTACAGGTTTCTGAAGCATCAGGCCCCTCCTGACACAAGCGCTCGTCGCAAAAAAACTGCTCTTTATGAAAAATGAATGGTGAAACTGAACAACTGTCAGGACCATTGTTGTTATTGGGAAGCCATCACCCCTCAGAGGGGAGCCTCCTCCCGAGTCCCTGGGCTCTCATGAGTTGCTGGACGGAGCGCCCTCCTTCTCGAGTGAAGACTGGCGCTCTTATGCACAGTGATGGGTTTTGCCTGTACGGGTGTCCCGTCTGCATTTTTTCTTTCTTAAACCACACTTTCAGCCAATATCTAGGTCTTTGCTTTAGTGTAGGATGATTTTTCATTGACTATTAAGGCATGATTTATATTTTGTCCATGAAAATATAATGACCGAAACTGGGACATCTAATAAGACTTATTTTCAAGCTATAAATAACAAATGGGATTTCCTCCAGTGTATATCAAGCTACATCGAGGCTTAGTTGGGAGAAAAGGTGACAGTGGATCCCAGCATCTTAGGTGATTTGGCTGTGAAGGGCAGCGGTGTCTCTCCACCAGTCAGAAGCTGAATTTAGTCTTAATCCAGTGGCCAAGTAATAGCGAGGGACTGTTCTTAAGGCGGAGGGAGGGTAGGTGCAGCCATTGTGATCAGAGGCCAGAGCAGTAGCCTTTGAGTTGGTATGTTCTGAAAAGCAACATATGGAAAAATAGCCCTGAACCAGGATAGAAAGGCCTCTCAGGCATGGGTCCCTTTATCCCTAGTGGACACTTGATTTTAAGGGTCCAGACACTGTGAAGGAGGAAAATGCTTTTCTAAGTTGTTGGAGGTTGTGTGGGACCCTGTGCCTTCCTTCAAGGAGCAGAAGACCTGGCCCCCAACTCTGCCCAGGTTATGCGGCTTTGAAATTTGCCTTGACACTTAACTTGGATTTGAGTCGTTTGGGGGATTTCTTTCATACGCTGCAACTAAGGAATCCTTGGGAGATGAAAGGAGTATTTGAGGCTGCTTATTTCAAAGACATCACCCTCTCCCCAGGCCTTTAATCTTGTCCCCTTCCTCCCCAGCCTCCCCGAGGAAAAATATACAACAAATATTTTCTTTGTATGTTGAAAATAGCTTGAGGAGGAGGAACACTGAAGAGGTTTTCGTAGGCATTTCCCAACTTTCATGTGTGTTTAGAATTCCGCTAATTTTCACAGCGTTCTCTCAGAATTTACAGATTACTAGAGGGAAATATTTAATTTGGTTGCAGCTCCAGCAACCAGTGGATGTGAGAAACAGTGGGAAGGAATGCGGTCTTACAGTGGTCACAGTGCTGTGGTTATTCTGTGGGGCTCAGCAGTTCTGACAGTGGGGTGTCATATTGTTGTACCTCTGGGGTGTGCTATTGATGTGGTTTTTTTTAACCTAATAGCTAAAAAATGCAGTAAGAGATTTTCACTTATACCATATCCTTGCTTACCCACAATTTCTAGACAAAACTTACACTCTCCTTACCTCCCATCCTAATATTTTCTGGCGATGAAAGTCAAGAAAAAGTGAATATTAGTTAGAAAAATCACTTTCTAGGTTTTTCTTACAAGGTCGATTCTTTTCACTGGTTCATGCAACCTCTCTGCGACGAGTTCAGTTCAGTGCTGCATTCTCCTCCTCAAACCGGCTTTTGAGATATTGAAACCCAGGAAAATGGACAGAAAAATGAGGTGCTTGATGTGTGAGGTTCTCCCATAGGCTCACTGAGCTGATTAATCCTGGTGCTTCCTTCGTCTTCCTCCAACCCTGGAGAAAAATTGTGCAGAACTCCCTGGCCATGTTTTCCACTTCCTTTCCCATCTTTCAACTCTGACCTAATTTTAAAAGACTAGAAATGTGTCGGAACCATTATATCATATCATCCTTTGAAGGGAGAAAAAAAAATCACAAAGTTCCCATAAATATCAATCTTTGCAGTCCTAGAGAGTTTTTCAAGTTGGTTTCAGGAGTCAGAAGAATAAAGATTTTGCTAAAAAACGTGAAGTGTGAGTGTAGTTAATAAACTGGAAAGAATGAGTATTTTAGGAGATTGCTTTACCAAAGAAACCCAGATTACCCTACTGTCACTAGCTTGTTTTGTCACTTCAAATTTTCATTCTGGGATGTATGTGATGGTTTTAAAGCACAAAAAAGTAATTAAGCTTTAGGACACTCCCAGGAGAAAGGTAAGGGATTCTTCTCCCTGTTTCTATCCTTCAGACTCTTTGGGGACTGTGGCACCATGATTAATAGCACGTGACAAAAACACACATAATAAATGTCAGAAAGGGGCTCCCATGGGCAGCCAAGTGTAGTTCACCTGCGTGTGCAGTTACCTGCGTGTGCAGTTACCTGGGTGAGCATGCTCCCTGGGAACCGAAGTCCACCCCTTCCTTGCCGGAAGCACCAGCAGCATCATTATCATCAGCATCATCGGGTCAAGGTCTGATCTCAGAAGAAGCATGACTTTGCAGGTTTCCACAAAGGAGAACGTTGTATCTCCCCATATTTTTGCATCCATATTCTTTCCCCAATTTCTTTTATCTCTTTGTTCTTCTAACTCTTGGATCTTTTAGGTGAACGAAATAGGTAGAATGCTTGGAATGAAGGGCAGCTGGCTAAAGGGAATACAAATGACTGATAATTGATTACAAACATAGGTAGTAGTAGGTGGCATTGTATTTCACTGACTCTATTATTCCAGAAAAAAAAAATCACTAGCAAAATACAATTTCTTTTGTTTTTTTCATTCACCAACTCAAGTATAGGTGAATCCAAAGACTCCAAATAACTACTCATAATGACACAGGTACTGAGTGGTGGTGAGAATGTTGGACCAGTGGCTTTTGAGGACCCCGGACTTCAGTTTGACCCAACCAAACAGTGGGTGTAGTTACAGTGGTGGTGGTGGACAGGAGTTGTGAAGTGATTCTAGCTCATTTTTTAGAAAGTTCTTAACAACTCTACACCACTTCAAACACTTAGGTATATGTCCCATCTGAGATAGCAGAGGTCAAATTTAGCTCTAAAAGATTATTTTTATTGTCTGAGGCCTATGTGATATAGGCAATATGATCGTTGCTTTTAGGCGATCACAATCTTAATAAGCCAGACATACCACCAGTTTACAGACTCTTAGATTCATTTTGGAGATACTGTTTAATCGTGCAGGATTGAGGAGGGGTGTTTCTCAGCACTTGGCAGTCAGCATATTTTCTTAAGTCTATTTTTTCCTAGACCAGGCTTTCTGAAAGAGAGAGACTTTATGCTGAACTTTGAATGAAAGAATGATTAGTCGGAGAGAAAAATGAAAGATCGTGTCAATCATATGGACATGAAGTAAAGTAAGGAGAGAAAAATTAGGCGAGGGAAACCCTTTATCGGAGGGCTGTAGGGGAAATGGCAAAATTGCCTGGATTCATTTGCAGTCCTCACTGGCAGTTTTCATGTAAATTATGATGAGATAAGGACAGGTTGAACAAGAGCTGTTTGGTGACCTTGGCATCATCATGCCCACATATGACCAAATTTCTTATTTCTTGATCCTGTGAAGGTAACTGTCTGCTGCCAACAGCAGGGAGATTTTGATGAACTTATTTTGTGCTGCAAGACTTGGGTTATCCTGTTTTCTGTCAACGTCTGCCTTTGGAGCCTATTGAAGTAGCAGACATGGCAGTAATAGGTTTGAATTTTTTTCTTTTTTTAAACTAAGTCTTGGATTATCAATTTTAATAAGCATACTTCAACAAGAAGGCTGCGAACAGAATGGAGAGAGTATTTTAAAAGATTTCAGGGTGATTATTTTCAAAACCAAATTCAATAAACAAGATTATAGTGTGTAGCACAGGGAAATGTATACAAGATCTTTTGGTAGCTCACAGCAAAAAAAATGTCACAATGAATATATGTATGTTCATGTATAACTGAAAAATTGTGCTCTACACTGGAAATTTGACACAACATTGTAAAATGACTATAACTGAATAAAAAAAATGTTAAAAAAAAAAACAAATTCAGGTGATATTTGTTAGAAAACTAGGAGAAGCAGCAGCCATGCATTCTGAAGTTGAGATATCAGAGAGCCTTCACAGAACTCATCTGACTCATAAATAATAAGAAAGTCACTCTGCACTTGGGCACATTTCCTGCCCATTGCTGGCTGTAGTGGATTTTTAAGAAGGTGGAGGCTGATCCGGTGGGTCAGGCCTTAAGCTGTATTGTTAGGTCAGGCTGAGGGAAGCCTCATTTCTCCAAGGTGAGGTACCAAACAGCCGTGATTTATGTCATTATATTGACACCTGCCGACACCAATTTGGAGTTTGCTGGCTAGAGTGTCATTGGGACAGAGTAAATCTCTTGTTCTGGTGGACAAACAAACATTTGAATCTATATTGAAATTTGCAGTCTGCAGACATTCCTGCTTTGTTGATGGATATTTTTTTTCTCTCTCTCTCTCAGATTATTTAGATTTACAGAAAAGTTGCAAAAATAGTACATAGAGTTCCTGTATACACTTTTCTCAGCTTCCCTAATGTTACAGAATCATAGTACAGGAAATTAACATTGATACAATACCATGAACTGATCTATACACTTTATTTGAATTACATTGTTTTTTTTTTCCCACCGATATCCTTTTTCTCATCCTGGATCCAGGCTGAGATCTTTGCATTTAGTTGTCTTATCTCCTTAGTTTCCTTCTATTTGTGACAGCTTCTCAGTCTTCTTTGTTCTTTATGACCTTGATACTTTTAAAGAATTTTGGCTAGTTATTTTGTAGAATGGCCCTCAACTTGGATGATGTTTTCTCATGATTAGATTGAGGTTGTGTACTTTTGGCAAGAATGGCACAGAATAATGTCATGTCCTTTCAGCCTGTGGTGTCAGGGGAACATAATGTCAATATGCCGCTAAATTTCATCGTATGGTTAAGGTGTCACATGCCAGGTTTCCCTACTGTAAAATTATCATTTTTGTCTTTGTAATTAATAAATGTCTCATTGTTGGGGGGATACTTTGAGACTAGGCAAGTGTCTTGTTTTTCATTATACTTTCATCTATTAATTTTAACATGCATTGGTGATTCTTGCCTGTAGTCATTATTACTTTGTTATTTGACTAATGGTGATTTTCTGTTTCCAACATTCCTTCTATGTTTATTAATTATAATTTTACTATAAGGAGCAGCTGACCTATCTCCCCCATTAGTGTATTTGTTCAACCATTTGTTTATATCACTATGGATTCATAGATATTAATTTTATTCCATGGGTTAGAATTTATTATTTATTTATTATTATCATTTATTGTTTATTGTTATCATTATTTATTATTTATTTGTTATTATCGTTATTCATTTTTATTGTTCAGATTGCCTAGATTTGGGCTTTGAGAGCTCCTTCAGGTTGGCTCCTCAGTCTTCCTGACATACCTTCATCACTTTATGAGCACTTCCTTACCTTCTGGTACCACTGGTTATTCTAGGCTCAGCTTTTATTTTCTTTGCCTCAGCCTTTGAATCAACTATTTCCCCAAGGAACCCTGGTTTATCCCTATACTGGATAGTGATATTTAGAAACCGAGATCTTCGTGCCAGGCAGGCTCACTGCTACTGGGGTGACTTTGCTCGTAGACTCTTCTCCTGATTGACAGAGCTAGGAAGTACATGTATGTATACTTACACGTGTATATACACATTTATTTCTATATATACCTGTGTGTGTGTGTGTATTAAAATTTATGAGTAAATACCCTAATACTCAAATTCCAATTAAACATCATAGGCGTTTCTTAAGGGAGTTCTTACAATTATTTTTTAAGAACATTAGGGATTAACTCTTTTGCTTGGAAATAATCTAACATTGAAATCCTCCTCATCCTTGACATTTTAACTTCCAACACTCCTGATGAGTTTCTGATTGACAAAATCTTCTCTACTTAAGCTTTATCACCAGCAGATACTATTTTTTTTATTCCAGTTCAAACATAATTCTTTTTTTTTAAATTGAAGTACAGTCAGTTACAATGTGTCAATTTCTGGTGTACAGCACAGTGTCCCATTCATGCATATACATACATATATTCATTTTCATGTTCTTTTTCATTAAAGGTTATTACAAGATGTTGAGTATAGTTTCCTGTGCTATACAGAAGAAATTTTTAAAATCTATTTTTATATATAGTGGCTAACATTTGCAAATTTCAGACTCTCAAATTTAGCCCTTCCCATCCCCTTTCCCCCAGTAACCATAAAATTGTTTACTATGTCTGCAAGTCTGTTTCTGTTTTGTAGATGAGTTTATTAGTGTCCTCTTTTTTTTTCTCTTTTTTAGATTCCACATATGAGTGATATAATATGGTATTTTTCTTTCTCTTTCTGGCTTATTTCTCTTAGAATGATGATCTCTAGGTCCATCCATGTTGCTGCTAATGGCATTATTCTTTTTTATGGCTGAATAGTATTCCATCATATAAATACACCACAACTTCTTTGTCCAGTCATCTGTTGATGGACATTTAGGTTGCTTCCATGTCTTGGCTGTTGTACCAGCAGATATTTTAAGAATTGGATTTCTCAAGACAAGAATAATTGCATCATGATTTCAGAGGTCTATTCAGCACATTCTGATGGGTACTCATGCTTCTCTAACTCTCAGGTGGAATAAGAATGCCTTGTGTTAGGACTGCAAGTGATAGCCTCTCTTAAGTGATCCAGATTTTCCCACATTTTAATGATGGGAAGTATCTCCATCTTTAGATCATTAGTGTGATCCATGTACTCTGGGATGCAAACTAGGGCATACTGGGTGGGTTATTTTTTAATCCTCCCTGAAAAGTATGTATATAAATGCATTAGAATATCTGTTCCTTAAAAATCTGAATATGAAGAGATCTGAGCTTACTAACAATCACAATTTCTTAGTGACTTTTGAATCTTTGAGCTAGAAACTATGTAAGAGCACGTGGTGTACGAAAGCTTTGTCCATAGACACTGGTGACTGTGGGTAAGAAATAGTCCTTGTGTGTGAGGCAGGGAACTGCCTCAAGGACCTCTTGTAACCCCATGATTCAGCTGACTTCTACCTGAAACATATCTGTGTCTCAGAAGTCTGGTGCTGCTCTGTAAGCAAAGCTCAAGGAGCATTACAGTTGTATTCCAGAACACGTATTAGTGGTCATTTCTAGGATTGCTAGCCTCAGCCTAGTCCAGGTTAGGGTCATCAGATGGCCTTTGAGGAGTGGAGTAGAACAGAATGTTCAAAATAACAGTGTAAAGTTGATTTGATAGACATTGTGTACCTGTTGGGTGGCAGACACTGTGCTTGGTAGATGATGGTTTAAAAAGGGAAGGGGAGGTTTAAGGGAGGTTTCAGGGGTGATATCTTATAAAATTCAGAAGTGAATTGATTGGAGCTAAGACCGAGGGTTTCAATATTGGAAAGAAGTAAAGGGTAATTTCTAGCATTGAGATGGAAAAGGAAAGGGAAAATCTTTGAAACATGGAATTCAGAAAAGGGGCAAATAAGGATAAGGTAGATTTCTAGATCTGAGAAGGTGGTAATGTTGGTTTTGAATTTAAAGTGGTGAGAAGCTTCTCAGCAAGAGCTATTATTTAATCAATAAGTAAATAGAATCAAAGTTACTTTTCCAATAAGCTTTCCTTGATTAATACCTCCATGTTATGTAGAATTCATTGTCCACTCATCCCCCAGGAACTTATCAACATACTTTATTATTATGTTATTTAGTATCACCTGCTTGTAAATTCATGTAATTTTTAGCTTGTAATTGTTTATTCTGCACCTACATCACATGAATCTATTTCTGTGGCTTCTCCTTCTAACACATAGAAAGCCTTGCACCTTGCTGTGAGCACAGTAGTTGAATGAACTGAGTGCTGAATGAAGATTGGAACCATTCATTAGTTTATACTGTTGAAAATCAACAGTGAGACCCAAAGGTGATTCATCGTTAAAAATCTGCTTTTCTTATTCAGGAATGCAGGGTTTTACCAGAAGGCTGAGTAAAAACCAATCTTTTGAAATGTCACCAAAATAAAATCCTTGACAGATACAACACAACTAGGTATATCATTAAAATATATTCTTCACAGCATAAAAGCCTAGAATCAGAACACTGGTTGAAAACGTAGAAGCTCTACGGAGGCAGTAAATTAGGAGCTAGTCACATTTTAAACTTGCCATCAGTGTTTCTTTGTTGAAGCCCAGAAGTTAGAGCAAATTGAATGGATGGCATGAGTTAGCATCGTGATTTTCTACCGAATTCTGGAAGAGTAGGATTTTAAATGAGAAGAGCTTTTAGATTACAAACTTAAATATCTGCTTTTTTGTAAAAGCACTTCCACCATCTTACAAAGACTTCTGAGCACCATGGATGAAGATTTGTTGAAACTCTAAACTTTTTGGGTTTTCTTCCCCTCATTTCTTTACCAGGGAAGAACTTTATATTGAAATAGATTGCATCTTATCTTTACCAATTCAGGTAGCTGTGTCTGAACTTATTTTTATCACATAGTCAGAGATGTTAAACTATTGTGATGGGACTCACGCTCCTTGCCCCACAAGGAGTAGCAACTGTATTCTGAATAACTTTCCATAAACAACAGGGGTTTTGTCTTGTGCATCAAAGGTTTTATAAGAGGCGTTCTTTAGAACAATGTCCATCCCTACTGGTTAGGGAATCCATTCCCAGGGCAGGACTTGCTGTTGGCTGAAGTCACATCTTAGTTTGGGTGGGCATCGTTTATGCTTTCAGAGCGAGTTGGAAAATTGACTTATTTTCGTGACTTGCAAAAAGTCTTTTTGAAAAGTGAAGTTGGACTGTGGGGAGTCCTATCTTGATATGGAAGCCTTGTCTGATTCTATTTGCTTCTTGCTTTCATGGGAACTCCTAGGGAGGCTCCGAGCATCTCACCTGCTGAACTGAATAGTGGGGCATGAGATCATTTTAACATCGAATGTTCTCAGGGAACTTGATGGTGTGAGATAGCCCTTCTGGGTTTCCAGTTCCCCATCAATTATAATAGTTGAGCTCATATGTGACCCTTATGAACCCATCAGAAGTGTCCAGGGAGAAAATAACAAGGTCAGCCCTTTCAACATGAGAATTTCAGATATGAGCCATGAAATGTTCTCTGTTCCTTCCTGTGTCTTCCTCTGCCTGTCAGCATGTGGTCCCGTGGTGTTCTCTGCCTCTGATGGCTGTTTCTCTCCCTCTCTCCTTCCCCTCTGCAGACATGCCTTGAATTGGAACGCTACCTACAGACGGAGCCTAGGAGGATCTCGGAGACCTTCGGGGAGGACTTGGACTGCTTCCTGCACGCTTCTTCTCCCCCGTGCATCGAGGAGAGCTTCCGGCACTTAGACCCCCTGCTGCTCCCAGTGGAAGCGACCATCTGCGAGAAGAGCTCAGCAGTGGACATTTTGCTCTCTCGGGACAAGTTGCTATCTGAGACCTGCCTCAGCCTCCAGCCGACCAGCTCTTCTCTAGACAGCTACACGGCCGTCAACCAGGCCCAGCTCAACGCAGTGACCTCATTAACGCCCCCATCGTCCCCTGAGCTCAGCCGCCATCTGGTCAAAACCTCACAGACTCTCTCAGCCGTGGATGGCACGGTGACGTTGAAACTGGTGGCCAAGAAGGCCGCACTCAGCTCAGTAAAGGTGGGAGGGGTGGCAACAGCAGCGGCAGCCGTGACGGCAGCTGGGACAGTTAAGAGTGGACAGAGCGACAGTGAACAAGGAGGGGTAGGGGCTGAGGCATGCCCCGAAAACAAGAAGAGGGTTCACCGCTGTCAGTTTAACGGGTGCCGAAAAGTTTATACAAAAAGCTCCCACTTAAAGGCCCACCAGAGGACTCACACAGGTAGTGGTACAAGTTGGCCGCACGTGGTTTCTTCCTTTTCCTCCTTTAGCCTCATGGTGGGAAGGGCTTCTCTCTGTTCCCAGAAGGGGCTTCCATGCCCACTAGGAGGTGTAGAGAGGCAGGAGGGCCTGGGGGGGGAAGCAGGGTGACTCCCTCGTTACCTTAAGGTCTCCAGATGTCCCGAGCACAGGACATGGGTTTGTCACTCGCTGTCTCAGAGATACATTCAGGGGCCATGCCAACCACAGTGTAGAATCAAATACTCTTAAGGATGCCTGAACAGGGGCGCTGGAGGTGTGAGTCCCAGACGTACGTGACAGATGTGCTTGTCACTTTCCTGACACTTTTCATTGTGTTCAGGAGTGTAATTCTGCAGTTTTGATCAATGCTGGAATCTGAGGAGGTATATTTGAAAGAATTCACGGTTGAACAAGGTAGCCAGGGTGTCTCTATTCACTCTTTTTCCAGCATCCCTGATTTTTCATCAAAGTCACCAACAGCAGGAGGGTTTCAGAGTTCATTAGATGTGATCATTCTATAATTAATTGGCATCTCCTCTTTTGCATTGTTCTCTGGCGCGTGCTTTATGGAGAGATGGAAGAATTGCTTTTTAATGAGCTTGTTACTGAGAAGTTGCTAAAGTGATTACATTGCTATGTGTGTGGTAAAGGCGGTGGGGACCGATGGGGACTGGATATTTTACTCAGGACTTCTGTGGTGACTCCCAGGAATCACATCAATCTTGGGAGCTATGGGATCATTTGGAAGAGTGGGGTTTGCAGAGAAAAGAGTGAAATTGGCATTTTCCTTGAATCTGGTCTTTGTTCTCTGTTTTGAGGCAGAAGCTGAGGGCTGGTGTCTCTTCTTGGGGTTAACATTGCAGGAGCAATTACTGTCATTAGTGGTTTTTAAATGAGTCCCCGACAGCGTGTTGCCGGTATAGTTTTTTGCATACTGCGTGCACAAGGCAAGCTGAACGGGGGGAAGCTCTGGAAGTGTAAGCAGCAGAAGCAGTGTTGTCAGGAAGAAATGGGTGATTGGATCTGAGCTAGGAGACGTGTCTGTGAGAGGGCTCACTGCTCGTCTTCCTGGTGCTCTGCAGTGGTTTGTGGACTGAGCCATCAAACACATGTGCAAAGTTGATTGGCTGGAAAATTGGGAGAACCTGGGTTCTAGTTCTAACACTGTTACTAACTGCTTTGTGACCTTGAGTGCATCCCTGGACCTCACTGGACCTCATATTTCACATCTGCCAGACAATCATAAGGCCCCTCTCAGCTCTAAGATTCTGGAGGAGGAGAGGGTGTGACATGTCTTTGTGCAGGACAGAGGAGCTTTCCTGAGGCAGGAGTGTGTAATGTGTGCCTAGGCGCAGTCACCACCTTGGACTTTGGAGGGACTGTCATGGGAAGACGAGAGCAGACGATGCGTCCTCACAGCACAGGACTCGGGCGTGTTCTTCTCGAATTCCGAACTCGCTTTTCCACAGGGCCCTTGCTTGGCTCATGGGAAGGTCTGTACCATAACTTTCGAACCTGTGGCTCAGGCACAGATTGCACTCGTGGTTCCCACGGGAGTTTGGGATCGATTCCTCCAGTCCACAGACATCAAGGCAAAGCCTTCCTGCTGTTGTCAGCTTTTTTTTTTTCTCTCTGATACTGTCCTGAAGGTTATTTTTATGTATATTTCTTTCTTTCTTTCTCAAGTCAGTGGGTAAAGTAAGGGAAAGATTGCACTACTCCCAGCTTCAGCCATGACTCATCTCCCCCTCCCCCCGGATACGAAGGCAGGATGAGGGGAGAGGGTGGAGTTCTGTTGCGGGTGTGGAATTCACATTATGAGCACATTTCTGAATGACCGACATGAAGACAGACTACGTCCTGCCTAGTATGGAGCCTGGACAGCTCTGGAGGGGCAGAGATTCCTCTCTGGGGGGTTCCAGAGCACTTTCTTCTTTTTCTTATCCCCTCTTTCCAACGGATGCGTTAGAGGGATAACTCTTAGCAGTGACACATTATTTGCTTTGTTTTTTGGGCATTGTTCAGAGCGATTATCAAGGTGGAGCTCATTATGTTTCCCAGCACCTGCAACCACTTGCCTTATAGTGGATTAAAGTGGAAAGACTCCTCCCCGTGGGGAATTTACCCCAGAAGGCACCATGCATTATTAGAAAGGCAGGACTGTAGAGTGGTTAAGAACAGGGCTTTGCAGTCAGGTTGACTTGGGTGTGAATTCTGGCCCTGCCACTTCCTAGATTTATGAATTGGAAAAGTGATTTATCTTCCCTGAGCCTCGGTTTCCTCATCTGTAAAACAGGGATAATTGTGTTTGCCTCCTAGCTTGTTTTGAAGATTAAATGAGTAAATATATGTAAAATACTTGGCAGATGGTAAGAGCTTATTAAAGATGGTAATAGGGTTGGTTGTAGTTGTGACTACTGCTGATGATAGATTAGTGATGATTTTGTGAAAAGAGCTTTATATAAACTAGAAATAAACCACTTAAAGTTAAATATCACCAAAAAGGAAGAAGCTTTTTCCTCCTCACTTCCATAATTTCAGTGTGGGGGTGATGATGCGTGGACACTAGTCGTGGAGGGTGAAATTGGACGTGCAGCTGTTGGACCAGTGCAGTTGGCAATAATGTAGAGCATGGCTTTCCTAAAACATCACAGGCAGCAATCGCCTTGCACCCTCCGGAAGCATTTTGTCAGTAAAGCCTCTGCAGAGGCAAGCATGGAGGGAAAAGTAGGTGCTATAAGAAAAAGAAATAGACAGGAGGAGAAGTAGAGGTGGAGATAGAGGATGTGGAGAGGGAATATGAATTAATTTGGATTAAATGGATAAGAATCAGGAGTACTTATTTGGAATTAGTGTGAAGGGGGCACATGGGGAACTGAAAACAAAGGTGATAATTTATGTGATGTGGATGAACTAAGAATAATGAAAAAAGCATGAAGGATGGAATCAAATTAAGTGCAGACATAGCAAGGAAGTGGACTAGTAAAAGCTTAAAGGCAAAGGTAAATGGTGATGGGAGTTCAGGTTGGAGACGAGTCTTCTGATAGAAGTGAGTGGAGTGGGGAGAGCCACTGACCAAATGCTGAGAAGAAGTTTAAAAACATGGGCTCCGGTTGGATTCAGGCAAGCTGTTTTAACACAGAGCTCACTTTAATTCAGTGAAAATATTTTCTTATCTTTCAGCAGAGGAAGTGTTTTGGGACATTAAAAAAAGAGAGAGAGGGAGAGAGAAAGACAGAAAACCATCCAGGAGAAAGAAGGGAAATATTGGCGCTTTGTTCTCTAGAGTTATATATATGCTCTATCTCTTCTATATGGTAATATGTTGAAAAAGAGACACACTTGCAAAAATGAAATAAAATAAAATGTGTGGGTCTCTGTCTATGCATAAAGAAAGACAGTATGTTGTTGGTAACATGGATTTGCTTGCATTGAAGAATTTTTAAAAGTGTTATTCGCTTAATCTTTATATAGATAGAATTTACGGAGCTGGAAAAGATATGCGTCGTCTTCTTCTTCTTCTTCTTTTTTTTCCCCCTTCTGTGGCTGTGTTTTGAGGATGCTGAATCCCTCAAACTTTTTGCCCTGGAGGATGTTAGGCAATGAGGTGATTTTTCTTTTTTTCAGGTAGCAGATGTTCAAGTTGGTAGCGAGGACACAAATACTGGTTGCCCAAGGAGGTGAAGTGAGGGATGGGGGAACCATGTAGGGGGGCGGGCAGAAGATGAGGCAGGGACTGGGACAAAGGGAATACTGTGAAGTAGCAGAATCTTAGTGAAAGGAAGCATATAAAAATGGACATATGGTTTATTCATTGGGAAGAGCACTTAGTGCTGGCAGGAGTTTAAAAATGTCCTTTAGCAGCCAAGCCATTACAGACCTTTCTCTCCCACTCTATTTTCTGGTCTTTGTATAATATATTTTTCTTTCTCAATAATTCAACTATTATGTTCATAGTTTTCTTCATCTTCTTGGAGACAGCTAAATAACCGTTATAGTTTGATGCAGGGGAATCCCTCACTTCCAGTTTTCATTTCTTTTTTTTTTTAATCTCTTGATTATGCTTATTTTCAGCAAAAATCATTCTGTTAAAACGTTAGTCATTTCTATTCAAAAAGAGAAAAAAATAATTTTCCACAATTCTTCTTAATCACTTCTGAGGAAAAAAAAAAAAAAAAGCTTGTGATCCAAATAGTGCTTTGTGTTAAGTGAGCAGACTTTTCTAATACGGAAATTCATATAAAAGCGGATCCATATTTACACTGTTAAAAGTGAGTCATGTTGGTAAAGTCAGGACAAAGGCCAGCAGTGAAATCTCTGGTTGTTGGTCACGGAAGAGGGAGAAGAGAGGCCATGTTCTCTCTTGTGCTACTTGGAGGGCTCTGTCTGTTGACTGCAATTGCTTTACCCTAATCCATGGGTGGTGATGAGGACATTCTAGATTTTGCACTGAAGGATGTAAAGGTATGCTTTTTAGGTGAGAAGATAAAACGAGTGTGCAGTTCACTTAGCATTTTATATCTGCTTTGGGGCAAGTCATTATGAATCAAGATGTGGCAAAATATCTTATAGTTTAATTAGGATTTAGGGAAATGGTTTGTTTTTAAATGGGAAGGTGGCTAAAAAATGTTACAAACAAAAAGATGAGTGTAGTGTTTAAGAGACAAACAAAAGTGTTTATTTTATACATGTAATGAAATTTCTTTAAAGTTTGAAATATAATTTACTTATTCAACAAATACTTATAAAGCACTTGCTACATGCCAGGCTATGTTCAGAGTGTTAAGAAACAAAATTCAACTGAGTAAATTTTAAAGATCATATTGGCTTTATTCAATGGTTCATCAGCTGGGCAGCATCCCATCCAGCAAATAGGGAAGAACTCTGAAGTGCTGTACACAATGAAAGACTTTTATAGGCAGAAGAGGTCAGGACAGGGAAGTTATAGCAGCAAAGAGCTGATTGTGGCAAATGTCATCTTCCTTTAGGGGATGACAAGGGGTCTGTCAGGCAGATTACCTTACTAGTGCTGACCAGATAATTCCAGGTTGATTGGTTTAAGATTCCATCCTGGGGGAGGCTGAAACTATATAGATTCCATCCTGGGGGAGGCTGAAACTATATAAGGTATTAAGTTTCAGTTTGGTGAAGTGGGGCTTAGCACAAATGACTCCATTTTGGGCCAGTTGTCTTTTTTTTTTTTTTTTAAACAATTCTCTTTTGATGAGACTCTTAGCCTGAGAGATGTGATCAAAATTTAAGGCGTTAGCACTACTCCCAGCTACTATTCTGAAGTTCTTGCAGTTTTTGCTAATTCCCTGAGTGCTATTCACAGGTCATGATTTAAGGTTCACACCTTTTAAGTTGGTCATTCTCTTTTTTTCTGGTCAGTTTGACTTGAGGTCTCCAGAGTTTGTCCAGGACCAAATGTCAGGTGGAGCTTTCTTCAGCTGTGAAATGTGTACCCAGGGTTTAATGCCTTCTAGTTTTGCAGCAGTGTCAGTTGTCAG
Organism: Camelus ferus; assembly: GCF_009834535.1. Classification (NCBI taxonomy): domain Eukaryota; kingdom Metazoa; phylum Chordata; class Mammalia; order Artiodactyla; family Camelidae; genus Camelus; species Camelus ferus. Next base: position 66,083,280 of record NC_045700.1, read on the forward strand.
GAGCACTTGATAAGGTCCTTTTCGTAAGTCTTGCTTTTGCAAAAAAACAAACAAACAGTAACTGTCTGTAAATTACAAAATATTTTAAAATTCCCATTGTTAAAAATCTGGTGAGAACTTGCTAAGGAAATGTATTTATTTCTGCGATATAAAACATTTTAAGATAGTACCTGGAGTCATGACTGATAACATTAACCAGAACATATAAGATTTCCAAGCATTTCATACAATTTCTGGAACACTTATGCTATACACCTATAGAAGGCTTAGTATTACGTATTTGACGGTGCTTCCCAGTGTAAACATATCAAATAAGCCTAATTAGTTTAACATCTCTTATTTTATAAGGAGCGAGAACAGATCTCTTGAGATGTTCAAGGGGCCCTCTGGAAAATCCCCAAGATAGTTTGAGGTCAAAAAACTTCATTTAGAATCTGATTTGGGGGAAATTTGTCAAAAATATCCATTTAACCAAAGTGACAGTAGATTCTGTTACAGGCAAATGTAGAAGGTTACATAGTTGTAAGCAAAACTTAGCTCTTTTAATATTGAGAAGGTCGGGTTTTCCTAAGTAGTCAAAGATCTGATAAAGATAATGTTAAGTACAGTAAGTTATTTTGGTAAGACACAAAATCTTCACTGTCCAGGCAGATTACTTAAAAAATTAGGAAAATTTCACAATCTGTTTTCAAAAAAGATTTACCAAAAGTCCAATAAAACCTTGTCATTTTACCAGAGAACACCAAATTCTAATTTTGTACCAGTGTACTTTTGCTATTAAAACTCATTTTTTTAACTTAAATAAATTCATTCTGATCTTAGCCGGGCTGATAACACACACAATTTGTTTCCTAAGATTCTTTTGCCACAGACTTTCTACAGTTTTGCCCCCTGTTTTTTTTCCTCTTTCTCATTCTGGAGCAATCAGTCATTTTACTTTCCTTATCTTTTTCATGCACAGTCGTTTTCCTTCATCCTTATTTTTTCTAAGTAGTTTTAATTACATATATTGATTAAAACAAGACTTAGAATCCTTAATTCATAGTGAAAACTAAGAAGTAAAAAATTGTGAACTGTCTCTTATACTGGCATTCTGTGGACTGGCAAATTTATAAGTACAATTCATAATTTCTAGAAGTATATTCTTCCTCATAATAAGTTTTCCAATGTGGCAAAAAAAAAACCCAAACCATGTTTATTAGTAAGTCCAAATATCTTAAGATTCTCTAGGCAAAAGTAGATAAACCTATGTTCAGGACTAATGTTCTGGTATTTTGTTTGGAAATGATTGAGATATTCAGTGACTATCCATCATCAAATTTAACTTAGCAAAACTCTAAGGTTTCAAGCTACCAAAAAGATTTAAGGAAACTATTTTAGTAGACATACCATAAATCATAGTTATTGCTGGAAAGTGGAAACTCTTATCCCACTTACATCTATTTAAATCATTTGTTCTTAACAGTTATGTTTAGATTACTCATGAAAATTTTATCATCTCAAGCTATTTTTCTTGCTGAAAAATTTTGTAACAGAGAAAACATGAATTTATTTGGCTAGTAAACCCAGGTAGAATAAAAGTTGTATGTTTGCATTACTTTTAATGTCAATGACTCTGGAGACATGTCTATTTTGATTAAACCAACAAACTTAAACTAACTTTTATTTACTGAAGATTACCCTAGGTCACGTGAACTTGAAAAACATTTGGGTTAGTTTTCATATTTCTGAGACTATACTTCATTTATGTAGCATTTGTTTGTTTTTAAGCCAATTAAATAGAGCTCTTTACAGATTAATTTTAGCAATACTCTCCAGAGGTAGAGTGTTGCACACATCTGCAACACATACACAGTTGATCCTTGAACAATGTGGGCTTTAGGGTGCCAACCCTCTGCATAGCCAAAAGTCTGTGTGTGACTTATAATCAGCCTTCTGTATACAGGGTTCCTCTATATTTGCAGTTCAACCAACTGCAGATCATGTAGTATTGTAATCAATATTGGAAAAAACCTGCATATAAGTGGATCCGTGCAGTTCAAATCTGTGTTGTTCAAGGGTCAGCTGTGTATATAGACACACATAAACATACAGACAGATACAGAGGCCTTATAGCTTCCATTCTCAAATTTTAGCTACAAATCAGGTACAATAATACAAAACTCATTTATAAAATAAGCTGGATCCAAATTGTGTTCTTGGTAGATGGATAAGTTAAGGCTCAGATGGCTAAAGCTTTTTACTAATATTTGTGGACAAGACACTTAAGATTTTTCACTTGTCTAAGTTCCAAATAACTTCCCCCCACCTTTTTTCTCTTCTAATAAGAACTACCTCCCTGGGATTTGCACTTCCAAGAGATGGCCTAGATAAGGTTTCCTGGAGAAGGCCAGGTAGAACATTTACATCTCAAGGGCACAGGGAAAGAAGGCAAGTTACTTCAAGAAGGACTCTTGTTTCCTAAGGCCAGAATTTTTATAATAACAAGACTTTTGAGATGAATAGGGGAGCTTTGGGGATTGGACTTTGAGTTGTTTCTAGAACTGTATTTCTGGTTTTGCAAAAAATTTTAAGATACTGACAATTGCTTTTAATTCCTCAAAGAAGTGGGTTGTAGCCTAAATGATGTCAAGGGTTGATTTGCTCATCCAACCACATTATCTTCAATTTGCTTTTTTATACTGGGGAAAGGATTTCCAACTAAGATGAAAATGAAAAAATTTCTATGTTCTGGATTTAGAGCTGTTTGTCTTTGGAATGTTTTAGTAGATCCTTCCGCAAAGGCATCAGAATGTTTTTTGTTTGTTTGTTTTTTAACCCCTTTCTGGGTAGTTTCCTTTTATCTTAGGGGAGAAGGTTTAAAAAAATTTTTTTTTCTGTCAGGCTGTGAATACCAGCTTCCAGTCTGGCAGACTTCTGATCACAAAACTACCTAAAAATTATTTCAAATATCTTGTCATATTTCAGCTAAAACAAAGGATAAATATAAATAAATAATTTTTTAAAAAAATTCTGGCAGAATTGAACAAGCCTGTGGACTCAAACAGTGTCTCCAAAGAGGGTACAAAAGATATTACTTACCCAAGATTCAGAGCCCCTCCCAAAGATAGCCCCCCCCACAAAAACACCACTTAGATAATTCCTCTGAGAGCTGGCCATAGGCCTTCCCTGCAAATGGAATTCAACCCACATTTCTGTCCATCCACCTAGCTGTGAATGGGCTATAATCTACATTTCTGCCAAGTCATATTTTGGGGCTCCCGAGCTGACTGTGTTAAGAATTCTTATCCTTCTCTGCCTTCTGCTGGTTTTCCCAGGATCCCATCTGCAGGCACTAGTATCTGCTAAAATTTGACAAGTTTTTTCCATTAATTCTAATGTAATTTTTCCTGTTTAAGGAAATAATGTAGAGTTTACCAGAAAATCCTTCAGAGTGCTGTCAATCCTGGGAGGGGTGCATATGAGGGCTTTCCTTTGAGGGTAGACATAGGGGTGTCTGTAAGGTCACTAACGTGGCAGACTTTTGTTTACAGTCATGCAGTCGCTTTACAGTGGAAAGGCAATTCAGACAGAAGATTGGTAGAATGATACTCAAGTAAAGGAGGGTGGAGGGGAGAAGTGAGTTGTGCCCATCAGATGGTCTTTAGTTTTAGGTACCTCTTGAGTCTTTAATTTTCATTAGCTTTTTGTAACAAATCTTTCAGTGAAGGTATTTTGGAACTTGGGAGCTTTTGGAGCCTTCTGCCAATTGTAATAGGTATCCCATTCTGTTCCATTTGGGAACCCTTGCTTTAAAGCACACTTCTTAAACGATCATGTCTAATTGAAGCATTCACCGTAATGGCCATTGTCATTCTAGGTTGTCTTTGGTGAGATTTTGCTGTTGTTGTAGATGTTTATAGCTTCTGGGACCATAGTTCTTAGACATAAAATAAGCAGGTGTAGCAGAAGGTGTTTCACTCAATTCTTTGAGAGTTAAGGCTCTTTCTTTCTTTTTTTTTTAGTTAAGCCTTAGGTCTCTTGGAGCCAAAATTAATACTTGTGAGGGATATGGCTCTGGGTTGGGGATTGTGTGGTGTTTTATAACATACCTTGTTGTGTGGTAGTTAAGAATTCTTGAGATTGGTGGGTAACCTGGTATTAGTATGACCCGATTGGTGACTGGTTTATCCTAACACAGGAGTCTTTTGAGTTGGGTGACAAGTGCTCTAACAGCTTTTAAGTGCTCAATCATACCCATCAATTTTGTGGCTTTTGGCTTCTGAGATTCCCATTAGCAATAGTCTTTATCTCATATCCACATTAAATACTAGCAGTAACCAAAGAAATGTTACCAGACTGGCCAAGACAAGGCTTTAGATGCACACCACCAGCTGTTCCCAGTGTGGAACTATAGACTAAACCAACAAACCCTAGCAAATGGGAACTGCGAACTAACCAAGCACTAAGGATTGGCACTCTGTCAGAGCCTCCTGTCAGTCTCGACTGACCCATTAACTCTGGACTTGAAAGCCAATTAGATTGGGAGCTCAGTGCAAAGAGAGTAGAACTCAGAACTGAGAGGAACATACCCATAGCCCTTGGAAATGATGAGAAAGACAAAGAACTCAAAGGGTTTGCAGGTAACAGTGCCTGTGTTCTCGTTCTCTCTGAAGCTGTCAGAGGTTTCCTTTGGATCCCACCACTGCCCCCAAATCTGTTGAAAAAAACAAAATTCAACTGAGTAAATTTTAATGATCTTATTGGCTTTTATTCAGTGAGTCATGAATAGGGCAGCATCCCATCCAGCAAACAGAAAAGAACTCGGAAGTGCTGTATGAAATGAAAGACTTGTGTAGGCAGAAGAGGGCGGGACAGGGAAGTCACACCAGCAAAGAGCTGATTGTGGCGAACATCACCTTCCTTTAGGGGATGGCAGGGCTCCGTCAGGCCGGTTACTTCACTAGTGCTGACCGGGTAGTTCCAGATTGACTGGTTTAAGCTTTCATTCTTGGAGGAGGCTGAAACTGTAATTAAGTTAGGTATTAAGTCTTGGTTTGATGATGTGGGGCTTAGCACAAATGACTCCATTTTGGGCCTGTTGTCTCTTTTCTAACAAAAATCTTTTTACAAACATTAACCCTTTAAACCATATTAATGAAATGACTTAGGTACTGTTATTTCAGAGATGAGGAAAATGAGACCAGGAGAGGTCTAGTAACTTGCTCAATGTCACATAGCTCCCAGGTGTCTGGGCCAGGATTTGAACAAAACAGTATTGCTCCAGTCTGAGCTCTTAACTTCTATGCTGACTCATTGGGGAAAGAAGTCATACAGATATTTTTCTTCATAACCCATTATTAAGGGGAAATGAGAAACTTATACTTTAAATACAAATTGACAATGAAAACTACTTTAAGTGTCTTCTAAACAGATAAAAACTGGGAGGATCCTTAAATATCGTGCCTCATCAAGTGACTAAGAGTCAGAACAAGGAAATTAGGAAGGAATGGTCTTCCGTTTCCAGGCCCATTATTGTTACTGCAGTCGTTACTATTATTATGGTCATTACTATTAACCCATTTTTTTAAACCTCAGAATTAAAGACAAGCTTTCTTATCACATTCGCAGTTCACTCATTAAAATGACAGATGTTAATACTCTATCCGTACGGAATAATAAAAATAAGGATTATCACATATAGAGGAAACTAAGGACCAAAAATGTAAAAATGTCTTAGCCCAAGTTATACAACCTGCCATTGGCAGAATTAAAATTTGTCCCTTGTCTCCTGTCTCTGAGGCTTGCATTCTGTTGTAGATCATCTTGCTTCTTATTTACTTTGTTCATTCAGTCATCCTACAGACAGGTGTTAAGTGTCCATAGGTATCAGATGCCATGCCGCAGAGTGACCAGCAGTTACGGAAGGGCCGTGCAGGTAAGGAGTGCTGAAGAGAGGCAGGGCATTACACGAGAGCAGGGCTCCTGTCAGTGGTCAGAGCAGCATGGCTAATTCCGAGATACAAAGTTGCTTTTCTCTTTCTGGAAAGGGTGTTTTTCATTGATGCTGTTTATCTCTTAAAATGATGCCAATGTGATAACACACTAATTTATATAAATAGAAGCTCTAATTCAAGGTCAGGCATATCAGCAGGATAAAATTAAATACCTCAGTCTGGAACTGTAGGGGGCCCATCGACCATTTTCAACCTCTTCAGCTCCATAGATAAGAATTCTTTGAATTTATACAATAGCAACTGAAATAGGGCAATTTTAAGACATTAAAGGGCCTTTAATATGCTGAGACACATGGCTGCTAATGAAGTTTATCCATGTGTTGAGGCAGAAACTCATTAAACCCCTATTATGGGATGGAAACTAGCATAAGGGTTAACTGTTCAGTTCACAAGGTGGAGAGAGTTTAATAGGAGGGTTTGATAGTTGGGATTTAGCATATTCAAGGGTTTAAGAGAAAGAGTTTGAAAAGAAGGGATGTGAATGAGGTGGTGAAAAACAATTGAATGAATTTTCTAATTCAGAAAAATCTTAGAGCTTCACCACATGATAATTTAGCCATGTGCTAGCTCTTAACATTTATGAAGAAAAATTTAGGTAAACATATATTGAGTAGAATGGCTTAAACTCAGCACATACACAGCAAACACATTTATTTTATTATTATAAAATGGTAATAAATGTAAGCTTTGTGGGATGCCTGTTCCAAATGTCCTTTTAATGGATAATCAGTAGTCACAAAGTAAATAAATGTATTAAAATAAGAATTGAGGAGAAAAAACTATGAAATTAATAAGTATTTCACTCTAAACAATATATATTGAATACCCGCTATACTAGACACTATTCGTTACCCCATCTCTGAAAACTTCATTTTTTGATGCAAAAGCCTGTATATGGCTTCATAAAGTCATTGTATTTAGAACCTGGTTTCAAAAGAGAATAGAGCATGGATTGGAGAAGGGAGAACGGAAGAGGGAAGAGAAAAGAGGAATCTCATTTCAGAAAAGGCAGTGGAAGTAATAGAATTTTATAAATTCTAAGACTTAAAGGTTAGGCCAGCTCTGTTTGATAGAAAAGAGAAAAAGAGGGTCATGAGAAGTCTGCAGATGAAGGAATGACATTGGGAAGGCCAAGTGTGAACTTAAAAAAAAATACTTTCCGTTAATAAATAATGTATAGAAGCTGTTTCTACTATAGTAAGAATGTTAATAACCATGATCATCATGGTTATCCTGTATATATTATATTGGGAGGTTGGAGGAAGGTTAATCGAGATTTTATTTAAAAATGCATGCAAAGATGATATTATAAGAATTAATTGGTAGTAGGCAATACTTTCCTTATGTCTCTTGAAGTTGAAATAGTGATGGAGTGATTCTGTTTGAATCAGGAAAAAAAAAGAGTTTAAGAAGATCATGTGTAATAAAACAACCCCCTCCTTTAAAAACTTTGGAATAATCCCTTTGAAAAAATCAGTTAAAATATAAGGACGGATGAAAAAAATGTTTGTAAAATGATGTATCTTTCTTTGAAAAATACTCAGTTTGAGTTTAGTAGAAAATATAGTTGAAACCTTGAAAATGGATCATGAGGAAACAAACTTTTCATGTGAAGAAGTTAATTCTGATAAACAAATGGAACTCTTTAGGAATCCAGCCTACCATGGGCATTTGTGTAATGGGACTCAAAGCCAGGGTATTCAAGTACCAAATGGAGAGAGTCTGGCCCTTTTCAACCAGGCAGTGTCACTTTGTCCCCACCCTAATGGAGGTGAACTGGATGGCCTTGGACAAACCTGCTTCCTAAAAATCTCAGTTCCTTCCTTCTTCATGCCCTACCGAAGAACCTCATACTTGATGCTGTCCTGTACTGAGTCACTTCCTGCCTTTTCAGCCTTCCTTCACCCTCCTTTACATCAGAAAGGATCTGGTAGCAATATAATGTTGATTGGTGAATTACATATCCATCAACCAGTGTAAAACCCTGATGTCTTCTATTATTTTTTTTAGCCTTCAATTATGGGAGACTGTTAATGGAATTTCAGGAATCTGCAGGCAAGTAGAGAGACAAGATGTGTAGGAAGCTGGAGCAGCATTTTCCACCTCCCACTCTTTCCCCCTCCCCTGCTACTGGATTTTCTACATTTTCTAAGAGTAGCCTATTTTCAACCATTTAAAAAAGTAATGTATTGACAGGACAGTTACTAAGCTAAATGTTAATAGAAGCAAGACCATTCAAAATAATCAAAAGTCAGTCTCTTTTTAATGTGCTTGTTATTTGGCCAACCAGTGACAGAGTCGCTCCCCATTCCTGCAGTGTCCCCATGTTTGGTTGCCAGTGTTAGGACTTGACTGGCTTATATAATGGAGGTCAATCCATTCAAATTATTTAAAAGTGTCTGCAGAGAGAATAAGCTTTCTGTCCCATATTTCTGTTCACCTTGCCTCCTCCTTTACCATCTGTGCTTATTGAGGTAGGTGAATTGGGGACTGACTCAGGATCGGACCCAGTAAGTTTTTAGGGATGGAAGACCAGGGTGCCCCATTACTAGTTCCTTGTGTAGCCTAGGTCCAGCTTTGTCTTAAACCAGGCCTGCTTGGCAGACATTCTTCCTTTTTGGACCATGCATCTTTTCCTTTCTTCCATTCAAAAGCTGTGTGCATTCATATTAGACTCCTTTTATTTTGTTTGCAAAATAAAATGCATTTGTACTTTAAAACTCATTTTATATAATAAACCACTTGTCTGGTATCAGCAGCAAATACTTCCAGCTTATTTTGTTGTTTCTGCTTTCAGAATGTGTCCTCTTAACATTACTGTAATTGACATTGAATTTATAGAATTCAGTAAAGTAAAACAGTATTATACATACTGTTTTCAAGCAAACAATGTAAAATTTTTTAAAAATCCCAAATTTGTTGGGATAGAATAGTTACAACCATTTTAGTAGGTGAGCTAAAGTTGATAAAAGCCATCAATCCTTTTGTTGTGGGCAGGAAGCCAGAAGCCATCCTCAACTGAGAAAGTCCTTTTCCCTCATGAAAGAGTATTTCCCACGTAAGCGTGTTACAGTGTCTAATGTCTTCTTCTGGAGCCCTCGCTGTTTTCATATCAGGGAAGTTTTAAGAAGGACTATAGATTGTTCCAATATTGAAGCCACTGTTAAATGAGAGAGGTTCTAAGAACTTAATGGATGCTCTAAACATATAGGGTTGTGTGATCTGTGCCTCATGAACAGAACCCAGGACTCCAGTACGTATTCTGGTATGCAAGAGGAGCAACATGCAGTAGGAACTACTTTAGAATAGCTGTGCAGTAGTCATGTTAAACGTTTTCTGTCTTCATTTTGTGTGTTCATGTGATTTAATATCCCCTCGATGTTATCAGAACTCATTACCGTGATTATGAACTTACAGCACGGTGTTAGAATCCCCTCACTGTGGTGTACACACACCCGTACTCAACTTCTATTGTAAAAGGGAAATAATGCTTCCTCGTATTGAATTCTCAATTGGTCATGAGCCTGTTGAAACTAGTATCGGTATTTTAAAAAGAGCAACAAAAGATACATCTCCCTTCTCTGATATAGGTAATAAGACATTTTATGTTCCTAGTGTTCAGGAGAGAGTGTCAGAAAATCAATATGAATAAATTCAAGCACAAGAGGATTCAACCTATTCGAAAATGTAGTGTATGGCAGAATGACAGTGTGCATTGTTAAGTATTTTTTGATTCAGCCACATGTAAACATTAGCATGAAAAAAAGGCAGCGTAGGCTACTTATAAATTTAGGCAGAAGGTGGTTTTCTGGCTTTTTTGCTTTTTTATTCTTTGTTGTTGTTGTGAAGTGTCTCAAGGCTTACAGCTAATCTGAATTTGAAACTAAATACTGTCATTACAGAAGATTTTTTTTTCTGAGTTCTTCCAGTTTCTCTGGGGACAAAATAATGGCTGCTTGAAGCAGTGGAGAAACAGTAATTAGGGCAAATAGTAATACTGTGCACGATTGAGGAAAATGTGAGGAAGGGAGGGAGAAAATGCAACAGACAGACTTGTACCGCCTGTTACTAGGAAACCACATCAGCATTAAATACAGTGTGCTAATTGGCTATCCTGTTTCTGCCTGGGTACCAGCCTGGGCCTGCTACACAGCTGTTTCTGCTCTTTCTGGTTGCTAGGTAACTGCATCAATTTTTTTCCCCCTCTTTGTATTCTGGAGGCTAATTGGCTACTTCTGCTCCTGGTGTTGCTGCTGGGTACCAGTCTGGGCCTGCTGCTCTGCTGTTTTCCAAAGGGATTTAATGGGGGGAGGGGAGGGAAAAGGGAAAAGAAGATATGCTAGCAATTAATGGAGCATAAGTGCAAATTCTACACAATGTCTGGCACCTGCGTCCCCTCAGCCTGCTTTCTCAACTAAATCTTTTAGCTATGAAAACACATTAGAATCTTAAAGTCTTTCTTCTTTCTGCTTACCTTTTGAATACAGTTTAAAAGAAACAAGACATTTGAAGAGTTGCTAGTTCAATGATGGATTTGATCTTCTTAAGAAAGAACTGGCAAATTATTACACATCTATAGTTGATATGGGCACTAATAGAATTTGTGCAAACATTTCTAACTTAATAAGAAAACAGTGTCTTTTAACAACTGAAGGATCATGCCACTTTATCTCTTAAATGAACCAAGTTCTTTTGTAGCCATTCTTCTTGATATCATACAGAGTATAAAGTAAGAAATCAAATGGACTAAAAGCGATTATGGGATTTTTCCCAACTGTTTTTCTCATTAAGAAGGAGTAAAGGGAAGCTTCTAGACCCATGACTTTCCATTAGGATTTCATTCCCCTGATGCACACAGCACATGTCGTTAAGTATCTTTTGGTGATAACGTTGCATTTACATAGAAATAAGCATGTTTGCATACCTTATTTTATTTCCTTACAGCAAATAAACAAATGGGGTGCAAAATAAACCAAAAATCGGTTTTACGATTTTTTAAAAAGCATAATTACTTTCCGTATAGTCCTGTCTCCTATCTAAGTAGAGGTTTCCACTCCATCATTATTGAAATTCTCCCTGGAAGTGTGAGGAGGATGATTCTTCAGAAGTGAAGTGATGCTTCAAGGAGGTTTTACTTTAAATGGTGGAGAAAAGTGTATGTAAATTGAGTCCCCTTGAAGAGGCAACTTCATCCCCCTGGGAAGGAACTGTTTTATTGAGAAAACTCAGAGCATGTTGTGTGACTGTGCACAGAAATAGTTAGCAAAGGCAACTCTTACTTGACGCTAATGGCTGGTACTGGCTTCCCATACTAATGAGATCGACCCTTGTCTGTTGAGAGCGAAGCAGGAGAAGCTCTATTCTGAGCAGCAGCCCTGCCATTGGTAGATCAGATCAGGCTCTGTGGGATCACTGCTGCTTAAAGTATCCTTAAAATAGATCGAAGGCCTCAAGCCAGGCTAGAAGGATGGAGAGAATCACACAGTGTTTCATAGAGCTAAGGAAGCCGGCCAGCCGTGAGCAGCGTTCGAACTGCAAAGGGAAACCTTATTATCAGAGGGTGACTGCAGAGCAGGTATAGAATTATTTCTACTGTCTCTATTAAAAGGACCCGTTGTTCGTTAATCACGCTGAAGTATTATGGGTCACCTGCAGTCAGCGGAAGCAGGGTATGGAGGAATAGTCCAAGAAGTCCTGTTTTTGTCTTTACTCTTCATCCATTGATTGCATGTGGTTATGCATCTGCATTCTGGCTCTGATAAGACTGGAGGGACCCAAGGCAAGGGTCTTTGAAGGCTGAAGGGGTCATGGATAGCCCTGGCAATAAACCAGCACCATTGCCCACTTTTAGCTTCCTCTCTTCCTGCTTCTCAGTTGGGCAGATCTTTCTTCTCTGTTTGTCTCCATGTTTCTAGCCATGGTGGGTGTGCGAGCACGCTTGAGGGGCGGAGGAAAGGATATAGTCCACGTGGTCGCCTCAGACTTCTAATTCTCCTCGGAAGTCACAGAAAACCTGGTTGGCTAATTCTCATCTCCAAATAATGTTCCTGCCTCTCTTAAAAGGTAAATCGGAGACAAACCTGGAAAAGCAGAATCTGATGGCTGCGAGCTGCCCAGAAGGGCTGCCACTAACCCACATTCTGCTTTTGTGTGCATCAGATAAAGATGACCCTTCCGTGGGGCAGGTGCAGCCCTGTGCTCGAGCAGCAGAGCTGGGCTGAGCCTCGTTCAGCCCTGCACCTGCACACCCCGTGCTCACAGTCTTGCAGGGTGCCCGCTCACCACAGGACCCTTCAAGGACTTGAGAAGCTAATGAGGTTCCGGTAGGAACATGGAAGTCGCATGACTGTTCAAGGTGGGGTACTGGGGCCTCCTCTCAGTGGCTAAAGAGGCTGGCCCTTATGTGGGAGAAACAGACCTTTTAGCCCAGCCGCTCTCCCCAAATGTGAGATCATTAGTTGCCTAATGCAGTGATTCTCAACCTAAGCTGATTTTCCCCCTCAGGGGACATTTGACAGTGTCTGGAAATATTCGGGGCTGTCACATCTTGGAGGGTGGCTTGCTACTGGCATTTGGTGAGTGGAGGGCAGGGTGCTGGTAAACACACCGCTGTGCACAGGACAGCCAGCCTCCACCACAAAGAGCAGCGGGCCCCAGATGTCCACAGAGCCGAGGTTGAAACACCCTGGTCTAATGCAACCTCGGCCATCCTTCCTTTCTTCTTTTTGGGTTGCTCTGCAGCACTTGCAAAACAGTTTTCATCCTTTTTGGACTACTGACCAGGTCTTGTCTTCCCTTTTGTGTGCTCTTAAAATGGATTAAATATAACTATTGTAGAATTTATTATTTTTGTTGGGACTTAGATGTGCTGCACAGCACCCCTCCCCCCCCCCCACCGTGATACAAGGGAAATCTCGCCACCTCTACCAGATAGGTGCTCCGCCTTCTAAAATTAACATTCATGATTGCAGCTCCTCAGAAGCGACATGCCCTCCCTCCTTGCTGAAGGCTCCCGACCTATAATAATTTGAGATTTTGCTGAGGCAGGGACTTAAATCACATGGGCTGCCAGGCTGGTAGGTGGGAGAGAGGCTCCGAGCCAAGAAATGGGCCTCTCTGACCAGGCACTGACGATCATTTTCTACCTGTCCTCTTGTGTACAGCAGCCTTGCCAAATCATAACAGTTGTTTCCTTGTTAGCAAGAGAAGGTTGACGGTTAGGGCAGGAATAAGGCTGAGAATAAATGTTTTCAGTCAGAGAAGAGAACTTTTATTGGGAAACCTGTGTTGCACTGGTCTGGGCTACCTCAGTGTGTTCCTGTCATTCACGATTGCGGCTCACACCAGCACTGAGGCATCTTGAGTTCTCAGGCAGAAAGGTGCGACCTCAGGTGAGAGGGTTTTAAGTGGCATTATCTAACGGACACATACTTCATGCTTGCGTTTTGCCGGGAGATGTGAATTATGCATTGGCCCTCTCAGCTGCATTCACACGCATAGAAAATAATGTTGTCAGGCGTGTCATCCCCAGACACAATGGACAGTATGCTGTTATAATTGTGTGGCATTGTCCTTGCTGTTCAGAGATAATACTGCCGACATTATTCCTCTCATACATGTGAATGTGGCTGTGGGGAGGACGTGACATCTGTGTCTTTTGCACAGATTAGCTTATCCCTTGCCACTTGGAGAGATTGCTATTAGTGAGCTGGCCTCCGGGGGTCGTGGTAAGCGCCATGTTTTGGATCACAGTTGTTAGTGGACCTTACTTTCAGGGCCAGTAGGGAATTAGCAGTATTTATCTTGATGACCTGAAGAGGCAATGATTAGTCAGCTCCCCAGAGCAGCTGGGCCAAAGAAGGGGTAGGCTGAGGCACTCCTCCTCAGGTTGGCTTTGGGAATGGGGAAGGCCGCTGGGGACCAGCCTGGGAATGGCTGCCTGCACATTACTGCTTTATCCAAGAAAGTGAGCAACAATGGTGTCGCCCGTACTGACCATCACAGCTCACCCGGGGCTTTCAACTACCTCATTTTGTTTAACCCTCACTTACAAATATTCTTTCTTCCCATTTTATAGACGAGAAAACTAAGGCTCTGAGAATGATTTTTTTCAGAGGTTTCTGTGCAGAACTGCAGAGCCAAACTCCATTCTGTTTGTCCTTTAGTTATTAGTTATTTGGTGCAGGACACTAAATTCAAGCAGGAGATAAATGAATTTAGTTGTGTTTATGGTTCAGCAAAGTAAATGGCTTAATATTTGCGATCCTACTTATTTCACAGCATGTGAGTCGTCATCTTATTTGTCCACTATGAGAGCAAGTTCAGAATAGGTAAGAAAACTGAATGATTATCTTGCCTATTCCTATACTGTATTTTGATTGAACTTAAGAATCTTTGCTCTTGGTTTCTTTTTTTTTTTTTTTTTTCTGTTTTAAGAAAGAAGGCTGGTTTTGAAGATACCAACAAATGCAAGGTGTTAATTCTCTAAATGATAGTTCTATATTAACGTATTAGCATGTTTAAAAAAATTTGTGGCAAGAGATCATAAATGGAAACTTCTCCCTGACCCCTTAAAAGAATGCACCTCAGCAGTCCTTTCATTACTAAACTGGGAAATCCAAATGGAAGTGCCTTAGAAAAGAGGTGAGAGAAGCAAAGGATGGATGCATCTTGGTGTGTAGGTTGCATGTTGCTGTCTTAGATGTGTCAGAGCTTTACTTGGGAAGTTCGAACAAATTTGTGCTATTATTTTTATTTGTTAAATCTAGCGTTAAAAATAATCTCGTTTATCACTCTTTTGCCCCACTTTTTGGAGGCTATTTTTGGATGTCTTAAATGTCTTAAGGAGAAAAACACATGGTCGAAAGAGGAATTATAAATCCCCTAATGAGCAAAGATCCCAAGCTCAGGTGAGGATTCTGCCGCTGTGAGCAGCCATCTCCCCTCTGTGTTCACAAAAGCGCATGGTGAAGAACAGCTGCTTTCTAACATGCTGCCAGAAGCATCTACAGGAACCTCCAAGTGACAGGCGCTTGCATCGTCTTCTGGAGATCTGAAGAAAGAAAAGGTTTTCACGTCAAAAGACAGATTCCTGGAAGGTGGAAGGAACAGCACACATGACCCCTGAGGGTTCTACTTTTTGAGGACTGTTTGCCTGTGGATTTTTCTTTGTCCCATCCTGTGTTCCTGTGCATCTTTATATTTTCCAATTTACTTCCCCCTTTTATTTATTCCACCTGCCAAAGAAATAACCTTAATACATCGTTATAACTGACAGGGCCCTCATCCTCATTTGCTATTCGCCTCTTGCTTGCTTAGAATTTGCCGCTAAGCATTTAGAATGCTGTCTCACCCACCTGTTTGTCTCCCCCTACCACCCCTGCCCACTGTCAGATCTTGAAGGTTTTCTGTGGTCTTCCTTGCTGTCCATCTTCTCCACAAAGAATGTTAAATACACAAAGGCAGGGACTGGAAATAATCCTTTCGGCTAAGGAAACCCATTTGTGCATCCTTACCACTACTGTCTGTGCACGTGTTAGAAGGACCGTAGGCACAGAGCTTACGGGATCAATTACCCCGAGCTCACTGTTAAACATTTTTTTTTTAAATCTGTTGTGAGAAGAATAAAGCAATAATTAAAATTAACTGAACAGCTTTTGCTCTATTGAGGCGTTAAATCTTTGTGTAAACACAATCATATTGTGCAAACATGGGTCTTTTCACTTGGCTGATTCAGACAGTGAAACCACTGAAGTTTCGAGGTCTCTGGGTCAAGGGCCCGTTTTGACACGGTTCGAAAGGTCACCTGCTCATTTGTGTCTCCGCCGGGCTGCACACAGGGCAGTGAGCGGGGCTGATTCCTTGCCCGCTGCAGCACAAAGAGGAGCCGGCTGGTATCTGGCAGATCGCGGGTCTGAAGCCGGCACACAAAGCCAGAGCGCTGTCCCCGGGGCTGGGGGATGCTTGCGAGCCCCTGGGGCCCAGCCAGTGAGCTGGCTTGAGTGTGGAGAAAACAGCAGTTATAAAATATAAATGTGTTTATTATTACACCAGGCCCCGTGCTATATAATTTTATACACACTCATATTTGTGATTTATGGCCCCAGCTCCATACGGAGGAGAAGCTTGCTAATTTACCCGAATTGATAGGGAGGCCTCTGAAGATTATCAAATTGGGAGGAGCGGTAACCGAGAAAAAATGGTCTCCTAAAACAGTCAAAAATTAAAAAAAAAAAAAAAAAAGTGGCTGTTCTGTCGGAGGCATCCTTTATTCGTTTATTTTGATAAGCAGAGCTTCACCTTAATTATTCATGGTGATGCTTGCCCTGGAAGGAGTGTATCTCCCACGTTCCTGCAGCCTCGGCTCAGTGCTTGGTTCTCTGTGAGGCTGACACCGAGACACCCAGCCCAGCTTTCTTGAGATGTATCATAGATTCACCTGTGAGAGGCGAGACAGAGGAATGCTGGAAGATTCCAGCACACCTGCCACCCCTTTCTGGGGGGACAGTTTGGGCTGGAGAGGAGGAAAAAGATGGTGAGGTCCTAGCCCCGGCTGGGGACACTGCTGTGCGAATCAGGCAGCGGGCTAAGCTATACCTGTGTCACTGCCCTGAATCCTCCCCAGGTGCGTGGTAAAGTTCCCATCTTAGGGAGGAAAAATAGAAGCCTCGAAGAACCCAGGGATAACCTAGCTAATGAGTGACCAAGCTGACTCCAAAGCCTGTTATCCTGCAGTATTCTGCTGGAATTTTCTGGGAAAGAAGCCAGGAAAGGGGCACAGGAGCAAAGACTTCACCCTGCTTCCACTGCAGCCCATTCCTTTTGCCGTGCTTTCAGCCCATTTCCTGATCGTAGCGGCAATTACCATCATCGTTTCTGACAGCTTTCCAAAGTGATTCTTGTCTTGGCAGAATCTTGAGTTCCTTGTTCTGGGAGCTCTTCAGAAGGAAAGCACTTTGGAACAGGCTGCGCTCGTTCCAGAGTACTCAGAGCATCCGCGATTCATGCCTCTCTCAGGGGAACTTTATGCACACAGAATACTGCAACCACAGGATAACTTGATGGCCATTTTCACTTGGATGTATAATTACTGGAGGGTGGATACTGAATGTCAGAACCTAGGGAGGCATCCCTGTGCATAACCTTTTGTTTCCTCCTCATTCAATCAATTTCTGCAGCTTTTTGGCACTGCTTTGTAACTATGTTTTGTATTTGTTCACGTCTCTCCCTCTCTGCTACTAGGAGCAGTGCGATCCGTGGCCGGCCTCTATCTTCTCTTTCCCAGACTGTTATAGCACCTCCTAAAGGGTCTCCCACATCAGCTCATTTCCCTCTGCAGTCTATTCTCCATTTGGTAGCCAGGGTGATATTTTAAAAAATCAAATCTTCTTGTGCTATGCCTCTGCTTAAAAGCTCACAGTGGCTGCCATTGTTCTTAAGACAATGCCCAAATTCTTAAACGTGGTGTATAAGAGCACTGGCCAATGGAAATATGTAATGCGAGCCACACGTAAGTTTATATATACGTATCCTGGCAGCTTTATTTAAAAAGTAATTTGTTACACTAATTAATTAATGTAATACCAGATTTTATTTAATTTCAACATGTAATCAGTGTTAACATTTACTAATGAACTCCTTTACATTTTTTTTTCCCCATACTAAGTCTTTGTTACCCAGAAAGTGTTTTACACTTAGAGCACATCCAAATTTAGATTGCTCCCATTTCAAAAGCTCAGAAGCCACATAGGGCTAGTGGCTACCAAAAGGGACCAAGCAGTCTGGCCCCTGCCTGATTTTCCAGCTGCATTGTGCCGCTCTCTCCCTGTAGGATGCGCACTCCAGATCCTCCTCCTTGGGCTTCTGGACCAGGTGTGGGAGCGGATGTGGCCGAGGGGTAGGAGTTTAAGGAAACAGCCCAGCACGGAGCCATCTTTAGTCTTCCTTTGACCCTTCAGGACTTTCAGGCACTCTGAGCTATGGGTTAAGAATGAAGCCCTTGCTTTGCTGTTGACCTTGGGAGTTTCCGTTCTAGTTTATCTTGGACTGTGTCAGGCTAAACGGGTGCTTTTGAGAAAGTGAAGGGAATGAAATGGAAAACCATTGGTGAAGTTAATATGTGATACCAACTCTGACCGCCTACCCGACACCGAGGTCCTGTAGTGAGTAGTACCATCAAATGAGCTAAAGATGAGACCATGGGACTGGGTGGGCGTAAGCGAGGGATAGTTCACACCCCTGGCTTCTAGTCTCAGTTGATTATATTCCTTCGCTTATTCATGTTTTAAAAGTTAGAACAGCTATCATATGGGTGCATCTAAAGAGTTCTGACATTCTTTCCAGTTGAAAGATTTATTTTATCAGAAAATATTTCCAAAAGGAATATGGATATTTATTTTATTTTTATTATTGGCATTTGAATAAGAGACAGTGTGAGGTAGGGGTTAATCATGTGGACTCTGAAGGTGAGACTGCCTGGGTTTAAATCTTGACTGTACCACTTGTATGCTGGTGAACCTGGTGAGTGGCTTAATTTCTCTGATGCTCAGTTTCTCGTCTATTAAATGGAGGAGGATAATAGCATGTATCTCAAAGGAGATTAGAGGAGAGGCTATACGTGAGCTCTTGGTGTCCTGCAGTGCTAGCACGTAATGCGTACTTGATAAGTAGTAGCCAACAGTGCATTTCCCTAGGATGTATAAAACACCATCATCAATTGAGGATTGATGGAATTGGGCCACAAGTCTTGGCTCAGGATGATCATTCAAGATGTTTTCTCTGGGAAGATACATTTATTGTCTGTTTGTGTATAATGTTCTGTGTCTTTCCCTCCCACATGGTTTTCTATTATGGGTATATCTATGTGAGGAAGAAAAATACAAACATCACATTAGGGTTTGATTCTGCCATCTATGTATCCAATAGAAAAAGCCGAACACAGGTCAGTGGATGAGCTATGAGGCCCAGTGAGAAATTCACTATATGTTAGTGGTACATGGGCTATGAGCTGTTTTTCTATATGTGGTGCTGAGTTGTGCTGTTTGGTTCAAACCCTTTGTCTTTCTAATCAGTGACATGTTGCCAGTTGAGAAGTTGGGGCTTGAGGTGTCATCTCTGCTCATTAAATGAAACACAAGCCCCAGGAGGTGATAACACTGATCTCTAACCACCTTAGCTAGAAACTGGTGACTGCAGGCCTTTTGTTCACCGGAAGGGTGCATCTGGGCACTGGGTGTTGATATGAGCCACCTTGCATATGAAGAAGGGTGTTTGGTGGGAGTATTTGAATAATCACTTTGCTTATATAGTGCTGTATAGTATACAGAACGCTTGTACTGACTTCATCTCTCTTAAAAGTTCATAATAGTCTTGTAAGGCCAATGTCAAAGGAGAGATTAGCCCCATTCTGCAGGGGAGGAAAGTGAAACTCAAAGAGTATGTAACTTTCTAAGATCACATAGTAAGTGGTAAGAGCCAAGACTAGAACCCAGGTCTCCCAATTGCAAGGTAGGGGGGCGGGGTGTGTGTGTGTGTGTGTTCCACTAAGCTGTACTTGCAAACATGATACTGCATTTCCAGAAGTTCCGGCAACCTTTCTGAATTAAAAAAAAAAAAGTGAGATTGAGATCTGAAATAATGTTTGTACTGCAGGTTTTCCATTTGGGCATGTATCAGTTTCTGTTACCCTTTGAATTAATAACATAAATGAAGCTACTTGTGACAGAGATCCAAGCTAACAGAGGCTTAAAGAAGACAGAAGATTTTTTTTCCTCTCTCACATAAACGTCCAGGCTCTCAGACAGGTGTGCTCTGAGAAGTCAGAAGCCCAGACTCCTTCTGTCCTGTTGGTCCCCCATCCCTAGGGCTTCTATCCTTAAGGAGTCGTCCATGTCCATGCGATTTAAGATGGCTTTACTCCCAGGCCCGCTTTCCAGGAACATAGTTATTTCATGCAACTATTTTGAGAGTGGGAAGGGGAGAGGATGTCCCAACCTTTAAAAGTACAGCTTGGAATTGCACTTGTCATTTCCATTCACATCCCATCATCCAGAACTTAGTTATATGTCAACATGCAACTGCAGAGGAGCTGGGAAATAGAATCTTCATTCGAGGTGGCAACGAGCCCAGCTAAAATGTGGAGATTCTCTTAGGATAGAAAAGGAGAGAATAAATATAGAAGGACAACTGGCCACTGCTGCTCTGCTCTTAGTCCTAAGAGCAGTCTCTTTTTAAGACATTTAAACACGAGGCACTTAAGTTCTGAAATTCTAAATGTATAATATGGTAAGAAGAAAAACCATCTTGAGTATATTTTAGTTTGTGGCACATTGCAAAGTCAAAATAACTGCATGAAAACTAGGTTCCTGTGGTATACCAGAAGTTCTGAATGGAAATTTAATTTACATTTTGCATTTTATGAGAATATTACATTATTGGAATAATATGAAGTGACTGGGAGATAAATAACTCTGAGAGAGCAAGCAAGCCTGTAGAGTCAAATTAACCACATCTTCACATTCTTGCACTTTCTTCCAAAGCATGAAGTCACGTTGCACTGACATTTTCATCCCAGGATGAAAATTTGGTAGAATGAAAAGTATTTTGTAGCTGTGGGTTTAGTGCAGACAAAATTAAGGCTGTTTGAGGTTAGAGGTGTATAGGCTGACAGACTGTGTGTGGGTGTTTCTGCATATGTGGGTGTCAATATGTTTGTGCTGAATTGTTTGCAGATTTGGTGGGGGGAGTGTTGTGTTAATGCAGACTCCATGGGTGGCTTCAATCACTGTGTTTTCTTCCTACTTTGTATTGCAGAGAAGTGGAAAGAGGTTGTAGGGAGATGAAGGTTACAGCGCTTAAAGGAAGACTTGACTAGTCATAGATACAGATGTTTGTTCGGTCAAGTTAATGGAGGGTCTTTGGAATGTCTCCAGCATTCTAAGTCTTAGAAAGACTAAGGTGAATAAACCTGGCCTCTGCCCTTGAAGGGACCAGTTGGTTTTGTGAGGCTGCAGCATGTAAACAAACCACTCCAGTAAGATAAGACTCTTCTAAAGGAATTTGTAGGAGCAGAGAGGAAGGGACACTCAGCTCTACCGGAGTTGGTCTAGAATCACTTCCCAGAGGGTGTGCTTTGTGAAATGCCCGTGCCACCTACTGGGCCACGCCCTGAGGAACGGCTGTCTGGAGACCCAGGCTCCCACCCCAAGGCAGTCAGTCTCCTGAGGGGATGGCTTGTCATCAAGGCCCCTGAGAGGTGGCTCTTACCACCTCTCCAGTCCATTCTTGAAATTCCTCTTCATATACTCACCCTTACGTCAGCTGTGACAGCTCTCTGCTCCTCATCTCTGGCCCTTTGCACCTGCTGCCCCTGCTCCCTGAGATGCCCACTGCCTTTGTCCCTGGCCTCCTTCATGTTTCCGGGAAGGTTATTTCTTCTGGGAAGCCACCCTGTTGGTCCTACAGAGTGTTAGGGACGGCCTCCTCCATAAGTCCACGCACACGCATGTATCACACACAGCAGGCCTTGTGTGCCTGCAGGGGCTTCCCCACCTGGGAAGTCCTCGAACCAGAGACCCCTTCCTGTTCCCTTTAATCTCCCCCAGTGTCATTGCTTGGTGCGTATTAGAACCAGAATTAATATTGGTTGAATTCAGGTTGTCACACTGAAGAAGTTTCAGTATTTGACTTGGCCTGCTCACCTGTGGACAGAGATGAGCTGCTTCGAAGGTAATGCATATTAGGGTTTATAAATTTGGAAGGCAGGATGGTAACAAAGCTTTTTTGTCTGTTGATTTCTGATTGATCACTAATCTGTTCATTAGCAAATGTCATACTGAGTGCATTTAATGTGCCTGAGCTTGTGCTGGACGGTAAGTGAGATGACAAAGAGGCCAGTGAGAAAGCATACTTAGACACACATTAGATATACTTCGTTGTATTTATTGAATTGGAAGTATAAGATACCCTAGTTTTAAAAGCAGTTTCCATTCTGGGTGGGGAAAAGCAGGAGCAGAGCAGAAGATCAAGGGCATAAATGTGTGTGTGTGTGTGTGTGTGTATGAAATAGTAAATAAGCGGCCAAAGAGTGGAAACTCAGTTTTCTGAGGAGGAGAAACACCTCAGGCTGGGGTGAAATGTGGAAGACAGACACATTCTGCGTAGAGGACGCCCCAGTGAGGGGAAAGGGCTGGGGAGGGCTGCTTGGACATGGTAGAGAGTGAGGGGTTTGTGTAAGGAGTGGTGGATAAATAAGTGTAGAAAAGAAGTGAGATGGTTTTGCGGACATCTTTTCCTAGAACATAGGCAGTGTTTTGTGAAGGGCCTGACTTAGGTTATCATTTGTCAAAATAAGAAACTAAAATTTCCTTTTAGGTGATTCTGAAACTTCAGACTTGGGTAAGGTACATATTTGAGATGCTTTAGCTAATGGGGAAATTCAGTTTCTGGGAAAAAAAAAATTAATCTTGGAAGAGATTTAAGTCAAAGAGACAAATTGATGTTTTAAATCTTGACTCAAAATCTCTAGGGAATGAGATCCATATCTACTCAACTTGAATGGTAGTTGGTCCAGGGGAGGGCCCATGGCTCCATCATCTGTATGTAAATGACCTAATTTGGGCTTCTCTAGGATTGATAAAGTTACCTTTTTGCTTTTTAATTTGAGGCAAATTACCTTATCAAATGTTGATTTGCTCAGGCCACTTCTCTACCATCTGCATTTGTATAATCAGGTAATCACAATTAATGTTAGCATTAGCTTAATCAGAACAAATTCAGGATGCTGATACCACGCATTTGATAATTTCCCAAATCAGAGCTGACGTGGTTTTTGGATTACCCACTCTTCGGGGTTTTCTATACCATCGGTCCATCTCTTTTCATATATGTCATATATGTAGAAGAAAATCATCTGCATCCTAATAGTAAGAGTTTCAAGCTTATATTATCCAGTTTTTAGTTGGCAAAGGAGAAAAACTCAGTGTGTCTAGGATAACAGATTGGGCGTCATCACCTAATGTGATGTGTGCCAGGTGATGATTGCCATGTGTCCTGGGTCCGGTGAGGTTTGTTTTAGCCTCCGCTCCCTACACACTGGCACTGCACCTTCATGCCCCTCTATTTTCCATGAATCCCCGGTACCCAATCCTCTCCCACTGCTCTCAGGCTCCCCCAAGTCCTCCCCAGTAGGTTCAGACCTATCCTCCTTCAAAGCTCTGTGCCCCGCAATTACTCTTTTTCTCATTCCTTCCCTCCCTCCCTCCCTGCAGGAAGAATAAATTCCTTCCAATACTCACTTGAAGTTGTACACCTGAGTTGCCAGCCTCTGAAAGTCACTGGATCTTTGGGGGAAGGGTCCCTGCGCGACGTTGGTTTGCTTCTGAAGGGCACAGTTTTGCATTAGAGATACCGTTACTTTCAGAGTGGCTTGGTGATAGTTTTGATACCAGCTAAACTGGGACCATGTTGCTTGGGACTAAAGTTACATTTTTTTCCTCTTTATTCTTAAAATTAAATTTTTTTAAATGATGCAGAAACAATGGTTTGGTCGTGGTTGTAGTAATCAACTGTTCCTGCACGTTATCCTCTGCAGTCATGCTATCTTCACATTTGAATGCAAACATCAAAGATTGGCCAAGAGTTTGAAATTCGTGGTTCTTAATAATCAAATTGCTACCTAAATACATCAAATTGAATTGTGGGAACCTGGCTTACAGGAGATATTCTATGAATTAGTTTCAAATAAATTCACATGATATAGTTATCTTGACAGAAAAAAAAAGGCAAATGTTTTAACAACTTTTCTCATCTTCGGAAAGCTGATAGAAATAATTTTAAAAATTAAGTTTAGACAACGACAACAAAAATAAAAAAAGAATCAAAGCAAAACAAGAAAAAAAATGCATGAAAAAATTAACCGTGATGCTAGAAAAACATTTAGTTTCCTAAATGGTCATGCTTACCTGTGTTACAACTTGAGAACGAGTAACTTCAGGTATGAGTATTGAGGTTAAATTCTAAAATGAATTTATAATCTTTTGAGAATTGCTCTCTTAAGAGTTGTGGGATTTTGTTTTGTTTTGTTGAGGTAGGGAATTAATTGTACCTTGCTGAAAATATTAGAATACTGTATACATTTTTATGAGATAAAAAATCAATTTGACTTTGAGAATGTTATGATACCCCACACCTTATGGGAGATGTGCTATGGTGTCTAAAAATGCCTAGGCCTGTTATTATTTTATTAATTGTTTTAAAAATAGAGTAAATGTTTGCATGCTCTGTAAAGTAGCTTGTGCTTTGTGTAAATTCAGTAACTCAGGTCCTAGCGGCTAGTTGGCCTTTGGGTGAGCAAGTGATGAATGAAGGGAAAAAAAAATCAACATGGAGCATAAATAAATGAGTCCATATTTTATTTTATAATACTAGTTATAAAGGCCTTTGAAATTCTGGAAGAGAAAGCCCTGGTCTCATTTTCCATTAATAATCTAATCTGAAAACCCTGAAAAGAAAAAATATTTAAGACTCAGCTGGAATCTAAGAGAAACTCTGAGACAGTTTTCCAAAGCAGAGTTAATAACTTGGGGTATTTTTTAGTTGCATCACGTACACCCTGAGAAGGGATTGCCAAGCTATCATGTGATGTTTACTGGTGACTCTTTTTTCAATGTTAAGAAAGCTTAGTGACATTCTCTCTCTCAATGTCTTTATTCCCCAGGTGGCTTAGATTCTCTAGTGCTGCTAAGTGTGATGTGAAAGCAGTTGATGGGCCTTTGCTGCTTTCGTCTGGATGTGCTTGGTGGCAATACATAAACCCATTACAGAGTATTCTTCCTGCTTTCCATCTTGCTTTTCCATTTCCTGACCTGCAAAATTTCAAATTCCTAATCCAAGTCCTAAAGAGACTAGGATCTTGATATGCCCAGATAACAGAAATCTGGTAGCTGCATTTTTTAAAGAATGAAAAGAAATCGATAAAATTAGTTTTAGCTGAAATCTGGGCATGTCAAAGTCCTAGTCTCCTTAGGAATTGGAGTAGGAATTTGAAATTTTGCAGATGAGGAAATGAATGCAGAAAATTTGCATGTGCGGTGTTTATTTTCAAGAGACTTTCAATGCAAGATTCTGACACCTGTTCATATTTCATGCTACAGTCTCTATCTAAAGGCACATGGATAGTGCAATACGCTTGACATATCACTTATGCTCTCCCCAACACATCTTTAGTGAGAACCTTTACAAATGAGTTTCAGAAAATGACGCACTTGGTTTCCCAGAGGGGATGTTGCTCAGGAGACTGTGGTCCCAGATGTGAGATGAAGGTTACAGGAAGATTTTCAAGATACGCCTCTTTAGGCTCGAGCAGATAGGGAAGGAGTGGGAACTGATCTTCAATGGTGAAAGAATAATCCATTGTAGAGTTTCACATTTTAGTCTCTGTCACACAGGAGTGACAACGTTTAAACAAGCAAGCAGCCATTTTCTGCTTTTAAACCAGTTCATTATGTAGAAAGAGAGGGACTGAAATCACTCAGGCTGTTCTGCCCCTCTGTGTGCTTGGGTCTTTGTTGCAAATCAAGATGCTTTATTCATTCAATGTCTTCTACAGGATTGAGCCAGGCCCTGCTGTAGAGCTGTTGATATCACAGGGAACAAAGTAGATGCCTACAGGAAGCTTATACTCTCCTCAGGGAAGCAGACAATAGTACATGCAAACAATATGCAATCTAATTTCAAAGTGATTACCTCGTATTGAGAAGGTGACGAAATCTGCTGTTCAGCAGTCAATGGTGTGGAGACATTTGAGCAGTGACCTGAAGGAAGTGAGGGAATAAGAGTGTTCCAAGCAGAAGGGATAGTAGCAAGTGCAAAGGCCCTGAGGTGGGAGCACACCAGATAGGGCATGGTGAATTGAGATCAGGGGTGGGCAGATCATGTAGACTCTATACTGAAGGACCTTACAGGCTTTTGATTTTTATTCTAAAAGCAATAGGAAACCATTGGAGCATTTACATTTTAATTTCTTCTTAACCTTTTTTGGGTCTTGAACTTCTTTGGCAGTCTTGTGAAGCCTGCGGAACCCTCTGCAGAATGTTTTTAAATGCATAAAATAAAATCCAGAGGTTGTTAAAGAAACCAGTTATATGGAAATACGAAGATTAAAGTCCCCTGTAAGGGGCACACATGCTCTGATTTACATTTTCAAAGAGCTGCTCTGACTGCTGCAGGGAGAATAGACTGTAGGGGCCAAGGATGGAGCCCTGAGACCAGTGAGCTTGGAGTCACGCTGTTTTCATCACCTTGTGGAACGAACAGTGGTGTCTCCAAGTAGGGCTGTGCAACCCAGTCTTTCTGAGTGCAGGAAGAAACATTTATAACTTCTATTTATATTAAATTGACCTTAATTCTTTTAAATTTCTATACTGAGTGTATGTTTTGTAATATCCTAATATATTAGGACATCAGTACATTAATATTATTCATGAATAAATCTGTGTGTGTTGGAGGTACATGTTCAAAAGGTAATTGTGGCAGTGTTTTTTGATAGATCAAGTGTGATGATCGTGATGTAGAAGCGTTACTCTCTAAGAAACTTTAAAAAAGAAAAATGCCACTCTGGTTTAGCCTACATTCCACTAAAGAGGCCATTTTGTGGGGAAGCATGGAATCCTGTCATGATTCAGCCTTGCTAAATGTCAGTCCTGTTTCTCAGGCAGCCTTCACCCTCCTTACGAGCCCTCTCCTCATATGACTGTAAATCTATTTATACCTGATTAGATCTGGTGCGACATGTGCTCCCCCAGGGAAACGAGTTTCCGGGGGTTAATGTCCAGAAAGGAAAAGTCGTTTTTGATGTTTCCCCTAAAATTGAGGGGGTTCTGAAGGGCGCCCTCTGCTGCGGGCCCCGGGAACCGTACTCTCTCGTCCGTGCTCAGCCCCGTGCTTGCACTCGTGCACACACTCCTTCCAACTAGAGTTCTAACGTGTGAACCCCGTCTCCCACCTGGCTGTCTTGCAAAGACCTCTCTTGCACATTTCTGTTTGCTTTTGAGGTGCAGTGAGCCGAATGGTGGTGGGCATTCTCGGGACCCCTCGGTGTAGCGTGGGGCAGGGCTGTGACATTTTCTGTTTTATACCCAGGAATAGTATCTGGAGTGGAGCAAGGAGAAAAGGGAGGGTGAGGGAGATGAGCTGATTTGGGGTGAAATCTGCTCAGTTGTGGCTGAACTGCTTTTTTCTTTCTTTCTTTTTCTTCCCCCCTCCCCCCCTTCCTTCCTTCTTTCCTTTCTTTCTCTCTCTTTTTTCTAAAAGTCTTTCTTTCCTTTTATAAACAAAGCCATTCTTTTATAAAGAAGGAATTCCAAGCCTTTCATAAAATGAGTTGAAATCCTCAGGTAGGCTGTGAGGATAAAAACGAATTCATTGTGGATGTAGGTGGTTCCAAGATCCAGCAGTAGGTGTTGGTGTCCAGGGAGATGTAATCTTGGCCATGCAAAGTACTGACAGAAGAATTTCACTGGCTTGAGAGTAGATATTGGTTTTTGGAAGTGAGGATAGAACCCAGAAATGAGGCCAGCCTAACTGCACTGTCTGTGAGCTTTAAATATGAAGTTCTATTCCCAGTTCTTTATATATATATTTTTCTGCCCCTCTGGTTTCTGAACTCAGCCTGTTTCAGGCACTAGTCCTTCATTTGGCTGAGTTCTTTCTTGGTTATTTTAAATTTCTTATTAGTATTTGCAGAAATGGCAACATGTAGGTCCATTCATCAGACACTGGAAAAACAGTATAACTTGCCTAAACTAGAGGGGACAGAGGGGCTTGTCCTCAGTGCTATTCTGTATAGCACCTGCTGCACGCAGGAAATGAGGTTAGGGGACACGATTCACAGCCAAGTCAAGCTGTTTGTAGTTTCTGTCTGTGCAGTGCAAGGGGGACACTACGGCTGGCAGGACACTGAAATACCTCCTAGACAGAGAATGGTTGATTTGTGCCAGGAATTAACAGAGTATCTACATTATTTTCTGGGAAATCACGAAAGCCTTGATATTATTTGTCAGAATAAAACAGAACAAAACTAGTTTTAAAAAGTCAGCAAGGGGAAAAGCAAACAGTTTGGAATTAACAACAACAACAAAAACCCCAAAGACATCACTTTCATCTCCATCATTTTCTCTCTGTCCTTTCTGTGTCCTTCAGAATTTGGTTGCCTGTGACGGGTGGGTCCGTTCGATTGTGGGATTGATTTGGGGGACTGGATGTCTCTGCTTGTTGCTGTGGAGTGTCGTGGGATTTCCAGAGGCCTGGCTGCACTGGGGTCATACTTGGCACCCAAGGTTCCAGGACCCTCAGTTCTACTTGCATTTGAAGGCCTTTGGGAGTGGGGGGCATTTTGAATCTGAAGCCTTTGGTGCTGCCTCGTTCTCCGTTTCTTGTTGTTGTCTGTGCCAGATTTCCTTCAAGTGACAGAGCCTCATGGGTGATCAATAGCATTAAGTAAGTGATGCCAACAGGCCTCTCTGAGAGGCCATGTCTCTCTCCAACTTGGGTCTCATATTTCCCCTTCAGCATCCTACTTGCTCAGAGCTCAAAGAATACTCAGTTTTTCTGGTCTATTCTCCAGCAGTCTACTGAGAAAATATTTAAAACTTAAGAAGACTCTTTGTTTCCCAACATGTAAGCTGCCCAGATCAACTCCAGACTCAGCTGCCTGGAGCCTGAGTCCTGAAAGTTTGTATTGAGAGCAGGTCGGACCTGCCCCCTCAGCAGCCTCTGAGAACATAGGCAAATGGGGAGGAAAGGGAGTTCAAGTTAATTGAATACTTACCTTGTGCCAGGCTCCAGAAGTCCCACATACCCAACAACTTATTTAAAGCTCACAATAAACATGGGAAGCTCACACCCATTTGACAGATAAGGACACTGAGGCCTGGTGTCTGTGATGAACGAAGCAAGATCCCAGGTGTGCTGATTCCCAAGTGGATCTGATACCTCCACTCTTTCCCATCTCTGCAGCAGGCACGTTTTTCTAAAATTGTGGCTTCAAGGCTCCAGAAGGTGAACTTTTAACACTGCTCTGTGATTCTTTTTTTTTTTTTTTCCTGGCTTCCAAAACTGAATGGGTTTCCTCCTGCGCTTCCAGCCCCTCTTCATGTCCTCTTAGTTCGATTGAAAAGAAATGCCTGGGTTTCTCGTTCCTCTTCTCCGTGGGTCTTACAGAGCAGTGGCTCACTGGGGCACCGATTTAATGAAATAAAATTTTCCATCATGTTTGGTTCAAGTCTAGGTGATACAAATAAAGAATTGTGAACGCTTTGTAGTTAGGTTTAAAGGGAAGGGAAAAGGCAGAAAGAAGAAAGTGGGTCAAGTATAGTATCTGGGCAATGTCTCCTTAAGTGCTGCCTAGTGCAGGTTTAGCTATTAAAAATGGAGACATGATGGGACAACCATACAACTTTGACACTTGTGTATCCAGAAATGTCAGGTTTGGCAGTTTATAGTATTTATCAGTTATGTGAATCTTACCTATGCCAGGCACTGTTCTAACGAATATATAGTACCTAATTTATCCTCTCCTAACCCTTCATAGTACATAACCCTATTATCTCTAAGAAAAAAGAGGCACAGAGAGGTTGATTAACTTGCCCAAGGTTAAACAGTTGGGGCAGAACCAAAAACTGAGCCCAGGGAGGTTGGCTTCTGAGCTGTGGACCACTAAACTAACCAGCTAACTCGGGTACAAGACTAGTTAACTCTCACGATTTGAAAGATTACTTTTCTTCTTATTAGAACCAGCCCAGCAAACAGTTGGAAGGGTAAATATTTGTCATGTTTGGTGACAGGCGTTGATGGGTTAAAGGAAAAAAAAAAGGTCTTAGGAAAAGTCATGTACTTTCTCTTCCATGTTCCTCCATCTGTATTTACTGTGCAAAAAGGTCACTTGAGCACAGAGCTCAAATTTCGTGCTTCTAAGCAGCTTCACTGTGGTTGAAAGCGTGCTCTACAAATTGACTTTAACAATATTTTGTAATCCTGTGTCTCACTCTCGAGTATGAGTGCTCTGGAATCATTAAGTTTTGCACTTCTTAAATCGGATTTTTGTGACTGTATTTTACAGAAATGGCAGGAATCATTAAGTGACTTCAGTTTTACTCTCAAATCGTAGCCCTTTCTCGTGACTGTCCATCCACTCATGTTTACTGGAAGGAACAGGGGTTCTGGGGGAGCTGAGCTCTTTGCCTTGTCAGTCAGCTGCCTGGCTTCAGTTTGTGGAGGGGGGAAGAGGAGGGAGAAGACTAAAAAGGCTGAAATGGTAAATTACTTTAGGATCTAGAGAAAAATAGAATTAGAAGCATTTGTGGTTCAGATGAAAATAGCACATTTCCTTTCTGCTTGGAGTGTGGGGGGTCAAAGTGCTCCAGGGAATAGAAAATAAATAAAAATTGATCCCTCACCAGTCAAAGGAGATGCTCTGACTCCAGGAGCTGAAATGACAGCTCCAGATTTGAAGATCTTGTGAAACCATTTTTGAAGGTTAAAAAAAAATAAATAAACAACAAAAACACCAGGAGACTTAAAAAAAAAAAAAGTGGCATGCTGTGTTAGGAAATGTCATTTTTTTTAAGGGTGATTTTTTTACAGCCCTTTTCCGAGGCTGTTGAGTGGGTAGCAGAACCTGATCAGGTGTCTGGCCATTTTGTTCCTGTTGCTGACCATGGTCGTTCCATCTCTTCTTGCAGGTGAGAAGCCTTATAAGTGCTCGTGGGAAGGGTGTGAGTGGCGTTTTGCACGAAGCGATGAGCTCACAAGGCACTACAGGAAACACACAGGTGCAAAGCCCTTTAAATGCAACCACTGCGACAGGTAAAGGCATTTAGAAACTGCTGGGACGGGGAGGGGAGATGGTGAGGTGGGAGGGGGGGTGGGCTGGTTGCGTGCTCTTGGGTTTATCACAAGCCTCTCTTGTGATTCTTGGGCCCGGGAACGCTTTTTACTTCTCCACTGAGAAAACCAATGAGATCAGGGTGACTTCTTGCATGGAACCAAGAGTTGACATGAATTCTTGGTTCAGTTACACAGGTATTTAATGAACACCAGATCTGTGTTAGTCATTGGGTATCAATAAGACATAGCTCCAACCCTCAAGGAGACGATGTGACAGATAATTTTAGTATAATAGGAAGAGTAATAGGGTAGAGAACGGTCACCTGTAGCTTCCGATCTTTTTATTAACATCAGTACCGTTTTGTCTCATTCTTAATAACGTGAGAGAAGAGAAAGCCTGCTTAACAGAGGGGAGCTTAGTTATAAGGCTTTCCTTCAAAGCATTGTCAGGAATGAATTTGCTGAAGAGAGTTCCCACTCTTGGGGGGCCTGAACTGTTCTTTCTTCTTTGAAAATAGGTACGAAGGTCTAAAGATGGCGAGGCTTTGAGAACTTAGCCTATAATTCAATTTCAAACCTTCAGCATTTGATAGTGGAAGAAAGAGCACGGAGCAACAGATACTACACAAGTAATAGTATCTGACAGGCCTGGCATTATCAACCAATAAACCCAAAATGGAGACTCTGCAGGCCAAGGTGAAGGCAGGATTAGGTTTAGACATAATCAAATAATGGGCTTGCATCTGAGCGTGTTATCCTTCTAATCCTATTTCTGTGTTTAAAAGGAAGCTTAAGAAAATTAACCATCTTTTTAATGCAATACTAAAGGTCTCGGTTATGATGAGAAAAATGCTTCTAATATGATAAAAGCCCTGAAAGCCTCAGGGTTCCCCGGCTGGGCCAGCAGCTCACAGGATGGCAGGAGGGGTGTGCAGGATGTCCACAGAGGCCTGGCTCTTGGTCGGAGGAAATGCGATCGCTTTCGCATCCTGCCTCCCCCGCCCCTGGGCCGCACCTCCCCTCACCAGACCTTCCTCTGGAGTCATGCCTGTTTGTTTGGAGAGCAGGGTGGGAGTGGCCAGATCTCATGGGTGGCCAGTTGGCTTGGTGCTCCTTGAAGATGCTTATAAAAGAGCATTCATGTTTTTCCTCCCTTTTTTTTTTCCTTCTTCCTGAAGAGGCTATTTTCCTCTTATCTTCTTTGTTTAAGAACTAAATAAAGCCCCCATGCCTCCTGGAGCCCAAAGATAACCTCCCAGCCCAGGGCGGAGGAAGTACACTTCGTGAGGCTACTGTCTCTCATTCCCTTGGAGCTCTCTTCTGCTACCCAAGAACACAACCTGCTTTTTCATTTCTACCCCATTACCGCCAAGTCCCCTGAATTTATGTGAATCAGTGGCTGATCTTCTACAGATTATATTTCAGTAACGTTTCCCCTTACTTGACATCTTCCCTCAACTCCCATCTCAAGTTCATTCTTCTCTAACTCCGGCGACTAATAAAGAAGTCCTTTAAGGAAGGACTTCATCAGTGGGAACGAAGATGAATCCTTTGTGAGCTGTCAAAGGATGGTGGTAGGAGGTACACACATGTGGTACACCCTTCTCTGCAGGTTGGTGAGGCCAGTAGCTGGAGATGCTATGTAGGAATTGCCGTTATCCTTGGAAACGGACGAAGAGTTCTTATGGGGAAATCGCCAGAGTTAGTATTCCTTTCTTCAAGTCAACTGAGTTATTAAGGAATTTGCCACTGTCCAGCACTTGACATATTAGGATGAAACCTGACCATTTGTGTGACTTATGTGGAGAAATCTTTCAGACCGACTGGATAGTTCAGTGAAAGATGTGAGGGATGGGTAATTTGGTTAGTCTTTTGCTTTATTTTCTTCATCAAAATATATTATGGTTTCTGGAGCTAGAAGTTTACTGAGCAGATAGAACAAATTCTTGTGCCAATGTATTGGGGGGAGATGACGAGTTGCTCTGAGTCCTGTGGTGTCTGCCAAGAGTTAGCACGTTTTCACCAATGGCAGAAATCAGAGGGTGGAGTCTCATTAGCATCTCCTGACAGGCAGCACCTTGCCCTTCAATTGCAGGACTTGTGTTAAGAATAGAGCAGGTCTGGGAGGTGGTGTAGGGAGTTGGAGTTGGTCCCAAAGCCAATGGAAGGAAAGCCTGCAGTGGCCGGGGACTTGGCATTCCTTAGAAGACTTTTACCTTCAGAAACAGAGGGCATCTGTAGCCCTTAGCAGGACCCTGAATCCTGTTGGTATCGCAGTGTGAATGAGTGCAAGAAACCTGTCTGTTGCCTCGTATGATTTGAGCAAGTCAGACCACCCTACTTAGAGAAATGGGGCTTCCTGTTCTTAAAGTGTGTACCAAGTCTAACTTATACTTTAATTTGCCTATAGGGCAGATCAAAAAATACATGAGTTTTTGTTTGTTTTGCTAACATTTAAAATTGCAAAATGCCACAAAAATCTCTATTTCTGGCTTTGTCTGGAAAACTCAGAAGATCTGGTAACAGCAGGCTCATTCCCACATGGCCATAATTTTCTGGAGCTGAATAGTCATCACTGCCTGTTGGTGATGGCCGTGCGGTCACTGACTTCCCACCGCCCCCTCCCGTGGCCTCCCCAGTAGGAAGGCAGACGCGTGTATCACCACACTTACTCTGTTGTCTCCTCTTACTGAAGAGCGGTAGCTCTTCATATCCATGCCGTATCACAAGTGGAATCAGGTAGTTAGAAAGCGCTGTGTGTTTCTGACACTTGACCCATGGCACCCTTTTACTTTATCTGCCTGGTCCCTGAAGACATTGGGTCTCGTGACCTCTGGTTTCAGGTTTGGGCTGGAGGAGAAGGCAGTGAGGCGGCTCTGACGTTTTCTTGCCGTGAGACTGAACAGCGCAGCCCGCTGAGTGAGCAGCTGCGTAGAGGGATGAGCCTTGTTTCTCAGCCCACAGAGCGCGAGGCTGCTGCTGGTGGCAATCAGGGCTGTTTCCATTATACACGGGCATAATCCAGGGAGGCTGCTCCCAGGGTAACACATCCAAGGTCCTAGGAAGTTTTGAGGAGGTATTTCGATCTTCAGTCTCTAAGTCAGCCCACTTTTGGGTGGTGAGAAATAACCAGTCCGTATCGAGCCCTTCGGTGCCCTGGAGGGTTGCGGTTGGCTTCACGCCCAAGTGACTTTAGTGGGCCTCCTTCACAAGCAAGAGAAACGACAGTAGGGGTTTGACTAGTTCCCTGTAATGAACAAGTTTCAATCACTAAGGACCTTCTTATTTAAGGTCATCTGACTGCTGTCTAGTCATAAACACCCTCTGGGGGTGTATTACCCTTAGAATTATTTGATTCTGCATTTCTAGATGCTGGGTTTATCTATTACTTTTTACTTTACTATTCCATGTGGAACTCAGTAAGTATAAATTAATAAATATAAATTAATCATGACTAAGTATCTTGCTGATGTGTTAAATTTAAATGAAACCTCAGCGGTGAGGAACCTAGTCTAATTCTGAGCATCATATCCTTCCTAGAATTTGAACAAATAACAATGCTAGTTTGATTCAGGAGGGGTACAATTACGTTTCATGCTATGTTAAAGATTTGGTTAGTTTTTCACTCTTTTTTTTTTTTTTTTTTTTGGAAGGAGCCTGAAGGGTAAAGTTAGATGCTTGTATGTATATTCCTAGATACCCAGCACAGGCTAGGCAATTGCAGAATAAAATGCAGAATAAAATTGTGGAACACATACATTACTGAGTGGTTCTTTCCAGTGAGGTTCTGTATCAAGAATACCATTTCCCTGCAAGTTCTTAGGATATGGAAAGGAAAGGAAAGAGGTTTTGTACTGCCAAGGCTTCTCCTTTGCATCTTACCATCTCAATCGCCATGTTCCTCTTTTGGACAAGCAGGTTCTTGGTTCCCGCTCTGTTGCTTCCTTTCAGATCCTTACTGCTCAGGCCTGACCAGATTAGCTTCTGGATTAGTTTTCTAGTTGCTGCCATTACCAATTGCCACGCATTTAGTATCTTCCTTATTTGTCTTTACAAACTGATTACCTTACAGTTCTGTAGGTTAGAAGTCCAACACACGTCTCATTGCAGGTAAAATCAAGGTATGGGCTGCACTCCATTTCTTTCTGGAGGCCCCATGGGAGATTCCATTTCCTTGTCTTTTCCAGTTTCCAGCTTTGCCCACATTCCTTGGCTCCCAACCCTGTTCCTTCATCATCACAGTTGCTCAGTCCTTCTCATGCTGCCATTTCTCTGGTTCTCTTTTCAGTCCCTCTTCCACTTTTAAAGACCCTCGCGGTGACATGGAGCTTCCCCAGATAATCCAGAGTAATCTCCCTATTTTAAGGTCGGCTGATCAGCAAATTAATTCTATCCACAACTTTAATTCCCCTTTGCCTTTTGACCTGACATATTCACAAGTTCTGGGGATGAGGTGTCGATGTTCGGGGAGGGCCATCTACTGTTCTGCCTACTATGAACTCCTTAAATTGACAGCTCAGCTGGACCTTCTTCTCAGCCTAAAAACCAGGCATGGCTAAGAGCCTGGGCTCTGGAGTCAGGCCACTCAGGCTCAGATTTTGGCTTTGCCTCTTTCTGATTAATGTCTTCTCTGGTCGTGGGGATGGGAATGGCACCTTATTTATAGAGTTCTGGTTAGGACGTTAACTTTAAAAAGGAAAAACCTACAAAAAGAACTTCCTAACTTGATGCTTCCTCTAGGCTGTTGAGATAAAGGAAGGAAGGAGAAAAGGAAGAAGGAAAGGAGGCAGGGAGCGAAAGAAAAAGAGGCAGCGAGTAGCACTGAGCGTGTGCCCTCAGAACAGGACAGGACGAGTCGTGCAGATCAAATACCAAATTCCCTGCAGGCTCTATTGCACGTTCTTCTACCAGTGACATCAAGTACTTGCTTTTAAGGAAAAGCACTGTTTATCACTGTTTTATAGTGAATCGAATCTCCTTCAGATGCAACTCTAAGGGTTTATCCAAGTATCTAGCTCATACCAAATCAGGGACTGAAATAAGTGGGTATAGTTAGAACTGCTGTTACTCAACATGTTACTGGATTAGATCATTTTCTCCTGTACTTTTCCCATTATTGTGTGCTGTTCACTTTACCTTTGTTCTGTTCTGCTTCATTTCCCTGAGGTGCTACCCTGCACGTGTACCTGTTTAAGAAGTGAGCAGAAGCGGTGTGTGGAGCATGCTGGGGTCAGGCGACAGGGCTGGTGTTTGTTTGTTTTAGGAATGAGCAGATACAGGAACATGCTGCCCTGAACAGGAAACCTTGCTGACCTGAGCAGGACAGCTTGCTAACATCCCAACAAGAGGTTTGGACGGTGAGGGTGTCTCAGGCCCCCGGGGACCCAGGGAGCATTCTCGCAGGTAGCAGGGTGGTCGGTTCCAGAGAAGGATCGAGGGAGAACACACACCCGAGCTAAGAATGAGTACTGTCTCACGTGCTAACGTCCCTGGAATCCCAGCCGGAGCCTTAGATCGTGTGCAGGCTTCGGGGATATGGAAATGGCCGCTCTGTTAGTAATAAGTAAGAACCCTGGCTTAGACTGGTGTTAGCATCCACGGGTATGTATTAGCTCAGATAAATGAGAACAGAATTTGATTTGTCTTTAGTTTTGGCCGGGTCCGGTTTCTCAGATGTCATCAGGGCTCTTTCTCTTACCCCCGGCCCCATTTTTCTCTGTTAACTTCGAATCTCAAGCACGTTCTTCCCCACAAGGCCATTTGCTGCTCCAGGCTTCAATCTTAATATCTTAGCCCCAGTGGAAAGAGAGCTTCTTTCTTGCAATAGGTCAGCAAATGTCCCAGAGCTGGCTCTCATTGACCTTTACAGGTCATGTGACATCGCTAAGCAGATCACTAAGCAGATCACTATGGCTATAACTTCAGCCTTAGGAGGAGGGTCAGCCCCATACAACTGAGGACACAAGAGAGTTGCTACCTAGGGGAAAATCATGTTGGTGGCGTCGAAAGAAAGGGGAAGGAGTGAAGACAACCACTTGGATCTGCTCTGAGGCTGAGGGAGGCACTCAGTGGTGAACCTTGGGTACCAAGAAAAGCTCAAAAGAGTGAACTTAACAGATCTGCCCGGCTCTCATCCTGTGCATGCTAGCTATGTGACCCTCGCCTCGCTGTCCTGACCACACGCACATAAAAGTCGTGTGAACACTTACCATGGAAGTTACCTGAGGGTGTCACTGGGGTAATACTGGGGAAATACCGAGCACATGCCTGCATATTATACCATACTCAAAAAACATGAGCTTTTCTCAACTTGAATATAGAATGTCTTTATAGACCTGCAGGTATCCCAGGCAGCATTTCTGGGCTTGCTTTGTAAAGTTTAAGACTGAAATCTGGGTGTTGGAATGTGGGAGTTTCATCCCTCAGTGGCTAAGCGTGCTGTGCTGCCTTCATGGCACACGGGCATGACACATGTTGTGTCCAAACGCTTCTACATTTGTTTCTTCTTCAGTGATGACGATTGTGATAATAATGGTTAGTATCCACTGAGAGCTTACCATGTACCAGGCAATTTTCTAAACACTTGACACAGATCATCTCCCTTCATGCTCACAACCAGGAGGTAAGTACTGTCATTATCCCCATTATATGGAGGCGGGCTTAAGGCACAGAGAGGTTAATGTGCTCAGAGTCACACAGCGAGTGGGACAGCTTGAACCCAAGCAGTCTGTCCCCTGGGCTCCCCCCACCAACGCGCTGCCATGTTTCTCAACACGCACGCACTGCCTCTCTTTCAGGTAGGCGTTATCATTTTCTAAGGGGTGATGGCAGTGGGCTCTGTACCCAGACCTGTCTAACATCCTTGTTGTTTTTATATTTCCTAGGTGTTTTTCCAGGTCTGACCATCTTGCCCTCCATATGAAGAGACATATCTAAAAAACGTAAAGGCCGGAGTTGTCATGGCGTCGGCCATTGTCTGAAGGAAATGCCGTGAGGCAGGGGACTGGACTTCAGGCGGGGACCCATTGCCTCGCAGAAGAACGTTCTCACGTATAAACCTCTGTGTACACACACACAGACACAGACACACACAGACACGCACACATGCACTCACACACACACACACGCACACACTGTCATGCACTCAGCTATATTTGAAATATATACGTCTATTCTTTACGCCTTGCCCTAGCCAGATGGTAGAAGACGAAGAAGGAAACCAGGTGAACTCAGCAAGGCAGTCTGGCTGCTTACTTCAGCACTATTGGAATTATTTCCCGCTGTTGCCAATGGAAATCAAAGAAAATGGATGTGACGTCTCTGCAGGTGGACGGCAGTAAGAGGGGCTTATTTAACTCGCTTCTCAGTGCAACTTGATGGGAGAATACAACGTCTTAAAGTTGCAAATGTGTAGCACTAATGTTTCTTTTTCAATAGTTGGGGGAAAAATGACCTAGAAAACCAAATTGCAGTTTGGTAGCCAAAATTAACTCTTGGTTTATTTGTCCTTTGTGTGTGAAAAGTCCTACTATTCCGTGCGTCCGACTTCCTCACAGAACTGTTGATCAGTTTTGGTTCTTCTTAGTACTATTGAGATCTTTCCAGTCGATACCAACGGCCTTAGCGGCGGCAGACTCTGGAATAACACCTTACACCTTTCTGGCCTGCATTTCTCTAGACTTCACTCTCCAGGGAGGAGTTTTCTTTTCTTACTTTTTGACTCTTGCACACCATATGCACTAGGGATTCTGGAAACTTCTAGCATGACTGCAAAGTGGCCAAGAGAATAAAGTCCTTGATGATAAATCACAGTATATCCCTTGAGCCTCACCTTATTGCCAGTGCTAGATTTTTTCTTTTTAATCTCTCTGTTTTTTGCTAACGAAAACTTGAAAAGCTTATTTGGAAGCTTAAATGTTTTATCTTTTCTCCATGGACTAAACCTCTCCAGGACTCTCTCTCGGCACCTGGATACCCAGCTCTCAAAGCAGCCAATCAGATGGGACATCACACTTTTCTTCTCCCCCTTGAGGCATCATGACCTCAGCTTAGAGCGATCAACCCCGTGCTGTGTGTCATTGCTACCCTATAACCAGTTTCAGCGTAGATGTCGCTAGTCTCAAAGGGCAGCTGCATATTTAACCTAACTCTGGGTTATGACCTGACAAAAAGCCAAAAATATCACTCTTTCCAGGAGTGGGGAAAACGGAGGATGCCTCCCAAGTCTAGTGGCTTCAAAACACCATCATCCTCTCTTCCTCTCTCATACCCGCTGAGTCCCATCACCCAACTCGTTAAAACACACAATTCAGAATGCCACTGTGGGAGTGAAGGGGGGACATTTAAGGAAAGGGTTGAAATGTTTCTCTCGTGGTCCGTCTGAAAAGGAGAGACAGAGTTCTGATTTTTTTTCCTGGCTAGGCCCACCATGACTTGTGACCCAGAGCACCCGGGAGCAACAGAGGCCTCACGCTTACTCTGCAAGCTGACTCTGAGGGGGTACATGCGTCACCTTCCATCCCATATACCCATCCAACACCGGTCTCCATCTCCCCGCATTCTTAGCTAGCTGGCACTGGCCTCAACTCCAAAGACTGCCTTTAGGACCATTCAATGGCCTATGCAAGCAAGCGGGGTGGTTATTAGGGCAGATTGTATATTTTGTATATTCTGGGACCATCCCTTCAAGACACGTCTCAAAAAAACAAAAATGGCATTTGGTCCGCCCGTGGTTGCTGCTCCTTCAT
Source organism: Camelus ferus (assembly GCF_009834535.1). Lineage (NCBI taxonomy): Eukaryota > Metazoa > Chordata > Mammalia > Artiodactyla > Camelidae > Camelus > Camelus ferus. Next base: position 66,122,905 of record NC_045700.1, read on the forward strand.
ACCAGCTGGCTCCCCTCCTGCCCTCCTCTGACTGTTTGACTCATTGACTGTTAAATGCCACCCCATACCTATTTGGGATGCAAAACTGAAGTCTTTAAAAGGAAATAATAATATAAGAAACAGAGACACATTTATGACAGCCACCTTCAAGATCCTTGGCATTTGGTTTCTCAGCTTTCTGCAAACTTTGATTTCACTGAAATGTTGAACCTACTCGTCGGAGGGTAAAGGAGCCTCCTTATCACAAATGCTGTAGCTGCCAATTGGACAGTTGGGGCATTCTGAGGTCTGGCCCTTAAAAGTCTTCTTTCTCTTTTTCCTTTTTTCGATTTAGACCAAAAACAAAAACAAAACAAAAAAAAAAACAAAAAACAAAAACAACAAAAAAAGATAAACCACCCTAAACATACACACACACCCCAAATCTGCCCATTTGCCAGAGGCAATTCTGTATATGTTAGTCGGAGGGTATTAAAAAAAAATCAGTTTTATTCCAAAGATGTAAAACTAGACATGACTTAGAAACCATTTCTGGAGCACTGCTTGCTGACAATCTCGTAGCTCTCGACTGCATTCGAGTGTGTTTGTAGCCAGTCCATCAGGGCATACCATGGGACGATAATTGAATGTGTGGTGCATCCTTGCTGGATGAAGGATGTGTGAGGACCTGGAACCTCAGCTGTATTAAACTGTAGCGCCTCCAGTCAGTGCACTCGATGAAAGTTTAGACACCCCAGGTTTTATTGGTTCAATGATTTCCCTTTCTAGAGCTGTCTCCAGCCTGACTGCACGCACACCCCAGTGATGGCATTAGCCATGGCTGCCACGACTGACAGACGTTCTCTCCCCAGCTGGAGCTGCTCTTGCCTCTCGAAATGCTATTATTAAGGGTTTATAATAATTTAATTTTTGAACTGACCAATGCAAGGCTCTATTAAAAAGAAAGTTTTTCAAAAAATGCAAAAGAGTAATCATTGCTTGTTTGCTCCCTGTTGTCATCTGTGGTCTTGAAAGGATCTCATTTGAATGTGGCAGAACAAAGGCCGTTTGGTCTTCATCGGTGTCTGAAATGTCTGGCAGTTCCTCTCTCTTTTGTATCAGCGAGGTCCTGTGTAATCTGCTCCTGACCTTTCTCTGAGCGGGGTGCATTGAACCGCGATGGTGGGGCTTGCTTGCTTCAGGCATTTTTGACTGTGAGAATTGGCCTGAGAATTTGGTGGGTGCTAAGTGGATGGCTTTGAAACTATTCTTTAGCCCGATTGACACCTCTCAACGATAACCAGTCCTATCCATGGGGGCGGCGGTGGGGGTGGTAGCTCCGATCATCTTGGAAATGGATTTGTGATAAAATGTCCATCATCTCTGAAGTGGCAGAGATGGTTGGAAAGAGCCTGCTGGAAGAAATAACCTGAAGCTGGTTCGCTTCCAAGGGGACAGGTTATTTAGAACAGTGCTTTAATGGACATTTGAAACACGTTCAACCGCTTTCTCATTTAAACTGTGACCTCCTGACATTCCAGGGGATCTCAAATTTGAAAGGGAAAATCTGGCATGGTGTTTCCTGTGGCTGTCCTCTCAAGCACGCTTTATCCAGGGTTCAGAGTTTGATGTATAGAAAAAGAGTGTTTCTAAGCCATTGACAGTTTTCTTTAGTTCAAGTTGTGCTTCTTTCTCCTACCACATGGCTGTAAGTCAAAGATGTGGAGACCTGAAATCATCATGCTGCTCCTACCTAGCTCCTGGCCTCCTGCCCCACTGATGGTTGACTGGCCCAGCTTAATGCCTGGTGGTGATGAATATTATGTCCAGAAAAAGAGATGTGTGGATTCCATGACAAAGCTGCATTTTATAAGAATATCGGAGACCCCCAAATGAACTTCATGCCGACCATTTCCTTCTCCTCTCTGTGCTCTCCCTTGCAAAGTCCTTCAGTGTCACCTGCCCTCCCCTCCTGCACCTCCTGTGCCCTTTTTACATCTTTGATTGCCTGATTATAACAGGGTAAAAAAGACAGCCAACCTCACGCATGATTAGCAGAACTGATTCCTTTTTTTTTTTTTTTTTAAATCTTCCTTGAATCTAAAAGCCAGAGAAGATTTTTTTTTAAAGGACTTCAGTTTGGGATAAGCTTCCAGATTAGCCATGTCTATTTGCATCAAAGGGGAAATAACATGAGATTTTCAGGGCCGCTCATCCAGTGCATGCAGAACATTCTGCCTGTAGCCCCACCTCAATTCTTCAGCAAAGTCAAAAGAAATGAACTCAAATGGCAAGACCAACAAAACTTAGTCATTAGTTTTATTGGCTCACAACAGTTTCCTCTATAGAAGTCACTTCATAAAATATAAAATACAGTGCAAAGTGCTTTTGGCTTCTCTTTTGCACGAGTTGGTTTCAGGAGAAGGAAGAAGGTTGGGAAAGTCAGGGATGCAACTTATTTAATTACAAAAATCAGGTTCATTGTTTCTTTTAAAAAAAATCTTACAAGGGCCAACATTTCTGGCCACAGTTTTGCACCTGGATCTTTGCCAAAGTGAAAAGGCATTGAGTCGAACCTGGTTGAGAGCTACTTGTGGAAGCGTTCCCTGGCGTCTTCCGGAAGTGGCCAATGCCAAGTGTAGGGTGGGGGCAGGAGGAGAGAATTTGCATTCCAGGTCTGGATCACGTACGTTTCGGTAAACATGGTGTTATCTCCGTTTGAAAACTAGAGGGGCTGGCCTGAGTATACATCCATGCCTCTTTGATGGCTTACTTTCCTCAGTGAGGATCTCTGGGAATACTTGAGATGAAACAACGAAAGTGTGTCAAAGGAAGCAAAAGCTGCTTGTAAATGTGAGATCCCATGACTAACTGCCTGAGGCTTCAGGGGTTCCTCTTGCTTTTAACACTCTCTTAAATCTCCTCTGTTGGTTCCTAATAGATCCCGGAAAAGGGAAAAATAAAGCTGCAGTTAACTTCCTGACGTGCACTCTTCCAATAGAGTACTGTATTCTTAAGGTGTTTTGCATTTACGTATAAGTCCTCGGGAAACAGGTATCCAAAACGGAGAGAAATCCTAGGCTGTCACTTCACAAATATCCCAAACGAGATACTCTTTTCAAACAGGGCTCCCTCTCAGCAGTCAGGAGGGAAGGTTGATACGTTCTTTGTTGGGGACTGTTTATACAATTTTTTTCAACTGTGAGCTTTGGAATCATAAACTGCTTTGACTCCAGCTTCTGTCTACTGCCATAAAATGGACCCCACGTCAGAATAATGAGGGTGGTATGTGTACACGCAGCTAGACGCGTGTGCGTGTGTACCTGTTGTACCTTCGCAGAAGGAAACCAGTTAGGCTACTGACGTTGACGAGGAGTAGCCACCAGTGCCTAATGCCTTTGGGGGGGTGGACGCTTATATAACTGCCAGTATGCTGGAAACACACTGGGAGCTCCGCGCAGAGGGGCCGGGCCGAGGGTGGGAAGAGGGGACATGTTAATCCTAGGCCTCTGGACCCGAGGCAGAATCATTTCTGCAAGTCCAGGTCCAGAAAGGCTTTGGGGCTCATTGGCTGGTTCTCAACATTTTTGTTTTTGTTTTTGTTTTTGTTTTTCCCTCGGCATGCATTTTCTATCTAAACCCAGACTTTGTTAAATTTCTTTATCTTTCACTTCTGCTTCATTCCAGGGAGGAAAAATACACCTGTTATGGCCAAGATCTCCTTGCTGACACAGAGGCAAAAATAAACATTTCATGTTTTTGAAGCCTCCCCTTCCTTTCCCTAAATGCCCCCCAACACTCCTTCTCTCTCGTCACCCCCTCCCCCCTCCCATCACATGACTTCCCAGCCACCACCACTTTTCTTTCAAGTCTCTATTGTCCTCTTCACAGTTGCTTGAAGAACTTTATTTTTGCACTATACATTTTCTTTTTGCCAGATGTGTCTAACAAGTGTGTTTGGAGAGACCTACTCCCAGCCCCCTCCACTCCCCCACCTCCCCCGGTCACATGCTCTCAGGCCTTCTCTGGTATTTATAATATATCACAGAAGTACCCAGTCTTATAGCCCTCGGTTATGCCTTTTTTTGACATTTTATTTTTTTTAAGCTTTTTATATATATATATAAATATATTACTTTGTCAAGTTTTTTTGCTGTACAAAAGTCTTAAGATTTAAAACTATTATTTGTATTATATGATGGTGGTATGTTAATGTTACAAAATTATTAATGAAGAAAAAATTTATTTTTGTTACTGGTCTGTTTCATAATTCTTTTTTAAATTGGTATATTGTAAGATATCTATGCAAAAAATGTTATGTGACGCATTTTTATTTAAGAATGTAATATGTGTAATAAACAGTAGAATGTGTTTGGCCTTGGAATGCCTCACTGTATGTCTCCTTAACTTATTTCATTGGGGAGAAAAAAATCCTCAAAGAGACACAAATGGGTCCTTATGGACCTCATGAGAGTTTTGTTTCTCAGAGAGAGAAAGGGAAGCTGAAAAATTGTATTAGGTCATTTTTCTTTGGGAGGTTGCTGGGTGTGTGTGTGTGTGTGTGTGTGTCTGTGTGTGTGTGTGTGTGTGTATTTTATGGTTGTAATGAGGTAGCTCAGTGCCCAAATAAGAAGGAACACTGAAGGCAGTTTATTTCTTTGAGGGGAGGAAAAGAGTAAATGGTTGGAGGTTATGAAAAGCAATATTTTAGAACGAGGTGGATTGTGGGACGTTATTTGTTTGTGGGGTAGAGAAGCTTATTGAAAGCAGTTTATTTGGCGAGAGAAGCGGAAAGTTTGTTCTGGGATTGCACTTAATAGAGCATATTTGGAAAGGGTTACTTGAAGTGGTTGGTGGAGGAGGGAAGAAGGGCAAAGGTGAGAAGGGACAATTGAGGTGAGGGCTGGGGGGAGTTGATTTAGGGAGCAGGTCTGTGACAAAGTGGGGAAGAGATGACTGGCCAGATGCAGAGACATTTGGGTGGCTAGGTGCAGTACAAAATGCAGATGCAGATGTCAGCTGCCTCAAACAGTGAGAAGGGGGTGACGGGAAGTCCAGGGAAGATTCTCAGAACTGAAAAGGACACTTACTAAAATGTTCTCTTCCACACACGACTTCCAGGAAGGAACATCCTGGAGTAAAGAGTAAGGCGGAGAACCTAACTGGTGCTATCAGCCCAGCTCCCATGCAGGGCGACGCCCCGAGAAGAGTGGTACCGCTGACTGAGGGCAACAGCGAGCACGTGTCACTTACATGGGACCCAGCGCTGCTCAAGTTTTCTTCACACACTCTGGACTCGGAAACGGCTCCAGTGCCGAATCACTTCTAGCCCACCTCAGGTGATCCGACGAGAAACTTTTCAGTTCATTTTCTCTTGAAAGATGATGGCCACAGTGCCTGAACGCCACGCTGACATGGGCCTATCTCTGAGCAGGTGACAGGGGTGAGGAGTGATGCAGCGGGCAGGGAAGGGAAGCTGGCGCATGTGTCCTCGCCTCATGAATCTTAAGTTAGAGAGAACAGTAGATGCTTTGGGGGCCAGGACAATGTTTTTGAAAATTGTGAGGATCAGCTTCCCCATCTTCCGAGCAGACAAGTGAGTTGGACGACAGGGAAACCCAAGGCTGACTTATGAGAAACTCTAGGCGCCAGTGGGAAAAACCCCAGCCTGGGAGTCCACAGCCCTACCTCCTGGTCCCCGGTCATTTAGTAGGTCCATGACTGGCTGAGTAATTGAACCATCTCATACCCAAAGTCCTTTGCTTAGAAATCTCTTTGCCTGAGGAAGAAGACAGCTTTCCAGTATTACTTAGAACGAGGCTTATTTTTCTGTCAGAATAAGCCTGACATGTCAGAGGACATCAAATTGAACATTCTGGGTGGGGGACAACCCACACAGCTGAAATGATAAGAGGGGAAGGTGGTAAGTCTAATCTTTTTGCCATAAGGAAAGGAGATGGTTTACATAAGTGAATATTCTAGATGACTGAAGCTTCCATATTTAGAGACATAATTTTGGTTTAAAATATATCTAAAAATACATCCCCTACTTCACAACTTTTCAAGCATCCATTTTTGCCCTATAAATTCAGGGATGACTCTAGACCGTCACATTGTCTGATCTCCCCACGAAATGACTCCAGTCTTTCTGCTGAGTGGTTCTGCTTTCTCCGTTGCATCCTCCCTATTTGGAGGTTGCAAGTTCTTGGTGTCGCCTTCTAGCAATATTAATCTTCTCTTCAACTCACAGATCAGGGAGGCAAGCTTGGTAACTTAGTAAGTGCAAAAATATCTATAATGCTAATTCAACAGGCAGTAGTCTGCAAGTGTGACCTGGATTACCTAGGGGACTAAAGTGCATACACTTTGTGATAGCTATAATCTGAGATTATGTATCCGACTGGAAATTCTGTGCTAATGGAAAGGAAGCTCGTAAAAAGCAGAGCTCAGTGGAGTTGCTAAATAATTTAGGAGAGCTAGTTCATCTTCCACTTAGGATTCTAGGTTTTGAAGGATTCTAGGTTTTGAAGATAGTTACAACTTTTAACTGAAATAAGATTTTGAGGTGAGTGGTGGATGATGATGGTTTTCTGGATTATCCATAGTGAGCCAATTCGTGATTCCTGCTTCAATATTAAACATTGTATCTCAGCTGTTCAAAACTATCAATATTGACTGCCGTGGACTTCCGTTTTCTTAAGAATTCTGCCTGATCATAATATAGTTCTACATACCAACACACTATATTTAAAAATACTGAAATGACAAAGACAGCTACCAGAGGGTTGGAGAATAAGATTTACGTTTTATTAGACTTTTCCACTCCACGTACACTGCAGGTGAGCAGTCCAACAAGACTGCATAGGAATGAAATAGGTGTCATTCACCACTATGGCCTTTTGCCTTTACAAATAGAAAAACTGGGATTCAAAGAGGGCATGTGACTTTGTGAAGACCCCGGGGTCTTAACAGTAAGTGACAGCTCTGGCTCCTAGGTCCCCTGACTCGACTTTGCTCTAAACCTCAGTGCTTCTCGGCAACCCAGGAGCTAACTAGATGCTTGTGTGTGTCTATCCGTGACCCCCCCATTGACAACACTGACTTACTTTCCCCATTTCTTTCCCTTTAGTCACAGATGGTAACCTATAACATAGCTAATTCATCACTTGCTAGAATTGGAAGGGATCTTGGAGATCTCCTTCAATGCCACCATTGGACTTGAGTGTACTGGGGCTCAGAGAGGTTGCAACCTGCCCAGGGTCATACAGTACATCCTTTGCAGAACAGGGGTCAACCCAGGGTTGTTGACATGCAGTAATGCTCAACTAGTCTCGGCGGTGTTTTCTTAAACTTTAGTCACTGTAGTGCAGCCTTCAAGATTCCTGTGACGTCCCTGCCCTAATACTTCCTGAATATTTTTCTTATAGACCCACGTTTTAAAATCTTAAACACCTATTTTAGTTTTGTACTAAGCAAATATATTCCTGAAACCACTGATTTGACTGTTTCCCTTTTAAATATAAATAAAAATAAATATATAAGCCACAATAAAAATGCTCATAATTCTGTTGCATTAAAAGACTCGATTACTACTGGTGGTATTGGAGAGGCATTGTTCTGTGCCATTCTCTAAAATCTATTCCGTACCATTTCTCTTCAGCTAATTATTTAGTCCATATGATGCTCCTTGGAGCACATTTCAAATTGAATCTAAAACTAAATGCATGTGAAAATTTAATAAAGACTGATTTGATGACTGGGAAGTTACTTAAGGACCCAGAGGTCTCTTAGGAGGAAGAAGATAATGTGGCTGGGAGTGGAGTGAGCACATATTCTCTGCCTTGCTTTCCTATCCTTAGAACACCCATTTGCCCTTAGGGAAAGGTGCTCTCCGTGGATGGGCTCTTGGCCAGGTCATGCCATTATTCTGGGAATGGAGCCCTGAACATTAGGGCGTTGACAGCATCAAGGAAATCACCCTTGTCTCGTGTCCCCCAGTTGACAGTCAAGGCCTAGAAACAAATGCATGCTATGAAAGGTGGCTTCCAAAGATGTGTTCACCTTCATGGCATGTTTCCTGTGGTCCCCAGGCAACCACCTGGACATGCACACAACACACAACTCAGCCCTCCAAATATTCCTCCAACCAACTTCCAGGCACCTGATAGTCTACTATTAAATATTAATTTTTTTGCGTAAAAATTTCCCTATTTTAAAACTGCAACTAGCCAGGAAGAGCTAACTCTCTATGCTTTATCCATGACATGTACCTTAATGTGAATGAGTGTATTCCATCCTTCCACAAGAAAAGACTTTAAGTGTAAGGTGTATGAGAGACATGGGGATTATGGACAGGAAAAAGCAAAACAAAACATAGAAGGAGGTGGTTAACTTTAGGACTCAGGAGGCGGGGAGGGGTAGGCTGTCGGGCAGGTGGTTCTTTGCCCATCACTATAGAGCCACAGGGTAGTCCAGTGACTACATGAAGGGACTGAAGCAATAGTTTCTTGCCAGCAAAGTCTTCTGTGTGACCGAAATGAGCATTTGTGGGAACCTGGGTCTGCAGAGCTTAGCAGGAAACAGCTACCAGTAAGTGGGTGGCCTCTAGTTAGATAGTAATGGAAATGACAGATCCCTGGTGGCCCGGCTTCATTTTGTTCCTTGAAGCAACAACTTCCCGGGTCCTGGTCTTGTGAACAGGAAGTCAAGGCCCCACCGTGAAGGTGGAAATGTACTTGAGTCACTGGGGAAATATTTAAAGGATCATCATTTATGGAGCCTAAGAGCCAAAGCAATGATGATATATTTGCTGTAGCTCCACAACATACTACGTTTCTCATGTTAAGTTTGCAGACTGTTCTGAGAAGTACATGATGATGGGTTTGTCAGTCAAAGGACTCAGGCTGTAAGAAATAAACACCCTAATCTTCTTGACAGGCTCCAGTGAACTCATGAAAACAAAGACAGAAAGATTTGCCACTTGGAACCTTAAATGAGTTGACTGTGTGTCACATTGGTACAGTCATTTTCCATCTCTGCTTAGAAACATCTAATCACACACTATTTCTTAATCTTAACATGACAATATTAATGAATGGCCAAAATTTGAATCCTGTCTTTGGTTCTGGGAACTTTTAACACCTCTCTGTTTCTAACCTTGATGTTTTTGTTTTCAATTTTGTTGCCAATTTGTTCTCATTTCCTTTTTGCTTTCTCCCTCCTCTCTGCCTCCTCTCTGCCTCCCAGAGTGGACTTCTCTTTCTGGTGTTGCCCCAAAGACCTGGCCCATTGTCCCAGATGCTCCTCCTCCCTCCCCCAGACCTCTTCGGTACCTTTACAGTGTCACTGCAGCCCAATTGGAGGGTGTCAACTTTCAGCATAATTTAAAATGGTGCTACCAAGAAGATGGTTTGGGTTGTTCTCTTGGTTTCCTTAGGTACAGGTAGAAACAAAAAACTGCTGGATGACATGGAGGAATCCCACACATCCTCCTTTGTTGAACACTGTGATATGCCAGGTGGCGGGTCAGTCACTTGGGACGCGCGTGTTGTGTAAGACGTCTGCGTTTCAATAGGCTCTCTCAAGGCCAATTTCAGCACACCTCAGAGTCCGAGAAACACTCGTCGAGAAAGCAAAGCAACATTTAAAAATAGCATTATTTGCTATTGCGTTAGTTTTTATTCTGTGAAAATGTGGATTTCCATAGGTATTCACGATTTGCTCAGAGTGCGGGGGGTGGGGGGGGGGTGTCCTGTTCCTCGCACTGCGCATGTGTGGATCTCTCAGGAGCCGAGCAGCCCTACCATCAGCCGCCACTGCGCGACTTCCACGGAGGTAGCTGATCAGGTAAAGTCCCAGGAGCCCTCTCCTGAAAGTGTGTTGACATGGACCTTCTCTGGGTCTTTTCTAGAAGAGACTTTGGTGGTAACCCTTTGGGGAGAGTGCGTTTTGATTTTGTTGGTTTTGATTGGATCTTCTCAGTTGGCCTTGTGCTGAGGTGGTCCCCGGCAGAGGTCCTAACCCAGGCGCAGGAACGCCAGCCTGTTACCAGGCCTGACGACTCACCCACTTTGCGTGATCCCAGTCTGGGCTCTGCCCATGACTTCTGAGATGCCAGCAACACCCTCTCAGTGTCAGGTCCTGTTTGTTTCTGAAACCTCTGCCACTTGGCCGCCTTCGTCACAGCCGCATTTATGCCACTGACGTTCACCCTTCAAGCAGAAGTCACCTGGACTAAGAGCCTGGAGGAGCCCCTGTGAGTCTGCTGTCTGTCAGCAAAGCCGTCTGAGCTAAGCCCCGTTTCACATCCAGATTTTATCAACTGAACTAGAGGAAGGAATCCAGGTCACAGTTGGAGAATATGGGCTTTTCTATATTCTGAGAAAGTTATTCTAAAAATAGACCCGTGGAAGACCTAGCAAGGAAAAATAGAAGCAAAAAAAAAAAAAAAGGGGGGGGGGGGACTTAAAAAATGACTCAAAGCTCTTCCTGAAAATGTTCGGGTCCAGATTCCTGATGATCTCCTTCCTCTGACCCGCAGCCCCCTGGAGATGAGGCCAGTAGCTCAGGGAACAGGAAGGGAATTGCCATAAATCTGGGCTAAGTTGGAAAGGAAAGGATGAAGCAGATACTCAGCAATCAATAGAGCGACGATTTGTTTTGTGGTATATGTTTACGGCTTTGTTGCCGGGATGAAATCCTGCTGCCTCGGAACAGGAGCCGTTAGAGGTGAAATGAGTTCACCTGATGCCCTCCGTGTGTAATTGGTATGCATCACTCCAAAGTCCCTGGCTTCCAACTAGCAAAAAGGTTTTAGACGATTCTCTCCATCCTCTCTACCTTTCATTACTTCATGAGTCCCAAGAAGGAGGGGAAAATGACCCATGTCTCCTTCCTTAGTCCAGGCTTGCGGGACGCGAGGCACGGAGGGCACTTAACGTTTCCCTCCACTCCTGAACGTGCTGTTGGGGGAGCAAGCGAGGAAATGAGAGCACGATGAGAACAGGGGCTGGATTGTTCCCGCACTGACTCAACTCAAGGAGTGATGCCTGGCCCAGCCCGCCGAGGGGAAAAGAAGCAACGCCCCTGTTTCCTTATCAGGGGACGGGACGGGGAGGGGCTGAAAAGTGCTTTGACTGAAAGCGAGTGCGCTAATTGATTGTTAATGACTACGTAGCCCGAAATGTCTGGAATTTGGTTTCGATTCAGTGTAATTTGACATTTGCCAACCATTATTAAGTCCCTTTGATGCTCTCCCTGTGCAGCAGTGATGAGCAGCTGATTGGCTCTTGAGGCTGGAAAATGAGGCTGGCTGGGCACCGAGTCAATGGGGTGTCTGGAAGGCAGCCACTGTCACCCAGCTCCCCTCAGCCTCGCCAGCCTCAGGCGCTCTGGCATTCCCAGCGCCTTGTCTTCTCTGTCCTCCTTCCTGCTTCTGCAGGCTCCCTTTTCTCCTGTTTCCCCTCATTCTCCAAGTTGTATTCCCTTTCCAGCTCCAGTTCATCTGCCCTGTTTAAAAGCCAACAACTGGGGGAGGGGGTATAGCTCAGTGGTAGGGAACATGTTTAGCATGCATGAGGTCATTGGCTCCATCCTCAGTACCTCCATTACAAATAAATATATACCTAATTACCTTCCATCAAAGAAAAACAAAAAAAATTTTAATAAAATTTAAAACATTTAAAAAAAGAAAAGCCAACAATTCTCTGCTCTATTGGTTTCTCAAAAATCAACCTCTTTTGAAAAGAACAAAAAAATTACTACAATTGTATCAAGATGAAAAGAGGAGTGAGAAGTTGAAGGAGGATGCTATGAAAACCCAGAGAATTTGAGATTCATTGCCTCCCTCTTATTTCACTTGTTTTCCTTTGCCTGTTGGCTCTACCCTTCCTTCAATAAACAAGCTTCTCTGCTTCCTCATCCATTATCCATCCAGTGTCCCTTCCCCCTGAGCCACCCCCAATAACTCCCTTAGTTCCAGCCTCTGCAGAACTCGTCTCCTGGCTCCCCTCCCCCACCCCACCCCCACCCCAGGAACTGACATGGTCTCAAGGTCCCAATTCTAATCTCCCAGGAGAGAGATTTTCAGTGGCCAGAACTGATCAGGGTCTAGGGCTCATCACTGGCTTAATCAGCTGTTACTGGGGGGAAGTAGGGACAGGGGCGAGGCACCCTAGTGTTCATTTTCCCAGAGCTGAGAATGGAAAGGAGGAAAAGATGGGCAGCCCTGGTGCAGTGTCTAAAAGCCTACCTCTTCATCTGGGGGTCAAGTATCTCAGAATATCCAGCACAGTCTCTCAAAGTTCTTTTTTTTATATTCAAAAATTTTAATATACTCCAACCCTGGCATTGACCACAATTCTTCCTCATCCGTGCTTCTGTTGCATCTCCTTTCAAAAGATTTGGGAGGGGGGAAAAGTCAGAAAACCTTGGTCCAAGAGAATCAGGAGAAAGCCTGCAGCAGTGAGAGAAAAACAAACAAACGAACAAAACATGATTCCATTTCAGTAAGGACAAAGATGACTTTTCTTATCAATTCATGTCTGAAGCAGCATGAAAGGGCTATAGGCAGAAAGGACAGTCGCTGCGAAGTCAGGAAACATTTTCCCAGCTCTAGCTGTGCCTCTGGTGAGCTGTGTGACTGGAAGCAAATCAGTTAACCTTTCTGGGCTTGCTTTTCCTTTCTTGAATAATAAAAAGAATCAATTAGATGAATCTTTCCTTTCCTCTCCTTTAAATTCTGTGATAACATAATTTCCAAAAATATTTGATACAGAAATTGTAGAACAGCAAGAGGATTTGAATGGTTCCAAAGAAGTGTTCATCTTTCCACTCATCCTTTAAATTCATTAAATAAAAATAAATACTTTTAAATATTTTAATTAATTAAATCAGTTAACTTTTTAATACTCGCTGATCTGTGGGCAAGGCTCTGGATGTACAAATAGGAATAAGCAGATGTGATCCCCGTACTCACAAAAGGCACAATCTAGCAAGCACATTAAGGAAAATCTGTATCATCCTCGTTGCAGTATTTCTGAGATAACCCTTCTTTTTCTGTTTAATGCTATTTTCTCCCGTAGTTCTCTTCATGCATTGATGATCTATGGCTTCTTTCTGTTTGACTGACTGGGACTGAAGCCTTCACTCTCTTGGGGAGACACTTTGAAACCCTAACACTCAGCTGCTACAGAAAAATATGGCCATGACCCAATAGAGAAATCAGCCCACTTTTCCATCTCCTTCTCTGTCAGGCCTTTCTAATGGGACTTCCTCTTGAGGTTTGGAATAAGTTCCAAAAATCTCGGAAGCCTTTCTGTTCAAAGATAAATGTCAAAGCCTTGTGAAACACAAGCAGACACTAATTATGACTTCTCCCCCATGTTGACCTTCCCAGTGTCTCTGAGCCACTTGAAGAATCCCACGAGTGAATCCAGGCCAGTGATGGGAGTTGGGCCCGGCACATGTTACCTGCTCACTAACTGCTGGCTGTCATTGTCAGTGCTAATGGCAGCTGAAATGTTTCAGGGCGGAGTTTATTAGACCTGAGTCTCATCCTAGTCCGGGAGAAAATGGTCCTGCTGCTCACGCTCACCACAAGTCTTGGACTGGGGGTCTCTGCTTTGGGCTCAGGGAAGGAAAGACAACAGAGAGGGATCCGTGGTTAGCACGCAGCCTCTCTCCCATCCGTCCTCCCCCAAAGCCACTCGAAGTGCAAGTGTGTGGCCCCCTCACTCCTCAACAAGCCCAGATTCCCCTTAACTGGGGACTTGCCTGGCAGGCTAGGGGCGGGGAGCAGTGTTTCCCAGGTTCAGTCTGGCTGTTTCTCCGGAGACTTCATCCCTGCAAAACGCATCAGTGTGTTCTTAGCAAACACAACCCTGGTGGAAATGTTTGCCATTTTCTGTGCTGTGTTATTTTTTCCACATTCGAGTCCTGATTTCCTGCCATTCTTGGAGAGTACCGGGAGGAAGAAGGGTCAGGAAACTCGGCCCAGGGGGGAACAGTGATTAAGCACCCACTCATTTCCGTCCTCCTTCACCACAGCGGGAAAGGGTTTTGAGGTGTTTCTGCATCGGTTATTTTTGTACAGAAAGAACGGTATCTCTGTAAAGGGATCCGAGATGATATGAACAGAAGATTCAGCGGTTTCCCTTGGGTTCTGTCACTCGGCAGTGGTGTGACTTTCCGGGAGCACCATCTCACTGCGGCGGTTCCCTCAGCCCTTAAAAGGAGACAATACTTGCTTGTTAACTAATGTGGATTTCCTTCCAAATAAAATGTCAGGCAAGGCTAACGTACTATTATTATTGTAATAGGCATCTGTCTTGGGAAGTAGCACTCAGTGAGAGGTGAAGAAAAGAGAGGGCAATCTTGAGAAGGGAAAGGCAATAAAGAGTGTCACAGAGGGGAGGGAATAGCTTAAGTGTTAGAGCACATGCTTAGCATGTACGAGGTTCTGGGTTCAATCCCCAGTACCTCCTCCAAAAGTAAACCTCATTACCTCCTCCCCAAATATAGTAATTAAATAATACAATAATAAATAAATTTAAAAAAAGAGAGTGTCTGTCACAGAATATTCTGAGATATCTTCCCCCCAGCCCTCCCCTCTTTCTAAGGGGGACTTTCGAGTGGTTTTCACCAATCAATCGCAAGTTGCAGTAGTTATAATAGTAAAGCTGTGAAGGGTAACAGAACTGACTGGTTTGATTTGATTATGTGGATTTTGAATAACAGCTCTCCACAGGTACAAAATGAAGAGAAAACAACTTATCCAAGGATGCACTGGTGATATAATAGGATAATGCAGAAGGCTATACCCCTTTTGATTATTGTTTTCATAGCTTGCCAAAGCTTTAATGCCTTATCTCATTTAATATTCATAATAAACTTGTGAGATCAGGAGGATAGCTCTTATCTAAACTCAGCTTACTGCCTCCTTTCTGTCTTTTGAATGAGGAACCTCAAGCCCAGGGCGGCTGAGGGACTTGGCCCAAAGTCACAAAACTGCTAAGCAAAAATGCTGACATGAAAACATCACTCTCCTAGTAATTAATTCCCTTTCCCATCTACCATGTGCTGGTCAGCACTTCATGAAGCAAATTCGACCCTGCTGTGATGAGCTGTCTGATGATTTGGTTCACATAATAGTTGTCCATGTTTATACTGGAGCTACCATAGTACTTTGAAAGTTTGTTCAAAAGGTGAGTTTTCCTATTTTTTTTTTTTTTGAAGTATCTAGTCCATGTTTAAAGGTTAAAAACACAACTGCGGTGTTGTATTTGGTCATTTACAGAACAGGTGTAACTGTATGACCCAGGAATTGGGATAAGGATTAATTAATTCACTGACTTACCTAGTGAGTACAATTAGCTAAGACTTCAACACTGGGGATTCCAAGTGGCCCGAGGCAACTGAGATTAGTGAGAACTGTATACTTGTGTTTGCTTATTTGTCTTTGGTGGTGACAGAAATTCAACTTGAAGTGGTCTGTGCACAAAGGGGCAAAGGTACAGCCAAGGCAGAGCTTCCCAGGAAGAGGAAGCCAGAGCCAAGCTGAGGGAAGGAGCAGGATTGCAAAGCTGGAGGGACAGCAAGGAGGTCTCTGGGGCCTGAGCACAGGGAAGCAGGAGGGGATGAGGGAGGAGAGAGGCTGGAAACTGACCAGGTCAGGAAGTGCCTTGTAGGGCAGGTCAGGGAGCGGGGCTTTGCTCTAAGAGCAATGGGGATCCATTTAGGAATTTAAATAGAGGGATACCATCCTCTGATGTACATTTTAAATTGAGCATTCTGCCTCATTGAAGAGCACCAACATCCATCTAACATGTTATGTGAAAAACCTGAGTCTTTCTTGGTCCCTCAGTTTCCCTTTCCCTTCCCGTTAACAAATCCAGTGAACTTGCCCTCGAAAATAGACCCCCGGCATCTTAATTTCTCTCTACCTCCACTGAACCACCTTCATCTGAGCTGTCTTGTCTAGGCTATTTCAAGACTACCTTGAACACTGTAAGTCTGAGAACTTACCGGACTTTCAAGGGGAGAACTGGACTAGGCAGTTGAATATTTTAAACTAAATCTCATTTTGGGGATTACATGAAATAACACACATAAACACTTGACCCAGCACCTGGCTTCTAGAATGCTTTTAATAGACATTAAAAAAAAATTAATACTCATCCTCCTGGTGCTTTTCAACAAGATGAAAAGATCAAGGGATTCGGAGCAGGAGACTTGGGTCGATGTCCTAGTTCAAAAGAGGTGTGGCTTTGGACAAATCCTAATTTCTCTGAGCCACTGCTTCCTCCTCTGAGGAATGAAGATGTAAACACCTGTTCTGCATATCATGCAGGGCTGTTATGAGCGTCAAACATAATGATGGATATGAAAATGCTTTGTAAGCTGAAAAGCATCTTTTCATGAGCGACTGACTATATGAAATTATATTTAATTCAGTTTCCCTTTATACTTGACTTCTCAGGTTTCCTATACTGTAAGACAATATTACAAAATAAATTTTACTATAAGGCACTGGGGCCTTCAATTTACAGGAAGACTGAGTCCCAGATTCTTGACCCTCCACCTTGTACAATCCAAACCAATGCTGTCCAACAGATCTTTCTGCCAACGTGGAAATGTGTATCTCTGTGGTCCAACGTGGTAGCCACTAGCCATTGAAGCTATTGAGCACTTGAAACATGGCCAGTGTGGCAAAGGGATGTTACATTTTATTTTTATTTTTTAATTTAAATTTAAATAGCCACATGTGGTTAGTGGCTACTGTACTAGACAGTTCAAGTCCAAAAGCTCCACTCTCTCAGGGCCCTCATTTATAAAATGAGGAAATACTAAGGTCTTTTCTAGTTCTATCTATGCTTCTACAGACACAATTCAGAAATAGATAAGCCAATTCAGATAAAATAAGGGCTGAATCCAGAGTCATTTTTCTTATTCTTGAGTCAAAGATAATCCTACATTTTAAAAAAAAGTTCCTAGCTGATTTATTTATCAACAAGAGGAAAGACTTCAAAACAGTGACAACACAGTCTTGTGTAAAAGGCGATCCTAGAAGATGAACCACTTAAGGACTACATTCTCCTGGGAGTTATATTTTGGTATCAAGTAGAGTAGTTGTTCTGAAGTTAACACTCTCCATTTCACATTAAAAGATTCACTAGGGGGGAAAATATTTGGAATTGAATAAATAAATGGATGGCTGCAGTGGGGATTGTTTATATGATGCTGACAGTTGCGAGGTCATACGGGGTTTCCGTGATGAAGCTGGCACTAATTTTGTCTCTTTGTATAAGAACTGTGTTCCTATTACTGGGTGTTTCTAACATAGGGTGAAATGCAGAGAGAAAGACACGGAAAAGGAAGGTAACATGATTGAATTGTTTGGGGGCAAAAATGAGAAGCTCAGCAGAAAAGAAACCCAAGGCAACTAAAAGGACTAGAAAGGAGAGATGGCAAGAAGTGAGAAAAGCTTTTGAAGGGGAGAGATGAATATGGAACTGAAATCAAGAAGACAGAGTGGGAACAGATTGGGGTAGGCGGAGTGAGGATCAGAGAAGAAATTCCAGATCCATTTGTGAACGACACCAGGAGCTCAGCCTGTCTGTGGGGAAAAAAATAAGAAAGACCAGAAAAAAAAATTACTTGGGAAAGAAAGAGTGACAAGGTAGTGAGGACAAGGAGGGACAGCTGTCATCTCATTTAATTAAGAAATTATTAATGGAACAGACGGGCCAGCCACAATGAGACTTTACTGATGAGATGCTACTAAAATTCCAGATAATAGCAGATGAAAAGTTATTGAGAGAGAAAGTGGTGAGAATGCTAATTTAATTGGTAATAACATTATACTCAGCACAATGCTTAGGAATTTAAAAATCGCACATTAAATAAATTTAAATGACTCGGGTTATCATCTAATTATGGTTGTTTAAATAATATAATACAATTAAATGTTAAAAAATTAAAAGCCTCAATAATTTTAAGTGATCACTCTCATGTTCTGAATTCTCCTTTTAAGCATTTGCTATTCAATCCTGCAGTGCTGACAACTGCACCTTTACCAAACATAGATATTTGTTGGATCAGAAGAAGATAAATGGCAAACATAGCTTCTAGATGCCTTATGTTTTTTCTTCTCCATCCTTTATTTTACCAGTATCAAAATAGGTAGCTTCTTTCATCAACCAACCACCTTGTTTCTTTCTCCTTCCTCCTCGCTCCAAGCAGGTCTCCTGACAATACCTCCCTGCCATCCTTCTGAGAAAACACAGCATCAGTCCCATTAGGCATAAATGTGATACAGGTCATGTAGGAGCTCAGCTGTGCAGTTTCACTTTCCAAAAAGCTGTCTGGACCACATCACAGAGAGCCAAGAACCACAACCTTGTGGCCGTGACTATGTTGCTGACTGTGGTTGGAGGACAGAAAGATTTTGCGTGATCACCTGTCTCCTTTATGGGCAATTGGTCCAGAAATTCTTCTCATAGCGGGTGGAAAGAAAGGCAAAGGAACTGATTCATTTGAAAATATCTTTGATTTTCCTAATAGTATGTGAATGTCATAAATTATTCCCCCCAAATACAGAGGAAGTTAAAGCTCTTATCACCCTACCCGGACCATCACTAATGAGAATTCGACGTGTTTCCCGAAATCAACGTACATGTGAACATAAATGGGATCTTCTCTATGCAGCGTTCTGTAGGATCCTTTTTTAACTTCACATATGGTGGCTGTCTTTCCATGTAGTTATGCCATACTTCACTGAGTGAAAGACGCTTGTGATTGTAAGGTCACGTGCCTGTGAGAAGGAAAAGATGCTGCAGATTATAATTGGTGGGGTCTGTAGACTTTGACGCATCCTAACTTCTGAGATGTTGATATTAAAAAGGCATCTTATAAATAATGACATACAGTATTAAAATTTTTCCTGAACGTTATACTTCTATACAGGAACATTAAATTTTCTCTCCTTTTGAGAGCTGCATAATATTGCATTGTATGGCCACATTGCAAATTACTTAACAAATCCCCCATTAGCAGACATTTGTGTTGTTGCCAACATTTTCACAGACTACCCTAATGTCTGTCTTTGCACACTTGTCCTGTTACTTCCTCAGGTTGAATTCCTCGAAGTAGAACTGATGGATTAAATAAGTGTGTCAATCTTGTCTACACCGAGTGACTCTGATTTACACTCTTATCAGTTGTGTTTCGAAGTGCTTACTTCCTCAGGTCCTCAGCAACTGACACATCATCTGCTTAAACCTAGCCCAGGCCTCAAGTAAGAGAAATTCAAAGACTAACACCTCAGTTACCTTCCATTATCATTCTGACCTTTCTTCTTGGTGTTTCCAATATTTGAGAAACTTCAGGGGTTTCAAATGGTGATATCCATGGATGATTCTCTGATAACCCAGATCTGTTTATTTGCAAAGACCCACCCTTAACAGGGCTGTGTCCAATGATCTACTCTACTGCTCTTCCTCTTTCTGCCAATTAGAGACAAGTCCTAAGGGTCACACCCTTGGAGGTGACTTACTAATAGCACCAGTGGCTAGGAATGAGATTGGGGCCGCTTTCCTGAACTCTTTTGTTCATTTGATCTGAAATCAGTGAACCCATTCCGTGCACGAGGCTGTGGGGGCAAAGATGAACAGCTTACAGTTCCTGCCTGAGGAGCCTACAATCGAATGGGTGAGATGAGATTCCCTCATACAACGCTATAGAACAACAGAAGACAAGATCACTGATTTCATGAGACAGGATATGATTTAGTGTCAAATGTGCAGACATTAAGTCCAGAATTTGAATGAAATCTGGAGACAGAATGGCCTGTCCCTTTGCGAGGCACCAAGACCAATGCTAATGTGCCATGACCCTCTGAAAGCACAAGGATGACACATGGTCGATCCTTTTCCAGGCAGCATCTGTGTCCTGCACTGTCCCTCAGGAGTCTAAGGCACAGCAACAAATGCTCCGTCTTTTCCTGGAGCACCAGAGGCCAGCTGTCCCAGCACCCCGTGTGTCCTGGAGGGGAGAAGCCAGACCTTTTGACTTCAGCCCCTCTTCTGGAGGAGTGCCCCGAGAGCAAGACACAGAGTTCCAGGACCGGGGGCTGCCACGCTAAGAAAGCAAAAATTCACCTCTTACAATTCTCTGCCCAGTGGCATATGAACTAAAGTCCGTTTGTAAAGCGAGCCTCCCAGTTCATCAGCAATTCAAGTTTGGGGACATATGCCTCCCAAACCGAATTTCATGACAGAGAGAGAGATGGCCCTTTTCTTTTATTGTTTCTGAAATGGGATACACATGGCTTTTAGGAGACCCCACTTTGTGTCCTGCTTCAGGGCTTTGATTTAATAAGGATGGCAAGAAACAAATGACTCGCTTGCTAATATTGGGAGAGTGCAAACACGCCTGCCCCAGGCTCTCCATGTCAGGGCGCATGTTTGTAACTGACATGCAGACTGTGAGCCGGTGGGAGGAGCCCCGGATGGGGACTCAGCATGCCAGCTGGACCCCACCAGTGGATCTTGATCAAAACTAGGGGTGAAAATACCGGGGACTCTTTCAGAATAGATGCAGGTTTGAACACATCCAGACCTCCTGCATCAGACTCTTGGGGTGGGGCATTGTTTTTTCAGAAATGTCACCAGAGCCCCAGATGTGTTCCTCTTTTAGGTTAAAAAAAAATCACTAAACTAACCAGGCACTCTCAGAGTCATTTCTGATACTTAGGGGCATCTATGCAATAAAGAAATAAAGAAAAGTCAAAATGGGGCTTAAAAATAATTTAAAAAGTCAGCACATTTTGAATCCCCTAACTTGTGTTTATATTTAACCTAATAACACTTAATATAGGATTGCAGTGCGATTTAATCTCACAAGATAATTAAAGATTTATGAAAAATATTCACTCTTGGAGAACCATACGCAGTCTGATCCGAAAATGGAACATAAGTTTAAGATTGTGTAATGAATGGCTTCTCTCAGTCCTGTCAGACCCTGAGACTGAAGATGCCACCTCATTTGATGAAATGATTGAAGTATCAATTTGACCCTTTTCATGAGTGGGAAGCCCAGGCCCATGGTCATCCTGCCTCCTTTTCCTCCTCCCACCCCCACCCTGCATGAAAGTGCTGGACTTCAGCTTTATGATCAAAGACCCCGTGGTCTGATGTTAGTCACTTTGTTTCTAGGTTGACAACTTTATCCCCCAAGGGAAAGTTGTTAATGATAATATTAATGAGAACAGCTAACATCTGCTGAACTCTTAGTGTGTTTCAGGCCCTATATATGCTTGGGGCAGAAAGTAGATTTTCCTCTCTATCCTACGATCCAGGTTCTTGAGAGTTGACTGTTCAAGAGAAGCAGTTTGTTTTCTAGAACATGCTCCATATTAATCATATTACAAGAGTGAAATACGGTTCTTTTCTACTCTTTCAGCCAGCGCACTGGCTTTCACATGATTACCATCTCTTTTCAGGATCCTCAAAACACCATTCAGACCCCAAACCCTTGACACAGGACACAGTCTTGTGATTTGGTGATCAAGAAACACATTGAGATGGTGAGGCAAGACTAGATAAGTGAACAGGAGCATCCAAATGAAATGAGAACAAGGAGGGGTGGGAGAGATCGCAAGTATGCGAGGGTGACTGTGGTCCTCATGGGATCAGGTCTCTGCCGCCTACTCCTAGGGTGGCACCCGTCCCCTCTTCTCACATCCTCTACCTCCACTGGAGTCCGAGTTCTGTTCTCCTTCACTGATGGCTCATGTGAAGAGTCCCTCATTCCTGACCTGCATCCTTTATACCACCTCCTCCCAAATTCTCCTCCAGACATTTTCACCTTCCTTATTCCCTCTCTTACAGCTTCAGTAGGGTCCTCCTCTCCACTTCCACACACACACAAGACTCAAGTTGAGAACAGACTTCTCTTTTCTCTGTGACTCCCTCCAGCCACTGATGTAGCTTTCAACTTTTCACTTAAACATTTTTTGGAAAGGGAGGATTCTACAGTTACTGATTCCACATATTCATGTCCCCAGAGCAAAATCTGGTTTCTACTCCCACTGCACCATATGCCCCAGCACTTGGGTCAGATTCCCTGACCCAAGGCCCCTTCCTCCTGCACCGCTCCACAGGATTTGGAACACTCGGTTCCTGGATCCTCAGTGCCTGCCATTTTGGTGTCTCTGATGATTCCTCCATCCCTTTGGAACTCGATTCTTCCTCCTAATGTCTAAAATTGTGGTGAGTTCAAAAGATTCTGCCCATTTGTTCTCTCTCCATCCCCTCTCACTTATCAATTTCATCTACTCCCACAACTTCAGCCTCTCACTGTAAACAAATCACACCTCCATCCTGGTCCTAAACTCTCTGTTATCTCTTTTTCAACTTCCTTTGACACACCTTCCACTGGGTACTTCTCTGAAACTTCACACTCCACTGTCTGAAATCAAATCTCTCAGTGTTCCCCACACCCAAACCGAAACCATTTTTCTCCTAACTTCCCTGTTTCTGTTCATTTCTTGACCTGGAAACATTTTTTAATCTAGCAATAGTTCAAGGTAGACACATCAACCCCACCTTTACCCCAGCCCACCGCTGGCAGGCAGAAGTGGAGGAGGGGTGGGGTCTGCTCTAACTGCCACTCAGGGGCCAGGTAGATGGAGGTTCTGCCACCTCCAGTGCGTGTCTTCCAGGCAGGTCTCAGGTGCTGATGTGCAGATTGCAAGAGGAGAAAGGGCACTGAGACCATCGTGTGGGAGGCTTATGCAGACCAGGTCCAGAAGTGGCACAGATAGTTTTGCTTGCATTCCATTGGCTAGAACTCAGTCACATGACCTAAAGACAAAGGAGGCTGGGTAATGTTAGCCATCTGTGTGTCCAGAGGGAATCGGGTTTTAGTGAGTAGTTATTCTTCCTGTAACCTTGTATTCAAAGCCTTGAAGGAAGTATCCCCTACTTCTTCTGATCTCCTTCCCTTTTCCAGTTAGTCACAAAGCTGGGGAATATGTTTTAATTTCAGGTGATGCTGGAGGGCCACCCAGTTCTGAAAAGGAGATTTTTCTCTTCAAGGCAGCCTTTCTCTTCCTATTTCTATCCTCCTAACTCTAGGTCCATCAAGGTGAGACTTGCAGTTCAGAGAAACAAGAGTACCAGAGGGCCAAATGGGATTTTTATTTCTTAAGTGCTTGTGCTGCAAGAGGTGGAAGGGGGTAGGGTGGAGTGTGTGGAGCAGGAAGAGTAATTGTCACCTGGGAAGCCAGTCATTCATGAACTACAGGAAGTAAAAATGAAGAAACCCTTTTATATCAAGCCACATCTCCCCCTGTCAGGGCAGAATATGCCAGTGATAATCACTGCTGAGGTGAGCATCTCAATGCTAAGACATCATTTCTTCTTTCTTTGTCTTTCAATCCACACATATGTTTCCACATCTTTCTCCAACAGCTATTTTTCTTTTTAATAATATTTATAATAGCAGGCACCTATCTTCTGTAGGATTTATCTTTGGATTTTTTTTTCATTTCACACCATCCTTATTTTTATATGAAAATACTATCTTTTCATAAAAACTGTATTTTCCATAACTCTTATGATTGCATTGTTAAATCATTGCAGCATTTGTTGGCTTTGAGTGTGAAAAGACATGCACGTGGGGCCGCTCAGATGCTAGCACACATGTACCACTCATGAGTTTGCACAAGAAGGTCAGCAAGAATATCTTCCCCCTCCCCCTCTTTCCCTCCACATAGTTGTTTTTTAAAAAAAATTTTAGGGGGGGGATAATTTTATTTCTTTCTTTATTTAATGGAGGTGATGGGGATTGAACCCAGGACCTTGTGTGAGCTAGGCATGTGCTCTACCACTGAGCTATATACCCTCCTCCTTCTTCCACGCAGTCAAATTGAAAATATGGTGTCTGTTAAATGTAGAGATCCAAATTAGAATTTATTGGAAGGGTCACCTATGTATCCTGATTTTTTTGACATTCAAAAACAACTTTTTGTGCACTCAACAAAAAGAAAAAAAAGAAAGAAAGTAAATAAAAAAGAAAAAGAAGAGCTAAGCAAGCAACACCAGTGTTGCTTAGAAGCAAGCAAATAATAGTTAACCAATCTGCTAGTATTCTCAAGTCTTTCCCATTGCCTGCCTCCGTGGAAGGGGTGTTGAGGGCAAGTAAGAGAGTGGAAGAAAACAAAAACAAAGGATTTTCATCTATGCAGTCTGAGTAAGCTGCCTCCAGACCACAGAAAGTTGACCATTCTTATTTCTGGACACACCCTTGGGCTGAAGGACCAAAGACATTTTGTACATTTCAAAGTAAGCCGTGGGCTTACAGGTTCTCATTGATGGCTACTTCCTGGAGGCTGAGACAGTGTGACCATTCTGGACTTCATACTTGGCAGGTTGTCATTGCTTTTGCTCTAAACCAGACCCTGAGAGGAACATGAACTTGATCCATGCCATAAATCAAGTTCTAATACAGGGTGAGAGTCTTAACCCCTCTCCTCCCAGCTCCCCACCAACTTCTCCCCCAACCCCCGCCCTCACAATGCTCCTCCACATGCCTTCAATGCTACTGAAATGATTCAGAGAGCTGGGCTGTTATTTTTATCACTCGGTCCCAAAGGTAAAATGTTCAGCTAATTTGGTTCTTATTCCCCCCACCCCCACCATATTTAGACATGGAAGGGGAAAGACTAAGAAAGGAGTGCTTAGGCAAATCAATCTGAAAACAAAGCTAAGGAAAAACTGGAAAGCAGCAGAAAGGATGAAGCCTGTGTCTAGACAATCCCCCTTTGTTCTCAGAAGTCTCCCCTCCTCCTCTTCTGACTGTTTCTTCCTTCACTCTTATTAATTTTTCTCTGCAGCTTATCTCTCAGCCCTTAGGTAAGGAAAGATCAGCAGCCTGTGCGCTGACTCCAGAGGCGGGTGGCTCTCTCGGCAGCCCAGACCTGCAGGGAGCTCAGGGAACACACTCGGCAGCCTCCAGGCCAGCAGGCATCCAGCAGACACCCCGGCTGCCCTCCCAGAGTAGAAGGCGATTTTCTCATCCCTCACAAGCACCCTGAGGGAGATTAATAGTCGTCCTCAGTTTTGGGCGTTTGTTCTTTTTCCTGTGTCCTTGACACATAGAAAAGATCCATTTTAATGCCTCTAAGCAGAAGGAATAACCCCAAAAGGTTAAAGCAGGGAGTAGACTGTGTTATTCAAAGACATGCTGCTTGGAACCCTTAATGATTCCACTCTGGGGTTGCTGTGCCTTCACTACGTGGTACTGGTTGTCATCGGGATGGTCAGAGAGGTTAAAAACTATGGCCTTGAAATGAGCATACTTCCAAATCCAGGTTTTGATAGTTATCAAGGCATGACCTTGATCAAGTTACCTAAACTCTCTCAGCCTCAGTCTCCTCATCTAGAAAATGGGGATGATAATAATAATAACACTTAGAAAGTTTTGAGAGAATTAGATGAGCGAATGTGAATGATGCCCTTAGTATAGTACTGGCTGCATGTAAGGACGCCACAAACTAGGGCTGAGTGGAGAGAAATGCTACTATTCCTGTTGTGATTGTCTTATTAATTGTAATTATCAGGGAGGTGACCTGAAATCTGATTCAAGGTGTAATCTGTATTTGAAAAGTCTCAGAAAAGAACAGAATGGACTGTGATTTCAGGGCTGAGTCAGAAAAACAGAAACTGCTCTATTTAAAAATGGAGGGAATTTAATACAAGAACTGATTATGATGGGGGAGGGTATAGCTCAGTGGTAGAATGCATGTCTAGCATGCATGAGGTCCTGAATTCAATCCCCAATACCTCCATTAAAAAAATAATAAATCTAATTACAAAATAAATAAAATAAAAAAAGAACTGTTTATGCAGGTGGTGGAAGAGACGAGAGCTAAAACAGAAGATTAACAACTGCAGGAAGCTGCTGCCACCATTAGAACTGAAGAAATACAGGGGAAAGATGATGTTAACAGAGGCCAGAAGCCAGGGGCTACCTGGTGGGAGCTGGGACCTCAGAGGGAGGGCTGTCTAGAGGGCACCTTGAACCACAGAGGAGTTCAACCACTACTGTCAACTGTCACCTGAAGCAGAAGGACAGACCCACGCAGGTTCTCCCTTCCTCCTGCCCTCTTGTGCATCTGCAGAACCTGACCAGCAGCCTGTTGACAAGACAGTCTAGGAAACATAGTCCGCAGGCTCATTAACGGCCCTCTATGCAACAGAAATGTATTCTAACCTTGGAGGAGAATGAACTCTCGATACTTATGAAGTTGAAGGAGAAACTGCTTGATATACTGAAGAGAAACCATTTAGTTTCTGAGTTTCAGCTTTTAGCTGAAATGCCTAAAAATCCAGAAGTCTGAACCTAGTTGATGATTTTGTGATGAACGTACCTGAGACGTAAGATGTTAAAAACACAGAACAGGAGAGCCGACAATCCCAACCCCCTGGGGAAGCTTCTTTTTATTCCTTTCCTTTTTTTTTTTTCTTATCTGGAGAGCTCTTATCCACAATCATTTCAATAACTTTCACCAAAAAAGCTCCATTATTCTTCATCGATGCTGGTTGTGTAAGTTATTGATCAAACCACTATTGACCAGGGCAAGAAAATGACTTTGCCATCATGGAAGGCCAACAGTGATTCTTTGACACATTAAAGAGTGCAAAGGGGGAAGAAAAATTGTTAGTATCTTTGCTCTCTGCAGGGTTGCTTTCAAACTGAGGGATGTCCCTTTGAAAATGTAGAGTCTTAAGTAGGAGCGAGGGCACTAGATAAAGACTCAATCTGATACATGCTGGAAATGTTCAACCAGCACCTTGGCTTCCTCTCTCTCTCTCTCTTAGACCATAACGCTTGTTTCTTATAAAGTGCCGGGCTCTGGCTCTCTTCCCAGCACAGAATGGCCTCCCTAGCCATTTCATTACCAGAAATTACAATGATCATCTGCCTAACTGGGAATAGCATTATCTGAAACACAATTATAAGTAAACTCACTGAAAGTCTGGGTGGCCTGGTGATGACTAATCAGAAATATTACTGCCTGGCATCTCACCCCTGATCATACCTCGGGATCATCACAGGTACTTGTCATTTTCAGAAGCACCTCAATTGCCATGAATGTGGATGGAAGGAGTAAAGTGGTTATTAATATCTTCAACTCAGGTGTCAAGGAATTGAAGCACACAAAGGTCCAGGGACATTGGGATCAAAAGCCCTGGCCAAAACAATTTCTTACCTCCATGCACGTGGTAATGATTTGCTCTGGTGTGATTCCAACTCTGGAATTCTCACCCAGTAGGGATGGGAAGAAATGGACCCTAAAAACTGGGACTTCTCAGGGTGAAATAGCACCCACTAATTTAAGGAGGTAGCAGGGCACGGGCTCCAGGAGAAGCAAGCTACAGGAATTTCCCAGAAGACAAAAAGCACTGCAATATTGTTCTATTTGCATCTGAAAATGAATGTTGGAAAAAATCACCTCCATAGGAGTTATAGGGACCTATCCTTGAGGTCACTGATTCTGCCAAGGCCAAGTCTCTCCTCTCTAAAGCAAAGCAGACAAACCAAAAAAGAAACCACACGCTTGCTGGCCACGATCAAAGAGAATGTTTCAAAGTAGTACGCATTGAGCCTGGCAGTAAAGGAGTCACATGACAGCAGAATGATTCCTTGTTGGGTTTTAAGTCTGAACTTTTGGCCAACGCTTTGTTCAGGTTAACCCAAGAAACTGAGAACCAAGAGGTCAGACAGGAAAGTCAGCTGCTATATCTAATGGGGTCCAGAAGAGGAGGATCAAGAACCTTGACCATCAGTGGCCCAAGCTACTCTAGATTCCCTTTTTCTAAACTGCAGGGTTCATCAGAAAAGCTGGAAGCAGCACTGTGACAGTCACCAATAGAAGCAAGGATGGCACACTTCTGGAGCTGAGCTGCCTAAGGACAGCCCTGGTGGTGGGACGTTGAGCCATCCTATGACCAAAGCCAGGGTAAAGAAGAATGAAATGAAGGTTCAGATTGTATCGGCACTCCCCATGCATTAAATATAAGAGAAGTGTCCCCAAATGAATCGCAGTCTTTTTGAAAATGATGCTCTAGGAAAAAGAGCAAATATTGACACTTCAATAATGTTTGCCCAGCAATCAGTGAGCTGTATACAGCACTCAGGGTATCCATGTTACTGGAATCAATTAGGAAGATGGAGAATTGATATCCTCCAATGAAAATATACGGTGACTGCTGACGTTGCAGATAGCGTCAGCTCCACAAATCATCTCTGAAGTCATAGGCTTACCTGACACTGTCATCAGTGTTCTGGGGATCTATCTGAGAACACAGCTCTTACTTCAGTTAAGGTGCCCACTGGTCTTATTAGACGCTGGTAGGACACCCCAGCGTGAAGTTTCTACCCCGTGCAACTAACCCTTCCTATGCGTTCATTCATTCATTAAGTAAGTTTGTTGAGAACCTACCTTGTAGTAGCAGAGTCTCTGGTTCCACAGCAGGGGGAGAGAAACAATGGAAAAGTACAAAGTAAGATATTTTCGTATGAAAATGAAAATGAACCAGTCGTGGGAAGGCCTGAGTAAAGAGCATTCCACCTGGAGGACCAGTGAATGCAAGGGCCCTGGGGCATACTCCACTGCCTATCTTCACCCTCCTGCTGTGCTTAGTTGGCCTTTAGTCTCTGGTTGCTTCTCAGACTGGTCGCTCCTTCCTTTTTCCTTTGTCCCCACCTACTTCCTTCCTTTTATTTTTTATACCATCAGAGTCTTTTAAGGAAATCTTATGGCCGTGGAGATCTTACATCATAAAGTCTTCTCCTCTCCCAAATAGAATTTTGTTGTCATTGTTGTTCAGATGCCTCTCTCTCTTCCCATAGATTTTAAGTTCCTTGAAATAAGGACACACTCAAGTGTCTTAGATTTTTATGGATTTCCCAAAGTGCCTAATATAAAAAGGGGGCATGTAGGAAAGGCTCATAATAATAAACGTTGGCTCAAACTAAAATGTTTACAGCTGGAGAAGGTTGTTGAGATAAATTTGCCCACCCAGGAAATTTTTTGACTATATATTTCTGGTCTCTCTCCTTCTGTTATTTATATGTGTTCAGTTTATCTCCAGAGAACTAAAAATTTTTAAAGTACTCTGGGGAAGAAACGCTTCAATGCTGTTAATGGTTTTTATTTAGCTGCATTTAGGGCATCAGTTCTTATCCTGGGAACTGATAAAGTCTTCACTGATACAGGCAGTCCAGTAACAAGTAGTTTTTATGCAAGGAATATGTGTGTTCACTATAATCAGGCTGGCCTAAAGTTGAAAGATAAAGTTCATTAGCTTCCTTTTATGGGTGATGATTCCAAAGAGCAAACCAGTAATTGGTATGGTGTTTGGGAAAAGCACCCATCCTTAACTTTTGGAACCAGAGAAACAATTTTTTTCGCTTCTCCTCTTTTGAGAGAGGAAGGATGTGTCCCTGGGTGAGATGGAAGGGGGTGTTAACGTAAAGTCTCAGTCTGTGGCTTTCAGGATCACAGCCTTAGCCACCTAACCTCAAACTAGTGTAGATGAAAAAGGTTTTTATAGCAGCGGGCTGGTGCCATAGTGATAGGATGGTTGCTAAGGATGTCATTATCACTCTGATTGCAGGAATCGGTGAGTTAATTGGCATGACCTCATTCAAGTCCTCAGGGCCTACCTGTTCACAAATTACAAAGGAGACAAAAAGTTGATCTTTTTATAGTGTCAGGAGGCAGCACCTGTTAACATTTAACAGAGCATTTGAAACAAGCTAGAACACATATTATTTATCTACCTGTTATCTCTTTCTCACGCTGCGCCCTCCTTCTTTCTCTTTACTACACAGAATTAAGACTTGCCCTTCTCAAAAAAAATTCTTTTTTATTGCACTGTTGTTCCCATTCCCTCTAGAGGAAGGGGGATTTTTTTTTGAGGAGGGGTCTGAGAATCAGCCATGAAACTGAAGAAGGCTCAAGGAAATGAACTGAAATGTCTTGTAGGAAGAAAAATAGCACTATGAGGATGAAAAAAAAAAAAAAAAAGCCCAGGATAATGGAGATTGATTGCTCTATCTATCTATGGCCTCAAATAAAACTGATTGAATTTAACATGTTAGGTTACAGTTAAAACGCTTAGTTGTTTCAGTCAGGGTAATATAGTTTCAGATTTTCATAGGGAGCCATTTATTTATTTTTGCATTTGTGAGTCATTTAGTCATTCCCTTGTGAGTGAGAATACATTTATTTTCCAACTCCCTGCTGTTAGGCGTTCTATTAATACCACACTAGTTGAAATAAATGGAGCAGTAGAAACTGTTTGGTGGTGAATTTGTTTTTCAGGTTTTTTTTTCTTTTGATACTGCTATTTTGGTAAGTTGGTTTCCCAACCTCTCCAATGGTTTAAATAAAGTCTTAACTTCTCACCCTTTCCCCTCTCCAGCTGCACATTTGATGGTTGCTTTTGCCTCAGTTTGACAACTTCAAGGCAACCTGAAGCCTTATAACCCAAGAAATGCATAAAAAAACAGGATGTAGACAAAATTCTAATCAAGTGATGGGGTTGTCAAAAATCATGGACAAAGTGACAGCTTTCTTAAATGTAAGTTTTCTCTCCCCTTTGTACTATACCCAAAAGGAAAATCCAACCTAAGAAATAGGAAAATTGGCTCTACAGGTTATAAGGAAGTGGCAAGGTTCATGTTTTCCAGGATTCTAAAAGGGGGTTTTCAAATGTACTTTATTGTGCTTAAGTGCAGTCAGGTTTGCTCATGCGCCTGGAGTAAAGCTGAGCAAGGATAAGGTCCTTGTTATTCTGGGCAGCTAATTACTGTCAGTAATTGTTGTTTGTAGTGAACACGATACGGGATAAAGGCAGGCTTAAGGGTGCTGGGAGGCGGGTCTGCTTGGCTTTAAACCACATCTAGCCCTCGGAGGCTGATTCGACCCGCAGGAGGGCTCCTTTGGGGACACATTCAGGAAAGCCCCAAAGAGAACTTGGAGGGAAGTATGTGGATCTACACACTTTCTGGCACTGGCAAAGTTCAGGCAAATAATCGAATCACTCTTCCCTCGGCTTTCATTTCATGGGCTTGCACTACTGAAGATGGGGGAGGGGGTGGCTGGGAGTGGGTGGTGGTAGGTGGCCCATCTTCACGCCGGTGAGGGGGAGGGGTTGGTCAAGGACACTCCATTCCATTTGCTACTATCAGGGAAGACTTGGGAAAGAACAAAGAAAGAATGACAAGGATACAGACATGCTGGGCACGTGCATTCACAAACACACACAGACAGCACTTGCAGTAGGGAGTCAATAGGAGCAGGGATAATTTATGCCCAGATGGGAAACACTGAGCGAAAACCAACTGTGGAAGTGTCATGTGGGGAGTGGGGAGAGAATGAAGACAATCCCTTGCCTTTCTACCTGTTTGGCCTCTCTCTGACCTTAAATTACACCCACGCCTGAGATAGGTATAAAAGGGGGTATCACCTGAAACTGACAAATGAGGAAACTGAGGCTCAGAGAAAGGAAGTGACTCCTCCAAGGGCACAGATCAAATCTTCAGGGAACTAACGACTACAGCTCAGGTCTGTACAGTGAGCTGGTGTCGTGACACCACAGGCTCTGTCCAGGTGGCAGTGGCTAAAATCGTGTTGGAGGAAGGAAGCGAGATCAGGAGCCCACAGGGCAGGCTTCAGCCTATCTCATAAAGGGACTTGTATCTGGGTGAGGCTCTGGACTTTCTCTGATTTCTTTCACTTGTTTTATGAAACCAATAAAGTGAAGTCAGTGAAACATTTTACTGGCAGTTCTGGGTGTATTCTAATTGGCCTGTAGTTGAATTCCCGTTACTGCCAGGGAGAATGCAACTGCTCCAGTTCCCTGAAGATTATTTATTGGTAGATTTATGAGGAGGAAACAGGCATAGGGATAGAGACTTAACTTCCTAAAGCCATTTTCTTTGATTGGAGTGGGGGAAGTTTTGCCACCAATTTCCTACCTACATGCCTAAAAATTTTTTTACCAAGGTCCCTCCTCCATTTCCATTTTCATCAATGTACTTGAAATCTCCAAAGATCAGCTTTCAGGGACTACCTCATCCATCACCTGAGACAGACCCCAATCACTTTCCAACTCTGTCCATCGGCCAGGCTGGCTGCTGGCTGGGAGAACTGGGTTCTGGTGTTTTCCCCATCCCAGCATCCCCCAGGGTTAATTAATGAAACTGACCTCTGCTGCCCAGGGCCATGGTGTCAATGAGGGTAGTGGGACAATGAGGGTAGTGTTTGCTGGCTGTGGCTCTCACAAGCAGATGTCATTGAATACATTTGGAAGGGGCATGCTTAGCTGGACACTGCCATGATGTTGGAACCAAAACCAACTGGAAGAAGAGGAAAGAGTGTAGAAGAGTTTAATTTCTTTGTTTTTAATTTTTTTAATTGAAATATAGTTGGTTTACAATGTTGTGTTAATTTCTGGTGTACTGCATAGCGATTCAGTTATACAAATATAGATATGTATATAATATTCCTTTTTATATATTTTTCATAAGGCCAGGTATTGATTATTTCTATATTATCCTTTTTTATTATTTTTTATAGGCTATTACAAGGTATTGAAATATAATTCATAGTACAAATGAATATAGTTTATATATAGTGTTATATATATATATTCCTTTTTATATTCTTTTTAATTATAGGCTATTACAAGGTATTGAATATAGTTCCCTGCGCTATATTCACTATGAATATACTAATATTATATATATATATATATATATTCCTTTTTATATTCTTTTTCATTATAGGCTATTACAAGGTATTGAATATAGTTCCCTGCGCTATACAATAGGACCCTGCTATTATTTTATATATAGTGGTCTCTACAAATCCCAAACTCCCAATTTATCCCTCCCCACCCCCTTTCCCCACTGGTAACCATAAGTTTGTTTTCTATGTCTGTGAGTCTGTTTCTGTTTTGTAAATAAGTTCATCTGTGTCTTTTATCTGTGTGTCTCTCTCTTTTTTTTTTTTTTTTTTTTAGATTCCACATATTAGTGATATCATATAGTATTTTTCTTTCTTTTTCTGGCTTACTTCACTTAGTATGATGATCTCCAGGTCCATCCATGTTTTTGCAAATGGCATAATTTTAGTCCTTCTATGGCTAAATAGTAGTCTGTATACATATACACACATCTTCTTTCTCCAGTCATCTTGATGGACATTTACATTGCTTCCATGTCTTGGCTATTGTACATAGTGCTGCTATGAACATTGGGGTGCATGTATCTTTTCAGAATTAGAGTTTCCTCAGGATATATGCCCAGTGGGATTGCTAAATCATATGGCAAGTCTATTTCTAGTTCTGTAAGAATCTAGAGGAGTTTAATCTCTTAAACTTCACTGTACAGAGTCTGGACTTGGGCCTAGTTTCAGCTCTCAGCTAAAGTAAATTTTGAATCTTGTCCAAAGGCCCAGTGTTATTTCACCTCTTTTGGGCCTCAGTTTCCTTATCTGTTAAAAAAAAACAAAGCAAATGTGGCACTTGTATCTAATTTATAAGTATATTATGAGGATTCAACTATATTATTTGTGTGAAGCAATTAGCACGGCGTTTGAAATAATTAGTACTTGACAAACGTGAGTTTAACAAGCCTCACTCCCCACAGGTTCCTCATATCTCAGTTACCCTTTCAGCTCTTCAATTTGTAGAACTTTAATACCTCCTAGGTAGAGTCACCTTGAGAAAATGAAGACTAGGAAAGGATTTAGCTTTTCCACTTTTGTATTTTGTTGTTGCTGATGTCTTTTTCTAATTCCCACCCACTGAAGAGTTGGAGAGTATAGCTCTTGCGAAATGAGAGAAAATGTCTTACAAATGTTGACTTCCGTATTCTGCTTAATCTTAAGATTTGGGTCAATCAAGTGTAACGCCTTGTGAGTGATAGGTTCGTCGTCATTAAATAGACGTTGTTAGGTGCCCATGTAGTCACCACGTATTTCTAATGCTGAGGAGCTTTGTGGTCAAAATGAGCAGACTCCACTCGGGCGGACTGTGGAAACATCCAGTCTCACATTTAGATGTGACTCCATTTACTACAAGAAGCGAGAGTGAACAGGAGGCATCCAGCCTGCTTGTGGGTGTCTGGGCAGAGTTTCCAGGGACACTCGAGCTGCTGAGATATGAAGCAAGTCCATTCTGGCTGTCAGGTGACAGGTAACAGCCCAGCCATTTGTCATTGCTGGGTGAGTTAAGATAGAGGAGCATCAGAGGACACCATGAGAAGGTGAAGCCCAGGGGTACAGACTTCAAAGCATTTGGACATCCTTGCAGGTGGGCAACTTCAGGGATGTCTTTAAGGAGACATCAGGGCCACAGACACTGCGTTCCCTCCCATGACAATGGGTTGCGATTGTAGAGAAAGTCTGGCACAGGTCCTAGTGTTAGAGAAACTAAATAATAGGCAAGCTATCAAGACAAGGGCCTCAGGTTTGAGGTAGGAACCAGCTGTCAGTACTGGAGTGCAGGCAGGGACTAGATCTTAATGACAGCAGTAGCTTCAATAACAGCACACATTTACATAATACCTATGGTGTACCCAACGCTAAGTATCCATATGCTTTCGTTGTGTTAACTAATCTCCACAATAAGCCTATGGGTTGGAGACTATTATCGTTATGCCCATTTTTCAGTGGAGGAAACTGAGGCTGGGAGAGTAACTTGTCCAAGGACAAGTAGCAGAGTTGGGATCAACCCAGGCAGTCTGGCTCTAGTGTCCATACTCAATCACTGCATCCGACAGCCCCCCAAAGCAGGTGCTCTTTTAAGGGTTATGGGGTTCGGGAACCTTGGCCAGGGCTGACTCTGAAGGTGAGAATTGAGAAGCCCCAGCTATGGGGTGCGTGGGACCCAGGGTGTAGGAGTTAGGCTTGGCCTGACACTATGTCCCAGTGTCCCTGGGAGAAAAGCTTCCCAGCTCTTCCCAGTAAATGGCAGTTTATGCTCCAGTCAGGAGTCTCCTTTGTTTCAGTTCAGACCTAAAATTTTGGCTCAATCCTCAGTCCTTTCTAACTCGGAGACCCTCCCAGGGAACCAGATTCTTTCTGGCACTGATCTGTAGAATTTAAAGCAGCTCTAAGCAGACTCAAATATCCATCTGCCATGTGGTCAGACCATGGTGGAATTCCAGAGAGAAAGGGAGCAGTATTTTTCTGCATCCAATGTAGAAATATGTAGAAATCCCATTTGTTTTTTTTTTTCCCTGAGGAAGGGAACTTGAGTTTATTGAAATCCTGCTATACAACTTTACATAAATAATTGCTTTTAAAATTTACAATGATTTAATTCCCCAGGGCTGTAACAAAGTACCACAAACCGGGTGACTTAGAACAATAGAAATGTATTGTCTCACAGTTCTGGAGACGGAAGTCTGAAATTAAGCTTGCGGGGGAGGGCTGCTCCTTCTCACACCGGAAGAGGAAATAGCCTTCCTTGTCTCTTCCTCGCCTCTGGTAGGTCTCAACAATCCTTAGCATTCCTTGGCTTGCAGATTCATCACTCCAATCCTCCATCTTCACAAGGTGTTCTGTTTGTGTCTCTTCACATCATCTTCCCTCTGTGCATGTCTCTCTGTGTCCAAATTTCCCCTTTTTATAAGGACATCAGTCATATTGGATTAGAGTCCATCCTAATAACCTCATCTTAACTAGACTATATCTGCAAAGACCCAATTTCCAGGTAAAGTCACATTGTGAAATTCTGGTGGTTAGGAGTTTGTGGGACATACACAACAACCCCATTTAATTATCACCCCCTCCTCTCTTTTGTAGACAAGGAAAATGAGGCTTATGTTCACTCAGCTAGTAAGTGTTGGAGAACAAGAATCAAATCAAGTCTAATTCCAAGTTCTGCACTCTTCCTGTTCACATTGTGCTGCATTCTCAGGACAGCAAGTAGTTTGTTCTTGTCCTTAAATCACACAGGATACTTTTTAAGAACCAACGTGTTTGCTTACGATGTGTCTCAATCTTGCTAGCGACCCAGAAGGTCTGGGGTCCACGCAACACTTGTTCTTTGAATGAGCATCCTGTTCTTGCTGCTGAATAAAGATGATGTACACCTGTGTTATCAAGGGGACTCATAGATGAACACCTGCTGGCTACCTCTACAGGTAGATGTGACATCCCAAGAGGTCTACACCACTCAGGGGAGTTTCTCACAGCAGATGCCATATGATGCATTTTACCCTGGGAAGATTTATGTATTATACGAACAGTCAGAAACTTACAGAGATAATCCCATATTGGCACCTGATGCCTCAAAATGAAGCGTGTGGCCTGAGGCGACTCACTTAACCTCTCAGCCTTGCCACCTGGGACCTGGAAGTAATGACGGCCAACTCCTCGGAGGCATCATTTTGGGCGGCTTCAGAAATGGCCTGGAAGACTGTGGCGAATGGAACCGCTCCATAGACAGCAAAAACCGTTAACTGAAAATAATCGGTATTTATAGAATGCCATTCCTAGGGATGCGAAATTTCCCATGGCTATCGTTCCCAAGCCTCAGGAATTGAAAGAATTGACCTGGAATGTTGTGAAAATGCAACTCCTCCCCCATCTTCCTTGCCATTCTGTTTCCAGTTAGAAGCACAATTTGAGTTCTCGCTGAAAACTGCACACTGGGTCAAGGGGGAGGTTTGGGATTATTAACTACCATCCATCTTCTGAGAGTGAATGTGCCTCTGCATCAAAGTCTTCTTTCGATTTCCTTCTTTGATAAAATGTATTCAGCATCCAGTCTCAGAGGCAGATGCCTCTCCCCTAAACCTTCCTGCCTCACTCAAGTTATTTAATTACATTGTTTTCACTATCCCTTACTGTCTGGCTTTTGGGTACCCATGTAATTATCTGATTAGCTCCTATGTAAAATCCTAGCTTTTGGTTTTCCTTCCAATATGCTAAATATATGTCTAGTGGCAAAGAGCTGGCACTGGTGTATTAAGCAGCCCAGAATAGAGTGGAGCCAGATGTAAGGGGTCTCGTCTTACTTTATGTCAGAGCTCCAGGGCTGTAGACTTGCCCACGTTGAGGATCTGCTTGGAAGAGATCCATATCATAGCACCATTTCGCAGCATGGGTCCCGTTTATCTTTATTAATAAACAGCATAGTTGTAGGTTCCAAATAAGGAGGGCAATGCGATCCTATTACACTAATGGTTCCTTATAATGAGTAAGAAGATGTCTAATTAAAAGTGTTTTAGGTGCCACCTCTGATGTTCTGTCCGAACTTTCTACTAGCTCAGTGTTCATGCCATTCTCAATGTCTCTATTTGGAGGACTGAGAGAGAACTGGAGCTGCCTGACTTGTGTTGGAATGTTTTTAGCCTGCACATTTGCTGGCAATCAGCTATTTGGTCAGATATGTAGAGTTATTTGATTGGGTGTTTAGTCCTCAAATGATGGTCACTGCATGCAAAGAGAAAACAATTTAATGTACACAAATACCATTGTTTAATCACTCATCTGCTGCAAACTTGTTTCAAAATCAATGAAATATCTCTGTAGATCAGCATTGTCTCGCTGCTGCGTATAAATGAGTGACTAGCCAAGAGAATCTATAAATGGCATTGTTTTCTTCGATTCTAGTTTGCTTTCTGCTGCTGGACTTCTTCAAGAACTTGAAAATATACTTTCTGATCACAGCACTTTTCAAAGAAGTAGAATATTAGAGGGACCCAAATTGCTGTTTGTTTATGATCTGAGGTAGACAGAATTGAGACAATTCATGAAACACTATCATCTTTGCAAAGCCCCTATTATATTATTTTATTTCATCTTACTTTATTTTGTTTCTGCCTTGATCCCCACCCGCAGTACATCCCAGCACTCTCATCAGCACCTTTTAAAGAGTTTTTACATGGATTCTTCTAATTCACCTTCCATGTGTTTTTAGTTTATCAGTGTTTATTTAGAAGATTGTATTGTGTCATTTGTGTGTGTGTTTTAAAGTTATATAGATGGTAACATGCTATAAGTCCCATTCCCTTTCTCATTTTTCATCTGAAAGAGTGTTTTGACATCTAAACATTTTTCTCTATATAGATCCAGTTCGTTGTTCTGAGTTCTGCAGGTTATTTCAACACCAATGCATATACCATTTCTGACTCTTGCAGGTAGCACATTTTACTTATTTATTTCCTTAGTGGATATCTCGTGGATACTTAGATTCTCTGGAAGATACTAAGACTGCTTTCAACTTTTTGGTACCACAGATAATGCTACAACAATACTCGATCACCATGTTTCCTTAGGGATTTCTGAGCAAGAGATTCTCTAGAGTATATTCCGAAGAGTGGAATTCTGAGTTGGGAGGGTATACACGCACTTCACTTCATTAAGTACTTCCAGATTGCGATACAGCCTGCTTGCACCAATTTATAGTTTCACCACCAGTGAGGGTGAAACTTCCCTACATCCTTGCCAGAACTTTCTAATTTTTGCCAGTCTGGTAGGTATAAAATAATGTCTCATTTTTTAAAAAAAACTTGCATGTCTCTGATTACTAATGAAGACATATATCTTTCATATACTGAGTAGTTGTTCCCATTTCCCCATCTGTCAATTGTCTGCTCATGTCCATTGCCCATTTTTTTCTTCTAAATTTCCTCTTTCTTATTTGTTTGCGAAGTTTCTTATACATTCTAGATAACAATTCCACATCTCTTTTGCAAATATCATTTTCCACACTATTTTGCTGATTCATCCTTGGACAAACGGACGACTTTAATTTAGGTGCGGTCATGTCCACCACATTCTCTTCCATTAACAAATTTTCACCAGCAGCCCCGTACAAAAATCTTTGTTTAGTTTTCCTTCTGATATGCTATTTATATATTTAGCAGCAAAGAGCTGGCTCTGGTACTTTAGGCAGCCCATAGTAGAGTGGAACCAGAACGAGCCTCGTCTTACTTTATATTGGAACTCCAATATTTCAGACACTTTGTCTTCTTTGTTGTTGCATTGCTTAGAACAAAACCACATCATAGCTCTATTTAGCAGTGTGATTCCATTTATTTTTGTAAATAAACAGCACATTTACAGTTCCAAATAAAGGGACTAATACATTCTCTCTGTACTATTGTTCTCTCATGTGGCATCTCTAAGGTTGAGTTGCATTGGGATGGTTGGGGGAAGCCAATAATCTGTACTAACTCACTGTCTTGTCTGGACCACTAAACTCAGATCACTTCTTTTTCATTCTAGAATCATTAAGTAATCTCATTAAGCTTTGGGGTTTTTTCCCCCCTCCTATATGCTAAATGAGAATGACATTTGATTCGTTAATTGAGAGTGAATGTTTGTTCTCAATTTTATAGGAATCTTGGGAAAGTTAAAATCATAAAATTGAGAATTATAAAATTCCTCTTCTACACTGAGAAATGGTTTGAATTATGAAAATTCCCAAGACTATTGTTCTGATGCTAAAACATTGAAAAAACAGGTTCTATTCTGGTTCTTGGTCTCATTTTCATGTCAGGAGAAGTGATCCTGACCAAGGCGATGTTCCGTGGGAGGCATATTAGTTATGGTGTAGGCTTCAGGGACAGATGGACCTGGGTTTAATTCATGGATCTGCCACTTATTACTACATCTTAGTCATCTTTGTATCTCCAAGGCGAGCAGAGTTCCTGGTGTATGGTAAATCTTCAATAAATGTGTATTAAAAATATTTAGTGTTTCTAAGCCTCAGTTTCCTTCACTTAAAAAATGGGGATAATAACATTCTAACATAGTACTTGGCAAAGATTATGTGTTCAATAAATATTTGTTTTCTTTCCTACCTTCCCCTCCTTGTGGTCTCAGCCACTGTATTACCCAAGTAGCTTGTTATCCCAGTGCCCAAGAAAAATTATGCTAACTTGTTTTTATTACCTCACTTCTTAGACCAGACCAGGGAGGGTGATTTTCTCCACGGGTTATTCATACAATAATTTCCTAAAGAGTAAATCATGAATGAAGCCAAATTACAAAATGCATCCTAAAGTCTGAATCAGGTTAGAAGGTACATTACAGCTAATGAAATACCTAATTTGGAAACAGATTTTGGAGTTTGCAAAGCTAAGGAATTGGCAAGGTCTGATACAGAAATCAAAACTAATTTCATTCATATTCATAAATTCCCCATGTTCCTTTTTGAAGGGACATTGATGAAAAATGTCAGATGGAAATCTAACCTGGTCTTGTTTTATTGTGAAATGATATATTTTGCTTACTTTTTATATCAGAATTGGCTTAGATACAGAGACTACCACCCAAGGTACAGAATGCAAAAAGGCGAGTACTCAAAAAGGTTAAGTCTTGACTCCTTCTCCAAGAGATTTGGTAGCTAATTGAAAGATTTCACTGTAATGTCTTCTTCTCCCCATAATGTTTTTAAAACACTATAAGGGAGAAATGAGATCAAAGCCAGAACAGTTTAAAACAGGTCATCCATGTCCCTGGCCCAGTAAGGCCTTGGTCTTATTGCTTCTAGTTCATTTTAGCATCTTGAGACCTTGTATTAGTGTACGTAGTTGCAAGCAAAAGGAATGGATTCTGGTTAACTTACACAAAGTGGGAATTCACGAGAGTGGAGGGGAGGGCCATTGAGGGAGGCTCACAAAACTGAAGGGAAAACTGAGGAACTGGACTGATTAAGGGGGAAAAAAAAAGGGGGGACCAGATTGCTTCAGAATTCTGTTTCAAGATTTACTTGACCATCTCACCAGGCTCCGCTGCCAGGATGTGTGAAAGCCACCTTCAAGATATTTAGGAGGGAGGCTCTGATCCACACGGCTTTCTTTTCTTTTCTATCACTTACCTACAGGAGAGTGGAGAGCCTTCATTTACACTCACATCCACACTATATACTTTTGGGGAAATATACTTTCCCTAAAAGGAATTGGGATTTCAGTACCAAAAGACAAGGGGATAAATTCTGAATAATCAAACAAAAAACAATTGTCCCCTCTACATCATTCCAAAATTCAATTTAAAAGAAGAATCTTTTAAATTACAAAGCTTCTTAAGGAGTCCATGAGTGCATTTAAAATTCAAATGTCAACAAGTCATGACTTAAATTTAGTGTTCTCTTTTAATTATTAAGAATGATTTGAAGAAATGCCATAGTCTTTATAGATTGGGATAAAGAGGGGATTAATTTCCTTGAAGACTAATTTTGGGTGGAGGCAAAGCATAGTGGTTGCAATGGTAACCAAGTTGACCTTCTGGGCTTGCCTCCTAACCTACTTTATAATCAACAGTGAGTAATTCAATTTACCCAGCCTTGCACATCATTAAAAAATAAATAAATAAATAAGCCTGCAAAAATTCTGCCTGGCCTGCAAAATGTGCTTGGCTGTCATCCATGCTGCCAATACTTCTTCTGATCCCCATGGCTTCTCCGCTGGATAGACTAAGAACTTACAAGCGTTGATACACTCAAGCAGACTCAAACATATTTCCTACATCATTTCCTGGGAACCAAACCCCCTGCCAAAACACACCCCCAAACCGACAGAAATGGGGGATGGGTTTGGAGGAAGGGAGGTGACTGTTTTCTCAGGAGGCTTTGCATAATTTCTTTTCTATCGGGGCATGTGGCAGGAGGTGAGTTTTGCAAATAAATTAACCTCTGTGCTCTTCAGGGTCAATAATACTTTCCCATTTTACTGGGGAATTTGAATTATTGACTGTCTTGTGTCGTGTCTTCCTTCCCTAGAAGGTGAATTGAAGGAAATAAAGTTTTTGATTCAGTAGTTTCGGTTAAAAAAATTTTTTTTAAATCATTCTAACAGTTAGTATTTTGCTAGTATTATTTTATTCACCCTTGACTGTTTTGCAAAATGAGATAGTGACTGAAATCACTAGTCCCACTTTCTAGTGAGTCACAGAGAAGGTAGGTGTGGGACTTGGAGAAACAAACCGGTTTCAGAATATTTACAGAACCCCCCAGCACAAACTGGCCCAGCACAGGACACCTGAAATTCAGCATCTGCAGTCCTACGGCAGCTAGTTTCTAGGACTTTAGGGGAAGAAGCTGTCTTCTAGACTGATCACATAGCAATTTTCTAAGGCTTGTTTTGACTAGTTGTGCCTTTAAAATCAAACTTAACTATCTGGAGCACTCTGGAAAGGAGAGAACAAATGATCAGATATCTCAATACCTGCAGTCTAGATACTTATTTAACTAAAAAAAACCCAAACCCCCCCAAAACCCCCATATTTTGAAAGGCCGTGTCTGAACACTTTATTAAAACAAACAGCAACAACAAAGTATGTTCACAAGTTGTTGAAAAAAGCCTGGAGATGCAGAATAAAACGTGGGAGGGCTTGGAGTGCCAGATAAAGTGTCCGGCTCTCCTTTTTGCTAGCTGGGGGCAAATTACATAATTTCCTCCTAAAGCTTCAGTTTCTTCATTTCTAAAATGGGGAAAATAAATAGTGTAGGTTTTGCGGTGAAAATTAAATAAGGCTTATGTATTCCAAGAACTCGTGAACTCCCTGCACACAATATAAATTCAATAAATGATACCTATTAGAAAAGGGAATCCAACCCTAGAGTGCAAGCTAAAATGACTTGGGATTTTATGTCTAGTTGCTCTTTTACAGGAAGCAGATCACCAAGTTATTTTTCTTTTGGTAAAGAGCAAATGGGTTCAAAATAAATCACTGGTTCGTTACACATCCTAAGACAACTCTCCAGGAGAGGGAGGTTTTTGCCCTCCTTTGCAAGGTCAGTCTCTTTTCATTTTCCCCCCGAATCCCTCCCCCACCCTTTCACCTACTTCTCCTTTATGTGTTTATTTACTTCATAGATTTCCTCTGAGGTCTTTGTTTTACGCTTTCTTTCCTCCCATGTAAGAAGGATAGCTTATTTGATGATATTTCTCATTCACTAAAGAAAGTGTTAAGTCAAACAGCAGTAGGGTCTGAAGAGGTGACACTGCCCCCCTCAGAAGAACCAATGGGTAATAGACATCACATGGACTTTAAGCATAGATTATTATTATTTTTTATTATTGAGCTATAGCACATTGGCTGTGTGCCCAGCGTGTCCTTGCTAACTCAAGGTCACAAAAAAGGAGTAATTCTCTGCCACAACTCAGTAAGACATGGGATCTGCATGACTAAAATGGCCTTAGCGTTTGGAATCCTGAAATAATGGCACTCCAAATTAAATTAAAAATGGGTTAGATTGCTCTCAGTGAAGAGTTGCTATTACCCTGTACCTTTCTTCTTGCTCCTCTCCAAAGTCTTTATTGATTTCATTGTTGCTCAGATCTGATAACATCTGTCCTATTGTTTGGAGGAATTTAAGATGCTCGCAAAGACGGAATCAAATGAATGAATTGATGGAGGGAGGTTGGAGAAAACAAAGAAAATGAAGTGCTTGAAATATGTATATAGACACACATTCCTAACAGAAGTTGCTGCTGTGCTAGACAATTTTTGATAAAATCAGAGCAGAATTCTTTGTTCAATAGTCACTTGCTGGATACATTTTCGTTTAGTCGGGATGTGAGGCTACTGGCCCTCGGACAACTCCAGCTCATTTGCCCCACAGCAACCACGGTGCCCACACAGAGCGTTTTGATAATTAAATTCCCAGAAAACCTGTTCTGAATCACCCAATAATTGACTAAATTTGTATTTGGATGCCGTTGCTGATGAGAATAAAGCACCACGCAATAATGTGTCCCATCTCACCATGGTTTTATTACCTTATTGGATCACCAGGGACCTGGTACATCCCAGGGGGAATACTTTTCAATTTAATTAACCTGGAGACATTGAGCTTAAAGAGTCATAAATAATAGACAAATACTCCCCTTTCCCCTATTTGTCTCTTATGGAGAATTACAGCTACTAATACTATAATCTCTGAGATCCAAAATGAAACTACACAGCCAGAGAGGTGATTAGACAATGAAGGCGGAGAGTTCAGCTGCAGAGGGCTAGTGAGGATGTGTGGACACTAGACCTGGTCAAATAGGGCTCTCCTTGCCTATAAGCTACTAACTTGGAGGCAGGGAAGAGAAAGTGATCTACTCTCAGGGATAGGATTTCAGGAGTCTCGTTAA
This sequence comes from Camelus ferus, assembly GCF_009834535.1. Lineage (NCBI taxonomy): Eukaryota > Metazoa > Chordata > Mammalia > Artiodactyla > Camelidae > Camelus > Camelus ferus. The sequence continues at coordinate 66,167,062 of NC_045700.1, forward strand.
AGGACGCCTGCTCCGCACAACCTCCTTCCTTCCCAGCACACGGAGCCTTTAACCAGAAACAAAGCCATTCTTCCTATTGTTACATAAAAGGCTTGGAATGTGAAGTCTCCCTGGCGAGGGAGGGGATGATGTAAGCTCATTAAAATGAGAGGCAAATGACTGATGTCACATCCTCTCCTGAGAGCTGATTTTGATGATGAAAAGAGGAGAGGAGGCCTGGGTTTGGAGAGGGGTGGGGAGGGAAACAGAGTCTGGGGTTTGTCATACTTTGTACTTTTACCTTGGGCTGCTCTGTTGGAGAAATATCATCCCTTCATCATCTGAAAGGAATGCGCCTGGTATACGGCTCCGTATTAAGCATTTACTGTGTGCTGGGTTCTGTGCGAGGTAATTTCCCACGCACAGTTGTAATTATCACAACACTGCTGCAAAATAGGATTCCTAGTCCCCTTTGGCTGGAGAAGAAATTGAGGCTGATACATAAATTAATTTATCCAGGATCATCTGGCTTCTTAACGGCAGAAGAAGGATTAGAATCAAGGTCAGCCTGATTCCAAGCAGATGCATTTTGTCCCCATCATGATAACTCAGAGCTTGATCCAAAGTTTGGGGATATATATATATTTAAATCTGTTTTCAAAATACAAATCAAGTCAAAATTTTGCCATTAACCTTGGAATATTTTGGTGAATGGAATCATAAGGATTAAGTTTATTTTCTAGATGAGACTGAAAAAGGATATGCAGGAACCAAGCAAAGTTTCTGCTGCAAAGCATAAAGTAATTAGGATACCGCGTCCTGATGTCACACACAGTTGCTCATTTGATCTCTCCTTTTAGGTAACTCACCTTCTTAGGTACTTCTGTGCAAACCTGAACCCAAGGTTTTTGTATCAGCCCATTATCCATACCTCCTTCCAGCCCGTTAACCTATTCCCTCTTGTATTTCCTCTCTTGATTACTGGACACCTTCATTCATCTTTAGTCACTTTAGACAAGAATCTTAAAAGTACTTCCACCTTTCTCCCTCTGCTGTGCCTTCCTATTCTGCCCCCCAACACATCTGATCAATCTTATTGCGTATACTTCCCCAATTTCTCTGAAGTCAGTTTCCTCTTCCCTTTTCTTCCTCTCCAATGTCAGCTCCTTGGTTCATGCCCCAGTCACTTCTCCTCTGTAGTAATGCTTGAATCTCCTAAATGAACTGGCCGCGCTGCATTCTATGCTCCTGTGCATCCCTGATCACACTCAAATTGATCACAGATTGGTTTCCCTAAAACCCAAAGCCTTTTTATAAGTCTTAAGTGTAAAGTTCAATCAGTTTTGTCAAAATACACACCTACGTAAACAACACCTCAATCACGATAGAGAGCGTTTCCATCATACTGGAAATTTCCTTCAAGCCTTTCCCTGATGATTAATGACGCTGAGCATTTTTTCACATGCTTACTGGCCATCCATGTATCTGCTCTTGTGAAATGTCTGTTTGTGTTTTTCACCTGTTTTTAAGTTTTGTTGTTTGTAATTGTGGATTTGCAGAACTTCTTTACAAATATGGATGAGAACTTTGTCACATAAAACTAATATGAATATATTTTCCCAGGCTTGGTTTTTCACTTACTGACTATGGTTTCTTGAGGAGGAGAAAAATCTGAATTTTGATAAAGTCTATCTTATCACTTCTTTTTCTTTTATGGTTAGGGCTTCTTGTGTAAGAAATCTTTGCCAACCCCAGGATTCAATGATACTTCTCTTTTTTCTTCTAGAAATTTGAAACTTTAACACTGATATTTAAGTCCAGAAGCCATTGAAAATCAATTTTGTGTATGATGAGAAGTAGGGGTCACAGTATTTCTGCCCCCCGCCCTATGGATATCCAGCACCATTTGTTGAAAAGATTTTGTTTCCCCTTTTAATTGCTTGGGTGCTTTGTTGAAAATCAGTTGACTTTATGTGTATCTATTTCTCAATTCTCTCATGTTCTACTATCCTGATACCAATTTCACGCTGTTGGCTAATAGACTTTTATAGCAAGTTTTAAAAGTAGTGCAAGCACTCCAATTTTCTCAAAGATGTTTTAGCTATTCTAAGTCCTTTGAATTTTCCTCTGTTTAAAAAAATTATCCTGTAAATTTTCACCAAAAAAAAAAATCAATTGAGATTTTGAGTGAAATTGTGCAGAATCTTTAGATCTGTTTGGGGAGAGTTAATACCTTAGCGACAGTGGTTTTTCCAGTCCATGAGCAATGATACATTTCTCCGTTTCTTTAGGTTATTTATTTTCTCATAGGTATAGGTCTTGCACATTTTTCACCAGATTTATTCTTAGCTATTTGATGTGCTTTATGCTATTTTAAACATTGCTTTTTAAATTTTTATTTTCCAATTGTTTGTTACTGATACATATAGAAATACATTTAGAATATTCTATATAAATAATCATGTGAAAAAGTGAATAAACTGAGTTTTGCTTTTTCTTTCCAATCTTTATGCCTTTTCTTTCTCTTTCCTTAGAGACTTCCAGAGCAATCTGCATAGAAGTGATGGAATTTGCATTCTTTCAGGGTTAGAGAGAAGAGATCCAATGATTCACCACTGAACATGATATTAGCTTTAAGCTTTTTGTAGACGCAGATGTAGATCAAGCTAAGAGAATTCCCTATTTTCAGTTTACTGGAAGCTTTTTTTTTTTTAATCATTAATGAGTGTTATGTCAGATATTTTTCTGCTTCTAAGATGATCATATCGTTACTCTTTTTTACCTGTTAATGTGGTGAATTATACTGAATGATTTAAAATATTAAACCAGCCTCATGTTCCTGGTATAAACCTCACTTGGTCATGATGTATCTTTCCCTGAATTCAATTTGCTAATATTTTATTAAGGATTTTTGATCCATGCTCATGAGAGATAGTGGTCTGTAATTGTCTTGTAATGTCTTTGTCAGGTTTTCATATCAGGGAGAGAGTGGCACCATAAAATGAGTTGAGGAGTATTTGCTTCTACATTCTTCTCCATTGATCTCCATTGACTTGGAAACACATCTTTATAATTATTTTTTTTGGTTTGCTTTTTGTTGCTCTAAGGCAGTAATTCTTAAACCACCTAGAGAGTTTGTTAAAACAAAAATTGGTGGGCCCCTTGCCCCAGAGTTTCTGATTCAGTAATTCTGGGTAGAGACCAATAATTTTCGATTTTAGCAAATTCCTAAGGTGATGCTGATGTGGTTAGTCTGCAAACCAAACTTTGAGGACAAATCAATCTTTTCTAGAGATTAAAATATGCATCTTTAATTTATCATCATTTACTTAAAGTTAATATTGTATCACTTCACATAAAATATATGAAAGTTTCAACAAAATTGTTCTATTTAATCACTATCTTCTGTGCTATTGTTGTCGTGTGTTTTATATATACCACAGTAATAAAAGCAAAATATGATTTTATCTTTATTTAAAGAGTGAACTGTTTTTTAGCAAAATTAAGAGCAAAAAAGTATATCTTTTATATTTATTCCATATTTACCATTTTAGAGTCTCTTCATTCCTTCTTGTAGATCCATATTTTTAACTGATATTATTTTGTTTCAGCTTGAGAAAGTTGCTGTAGTGTATCTTGTAGTGTCCACATGCTGGAGTTCTCTCAACTTCTGTTTATCCAAAAGTGTCTTCATCTCACTCTCATTTTTAAAGGTTATTTTTATTGCATGTAGACTTTTGATAGAGAGTTGTTGCTATTGTTGTTTCCATTACATTAAAGATGTTATTTCATTGTCTTTTTACCTCAGTTGATTCTGGGGAGAAAACATACATTTTCACATCATTGTTCTCTTGAATGTAAAATGTCTTCTTGTTTCATCTAACTGCTTTTAAGATTTTTCCCTATATCTTTGGTTTTCAGTAGTTTGCTATCATGTGCCAATGTGATTTTTTTAAAATTGTTTTTCTTGTGTTTGTCAGGCTTGTTGGATTTATAAATTGATATTTTTATACAAATTGAGGAACTTTTTGGCATTAATTATATACATATTTCTTCATATATATATATATTTTTTTTCCCCATTCTCTCTCCTTCTCTTTTGTGTCTCCAATTACACATATATTAGCTTGTGTGACATTGTCCTACAAATCAATAAATCTTTGCTAGTTTTTCCCTTCTGTTTTTCAGACTGGATAATTTTTCTTTATCTGTCTTCATATTCAGTAACTCTTTCTTATGTAGTTTCCAATATTCCAACTGTTAAGCCTATCCAGTGAATTTTTCATTATAGAATTTGTTGCTTTGGGTTCTAGAAGTTTATTCATTCTTTCTATAGTTTCCATTTCCCTGCTGAGATTTCCCATCTGTTCATTTATGACTACCTTTTCTTTAAGTCTTTGAACATATTTATAGTAGCTGCTTTCATATTTTCATCTGTCTTGTCTAAGCTATCTAGGATCTGTTTCTTTTTATATATTTTGTTCCTTTTTGTGGACCATATTTTCCTGCCTCTTCCCATATTTCTTAATTTTGTATTGTATGGTGAAACATGTGAGTGATTTGTTGTAGGATCTTATTATGTCATCTTCTTTCAAAGAATGTTGAGTTTTAGTCTGGGAAGCACTTAAATAACTGAGAGATCTTTTAGGTTTTGTTAAGCTTTATTTAATTCCTTTTTAAGGGCAGATCTATTTTGGTTTTGACCTTAATGCTGTAGTATAGCCCTACTCTAGGATATGATTCTTACTCAGGAAGTGTGGCCTTTCAGATTCTCAACTGAATGCACAACATACTTAGTGAGGTGTCCCCACTCTGGATGCACCAGAGCTTTAATATTTCTTAGCATTACACAACTTCCTGTTTCTCCAGTCAGCTCTCAACCCTGTAGCAGTATCTCTCTACAAGACTTCATTTAGTCTTGCCCTGCAAAGTTTCAGCCCAGCCTTCAGCCAATGACATATGGATGAATCCCACACAGACTTTTGGAACACCCACTTTTGGACCTCCCTCCTTCTTTGTACCCTAAAAATTTTGAGGACTTCCAGTCTGGAATTCTATCTCTGCCTTTTCAACTCAACTAAACTGCCTCTCTGGTTGGGCTCCAGTTTTCTATGTTACAGCAGGAAGATGCCCCCAGCAGAAAACCATGGAGGTTTACCTTGTGTGTTTCTCTTCTCTCAGGTATCCCAGCCCTTCACTGCCTGTTGTTCAATGCTTAAAAACAGACACTTCATATACTTTGACCGTCTTTATACTTGTTTATGGTGGGAGGGCAAATCTGGTACCAGTTACTCCCTTATGGTTGGGAGCAGAAGTTTGAAAGTTGTATCCTTAAGAAAAGATTTTATGACTAACCACAAATGTGTCTGGTGAAAACAATGCAGCAGAAACTGAAGTCTTTCTCATTGCCTCCTCCCCTCATACACACACACACACACACACACACACACACACACACACACATCAGGCATCTGCAAATTCTGAGCTCTGATTACCACTGACTCTTCCAATGTGGCTAATACCTTGACTCCAATTGTGTTTTAAATATTTTCATGAGTTGCCATTAATTAAAAATTTGTGAAGACTGACATAAAAATCCACAATTTCTACTTCTACTGTAAAATGAAAAGATCTGATGGCACTAAATGAGAATGGCAAAAATAGTCTGGAGCAGAGTAGTGGTTGCCTTCTTTAGAGAGGATATGTGTTTTCTGGTCTTCCCCAGTCTCAAGCTAGTCCATTTCACTCAGTTATTGCCTGTCTGATCCCTGTAGCTATTTATATATGTGATCCTGGCACGCAGGCAGATAGTCTTACACATAAGTATCATGCCCACAATATCGAACGTGATCTACCCCATCACTGCCACGTTCCCTGTAGTAGCTTTACTCCATGAATACACCCAGTTTTCCCAGACTTCTTCTGGGGATGTAAATATCTCACTAATGAAAAAGAAATGAAGGGACAGAGAGCAGAGATACGGTATGAAGTTAAATTTGGCCAGTGTACCTCGGTCTTCATGCAGGTAAAAGTTCATCAATAAGTGGTCAGGGGCCAGCCATGCTGTCTGCTCCCATTCTGATTCCAAGATTAAGATGTGTTTATGCCTTTCAGCCAACAAACCTCTCTCTTGCTTAAAAGCTTCTCAGATATTACTTTCCTGGAAATTGAATTTGGCCCTGCTCTGAATTGTATACCCATATTTTTGCTTGAAACTCAAAGAAATGAAAAACCATAATTGTTTCGCTTATGCAATAGGGAAATGGTCTTTGTGTTTTATAATCAAAACATTGCTTTAAAAAAATTATCATGTGGGTATGTGTGTGTTTTGAGGGATAATAATATTAACCAACATGTTTTGGATATTCAGAATGTACTAGGAACTCTGCTAAGCATTTCTATGAAAGATGAAATTTTATCTTCAACAACAATCCTGTGACGTAGGAATGAATGTTCCCTTCTTTTTTACAAATGAGCGAGGCACAGAGAGGTTAAATACCTTGCTTGAGATCAAATGGTAAGTAAGTAGTGATGTTGGAAATTGAAATCGCTGAATTGAAAATGAAATGTCTGAACCAGGTGCTAACCAGGTTGTGCCCTGTGACCCCCTGAGTGTAATGGTGACCAGCAAGTGTGTTGAAGTCACTCCTGCAATGCAGATGCCCCCTCCCCTATCACCACTCTAGCAAGTCCCTGGTTTGCACAATCCAGAGGGATCTTTCATATCTAGAGTTATATTCACATATTCACTATGAAAAGGAACCCCTTAAAGTGCATGCCTCTTCTGCATAGAGGTCAGCAAAACCTGCAGGATGAACCACAAAGTAAAGTGAAATGTGCAAATCACATAGGACGTGAATTTCACCCTCTGTGCTCTACACTAACTTTGTGGCTCATCCCTGTGTATTGACCTCACAGCTCTTAGACTCAGAAAGCAGGCAGGACAGAGGCAGAAAGAAAATCCCTTTAGTGCTTTCAGGACCAAAAAGCCCTGGGATGACTTGGCTGAAGGGACGAGGTAAACCTTAAGGAGTGTTCTCTTTTCCCACTCAGGGTCATGCCACGTTAAAGCTGGGAGGGCCCAGGGAGATATTTTTCTCCAGCCCTCTCATTTCACAGATGGGGCAGTTGAAGTCTAGAGATGGTGTCTGATACCAGTTACTAAGTCAGTAATGGCGGAATAGAACCCAGCACCCAGGCTTTGCAGCACTCCATGCAGTGTTCACTGCACAGTACCATGGGCTTTTGCTGGGCGGGACTTCAGGGGCTGCTCAAAAGGTGACTCCACTTTCTGGCCACAGGAGCAGAGGGAGAGCAATGAACACACAAATAAAGAGCTGGCAGGGGAAGAACAGTGATGATTCAATCAAGAGCCAAAATACCAAGTTATTAAAAATAGAGCTAACTTCTTCCTTTCAATTACCACCCAAACTTTCATAGACATTTCCAAGCTGTCTTCCAAGAGATTTGAAGTCAATGGAAACAGAGGATATTATTTTATGTTATTGGTTACCTCTCTGATGATTAGTGCCAGGGAGCAGAGAAACTACAGTAGTGAGGGTGCTGACATAACCCAACACTGTTTCAGTACTCGGACATGGTGCTTGCAGCATGACCTCATTTATGGGCAATGTGGTGTCCCTCTGTCATAGATGAAGACAGTGGGCTGGCAAAAGTGAACAGATTTTCTGAAGTTTGCATATCCACTAGATTCAGAGATAGGACCCAGGACCTCTGCATTTTGAGTCATTCCTTCCGTTAGACATGGAACCATCAAATAAAACATATCTAATCCTAAGGGAGCCATCAGTATGAGGAGGCAAACCTTGAGCAGTGGACAGAGCTGGGGTATATTCGACCCATGGACAAATGTAGTCTCACTGGCTACATGACTGTGGCCAGCCACTCCACTTCTCTAAGCTTTCATTTCCTCATCTGCAAAATAACAATAATATCTGCCTTATGGGGCTAATGGAAGGATTACATGGTCATCCTTACATTACATAGAATGGTCATGTAGTAAATGTTCAAGAAATGTTAGAGCACATTCTCGCCAATGTTCTCTGTCAACACTCAAAATATCCAAGAGTAACTAGAACAAAAGATCAATAGCTGGGGAAGGATAATCAAGTTACCAAACCATGATTGCTGTATGGCCTGTGATCAGACGTCTCCATGGCACAGACATTTGTTCTCCTCTTTTTATGACTTTGCAGATACTAATATTGGCATGCAATAAGGCAGAATATGGCTTTTTAACTTTTTCCAAGCCTCCCTATTTAAATCCTTCACATAAAACTGTGCCTCTGCTAACTTTGATATGCCAGTTTAGTATGTGTATGGGTTTTGAAGAGACAATAGTTGGAAAGAATAAAGACTGTAGAGAGGCCCTCTTCTGAGGCTATAGACTTTGGTACATCCTACATCAGTCATGCTTTCAGGGTTTGGAAATAGGAAAAAGTGTTCCAAGAGGTTGAGTTCTACATGTGAATGATAAATTATAAACTCTAGTTAAATGTAAGGTTATCTTTTATGGTCTTATAACCACAGAAATGATCACAAACGAAAGTATTTAGTAAAATGGCAACAATTAATATAACAAATTGTAACCAGATTTGAAGTAGAAGACCTCTTGGTGTGTCTGCCTTCTATTTCATCACTGTTCTAAGAACTCTCTACCCACCCAGATGGGTGGGCTTTTGGAGCTCTATCTATACTGACTGACACTTCTTTTCCTGGTCATAGCTGATTGATTGGCTCACAGATGGACAGAGGATGCAACCTTGGCTAATGAGATTCTCTCCTAGGATTTTGGACCTAGGGTGGTAATCAATCAGTTGAAAGCCTTGATGCTGGGAGGTGATGTGGTTCTAGGGCCGAGTCTGTGATGTGCCACCATGTGCCAAAGGAGCTGTTGTGAAGAGAGAAAAATAAACTAGGCACTTGGAGAGAAATAGAGGCAAATGACCTCACGGTTACAGAAAGACCAGTAATAGCCTCCTTGGTTTTTATGGATGGTCCAGTCCCTGTTTTCTTTTCTCCTGGAGCCTAAGGGTTGTTGAGTTCTATGAGACACACAGGCATCCTTCCAACAAATTCTCAGTTTTACACATCTGTTTGTTACTTGACTAAAAATCTCTTAACTGAGGCAGGGTGTATGATGATTAAGTGGTCGAGGTTATTATCCAGCTACTTTATACTGGAAGTGCCTTGCTGGGAAGGATAAGTTTCTCATGCAGCAATGCAGGAGAGCAGGGTCTCTGCCAGAATACAGCTACAGCAATCTCTTTGTCCAAGTTCACCTGCCATGTCGTTCTATTTTCCCCTCCGTGTATGTGTATCCTCTCCAACTAAACTGGAAGCTTCTTTAGGGAGATGACTCTCCTTATTCATCTTTTCATCCCCTGTAGCACCTGCACTGTGATGCTATTGACTTTGCTGATGGTGTTCATGGCAAAAGGAAAAGAAAAAAAATAAACTTTCTACTTCAATAATTTTCCACTTGGGCAAAACTCCTCTAACCTCGATTTAGGAAATAATCACATTTCTTTCTCTTTTTTGTTGTAACCAATCTCTCTTCTCAGCTCTGTGTCAATGAGGAGATAGGTTTATTTAGCCAGTAATTTCCACTGCAGAAAATCTTGGTCCCAGATTGCCCTGCAAAAGCAATATGTTCTGTTTTATTTTTATATTACATTATATTTATTTTAATTGCATCCTCCATCTGGTCAAAGATAGCATTAGGCACCATAGATGGAGAAAAGAAACAAAGAGATATCTAACCACGATAATAACTAGAATTATTATTTTTAAAAACTATCCAGGGATACTATAGCTTCCAGGCAGGAGGCAAAGAACAATAGCCCTTATGTTAGAGAGCTCTAGAAGATTCTGGAAAGGAAGAGAGATGAGGAGAAATGGACCAAACCAGGAGTCCTGGTGTTCCCTGAGTGGCCCAGAGTGGACTCTTGCAATGAGCCCACACCTGGGACCAGGTCCAGGACAGTGCGGACCACAGTCTGAAATGACATGTGTAATCCCTAAGCTATCTTGAGCCCTTTTGCTATTTCTAAAGGAATTCCAGCAGGACATGAAGGCGCAGTTTCAATCACATGTTTTATTAATAAACTTTAGAAGAGACCCCCACGGGGGAGGTCATTTTCTTCTCATTTCAGGAGACATTTCTGCAAAACGCTGCTAGCAATTGGAGGTCTTCCAAATGAAGCTGATATTATGTCAATGGTTTAGTGTACTAGAAATCCAATCCTAAAATTGGATGCCTGCAGTGGATGGCTGGGCGCTCAGCTTCCAGGTTAGGACGCTGGATGAGGGCTTATCAGGGGTGCTGTATCATCTAATCCTGCTTTTAAATCTGAAAATGATGGGACTCCAGAGGAGGGTTTATACATGAACGTTTGCCCAAAAACAGTGGGTGGTGACATTCTCTGACTATAATCCATTCCCCCTCCTACTCCCTACAGTCTACCACTTAGGAGAGTTTCTGTTTCAGAAAACAAAAACCCATTTGAAACTGGCTTAGGCAAATATTGGAATTTGTTGGTTCACAGACTGACAATTTAAGGGTATATGACTTCTGGTGTAGTTTAATGCAGAGATTCACCATATACTCAGGGGCTCTGTTGATTTGAAGCCTTTTGTCCACCTTTAGTGTCAGATCTTTTCTTTAGGATAGTCCCAGGCTCAGGTTCCATAAATGGTTTCACAGCTTCAAATATCACATCCTTTCCCCATGCCAGTAAGAAGAAGAGAAAGCATCTTTCCTAGTCTTTAATAAAAGCAGGGAAGCATTTTCCCCTGAAACTCCAAGGTAAAGTCTCTTTGCATTTAACTGGTCCAGACTGGGTCATGTGCGCATCTCTAAGGCAATCCCTGTACCTGGGAAGGGGTGGATGGGTTTTGCTGGTCAGCTTAAGCTAATCCAAGCTCATTCCTGGAACAGACAGTGGGGTCACTTCCACTGGCAGTGAGACTTTTCCCCAAAGGAAATCTAGGATGCTATCGTCATGAAAGAGGAAGAAATGGATGCAGGAAGCAAAACCCCAGGCACCTCCTACAATATTCAGAACCATGACAAGTACCACTGTCCACCCCCTGTCCTACCGGTCCCCTTTCACCTGACAGTTACTACTCTTGATGCCAATTTCAGCATATTTCTCAGAAAAGTGAAAGAATAAATATAACAACAAAAGGTAGAAAAGGACATCTGGTGTTCATCAGGAGGGGTGCTTTGTGTCCTGTGAGGCCAGGTAGGATCTACCCCTGAAAGAGCCTGCTAGAACAAGCAAGATGGATTTAATAATTAGAATAATTAGAAGGCTGTCATAGACACAACTGGTGCCATACACGTATCCACTTGCCAGGCTCAGGGGCCCTTCCCCAGCTGCTTTGAGTGATGACTGCTAACAGCTAGTAGCCATCCTCTTCTACAGGGACTTGCTGTCAGCTGATGGAAGCTGCTTCGCACAGGAAGTTAACCCCTGTCTCTGTCCCCATCCCTGAGCCAATCACTGACAACTAGGATAAAAAATTCCCGCCCCCTTTCCTCAAGCTGAGACAGATTCATGGAGCAGTTTGTCTCCTGAGCCCCCTGTGCGTTGGCTGAGGCTGGGTATTAGCTGAGCCCATCTCTGTCCTCAACACTTCCCCTTTCCTCTGATCCCCTCCCTCCCTTATCTTCCCGAAGAGCACACGCCAATAAATTACAGCACCCTGATTCTCTCTCAGGCTCTGGTTCTACAGAACCTGACTTAAAAAGAGGCCACTTGGTATTGAGGAGGAAAACAGAAAATGCAGACAAACAAAGCAATGGGGGTCAGGAGCCTGAGCTGATGGGTTACAGGAATTAGAAGGTGCCTGAAATAATTTAGACTTTGCTGGGTCCAAGTAACAGACCCTCCCTCCCCAATCCAAAGAGACTGGAATGTAAAAGGGAGGATGCATTACAAAGAACCGAGGTGCCACAGTGACTCTCAGGGCTGTGGGCAAGCCTCAGTAGCAGGAGTGGAAGCCCATTCGCAGTACCAGCTACAGCTGACTCCTCTCCTCCCCCTCCTCTCATCTCTGCATCTGCTTCATTGTCTTCCTTTCCACCCCCCAGGCCACATAGGGGCGAATCACAGTCATGCCAGATCTCTGAATAGTTCTCTCTTGCACCTAAGATTGGATTGGGTGCAAGAGAGACTCTACTGTCTCAATGTTCTGTTCCAAGAGAAGGAACTTTGATTGGCCCGTATCATGTAAGCCCTGGACCCATTAATTGGAGTCAAGGAGCAAAGGTTTGAGGTGGGTGGAGCATCATGCAAACACAGGCAGGAAGCCTGCCTTGTGGCCACACGAAAGAGAAAAGAGGGAGTTTTCCAAGAAAGGCCACTGGCCAGATAACATTACGGGTGTCCACTACCCTAATGAAAGTAACATACCAGAGAGTGACATTCCAGGAATCTGCCACCCTGAAGGTGACTTCTAGCTCTGTCCCAGTCACAATGGTTCTCAATGATGGAGGCGGTGTACTGATCAGATTTAGGGGACAGATCAAGCTGGGAGGAATAGCTAATATATTAGTTGACAAAACTGGAATATTAAAACAGTTTGGTAGACTTAGTGTCCCAAACAACAAGATTATAAGTAACGAGATGAATAAAGAATCTTTAATTAAGTTAACAGTTTTGTACTAATATGCGAGAGAAACCTGACTTAATGGTTAGTTACCAAAAAAAAAAAAAAAAAAATTCTGCGAATTTGAGCTGGCCGTAGAGTGACGTGGCTTCTAACAAAGGTTTCACCATCTTGGGCTGCCTTTAGGAGAACGGCAGCAAGGCCAGAGGTGGGGGAGAAGGTGGATCCCCCGTTCTCGCAGTTGTCTGACCAGAGGTGTGTTGTGTGCTAAGCTCCGTACGTTAAAGGCCTTGGAATCTTGAACTCAGAAAGTGAAAGGGTGCTTATTTATTTAGCACCTACTATTCGGTAGACACTACAGAGAGAGATTTTAAAATACAACCCTCAGGTTAGCAGGGTTATCTGGGAATATAATCTTATGAAAAATGGTCCAAGAATGTTTTGTCCCTGAGAAGAGAAGACCTCTGGAAGTTACAGGATAGCTGTGTTCGATAGTTGATGAGTTCTCCTGCGGAAGAAGAAATAAGGCTGGTCTCTGCTGTTCAAAAGGCTAAAAATTAGCCCATGCAATGTCCAGTAGAGACAGGCAAAGGCGGATTTGTGCCGAATAGGAGGGAGCTTGCTAATGATTAGCGATGTTCTATGTGAAGCAACAGGCTTGCTCCCCAAGTGATGAGCCTACCCTGTCCCTGCAAGGATCTAAGAAGGGACTGAAGGTTACAATTAGGGTACTAGTTACCATTTACTGAATACTCCCTACAGCCAGGTTCCCAGATAAATGTTGTGGATCCTCTGTCTCATATCCTCACAAGGACCCTGCAGGGCAGAAAATTTACTACTCCTATTTTGAAAATGAGGATCCTGAGGTTAGGTGGGTTAGAGAGCTAACTCACTTAAAGTGACTTGTTAAAGGTTGTACTACTTATAAGTGGCAGAACCTGGATTTGAACCCATGTCTGTTTAATTCCAGAGTAGAGATGTGGCCAAGCAGATTCCTGCCTTTGAAGGAGGTCAGCTTAGACAACTATTAATAATTAGCATGCTAATTTTACTAATTTATTGGGTCTCAGGGTTTTCCCAGAAAAGTCCATGATCTCTGAAGCCCTTACCAAAGATAGCATACCGTGATTCTAAAGGACCTTTTTGGTCCAGAAATTCTTCCTCAGTGAGATCAGAGTAAAAGAAAATAAGTCTATCAGTAAGGATTGGCTGGGTTAGACTGCAGTCATAAACAATTGCAAAATCTCGGTGGCTTAACCCAAAACTCCAGCAGGGCTGAGCAGGTGAACTCTGCCCATGACAGTCAAGGGCCGGGGCTGGTGGAGGCTTGATCTGCCCCATGTTTGTATGATCATAGCAGCAGCAGACAGAAAGCATGGCAAATTGTGCACCAGATCCTGGAATTTCTGCGTGGAAGTGACATGTCTCTTCCACTAACATTTCTTTGGTCAACATATGGTCACACCTAACTTCAAAGAAAGTGAGAACTGTAATCATATCACAAGACCACAAGTGGAGAACCATGCAGATTTGGAATTGCGCTAATGGGTTCCACACTAGGATTTTGATAACAGTAAATATTAAGGGTTGGTATTAAGTTGACATTAAGTAATTATGATAATTAAGAATTCTTCAAGGAAATTGTGAAAAGATAGTGTAGGATTCATTCCCTCAAAATTTGAGGGATAATAAACTAAGTCTAATTATCCAAAATTGCCAGAAGATGAATCAGGGTAGTGGTTTTCATTCTGTGCCATGAATGGGATGCTTCTGATGCCTCCCTAAGAAGTTAGGAATAGGGTTCTGGGTTCCCTCCTTTTCTCTCCTCAACTATTTTATTTGGGGTGTATGTGTGTTTGATGGATTTTGCTTCTCAGCATCCATTCCTCTTTTTTAATAGCACCCCAATTTCCATTTGGAAAAGTACTTCCTCCATATTGTATGCAGCCTCACAACATCCTGCCATCAGCCACAGAGGCCACTGGATCCTTCTACCAGAAGCTCTCATCACTTGGTACAGCCAAGCATGTGACACAAGCTTAATCAGACTCTTTCTCCCAGATATTGACTCTTAGCCCAGTGACTACAAAGGCTGGAGAAGTGGTCAGAGTTTATCCAATGCCACTTTGGTGCCTGCTACCTTGTACATTCTCAGCCTCATGCTCTGGTCCTCCCTTCAGTCCTATGAAAGCAAATACCTTCCCAGGACATCCCCTTAAGCTTTAATTAGCTCATTAGTTTCTGTTGCTGACAACCAAATAACCCTAGGTGGACAAAGTTTCATTAAGACCTGTTTTTGTTTGTTTATTTTTCACAGAGTTCCACTATTAAAATATTAGAGTTTGGACCAGATGATTTTCAATGTTGTTCCTGTCCTCTGTGTTTAAGCTTGAAAAAAAACAGAAGAAAATGCTTACTGCAGTTCTGGCAGCTGACTCAACGCAAACGTTACCACCAACAGGAACCACAAAGAAACCTAGGTCAGTAATGTGCTCGTGTAAAAGATGTCTCAATAGCTTTCCCACCAATCTTCCTGGGCTGGCCTCTGAAATTTAACTCTTTCTGATATCCAAAGATTCAAAATCTGCAGATTTGCACATCTGGAACTACGTGATCTGAGCTTGGCTTGAGAGCCTTACTCCAGACTTCTCTCTGTGATGGAGGAGAAAGAACACTGTCCTGTGCAAATTCAAATTACTGAATTTGAATGAGGTTTGCGCCATTTCTGTAAAACAAAGACACCATTTTTGTTGAATAATTTGTGTAATCCTGGCACTACCTCCTCAGTCTTCCTGGCTGATATTTACGAGTTTAAATATGGCTAATGATATAACATTCCTGCCAGATGGTCAATAGGAACGACATGGATTCAGATATTTGAGCATCAGACAAATGCTTGATTCCTTTGATTGAGACTCAAACACAAAGTCTTTTTTTGGAAAATAACTAAATTCTGAGATTTCATAAACATTATGATAATAAGTAAATAGGTGTCACCAGCACAGATAGATGAAACAAGAATGAGCTTAGTGTGGACCAAGCATTCTTCTCACCAGGGTTGGTCATTGGTGTCTCATCAGGGCTGGTCCATGTCTTAGGACTCCATTTGTGTTTTCTGTCTAGAGCACCTGTCATCATGTAGGTTGCAGGGAGTTAACACGCATTTCCTCTGCGATCTGCCCAATGTTCACTTATTTTGTTTACAAGACTTTGCTGCCTCCCACTATAAATGTTTATAGGTTTTCCCAGTCATTTTCATTGCCTCCGTGGTCTCCACCGCATTCCTCTTGTAAAGCATCCCTTGGCGGTAGTCTGAACATTCTGTCTCGCGCTGCCCAGGGGAGGAGTTCACTCCTGTTCTCTGCTGAGTCTCCTCCCTGCATGTCCATGCGTTCTGTAGTCCTCCCAGCCTCCCTCCCCCTGCCTCCCTCACTTGATTACGGATAGTGCTCCTTGAACTGCCACCACCCACACTGGACAGCCCGGTTCCGCACTCCATGAATTCTTTCTTACTCTCTACAAAATGGGAACTTCTTCCTACTCACCCAGAAAGCATCCTGGTTTCTGCTGGGAAAGCCTGGCCTCTTGGAAAAAAAATCACCCCAGCATTCAAAACTAAATTTTATCTGTGAATTCTTCTTTGTTTGTTTGCTTTGTTTTCTAACTTTCAAAGCATCACTCGACTGTGGCAAAGGCAGGCACATTTTGAGCGCTATCAGCTGAGAGTGGAAACACTACTTCTGTGTATTTGCTGTCTACTCTTTACAGGCTCTGAGTGGAGATTACTCTTAGAATTAGGTAGGAAGGTGTAGTAAAGAGAGGGTTTCATGGAAGAGAGGATTTTCAAAGAATGTAGAACAGAGTTCCAGTGGAGGAGAGTTAAGGAAAACAAAGCAAATAGTTTTGTACAAAAATTAAAAGGAAGTTACACACAGATACTGGAGGAGTTCAAAGCCATTTAAAGATTGGCCTCTTTTTCTTTAAGTATCATTTTTCTTCTCACAGATTTCCCAAGCAATCCACCTGGCTGACCTCACTGCTCTCCCCTCATCCATATGGAGGTCTCTGGCAAAGTCCGTGGAGCTATAAACAAATATAAATACATAGATTGTGTGTGTATGTATATATATATATATATATATATATAAGAGCCCTGGAAATAACGCTTCAACTCCCAAGCTATGAACACATCTCGTAAATGATGTGGCATTACTGAAGAGTCATTGCGGTCCTCCTGGCCCAGATCTTATCAGGCTCATTCATTCCTATAAATGTGCCCGTGTAAGCCAACACCTCAGCCAACAGCCTTTTGCAGGGGAAAGGTATTTGCCTGCCCTCTCTCTCCTTCCTCTGTCCCTAGGTCTGTCCTGAGATGTCATTGTCAGATCCTGGGAATTACAGTGTCTGCCTGTCTCATCAGTTATGCGGTCAGCGTGAATACATTTTTAACGTGTGCGTCACACACAGTAATTCTGCCAATGGCCAGCATTCTCCATGCCCCCTCCCTTCCCCATCACCCCCACATCCCCCTAGCTGTCTGGAATCTGGGGCCAGCCTTGGGAACAGTCTTGCCTCTCAGGGGAGAGACTGATTTGCTACACTCTTCACCCTGAACAAGGAGCTCTCTCATTTCAAAAGGGAAGATATTTTATTTCCCCCAAATTAGAATAATGAAATATTTCTTGTAAACCTGGAAGTTAAAATGCAGACAATACATGTCCTTCAATTTCCTTTTATTGGTCTTCAGGGGTGAACCCAGGCACAGTTGTAAATATGTATTAGGGTAGCTCCTGGCCTGGAGGTATTGAAACTCCACTGACAGCAGTGCCAAGTGTTGCTGTCTGGCGTCTCCAAGAGCCCCCTCCTGTCCCTCCCTGCCCTCCATCTCCTTTCCATCTCTCTACCCTGTTTACAATGACTTTGAGGCTGGTAAGACGCATTTTGAGGTGACACTCAAGCAGCTGTGTGGTCCAGAATACATGATAATTTTATGTCTCAATTACAATATTCTTCAGTTGATGCGGAAGGCAGGCACAGCCGGGATGCAGCCTTAGAGTGCACTGCCATCTCCTGGAAAACACTCTATACTTGAGGCCTGCTGTCACTGCTCCTTCAATGCCACCAATAGGACAACAAACCCTTAGTCATGGCCTTCTGTCTTTAGAACCAAAGATCAAGGTGCACAGAGCCATCTTCTCCTGTCCCTTCCGGTTGCAATGCTCCAATTCCTGAAGGGTAGGAAAAGGTGTTGTATTGTCATCTTAATTAAAAACAAGTAACTGGGTTGGGAAGGCCACTGGTGCCTTGACCGTGATCATACTCCCGCCTTCTGCTCCCGAGGCTGCTAACAGATGCTGCTTCCTGTAAATGAGGGCCTGGCACCAGGACGATCCTGCCCTTGGGATCTTCAGAAGAAGCTGTAACATTATTTACACCTTTAAGGGCGGCGTTGAGGACTCGGGACAGAAGTCACCTGTTCAGGTGGGGCATTGGAGAGGAGGCAGCCTTGAGCCATTCGCTCCGTGACAATTGCATATTGAGATCCTGCCTTACAAGCATGTTGGGATGACTAATGAGGCATTTTCAGACAGCACTGAAGACACAGAGAGGCATATATGAGTTTCCATTTAAACTCACAACGTATGAAAGCCAGCACACATGACTGTGTCTGAGAGGTACAGTGGACCTTCTAAAACACAGCTTTATTGATTCAAGCTGGCTCGTTGTCAGGTTTTGGCTACATTTGAGAAGATACCAGCCTCGTCATCACAAATGAGAATGGGGTAACGGTTTTCTCTACCAACAGCTTTCTTTTGAATAAACAAACGATTATCTGCATAAAGACAAATAAAATATTCTCATTAACTGAAAGAATTGATTTCAGTTAATTAACTGAATTCTTTACATTCAACTAGTGTCCCTCTGAACCAGTAGTTCTTATCTTTTGGAAGACCCTTTGAAAAATGTGAAAATGAATGTATCCTGCCCCCCAACAAAATGCATACACACTCTGCATAGGATTTAATAAAGTTCCTTCTTCCTAATACAGAGCTTCATCACTACCATTGACAAAGCCAAAGTGATCTTAATGGCACTCCATTTAAAAATACCCTTTGTAGCTAGACTTCTTTGCAAGCCCAGGTTTAGGTTTTGGGCTTCCTGGTTAGTTTAGGGGGAAGTGGGAGCCACAGGGATGTTTGCAGATGAGCTGACCCCTCGGCTGGAGCCTACAAGGAACATTCCAGGGCTATTGCTTCTCTTCTGTGCCCTGGTCTCATATTGAAAGTAGGTTTAAATATTCATCCTTTGAAAATCCTGGACTTGCAGAGGCACACATCTGAAAAGCTCTGATAACACCTTGCTCCAGCCTGGTTCCAGGAAAACAAAGCAGAATCGAGGGGGTTCTGCCATGACACCCATTTAGATGTGTCCTTTGTCTCTACCCCTTGGAGAGAAACCCTAATTAAAATGATTTGGAAACACAGCTTTCCACATGGCAGGAGGATATGATACCGCCTCATCTGACAAGGTCAAGGTTGTCACTCTGCAACCCTCCCAGGGCGATGGTCGTGTATGAAACAAAGGGCAAATTTCATGGCACAAAGGTGAGATGAATTGTTAGAACTTCCCTGCAACAGCAGTAAAATACAGACGTAAAGGAGTTACTCCAGGGGTTCAGTCTTCTAACCCAAGGCTTGTGTCTTCGGCTCCTTAGGCCTATCATCAAGTTCCTGGAAGGAAGTCTATTTTTCTTCCATTCCTGATCTGTTGTCAGAGGCCGTGTGGTGGTCACATGGGTAGACCCTGGTTTGAGCTTCCAAAGAAGTTTCACGCGCCACCTGCTCTTCTGCCTGGACCACTTCAGCAGGTCACTGAAAACTCACCCTTGTTTCTGTCCCTGAAAGTGATAACAATGGCAGACTCTCATATTTATATATTACTTTAAAAATGTGCTTAATTAATTTATTTTTAAACTTTGTTGGGAGGGGGAGTAATAGGGTTTATTTATTTATTTTAATGGAGGTACTGGGGATTGAACCCAGGACCATGTGCCTGCTAGGCATGCGCTCTACTACAGAGCTATACCCTCCTCCTCTTATATAGTACTTTTAATTCTTTTGGAATTTCATCAATTTAAACCTCCTCTCTCTCCACATAGCAGATGGGAAAGCTGAAGCACACGTAGATAGGATAATGAACCTAAACTCCTGGCATGTAGTGATGATCATAACAGATAAGTACTGATTGGTTCTTGGGAATCAGGCAGTTTATTTAGCACTTTATATGCATTCTGTCATTTACTTACTCCGTGGCTAGGGGAGGGGGGAGTCTAGGGCAGACATGTGACTTTGTCCTGGAAAACCAACGTGGTTCAAAGTGCTTTACAAACACTGATCTAGATCATGTTCCCAACAACCGTACAAGGTAGGTCCTCTTACTATTCCCATTTTATCAATGAGGCAGTTGAAACACAAACAGGTTCAGTAACTGGCCCCAGATATACAGCCACGCAGTGACTGAGCTGAGCTTTGAACCTGGGCAACAAGGCTTCAGCATTTTTCCCAGTAACACTGCCCCACCGTGTTCCGCACATACATGAACCGGGAATTGTCCCGGAAGACAGCTACGTACAGAATTTGTGGAAGGGCCCAGAGACACTGTTGCTACAATGAGGTCGACACTATGAGTAGAATGACTTTGGCTTTGCTCTGAGACCCTGAACCTAAATTTGGATGTATGCACAGCACACAGTTCATGAAGCAAACTGTTGACTTACCTCTTGAGGACATGATACTCTGACTCTGCTAGGGCAAGACTTGGGCAAGGCCTTGCCCTCTTCCTGGTAGAGTAGTCACTGTTGGTTTTTGGCTGACCAGTGTCCATTCAGTCTTCTTCCAGTCCAAGCAGCCTGGTTTTATTTCCCATCTCAATGTATGTGGTTTGTGTATTCCAACTTCTTGACCCCAAGGAGTCCCATTTAGTCCCTATTTGGGAATTTTATTGGAACTATTGGAAAGGAGAAGCACTTTTCCTCCAGGATGCAGAGAGGCTAGGATGCGGGCCTCGAGCTGCTGGGGGTCACTTGCCCCTACATGGAAAGAATCTGCTTCAGTTAAACCAACAGAAAAAAAGCTGATGCAAAATTAAAATATGGAAAATTACTAACCCTGATAACATCTTTGGAATTTCCGGATCCTCCTCTTCCTGAACTCCCTCTACACATTTCTACTATTATACAAACCAATAAATCCCCCCTCCTTTCTTTTTTTTTTTTTTTTTTTGGTTTAAAGCCAGACTGTTTTGGTTCCAGTCCTTTGTATCTGAAAAAAACCCTGCCTACAACACCTGTGGTCCCTTGGAAGAAAGCACACCCCTCTGCCCTAGGGCTTAAGAACTCCATTCCTTCAAGAGCAGGATCCTGGAGATTTCCTCCTGTTGTCAGGGACAGCATCCAACATCAGATGCTTGACTTTTCAAGAGGCAAAGATCCAGAGACAACCAGGTGTTTCCTGACTGAGACTCACATTCCGCCTCTTCTTGACTCTGAGAGAGGGTTTGTGAGGGTTTGTCCAGGTTTGTCCCCACCTCCACTGCTGTCCTACCAGCCCAGTACTCCCGACTGCAATCCCCTACCCCATCCCACGCTGCCTCAGTTTGCCTCCTAGAAAACTTTCAGGGTATTTTTCTTTACAAAAGCATAAATGAATGGAAAATCCGTGGCTAATATCAAGGTCTTGAATTAAAGACTGTCTTGCATAGAGCACAGACAATGTAAGCAATCAGACCATTTCCAAGTTCTGCTCCAGCTTTAAGACAAGGAGGTGAAACCGTCCCAGGGCCCCTCAGATACTCCCCATGGGGCCCAAGTTCATGGCTTTTCTACTCTCAGCTCCGTGCACTTGGCCTTATGTGATATCTGATTGTTTGTTTACTGTTCTGTGTTTTGAACTAGACTCTAAGACCTTAAGGGAAGAAACTTCTTTTTAGCTTTTACTCAAGAAAATAAATCAAGGTCCCCCGTGTCTCCCCAGTGGCAGCTTGATCCTCATGCTGAACATGTGCTCCAGTTTAATGTTTCCCAAAGTGTGTTTCCCAAAGCAGCAGCCTCCACATCCCCAGGGAACTTGTTAGAAATGCAAATTCTTGGGCCCCACTTGCTGAATCTGAAACTGAGCTGGAGCCCTGCCAGCCATGTTTAACAAGCTTTCCAGATGATTCTGACGCGTACTGACGCTGGAGGACCACTGCCCTGGCCTCCTGCTACTCAGTGTGTCATCATCCAAGTACCAATAGTACCAGCCTCATCTGGGAGCTTGTTAAACGTGCAGAATGCCATGCTCCACCACAGACCTGCCGCTGTGGCCTGAAAATCTGTGTTTGAACTCACTTCCTAGGTGATTTGTGGACCTTCAAGCAGTGCTTCCTTTTTCAAGATTTCAGGAGCATCAAAGTACTTAGGGATCTTGTTAAACCCAAGCTCTGATGCTTGAGAATTTGGAATTTCTAACAAGATCCCAGATAAGATTGATGTTGCTGGTTTGTGGACCACACTTTGCGTAGTAAGGGCCCAGAGAGAAAACAGAAAGGGCTTCAGGATTGCAGGGAAATTGGGGTGGGGTGGGCGGGGAGCGCAGAATCATCTTCAGATCCACTCACTGCCCATCCCTCTCCCCAGATCAGGCACAGCAATTCTGTTTTCATCTGATTCATATGTAACATGCTTTAAGGGCAATTTTTGTTTGAAATAAGAATTCTGCTGCAAAACAAATCTTCTAAGCAACTGCATTACAGAAAATAGTCAACCTTTAAAGTGATAGACTTGCAAACCTAATTATAAATTAAATGGCATAGGGTAATTTAGTGTGTGTGCAGGAAGAAGCTCGTGGGTATTATATTTTTTAACTTTTTAAAAGCTTTATCAAGTTTCCACACTGAATTCAATTTTCAAACATAATATTGAAATGAAGGTTGCTTGTTCCTACAGACCTGATTTAAAGTCAGACAACAAACCTGAAGTTTCACCTGACTCTACAGTGCAACAATTTTGCATTTCTTACTTCCTGTCTGAGATGAAGTGGCTCCTCATTTTCCCTGCTGCTTCCCCTGGGCTCTATGGCCCTGGACGTCCATATTCAGCACTGGTCCGTTATACCTCTCTTGGTTGGGATGAGATAAAGATGACTTAAGGCAAATTCACATGATCTTATAATATCACAATTTTTCTATTCAGCCACTCACTATAATTTCATCTCTCCTTTTTCCACATGTCCATATTCAAAGAGGCCCCATATTGAATTTCCTGAACAACATCTCTGATGTCTGTCCCTTTGTTTCCATCCTTTTGGCCACCAACTCAACTGAAGTCTTATTCAATTATATGTGCACAGTATAATATTTTCTGAATTGTTTGCCTCCAATATCTCCTCTCCAACTGTCTCATTCTAATTCATCCCTCCAGACTAATCTTTATACAACAGGTGTTTATTTACCTTCCCTGTGCAAAAACCTGGGTACTCCCTGGATCCCATAAGAATAATATCTAGAGGGGAGGGTATAGCTCAGTGGTAGAGCACATGTTTAGCATGCACAAGGTCCTGGGTTCAATCCCCAGCACCTCTATTAAAAACACATACATTAAGAATAATATCTAAACTCCTGCCCAGCATTCAGGACTTTCAACCACTGATTCCAACCTGGTGTTCCACCTTACCTTGTTGGGATCCTGCACCTAGCCAACTGGGCTTTTTTTTGAGGAGGGGAGGATTCAACCCCATGAATACATATTCCTCTACATCCTCTGTGTTTCTGTGGTTGCTTTTGTCCCATTTATGCAAAGAAAGAGACTGTTCATTTTTTTAATCTGTACCGTTTTTAGAATTGACTTACACAAATGTATTTTTTTAAAAGGACAAATTCTCAGAAAAAACATAAGAACTCCAAGGGAAAGGAACATGCAGGGAGGAAAGGGGTTAATACATTCACCGTTTAAGCTCTTTGGAGCTTTATTTTTTACTATTATTATTTTAAATGAATGACTCCTTAGAAAGAAATAAAATTCCCTTTTCCAGGGTAACTAAGAAAAGACTATGCAGTCTTGATTACAGCCGAGTGGAAAAGTGTTATAAGTGGCTATTATTTTCTCGTAAAGTCTTATAACACCAGATACTTCAAAATTTACAAGTCCATAAAGGCTAATCTTTTTTACTGTGCCTTCAGTAGAGACCAAACTGGAAATGCATACGTTTTCCTGAAGTGAATGTCTTTTCTGGAAGAAGATTCCTCATGGACCAGAATGATAACATCTTCAAAATAAGAATATTTCTGTCCATATCACATTGTAATCCCCAGGCATACTCTGAATATTAAATAAGAGCAATACTTTTATTGAAGGTTGTTTTAGGAAGTTAAGAATGTATGATGTTTTGGTAATAATTCCCAAGAGGTTTGTCTTACATTGCGTTCCCAGAGGTAGACCCAGAAGTGGGAATTCATGTACAAGTGGCTTATTCAGGAGATGCTATCAAGAGAAACTGACACAGAACAAGGAAAGGTAGGAAGCCATGCATGGGTGTCACCTCAGAGGAAGTTCTTTGCAGGATAATGTCAACCTTATTCCACAAGATCTCTGGAACATGGGTTATCCTTTGGAGTTTTCTCCAACCCACTGCAAGGGACTGTGTGTTCATACTCCCGGATCCATCAATTTATATCCAGGCAGGGGCTGGGAGTTTCTGGTGGTGGGTAGAACCCCCAAACACTTCTAGCTTTCTGTGGCTGCAGACAAATTATGTGCAGTAGCCCAGGGCAGTCATCGGGGAAAGAATCCCACTTGTATGAGCTGTTGGAGGCCAAAAACACATTAAAGACAGAGAAAGGTGCAGGAGGAGGGGCTGAAGGGATCTGGGTGAAGCACAGTTAGTGGCCACTAAGCCCTACTTCCAACATCCTAGAACCAGAAAATTCCTATCCCAATAAATTATCTGTTCAATCAACAATTATTAAGAACACTGTGACCCCAGGTGTGCTTCTTACCTTCTCTTTGTCTCAGCTTCTTCTTCAAATTAATAAAAGTACCTAACTCAGGATGCTTATGAGTGTTACACAAGGTAATACATACAAAGTATTCTAATCACTGCATTTGGTATCAAATTAATTATTATTAATTTAATTTTAAAAAAACGCCTTTGTATTTAGTATTGCAATTTTCTGTACTGGGGCTTTTCTTAGTGCCATAATAACTTTATGCCAGATTCAAATTATAGGCAGATCAGAATAATACCAGGTGACATGAAGAATCGATTTTTAGTAACATTTCATAGGGGATATGCTAAACTGCATGAGAAAAGGAAGGGGAAGAGGAGCTTGGTCATACAAAGTGGCACCAAAAGCAGAACTCATTTTGACACTGATGAAGAAAAAAATTAGAGCTTGAAGGTTGGATCCCATCTGAATTTATCATTTTGCATCATTTTAAGCTTTAAATTCACCCATAGGTCAAGAAGATCTTGATCCTTTGAAGGAATAATTATGGGGGAAAAAACAGCATCAACCAAGGTGGGTGGAAAGAAAGAAATAGTAACAGAAAATGCAATATGTTCAAACTTGAGAGCAAGAGGAGCCAGTGTAAGCAACGTGCTGATGATGGTGCTTCCTGTGCAGCGGGTAACAACGTCCTGTCTCTGACTCAGGGGTTTCATGTCTTCTAACACCCATGGAACAGCAACAAGCTAACTTCCTAGCTTTATTATTATTATTGTTGTTGTTGTTGTTGTTGTTATTATTTTTAGTGGAGGTACTGGGGATTGAACCCAGGACCTGGTGCATGCTAGGCATGCACTCTACCACTGAGCTATACCCTCCCCCACTTCCTAGCTTTAAAGTAGGGCAAAATCAAATCCTGGACCCAACAGAGCCTCAGCACGGGAGGCTTTCAAGATTGCATTGATTGCATTAATTTCATCAGTTGTAAAGTTTTCCCAAACTGTTACCATTTAAGACCAGAAAGTTGAAAGCATCCTTAAGAAAGATCAGTGTGGTCATCCATCATCGTTCTAGCCTTGCTCTTAGTGTCTTTCCACATAAAACACTTTTAGAAGAAGTAAAAACCACGTCATGGCCCTCAGTCTCCCAAGCCCTCAGAGACATGTAAAGCACACCCACCTCCGAAAGCTACGACTGTGTCTTAGACTTGTGGGAGGTTTCAGGCAGGCTGATAGCTTGCATTTCCACCTGTTCCCCTCCAGCTGTATTTGGCCGTGGACTCAAACTTTAGACAGGAGTGAAGCTTTGGCGATCAGAGCTCCGATAGCACTCCGAGGTCCCAACTGTTAACAGACAGCCTTAGAAAGTGAAATGGAGGCAAGTTACAGCCGATAACCTGAGCCTCAAGCCACAGCTCCTCTGTCTCCCTCTTGAACATGGTGTTGGTGGCCACGCTGGTTTTCTTTCTTCCCAGCCTGACCATTGATGAAATCCAGCCGTTTTCTCCTGACAATGCCACACTTGTGGAGCTGGCATTTTTATGTAAATAGCTGTTCGCTGATTCATTAAGCCCCACTGCCCCTGACATTTTCCTTTCTGACCCTTATCAGCCACACACCAGCCAAACATGAAGAAACAAAGACGACAAAGAAAGGCAATAAAAGGGTTACAACCAAGAAGTGTATTGTGACTGACCAACAAGGAAATTCGGAAATGGGTGACTGAACACCCAAGGATGCCCTGTCAGCTGGTCACAGTGACAACATTTGTTCAGAGGCTGACAAGTGCTTAGCACCATTTCAAGGTGTCACACAGAGATATACAGGAAATGACAGTCATAGAGGCCAGCAGAAGAGCACGTGCGGTGTAATGGACAGGATGCACAGTTCAACGCCGTATACCCGTATAAACATGCAAGCTAGTCCTTGCTTACCTCTCTACTTACTCTTTATTTCGCTCATAGCACCTGTCACAAGCTGCAGTATATAATTAATTTATTTCTTTTTGTTCTTGATACAGAGCTCCCCAGAGTTGAGATTTGCCTGGTATGCGATAGCATCCATTTCATTTATTTATAGCTACCATCCTCAATCTCACCCACTGGGACAGAAATTCCAAGAGGACAGGGACCAGGTCCACCTTATTTACCTTTGTAACCCCAGAGCTTAGCAAAATGTACCTTGGAGAGTCTCAAAAAAACTTTTTTGGGTAAATCAATAAAATATTACATAAATAAATAAAACCAGCAACAGCTACATGGACAGGTTATAACTTTATCTGCTGAAGGCTGCTACTCACTCAATAACACAAAATTAAGTGCGGACTTGGTGCCAAGGGCACAGGCAAAATTTTCGAAGAGTTTAGATGGGAAGAAAATTCTCTAGACCCTGGGGCGGCTGCCCTGAAACTGACCACAGGTATGTAAGTGAGAACAGCCAAGATGCACAGAGCTTCCTTGCTGACCTACAGATTTGTGAGCTGCTGACTGGTAAGCAGGTTTGATCTGTAGCACTACTGTAGCAATGACTAATATGATACTCTTTTAAAGTAATACAAATTAATTACCCAGCAAAAAAAAAAAAACATTAAAATACAAAGATGATTCCTCTTTATTGAAATAGGAAGTATTTCTAGTTAAATTATTTGGCTCCACCATAACCACAAACACCTTCCATGTGGTCCTGTCCACATCACTGGGGCTGAGCGGCCCTGGGGAGGATGCGCTTAGAGAAGAGAGATGAAGGACATTAGCAAGCTCAGCACCACAGCAGTAGACGTCGCCTTTTCAGCGCTGTTTGAGTGCCAGTATTTCTCATATACGTCATCCAGGACTGAAAGCACAGCCTCCATGGCTTCCTCGCAGGTAGCCTGAATCTGAGCTTCTGGCAGAACAAAACCATAGGTACCATTGTCCCTCAGCTCAAACGTGTATGAGAAGGGGATCCCGATATCCCGGGCCCAGTCTCTTGAAGACCCTGATGTGGCATCTACAAATGCAAACATGGAGGCAGAGTTGGAAGCTGTCCTGTGAAAGATTTCTATTAGCCATTTCAGGGAATAGAGGTTCAACCTAACAAAGTAAATAAACTCTTTCATATTAAGATTTTGTGAGTAGGTGTCTTCTTCCTCTCCTTGATATCAAGCCCCTGTAGGGCAGGAATTACGTCTCGTTCAGCCTCTGTCTTCCTTTGCCCTCCCCACATTAGCTAGCATTTTGCCTGGCACATAGCAGAGGTTTTGTTGAAGTGTCTTAACTGAATCAAAGACAAGACTATCTAATATTGAAGGTAAAAGTGAACTGGCAGATAAAGGAACAAGAAGCAAAATGACCAATAGGAAAAATATTAGGAAAATATGACCTCGGTGGTCCTCCAGTGGGTAGAGGAAGCAGTAGTTGGGGACGGAAAAAGCAGTGCTCTCTCCTTTCAACTAAATCCTCTTTTTAAAAAAGATCCTCTCTCCAGGCCCCATCTGCTTTACTTTCTTAGCCTGATGGTCTTCTGGGAACTGAATCAACTGACCAAGGGTCCCTAGGGAACATCTTTCCTGTTAACTCCTGTGTCTCCTCACTGCCCGCTCTTTTTAACTGAAGCCAGAGGGAGTTCTGAGCCAGTGTATTAATTTTTGCGTTGTGCTCACACCTTATCCCTATTTTATCCTTGGTCGTTTTGATTTGTACAACTTTCTGTTGATCCAAGGAACTTTTCTATCCTGTCCACCCCACTCCCCAAAGCCCACTGACTTTTTTGTGCCTTAGATACTATTGAAGAGGGAAAAAAAAAGATACTTACATAAAATATCTGCACTCGATCCAACTCTATAATTGGTTCCATGCTTTGCTTTCAATGCATTTGCTGCCTTCTGTCCAACTTGGATCTGTAGGTGGGAAATGAAGAGACAGATATTTGGTGTTAAAAATAAATTCAACAATCCAGAGGGTTTGCTATTTTGTCCAAATCCATCCTCAGAGTTCCAAACCATCTTTCTAACTTCCCATTGAACATTTCTACCTGGGTAGCCTGCTGGTACTTCAGACTCAACACACTCAAGCCCAGTTTCATCATCTTCCCTACTAATAAGGCTGCTTTGATGTTCATAGTTCTGGCCTATCATGTGCCCCCAACATGTAAAATCCTATCATCTTTGACTCTTCTCTCAAATAGTTATCAAGATGCACTTCCAGTGTCATCACTTTATTTCAGTCTTATCACCTCTGAAATGGACTATTGTCATCTTCTAGTTTTCCATTCTCTTGCAAATCCTTAATCCCAATTGATCTCCCCTGCTTTCCAGGTGAGCTTTCATAGAGCAGAACAATGATCATGAACCTGCTGAAAAGCCTTCAGTAACTCGTAGTTGCCCACTGAATTAAATACAAACTTCTCAGTCTAGGATTTGAGATCCTCTACCATATGGACCTAATGCACCTTCCCAACATCATCTCTAGATTCCACCCTAGATTATAGTCAAGCTCAAGTTCTCCCACAGTTCCTCAGACATGCCCCTGTTCCTCAGCCTCTCTGCCTTTTTTCAGGATATTCCCTCTACCTGGGATGCCTTATCTCTCATAATGTTGAAATTCTACCCAACCTCAAGGGACCTCAAATGCCAACTACTCCATAGGCTTTTCTTGATCACCCCACCTGGATTCTCTCTCCCCACTTTTTTCTCCCACAGCCCTTTGTTCATACTTCTCTTATTACCCACCTCTTATTCTTCCTTAAAAGTATTTGATACTTCTCTCTCTTAGGCTCATAGAATAGAATTTCAGAGCATGAAATGACACACTTGGCCACACCTAGCACCATGTCACCTTACTACACTGGAAATCTCTCACAACTGGATGATTTCTAAGGTCTCAGCCTTGCTCTCTGCAGACCCTTTCCTGAGATCAGAGACACTAACTGAGGTCCAAGTGTACTGGCCATGCTCATTGGCCTTCGGATGAATGTCCTTGAGTACCTTTGACAGTCTAAGTATCCCCCAGCCTAGATTCCCTCATGCTACATTCTACCCACCTGATGGCACATCCCACTCCTTAGGTTCTATGTGAACACCACCAAAATCCCCTTGGCCACTCCTTGCCTGGACTGTGATCCACCATGGCTTTACCCCTTAGGGCAGCCTGCCTGCACTTACAGGTGCATCAGCTCCCCTGACGTCTGACTAGCGACAGGTCTAGTTTTAGATCCTGTCTCTCCTTTCCTGGTCCTGCACTGTCCAATTGAATCCTAAGATGTGACATGGTGGTGCCTGGGTCTCAGAGTGCAGACAGACATGGTGAAATTCAAAGGAAGAGTAGAAAAGGCAATAAGTGGTGATGAGATCACATGCGGCAGTGGTAGAACTCGGCACTTTCTGTGTGTGTGCTAAGATACAATGATAAATTGAACATGTTTGCAGGCTTGTTGCCTCGTCTCCACTCAGTACTAAGAATTTCACCTGCACTCTCTTCCTGAAAAGAGATTCCAAGTCTGCCTTAGTTCCTGGGCTTGTGTTGTCCAGAACTGAGATGATGGGTAGGAAGGGCTAAAGAAGAGGGAGGAATAAAGCTGGTTTTAATCATTTACACTAGACTCTCCACATGTATGAGAGCTGTTTGCAGAAAGAAGAGGAAATCATAAGGAGGAGAGGAGATTCAGAAAGGGGGATTTCTGGAGAGAGAAATTCTAGTAAGGAAGTAAGAATGAAGAGCGGAGTGAAAGGAGTCAGGGTAGCTGCTGTGTGTGAGTGAAATTAAAAGCATGAAGCCTGGAGAAAGAGTTGCTAAGATTTACCAGCTACACTCTTTTCTGAAGTCCTTCCAGAGTCTCTGGTAGAGATAGGAATTGTTTTAAACTATTTTTAATTCCCATGTGTTTCTGTGTTTCTTTGAATGAAACTCCATGCTAACTGGTCCATGTGGGGTCTTAACTTTTATTTGGGTTACGTAGAGTAGCTCCAGGCTACGTTTTCTATTCAAATGGTTTCTTCTATTTCTTGTTTTCTCCTTTCCTGCGGCTCACCCCAGACAATGACTCTTCCCACTGCCAGCCTTTACTTACTTTATCCTATATAGTTCCCTTTCCTCAAATCCTGGCTGTGGGGTAGGAGAGGGTCTTTCCAGTTTCCTCTTCTTTATTGACAAAAAGAATTTTTGTTTTTTTTTTTAATGATTCCACCAGGAATTACTATGGAGTCAGAAGTAGAGTCAGAATTACTAGGAGTCAGAAGTAGAACATATATGAGAAGAACACAGTTGTGATGCTTTGCTTATGGGTTTGGTCCTTTGTGAAAAGATGAAATGGAGATCCTGTAGATGCTGCCTTCTATCTCTAGGGGTGGAGCTCCTGATCATTCTTTTCTCTCCTTTTGACATTATACTGCAAGGCCACAGAGAGCCCATTCCTCTGCTATTCTTCTTCTCAGCCCAAAGGTACTGGCTAGACAA
The DNA here is from genome assembly GCF_009834535.1 of Camelus ferus. Lineage (NCBI taxonomy): Eukaryota > Metazoa > Chordata > Mammalia > Artiodactyla > Camelidae > Camelus > Camelus ferus. The sequence continues at coordinate 66,198,089 of NC_045700.1, forward strand.
AAAAAAAAAAAAAAAAAAAAAATCCCTTCGCTAGTAGTACATAATTTACATTGCTAAAGACCTCATGCCAGCTTAGTAACTTCTTCACTGGGCGCAGAGAATTTCCTATAGACATATTCTCAAGGCAAGCATCAGAAAGATTGATTAAGGCCCTGGCATGTGTGTAGGAAGAAGGCGCTTGGAATGGGATCCAGGGGCTGATATGGAAAGAGTTCAAATGGAAAGAATGGCAGCATTGAAACATTAGACTTCTTGTAGCTACTCGATTTCCAGAGCAGTTTAGAAAGAGGCTATATATAGTTATATTTCCCCTATTTAATGATTGCCAAGTTGTCTATCATGCAGTATAATATTTATCATGATTTCTACAAATTTTTGATTTTGTAAATATCTAGAGATTAATTACTAGTCTCTGGTGGTTGTAAATAGTACCAGAAATGGAAATCTCCTTGAACAGTTGGTGTGACGCTGTCTCTGTACACTCTATCAAAGCTCACCATTAAGAACCTGAAAACACTGCTAACTAGCTTCAATAAGTTTGACACATGGTGGCAAAATGTTCACAGTCTTTTTATGGCAGAGTCTTAGTGATGAATGTTATGCTAACTCTTCAGCACCTGAGAGTGTAAGAGAGACAGAATTGAAGCCATCTTTCTCAATTCTATTTACCAATCTCTACACATAGTACTGAAGGATTGCCAGTAATTCCCGTCTTAGAGTTCCACCTTCCAGGAGTGATGATGTCAGTGCCCCACCTCTAGCCTGTGGCCAGAAAGCTCTAACCTTCAGCCAGTCAGCAGCACAAGACCCCGTGACCTTTGAATACAAATCTTGCGAAATGACCACGTAGCCTCTGTTTTCCCATACCAAAAAAAAGGCATGAAATTCTCTAGAAAAATACTGGGATATACAGGTCTCTTTTTTCTGCTGGTGGAAGGGCCAGTCCCATTAAAAGTTTATAATGGCCTGTCTTTGGTGATTCATTTGTGTTTGTCACAGAACCCTTTATGCAGAAAGTAGACACCTATGGCAAATACCACCAGAACCGGGAAATATGGAGGGCTCGATGCTTCTTGACTGAAATCTCTGTTTCTGCGGGTTTCTTTACTGAAGAAATAGACCTCCTGGGGCACAGAAAGGTGGAGGAAATAGGATGCAGTGGACTATGCATCCAAGTTGATGATGGCTCCCGTAATTTGCAAACCCTCCCTGAGTGGAGAGAGGCAGTGGTCAGATGAATGTGACCTCTGGAGTCTGAAGACATGTGTTCCAGCCCAGGCTCCCCCATTTACCATCTACAGGGGCTTTAGAAATATAATTAACTCAAGGTCTTAATTTCCCCATCTCCAAGGTGAGCTAATTATATCGTCATGAGGATCAGATGAGATAATGTCCATAAAATCCCTTAGTAATTTTTAAAGTTCTAGGTAAATGTTAGTGATTTCCACCACTTGCAAAATGATCATGAAGAACAAACGTCTATAGACAGTTGCAGGAAAGATATTGGGGCACTGCTGGGGAAGGGCTCCCTTCAGCAAAAATCTATAGCGGTTTTTCTTTTAGTGTACAGACCTGGGTTTTATGAGTCACCCTTCAGTGGGAGGGGATGAGACACAACAGAATCAATGGATCACCAGGCTTCTGTAATCTTAAGAGTAGAGCACGCTTAGCCCCCATCCAGTCCAATGTTTGTTAATAATGTCAAGTTTGTTCAAACAAAAAAATTTTTAAAAATATACAGGAAAAAACAAGTGTTGGGGAAAATATGGAAAAAATCAGAACTCTTGTTCACTATTGGAGGGAATGGAAAATGGTGTACTTGCTGTGGAAAAACATATGATGGCTTCTCAAAAAGTTGAAAATGGAATGACCATATGATCCAGCAACTCCACTTCTGGGTATATACTCCAAAGAATTGAAAGTAGGATCTCAAAGAGATATTTTTATACCTATGTTCATAGCTGCATTATTTGCAATAGGAAAAAGGTGGAAATAATTCAAATATCCATGATGGATGAGTAGATAAAGAAAATGTGGTATATACATGCAATGGAATAATATTTAGCCTTTAAAAGAAAAGGAAATTCTGCCACGTGGTACAACAGGGTTGAAGCTTGAGAACATGATGCCAAGTGAGATTAGCCAGTCACAAAAAGACAGATACTGTGTGATTCCACTTATATGAGGTACCTAGAGTAGCCAAACTCGTAGGGACAAAAAGTAGAATGTTGGTTGCCAGGGTCAAGGGGGATGCGAAAGCTGCTGTTTAAATGGGTAGAGATATTTTAATGATGCAAGATGAAAAAGTTTTAGATCCGTTGCACTTAATGTGACTATACTTAACACTCCTGAACTGTCCACTTAAAAATGGTTTAAGATAGTAAATTTTGTTATGTATGTTTTACCATAATTAGAAAAAATTTTTTTAAATTAAGAAAAGATGCAAAATATCACAATTCTAAATTTACCCTTTCTTTGACTTATGTCTCTTGCTCTCAGGTTCACAACAGGGCAAAGAGCCCAGTTTTTTTCAGCATTTCACTGCCCACCAGGGCTTGGGTAAACACAGCTTCAGAGAAGGGCCCGGATAAGACAAAGCAGACTTTCCCTGCTTTGAATTTCTCTAGCACTTCCCCTTGCAAATATTCCTAGGCAAATACTAGAGGCAGAGTTTAGAAGAAAATAAAGCATTGTGTTTAGCAGGGAAGAGAACAGATATTATTTAGCCATGTTATTTTAGAGATGCCATATTCCACTAACAGCTGGCAAGTTCTTTAAAGCACGGTTCAAAAGCTATAATTGCTGAACGGGAGCTTCAAGAGAATTTACAGAAATGAAAGCGCATTCCTGCAGATGATTAACATAATCATCTCATTTATATTACACACGAATACCTAAGATGTCTCCCAACTTGACACTTTCCGAAACAGGTAGTTAATTAACGTAGGTAAAGCAGCATTTAACCTGAAGCCTTCCCAGCAGGCATCTGGCAAGGTGTGAAAAGCAAGAGTAAGAAAATAAGAAAGAGCAGAGGGAACGAAAGCAGGGCTGGAGCCAAAATCCTAGAAATGGAAATCAGGAAAAGGAAGGCAGGGTCCTGCTGAGGCTTCTAAAGGCTTTGGCACTATGGTCTTACCAGTTCTTCGTGGTTACTTGGTTTATTTGTGGTGTAGCCATAAGGCAGGAGGATGAGCTGCCCATAAGAGTGCATGGTCAGGAAGCACACAATGTTCTCCTTCTTGCTCTCTATAAAGCTGGAAACAGCTTTTGTCTCTGGTTCAGACACAGGTCCTGTCCCACAGAATGTTAATTCTTGGCAGTTGTGAGATGCGCCGATACCTGAAATATAAAGGAAACCCCAAGGAAGGCATCACGAGCTCTGCTTAGCACTGACCGAGGCTAAGGGAAGGACCCATCCTTGCTCAGGGCATCTGTAGATGGAATCTAGGCTTGCCTCTGCTTGTCTAAGTTAGTCCTGGTTAAATAAGTCAACTTGGATAGTCATTCAAGGAGGAACTCAGAAAAGCAAGAAGGCTGACGTTCAGATTTAGAAACAAACTCCCAGAAAGGAAGATGAAAATGGAATGGCAATTTTACTAATCTTTCACTTAAACCTTTGGTGGGCCCTTAGGAACCAGCTCTCGGGTTCCAGGGTCAGACTTGGACATAGTCTCGTTGGTCTAATTCTCTCTCTTGTCTTACCGTCTTGAATCTCATGAGAGCTATTTTGCAAGGATGAAAAAAAAAAAAAGCTGTTTTATAGTCTGTCATTCTCATCAATAATAAGGACCATCAACAGCACCTTTTACATGCTGGGCACTGAGCCCAGCCTCTCCAACATAGCATCTCACTGAATCTCCACCACAATCCAGTGATAAGATGGTATTACTCTGGGCCACATTTTAAAAATAAGACAAAACTAAGGCAAAGAGCTGAAGCCATTTTTCCAAGACCACACAGCTGCCAAGTATGAATGTTACATTTTGCCATCTGGTTGTTAACCAGACTGCTCACAACCATTCCCACCTCTATTTGCTTCCAATGCATTGGGCATGTTGAGATTCAGAAACATGAAAATGCCTTAAGGAGAAGAAAATGTTTGCCTTGTTTACTGCTGCACTCCTGCTGTAAAATAATCTGCAAGGGCGATTCTCTGATTTTTCTTTTCTTTATAACAATTCATATATTCAGGGGGGTAATTAGGTTTATTTATTTTTATTTATTTATAACAGAGGTGCTTGGGATTGAACCTAGGACCTTGTGCATGCTAAGCACACACTCTGCCACTGAGCTACAGCCTCCCCCTTAATAACTCATATATTTTAAAATGAAGTGATGGACTTCAAACATAGTCACACTGGTCTAGGTTTGCTTTGCCCTTTTTTAGCCAGCCTCACTTGGAGACAGTCCTGTATTTGAGTGTTGCTCTTTTTACTGCATAGATAATATCATCTCTTTAGAGGGAATAACACTGATCAGGAAGTCCAGAAAGCTGTACAAAATTAGATATTTATTTCAAAAGTTATATATATGAATTAGTACTAATTCTAGTAATTCACCTCTTTCCTGGTTTCTCTGTTCTATTTTGTTCTTGTTGTTATTTATCAATTCATCTACTAAGTGTGTACTTACTACACCAGGATGCATTGAAATTTCGATTGAGATCTGTCCCAAAACATGTGCCATTATTATGGGACGAACGGGATTTCCTCCAAAGCCGATCCTGCAATAGGAACACAGGGATGTTGCCATTCTAAGGTCTCACAGATCAGTGTTAGTGACAATGGGTGGTCCTCGCACATGAAAAACGTTTCCTAGGATGGTCTGGAAGAACTTGCCTCATCACTCCGAAGCCTGTACATGTAATTTTTAGTCTCACAGATGGGCTAGCGGCTCCCAATAACAGGAACATCTGTATGACCCAAAGCGTACTTACATGGAAACCATCCAATTGGAGGGGTAGTTTGGCCTTTCCCTCAAGACCAGTTCAGCAGTGTCTGGTGCATGTGATCTGCTTAATCAGGAAAAGCTTCTGAGAATTGTATTTTTAAGTCCAAGTGATAAAGGATGAAAGGGAAATAGCTGGGCAGATGGAAAGACGCTGTTCCAGGTGTATCAGAGATGGTCTCTGCACGTTTCTGGAAGCAGAAGACTGATGGGTGGAGATGAGGATGAAGACACGTTTTGCCAGACAAGCTGGGAGGGAAGGACTTGATTCACACATGGGCCAGAAAGGCTGTTGCAGAGAAAGGGGTCCTGCGAAGGGCCTCAGGGGGAGCCTGGGGGAGCAGGAGGAGTTAACACTCTTTAGGAACTGGGGTCTTACTTAAGAAGTGGTATGCTTTAGAAACATTGCAAAGAGGAGGTTGTCTCCTAAATAAAAAAGTTTATGAGATGTTTTCCCCATGGTGTGCATGATCACAATGAAAAATGAAGGTTGGGTTAGTATTTACAGATCATATGTGCCCCTCATGATTCTAGAACTGATTTAAGGCAGACAGAGGGTAGTGTAGAAATTTTATACCAACATAATCCTTATCAGGTGTCATGCAATCCAGGAATTTTAAGGAGATGGAGTTGGAGAAATGTTGTCTGGCTGGAAAACTGGGAATATGTCAAAAACAAACAAACAAAACACATGTTCTGGACTTTTAAAAAATGCCTTCAGCCTCTTCAATCCTAAACTGCACTTAGATTGTTGGCTGGAAAATGTTGATTTTCATCCCAAACAAGATTTCTTCCTTTCTATGGTCACAAAACATTTTTATAGCCGTGGTGACTGAAGTCAGAAAAATGAACCTAAGTCAAGATCTAGCTCGTGAACCCATCCCAGGACCAGACTCGATAAACTCACAGTTGTCCAAGTATAGATGTAACCATCTATGTTAAGAACTGGAAGAACATAGAAGTCCAGGTTCTTAAGGAGCCGTCTTATCCTTGAGTTGTCTTTATAGTTTTGCAGAATCTAGAAATTTAATACAGAAACATTTGCAATGATCCTGGGGAGAGGTCTTTTCTCTTTTAATTTTCTAATAATTTCAACTTAATTATAAGAGGTGACTGCACATCTAACCACCACCCTCCACCCTCCAACCTAGCCTCAATTGTCCTATTCATTACGGTGGTCGTTCTGAAACTTTAGCATGCATCGGAATCACCTGGAGGACTTGTTGAAATATGGACTGCCTGGCTACACTCCCCATCTCCATCCCCACCCCTAAGTCATTAGGTATGAGGCGGTAAGGTGGAAAACAAGAATTTGCATTTTTATCAGGTTCCCAGTTATGTTGATGCTGTTGGTCTAGGAATCACACTTTGAGAACTAACCCTTTGTGGGGTTCATTATGTTTGGGTTTCTGAAAAGACTATCACAAAAAGTCTCTGATATTAATTTTAAAGGTTCCTTATTCTCCCAAGGGCAAGATATAGGTAATATGCAAGAATTCACCGTACTGGGTATTTCCCATGTGTTAATCTCTTAATCCACACAACAGACGCTGAAGTGGTCATTTCATATACCTTTTGCAGGTGAAAAACTAGGGGTCCTAGTGTGAGAAATTTTGCACAAGACTATTAGAAAGAGTCAGCGCCAGGATTCAAACTCATCTCTGACTTCCAAGATGTATTTTCTTCCACATTTAAATATATTTACCTTCCAACAAAAATGATTTGCGGTGCACTGGAAAGAGATCAGAACATCTAACTCAATTTTCAGTGAAGCTACTTATTAATTCCATTTCCCTTGGGGTGAAGGGGTAGCTCAGTGGAGAGGTGCACTGTCAACATGTGGAAGAAGTATGCTGTCCAAATGGCCGAGTCATGACAGGTATTTTGTGGGGTGGTTAACCATTATGAGAAAGTTAAAGACACTTACTTCTTTCACAAACCACTGGCAAAAAGCAGGAGCAATCCATTCCCTGGCATGAATTCCACAGTCCATCCAAATAATCTTCTTGGGGTTATTGGATGGTTGGCTGATCTAAAGGGGACATTTGTGCTCCATTACCAAACAATTACTTATTATCACAAACCACTGTGCAAACTTAGCAGTTTTTTGTTTTTTTTTTAATTTCCCTAGAGGTACCTGCCTTCTTCCCTTTCCTTTAGAGAATCCTCCACTCCCGGCTAACCCATTCTTCTTTCTCCTCTCCCCATTTATCATTCTTGTACATCAGGTCAGCCACCAGGTCAGTGGGGTAGGTAGGAATGAACCTGGAAATTATAGATTCTCTTTGGTGGAGAAAAAGCTGTGAACATGCCCATGTTAGTAATAGTCACATCTGTTTTGGGTTTGTGAATGGCCAGGACTCATACTGTTCACTGAATACTACTGGGAACTGGGCTGCTGAAGGCTCTCCCTCTATATCTGTGAGAAACTTGCACATTGGAATAAATATGGGGCTGGAGTCATCATATTCAAGAACTTTTTCCTTTTATCCTCACCCATTTTCAAAGTTTGCTGGCATAATTCCTGATCCACCTTTTACCTTAACTCTCTCCTATAATTACCCCTTTTATGAGTATATGTACATGATCATATGTTTATCTTTATTGCCTCCTTATTATGTACCAGCTCTATTCTTTAAAGTATGTCCTGAGCAAAGGATGTTTAAATGCCTTTTCGGCTGACTCAGCTCAGCGTGTGATGGCCTATCTAAACTCAGGTAAGTAAGTGGCCCACACTTAACATATTAACCAATTACTCAACTCCTGGGTAAATTCTATTTCAAGCCAATAGATATTTTTGTAGTTGTAGGTAACTGTCAAATTTGTGAGTGTGTTTGTCAGTTAACTCATCTATGGAAAGTATTAAGAGGACAGCAAACAAAGGCATGCCAGTTCTTGATGCCGAAGTGCTTAAGTGCTTTGGTGGTGGTTCTTGAAGCACAGTTGTGGGCCAGCAGGACCAGCATCACCTGGAACTGGGAAGTGCACTGTGGCTGGAAAACTTGAGTGGGCATCAGGGTCACTTGGAGGAGGGCCTGTTAAAACCCAGATTGCTGGGCCCACCCCCAGAGTGTCTGATTCGGTGGATCTGTAGTCGGCCTCGAGAATGTGCATGTCTATCAAGTTCCCAGGTGATGCTGATGCTGCTGGTGCAAGGAGCACCCTTTGAAAACCAAAGGTTAGGTGCAGTGCTTGTCATTCCTGCCTGCTCATTAGGATCACCCAGGGAGCTCTCAAAGCGTGCCTGGGCCCCATCCTGGAGCAATTATCTCAGAATCTCTGTGGATGGGGCCCAGGCATGAGTATTACTTGAAAGCAGCCAGAATTGAACTATCACTGGTCCAAAACTGAGAGACCGGCCCTGTGGAAAGTGGTTATTCAGCCTCAAACACTTCATCATGTCACACGCAGAAGGGGCAGAGAGCCTGGAGCTTGGGTTAGCCCTCTGACTCTGCTACAATCCGGCTGTGCGATCTCGTACAAGTCCTTTCACTCCTCTGGGTCTTTGTTCCCTCATAAAAATGAAGGAACCAAAAATGAAGGTTGTCTATGATTTCCAAACATTTTTATGGAGGAAAAAAAGTTTTAAAAAAGAACAATTTTCTAAAAACTCAAAATACACATAAAAAGGGAACTGGCTTTGGTGGAAGCATGAGTGGGGATTTCCCCTATAGGCAGGACCCCTCTCCCACTCTGTCGAGGCACGGAGACACCCAGGCCCTGACAGAGCACAGGCTGGAAACCACTCAGCCAGAACGTCTAAAGTCCTCTCCAGCCACCAGCCACGATTTTAAGCTCCCCAGTCTTAGTGGGGATGAGAGAGGCCCAGCATGAAGAAAGCTAAGGAAAAAATTCTTACCTCGGGGCCTTTATTTTTAAATCCTACCCACATGGTCTCACCCAACCGTTCCAAATTCTCTTTACTCCCTCCAGAACAAGACTCCATGCAAATGAATAAGGTGTAAGCGTTTACAAGTTTTGAATTTTTAAAACCCACTTTGAGGTGGAAAAGTCAAAGTCTTTCTGCCCTGCTTCTTTTAACCTTGTCCATATTTCTCACTCGAGCCTCGATCGTCAACACGTAGCCTTGGATGGGGCAGGAGAGACCCCTGAAATTCCCAGCCTCTCACTCACCTTCAGACAATACATGGGCCGGCTCTCGTAGGTCATTCCTAGGAAATGCTGTGTCACCACTTCTGTGTACTTCTCCCTTATCTGACTCATCCACTGATAGATCTGAAACAGCCAGGGAGAAGCGAGGTTATCAGTAAGAAGACTGTTTGCTTGCCCCTAATTAAGATAACTGCTTCTTACATCAAGACACTGAACTCTGAACTCTTTGCTCTTCATTTCAACAGCTGTGCACTAAACAAACTAGAAGACTAAACCAACGAATTATGATCACCCCCGACCCACCATGTTCTTTAAAGATTTACTCTGCCATCTAGTCTTAGGACATCCTGTTGAACTTTACAAGTAAATGATTGAGAATAATCAATTGCAACAATCCACTATAACACTTCTGAAACATTGTACAATAATGGCCACCAGACTTCCAGATTTCCCGGTGGCACTCAGTCATGCCAGAAGTTTCAGGTCAAGTCTATTTTGTGGGACCTTCTTTAGTCTTTATGACTCCCCAAAATATCTTTAGCTAATGTCCATGGATCCAAAATGAGAGAAGACCTGGGTATGCCCTTCACCAACATGCCAGCAGAAGTTTCTTAATCAAGCCAAGTCAATCACTTTATTTCAGCTGAATACAACTGAATAGATGTTGATTTAATTACAAGTCCTAATGCCGTGCTTACAAAGGAAGGGTCTTAGACTTCTGCCTGTAAGTCAGTAATTTGGGGTTCTAGAAGAGAGAATGAAATAAAGAATTCACAAAGGTAAGACATATTAAGCTAGTTATCAGCATGGGATAGGATACCTCCCACACTCAATTTTGGTATAGTTAAAACACCTGAATGATGAGTTATGGTACATATAATAATTTGGCGTAACAAATATTCTATTTGAAAATTCTTGTGTCTCAACTGAAATTCATCTTAGCATGGAATATCTACAGATAAAAGGCATTATTATAACAGTAAGAGGACTAACAAATCATCACATGAGTATTGTGTGTGCTTCTGTGTTGGGCTGGGTCAGACGCAGGTGCCTTAAATCTCTGGAGAGACACAAACTGCAGCAGCAATTGTTCATGCTTAACCAGTAGTAGTGCAGTTTTTTTCACTCTTACAACAAAGCTGCAAGATAGGCATCGCTACTCCCATTTCACATATGAGGAAGTTGAGGAACGAAGAGGTTAAATGTCTTGGTCAAGGTCACAGAGCAAGTGGCCAAGCCAGGTGTGACTCATCTCTGATACCAAAGCATACACTTCCCGTGGGTCTTACTGGACTTTGTTCAAAAATCTAAGAAACTTTGGGATGATTGTTATAGAAGAAAATGTAAATTCTTTCTTGTACTCTTTGAAAAAAATTCTGGAAAACATTAATATATTCCTCAATATGGAGGAAATAAATGGTAAAGCCGGGTTGGAGGACAACTTGTACATTTATATCAAACACGTATATTCACATACCCTTTAACCTCATAATTCTATTTTTGGAAATTTATACTTCAAAAGAAATTTATACTTCACAATATCACACACACTGCATATATTCATATGTACATTTTACCATATCCAGTTTCAGAAACCACTGAACTTAGCAGCAATACAAATATTTCTTTGGGAAAAAAAAAAGTTTTCCCCTCTTGAGAGCAGCTGCCCGTGTTTCTTGCATCCTACTGGAAATAATGCCACACTTTGGGGCTAAATATGATTCAATCAGAAGTTTTCTCCACCTTCCATCCCACATCTATATACACATTGGCCCTGCCCTGCTTAAACCAGCTAAAGACTTGATGAACAAGAGTAAAGGTTCATTCTGATCCCCGTTTACACTATCAAAACTGGTTCGGGTGTTCTTTTCTTCCTTTTTCTTTTTGTTGTTGATTTGCCTTTTTATTTCATATCGCCAGGATTTGCATATTTAGTGGTGGTGGTCAGGGAGTAACGGTTGGGAATTCCTTGACCTTAGTGCACAGACAAATATCAGTTTCACATCCTGAGGCTCTCTAGTCCATGGATATTAGCAGTGAACTATCCCTCACTCATCCTAAAGTAGGTTGTGACCACCACCAACACCCCCATTTTGTGTCTTTGCTTACCTCCTCCATGGGGTGGTATCTGTTATAGGAATATGTCTCCAGGCTCCTCCATGGACTCACTATCTCATCCACAACTTCTTGTCTGTGTTGTGCCAGGGATCTGCAAAGGGAAAAAAGTCAGACAAAACACAGTGAAGAGACCAGGATATCATGAGGGTTATCCTAGTCCTTGATGAAAAAAGATAGTTGGAAAAGATACAAGAAAGCAAAATGCACAGCATTTTGAGGACAAAAGTCAGTAATAAAGTCTTGCCTCTGTGACTTACTAACTGCGAGAACTTAGGTACCACTGAGTCCTTCTGGGCCACAGTTTCCTCATCTGCAGGATGAGAAGAGCCATTCTAACCTTGCCGGGAGGCTGGGATAATTCAGCAAGATGCTGTAAATAAAAACACTTAAAATTTATAGAAGAGAGAATAGCTAAGATTTACTGAACTGAAACTTACTATGAGACACTCACTGGTTTAAGCAATTTAATTCTCATTTACTTCTCTCGAAAACTCCAAGATAAGGTACTCATTATCGCCATTTCAGCAATGAAGAAACTGCATCACAGGGAAATTGTTATTGGGATTTAAACCCTGACAGCCTGACTGAAAAGCCTGAAATATTAACCACAATACTGCATATAATTCTAAGAATTTTTATGCAACAGTTCTTTATAAATAAACTTTATTTTTTAGGTATGTCTTAGGTTCACAACAAAATTAGATGAAAAATACTGAGAGTTCCCTATACCTGCTGTTCCCCTACACACACAACCTCCCCCACTATCGAAATCCCACAGCAGAGCGGAACATTTGTTGTAAACAAGGCACCTACATTGACACATTATTATTTCCCAAAGCCCACAGTTTACGTGAGGGCTCACTCTTGGTATTGCACATTCTATGGATTTGGGCAAATGTATAATGACATGTATCCACCATTACAGTATCACACAGAACAGTTTCACTGCCCTAAAAATCCTCTGTGATCTGACCATTCATCTTTTCCTCCAGCCTAACCCCTGGCAACCGCTGATCTTTCCATTATTTTGACTTTCACAGAATGTCACACGGTTGGAATCATACAGTATGCAGTCTTTCCAGATTGGCTTCTTTCACTTAGTAATATGCATTTAGCTTTCCTCCATGTCTTTCTATGGCTTGATAGCTCATTTCAAACTACCACACTTTATCTGCTCACATCAAGATGTCAAAGAGGACATCTTGGTTGCTTCCAAGTTTTTGGCAATTATGAATAAAGCTGCTATAAACACCTGTGTGCAAGGTTTTGTGGGCATAAATTTTCAATTCATTTGGGTAAATACCAAGGAGCATGATTGTTGGATCATATGGCAAGAGTATGTTTAATTTTGTAAGAAACTACCAAACTGTCTTCCAAAGTGACGGTGCCATTTTGCATTCCCTCTAGCAATGTTTCATGTGTTTACTTGCCATCTGTATATCTTCTTCAGTGAGGTTTCTGTTCAGGTCCTTTGTCCATTTCTCATTGTTGAGTTTTAAGAGTTCCTTGTACATTTTGGATAATGGTCCTTTATCAGATGTGTTTTTGCAAATATTTTTTCTCACTTTGTGGCTTGTCTTCTCCTTCTCTTGACATTGTCTTTTAAGGGGAGAAGTTTTTAATTTTAATAAAGTATAGGTTATCAATTATTTATTTCAGAGATCATGCCTTTGGTGGTATATTTAAAAAGTCATCACTATACCCAAGATTATCTAGGTTTTCTCCTATGTTACCTTCTAGGAGTTTTATAGTTTTGCATTTTATATTTAGGTAATCCACTTTGAGTTAAGTTTTGTGATGAATGGAAGGTGTGTCTAGGTCACTTTTTTGCATATGGATGTCTAGTTGTTCCAGCATCATTTGTTGAAAAGACTTTTGCGCTATTGTATTGTCTTTACTCCTTTGTCAAAGATCAGTTGATTGTATTTTTGTGGGTCTACTTCTGAGCTCTCAATTCTGTTCCATTGATTTATCAGTCTATTCTTTCATTGATACACACTGTCTTGATTACAGTGTTAATTAGGCAGATTTATAATAAGTATTGAAGTTTAGGAGTATCAGTTCTTCAACTTTGTTCCTCTACTTCTACTTGGCTACTCTGCATCTTTTGCTATTCCTTATAAATTTTTTTTTTGATATCTACAAAATAACTTGCTGGAAATTTCACTGGGATTGCATTGAATCTATAGATTAAGTTGGGAAGAACTGACATCTTGACAATATTGAGTCTTCCTATCCATGAACATGGAACATTTCTCCACCTATTATTCTACTTTGATAGCTCTCATTAGAGTTATGTAGCTTGCCTCACATAGATCTTGTACATACTTTGTTAGGTTTATACCTAAGTGTTTCATTTTGAGGGGTGATAATTTAAATGATAATTTTTTAAAATTTTAAATTCTATTTGTTCATTGCTAGTATACAGAAAAATGATTGACTTCTGTGCATTAACTTTATATCCTGAAACCTTGCTATAATTGCTTATTAATTACAGGTGGGTTTTTTTGTCAGTTCTTTCAGCTATTCTACATAGATGTCATCTGCAAAGACAGTTTTATTTCTTCCTTTCCAATATGCATACTATTCATTTCCATTATTTGTTTTATGGAATTGACTAGGACCTCCAGGGCAATCTTCAAAAGCAGTGATGAGTGTGGAAGTCCTTGCCTTGTTCCTGGTCTTAGCAGGAAAGCTTCTAGTTTCTTACCATTGAATATAATGTTAGTTGTAGATTTTTTTCTAGCTATTTTTTATGAAGTTGAGGAAATTCCCCTCTAAGTCTAATTTACTGAGAGTTTTTATCATGGATGGGTTTTGTCAAAATTTTTTTCATCTATTGATATGATTGTGTACATTTTCATTTTTAGACTATTGATGTAATGGATTACATTAATTGATTAACCAATGTTAAACAAACCTTGCATATCTGGGATAAATCTCAGCTGGAGGATGTGGTGTATAATTCTTTTATATATATATATTTTTGGACTCAATTTGCTAACATTTTGTTGTGGATTTTTACATCCATGTTCATGAGAGATACTGGTCTGGTTTTTTTTTTTTTTTTTTTTTTTTGGTTTTTTTGTTTTGTTTTGTTTTGTTTTGTCATAATGTCTTCGCCTAGTTTTGGTATCTGGATAATACTGGCCTCATAAATGAATTAAAAAGTATTCTCTCTGCTTCTAGCTTCTGTAAGAGATTATAGAGAATTGGTACAGCTTTTTCCTTAAATGTTTCATAGAATTTTCACCAGTGAACCAATCTGGGCCTGGTGCTTTCTGTTTTGGAAGGTTATTATTATTGATTCAATTTCTAAAATAGATACAGGCCTATTCAGATTATACATTTATGGTTGATATTTTAACAAACAGTTTACTAAAACTATTGAATGCCTCTCCTTTATGCCACATATTGTGCCAGCAAAATCGTGCACATTATTTAATTTATTCTTATTGCAACCCTGGGAAATGTCATCTTCAAATAAGAAAACTGAAGCAAGAGAAACTAAGTAACTTGCAGTCACAAAGCTAGTAAGTTACACAGCTAGTACTCTTATTTCTAAGCCACACAAATGTTTGATGAATGTTTTAGTTCCCTAACTAAAAGGCTTTATTTAAGTAAAAAAGAAAAAAAGCTTATATTTTCACTATGAAAATATACTAATTGATCATTCATTTACCCCATAAATATGTATGGAGTGGTTACTAGGTTAATAGCCCTGGGATGTGAGATTTTGGAGAAACTGGGGTGTGAACTTTTGGACAGTGACCCCGCATTGCAAGGGAAAGTATTAGAGATCTAATCAGCTAATGTTTTAATGACTTTTATTAATTTTCTCACATTTTTTCCTCTGAGCATTCTGGTATTATATTTACTCTTTCCCTAAGCCTTCACTTTTCAGTCTGTAAATTAAATAATACTACTTTCCCATAAGATTCTTATGAGGATTAAATAAATTAATCCATGTTTAAAAATGAGCAAATTTTGGACACTTAGTTAATACTTAATAAATGTTAAAACATAGTAGTAGTTCAAAAAAAAAAGCAAAGGAAGAAACCTATTTTGCTGCGATAATATTGAAAATAAAAATTATATGGAGAATAATTTAGCCATCTAACTGGTATTATATTCAAACAATACCAAACTACAAAATATTTTCAATAGAATTAATTAAAACTCAAATTCCATTCACATCTACAAAACTTCAGAAATCAGATTGACTAAATTTTAATTTTTTAATCTGGTTCATTTAGCACCATGTACCACAATCACTTACTGTCATAGAAATCCATTCATTTCTCTACACAATTCCATGACCTTAATTGTTACTAACATTAATAATAACAATCTGAATTTAGCAGAAGCTCTTTATCTTCAAAATTGTAAGTGTTTTATTGTTAAATACATTTTACCTTCTTCAGTTTGTCCAAATGAAAATCTCATGTGATACAACTGCCTAAGTAATTAGTTAAAACAATGAAATGAATTTTGGAAGGTGATTACAAGAAACGAATGTTAGTAAAATTGTGATAATTGAGGAGCAATATGTTTCTCTGTATGGTGTTGAAAGTTTGGTAATCCACATGTTCTCACCTCAGTAATGAATGTTTGTGGTATCCGTGATGCATGTAACGTGTTCAGAACACGGAATATCACGCTGAGGGAACTATGTAAATTACATGTCGATTGGGTAGAACTCGCTTTATGTAATATAGGGATTCATTTCTAATGTTTATCATTTATTTGATTTTTTTAATAAACCAGAGTGCTTCAGAATGAGCAATTGTAATACAGAAATATATACAGGTGTAAGCAATATGTTGAGGTTGATTGGTTCACAAAACATATTATTATTTTTATAAAGAAAATACATATACCCCTTGGTGTGTTTAAAATTTTTTAAAATTCAATTTGCAAGTACATTTTCAGGAGCACATTTCATGTCCTTATCAAATAATCAGCAAATATATATATTTTATAGTAACACTCATTAACCCTTATAGGGCACTGTGTTCTAGGCATCAGTCAAAGCATTTATATTATTATCTTATTTAATTCACCAAACAACCCAATAGGTGGGTACTCTTAGTACTCTATGCCAAAGTGATAATAGATAATAGTAACAGAAACATATATGTCTTCCTCACAGAGCTTAAAATCTACTTAAGAGAATGAGACATCAATACATGAAAAGCAAAATAACTTAACCATTAAATAATGAAACATGAGGTGTGATAAGCTAGAGTCTGATAACCAGCTCAATGGTGCATTAAGCATATTGAGAACAGGAGAGGGAGAATTCCAAACTGAAGCATAGCCAGTAATAATAACCAACATTTTATGAGCAGTTATGCATGTCAGCACTGTTCTAAGACACATATATATCATCCTAACAACAGCCTTTAAGGTAAATACTGTTATCTGAGGGGTTTTTTTCCTGAAGATTTTGTTACAGAAGCTAAATTATACTTTTATTATACCCTAGCAAATAAGCATAAAATATTTATTAGCCTATTTTAAAAAATTGTCTGTCTATCTCTGATTTGGACTACAAAGAGAGCAAAATATGTCTCAGCATTAAAAAGTCATCGGGAGATAGTTTCAGTACTTTTTCAGAATGGAGAGAGGAAAGGGACTGAAGCAAATGAGAAGGATATTTTTTCAGTCTTTCCTTCTTTCTCATTCCTTGCACTGGCTGTCCTGCCAGGACATGAGCTCAGATCATTGGAGATTCTTTCACAGTGTTGGGAGGGGATGGTGGTTGTCCAGAGAGATGCTATTCCTTCCTTCATGTAGTTCACATAGTTCAGGTCATTCTTTATCACATTTATCTACTCAGTGGGTAGGACAGAGCGTACACTTAAAAAACAGTCCTGGTAGCTGCGAGTTCCTGTTTCAGTTGGGCTGATATTCCCAGGCAATGTACAATATGGAAGGGAATGAATGATAGGTAACTGGACACCATCAAGCATCAACATTTGGCTTTCTCCCAGCTAATGTCTGCAAAATGTGTGACTCTGGTGTCCCCTAAGCCCCGAATTGAATGACTGGGTCCATATAACATGCAAAAAAAAGTCAACCATAAGGGAACTGAGTGAAAACTCCTGATATTAAAAGTGCTTATCATTTTAACATGAAATTAAACAATACTTAAGCCTCAGAACCTCAAATACTTAGTCCAAGAAATGTTTAAACTATATACTTAGAAAAGGCAATTCCCAGTTTCTAGGCATTTCCTTGGGTGATGCATAATACATGTAGAGAGGGAAATAAAAAGCTGGCTAATCCCTCAAATCACCACCAAGTCTCATCTCACCAATCAAATGAAAAGATTATTGTACTTTGTGTATTTTTTAATAGGAATTCATAAAATGTTTAACAGAGAAAATGATCCTTTGGGGGTACATTATTAATAAATACTGCAGATCAACGATTGTCTGATGAAATTTTGGCTAGAATGTAAAAAGAGGCAAAAAAAAAAAACTAATGAATATTGAGGCAGATTTTGTATTTTAAATACTTAGGAAACAGTTACATGAATATTTCATGATAGTAATGTATTTTCAAAGTTTTTTTCCCCTTCTTACAAAATTAACATATGCATATAAGTGGAAAATTTAGGAAGCATGGAGAGGAGAAAATTAGAAAAGAGAAGGAAGGAATAGTCCTCCATAATCCCACCTCCCTGAGTTAACCACTGTTGAAATTTTGGCATATTTCCTTTCAGTCTTTTATCTGTGCATGTTTTTTTATAAACACAGTGAAAATTATATCTATATATAATTTTGTATTCACTCCTTTTTATTATATATTCTACCAGAGACATTCTCAAACCAATAAAAACTCTTTATAAACATTATTTTTAATGACTGCACAATATTTGACAGAAAGTGTATATTTACATAGTATCATGTATTTAAAGATTGTCATCTATGCTGGATATTAAAGCTGTCTCCCTTTTCATTTTTTTTTTTGCCATTGTAAATAATTCTGGAGTTAATGACTTTTTGCATCAATCTTTTTGCTCATTTCTGATTATTTCCTTGAGCTACATTTTAGGAATGGGATTAGTAGGTCAAAGAGGATGAACATTTTCAAGGCATTTGATTCATAGTGCTAAATCCCAAATGATTCTACAGATTTATACTTTTATTGGGAGTATGCTATATATATATGACAGACCACCTCCCTAAATGATCAAGAGAAAGATTGCAAAGCTTGTCATCTTTGTTAATTGTACATCTTCTGGACTGCCACTACGTCACACAGAATAAATGAAAAGTATCAATAATGGCAGCTAACCTATATTTCGAGTTCATAAGAGCCATATAAAAGTGGACATAATTTATATCAGTAAATAATAATGAAAATAAAACAATCAATAAGGACCAGGACTAGCAGATATGAAATATTTTCCTCAAGCAATGACCGCTGGAAGGCATCTTGTCTGAGTCTCATCTTCTGAGCCAAATCACTTCCGTAATTTAACCTGGGCTTGGCAATCATTTTTTAAAATAAAAGTTTTATGTATTGTCTTTGTAAAATATTTGCAAAACAAAGAATAGTTGAGGGGAAGGAAAAACAATTACCAACCAAAGATAATGATGTCCATTTGGGTACATATTTATTCTTTTATTTTTCTAAGTATTTTATTACATTTTGTATTCTGCATCTTTCCTTTAGCATAAAATATGCCTTCTCCCATGCTATCAAAATTTTTCATAATTATTCTTCTAATGGATAAATAATATTCCATTGTCATATGTCATGTATCAACATTTACATAACCTAATATGGGACATTTAGATTGTTTCCAAATATTATAATTTTTAATATAATCTTTATCTTATAAATAAAGCTGCATCTCAGTGCATACAATTCTTTCCATAGTTTGTTTTCTCAGTATAAATTTCCAGAAGCAGGCATACTAAGCCAAAGCATGTGTAATTTTAAGGCTTGTGATATTTTTAAGGCAAGTTGATTTTTTTCAGTCAAAGCCCTATGACATGTGTAAATCTTTTTCTCTGATTTACATATGAGGAATCTTAGAAATGAAGCTAAATGCAGTTTCTATATGAAACCAAGTAAACTGATGGAAAATATGAGATGGCAATGTCCGAACAGGTTTAGGCATCACGTAGATCCTGGATACTCTTTAGATATCCGAAATCAGACTGTCTATGAAGCTAAGGGGCAGGTTGAGGCCAGATGGTTAGTCTGGGGCAAAAATTGGAGTGGATTTCTATGTTCCGTGAGAGCAAGTTTGTTGCAAGATGCATTTAACCATGAAACAAAAGAGGAAATGCAATTTATAATCACACATACCTGATGAAATATACCAAATGTGCAGAATAACAAGCTATGTATGAATGAAGGAAAATATACTTTATATGGAAACTGCACACACACACAAAATGTTTAATATATGTTACCTATTCAAAGAAGTTATTCATGATGAATAGGGAGAGAACACAAAAATGGGCAAATGGCATGAATGAGCAATTTATAAACCAATGAAATGAATAATAAACCAAAAAAGTACTTAACCTTATAAGAAACCAACAAAATGCAAAGTAAGTCAGCTGTTGGTATTTTTCACTTGTCAACTTGGCAAATACTTAAAAAGAGCTTTCGTACACTGATGCTGACGTGTAAACTGATGCAACTTTTCTAAAGGATAATTTGAATTTTCCTCAGCTTCTAACCCAGTAATTCATCTTCTTATAACTTATATTAGGGAAATAAAGATTTGCAAAAAATTGTTATGTAGCTGGATGATTATCACAGCATTATTTGTATAAAGTAACAAAGTAGAAATCAACTCTGCCTTATAGGGTAGCAATGATGAAATATTATTAGTGATTGCATTATGTTTTAAGTAAATTAAGCATGTCCTAGGAAAATTTTTACAATACAACTTAACTGAAAAATTCTGGCGTTAGTACTGTATACATAACTAACTATCTATCCAAAAATAAAAACACTAACAGTAATTTTCTCTTGGTGAAATTATTTGGTAGTGTTAAACATTTTAAACATTTTCTCAGTAATTAGAATAATGTGACTTACCAATTGAGAAACTATGTAAATGAAGGATATATAATTTTCACTACAATTTTCTTTTTTAATTACAAAACATGACATAGCTATTGCTATTTATCATACATTGTGGTAGGAAATCTTTGTTAGATATTTATTCATTTATTTACAGATTATTAAAGTAATGTTCAGTGATAAAACTTCAGTGATTATTATTTTCATCTCATGGTGTGTATGGGTGAGAAGATAGGAGAATCCAGATGCACTGATCTTGAAAAAAGTTTTCCATTTAGACAATCTAAATCATAACAGTCAGCCCCTCCTCCCATTTCACACTTACCTATCATATCCCAGCCCTCCAGGAACCAGCATCCCCAAGATATAAAAGGTTCCAAGCAGAGGCTTCATTTTTCTGCCAAGAGAGCTAAAAAATCCTGTGCTTCTCCTGCAGGTCAGTGGACCAAGTATCTCTGAGAAAGCATAAGGGCACAGGCTCCCACAATCAAGATAAGATAATTCAGTTAGTGTGTGTCTCAGCAGAAATAATATGCAAGCAATTGTTTCATTAACTCCCATCATGTCTTCAAAAGCACTTTTTAAAAAATAGTGGAAAACACAGCCATTTGATTTTTTTTTTTTTTTTTTTTTTTTGTCCTCTAAAACCAACTTTACACAAGCTCTTGGCCCCACCAGATCCATAAAGTAATGCAAAGTCATCAGTTCTAGGAATCCCTATCACCTATAGTCAAGAGCCGATCACTCCTGCTTTCTCTTCCACACAGGTCACTGGGTACACTAGGCAGTGTGTCTTTTGCTCTGGTCATGATGGGTGTGGTTATTACTCAGGATCTCCACTCCTCTTTGCAATATAAGGCTTTATTTGGGGTCAAATGTCTTCTCTTGTTCTGATGGACAACATTACCAGCTTCTTAAACAATCTCAAGTATCTCTATACCCGAGCAGTGAAAATATGTTAAATCCTTTCCCAAGTGGATTTTCCCACACATTCCTCCCACAGAAAGGACTCCATCAGACACTACCTCCGCCCCTATGTTTTCAGACGAACCCAAGATATGCCTTGAATCTCAAACGGTGACCAGTAAAATAGACTCAAGTTAAGATCACTGTTAAAAGTTTAATTGAGCAAGGCAAAATTTAGTGCAGAGAAGTAGAGGATTTAAACAGAATTCTTAGCATTTGGGGGTCTAGTCTAAATCCTTTGCCCTGTATGATCATTTATGTATTCATTTATTCTACAAAAATGTCATGAGTACTCACTATATACCAGGCACTAGTGCAAAGATGAATATATAAAAGATGCATGAGGTAGAGTCTCTGCATTCATGGAACTCACACTAGAGCTGAGAGAACAATAAACAAGTTTATAAACAGATAATAAAGTTGTAAGTAAAAGGAATCAAATTAAGGAGAGATATGGGCCAAGAATATATGGAGCTAGAGAAGCCATTCCTGACTGATTCAAGACAATTTTTGAGTTAAGTTCTAAATAATGTGGCTCATGCAAAGTCTGTAGGAAAATTGTTCTAAGTAAAGTGGACTGCATGTGTAGGGGGTCTCAGAGAAGAAATGAACTTGGCCTGACTTAGGAACTGGAAGAAAAACCAATTTAAGTAAAGTGGAAGCAAGAGAGAGTGATGGAAAATGAGGTCAGAGAAATAGGTAAGGGCCAGGTCTTGTAGAAACCATAAGCCAGAGTAGGACTTTGGATTTTATTCTAAGAAATTATTTAAAAGGTTCTGTTTTGATATTTTAAAAGGTTACTCAGGCTGCTGCTTAGAGAGTAGACAAAAGAGGGACAAGAATGAAGACAGAAAGACCAGCTGGGAGGATACACAGCATTCCAGGGGAGAGGTGATGGGGCCTCTGTCTAGCCAGTCATGGTGACTCAGTGAGCCATGGTCACGCTGGGAATTTATTTTAGAAACAGACCTCACAAATTTGCTTGTGGAATGAATATGAAGTATGAGAGAATCAGGGACCTCAACAACAACTCTTAGATTTGGAGACCAAGAAATGGAGCAAATAGTGATGATTATTTATGAGATGGGAGAAGTTGGGGGAGGAGTAGATGTGAGGGGAAGAAAAGTCAAGAATTTGATTTGGCTCTGATAATTCCAAAATGCTTATTAGACATCCAGGGGTTGACAAGTGTGTAGCAGCTATGGCAGGCTAGACTTCAAAGGGAAATTGGAACAAAGTGTATACATTTGTGGCTCTTGGGCATGAACGAGATGGTGTTTTCAGCCACACAGAGGAGCTCTTCTAGGGTCTAAGTATAGATTGAGAAGAATGAAGATTGAAACTTGAGTCAGTCTAACATATAGAGATCTTGGTAGAAGAGAGGAATCCAGCAACAGAAATTAAGAAAGAGCAGCCAGTGAGGCAGCTGGAGCAGTGAGACACTGTTGTGTCCCAGAAGCCAAATGAGAAAAGCATTTTAAGAAGTGAGAGTTACCAAATCGGCCAATGTTGTTAAGAAGTCGAGTCACATGAGGACTGAGAACTAGCAATCTTATCCAAAAGGATAGAGGCTCCTGAACCTTAAAAAGAGCAATTTCAGTCAGCACATGGCGTGTGATAGGGACAGAAGCCAACTGGAGTTGTTTAAATAAGGAAAGGGAAGTGGGAGAGTGAAGGTGGTGGGTGTAAAAAACTCCAGCAGCATGCCTCCATTGCCTAGTGGAAACGTCATTGTCTATGATCTTCCTTCATCCCCTGGAGTTATCATCAACTGGAAATCTTGAATTTTGATGATGTTCAGAAAGAGGGATAAAATGCAACACACCACGATACTCTTTCCCTCACCCAGGGGCAAAGACAGGGTAGCCATCTTGGTCATCCTAATTCTGAAGCAAGGATTTTGAGGAGGGCCTTCAAGATGGTGGAATATAAAGATTCACAGCTCACTCTCTCCCACAAATACATGAAATACATCTACATGTGGAACAACTCTCACAGAATATCTACTAAACTCTGGCAGAAGATCTTAGACAAATGAAGCTACAAGAAAAATCTCCACATAACTGGGTAGAATTTAAAAAAAAAAAAAAGAAAGAAAGGACAAGTCCTGTAAATTGGGGAGGGAGCAGTGAAAAAGAAAAAGTGCTGTCACCCTGGGAAATCCCTTCACCAGCGGGGAGATCCGCTGGGCCAGAAGGGGAGCTCTAGAGGCTCAGAGGAGAGAGCAGCAGTCACCCTGCAGAACACAGAACAGAGAAAAACTGGCTCAGAGGGTCTGTGCATTCCCCAGCCTGAGACGCAAGCCTGCTGGTGCATGCTGGGACTGGGTGCTGAAACTTGGCTCCAGAGGACAGACCTGGGGAAAGGACTGGGGTTGGCTGCATGGAGACAGCCTGAGGGGGCTGGAGTGGGGTACAGATTAACCTGGGAGTGTGTGCATAGGAGCCTGGTTTGCCATAGGAAGCTCCATCGTTGGTACACACGAAGGGAAAGGCAGGACCACCATAGCATCCTCCTTCTCTGCCAGTCCACAGGGCCTGGCCTGGCCATAAAAAGCCCCACTGTTAGCCTGCTCTTGGAGCAAGGTGTGGGACCCTGTCATAGTGGTCTCCTTTTTGGCTTGTTCTGGAAGGGTGCAATAGCTGGTGGGTTCTTCCAAGTGGAGGCAGGGCTGAAATCTGAGCCCATTCCCTAGGGCTATGTAACTTTGGGAGCTGGGGATGAAATTTGGGTTGTATCCCAGGCAGCTTTGATGGATTTACATCACCAGTTCCTTTATAAACTCAGCGCATCCAGGACATCTGAGAAGAACACCGGTGTGTGGCTGGGGCAGGTCTGGTGTCAACAGTGGGTGTGTGCACGCGGTGGCAGGGCTGGGGTCTGTGCTGACCCTGTGGCCCATGGTGGATTCAGGTGTATTACTATGTGCAACTACAGTGGGTCCTGGTGACTTAAATGGATCTGCCCTCTTGGCTTTGAGTGCACTGTGCATGAGGGACACCCAGATAGACTGCCTGCGAAATTCCGTGGCTGAGGTGGGGCCAAGGGCAGCACCAACAACAGTGTACTTTGTGAGTCTGCACAATGGGTGACAGGCAAACCACAGAGGGCACTTTCTGGTGGACATCTCCTGTGGAGGAATACTCAGTGGTTCCTCTTCCCCTAGAAGCACTCCAGTCCTAACTCACATAGCAGCTTAGAAGCTGATCTGGGGGCTTCTACTCCAACAACTGTGGAACGCACCTGGCTCCCAACAGGGCTGTGACAACCACAGAACAAAGAGCATGCCCCACTCAACATCCAGTGCAGGCTCTAACACACTCATCACACCCCCTATCGAGGGGATAGCAGCCAGCACACATGGAGGAAAGATGTGGCAGGCATCCATACTAAAAACAACCCTCACACCAAAAATATTAGATGCACACAAGCTACACAAGGACATTCCCACATAAAAACAGGCCTTCAAGATGGCAGTAGATAACTGTTACTTCTACATGCATGGAGCCAGAGAAATATAAGTAAAATGAAGAAGCAGAGGAACTACTCCCAGTTAAAAGAACAAGAAAAATCCCCTGAAAAAACACAATGAAATAGACCTCTCCAGTCTGCCAGAATCTGATTTTAAAAAGGAGATAATAAACAATACTGAAGGAATTAAGAAAAGCTATTGATAAAAACGCAGATCACTATAACAAGGAATTAGAAACTATAAAGAGGAGCCAACTAAAATCAGAAAACTCAAGTGCTGAGATGAAAGCCAAGCTAAGGGCAATAAATAGCAGACTCAATAATACAGAAGAACGAATAAGTGATCTGGAAGATCGAATAATGGAAATCAATCTGAACAGCAGACCAAAACAATGAATAAATAAATAAATAAAATAAATAAAGCAATATAAAAGACCTACAAGATAATATAAAACATGCCAATCTATGCATAATAGGGGTCCCAGAAGGAGAAGAAAGAGAAAAAGGGATTGAAAACATGTTTGAAGAAATTATGGCTGAAAACTTCCCAAACCTAAAAGGGAAACAGATATACAGGTACAGGAAGCATACAGGGTCCCAAACAAGGTGAACCCAAACAGACCTAATCAAGACATATTATAATTAAAATGGTCAAAGTTAAATATAAAGAGAAGATTCTAAAAGCAGCAACATAAAAACAAAGAGTTAGTTACAAGGGAAACCCCATAAGGCTATTAGCTGATTTCTCTGCAGAAAAGTTGCTGATCAGAAGGCAGTGGCAAGATATATTCAAAGGTCTGAAGGAGGAAAACCTGCAAGCTAGGGTACTCTACCCAGCAAGATTATTACTTAGAACAGCAAGCGAGATGCAGCAAGGGTTTTAATGGAGCCATGAGTTCCACAGAGGGAGAGAGAAACATAGGATTAAGGGTGTTTTCTTTCCATTCTTCTGCTAATTACAGTGGGACCCAGATGCACTCAGGGACACATGATAGTTTAAATAAAAAGTAAGATTAAATAGCCTCTTTTCCTCAGGAGATATGTAATCCCATTCAGTTATTCTGACGAAAAAGAACATATATTAAAAATAAGAAATACATGAAATGCACAGTCAAATAATACACACAAATTGTTAATGTAAACCTGCAAATCATTTTTAAGAATATATTTGAGGACATTTGGCAGTACTATACAGGGTTTTCCTATCAGTCACTGATAATTGGATTTTCCTCAATACTCATGTCCAATTTCACTGTAATATGCGGTCTCCTGCCAACCCAATGGCCAAAGATTATCTTTCTGCAACCTTATGGAATGCAAGCAGTAACCCAGAGCACTCGGGGCCAACGAACTGGAACCATGAACTCCTCACTAACAAGGGTGAATTATTGTCACATCTTTTTTGGTGATTAGATTATTCCTTATCGCTGTGTTTTATAGCTTTCTAGTTAGTCATTTCAACACAATGTATTCACAATAATAGTGTTTTTTATTATTGCTGTTTTATAGTTCCTATAGCAGTAAAATTTATTCTCAACTCTATTATTATAATATTCAACTACTAATGGAATTCTTGTTTTTATTTGATTGTGTTTTAAAGCCATAACAATAAAATTTACTCCCAAAAATATTACTACAAGTTTTATGTTCTCTGAACTACATGATAGAATGCCTGCAAACACATGTGGTCCTTTAAACAACATGTGAGAAGTCCAGCCAAAACATAAACATGGCTCTGAAAAAAAAAAGGAATCGGTTCCTATTATGGTGAGACCCATGTTCTTTGATAGAATAAGTAATAGGATGAAAGAAATGAAAAGGACCTTAGAGACTGCTGATTTAGAGGAAGATTAAATTCTAATTGGCAGGAACATTTGTTTTAAAAAAAAAATCAACCTCTTTTTTTATTGCCTACCAAGCTCTAGACAATTCTACCATCTTTATCCTCCAAAATAATGTGCTCTCAAAATTATGCCTATGATTTCTCATGGCTGGATGCCATATTAGTTGGAGATAAGAGGCTATGAAATATTACTACCAAATGCCGGAGTCATTTTGAAAGTAAACAGCTTCAGTAACTTCAGAACTGGAAGGCACACAGCCAAGCCATCTCACCATCTCTGCTGCTCCTTAGTTGTTCTCATTGACCTGAACCCAAGGACATCTCAGTGAACCTCATCACTTACCATGCACCTTTTATGCCCGGATCACTGAGTCAGAGGGTTGTAACATAAATTATAGTCTATCCAGTCGAGGAAAGTACCAGTAGGACTCAAAAGAGGTGTGTCAGACTGGCAGAAATTAGGGTTTACTTAAGGACTTGGTCTCAGATGTACAGTAAGTTGACTTATGGTCACAAGCAGGGATGGAAGCAGACTGCGTGGAGATGCAGGTTAGCTGTCACTCAGAGATTGTGGCCTTGGTAGCAGGACAGGCAAAATCTAGTTTTGGTTCCTGAGACAGCACCAAGGACAGGTTCTTATTCTGACAGAAGCCTCAGAGATTGCTGTTGTCATCTAAGACAATAAATGAGTGGCTGGGTGGCTGCGTGGATAGACGGCAGGACCCATGGATGCATGGATGGATGTATCCACATTCTTGTCAGGTGGCATAAATCCACTGGCTAGGTCTAGCCTCCCATGGATGCAGCTAGCACTTAGCTTTCTGTGACTACTTGCTTCTCTTTGCCCAGCTGTGGTAGCTGTGGGAGTGCCCCCACTGAAATCTATTTTCAAGAAGGAAACTGCTGCCAATCTCTGGCTGTGGGTGCCTTCAGAGTCTGACTCAGTATTCAAGCTGAGACTAAGTGCTATCTGGACGTCCCTCCAACCAATGACTGAGCACAGAAAGTGGCACAGGGCTCACCATTGTCTCTATGCAGGATTCTTTTATGAGCAATCTTGGAGCCACACCACAGCCGGAGGTTCTGTCTGTCCAATCCTCCTTTCTTTCACCTCTCTTTAGCAGGTGTCAGAGCTGTATCAAGTTCTAAAAGTTCTCCTTGCCTTCTCCTGCTTCCTCTGCCTTTTATCTTTTACAAGGACAACCACCTATAAATATTTTCCACTTCCAACTCTATCCTGGCATCTGCTTTTCAGATGGTCCAGCCAACACACCAGCCAGATTCTGGGACAGAAAATAAGTGAATACTATCGACCTTGAGTCATATGGATCTTTCTGGACTTTGTGAACAATTAGGTGCAGAAACCAAACTGAAGTTTGGAAGAACAGGAGCAATCCTACATGGCCAGGTCTTATCAGGCTTCCAAAACACAGCCAGCAAACTACAGAAAATCACACAGTAGCTAAGTAGCTCCCCATACTAGTTGGCTTTAAAAAAAAAAAAAAAAGCATTTTCTATCTCATTGCTTGCTTGCCCTGTCCAATGTGTTCACAGTTCTGTATGGCAGGTCCTCAACATTTTTGTGGAGATGATAAACTTTGCTCTTTCTTTTTTGTGCTAAAATGTCTTCTATTTAGATCATCAGGGGAAGAAAGAGGAAATAAGGAAGAAATACATGCTCTCAAGTGCCAGGAGTACAGGAGGAGACTGAAGAGGTTCCCAAGAGGAGCCTGGATTTCCTCCAGAACCTGCCTGGGGGTGGGATGGGCACAGAACCAAGGTACAAGAAGGGCAATGAGCTTGGGAATTAGCCATTTGGATACTTTTCTAACTCTTTCACAGTTGGAAAGTATCTTATTCACCCTCAGCCACCAACTAGTTTTCAAAACAATTTTTGCTTTTTTTAAAAGTTTAAACAAATTGAATTAAAAAGAAAAATAAAACACTTCTGATTTATTACCCTGAGGCTTTGCTTCCATCCATCTCTGAGGTATTTAAAGGGAAGGCAAAAGATATGGAAATGACCTAAGTGTTTGTCAGCAGACAAATCGATAAAGAAGATTATATATATGTGAATGTAAGATGGAATATTATTCAAGCATGAAAAAGGGAAATTTTACCCTTGCTACAGCATGGATGGAACTTGAGGGAGCTATGCTAAGTGAAATAAGTCAGAGAGAGAAAGACAATTACTATATGAGCTCACTTATATATGAAATCTAAAAAATCCAAACTCATAGAAACAAAGAGTAAGAATGGTGGACAACAGGGAATAAGGGTTGGAGAAAATGGAGAGATTTTGATCAAAGAATATAAACTTCTAGTTAAAAGGTAAATGATTTCTGGGGACCTAATGTACAGCATGGTGATTATAGTTAATAATATTGCATTATATTCTTGAAAGTTGCTGAACATAGGTCTTTAATGTTCTTACCACAAAAAAGAATTAGTAATTATGTGACATCATGGCAGTGGTAGCTAACATTGTTCACCTTAAACTTACACAGTATGTTTATCACATCTCAATAAACCTGGAAAAATTTTATATATATATGTATAAAGGGAAGGCAACAAAATTAAAACAATCTTTCTTCCCTTCCCTGGATTTTGCCCCAAGTTCATTGCCCTACATTTTTTCATTTCTGTTTACTGTATTTAGCAAGATCATTACAGAATATTACATTCATTATCAGAGCCTCAGTGTAATATTAGGGGGGCCAAGTGCAGAGCACTGGGTTAGATATCAGAAACCTTGGATTCTAATTTTGTTTCCAGCATTTACCAGCTGTGTGATTTGGGGTAAACATCACCTGTCTTTTTTCATGAACGTTTATACCTGTCAAGCCTCCCACTCAGTGTTGTGGGGCATATTAAATGAAATAATGGATGTGAAAGGTTTCTGAAGATTGTAAAGACCATCAAAAATGTATGGCATAATTATCGTTGACACTAATAATAAGGCTCTGTTACTAGATTATAGTTCTACACAAGATTATTCCAGTATGATAACCATACTATATAGAAGAGAGAAACAAAATTCCCCGAAAAGAAAAGTATGGAATTATTTTCTCTTTTACCATGAAATTTCTTAATGTAACGTTCACTAGAGATTATTCATGGGAGAGTGGGGAGAGGGGCTTCTCAGCTTTATATATATTAGAAGAACAGATTTCTGAAATGCATTTCTGAAATACAGCATCTGTTGAAAATGAGCTATATCTTAGCTGCTAAAATCAACTGTATATAAGCTATATAATCCTAGCTTTCTGTTTATAAAATAAGAACATTTTTCAGCATAATTAACTTCTTATATAAAAATATCTCTAATTTAATGTCATCCCTATATTCCTATTCCTGTGAATTTCCTTATTTCTCTAAAATAATTTCTATAAAAGGATAGAAGTGAGATGTCTACTTTATTTCATAAATTGAGATTAATTTTATACACAGAAAAACAGTTGTTAGTAAAATTATGGTGAGGTTTAATAAACCCAGATAAATTCAGAAAGTTTAGTTTCACACTTGTACATGAAGATCATCAAATTCCACAAGGCAAGACTACTTTTTATTTCCATACACGGACATAATATTGTCAGTGAGGATGGATGTGCCCCACACTAACTTTCCTATGTCCTGCTTGCTTTAATTATCATTTCCTTAACTCCCTAGACAGATACCATGTTACTCTGATGAAAAATGTTTTCAATTTTTTAAAAAAATTATAGGGTTACAAAGAAAGTTTATAAAGTAATTACCACGTCCCAGACACTGTGCTTTAAAGCACAAACTTTATGAAGTAGGATCAATTATTCACCCCAGTTACAGAAAGGGAAACTGAGTCACAGAGGTCTTCATTGGCCATGCTATCTAAAACCTAAAACCAAAAATTAAAATGTGGGTTGGGGACCAGCAGCATCAGCACTGTCTGAACCAGACACCATCAGAAACACAGAATCTCAGGCCCCAACCTCAGACTCTCCAATCTAACAAAACCCCCAAGTGAGCCACATTTTGTTATTTCTGTATTTGTTTATTGTGGGTCCTATTGGCTTCTAGGAGCATTTCCTTAATATTCTAGAGGAATGCTTTGTTCCTATTGCCTCTTGCTCTTCTCTCTACCTGGAGCACTCTTCTTTGAAAAGCCAAGTAGCTCGCTGTCACTCAGAATGATGACAGGGACTTTGCTTTGACCATCACATTAATTCCCAGTCCCTAAAACAGAGCCTGGCATGTAGTAGGTATTTGGTAAATGTATGGTGAATGAGTAAATTCTGTTTTCATAAGTACACCATGTAATAGCAACATTAAAAAGTTATCCACACACCACCCACCCCTAATCAAACTTCCCTGCATCCTCTTAGCAGCAAGTCACAGAAGTTCTTCTTAGCAAATCACTTAGTCTCTCTGAGCATTTTGTTTCCTCATCTACAAAACAGGGATGAAAATACTACACTTATGAGGTCACTGTGAGGGCTAAATTAAACCAGAAAGCACATGGAAATTGTGTGCATCAAACTGGTGTAGCACCCGTGCCTCCAGCCCTGTTCTAGGGACACCCTAAACTAGACACTAAAACAAGATAATTGTTTTTCAAGTATAAAATCAAGACTTTCATACACGATAAACATGGCTCAAAGATTTTACTTAATAAAATGTATTTCATTTATGAGGGACAAAATAAGATGTTATAACCAGTCCAAAGAGGAATTTAAAGAACCATAGATATCTGAGTGAAAAGGGATGTTGGAATGAATTTACAGATAGATGAAAAATTCATCACTTGCATTCCATGGAATGCTGTTCATTTCTTTTTTATGGACAAGGACCATTTGAATTATTATTCATTTTCTACACTGTACAGAGTTTTAAAGCAGACCAAAGACAATGAAAGCCAGAGACAACCACAACAGTGTTCTAGACAGTGTCTCATTTTTCCATTGTAAATGTCTCATAACTCTTGTGGTCCATTTCATAGCTTTTCCCAATTTTTCTTGATAGCACTCAGTGTTTTTATGGTCTACTGAGTGTTGGGACAGATAGAAGGATTAGATGAAAACCAACTAAAAATCCTCGCTTTGTTAGGCTCTTGAGTGAAATTAATTCAGCTAATGGTATGTTCAAATAACTGTGGCCAAGGTAAAGCCCAAATTCAAGTTTTACGTGGAGTAGCCCAGACTTTTGAGATGTCTGTTCAAATTTTACTGGTAAGAGGTCAAACTTCTGATGCTGCTTGGAGTAAGAAAAGAGAAAGGAGTCATCATCAGGCTGGCCAACCTGGAAAGGAAAGGGGATATGCACTAGGAAGCTCATTCAAGTCTGTGAAAGAGAAGAAGGAACATTACAGAAGGAACTCTAATGTCCCAGTAGTGTTCTTTACGAACTTGCTTATATAATACTTCATTTCAATTTCCCATTAAACCTGAAAAGTAATTACTTTTATCCCTGATTTCCCACAGAGAAATTGAGGGTCAGAAGAGCAATGGGATTTGCCCAACAAAGGGGAGGGATTGAACCAAACCCATCTTTGCTAAGATCCATACTCTTTCCCATAGTTTAAGTTGCAGATTAGATTAGTTCATTTATTATCATTTCCAGGAACCTCTAAAAATTCTTTTTCTGAAGCTGTAGCTTTATTCTGAAAGGGAAAAATTGATTATTACTCAGTGTGGTCTGGATTTATACTAGGAGATTCAGTGACAACTGGAATTTTATTTTTGGTCACCAAATTTCACTAATATTTAACAAATTGCTTTCCAAATATCTGAATGTTTCACAGATCTACCTCTGACTTCTTCCATTTCTTATTAAGCTGAAATACTTGAGATGCAATCACTTTCCACAGGCATATTGCAATTGTGGGGAAAAGATACTATGAAGTATCAAAAACTTGGAACATATAGTTATTAACATCATGATGCTAAAGCTGAGCATTTGGATGGAAGATCTGTGTATTAACAGCCTTTTTTCTGAGAATCTGTGACTAGCAGATCAAGTACAATTCTATGGTACAGGAAGTACAATCGTTCATCCTTATTTAGGGAGCATGTGTGATTGAACCCCTTCCCTGTTAAATAAGTAGACTCCTTCCCCAATACTACTGTTAAACTCAGGCATTACTCTTAAATCTTTCAAGCCAAGTACCCAAGCCAGAGGAACAATTTTGATTTCTCTTCTGAACTTTGTTCGTGAGTTTTCCATAGTAATAAATATGCTGCTAATAATTTGGATTCAGGTTGCTTTGCACTTTATGTATGCACATCACCCACACTTTCTTGCTATACTTAGTAGCTGTGCAGGATCTCTTCATGCTGAAATATCATAGCCCATTTTGTCAGTCTCCCTACAATGTGACATTAGGTCAGGGGCAACCTGGCTGGGGTATGTGGATTTCCAAAACTGATAATGATGAAATAAATATGAGCGATTGGTTGTTAAAAATTTTAACACTAACTTAGCTACCTAAAACCCAGTTTGTCAACTTTATTCTAAAATGTATTGTTATCAGTCTAATGTTAGTCACCGATCACTTTTGATCAATGTATACTTAGTTGCAGTGAATTTCCTTAAGGCTCGCCAAAATACAGTTAGTAGGTCTACAATGACTTTATGGAGAATTGAACTACTTTGTAGATTACAAGACTTCTACAGTAGTCTCCTAATTTATCTACCTGCAGCCGTTCCTCTCCCTGCCAGTCTGTTCTTGACCCTGATCCCAGGGAAGGCTGTCCAAATCCCCGCTTTGGTCAGCCCTTTCCATGAACTTCCCATCGCTCTAAGGGTTAAGACAATCAACCCTGTCAGTTCCTACAGGGAAAGCTTCTTTTGACCCTTTCCTGTAACCCTACCCTGGTCTAGATAATGATCACTGCCCTCTTAATACCTCAACTCACTCCTTTCTCAGGAAGATCTTCCCTGCCTCCCTCCCACTCCCAACTGGTTTCCATGTTCCTATTATATGCTTTCCCACTAGCAATGGTCAGGAGCCCTTAATAGCACTAATTAAGTCTGCAAATTTGTGTTTATTGAATGTGATGATTTGGTTACTGTCTCTTTCATCAGACTGTAAGTTCCATGAGGGCAGGGATTTCCCTTTTTCAGTTCGTTGCTTATTTCCAGTGCCTTTCACAGCGTCAGGCCCAGAAGTGGCACCCAATAATTGCTGAATTGATAACTGTATAAACAGTCACCAGTTATACACAAATGTGACAGTTTTTTCTTGGTTCCTAGAGTTTTATCTATTTATTTGCTAATTTGGGCTTTTTGTTTTTGCTTTGCTTTTACAGGATTGCATCAGAGACATGGGAAGGAGGAGACATGAACTGAGAAAGTGCCAGGACCTTCACAGAGTATTTTCACACAATCCCATTTAATCCTCACAATCTGTGAGGTGGGTATTATTTTTTCAATTTTATGGAGATAAACTGAGGCTTAGAGATATTATACAAAATTATAGCACTCAGAAATGGTAGAGCCACGTTGTTTGAGCCCAGATTTGCTTTTTACTGCTGGACTTGGCGTCAGAGACTTTGCTCAGTCAGCAGGCTGGCAAGCCATCCTTGCACCACCTTAGTAAGGCTTTGGGACTCAAGTTTCTCCTCTACAAAATGAAAGCTAAAAGCCAATGTGACTGTTCCCTTCTTAAATCACTAGTATGAGATAAAGTTTCTGTGCAATGACCTACATGGTTAAGCAGTCAGTCTCCTTTGCCAGTCATTGATGCGGCATGAAAATGGCCACAGGTCTGCCCCTTCTCTGATTCCATGCTTTGGTAGTGACCCCCAGGGACCGACTCTGAGACCGACCATGTGACTCTTTTGGTTCATGACACAGTAGCCAATGTGATGTAAGCAGAGATGTGAAAAGCGCTTGTGCATTCGGGTTTGCCCTCTGCCTACACTTGGAACCTCTCTGCCCCACAGGAACGAATCTTGCCTAGACTTTCAGATGATCAGAGAAGGTGCCTCAGTGCACCTGCCAACAGCTAGCCAACCCTTAGGGGCAGGACCACCTACCTGTCCCCAGATGCCTGAGTAAGCTGGCAGAGACCAGCAGAAGGACCGCTGAGCCAGTCCAAATCCATGGACTTGTGTGTTAAATAAATGATTATCATTTTAAGCCACCACGTTTTAGGTACTGATTATACATAAAATTTCACTATTTTTAACAGTAAGCTTCTATCATGTGTGGATCCTATAATTTTCTCATTCTGAGAGAAATGTGTCATATTTTGTAGATTTATTCTATTAAATGATGTAAAATGTATAATTTAACAGACACATATCTCTTCTTCATAGGTGGGAGAAATACACTCTTTTATTTTCTTCTAACACCATTTAACCTACTAATTCATTTGGAATTTAATGACATTTTAGGGATGAGGCACGGACTTAAATTATTTTTCTCCACATTAATAACCAACTGTGACATTCTTTTATCATTTAATAATTCCTTTCTCAATTGCTATATTGCATCTTGATTTCCAGGTATTAATTTCATACAGTATGTTAGTTATCATCTTTGGAATTACTATGGCACTCTACAAACTTCTCTTTTTATAATTGAATACCATATTTTTATTATAAATGTATGATTCGTTAATATAAAATATATTAGTAATATGCAATTTATAAAAGTTGTTTATTTATGACAGTGTAAGTAATGAAGGCCCTCTGTGTATCGCAGATAACAGTTTCATTCTCTCTGCTAAATTTCCACTGCCTTCCTGTCTTCCTTCTGGATCCTTCACAATTCTGCTTTCTCTTGTAGCTATTGGTGTCACTCTTATCATTCTCGGACTGTAAACTTCTTGAAAGCAGGAATAGTATCAACTTTCTTTTGGCTCAGTGTCTTCCACAGAGTAGAGGTTCTGTCCCTCTTTGTTAGAGTGATGTGAAGTTTAATGATCCCGGCAGACCTTAGTTCTTAATGCAGTCTTCCTAAACCTGTGGATTTTCCTTGCTTATGAAGTTCTCAAATCTGTACAAATCTTCTCTGTTTTATCTAAATGGAATATCTGCAAAATGGAAAGGGGAACTCCTGGGTAGCTCAAAAAAAAAAAAAAACCAAAACATTAAAAGAGGCACGTAAATTTAACTAATTGGGATATCCATAGAAATAGGTTCTAGTTATTAGTAAAATAAATGAAAGCAAGACCTGGAGAATCTTTTCAGGGCAATGTCAGCCTTGTGGAGAATATTCTATATACCAGACCCAGGGTCTACAAAAATGACTTGGGTGTGGCCCCTGCTTTCAAAACCGGGATGATAATAGTGACCAAAAGCTATGAGAGTCGAAGGGTTTAACTACATGGCTGTGCAAATCGCATTTTAACTACTTTAAAGAAAAAAACATCTGTAAGAATTGAATGTCAATACCATCATTTAAAAATCAAGTTCTAATGTCTGTTCCCTTCTCCCACTCACAACTCTATTTTTCAAGTAGAATCTACTTGTTGTTTAAACTTTTCCCCCCTCCTTATCCTTAATGATGGGAGGTTCCCACTGGATTGTAAGGAATGCCTTGAGAAGTAGAACTTAAAGTCCAGGAGCACATGGGGAACTGCCAAGGTCACATCCCAGCCCCGCCTCAAACCTAATGCTTCCCATAAGTGCTCCACTCCCATGGCCTCACCCCAGACCTTTCCCTCATCTTGGCATGCACCACTTTTCAGATCCTATCCAATCTAGCCCTCCTGGAACATTGTATCAACAAGGCTCTTGTCAGCACCCTTAACATCCTTACCCCAGGGTACTCCCACCCTACAAACGTTCTAATCACTCTGGGTCATTTATTTCTTCTGCTTCCTTTGCGTCTCTACCCTGGCACCTGAGAGCAACAGGAGAAATCTCATGACTACCATATTGCTGACGCTTATTCAGCCAGTATATACTGAGCACCTACCAGGCACTAAAAACAGTAGAATTATCTATACTAGGCTCAGAAAAATACAACAGTAAATAAAAGCAGGGTCTGTGACTTCTCAGAGCTTAATGTCCGATGGGAAGGGGAAGCTTAACAAGCACACCATAGTGTGATAGGTACGATCAGGATGGAACTACAGAGTGCCATGGAAACAGGGGGGCACCTAACCCAGAGACACAGGGAGTCAGGGAAGACCATGCCACTTCAAATTCACGGTCTTCAGCCCCAGCAGGGCCCTCAGCACCAGTCAGCGATCCTTTTACAGTCATCTAGTCAACCACAGTTCCCCTAAATGAACGTTAAACCCCGGGTCCACTCTGGCTTTACTCATCTCTCAGTAGATGAGATGGCCTCTGGTGGCACTGAGGAAGTCCAGTCCATGTTTACAAATCCATTTCCATCTCAACGTCACCCCTCCTGACTCAGTAGAAACAGAAACAGTCCCCTTCTCTTATCCTGTTTCTCCACCATTTCCCCGAGTTCCATACTGCTGGACTTCGGGTTATTTTCAATTGTTTGTGATTGCAAATGGAGCCAGATTTTTTTTTTAATGCAAGTTTCCATTGAGACATCAAGATGTTACATTCTAAAGTGAGGTAGAAGAGCATATAATTTCTAAAGAAGGTGAAAAGCCAGTTTTGTGACCTTAAGCTTCTCACCCATTGGGGGGTTATAAAGGGTTTGGGATTTGGAGATTAGGAAGCATTCTGGAGACTGTAGTCTTGGGCTGAGAATTCTACAGGGGCCCACTGGGGATCCTTACTCTTTATTTCATGACAAAGGAAGAAGCTTCAAGATGATCACCCAGAGAATTTCATATGTGGCTGTACAGTCTATCTAGAAAACCTAAGAATAACAGGCATGCATCTAGCTGCTTAGAAGGTAAACAAAGAGATGACTGCACTCTTAGACTTGGAAAAAGGATTGTGCTTCCTTAGGACTGGATGGGGACCCCAAGCAAGGACAACATGGAATGTCTTAGGTTTTGTTCACGAGGAATGCCTGGAAGCAAAATTCACAGCAGAACCGAAGCTGAAGTTCCTAAGGGCAGAGGAGAGCGTAGAAGACTAATTGGAGTAAGGATGGATCTACCTTTATGGAGGGTGAGTCAGCTGAAAGAGTCCCTGGCCATGAGGGAGACAGACACAGGTGTCCAGAATCCATGAAAGAGCTCAAGGAAGAGTGGAGTTAAAAAGTCTACAATATATAAAGCAATGCAGCTAGAACACTCCCTCACACCGTACACAAAAAGTAAACTCAAAATAGCTTAAAGACTTAAACATAAGACAAGACACTATAAATCTCCTAGAAGAAAACATAGGCAAAACATTTGCCGACATAAATCTTAGCAATGTTCTCCTAGGGCAGTCTACAGACAACAGAAATAAAAGCAAAAATAAACAAAAAGGACATAATTAAACTTATAAGCTTTTGCACAGCAAAGAAAACCATAAGCAAAACAAAAAGGCAGCCTAGGAATGGGAGAAAATATTTGCAAATGATGCAGATGACAAGGACTTAATCTCCAGAATATATAAACAGCTTATTCAGCTTAATAACAAAAACAAAGAAACAATCCAATCCAACAATGGGCAGAAGACCTAAACAAGCAGTTCTCCAGTGAAGACATACAAATGGCCGATAGGCACATGAAACAATGCTCAACATTTCTAATTATTAGAGAAATGCAAATCAAAACTGCAATAAGGTTTCACCTCACAACAGTTAGAATGGCCATTATTAAAAAGTCCACAAAACGATAAATGATGGAGATGGTGTGAAGAAAAGGGAACCCTCCTACACTGTTGGGAATGTATTTTAGTGCAGCCATTATGGAAAACAGTATGGAAATTCATCAAAAGACTGAAAATAAACTTACCAAATGATCCAGCAGTCCCCTTCCTGGGCATATATTTGGAAGGAATTCTAAGTTGAAAAGATACATTTACCCCAATGTTCATAGCAGCACTATTTACAATAGCCAAGACATGGAAACAACCTAAATGTCCATTGACAGAGGACTGGATACAGAAGTTGTGGTATATTTATACAATGGAATACACTCAGCCATAAAAAATGATAATAAAATAATGCCATTTGCAGCAACATGGATGGACCTGGAGATCGTCATTCTAAGTGAAGTAAGCCAAAAAGAGTAAGAAAAATACCATATGATATCACTTATATATGGAATTTTTTTTACAAAGGCACAAATGAACTTATTTACAAAACAGAAATGGACTCACAGACGTGAAAAACACTCATGATTATCACCAAGGGAGAATGGGGGTGGAAGGGATAAATTGGGAATTTGAGATTTGTAGACACTAACTACTATATATAAAATAGATAAACACCAAGTTTATATTGTATAGCATGGGGGATATTATTCAATATCTTGTAATAACCTACAGTGATAAAGCATTTGAAAATGAGTACGTGTATGTATGAGTATGACTAAAACATTATGCTGTACATCAGAAATTGACACAACATTGTAAACTGACTATACTTCAATTTAAAAAACACTTTCAAGCAGAAGTTTTTTTAAAAAAATCTACTACAGTCAGAATTGGTGATGGTCAAGTGAGGCATTTCTATTTCCTTGCTCTTTTCTCTCCTCACTCTTCCCACCTTGGACAGGTCTGAAAGCAGACTAGAAAGACAAAAGGAAAAGGAGGAGGAAGCCAGTGATGCCCTCCTGTCCCGTCACCCTCCTTTCCAGCCTGCAGTGAGCCAGAACTGAGAAAAGAGAGAAACTTCAATGAAATTTTAAGTATTTCTTATTATATTGGAATGAACATTTGAATTGCTGACTATAAGACCTTTTTATTAACTGAAAGAGATCAGAATAGTCATAGGGCTTATGCCAACTTTCTCAGAGGGATTGAATTCCACAAATAAATTTTAAAAGATGTTGGGTGACTTCCATTTCTTATAAGAGTCTGTAAAAAGCCAGGAGAAACTGTTGTTTCATCCTAGCAACAAGAACACTCCAGAGAAGTTACTAAATCATAGTTGTGGGTGTTTTCTTCTTAATCTGTCAGATCTAAGGACACAAAGAAATCTAAATGAACTAAGTTCCAGAAAGTGACAGCCCTTCCTAGGGGAAAAGAGAGCCATGGCTGTGTTCATCCCTGGCAGAGTGGCGAAAGAGGGAAAATCAGATATAGGCAAGGGTAAGGAAAACCGGGCAAAATCTAAACAACCTTTTAACGGCCATGTGTGGACCAGCATAGCGGATTTGAAAGCCAAGGATCCCAGCCACAAACTGAGTTTGTACTAATTTAGCACCTCTTTCCCACAGTCCTTCACTAAGTTCCTGGGGTTAGTACTCAGAGGATGGGATAGGACAGGAGAATTGAGAGAAATACCTCTGAACCACCGGGATGAAGAAGGAGCAGCTGAAATGGTAAATTTGTTGAGATCGTTCTATTAACACACACATATATATATATACACACACACACACATACATTACTATTGATTGTCTAAAGCAAAAATTATAGCAATGTATTTTGGGATTTAGAGCATTTGTAAAAGTAAACTTTATAACCACAAGAACATATAGGGATTAGAGGATGGGATAAGCATCTTTATACCATTTTAGGGTTATTTACACTGTGCATGATATAATTAAAATACTGTTTGAAGATAGACTATGTTAAGTTAAAGATGTATATTGTAATATCTAGAGCAAATAGTCAAAAAAGCACAGCTAAAAAGTCAATAGAAGGATAAATTTAAATTAAAAAATCATATTTAATTCCCCCCAAAGGGAGTTACCAAAGAAGGAACAAAAAAAAAAAAAAAGACTAGATGGAACA
This sequence comes from Camelus ferus, assembly GCF_009834535.1. NCBI lineage: Eukaryota > Metazoa > Chordata > Mammalia > Artiodactyla > Camelidae > Camelus > Camelus ferus. The sequence goes on from NC_045700.1 coordinate 66,238,352, forward strand.
GTCAGAAACAAACAGCAAGATGGTAGACTCAGACCCAACCACACTAATAATCAAATTAATTTTAAATTAATCAACCCCATTAAAAAGAAGATTGTCAGACTGAATTAAAAATATCAGATATAACTCTATGCTGCTTGTGAGAAACCTACTTTAAATATAAAGACAAAGATAGGTGAAAAGTGTGTTATCAGACAAAAAATGTAAAAATTAAGCATAAGAAGGATTGTGTGGCTATAATCATATCAGACAAAATAGATTTCAAGATCAAGAGTGATACCAGAGTTTAAGAGGGACATTACTTAATGATAAAAGGATCAAGTCATCAGAAGACATTATAATCCTTAAATGTGCATGCACCTAATAAAATAGTTTCAAAATACATGGAACAATAGCCGAGAGAATGACAGGGAAAAATAGGAAATTCTACCTATTTTTTAAAAAGTGGAAATAGGAAATTTTAACATCTTTATCTCAGTAACTGATAAAACAAATAGGAAAAAACCTGTAGTGATATGGAAAATGCAAAAACTGCTATCAGTCCCATAACTAATTGATATTTTAGAACAAAATCCAGTAACTGCAAAGCCCAAAAGATTCATTCTTACCAAATGCACATGGCGCTTTCGTCAAGGTGGACATACAGAGTATATCCTCTGACCACAATAATATTAAATTAAAAATTGATCATAATAAGACATCTAGGGAATGCTCAAACATTTGGAAAGTTAGATATACACATTTAAATAACCCATGGATCAAAGAAGAAATCACAAGGGAAATTAGAAAATATTTTTAACTGAACAGTAATGAAAATACCACATATTAATATTTGTGAGTTACGTTAAATCAATCTTAGAGTGTTATTTATTACTTTAAATGCCTTTATTAGAAAAAAAATGATGTAAAAATCGACCATCTAAGTTTCCTCTTAAGGAACTAGAGAAAGAAGAAAAAATTAAAAATAAGTACAAGGAAGGAAATGAAACAATATATATGAGAGTAGAAATTAATGAAATAAGAAGACTAAAAAATAGAGAAAAATCAAAAAACTCAAAGGTGTCATAAAAAACCTTAATAAAATTTATCAACTCCTAGCAAGATTGATCAAAAGACACACACACATACACAGAACAATAATAACATGAATGAAAGAGGCAGTTTTATCACTAATCTACATTCAAAAGATAATAAGGGATACTATAAGCAATTTATGCTAATTGTCAAGAACTGTAAAGCATCTTTAACTGTCAAGAACTGTGAAGATGTCACTATATTTGCAAGCTAATGAGTTAGCCTACAAGTTTCGTGTATGTCCGGCAGAAGACACAAAACTCTTAGGTCAGAGACAAAGGATGTTATTCCTCATGACACAGAAGGCTGCCATGGGCTTCATGTTTGAGTTGGATCTCCCTTGATCCTCAGGTACCACTGGGTGATGCAAGCAGTTCAGGTGGATGCTGCACACTTGGCTGGTTTGCGTCACAGCTGAGGAATCCCAAGGTAAGGAAATCCCAATCATTTATAAGGAGCAAACTGCCCAAATTTGCCCAGAGGAAGACATTATCTTTATTACACTAGATGGCAAACAAACTTGCTCTCTATTCCAGACAGAGAAACAGTCTCTATCTTTCAAGGCTATTTGCATACAAATATCTTGAAAAGCTAGTCTGGCACAAAAGTTGTACACCCTTCTGTTCACAGAACACGAAGAACTTTGACAGATCTATGTATAATTATTTCCCAATGTAAATTAGATGAATTGGTCAAATTCCTCCTTGAAGAATAAAATTTATAAAAATTGACACAAAAGACACAAGATATTAAATAACTCTTTATCTAGTAAATAAGTTGAATTTGCAAATCATAACACTCTCACAAAGAAATTTTCTGTCTAGTTACTATCAGTTTATTCTAACAAAAACTTTAAGAAGGAAATTCTGAGAAATTGGAGTGGACATTTACCATTTTTATGATGTTAGTTTAGCCCCAACAACAGTACTTGACAAAATATTTTTAAAAGTTACAGACAATATGCCACATGAACATAGATTTGAGTAAAATAAAAACAATTTAACAAATTCAATCCGGCAACACATAAGAAACATGCCAAACTTGGTTTTATTCCAGAAATGTAAAGCTAGTTTATTATTTGAAAAATCAGTGATTGACAATAATAGACTAAAGGCTAAAAATAATGATCTTAATAAATGCATAACAACATTTGACAAAATTCAGTGTGTATTCATAATAGAAATTCTCAACCAATGAGGAACAGAAGGACAGTTTTTCAGTGTAATAAATGTTACGTATGGGAAACCTATAGAAAATATCACTAGCATAAAACAAAAAGCATCTTTTCTCTGTGATCCAGAATAAGGCAAGAATGTATACTCTTAGCATTTCTATTAACATTGTAGTCTAGTGCAATAAGAAAAGAAAAAGGAATGAAAAGCATAAAGTTTGGAGAGGAAAAAGTAAAATGGTCACTATTTACAGACTGCATAATTATAGGCATAATTACGCATTTAAAACACTCTTTGAAATTTAGGAAAAACTACTAGAACCAACAATTGAACTTAATAATGTGTTGTGATACATGGCCAATTTGCCAATCCACTTGATTTCTATATACTAGCAATAAGCAATTGGAAAATGAAATTAATTTTAAAATTCTGTTTATAATAGCATCTAAAAATAAAAATATCTGAAAATTAAACTAATGAAAAACATACAAGTCCTACATACTGTAAATTACAAAAGACTGCTGAGAAAAATTGAAGAAAACACAGAGGGAGAACTATATGGTGTTCGTTATTGACAGATTCAGTATTGTTAAGATATTCATTCTTCCCAAATTTATCTACAGATTCAATACAATCTCAAACAAATTAGGCAAGGTTTTTTTTAAGAAATTCAAGCTGATCCTAATTTTTTCTGAAAATGCTAATGATCAAGAAGAGCCAAAACAATTTTGAAAATAAACAAATTTCACAGCTTGGAAGACTTACACTACCCAAAGTCATCAATTACTATCAAACTATAATTACCAAGACAGTTTGATATCACCATAAGGCTAGACACATAGATCAGTGAAATAGAATATACAGTAGAGGCTTTTCCCACATGATTAATTTTTGACCAAGTCACTGAGTCAATTCAATAGGAGAAAGAAAAGTCTTTTTAATGAATAGGGAGAAAAACTGGATATCTGCAAAGAAAATAAAACAAAAAGAACCTTATAATGGCTGCTGCGGTGCGCCATTCAAATTCCTTCTTCAGATTCATTTTCTCTGCCACTGGATGCTGGCTGCTGATGTCTCACAGCTGAGTCCCTTGTTCTCCAGGAATTGTTCTGACCAATCAATGTCACAGCTTCTTCCTGGTGACAGCTGGAACCCAGTAAGTAGCTGATGTAGCGGTACCATGACCAGCCCTCTTGTATTATTTGAGACAATGCTAAACAGCCATCCTAAATCTCAAGCTTCTCATAAGACTGACCTTTTGCATCACAGTTCAATTTCTCCCTCTGCCCAATCCTGATTCCTTCACCTTTTACAAGTATTTTTCCTTGGAGAACTCCCCAATAAACCTCCTGCATGCAAATGTGTTTCATGGAGAATCCAGTCTATAGCAAACCTGACCTTTACTTCATACCAAATTAAATAATTTGAGATGGATTATAGGTCCATCTGTAAAAGTAAAAACTAAGATTTCTAGAAGAACTCATGGGAGACTATCTTCATGACTTTGGACTAGTCCAAGATTTCTTAGGATGCAAAAGGCATTTTACATAAAAGGCAGACATTGATAAATTGGATTCCATCAGAATTAGAAATGCCTGCTCATCAAAAGATACATCCCCCCAAAAGTGAAAGGCAAATCACAATCTGGGGGAAAAATATTTTAAATATCTGAAAAAAAAAAAACTGGTATCCAGAAGTATAAAAAATTCTTTACAAGTCAACAATATAAAGATAAATGACCCACTAAAAATGGGTAGACAAAGAGAGACTTATGAAAAACACATATAAAGATATTTAACAACATTGGTCATTGCAGAAATGCAAATTAAATTAAAGTCAAAATGAGATACTGTTTCACAACCACTTAGAATGACTAACATTTTAAAAGACTGACAGCATAAGACAAGAATGTGGAGCTCCTGGAACTCTTTTCCATTGTTGGTGGACTATAAAATTCTATAAAAAAAACTTTGAAAAACAGTTTTTCAATTTCTTATAAACTTAAATATATATCTACTCCATGACTTAACAATTTCACTTCTAGGTAAGAAATGACAGCTTATATCCACAAAAAGACTTGTACAAAAATGTTCCTAGTAGTCTTATTCATAATGGGCAAAACCTGGAAACAGCCACATGCCCATCAACAGAAGAACAAATATACTGTTACACCCAAGCATGGGCTTACTACTCAGCAACAGAGAAATGAAACTACTGACACACACACCAATGTGAATCTCAAAAATATGTTGAATGAGAAAAGCCAGACTCCAAAGAATCGTGGTGTTTGATTCCATTCGCATGAAGTCTACAAAGAGAAAAATAAATCTATGGTAATAGAAAACAGAAAATAATCTCCTCTAATTGAGTCAAGAAGCATGGTGAAATTTCAGTTGTGGTTGAAATGTTCTAACATATTTTTACTTGCAGAGTTTTAGAAAGAGCAGAAAAACTGGGTTCTCCAAATAAAAGATATAGCAGGTATTTAAAAAATAATCTCAAGTTTACCAAAGTTACATTTAATCTTTTCAGAGTGAGATAAACAGCAATTTCTTCACACAACTATTGTATCTTCAAGGAATCTAATATCTGACAAATTCAGTATTGCAAAAATCAGGAAAAACTTTTTCCTAAAGAGTGAGCAACTTAATAGAAAGGACTTGAGACTTAATTTATTTTGAAGACTGGTGCTGAACAGTGTTCTCTTATTTTGTCTTGTTTTGATTTATCTCAGGAGGCAAAGTGCTTGTTGTTTTGTTTGTTTTTTCACTCTGGTATATGATGCATCAGTCATTTGGTAACAAGGTAAGGATCACTTTTGTTTTTTCAAAATCAAAGACCCCCCTCTCAAACCTGTAGATTCTCAGGAAGAATATCAAGGTTGTTCTTTCTTTATTATACTACATTGCCTTACCCTTCATAAGTAAAAACCCTCCCCTACAGTTGCTAAGAGATCAAGAAGTATGATGAATCCTATTTTAATTATAGTAGTCTTCTTAATAGCTTCCTTTTGTGGTTTTCTACGAAGAACAGTACAATTCCCTAGTAAGGGGCATTAGAGATGTGTAGAAGCACTGTTTGGTTGTCATAGTGACAGAGTAGCACTACTAGTATTTCATAGCTGGGGACCAGAGATACTAAATATCCTGCAATGTACAGGATAGTCTTGGAGAGTGAAGGATTGTTCCAACCAATGTCAGTAGTGCTCTGTCTTAGTCTGCTGGGGTTGACATAACAATACACCATAAACTGGATGGCTTAAACAACAAGAATTTCTTTCCTCGTAGTTCTGGAAGCTAGAAGTCTGAGATCAGGCTGCCATCATGGTTGGGTTCTGGCAGCCTTCTTCCTGGCTTACAGATGGCCACCTTCTCACAGTGTCTTTATGTGGTGGAGCAAGAGAGGGACAGAGAGAGAGAGAGGGAATAAGCTCTTTGTTGTCTCTTCTTTTAATGACACCAGTGCTATTAGATTGAGATCCTACCCTCAAGACTTCATTCAACTTTAATTACTTCCTTACTTAAATCACTTTGGTGGTTAGGGCTTCAACATATAATTTGGGGGGAGGGAGGCATGTACAATTCAGTCTAAAGCACACCCCTATTGAGGACAGTAAAGGTTAGTCTATTCTAGCTTAAGGTTATATCAAGACATTAAAACTAACATTATTCCTTTAGGTTAAAATGAAAATGATGCCTTCAAGATAAATCTAAACTCCTGATCATGGTAGTCAAGGCTCTTTATATCCTGGCTCCAAATTATTTTTGCAGCCTTTCCCCAAATTACTCACTATTTCCAGAATTCCATTCTCAATTCCGTATCTCTGCCTTTGCCCACATTATTCCCTCAGCCTGGAATGCTCTGCTCTTTTAAGTCTGCCTAGGAGGTGGCTACTCGCCTTTCAAAGGCTTGGCTCACACGATCCCCTCTTTGCAACTTTTCCTCACAGCCATCACTATTGTCAGAATTAATTTCTTCTTTAGGGTGTATTGAAATTACTTCCAGCCTGTCTCTTATGACAGAGTGTGACCTTTATATCTGTAGCATCTAACAGTACAAGGTATATGCTCAACAAATCCTTCTTGAATTCCATTAAAATTGTGATGTAAATTGTGACATCATTTATTTTTATTTACTTCTAACTGTGCCACGTATCTTTTTTTTCCCATGACTTTCTGTTTCAGAAAATTATGATTCAGTACCATACCACCCCTCATGCCTTCACTTCTTGTCTCCCCATTCTCCAGAGACTATGTTACAACTTTTTATAAAGGGAACATTCATTGTTTACTCTATAATAACGATATACGTGCATATAGTAATGAATGAATATATCTCTTTCCTTATTTTTTTTGTATGTATATGTGTGGTTTTTTAATTAATTAATTAAGTTAATTTTGCTCTACCAACTTAGCTAGCTGGGCAATTTCTTTTCTTGCATATATTTGATTACCAAATGAATATATACTACCTGATTCATACTTGGTCCTTTTCTTGGACATGTGCTTCAAAACTCCTCTCCACTAAAATTTCAACAATGCTGGTAAATCTTCTCTGAATACAAATTTTGACTTTCTCAAAATCTAGAGTGATCCTTTTGCTGAAGGATGAAATTCTCCATCACCTATCTGTGAAACAAAGAAGCTAAATGTATTGCTTACTAAGCAATAGAGAGCTGTTCTTATAAGTCTCAGTCTCTCTAGACAAAGCGAGACTTGGTATCATAAAAGGTTTTAGGAATCCACGGAGTTCAGGGATTGGCAGACTTTCTGAAGCAGGAGTGTTTAGAGATTGGCGGACTTTCAGCTGTGGAGTTTAGGGATTAGCTGGCTTTCAGAAACCATTCCTGGAGTGATGCTGTTGCTGATTGGCTGACCTTCAAAAGCACGGGACTATCACTAATTGATTAGTATGGATTTAGTACTTGTTCTGTGGTTACTTGTTTATTATTTTGGACTAGGACCAAAGAAGTCTTTCAGTCCTCATTTCCAAATTAGGAGGCAAGATTTTTCCAGTTAGGGCATGCATCAGGATTGCCTGGAGTGCCTGTTAAAACACAGATTGTTGGGCACCACTCAAGAATTTATTATTCACTCTAAGTTTAGAGTTGTACCCAAGAATGTTCATTTCTAACAAGCTCCCAGGTGATGCTTCTGCTCCTGGGGCAGAGACCACACTTTGAGAACCACTGATTTAGAGAACGGAAATGTTACAAGGGTAAACAGTAACTAGGGTTAGCCAGGTGGAAAGAACTGTTTGATGGTGGTAACCTACAAAATGAACTGGGCTATTCTTGGATAGAAGAATGTTAAGGCAATGGATGGAGGCATGGGCAGTGCAAACACTAACCATGGGAGCTTTCTCAGGGGCTCACAGGTGGCAGGGCTTAAGAACTATTGGTGTGGAATACTGGCAAAAAAGACTATCAAAATGACAGCTTTTGTTCTTCTTCCATGCAGTATACGAATGCTTTTCATTTCTAAATTGTCATTTAGATAAGAGAAGTTATTTATCATATTTTTTTTGCCTTTTCCTAAACATATACTACCTAAATAAAATAGAATTTTAATCTTCCCTTTCCTCTCAACATATGTACATAAATTTTGCCCTTGCTAATTAGCAAATCCATTCAAGGTAGTGGATACTTTATACATCTCAGCAAGCAATTTAGTGCCTTAAGGAAAGGAATATCCCCAGGGGAAAAAATGCGCATCATCAGTTCCTAGCACATGAAAGATGTATGTTGAAAAATCAAGGTCCTTGCTCAAATGTGCAATTTATTTTTGTCTTAAATCCATTTCCAGCATGAGAAATATGGTTCCAACTAGACTGAAGATTTTTCTTCTCTTAAGAAATGTGATAGTTGCCAACTAGTGATGGAGTTTCCAGAATTCTTCTCCCAATACTTAACAGATGAATTTATTGGATAGAAGAGGAAGAGCAAATCTGAGCCTCTTTGGAAGCATGCCCAAACTCAGCAACAGTGATATCAGTAAGTGTCACATGGAGGCATGTACAAAAGACAGGAAAAGAGTGGAGCGAGCACAAAACCACCAAAAAGGCAGCAAAGTAGAGCATCTCTAACCTTGATGGAGTATTGGAGTCAGGCTGAGAGCCTCACCCATTCATCAGCCCTGGTTGGTGGCTCATCAGGGTAATGTAAGGAGTGACAGAGTCCTCACTGAAGTAATGAATGCTCAAGAACATGGCACATTGTCCTCTTTGTCCTCTATAAAATCTAAGACAGTTCTGACCCTCCACAGGTCTCCTCTACCAAGTGTTAAAAACCACCCCTTTCTGAGAGCTCTTACAGCTTCAAGAGAAGTTCCCCAAAATCTGAGATTAGAAATCTCTACATTTTGGATCTTTCTTAATGGTGGGAGAATGAATGCAAGGCATTGGGCACAGACATTCATACTCCTTACTTTTAATTCTAAGCATCCGATCAGTAGTTGATGATTCACCCCAAGTTCTCTGTGCTGCTTTCCGCCTACCTAATAGAGTGCATCATTTACCCAATGTGCACATTTTCAGCCAGAGTGACATCTATTTTAACAATATTTTATTTCCAGTTTTTTCACGGAGAGTAAGCAAGCACTCTGTGAGTAAGATTTTTTTTTTAAGTTTCTCAGATGAGTCTCCTAGACAACATTCACAAAGGCACAGGTTTTCTGTGCACATACAATTTGTATTCTTTCTCTTCACTGAGGAATATGCTAAACTGTTCTGACTTCACTGATTCAACAAACATGTCTGTGCACCTACCTTGCGCCAAACAGAATTCTTGGTGCTGCGTGTCCCAAGTGACTTAAGTCTGTGGTGGCCTCTAAGTCTGGTTTCCTGTTTCCCTAATAGTTTCTTAAACCCAGCACTGCACAATTTGGGTTCTGTTCCTTCTGTTCAAAATACAGTCTTTGTCCCTTGCTAAAAAATGGAAACAGTATCGAAAAAGTAACATGGTCATTTAAACTTTTCTGCCATTTAGCCCTGGCATGTGAATGCTTTCCAAGAAATAGGTCTTGGTTAGAGGAAGATGAACAGTCCACCATCTACAGGGAGGGGAAAAAAGCAGGCAGGTCTGGAAGAATGGGGACACGTAAGCCACATTTCACTTCTTCCCTGCTCCATTTTTTGTACATTTTCCAAATGTCTAGCTTTGCTTCTCAAAGCGTGGTCCTTTAGCAAAGGCTATCAAAATCACATGGGAGCACTGGTTTAGATAAACAGAAAGCCAAGTATAACAGACAATGGAAAATCTACTTGTGGTTAACTGCCAGAATCACCCCCATCAACCTAACACTTGGTAAGTCCCTCCATTTATTCAGCATTTGTGAATGCCTACCATGCCTGCTATGTGCCAGTCACTGGGCAGGTGCTAGAGATACAGCAGAATAAAACACACACATCCTTCTCCCAGAGGTTACATTTTAGTGATGAAAATAGATGTGACAAGCAGTCATTTCACTATTTTGTGATAAGTATTTTTTTAAAAAAATAAGAATATGCCTATAGATTCATTGTTGCAGCACCTAACCTAGTCTAGGGAGGGCTGCGAGGGAAGACAAGTAGGAATTAACCAGGAGGAAGGGTTTGAAGGTCAACAGTGAAAATATCATTTGAGGCAGAGGGAACAACACATGTAAAGGTCTAGAGTGAGAATGGGTGTGAAATAAGAAAAATATATTGGTTTCTTTCCCCGGTTCCTGCTGATGTTTGATCTTTGACCCCGGTTCTTAACACAGAGATCCTAAGGCCTTAGTAATTTCCTGAGTATTGAGGGTGATGGGTGCAACTTACACAGGGCTCCTAAATCCCTTAAAATTTCCTTGATAAAAGGAGCATCTTTCATTCCAATAGAGCAATTCTTAGTAGACTCCCAGATAGCAGCTGGTCAACACAAAGGCCAATCATGACTAGAAGCTTGGAACTTTCAGCCCCACTTCCCATCCTCTGGGTAGGGAAAAGGGGCTAGAGATCAAGTTAATGATGGATCAGACCTACATGGTGAAACCTCCATAAAAATCCCTAAAGTACAGGATGGGCCAGTGCCTCAACTTATTTAGAATATATCTACTGTATGCACAGGGAGATGTATAGAACTTGGTGATCATAATGAACTCACTTTGCAAAAAATCTACTTACTTTATAATTTTGAGGTCTCAAAGAAGAAATTAACATCTATTTACTATATTACAGGGAAGGCTGTTACCTCTTTGTTCTCTAGCCTACACTACTTTCCCATCTCCTTGGACATCTGAAAGGTCTTTAATTTTTTTTTTTTTTAATGGAAGCTAATCTGTATTTCTAGAAAACTGCAATAAAACCCCAGCTGAGTTCTGCCAGCCTGGCCCCAACCATGGACTGCTCTTCTTCCTAAATTTCTTCTTTCTGGCAATATGTATCTTCCCTAAAAATGAAGGTGAACCTTATTAGGTAAAAGTAGAGTCTATAAAAAAGTACCTCCTCATATCAGTCAGGGTCCAGTTAGGAGATGACAATCTCAACAGTTATTTTATTTATTTGGTTTTTTATTGAAGTATAGTTGATTTACAACATTGTGTTGGTTTCTGGTGTACAGCACTAGTGATTCAGCTATACATATATCATTCTTTTTCATTATAGGTTACTACAAGCTATTGAATATAGTTCCCTGTGCTATACAGTAGGACCTTGTTTATCTGTTTTATATACAGTAATTTATAGCTGCTAGTTCCAACTCCTAATTTATCCCTTCTTTCCCTTTCCCCTTTGGTAACCATAAGTTTGTTTTCTATGTCTGTGAATCTGTTTCTGTTTTATAAATAAGTTTGTTTGTGTCATTTTTTTAGATCCACATATGTGATATCATATATTTGTCTTTCTTTGTCTGACTTACTTCACTTAGTATGGTAATCTCTAGGTACATCCATGTTGCTGCAAATGGCAGTATTTCATTCTTTTTTATGGTTGAGTAGTATTCCATTGTGTATATAAATAGCAACTTCTTTATCCAGTCATTTGTCGTTGGACATTTAGGTTGCCTCTGTGTCTTAACTGTTGTAAATAGTGCTGCTATGAATTTTGGTGTGCATTCAACAGTTATTTTAAAATAAGGAATTTAATATTAACAACTGCATATTAGACATAAAGAATTGTTAACTGAAAAAGATCACAAAGGTGAGATATATAGCAACTTCTGGAAGCAGCTATCACTCTTTATTGTTTAAAAGTAAACATAAATGACTATAACTCAATAAAAATGTTTAAAAAATTCTGATTACTTAGGACACTCTTGCTTACAATTGCATAAAATATTTTGGCAATAGGTATAAAAAAATGGTGTGTAGTTCTTGAAAACAAAAGATAAAGTGTAAATGCAATGACAAGCAGCTTTCTGGCTATATTGAAATTTTAAGCAAATAAACTCTTAATGTAACATGTGGCAGGGTCATTAAATCTGCCCTTCCCCCCCAAAATAGCACACTGTTTTATGTACATTTTAATTTTGTTTCGTTCAATACAGTTGTGGAAAGTTTCAAGAAATAAAAATTTGTAATTGAAAAAAGTAAACATAAATAAACATAAATACACACTTATTTTAAAGTAAAAGAGGTTGGAATTATTAAAACTTAGATGCTTGGAGAAGGGGCTCTTCTGGGGTGAGGATGATAGTCAGATAGTGCTATGAGTGTCAGAAACACAACAAACTAGATTCAGCTGCAGATAATGGTATGAACTGTTATTTCTGAGCTGAAAAAAGCTTTGCTGGGTAACTCTCACAGAAGACGGAGCTGAAAGGAAGCCCACAAGCAGCAAACAGGAAAAAGAAAGTCCATACTTCCTGCTCTAGCCTTCCAGTCCACTCTAGCGCCCCCTACAGGCAAAGCCAAGCATGGACTCAGCTGGTAAAGCAAAAACGTGGTCTACAGACTCCCAGCCTCAGCATCAGAAAGAAGCATGTAGAAGAGTGAGTGGAGAGAAACAATAGCTGAGACATCAATTCCTTAAATAAATAAATGAGTAAATAAAAGAAGGTCTTTAGTAAAAATGGACTATAACTCTGAATTTCAAATCAACGTCTCATGTCCAAAGACACAGAAAAAATAAAACATCAACTCTTAAGTGCAGCAGGTTTTATGAGTTAGCTACCACTTGGACAGGTGTAATAAATGATGATACAGCTCGATTTTCTTAGCAATGGTGAATTTTACTTTAAGCCAAATGTGCTAGATTTCATTACTGGTCCCAGTTGTTCTCTCCCCTGTCATAGAATCATAGAGCCACACCCCTGCCTGGCTTTATGGTGGGCAGAATGTCCTCTTCTAGCTCTTCATTTTGTCCCTTGATATGTTACTTGCTTTCATCAGTGAGACATTAGGGAATGTGACCAGGCCAGAAATGAAATCGCACTTTGGTGATCGTCCCTGAGGTTGACACGCCCCCCTGATAGCTGCTGCTCTTTCAGCCTTGGCCCCAGAATAAGATACATGGATTGAAACATATGCTCTGGATAACCAAGGTCCAAGGAAGAGAGGGGTACACAACGGACAAACGTGAACTCAGCCAGAAGCCTAGGGTTCAGGCTAACCCAGCCAGGTAACATTCAACCTACAGACTGTCAATGTAAGAAGGAGATCTGTTCTGTTAAGCCCTTGAGTTTTGGACCTTGTTATACAGCATTGTTGTGGCAATCGCTGACTAAAACATTAGGTTTCCCAGGCTTCCCTGATGTATCAGGAGATCTAATCAGGAAGCAGCAAACACTCGGATTATTTAATAAAGAGAAATTTAATAAATAGAATTGGTCATCCAGTTGATAGAAAAGGCCAAAAAGTCAACCAGAGGACATGGAGCCAAGCTGGAGATTGGTAACAGTAAGAAACAGCTGCCACCCCCAGGCTGGAGGGGAAATGGGGGAAGGTGGGGGTCACTCAGTGGAAACTGAAACCTTGACAGGCTTCCTGGTGGTAACTGGAGCCACAAAAGACACATAGGTACCGCCAGAGATGCCACCTAAGGCATAGAAAAAATAGCAAGAAATAGAAAACATGATCTCATTCAAGTTTGAGATGATAATCATCCCCCTCTCTTCTCTGAGCCCAAAACCAATTTGTCCATACAGGGGCTTAAAAAAACATCTGATTAGTAAAACTCTCTGGAAGAACATAGCTTGGACTTGAGGCCAATATGGGCTTCCTAACAGTCTTCCGTCCCCGACTCACACAGCCAAGACCTCAGACCAGCAGAGCAGACATTCACCACCCCCAGCTGTCTAGAGCATCCTGGCTGCCTCCTCCCTTGGAATGCAGAGGCTCTGTTACCAGAGACGAAGTGATTGAGGCCACAAACACATGCAACATGTTAACGCCACCCAACAGTAGACCAACCCTCACCATCACACGGAACCCTCACCTTATTCTTGTTGGCCAATAAAATAAACATGTTCAGCCTGTCTGAGGTAAGGGAAGAAGGATTTTTTTTTAATCCCTTTTTCTGGCTCCTTCCCACAAAAGGAGGAGTGGTTTATATCTCCTCTGCTGCAAAGTAATGAAACACCAAATGGTTATTCCTTAGAGAGATTGCATGGTGCTAGGATGGCACTTGCAAAAGCTAATGAACTCCGTCCAGAGGAGGAGCCAGCTAACTGCGATGCCCACAGTGAGCATGAGTCACCTCCACCTGAAGAGGCCCCATTATCCCCCCATTCACCTGATCCCAGGATCAGCACAATAACCATGTGCATGGACAGCCATATACAGGCCCGGCAGCTCAACACATAACAGCCCTCAGAGAACTGGCCAACGAGCACGAGACAATTATGAAGGTGCTGAAGAAGTGTCTCCCGAGACGAAGGATCAGTGAGATGCATGTGATTAACTGGTTCCATCAAGACTGTGCGCCCAGGCCTTCCAGTCCAACTTTTTTCTGTCTGGCTAACATTTAAAACTAGAAAAACTATTCCTCCAAGAAAGTCCTCCCGGTGACCCCAGCAACAAGGAGGACCTGACGGCAGGCATACACGGTGCTCCTTTCAGCTGTGCCCTCTGCAGCTGCCCGGACTGGACACCCGAGTGGACGGTGGGGAGGAGGCAATGGAAGTGAGGTTAGGGGCTGCCTGAGCCTAGGCTGACCCACCCAAGGGAAGCTGGGGCTGTAAAATCAAGAGGAAAAAAAAAATCCAGTTGACCAAACAATAGACATCTAGGGACTCTGCTCATTTCCTATATGGTTAACTGGAATTTGGGGTTTGGAAATAAAGTCTCTTTTCCCCCTTTTGATAAATTGGAGGAAGGATCTTCACAATATTCAGAAGGAAGCAGCTGCATATTTTGGCAACCATTTAGAGGAAAAGAGTGAATATGTGAAATATTACTGCAGGAATATGAGGGAGAAATTTGAGTAGACAGCCAAGAAGGAATGAAGGGTAGAGAACAGGAAATTTAGGAAATCTCCATATGATGTGGCTTCTCAAAGATGATGCATTAAACACACACACAAACACACACACACACACACACACACACACACACACACACGCACATGCACACACACATGCAGCAAGGATTGAGGGGTAGAAGCCAAAGTCTTGGAACAGTGAGCACCAAATTGAGGGAAAACTTTCCTGAGAGACACTTAAAAAGTAATCAGAGAAACAAGCTCAAGACCCAGAAAGGGCATTTTGACTGGAGCCTGAGCTGGAAAGCATCACAAGGAGATTCCTCTACTATATCAAACTCCCAATGGACCGAGAAATCTGCTGTGCTAATAGCTCCGAACCAACTGCTTTGCACGAGATCTGGGCTAGTCCAAATGACTTTGTCAAACTTCAATTTCCCACTTGAAACACTGAGCAAAGAATTTCAAGGTGTATATGGCATTAGAGCTATTAAGTTGACTCATTGCAAAGAAGCCAAGTGAGTTTATAGACCCAAGAGTTTTTCTCCTGTGATTCTGAGAAAGGCTGGATGAGCCACTTTGGTAACACACTGTTCCCTCCTTGCTCTTCTCACCTTCAAAGTGTGCTTTGCTTCATCTCATAGCTCATTGCTGGGGAATGCTGTGTCACCACTTCCCTGTTCCTCTCCCTTATCTGGCATATCCACCAATAGATCAGACGTGGCTACAGAGAATTAATTGTTGATATAAATTTAAAAGTTTCTGTGACTTTAAATAACTCTCTGTTCTAGACTTAAGCTGACTGCTTATCACACTTGGATAAAAGGCACGCCATTCTTAGATAATCAAGTGGTATATTTTGCTGAAAGCAACCCCGAAAAGTGTCATTAGAACCTGAAATTAAGATTAAATCGAACCCCAGCTGATAAAAGTGACAATCGTTAAAAGGTATTAACATTGAACTATGACTGAGTAAGGGATCAGTTAATGAAGCCTTAAACATCTGAACTTCTAAATGATAACATCAGGAACAGTTCGCCCTCTGCTAATCAGCCAGGTGGCAGGATGGAAAGGTGGGCTGGCCGAAATATGCTGGACTGTCTTCTAGAAGCAATGGAAAGAAACTACAATTTAATGTGAGTTTTCCAAATGCCATACACTTTGCCAACTGATTTTGTAGACTTTATCTCATTGTGGCAATGGTGTCACTACTTTCATTTGAAAGATGCATAAACTTATAATCAAAGAGTTTATGTCACTCATTCAAGTTCACACAACTATTACATGGCAAATCCAGAATCCATATTCCAAGTTATTTAGCTCTAAATTCACTCCCATTTCATTTTTCAGAAGTTAGTTCTTAAGAGTTGGCCTGATGGATTTTTGTTTTTTCTTCTTTAAGTCACAACTCCTGGTCTCATCTCATTGGACCTTCCAGGGAGAAGTCACCATCCATTGAGAGAAGAGACACCTCTGTGAACCAGGAAGAACTCAGTTAAGTCCAATGGATAACGTGTCCCAGACACAATGATTGGTGCTGGTGATGGGGAGCAGGGAATTAGGAAGAGAAATACAAACATTAGTTTGACATGGCAACAGCCCTTCATAACAATTTTTCTTCCTACAACATCTTTTCTGCACCTCCCTTCCTAGAATTGACTTCTCCCACTGCAGGTCCTCACTGTACCAGGGACATCTTCTACCACAGCACCTATAATGTTTCATTACACTCTGAGCCTACTTAACAAAGGAAAATTCAGCAGTTGATCTTCCTCAAAAGGCTGGAGGAGAGGGAATATGTGCAAACAGAGTTAACATTTTTTTTCTTGTATTAGACTGTCAGCTCCTTCCAGGCAGGAAATGCATCTGTGCTGAGCGTCTAGCACAGGATCTGGAGTATAATCAGGGTTCAGAATGAACCAACATGAATGATTTAAGTTAATTAAGGAAACCAGTCTAGTAGTGGAAAGAAATAAACATCTAAGTAAGAAACAGGACAGATTCAACTAAGGACCAACTCAAGTGATAAGATTTTTCCAAATGGAGGTTTGCAGCTGAAAACAACAACAACAACAACAACAACAACAACAACAACAAACAATGTTAAAACAAACCAAAAAGAGGGGAGGGTATAGCTCAGTGGTAGAGAGCATACTTATCATGCACAAGGTCCTGGGTTCAATCCCCAGTACCTCCGTTAAAATAAATAAATAAATAACCCTAATTACCTCCCCTCACCAAACAAAACAAAACAAAAAAATTAAAACAAATGAACAAAAAAAGTTGAAACATCAAAGAAAAGAATCCATAAAACATGCAGTATAACATTATCTTTTACTTTTTCAGGTTGTCTTCTAAAAGCATCTTGCAGATACCATAATTTATTCTGCCCAATGTTCCACAATCACAAACCACAGGCAAGGGATACAGTGTTCACTGTAACAATGTTTGTATTCTAATCTCTTCCCTTCAGCTCATCTTCTGTTCTCCTGCTTCACATCCTATGACCCTGCATGTGGGAATGCTGCATTAAAAGAATTAAACACCTTGTTTTATTCATAGTAATATTAATGGCCACTATTTATTGAGTACCTACTATGGGTCAGGCACCCAAGAGGTCCCTGACAGATTGCCCTTGTCTAATCTTCACAACAACCCTTTTTTTCTTTCTTTCTTTCTTTTTTTTTTTTTTAATTTGGAAAGACATTAAGTTTCTGTCTTTTGCAGATGGAGATTTCTGAGATCAAGTTAAGTAATTTCTCCTCAGATTTCATGGTAATAGGAGGAAGCATGAAGATGTGAATTTTGATTTTTCTGACTTCAGGGCCAGGACCCTTCAACAGCCACCTAAGCTCAGTGGCCTCAGAATTATTTTTCAGGAAATAACATGTATCAAACACCAACTCAAATTCTTCATTCCCAGAGAATAAAGACCCCTCCTTCTAGCGGGTCCTGCTGCTCTAAGATGTCCTGATGGGGTGAAGCTTCATCTCTGATATGTAATTTCAGCCCAGCCCAGCTGCCTTCAGGAATGACTGACTATTGCCCACAGACCCAGCTTGGAAGACAGGGCTGAAATGAAGTCACGATTTCCTTTTCAGGGTCATATTCTGTGTCAGAGAAAGGGGTCTTTACACATTTTGCACCAACAACATAATAGGCAACACTGAATGCACAGTAATCTCAGGAGGAAGTGTTTTCCCCTCTCACTTTTGCAAATGCTCTACCCAAACGCAGGCATGTAAGTAACCAGAATGACTCGAGTCAAACTCAAAGCCTCCAGGGAGGGAATGCATAAGCACTGTGCAAAGTGGTTTATAAATGTCATGTTATTATTTCTTAAAATGGGCTAGGCAGGTGTTTATCCATGCTTTTTTAGAGACCAGAATGATTTTGTATTCTCGGATCTTTCTCCCGTAGACTGGAAATGGTTACAGGCTGTCTCCAAAGGAGAAAATGAATGCATAAATGCACATGGTGTGTTAGAGCTGGAAGGAGCCTCAGAGTTCAGCTCGCCCAGCCGTCATCGTGCTGAGGCCAGGGGAGCTGGTGACTTGCCTCAGGACACATCCTGGACGCATCAGTAGCTGAGCTCAGCCTGAAACCCAGCTCTGCCTGCTCTCAGTCCAGGATGATTTTTATAATTCCCCGAGGGAAGCAGTGTTAATTCAGGGAAGCAAGAGTCAGGGTGTCATGTAATGACTTCGAATGCTAATACCAAGTCGGTATGCCACAATATTTTTAAAAAGTAAATATAAAAATTTTTGTATAAACAATAGAGATTGACTTTTTTAATTTAAAGATAAAGATAAGACCTAGAGATTATCATACTAAGAGAAGTCAGATAGAGAAAGAAAAATATTGTATGATGTCACCTAGATGTAGAATCTAATATATGACACAAATGAACTTATTTATGAACAGAAACAGACTCACAAGCACAGAAAACAAACATGTTTACCAAAGGGGAAAGGGGATGAGGGAGGGGTAATTTAGGAGTTTGGGATTAGCAGATACAAACTACTATATGTAAAACAGATAAATAACAAGGTCTTACTGTATAGCACAGGGAACTATACTCAATATTCTGTAATTAAACCGTAATGGAAAATAATATGAAAAAGAAGATGTATGTATATGTATGTGTAACTGAATCAATATGCTGTACAGCAGAAGCTAACATAATTTTGTAAATCAACTATACTTCAATTTAAAAAATGTTAAATGAAAATTAAAATATAGATAAGGAAAAAAATGAATGGATGGGGAAAAAACCCAAAACAATCATTTTACCACCAAGGACAGTCACTGACTGAACCTTGCTATCCACGCCTCTGGATATCTCTACGCTTACCTGTGCTTACAAAGTGACGCTTACGCACATGGGAGTACACCATAAACGCTCTTTGATAATCCACTTAGCAGCATATTTCAAACATCTCTCCAAGCGGATGTAGCTTCATTTATGTTATTTTTTATGGCTGGCTAGCGTTCCACGCCATGGCTGTTACGTAGTTTATTAAGCCAGTTCCCTAAGGTGAGACGCCGACAGTTTTTTCACTACTGGACGCAACAAAAACATGATGTGATAACTAAATGGGCTCGGCCCCTTCCAGGGCAGTTTCATAGAGCTGGATCAGTGCAGACAAGTTACTAACCTCTCCAAGCCATTTCCTCAACCAGCAGTCAGGCCTCTCTCACAGGAGTCATGTGGTATCTTAGTGGAGGGGCCGCTTACAAGAAGTGCCCAACACATACTAGTTTCCTTAGTTGTTGTCATTTAGTTGCATGGTATGTTACTATTATTAACAACTCTCCCCCAGAAATCTTTTTAGCTAAATTGTTGCTCACACTCTTAATTATTTCCTGAGAATGAGCCTTAGAAATTGGATGACTAAATCAAAAAATATTAATAGATTTTTCATGTTTATTTCCAGGTTGCCCTCTTGAAAGTCTGGGCCAACTTACTTTTCCATGAAAGAAAAGAAAAAAAAAAGAGTGCTCTTTACCTCACACATTCTCCACAATTGGCATTATAATTCTTTTTTGAATAATCTTTGCCCAAGTGAGTAATTATAAAGATGGATCATTATGGTTTTAATTTTATTTCTTTGTGTGTTGAGGAGTTAAATGGTTTCTCTCTACATTTTGGCCATTTACATCTCTCCTTCTTCCTCTTTTCTCTTCCCTTCTCTCCTTCTTCCTTTTTTAACTTGTCTCTGGCACAGTTGGTCTCTCTGCAATTGGTCATGAAGTTTGTTTAGCTCTTTGGATAAGAAAATAATGTCCACCATGAGGACAGGGATGGGGACCATTTTCCCCCCTGTTATCACTTTGCATGACACCTGGCTGTGAACTGTTCCCAGTGAACATGGATGGAATGGCTGACTGACTGAATGGGTGGGTGGATGATGGGTGGAGGATCATAAGAACTGTTCCCCCAGGTTTGCCAAGCCTTCCGTTCAGTCTATTTAAAGAATGATGCCCAGGCTGGGGCCCCGCCTCTAGTGAAACACTCACTACCGGGAACTCCTTCCCATTCCATCAGGAGCGTTTTCTCATTATAAGGCCACGTGTCTGACTGAGCATGCAGGAGACTCAGATTCACTTTCTCTGAGGAGAGAGCCTGAGTAAGCAGGAAGTATTCATCAAAGAGATGGTACTATCTTTGATTTTCATCAACAAATCTATATTATGAACCTACCAAGTGAAGAAACTAGGGCCTCGGGAGAAACAAATCCATGAGGAGAAGAGAGAGAGGGACAGGATGTGATGCTGTCCCCATCCTCAAGGACAGGAGTCCTTTCAGGTGTTCCAGGAGCCAGGCAGGTTAGTCTTTGTGGTAACCCAGCCACAAAGACTGTGGTAACTAAGGCACCACGACCTTGATCTAAAGAGGGTAGTTGCTCCACAGCTCTAGCTGATGGCTGCCACACCAAGAATGTGGGTGTAGCGTTGCCAGAATCTGAAATGTTATGTGAAATACCCTGATTGAATGTTGGTTTAGTTTTCCAAATATTACATAGGTCCAACAAAAGATGAGATCTGTTGTTAGTTTGCAACCTCTGCCCGGGAAGCTGACAACCCAGAAAATAGAGCAGCTGCGCTGCAAATGAGGGGCTCAGGTGGCAGAGAGAAGGGGATGCTAGGGAGGGGGTGGTGCTTGTCCGGGGAGACAGTTGCAGACGGAGGTAAGGCATGAACCTCATTTTGCAGGGCAACGTTCAGATAGGCTGAAAGGACCATTGAAATGAATCCCTCAATCTTTCAAAAACTATACCCAACAAAGAACTGGTGTGCAGAGCATGGACGGAGAGGTAGGCAGAGCACATTCAGCCAAGTGGACGTATAACCGTTATGAACATAGGAGCTGGCAGATGCAGCAAGACGTTAGAGAGCTACAGCTTGGGGAAGACGGCAAGCCCAGGTCTCCACAGGACAGAGAGTCCTTTCCAACCTCCGCAGCATCACAGATGCAGCTTTTACCCTGCCTCTTTTCCCCCCTGAAAGTTACCCAGGATACCACCACTTTTGGACACCCACAAGCAGGCATGCCACGGCAGCCTCGACCAGCCTCACAAAAATCAGAAGACTTGCAAGGCTGACACTGTAGCATTTATATGGGCAGCCTCCCATTTTCCAAGCTGCTGCCCACCCTCTTTCTCTTTAAACAGCGAACTCATGTGTGATGTTCCATTTTTCCGTTTGAAAGTGCTCCAGCTGAACACTTGCATGGTTACCATGGCAACTATCAGGTAGCTTCGTCTTATGCCCAAAGCTGAGACTGCCAGCAAGAAAGCCAATACAGTAGTATATTGTTTCTTCCTGGACTAATCTTTTAAACTGGAGTGTATAGAGTTCCCATAATATATTCAATCAGGAGCTTGAGTGGTTTATTGAATTTAATGTGCCATGGCTCTCCTTTGACGGAGCAATCCATTCAGTAGCGGGCCTTTATTCTGAATTTTCTCCTTGGCAATGAAAAGTGCAGGGCCTACCAGGGTGCCTGTTTTGTGATTGCTGAGACTTTAAGAAAGAAAATGGATTTGCACAAACGGACTCTGTCTTTTTAATCTCACCCTAGTTGAAGAAGTATTCATCTTATTTCGACTGGACCCAGGTGGGCTATTTGCCAAACATCTGATTTTTAGATACTGTATATATCACCAGGGGAGAGCTAATATATTTCTGTGATTGGTGAACACTATATACTTACATATATATATGGAGGCAAGAATTCAAAGCCAGCTGTTTCGGCCAACCAGTGGCTATCAATTCCAAGTCCTCCAAGATACTGCCTCCACCTATGTCCTAAGAGACTGGCCATCTGCAGTCCCCACCCCCTCACCCCCAGCCTCCTGGGTGAGAGGGAGGGAAGGGAAGGGAAGCAGAGGATGGTGGTACATTAACTATGGAAAGGGGCAACATAGTGAGACATCACGAATGGGAGTGTTCTTTGGAGTCAATAAAATGAGAGGCGTGATTGTTTCAGAAACTTTCAAAGTTGACAAGAGACTAACATAGGGGATTTAATGAGTTGTTGTGTTCTTGTGCTTGGACCTTTAAATGTTTGAGAGAAGTATGGGTAAACATTGGCATCCCTTTGTGGGCTCTGCTTCTTTGAGTGTGAAACCACTCAGGACAGGACTGGACTGCATGGATCCTAGCTTAGTACACATTATAATTTTTAATTGAAAGTTTAAATGTTTCTAATAATTTAATAGTCTTATCAAACTACTGACAATTTGTAAAATCTTTAACATTACGCTTTTCATTCAATGGATGTTAGGTGGACGCCCCCTCTGTTTTGATTATTTAAATCAGACCTGAGGCAGCAGTCTCTCATCATTGGTCCAAGCATGAAACTTTTTGGTAATTTACTTATTTATTTACTTACTAATAACTTATGAACAGCCATGAACTCATCATCCCCTAGTCACAGTTCTCGGGCTTGTGGGAAGCACAGAGATGAAGGAAACAGGTCACTCCTTTCAAGAAGCCTCTAATTTGGTGTGACAGGCTGATAATGGTTCCCAAACACATGTCCAAATCCCACTTCTTGGAACCTGTGAATATCACTTTATTTAGAAAAAGGGTCTTTGCAAATGTGATTAAGGTTAACATTTAGAAATGAGTAGATTACTGAATTCTCTGGATGGACCCTAAATGCTATCACAAGTGTCCTTACAAGAGAAATACAGAGATCTGACTCACCCAGAAACAGAAGATAAGGCAATGTGAAAGCAGAGGCAGAGATTTAAGTGATGTGGCCACAACCATTGAACAACAAGAAATTCCAGCAGACTTAAGACGTTAGAAGAGGCATGGAACAGATTCTCCCATAGACCCTCCAGGGGGAGTACAGCCCTGCTGACACCTTGACTTCAGACTTCTGGTCCCCAGAACTGTGAGAGAATACATTTTTGTTGTTTTAAGCCACCAAGGTTGTGGTCATTTGTTACAGCAGCTGCTAGGAAACTAATACACTCAGTATGACAGTGAGGAGCGCGTATGAGTAGTTACAGTGGCAGCAACTTTAATAACGAGCACTTACTGACCAACTCTATGCTAAGAATTTTATGTGCATTATTTCTTTTAATTCTCCAAACAGTACTATCAAGGAGGTGCTATCATCACCTCCATTTTATATGCAGTAATTGAGTCTCAGTGTATTAGAAATCTTGCCCAAAGTCTTAGTTCTAATTAGTGGCATTCAAGGGATTCAAGCACTAAAATCCTGGGAAGTATACCCTCTAACTCATTCTTTACATAATAAAAACATACACACCTTGAACTCTAAAGTACAGATCATCCATGTGTGCTGAAATTGACAGGTTCTTTCTAGACTTCCTTTTTAAAAAAATTTTTTTTAAGATTTTTTACTTCATTTTAAAATTTTGGGGGGAAGTAATTAGATATTTATTTATTTATTTATTTATTTATTTATTTATACGGAAATACTGGGGATTGAACCCAGAACCTTGTGCATGCTAAGCATGCGCTCTACCACTGAGCTATTTCCTCTCCCTCTCCCTGGATTTTCTAATAGAAGGATTCTGGATAGTTTAACTGAAGCTTCACTTTTCTCTATCCTTTAGGCCTTTATTTTACTGGTATTCTAAGCCATACGTATCATCTGCCTAATAAGAAAATTGCTAAGTCTACCTACACAAAAATGTGTAAAATGCCTTCAAGAAACATGGAGTGGACCAGTTTTGCTGAAGTGAAGCTGTTTACATAGAGAGTCAGGAGAGACGAAAGCAGAACTTCGGTCCAAGTCAGATTGTAGAGAACAAGGGAAATCTGGATCTGGACTTGATCCTGTAATAAGTAGTTGGTGGAGGTAACTAAGAAAGGATAACTAGGCTAGAAACTAGGGGTCATTGGTGACTTTGAACTTACAGTGTTTGGGGTGAGGATAAGGTGGGTTGAGGGATTAAGGAAGAACCAGGCAGTGTGGAAATGGAAGCAGCTGAGATAAGCTTCTCCCTGGAGCTGCCCGGCCGCGGAAGGAAGGAGACAAACAGAATGAAGGTGAGGGGTGCAGGGAGGTGCATAGGCATCCAAAGGTCAAGTCTCTTCCCTGCAGGAGAGAACTGGTGAGAGTGGGGCTGAAGGAGACTGGAAAGGAAGCCAATTATTTCTTTCAGCCCCAGGGTAAAAGCAGAGGCTCTTCCTAGACTCCAGAGCAAATGGATTAAACTCAGTTCAGTAATTCTCAAAGTGTTCCAGAGAGGCGCTGGAAGGTCCTTCGGGGAGTCTAAAGTTACATTTCAGAAACACTAATGCTTTGATAATGTCTTTTCTTTAGATTTTGCATAAGTCAATATCTTCCTTCAAAAAATATTTACTAATATTTAAAGTAGCCAAGAACAGAAATTATGCATTTCCTGCTCACCCTAGCCCAGCACAGAAACTGTGTTTAATAAACATGATCTGAAGGAATGCATGGTGTCCAAGAGCATGACTTTGCCGTGTGAGCTCTATGACCTTGGGCAGGTTACCTAGGTCAGTTCCCTGACCTCTAAAGCACAGATAATAATATCCCAGTCATCAGGTAGTTACGCGCATTAACAGAGATAAACGTAAAGCATAGAGGCCTAGCTCCCGGCACGTAATACATAAAGGTCCTAGCAAGTCATTGAGACGTGTTTTGAGAAGCCGTGCAGCAGGGTGGTCAGGACGGAAACCACCGGTGAGGCAAGCACACCTGACTTCCTCTCCACTTCAGCTGCTCGTTGTCTGCATGACCACGGACAATTCACTTAACGTCCCTAAAGATGGCCTTTCGTTGATAAAATGTGGATAATAATATTTACTTTATTAGGGGTGTTATGAGGAGTGAATGAGATATTCAAAGCAGAACCAGCCTCTCTCTCCTTTTACATTAATGGGCAAATTTTCAAATAACGTTTCATTTTTAAATGGGAAAAGAAAAGTGAAATCTCCAGGAAAAGCTGTTTGGGTGTGTTCTCTTATTTTCTAAATAAACAGTACTCTGATTTTTTCCATAGTTTAAAAGAGAAATAGTTATGCACGGATCAGTTTAATATCACCCCTTCTCTAGATTAAAAAGCAGTCCCAACCTCTCTCTTCTGAATGGGGTAGAACTTGACAAAGTGACATGTATCCATGACAACCTAAAACTCCATAATATTCTTTATTACAGTCTTTCTCTGGTTGGTTTCAGTACCTAAAGGTATGTAAAACTAAAAAGGTTCACACTTTCTATACCCCAGATGATGTGAGACGAACGGGAAGGATGGCAAGTAAGATTTGAGAAGATTTGAGAACACAGATTCTCACAGTTCACACCGCCCCTGAGTGCCAGTCCATAATATCACTTCCAGATGATTATTGAAGACATGAAAATGAAAATATAACAATTATATCTGACACTTCAGGTTCTAAAATCCCATGAGATTCTGCTTGATTAAAAATGGTCCATGTGGAAACTTTCAAAACCTGAAATTACTTTGAATATATTAGAAACTCTTCTCACACATACTAATAACAGACAGATGAACTTGAGACCAGACCTTGGAGATAGTCAAAGGAAGCACGTTGGTTCAATTCTCTAAGTAATAAATTGGAAACAGCCATGTGTCCTAACCTCCACCCCACTGCACACAGAAAGTGCATAGTGATTGAGTGTTCATGAGACTCCGAGATGATTAAAACAAGGTCCCTGACATACAGAGGCTCAAAGTCCAATGGGGGAGACACATAGGTAAGCATGCAATCTAAGTGCCGTAACAGAGAGATGGATGATGGGTTATGGGAATATACACTTTATGGAGAATGAGGATCTTGAGCTGAATCGACAGATTTAGCAAAACATTTAATTATGTGGCTCTTAATTCACTAGCTACAGATTGAAAAATACAGTTGATGGAGCTCAATTCTTAGCTAAATATTAAGCTCTAATTCTACATTCTTCTTTTTTAAGCTATCCATCTCTTCTGCCTCTGGTAAGAAATTGAGATCTTGAAGCTACAATGTATTGAAAAATCTATTGATAAATAGATTGGAAAAATAAATCTGTTGAAAAATAAGAAACTTGGACAACCTATTGTTTATTTGAGCTACACTGTACCAAAATATTAATTTGGGTGGTGAATTGTTGCTATGTTCGTTTCTCATTAACTTGGTAGGTAGGTATACTAGTTACAAAATAAGTGAATTCAGAGACAGCAAAATGCTGCAAGAAAATAAATCTCTCAAGAATTACAAGAGTGATGTTATTGGAACAGAGGGAAGACTCAGCTAAATGGAAATTTCAAAGATGTCAGTATCTTTTTTTTTTTTTAATTCAAGGTTTAGATGTATTTTGAAAGTGTTTGAACTGGGAAGCTCAGAAACTGATTCTAGTCCTGCTTTTGGCTTTATGTAGGTCTGGACAAGTCACCACCCTTGGTCTCAGTTTCCAAAGCCTATAAAATGAAGGATTGGTATTAATCAGAACTCTTTTGGATGAAAGTAAAAGAAATTCAATTCAAACTGGCTCAATTTGCAAGGTGGAGGCTTTATTTAGATAACTGAGCAAGGTATACCACCTTCAGGCATAGCTGGATCTAGGAGCTTTAATTTATATCACCAGGACACTGTAGCTCTCCATCTACTAGCTCTGATTTTTATTGTGTGGGCTTCATCCTCAGGCATGTTCTCCCTCTGTGATAACAAGATTTCTCCTCGCCCCTCCAGTTTTTACTTCCTAAAACTTAAAGCCCAGCAGAAAAAAAACTTTGTCCTTTGCCATAATTCCAGAAACAGTCCTAGAATTGACTTTCACTAAATTTGATTGACTTGAGTTGCATACCTAAACTGCTCACTATGTGAATAGGAAATGCAATGTTTCAACTGGCCAGACCTGTAATATGCCCTCCTCTGGAGTCAGAGGTGGAGTTAATACACAGCCTGAGAGTGAGGGAGGATTAATTTCGAAAGGAAAGCAAAGAGTCGGCTACAGAATAATGGGGAAAAGCAGTTTGGAAGTCCAAAACAATAGGTGTCCACTGTAGGAGGAAACACATTGCTTCTAAGGCCCCTTCTATCCCCTAAAATTGCCTCTTGAAACCTTTTCTTTGTTAGATAAGGAAATTGTTACCAAGAAAGGTTCAGTGATTTGCCCAAGTCTCACAGCTGCTTACTGACAGAAACTGAATCCTAATCCCCTCTCTCACTATAGTGTGTTCCACATCTTTCCAAGGGTTCTAACTTCAGGGATCACAATGGACTCAACAGAAAATGGTTCACAAAGTGTGAACCCTACCACTCCAGGCGAGTATCATAAGGAAGACCATTTCCTATGTTTCTTTTGAAGATGCTATTAGGAACCGCTGATGACTTATTGCAGGTGTAGCAGAAAGCCTCAGCATTGTCTAATTCTGTTGGCTGATCCTACTTTGAACACGCTACACGTGGCACCTTCTAGTCTAGCTGAAGATGCTTTGAGTTCCCATTTAGAATGTCTAAGAACACGCTTGCAGTTACCATAGCAACTGTCTAGAGGCGACTCCTTCTGTGTGGAGATGAGAGTGCCAATAACAGCACTGTTTCTTTTTCTTGAGCTAGACTAGCCCTGTGATGGACCTAGGCACTTCTTTGTTAAGCTTTTTAGAGGATAATGTACGGCAGTGTTAGGAGCCCTGACGCCACCCTTTAAATCCTTATTAAGGCAGGTTTGGCTGAAAGTTCAAATAGTTCCTTCAATCCCATACCTCATGTGTCACTTCAGAACTTCCCATAGTGCATATCTGGTGACTTATTTAAAATTGCACTTTTTTTCCTCTCTTCTCGAAGGTAAAGAATATTGTCCACTCTGAAACATCATGTGATTTCTGGCTTTCCAAGGTGCAAACTCATGAATATTCTTAATTAGAACTGTGATTTCTCAATCTCTTTCAAATTGGGCTATGTTGGAA
This sequence comes from Camelus ferus, assembly GCF_009834535.1. Classification (NCBI taxonomy): domain Eukaryota; kingdom Metazoa; phylum Chordata; class Mammalia; order Artiodactyla; family Camelidae; genus Camelus; species Camelus ferus. The sequence goes on from NC_045700.1 coordinate 66,266,394, forward strand.
CTTAATTGCAGCAAGGGACTAGGAACATCTGGCAGGTCTAAAACAGCCATGATCTGTGGTTCTGAATATACCATATGAATTACCCGCAGAGCAATGCGTCACTATGATTGCTGATATGCCGTGGAGATCGGAGGAAGAAGGAAGCAAAGCAAATAATGACCTCTCAATTAAGTTTTCCAAAAGACTCAGATGATGAACTGACTACAGGCAAAATTTATTCTTCAATTGAAAACAAGCAACAACGTACCACAGGCACGCCTGCCATCCCAATAATTTAGGGATGGTGGAAAGAAATAACTCATTTTTTTTTTTACATTAGCAGGCTGTCCAATGTTTGGCAGCTCTTTCCCGAATGATTTTTGTTTTCCTCCCTTCATTAGTGTGAAGCTTGAAATAAGTTCTATTCGATTTCATATTACTGACTTGATTTTTGTCAAAACATTGTAGTGGTGATGACCTAGGCAGTGATAGACATCTTCAAGGGAATGTGCCTTGCTGTTTCAAATCCTTGGAAGCTGAGTGAGAAATATTTAGCAGAGATTCCACCTTATTTTTGTGACTTTAATGGAATAAATTTAAATTTAAATGTTTATGATTGAAACTCATTAGAGAGTTCTGGTAAATAATAATGCAGAATTTATTCAATAAATATTTATGGAGTGTACACAATTTGCAAACTTTTTAGATGCTACAAAGGGTCTAAAGATGCATGTTCTTGGGATGTCTACAATTTGCAAGAGGAGATGAGAGAGACGTTAATAACCATAACGCTAGATCTATGATAAAATATGGTAGCAATTCAAAGTAAGTAGACCTTGAACTTGGCTGGGGAGAGCAAGTCAGGTAAAAGGACCAGTAGAAGCAAAAATTCATAAGAGACAAAGTGAATAAAAGGGGTGGGAGATGAGACTCATTGAGTGTCTACAGCGTGAGAAGCAGGTTACAGATTTTTTTAACACGTTCCCACGTGTAATTCTTGAAATAGCCCTATGAGATTATTCCCAGATAATTTCCAGATAAATGGACTGAAATTCTGAAATGATAAACAATTTCCCCGCCATCACTCAGGCAGTAACTTGGTGGTTCTACTGGAATTTAATATTCTCGTTCATGGAAACATAACCAGCACAGTTTGGCTACACTGAAAGTAGGTCTGGGAAAGGAGGCTGGAATGTAGTCAATCAAGGCAAGATCACCGGGGGCTGGCACGTCAGGCTGACAAGTGCAACATCAACTCCACAGGTAATGTGAACGGTTCATAGTCTAACCTAAGACTCAGCCAGCTTACCCAAGCCCTGAGAGCTTTGACTGGAGCCTAGTGCCACAGCCTGTGACTGTGAAAATCCCTCCCCATATTTGCCGTACTTTCTTCTGCTTATTTCGTCTCATTCCCCAACATCTCCATGCCCCCATCCTGTGCTCATCTATGTAGATGGAATACACAGCTCCACCTAGATTTCCACAAAAATCTACCACCTCCAAATATTTTATGAGCTTGGTAACTTCTTTCTAAAGATGATTGGGGGTCAAGGGGAAAGATTATGTCAAGGAGAGAGGTATCTTCCTTCTGCCATCCCTGGGCCCATTCCTTCCATTTCCCACTCCCTGCTCATTGCTTTCCCACCCCCTTTCCTTCCGACACAGGCAAGAAGCTGCTCTTATTCATCTTTCTCCTAAAAGTTGCAACCATGCCCTTAGGTGGATCCTTGGTGCTTTGTCTGCATCCCCAGTACCTTGCGAGGTATTTCCTCTAAACAAACACAGAGTTCTCTTTGGAAGGAGTTCTAGCAGGATCAATGGATGGGGTCTAAAGGAGCCCGGAAACAGGGGGATATGTGCTGGAGGCCATGGCCCAAGCGCAGCGTGAGCTGACAATGACTTCACCCAGAGGCTGGCATTGAGGGTGGAAAAACGAAGGGTGGACATGAGACCCTAGGAAGGAGAAACTATTTTTCAAATGACAGGAAAGAGAGCTTTTCTGTTTTGTCGATTTTTTTGTACCATGAAAACTACCTACTTCCTTAATGAGGTTTCACGTATTTTTTTTTCCTTCCTCTTCAAAAAGCTTTAGCTCTATGTCAGTTTTGGCCATAAGGCAAAACTTAGGAAACAGACTATCAGCAGGTGGTCTCAGAAGAGAATTTTCCTAACCTGCTGTACACTTTGTCAGGAAAATGTTTTCATGCCCTTAGATTTATTTTTTCTTAAATCACGATTTCGTTTCCAGGTATTTAAACCTTTATTTCCATTTAGTTTGCTTTGAAAAGCAGCCAATTAGCTGAAGCCCAAGATTGTCTATGATCGGCTGAGCGGCAGAGGACACGGCCGGCCACAGGAGAGAGGCCGGAACGCGAGTCATTTGTCTTTTCAGCGGGCACACACAAACGCTCCTTTTCCCGCCATGTGTTCCAGAGAATTCTTTTATTTCCCTTCAGGTATTTGACCTCCTACTGAATAGAGGCATTGATCAAAGTTGAAGCTGTAGAGCGACTGATAGAACAGTTTTCAGTGAATCAAAGGTTAAAAAAGAATCAAAAGTAAAATTCTTGATGATCCATTCCTATTCTTGAGTCCCTGGCTTATGTGAACATGAGGGAATTGCTTAACAATCTTGTACTTCTGGTTTCTTTTCTTTCTTTTCTTATCCTTTTTTTTTTCTTTTTAAAAAATATACACAGCCAAGAAATTCTACAATGAGAAAGAATTCTTTTTTTCACTTCTACTGACCTGAGAGATGAAACTCCTTAAGTAAAAGATGGTAATTGGAAATAAAGCTCCATGTGTCTGTTTCTAAAGAATTATGACTTGGATGGTTCATGTGAGGTGAAGGAGAACAGGAAGAAATAGACATCAAGTTGAGATGCTGTGCCAAACATCTGGAGGAGAGGATGAGAGCATTGTGGGAAAACAGATGGAGGAAAGCTTGGCCAGATAAAATTAAAGGCAACACCGCTCAGCATCTGATTAGCTAAGAGAATTCTATTTAGAAGGAAAATATCTATAAAGCCTGCACTTTGAATAGTCTCTTGACATGAAAACACTTAAAAAAAAATTAGAGCTCTTATTAGGCCTTGAGGTTTACTTTGAAGGTTTTAATTTACTAATTACTGTGTGTATTGTTTTGTTTTGTTTTTTAATTAGAAACAAGACCCTAATTGATAACCAAAAGGCTTATAGATAAAGACCTACACTGAAAATTATTTCTATGCTATTTTAATTAACTTACTGAAATCCAACTTGAAAAATCAGGGTCTAAGTCATCTGTGGGTGTGAGTTAAACATCTGTGTTTGTCGGGAGCTGATAATGCTTCTTTGGGAATTGGCTTTACCTCCACAAGAAAGAGCTTATGTTCATGTACGAACATTTTACCCATTAGCTGTATTAAACCCAGGACTGAAGGCTCACAAGCCTTACAAATGTGCATGAAAATGTTTACGATCTGATTCTTAAAAAATGTGTTGGGTCCAAAATTAAACTCTAAGCTGGAAGCTAATAATTATATCAAGAATACATAATAATATCAAAAGCAAGATTACAAAGATGGCTTTAGATTTACAAAACAAAATATTGTGTTGTGTTTAATGTGACAAATGTGACATGAGCCCTCTAAAATCAAGATGCCCAGGTCTGGCAGAGGTCTTAAAATAGCTCTGCTCATAGGGAGAAGCATCTCTGGCTGGGAAGAAAATGCACACATTCTTCTGCTATAGATTCCTCTTGCAGTCCTTTTGTTTAATATCCAAATAAAATGGTCGGAGTCTCCAATCCAACAACAGGGAGATGTTCAGCACACTCTGTAAGATTCTGTGATATCCCCCAGAGGGCTACTGACAGCCTAGTTACCCCTTGCCCAGACTTCCTGCTTCTGAAGTCTTGATCCCAGCTTACTTGCCTTCTCCTGTGATTACTCTCCTCTTCCTGTGCTATGTGCAGTCTCCTTGTCTTCATTTCTTCCAAAATATACCCCCAACAAAAAAGCCATTGTGCATGACAGACTTTCCTGAACGTTTGAGAGGAATGAAGAGGGACTAGCATCTCCTGAAATAATAAACAACCGAATATTGAATGCAAGAGAGTACTGTAGTTGTAGTTCCTCAGCCATCCCCCCCAGGGGAGTTTTTTAACAGTACTTTCTTGTCTTGGGCCCTCGCCTGCCACCACATTGCTAGAGCACACTGACCCCATCACCCCGTCCCTATCACACCATCCTTATCGAGATTCCCATTTTCCAGCCATCCTTCCCCTCCAGCTCCCAGAAGGCTGCCTACCAGCGAAACAGTGAGCATTGCTGCTCCAGACCGCCTGGCTTGCCCCACCCACTGATTTCTTCTGCACACCTAAGAATGCCCATTATTGGACTCTCCTCGCAAAGACATCTTTTGCCCTTCGTTAAATTCTGCTACATCCTTGAAATGCGGGAGATGCTAAGTGATTTTCCCTTTTTTGGATAATAATCTTTACTTTCTCTAAGACTTCTAAAGAAGACCCACGTGCTCAAAATAACAAATGGCATATGTTTCAGCAAGACTTCTTTCCCTAGAATTTTTTTTTTTTTTTTTTTTGTGGCTAAGGCTGGAAGAAAAAAAAAGAGCCCTTGGAGATTCTAGTCCTTTGCTGCTTAACACAGAGAGAAGCACCACAAGATCCAGCTTTTGCTTCCACGGATCAACATATTTCAACTCAAAATACTGATTGAGTCCAGCGTAGGGAATTAACAAATGGATTCTGCAGTAGAGACCGTCATCATTAGGAGACTTACATAAAAAGAGACAAACATGGGGATGAGAAGCCAACGAAGGCCACAGGGAGAAGTGAATGTGTGAGTTAGGCCTTGAAAGAGACGTAGGATCATTTCCCAGAAATGCTTGGGAGCCATTTTCTTCTGTTTCATTGGACTCTGGACATCTTGACTGCAAATGTAGCCTAAAAAGTCCATTCTGTCCTGATGTAGTTTAAAGGACAAACCACAATGTTAGTTTCCTCCATAAAGGATGAAGAAGATGTTCACTTAGTTTCACCAAATTTGCTCAGCTACTGATGATGTAAGATACTCCTTGATTCTGACTTGGGCTCAGGACACTGTTTTCCCATATCTAACCAATGATGGTCATTTACAGCCTGCTGTGCACACACTGGGCTGGGAGAGAGGAACAGACATGAGGGAACACACACAAGAAGACATGGCCTCTCTGATAGCCAGGTGATGGATGACACAGATGAAAATTCAAATTTGTGAAACAGTGTAGGGAATGGTAAATGAGAGATGGGCAGGGAGAGCCAGGGCATGGAGGGTGACCTCCTCTCTCCAGGTTTGTTGCAGGTGGTTCTATGAGGAGGTGACATCTGAGATCCTTCTTAAAGGATCGGAGGTGGTCACTGGGTAGCGAGAGGGGAAGAGTGTTCCAGAGAGAAGAGGCAGCCTGGGCAGATGTGGAGAGCGCAGCGTGCTCTGGAGCAGAAGTTCTGGAAGGCAGGAGAAGCCGGCCCTGCGCTTTAGCATGCTCATGCTCCAGACAGGTTCCGAAGGGTCCTGTGCATGCTGCTGAGAGGACTGGGACTGGTCAAAGTCAAGGGGGCAGAGGGTGTGGTGAGATGCTGAGTGCCAGGGACTCTGCCCGCACCCAAGCCCACTTCCCCGGAGCAGGGCTGCTTCAGTGTTGAAAGCTGTATTCCATATTCCATTTCATTTGGGGAAAAAAAAGAGATCAAAGCATACCCCCCAAAAAAGCAGGGGACAATGAAAAGCAAGAAAATGACAATTGTAGAGTGACTGAGAAGACAATTCTGGCATCAGTTACAAAGCAGAGTGGGAGACATGGAGCATGTAAGGTGTTTATTGCAGTGGTTCAGGCAGAGAGGATGAAACTGAACAAAGTCATGATGAAGTTTAGGAGCAAAATGTAACCACTACAAGATTTTCAAATGTACTTCAGGACTGTTTTGTAAGGTAGGAAAATGCTCCAGAGGTCTAAGATTGTGCTGAATGAATTAACTAGTGAATAAAATGATGTATTCATTTTACTTAGACCTGTGCCCCTTACCACAGCAGGAGGGCCTAAATGGCCTTACTGTCAACTAGTTAAATGGGTCCGTTTAGGACTGTCTTCATGACCCAGTCGTTCTTATTGGGGGAATCCAGCGGATGGCTAGTAACCGGGGGATGGAACGGCCAAAATGTGTGGAACCCGGACTGGGAATCCCAAAAAGGTTAGTCAGGTCTCTGCTTCAGATGCAAATAAGGTTCTCCATGCAGAACCAGGGATAACGTGCTTTGGTGAGTGGTCCCCTAGTCTATTTAAGATGTCCCTGAATTCACAAGAGTAGTCCTTTCCTGCCCTGCTCCAGATGCACCAAGTGCCCACCCACAGCCTCTCCCACACAGGCGCTGCCTCTCCCTGAGCCCCTCGGCCTTCCTCGTGCCTGCTCCCTTGCCTCCCCTTCCCCAGGTCCCTCGTCCCCGGTGTCCTTCCAGTCGCCCTCTCTCCAAACAGTCTGTTAAAGACTCCAGAATCGAGGATGCAGAAGGAAAAGGAGGGGGAAACCATTATTGTGGCTGAACCTGAGGTTAGAAATGTGAAATATAATTAGACACTCAGTGAACTACAAAGACTAAACTCCTGCTCGCCGGTCTCCTGTAGCTCAGAGTGCTAAAGATTGCTTCTCCACCTTCCGGTACATTTCAATATAGATATAGAAATTGATGTACATATAGTCACTTTATTTCTTTACCTTTGAAAGAATCCCAGTTCTCCCAGTGAGAGCAAAGGTGATACACCCTTCATTCCACATTTATAAATAGTGTTTCTAACTTAGATACAATGTTTACATAATTAAGTCCTAAAATGTTCAGTTTTCTTTCTTAAAGTCACATGCATGTTAGTGAGTCAAATCTAAAGTAGAGCAAAAGAAATGTACAAAAAAAAACCCTGCAAATGAATCACTATGCTGTATGCCTGAAACAAACACAATCTTATAAATCAGCTATATTTCAATAAAATATATGTGTGTGTATATATGTATATATAAAATCACAAAAAAAATTTTTAATAAAATAGAGCAGAAGGAATCAAGACCCAGGGTGCTATAGAAGATTCGTGGAGGGGCAGGGAATGTTTTTGACCTTCAGAGCATCCTGAGTGGCGAGTGTTTCAGCTGCTATGTCTTCTTCACTGGAGGGAGAATAAGTCTGGCTGGCAGGAAAGAAGGTAAACCCAGAGGTGGTATTTGGTAAAGAGAGACATTTTGTTAACTTAAGAGATCTTCCTCCATCAAAGCCTAGAGTCTCCATTTCTTTTTCAATAATTTCTACTCCATCCTTCAAAAGCTCTCACATTCTCTGCAAATCTTCCCTCTTTTCACACTAATCCATAATGATTCACTGCTCTCTGAACTCCTATTACAGTGAAGTGGTTAAAATCCGAGGGTCTTGGGATCAGTCAGGTTTGAGTTTGAATTCTCGTTCAGATATAAATTTATTGAGTGAATGCTGGCAAGTTACTTAACCTCTCCGAGGTTATAAAACCTCGGGGTCATAAAACCTAATATTCGTGGACCATTGACTCCTCATCAGGCACGGTTTCAAGCATGATACTTACATTTTTCTCATTTAATATCAACTCTGTAAAGTAAGTTTCATGATTATTCTTATTTCAGAGATGAGAAAATGGAGGCAAGAGAGAAACTTCAATGTTCAAAAGGTCCCACGGCCAGTAGCGGAGGCTGGATACAACTGAATATCTGAGAAAGAGTGTTCTCTCTCTGCAGCGGGGAGAGGTCAGGGCACAGCTGGAACCAGGACCCCGTGATGTGATTCCCGAGCCTGGCACCATCCACTGCGCCCTGCGGCCTCCGCACACCTTCTCCCCACACCCGTGCTCTTGTGGGCTGTAGTCGGAATTCAAGAGACGCGTATGAGAAGTCCTTTGCATTGTCCCTGGCACATAGAAAACACTTCACAAATGGAAACTACAACTGTTAAGAGTGTCTATTTAGATGTTTATTATTAACCACTTAGCATTTCTGTGTTTCCTTAGCTCTGTATCAGCTTCGTCTTCTTACTGTCTTATCGTGTCCCTGAAGAAGGGGCCAGGTCTTCTAATTCCCCACAGTGTGCTGCTGGGAACGTACGTGTCAGTGTGCCCGGATTAGAGATCATTCTAGATCGAGGCAGTGTCTGCTGCTGTGGCTCACCCCAGCCTGATCCAAAGGAATCAGCGTTGTGGCAGAGTACGTGTTTATACACATTCCTGTCTCGTGTCTTCAGAATATGCGCTGGCTTGAAAACACCAATGAGTCACTGACCCTGCCATAAACCAGAAAGGGAAAGAAGCAGAGAGAGAAAGATAGAGAACAAGAAAGGAGGCAGGAGTGGAGGGAGGGAGGAAGGGAGGTGAAGACAAAGAGAGAAAATCTGTCTCCTTTTAGAGCACCTTTAAGCATCGTTAAGACATACTGTGACATTCCTCTATTTGATGACATTTCCTGTATTTGTCTCAAACCTCACCTTCCAAGGGTGATTGCAGTTTGTATTAAGCATCAAGTAGGGAACACTTTTGTCTCATTTAAACATCAGACTGTGGCAAAAAAAATTAAGACTGTGGCAGTCATGAAACTCCCATTCTGCTCTGAGTCAGTATCGCCACCTTAGGAATCAGGGACGGAAGTCCTCTGCAAAGTTGTCAAGGAGGTTCTATTTTTGGCCCCCAGTCTGTTTCCGCAGTGATTAGAAAAAGCGGGCCAGAAGACAAAAAAAAAAAAAAAAAAAAAAAAAGTTGAGGGCATCTGAAATATCCCTGAAAGGGACATGGAAGGCACTTACATGTGTCAGATGGAGGAGACCATTTGAAACAAAAGGAAAATCTGGAGGCAGATTACCGAACATTTATTTCTGCATTCATTCAACAAATATTTGCTGAACGCCTCCTTGGTGCAAAGCACAGCACAGGGTGCTCTGTGGAGGATATAAATATTAAAAAGGCTCAACTCCTGCCCTTATCTTACAGTCAAGTGGGGGAGATAAGACATGCACATATTTATTATTTAGTGGTGGCGTGTAAACGTCTGAGGTGGAAATCTGTGGGCTAAAAGGCTATATTAGTCATTCCACCGAGAGCGAGGCCACAAATCAGCCTGGCCCACAGCACCATCAGCCAGCACATGGTGTCAGCTTCTGGCCTTTCCATAAACCACCAGCACCCAGGTCCTGTGCCGCAGACCCAGACTCTCAGGAGATGCAGTTACTCAAGTCCTGTCTCCTTCAGAGGTGGCCACGGCTGCATGAATTACACCGAAAATCCTGTATTCAGTGGCAGAGGATTGCAACACTTTAAAATGAGCAGATGCAGGATGTCAGGGAGGCGGTGTCCCAAGGGGGTTTAGCACAGAGGGTTTGGAGGCACAGTGCTGGGTCTGCTTCTCAGTCCTGCCTGTTGGTTCCTTGACAATGAACCTCTCTAAACCTCTGTTTCTTCCTCTGTAAAATGTCAGTAGAGAAAATTTTCTGATATAACGTGCTCTGAAATTGAGCACTCAAAATCAGACATGGGTATTAAATAGAGAGCTCAAAACACAGGCGTTAAAGGTGACATGGTCATTTTGGGTTCAGAGTTCTGTACAATTGTACTAAGTTCTAGTCCTGCAGCTTAGTCTCGATTTTTCCTTTGGTGTTGTGTGATCCCAGACTGGCCATTTCATTGTTCCCTGACTCATTTTTTATTGTTGTGGTAAAATATAATAACATAAAATTTACCATTTAACTATGTTTAAGTGCACAGTTCAGTGGCATTAAGTACACTCACAGTGTTATGCAACCATCACCACCATCCATCTCCAGGACATTTTTATCTCCCCAAACTGAAACTCCATTCCAATTAAACATTAACTTCTCATTCCCCTCTCTTCCCAGCCCCTGGCAACCACCATTCTACTTTCTGTCTCTATGAAAGTGACTATTCTATGTACCACGTAAAAGTGGAAGCATCCAGTATCAGTCATTTTGTGTCTGGCTTATTTCACTTAGTATAATGTCTTCAAGGTTCATCCATGTTGTAGCATGTATCATAATTTTCATCCTTTTTTAAGACTGAATAATATTCCCTTGCATGTGTATATCACATTTTGTTTGTCCATTCTTTCACTGGTGGACATTTGGGTTATTTCCACCTTTTGGCTATTGTGAATAATGCTGCTGTGAACATAAGTGTATCAATATCTGTTCAACGTTTTTTCATTTTTAATAACAATTTCTTAAAAATATTAATGCAGTATTTTAAAAATATCTTATCCCTTGGAATGACAATATATGGATTGATAAGATAGTTTCTATTTACACTATTCTGTGTTCATGGTGGGAGTATCAGAGAAGTTATTTTATTTTGGTCATATGGAGCGTTTTTCAGTACATCTCTATATAATAGTAACACAAACACCCTTATAACCAGCATAAATTTTGCCAATAGAGATTGGCTATATTTTAAAGTAAGTTACTAAATGCAAAAAAAAAAAAAAAAGGAACATATACTACTGTTGAACTTCAAAAACTATTACACTTTCCCTATAAGTAAATAAAGCATATAGATGTATGTATATGCATGATTGGGACATTGTGCTGCACACCAGAAACTGACACATTGTAATTGACTGTAGTTCAATGGAAAAAATAATAATAAAGCATATAGAAGGAGGAATTGGCTAACAATGGCCCATGGGCCAAAATTCAGCCCACTGCCTGGTTTTTTTTATGGCCTGCAAACTAAGAATGGGTTTCATAATTTTTTAATGGTTGGAAAAAAACATAATAAAGCTAACACTTCATGACATGAAAATTATACAAAATTCAAAATTCAGTGTCCACAAATAAAGTTTTATTGGGACACAGCCACACTCACTCGTTCATATATTGTCAATGGCTGTTTTGAGCTCCTGTGGCTGAGTTACGCTGTTGTGATAGAGACCACATAGCCCTCCGGCTCCTAAATGTTTATGATCTAGCCCTTCACAGAAAAAAATATTGCCAATTGCTGGTATCAATCATTGATCTAATCTCACTTCCTCATTTATAGTTGAGAAAACCAAGACCATGTCAGACCAGAGATGGTGAAGTGCAGAGTCACTAAAAGGAATCCAGCTGTCCCAGCTGCCCACTCTGGGTTCCTAAACCACATCCTGGTGTGCCCTGGGTTACAACATAGTGGCTTACCTATGGTTGCCAGCTGTATGTCATGAACTAAAACCGTCGTTGCTTCACATTAATAATGCAAGAAAATCTGTCTCTGTTCTTAATTTCCTCTGTTGAATGCTAGGCAAAAAGAGAGGTATGCTTAGTTGTTAACTGCTTTGTGAGGGTCGCATAAGTTTGTATCTTTATATGTGGACCTTTGTCTTTAATTTCTTAAGCGCTATTTCATATGGTAAAACACTTCCCAATTGCTTTCAGGATAAACTCTAAATGACTGAATATGTTATGAAGCTCTTGACCTGGCTTCAACTTACCTCCCCAGTCTCATTTCCCTATCCTTGCCCTCCTCCCTTCTCTGTTTGTCCTCCAAGCTCACAGGAATTCTGCAAACTCTCGGTACCCACTACAGGTGCATCTTACCTCTGAGTCTTTGTTCATGCTGTCACTTTACCAGGGGAGCATTAATCTCCTCATCCATCCAGCAAGGTCCTCTTCTCCCTTCAAGATCCACCCAAATGCCCCTCCCTTTGAGCAGTCTCCCCAGTTCCTACCATAGGCAGAAGTAATAACTCTTTCTTTCACTGTGGACTGTGGTCAAAATCATTTGAGGAGTGTTATATTAAAACATCTGAATTTATTATGAGAATGGACAAGAAGTTTTTTCTATAGATGAGCAGACAATATGACATCAAAAGGGAAGGTCCATAGACATTTCCCAAGCTTTTAATTCACAAAGATATGAATCAATGCCATTTGTTTATCACAATTCACAGAAGCTTGTACTGTCTCCATGTGCTCTTTTAGCAATTTTTGCCACAATGTGTAGCTATTGTAGCTACAATTTCTGAGTCATGGTGTTTTACACTAATATGTGTAAAGCATTATGTTATGAAAATAAAATATTTTCTAGTGTTTATTTTGAAAGGGCATTCTAAATACTAGAATAATAAACCCAGAACCTCATTTTGATTTTTTCTCACCCAATAATCAAAGCTTGACAGAACTGAATTCCACATTAACATTTGCTTCATTTTTGTTGGACCAATAAGACTTCAATGTCAACACTTAACCAACTCAGCTCATAAAAAGCTTCTTGAAGATGCCATGGCATACAAGTGAGACCACCGAGAGTTAATTTATTTATTTTTTTGGTGTGAATTATAGATTTAAGTCTCAATGTAGTATGATAAATTAGGTTACTATAGTGACTTGAAGGGAAACATAAATAGCAAGTTCAATAGGCCCTTGGGATTATTACAACCATCAAGTCATTGCCACCTTGTTGATTTTCTTTCTCTTCCCCAGTGTGCACTGACCACCGGGACAATGGGGTTTCTACTGGGGTGAGCTTTGGAATAGCCTTCAGTATTTCAGCTCTCCTGAAATTTTCTCTAAAGAGAATTGTAGAGGTAAAAAATTGACCTCCTGTCAGAAAAGCTGGGTCCAAGCCTTTCTCTCTATCCTTGGCTGTTATTTTGATCAAGTCAATCTCTCTCTGGGCTATTTTCTTAGCAGTAAAATAGTAATAGCAATTCCTAAGTCCTAGTTTGGTTTTTAAGAATTAAAGTATGTGATTTGTTTTCAGGGCTGGGCACACCAAGTCGGAGTGTGACCCTCACTCAGAGGGTAATTCATCCCAAACACATCTTGCCAAATGCTCACCAGGTGCCAACAAAGTGCTATATTGCGTTGTGCCCAGTGAAGAGAAAGGGACCATCTCACATTCAGCTCCCAGAGAGGCAGTAAAGAGATAAATACGGAAGTACAAACTGTGCTGGGCACCACAAAGGAATGGACATGCTCCCCTGAGAGAGAGAAACACCTCTGAGGAGCTGACATATAAGATCTAGTTCCCATAGACTGGGAGGCATCAGCCATAGAAAGGGGCTGGATTCCAGGTGAATGATTAAAAAATAATCAAAGCCATACTCCAGTGAGGCCAGAAAGACACTGCTCCCTGTGAAGGAGGGGTGTTGGAGCCCCTCATCCTTGCCACACATAGAGGAAGGGTTTGCACATCACACCTGCCCTTTCGAGGTGGGACCTGGAGGGGAGGTGGGGTGTTGGAAATTCTGAAACTTCATGGAGCATGCCATCCATGGGCAGCACGATCTAGGAGTCACCAGTGAAGAAGAATCTTATTTACTTTCTGTAGCATAGATATTGAGAGTAGGGAATCTGTCTTTCCGGGGCAACCCCAACTCTGTTTGAGACAGCAGCACAAGACTTTGTAGATTCAGTCACTAAATGTTTATTGTGGGCCACACATCATGTATGCCTGGTGCTGTGATTGGTACTGGAGAAAGACAGATAGAGTCCCTGCCTTCTGGAAGCTCAGAGCCAAGCTCAGAAGAGACAAGTAACGAGAAGAGCCCAGTGGAACACGTCACAACATGAAAGAGGAAGTGCACTCAGAGCATGACGGAGGCATAGGTGAGGGGACTCGCTCGAACTAGAGGGGATGGCAGGTGGAAGGAGGCTTCCCAGAGCAGTCTCATGTGAAAATGGTACGAGGCATGGGCGAGAACACCTATTTGCGATATTGTAGGCGGTTCCATTCATTTGGTCAGAACTTTTGCATTTTAGGAGGCAAAGAAGAAGAAAAACCAGCCCATGGAGATGGGCCTTCTAAAGATTTGGGATTATGCCCTAGATGTTAAGGATTACTAATAAATGATCTAAACAGACGAGCGATGCATCTCTTTTGCATGCATGAGAAAATGCTACTAGGTTTTACATTTAATTTTTAAAATTTGCACGTACATATAAATATATAAATCACAAGTGTGCAGCTCACTAATTTAGAAATTATATTTTAGAAGGGGATTCTGTTATTCTGTAGTAATTAACAGTCATTTTGGCTATTATCTCATAATTTGGTACGATAGGTGTTTACGTCTTCCTCTGAAGGCAAATCTAAATCTAAAACTAAAGTTTCCCCTTAAAATGAGTGTGTATTTCTTCTGGCCTAACTTGTGATAGAGTTGTACATCTGAAGGCTGTGAAGGAATTCAGCAAACATGACATTTCTAAGTGCAGTGTGGTCGTCAGGCTGCACTCTGGCAAAGGGCTTGGGTAACGGGGGTGGATGGGGAAGGCATCGCCCCGCGTGACGGGAGCGGGTGGGACAAATATAGGAAGGAGACCAGGCAGACAACCCAGGAAGAGCCCTGCATCCAGGCCTTCCTGAAGTGTGTTGCCCTGGAGGACGTGGTCCTCCCATAGAAACCAAGTCCTTTCTGCTTCTATCTTTTTCATTTCCCAGCGGCACAAATTGATTGACTCCATTAATAAAGATCAGCATCTTTTTGCCTTGGCTTCCCTCTCTGCTCTGGGCATTCTCCTGGGCCATTTATGCTTACCAGTAAGTTCTGCTCATTTCTAGCTGCCCTCACAGTGCTGCTCTCTGTGTGAGCTCCGAGTCCCACCACCATCTGCTGCTGCTTCTGCTACAAAAGACAGTCCATTCGTAGTGGTTGGCTCGCTATCCCTGACCTTGCTGGGCTAGGGGGACCACTTCCCAGCGTGCTGGCCAGCCGGTATTTGGGGTACGCCTGATCTCTCCTGGTCTTTCCTGGTCTTTGTCTCTCCTGGTCCAGTCACTGGGGCCGGGGCAATAGGACAGGTGAGGCGGAATATGATTCTTCCACATGAGGAATTTCCTCGGCTGTTCCCCAAGCAGGGACCGTGAGCTTGAGATTTCCCTCCAGATCTGGGATTGAGGCAGGCACATATCTATTTTTTACAATGGCAACAATCCATCTTAGAGTAGTTCCATGGCAATTTTAGAATCCAAAAAACGCTGCAGTTTGGGCCAGTGATTGCTTTAACGGAAGGGGTAGAATGACTCCTTTTATTGCATTTTACCTCCTTACAAGGCTCTCTGAGTGTTGGTTTCTCCCCTGTTTAAAGCTTCCCACAGCTCTCCCACTGCACGCAGGGAAGAAATCCACCTCCTTCCCATGGCCAGTCATGCCTGATCCAACCCCCGCCTCCTCTTCAACATCAACCTAGGATTCTTTTTCTCTCGCTCACCAAGCTTCAGCCAGACCAGTCTCCCTTCTGTCACTCAAACACTAAAGCTCTTTCCTCAGCTCAGACTATTTGTACCTGGTGTCCCTTCTACCTGGAACTCTTCCTTCAGTGTCCAGGGGACTGGACTCCTTTATATGCCAATTTGAATGTCACTTCCCCAAAGAGATCGTTCCTGACCAAGTGAATCAGGAAGTCTGAGGTTGGACACAGCACACATTACTTGAGAACCCTGTCTGAGAGAGCATCTGGAAAGAATTCTAGTATAAGTCAGGGAGAGTCTGAGTTCTAAAGGACTTAACTTGCCATGACAAATTTACCAGATAAGTAAATATCCTATGTATATCCATGCATTGTTCACGTGATAAGTGCCATAAAGAAAATAGGATAAAACAGGGACCCATGATGACCCATGATGATAGAACTCCGAGTTTCCCCCAAATCCATTCACTTATTCACTAAACAGGGTAGTGGCTGTGGTCAAGTGTAATTGAGGTAGGATGGTTAAAGGAGGCGTCCTGTGTTCCTGAATCTGCCGAGTTGAGACATGAATCAGGAGGTGTCTGAGGATCTGCAGGGAGGGCAATGATCAGCGTGTCTAGAGCGCAGGGCTAGGATGGGGAGAGAAGGATGAGATTGCAGGACGAGGCACGAGCCAGACTGTACTGGCCACAGAGGGCAGTTTGGATTTCATTCCCTTTGCAGTGGGCCATCCCCAGAGTATTTTAAGCAGCCAGGATTTTAAAACTGTGAAAGGGTTCTCAGTTTTAAAAGATTATTCTAGATACTCTGTGGAGAATGGATCATGAGGGTAGAGATGGAATTCATAATTTTTTTAAATGTTTAATTGTTTATTTCAAACTGCTGTTTTATTGAACCAAAGTTGATTTACAGTGTTTCCGGTACACAGCAAAGTGATTCAGATATATATATATTCTTTTTAGATTCTCTTCCATTACAGGTTATTACAAGATATTGAATATAGTTCCCTGTGCTATACAGTAGGTCCCTGTGGTTTACCTATTTTATATGTAGCATTGTGTATCTGCTAATCCCAAATTCCCAATTTATCCCTGTCCCCCTCCCCCGTTAGTAACCATAAGTTTGTTTTCTATGTCTGTGAGTCTCTTTCTGTTTTGTAAATAAGTTCATTTGTATCTGCTTTTTTAGATTCCATACATAAGTGATATCTTGATAGTTTTAATAACACATTTACCAGGCTTGCAGTTCATTCAGCCCTGCTTCAAAACGCTTATAAGGGTTACTCACCAAATCCCGTAACACCCCATGAGGTAGATACTACCACTCACTCCACTTTTTGAATGAGACCACTGAGACTCAGAGAGGTCAATCACTTTCCTGCAATTGAACAGCTGGTAAATGGTAGAGCCAGGACTCAGAACCAGGCTGCATGAATTTAGAGTCTGGGCTCGTACCCACCATGCTAAAATACGCATGTTATTCCTGCCTTCCCTCCTGACAAAAGATGGCTTTGAGCTTAAAATAGTATGCTCTTGTAAAGTGCTTTGAATATTAAGAAGGGTACTATGTGAATTTAACAATGCCATTATATTGTATAAATATACCTCATTAAACAAAGTGTAATGAATTGGCTGCTAATCTTCTGTATATTGTAGTTAAAAGCAGCACTAATATGTGCAGCAAGAAAAACAATTAGCACATTCATTAAGTAGAGTCCTGCTTACACTCATTAACTTTAATCATCTATGAAATGCTTGAACTAGACTAACCTGTCAGGCCCAGAGTCATTAATGCCTGTCTGCAAAAGATGATGCTTTAATTTTTAGGGTATGTTTTAATTTTACAGACTAACAAAGAATCCAGCTCAGTCACTAATTTTTCTTAATGGTACTCATGATCAAGGTATTGAATATTATTTAAGCTGAGAAATCATTATCCTTCACAATAACGCCATAAACTGGATCTTAATTAATAGTTGCATTTATTTCCTTTCACTCTTACAAATATCATAGCTCCTATTTGGCCTTTAAATAGTAATATATATTCTTAAACAGAACATATCAATATTTCTAGGGTGGTAGAATTCTTATGTCTAAGTCAACACAAAGAACTCCATATGTGACACTGGATAACCAAGAAAATTTAGAAAAATAGTTCTTAATCTTTGAGGTATGACAGATACCTTTGAGAACCTGAGTACACCATGAACCTCCCCCCAAGAAAAACGTACACATACACAATTTCAAGAGATTCACAAAACTCCTAAAGTGTATCCTTGGATCACTAGGAATCCCAGGGTAAGAAACTGTGCTTTAATTTAACTTGACTGTATCGAAGAAATGAAAGTTCACCCCTAGTTGATAATAAAAGCCCTTCTTTAAAGAAGAGCACTGACTAATAGGTACAGAAAGGAGAACAGAAGTAGAAAACTCACCACGGGGAACATTTGAATATGGAGTTGATATTAGATTGTCTTAGGATATTGTTTCTTTTCTTAGAATATGGTTTTCTTTTGATATAATGACATTTGTTATGCAGGAGAATGCTCTTATTTTCAGGAGATGTGTGTTAGAGTATTTAAGGATAAAGGGTCATGAAGACTGGGATTTACATTGAAAAATTTCAACAAGATAAACAGAAGATACACACACATACACACACACACACACACACACACACACACACACACACACACATATACATACATACATTTATGGATTGAGTCACATCCCCCTCTCCTTAAATTAGTAGATTGAAACCTGATACCACCAATGTGACTGTATTTGGAGGTGGCTTTTAAAGAAGTCATTAAGGTTAAATAACATCACAACAGTGGGGCCTTATTCACGTAAGATTGGTGTCCTTACGAGAAGAGAAAGAGACAGGAGGAGTACCCACGCACAGAAAAAAGACCATGTGAGGACATGCAGAGCTGGCAAGAGTCCGCCAGCCAAGGAAACAGGCCTCAGGAGAAACCAAACCTGATGTGGCGCCTTGATCTGGTGCTTCCAGGCTACAGAACTGTGAGAAAATAAACTTCTTTTGTTTAAGCCAACCAGCTTGCAGTACTTTGTCATGGCAGTTGTAGCAGAGGAAGATAGACGGGACAGATGGATAAATGATAGAGAGAGAAATAGATTAAATATGGGGAAATATTAATAATTAAAAAACTAGGTGGTGGGTATATAGTTGCTACTTTACTATCCTTGCAAATTTTCTGACTGATATTTTTTAATAAAAATTTGGAGGGGAAACCTTGCTCTTGAGCGTTTGGCAGTACAGGAAATGAAAGCATTAATTTTAAAATCAGGGGGAAAAGTAGGATTTACATGGCTATTTTAGAACAGAAGCTGATATTAGAAGATGCCAATGGAGAGAAGTTTCAGAGTTGTTTTAGAAACAAGATTAGAGAGGAGGTTAATAAAAAAGGAATGCCTCAGGTTAGGATCATAATTGTCTCAACCCATAAAAAAATTTCAAGTAAACTGAAACCTCTCATAGATTTTGTTTATTTAATATTTTCTATATATAGCTATAACTATCAACTTTAATCACTGGGGTATTAACTTTTTGAGGAACCTGTTAAAAATATTGATCTGATTTATGGTTTGTGCACATTACCAATAGATAAGACAGGGAGACTGATGTGGAACAAGGCCTCCCCACTGCAAACATACGATCACTGGATAAAAGGAATTTTCATGCATTATTTGGACATATTAAAAAAATGGATAATTAGAGAGATGTGCTACAGTTCCGGGTGGAAAAACTATTGTAAAGATGTCCATTTTCTCCATTTACATATAGAGTCAATGTAATTCCAATAAAAATCTCAGTCATATTTTTATGTATGTTGAAAAGCTGATTCTAAAACTTGTATTGAAGACCAAGGTTGCCAATGGTAGAAAATAAAAACAAAACCAATCTTCATAAAAAGAAGAAGAAAAATGTTGGGTGACTGTACTAGCAGATGCTAAGTTCTGGTTATGAAAACAGCACACTAGCATGTTATTGGCGTGGGCAAAACAAATAAACAAAACCCCAAAATAGTCCAGAAACTGTACCACATATATAGAGAGCATTGATATATCATAGAAGGGATTTTGCATATATAAAAAGGAAGGATGGATTTCTTAATAACTGGTGCTTGGACAATTGGCTATGCGTACTGAAAACATAGAATGCAGTCCCTCACAGTATAGCCAGGAAGTCTATTTAATTCAGGCTAAAATTTCAGACAAAAATTTTCTTGATAAACTTATTTTAAGAAAGATCTTAATTCATTGTGACCAAATAAACAAGCCATAAATGAAAATATTGATATTTTTGACTACATCAAAGTTTAAAACTTCTGTACATTAAAAGGCATTATTCAACAGGCGAAAATAATCCACTCATTGATAGAAGATATATCCAATTCACGTAGCACACAGAGGCTTAGCACGCGGAATATTTTGAACTCCTAAAAGTGAGAAAGGCCACCTGAGCTATGGACAAAGGCATGCACAAGCACCGCTCTGCAGAGGAGACACAAAGAGTCAAAAACATACAAAAATGTTCCCTTATTAGAAATCAAGGGACTGTAGATTGAAACCACACACACACACACACACACACACACACACACACACAAAACGCGATTTACATTGGTTAGACTGACAGAAATTGTAAAGTCACATGGTCCCACATGTTGGCAAGGATGTGGAACAGCAGAAACTCTTACACACACTGATGGAAGTGCACATTGGTTCACGCACATTTTCCAAAAAGGTAAAAAATTCATATACCCTGTGGTCTAGCAGTTTAATTTCAAGCAAATACCAGAAAGAAAAGCTCTCATGTGTGTACCAAAAGACACATGCAAGAACGTCCATACAGTGTTATTCACAATAGCAGATAACTGGAAACAACGTAAATGGTCATAATGACGCTAAAAAAAACCTATATTTAGATAGGGAGAGAGAGAGAGAGAGACAGCGAGACAGAGAGAGAGAGAGACAGAGACAGAGGCAGAGAGAGAGAGAGAGAGAGAGAGAGAGAGAGAGAGAGAGAACCCTT
This sequence comes from Camelus ferus, assembly GCF_009834535.1. Taxonomy (NCBI): domain Eukaryota; kingdom Metazoa; phylum Chordata; class Mammalia; order Artiodactyla; family Camelidae; genus Camelus; species Camelus ferus. The sequence goes on from NC_045700.1 coordinate 66,286,643, forward strand.
AATGTTTTAGTTTGTATTTTCTAGGAAGGCTATTCTCTTACATAACCACAGGATAGGACAGTTACCAGCATCAGGACATTAAGAAGCTTACAATATTTTTATCTACTCTTCCATCTAGAGTCAACTTTTCCTGTTGTTGCAATACAGTACCTTTGTCCTCCAAGACAGGATCCAATCGAGGATCACGTACTACATTTAGTTATGATGTTGCTTTGTTCTTTAATTTGTAAATATTTCTCAAACTTTTCTTTGTCTTTCACAACATTGACATTTTAAAGAATACTGGCCAATTGTTAAACAGGAGATTCTCAGTTTATCTGGTTTTTTATTATGCTTTTGTAGGTTTTTTTTAAAATTTTTATATTTATATCTTCAATTAATTTGAAGTTTATTCTTGTATGTAGTGTGAGCAATGAGTCTAATTTTTCCAAGTGGTTATCCTGTTGTCATACCTCAACACCATTTGTTTAAAAAAAAAAAAAAGCCAATCTTTGCCCCAGTAACTCTCCATGTAGGTGGTTTACTTATGAACTTTCTATTCTGTTCCTTTGTTCCATCCAGTCATGCACAAGTGCCATCCTACTTTAATCATAGAAGTGTGCTTTGATATCTGAGAGAATTAGTCTTCTCTCATACTTCTTCTTTTTCAGTATTTTTCTAAATATTTTTATGTTTATTTTCCCCTATTAAGTTTAGAATCGACTTGTGCAGCTGCAGAAAGGGGCTTGTTGGCACTGGTGTTTTTATTAGGATTGCATTCAATTTATAAATTAAGTTAGGAAGACGTAACATCTTGATTCATTTGCTCAGGTCTACTTTTGTTTTTTGAACATTTCTGTTCCACAAAAATGTCATTTTAATATAGTTAAATCTAGTAAATGGAGAAGATTTATCATGCCTTTGGATAGAAGACTCAGTATAATAAGGATGTCATTTCTTCCCAACTTAGCACAAATTTAATACAATTCTAATCATAGTCTCAGCAGCAATTTCATTACCTTTGATAATAATTCCAAAATTCATTTGGAAAGGTAAAAAGTCAAAGATAAGAAAGAGAAGGGTGTTGGAGACTTGCCCTGTTAGAAACCAAGACTTCCCATAAAGCCAAACTAATAAAGTGTGGTGTTGGTGCTTAGATAGACAGCTGGACCAGTGGAAGAAAATAGAAAACCAGAATCAGAACCACAGTGTATTAAGCAGGATCAGCTAATAACAAGCCCTGAAATCTCAGAGGGTTAGCACTTACAGCTTCTTGCTCATACAGAGGCCACTGTGAGTACAGATGACAATGAGGTGATTTAACAATCCAGGCAGCTCTAGCTTGTGATTCTGCCATCTCAGCATTCTTCAGGGAAGCTGAAAGATTGATCAAGGATTTTTCAGTCTCATCCCAGAATTGACACATATGGCTTCTGCTCACGGGTCATGGTCATTGCTAGTTACATGGCCCTGCAGAGCTGGAGAGGAGCTGGGAGGCTGAGTCTGTGGGGCATCCAGGAAGGACAGGGTAACCAGATGTTGGTGAGTGCTAGTAATGCCTACCTATGGCAAGAACTTGACATATGAAAAAGCTGACATAACAGATCAGTAAGAAAAAATGGAATATTCCAAAACTGGTGATGGGCAAGTTGGATTTCACATAAAAAAATATTAAATTACATCCTGATCTCAAACTATGCCCATGCATCCCAAATGAATTGAAGATTTAAATGTGACAAACAAAACTCTAACATTTTCAGTAGAAATCAGAAGTTACTATCTTTACTAAATCTAATAAGAAAGGATTTCTTTAACAAAACAAAAAGCATTAATTATAAAGGAAAGGACTGATACACTTAATTAGGAACAAAAGAGAACACAAACAATGCTCAAAAATAAATAGTAGTCTTTAAGAAGATATTTGCACTTTATAACAACAACAGATTGTATAAGGAAATTTAACTTCCTCAAATGAGTAAGAGAAATAAAATATAAGAAACACAAAAAAAGGTGAATTACATGAATGGGCAGTTCTACTTCCAGGTGCAAAGATGAGTATCATTGATATTAGAGAAAAATTAGGAACAACCAAAATATTCAAGGACAGAGAAATGGATAAATAAGCTATGGAATACCCCATACAATAGAACTCTAAACCAGAGTTCAGATGAAGATATAGACCCACCACATCAGTATGGAAAGGGGCTGGAAAACATAATGTTGAACAAAAAGCAAGTTGTGGAATATGCACAGTAATGATGCCATTTACTCTGTACGATCTGGAGAGATACATGTATCTATTCTGTAGATGGTCAATGCATACACCCTCACCCAGCCCAACGCACAGTTATGAAAAGGAAGAACGCACATGAACTCAAGATAGGGGTTTCCCTTGAGGAGGGCGAGGAGTGGGCTTGGAAAAGTCCTTCCCAACACTGTTTAGAGTGTTTTGTTCTTCCCACCACTTTCCTATAAAAGATCTGAAGCAAACATGGCAAAATGTCAGCATGTACTACGCCCTGGTGGTTGGTAACTGTGTTTGCTATATTGCTCTCTACACTTTTCTGTATGTTAGGTATATTTCTCAAAAATAAGGGAAAATAAAGGAAAGCAGAAAGCACTTAGATCTGATTTGTTAAATGTAGTCTCTGTGATCAGATCAGGGCTCCCTAATAAGTCAGAATGAATGCACAGACACTACATGCATAGATATTCACAGACACTATATCCATCCATCAGAGACCAAACTCAATTGGAAGTTAAGCAGCCTGAGTTCATCTCTCTGAGACCAGGTCTTAGTTTTCCCACTGGCTTCCTTTTAAGGGTGCAGCAAACGTTGCAGTGTTGGTCAAAACAGATCCTGCCTGGGCCCTGAAAACCTTCAGAGGTGCATTTATGTTTGCAGGTCACAGGGATACAATTTAGTCCACAGAAGCAATAATTTAAATAAAGGCACCCCAATGTCCAATGCAGAGGAAGCAACCTCACAAATGGTCTTATTTTATGGTTACTAATATGCATGTATCATGTTACTGCTGATAAATGCTTTGAATTCCTGAGGGAAAAAATGCTTATAAAATATTATTTAACATACTTCTTTTCCTATTTTTGGACATCAGTGGCATTTTAATAGAGGCCATATTTTGGCTACACTGCAAAGTCACCCATATATTATTTATGGGGCTACTCGGACATCTGCTTATTGCATTAGGTAATTAGTTTAGACCAAGTTATGGTGAATGACGTATTCTTGGTTGACCATCTGCCTCTGTAATGTAGCTCACTTTCAAGCCCGGGCTCTGGTTCTACGTCATACTGTCAGTATTCACTGCATCAGTCTGCTGCCCAGAGTTCCACTTGTACTCACTGATCATTTGTATCTCAACTCTTTTCAATAAGATTTACAGAGCAGACTCACAACTAACACAGAGGAGATTTAGTTTTAGAGAGATTTAGGAGATGCAATCAAATCCCCTTAAAGATAGACTGGTCAAATAGTTACAAATGGATGTTTTTATATGTGATGTGGCTTCCTAAATCAACACAACTTATTATACCTTGTATATCATCATAACAGTGACAACAAAGAGCAGGGCTCTTAAACAGCTCTGAAGTCTCAGGGCCAATGTCTGACATTTCTTCTGGGGAAGAACAATAGTTCTCAGGATAATGCCGCAGCACCAGCTTTGAAATCATCTTGAGTTTTCTGTTATGGTCGAAACTGCCTCACACATGTTGGTATAGCAGCCTTCCTTGTTCCTTGTTCTGTAACCCTGGTGAAAATGGGTTCTCATGTGATTACAAGGGGATAGTTTGTCGGAAAAAAAAAAAAAAAAAAAAAAAACAAATAGAAAGGGAGGAGGGAAGAAAGAGGGAGGGAGGAAGTCTTCTTTTCCAGAAGATTTGAGCTATATGATGCAGCGTGTATGTGTGTGTGTGAATCTGAGACTTCATTTTCCATAATAACATTTAAACATCACTTCATACGGATTTATTTCTATTTTCAATTGCCACATTGCTGTTCCTCCCTTACCAAAGATTATGGGTGGATAATTCCTCCTAATTTTCACTTGTCTGTGTTTTCTACATGTTTTCATAATGAACACATATTAATTCTGTAAGTAGAAGGAAGAGGCACTTTAATTCAAAAATGTTTTAGGATTTGCCAAAATTTTGTGATTTCATCATATAATTTTATTTCTTCCTTATCTGGTTCTCCCACTCACAGATGTGAAATGTGACGGTAACTGGGGATTCCTTTATATCCACTGTTTTGCTGCAAATGTGAGGTAACTATGTCATACTAGCTACAAATTCATTATTTTGTCCCCGTTGTTACTAGGAGATTACAACACTCCACCGGCAAATGTTAACAAGTAGCAAAGCAAATGTAAACACCGTTTGCTCCACTGATTTTTAATAGGCTTCCTTTCCTGTAAGATCTCTTGACACCGTAACGTGATAGATATGCAAATATCACTTACGTAGCCAAGTAACAATATAATGTAAGTGGATCAATAATTAGATCCCTGCAAATTTAATATACCATAAAATCCAGCTAAAATAAAGAACGGAACAGTAAAATGTGATTTTATCTACTAGATTAGACCAGGCTGATTAAATACACATGCTTTAAAGGTCAATAACCATAGAATCACAAGCATTCTTAAGTGTGTTATATTTTTTTTCTTCAAAGACCTATTCAAATTTTATCTCTCCCTTGAGGCTTTTCCTGTTATTTCTAGAATGTTCTCTGCTTCCCTAGCTTTTTCCATAGTTGTGTCATTTTAATATATCACTCACCATTGCCTCATACTGTATTGTCCCCTCACTGAGAGACATCATAATTGTGCATATCTTAACATTCCTGAAATTGAGACGCCTCCTATAATTTATACGTATATTTAATGTGGTGCTGTTTTTTCTTCTTCTTTCCCTCCTGCATCACCCACCCCCTATCAGCTCTCATTAAATCTGTGGAAAGATTTGCAATTGATCAAGCCTGGGAATAGCCTTACAGTCCACCTGCCTGGAGGACAGGTAACAATCACATGTGCTGATTCTTTTATTCTCGGAGAACATAGACAACAGTGCTTACAGGAAAGCGACCCAGGGGAACTGAAAGTAATGACCTCGGGCTCTCTTACACTAAGAAAAAAGAAGAATCTTAAAGAGGTGACCACCATTAGAAGGAATTTTTGGATTTATGTAATTGGAGTGTTATCCAACGATTTCTCCTTGATCTAGCCAAATTTGCATTAGTTTTCTAAGTCTCAGTCGCAAATGAGTTTGTGATACTGTACGAGTCCACACAGCAGCAAACAAATCAGGCTTCACATATTTTATATGTAATGTCTGTATTTACATATCTTGTGGAAGTGACTTAAAGTTCAAAGCCCCAACTTGCTTTTCTTTCTCCAACGGACACTGTGCTGAATCATCTGGAGACTTCCACGATCTCAGGACTGAGGCATTCACTTCCCAGCAGCTAGGGGTGTTGGTGGCCGACAGCTCATAATTGAATCCTGCTGCAGAGATTGCTTTTCATTAAAGAAAATGTCCCCTCCTTGATGGAAGACAAAGCAGAGGGACTCTGTCCTTGCAAGACAACACAGACTCTACCCAGCGTCTTCCCTGACCTCCCCTTCTGTCCATGCAAATAACTAGAATTAAGTCACAACAAAATTTGGCCTGAGACAAGCTAAAAGAGGAAAGGAGTCATAGGCCAAAGAAACTATGGTGTCTGGACAACATGTACTAACAGGGACCAGAAGAGTCTGTATGAGACTGAATTCTAAGGATTAAGTGGATGGGTAGAGCATAAAAGCAGATAAGGGAGAATTTACAGCCATGAGAGTAGTATGGAATTTTACACTTGGCAAGGACCCAGTTGGACACTGATAATGTGTTACTAGGATGGGTCTCAGCAGCTTGGAGAAAGCAATGGCCCACACCAAGTAATGCAGAAATGGCCATTGGGTTGAAGGAAGGATCAAAAGCATCAGAAAAGCAGGCGATAATGGTTATAGCAGAGAAAATCGGAACGTTCACCAGACTCTGATCCACATGCAGGCCCAGAAAGCACACCACTTAACAAGACAAGGAGGAATCCACTGGTGCAAAGAGCAGCAGCATAGTTGAGAAGCTCGGTGGCAGTGGCCAACTTCTATAGATCCCACCTGACAGTAGGAGATGTCATCACAGAACTGAGTTCCCTGGTAGCAGTGGGGATCACTGGATCCCAAAAAAGAAAGATGGGGGAGTGAGTGGTTAGCACCTGAAGCAGAGGGGGTGAAATTACTGCAATGAGCAGCAAGGACAGAGTGGCAGCCAAGCGGGGCTGACCCTTAGACAGCTGGAATGCTTAGAAGAATAAGGCCCCCTAGAGACGAAAGACAGAAGTGGGAGCTATAGCTTATTCCACTAAACTTCTACTTGTAAGTGTCTCCTGGAGAAAGAGTGTCACTAGAATCTCAAATGAGCTGCTCCCAGCTCATACACGAAGCAGGTAGATATGAACGTCTTGAGAGGCAGACTGCAGTAGGTGCTGTGTGATGCGCCCTAGGTCCTTCTTTCCAGGACTGAAGCACTAATTCCCACAGCTGCTAAGAACCTCGGCAACTGACAGCTCATAACTAAGTCTTTCCCTAGAGATGATCCTCTTCTGAGAGAACCACAGCACTCAACATCACACCCGACCCTGACCCCAGGGATAACCACATTCCTTGACTGATCAGTGGGGAATAGAAAGGCCCGTCTCCTATGCCCTAATTTGGACAAATAGACAGAGCTGTTTTAGATCCAAAGCTCTCCTTGCGATCATCAGAGGCCTTTTTTGCGACTATTTCACAGCCCAACTTTTCCCTCTGCCTTATCGTCCCCCCTTCACCTGCCACAGATGCCAATCCCAAGAACATCCCCCAGTAAGTCTTCTGTATGCACATCTCTGCCCCAAGTCTGCTTCGCAGAGAACCTGACATGCCACATTCCCCTCTCAGCACATGTGAAATCAGCAGCTTCTAAATATATGTCTTAGGACTTACTAAAGGAGGAACACCTAGAGGAAAAAAAAAAAAAATATATATATATATATATATGTATACACACACACACATACATATATACCTCATTTTCCACCCCATACCTACAAAACCACAATCTTCATGAATGGGCCCCAAGAATGTATATTTTTAAAAGCTCTCTGGATGATTCTGTTTTGCAGCTTAATTTAGGAACTGCTGCTACATCAAGAACCCAGACTCAAATCAGCCTATGATGTTTATCTTGCCCCATCTCCCCATTCCAGACTATTACAGAATGGAGAGGCAAAAGTGGTCAGAAGTTGGGTACCAGTGAAATAAAACGTGGAGAGTTAACCTAAGTTCTCAGGAGCGGCTAGTAGATTTTTGACGGCTGGACACTGTAACTATTACAACTCGTGCTGTTTCCTCCTTTATTCAAGAAGCCAAAAGCAGGTTTGTAGCCAACCTCTGGCTCTCAAGAGAACTTTCTCATTTGTGTTTCCAAACGTTAACTTCATCGCTGGCTGTCTCTCATTTTTGCAATCCAATTTCCCTTTCACTTCAATTTCCTCATCTAATTCTTGTTTTATTTTGTAATTCACAAATTACTGTAGGCAACCCAACACCCGTGTTTGGTTATTGTGAGGACCAAGTAGAGAATCGATTCCATGGAGAAGGAGAAAGAAAAAGGATCATGTTCATGCTAGAAGTAGAGGCACTCGTAGACGTACAGGACTTGAAGTATTCAGAATATAGACTGTCATGAGCTGCTTTTATCAGATCGTTATTTGGGAATGAGAACGTACCACCGAGCATTTTTCTGAGCATTGGACAGTTAAATGTGCAATATGTATACCAAGGTGAAAGGGTGAGAAGGAACAGGAGGACACATTTGGCCAAGGTTAGTGTGAGCTCTGTTCTCCTGACTGAAGTTTCAAGTTTCAATGTTTGTCCTGAGGCGTAACAAGGTCGCCCCGCCTGGCACTGGTCCTTCAGACCCAGAGCACTCACAGCAACTGTACACAGGTGGCTGGTCAGGTGGAGAAGATGTGGGGGGCAGGGCTGAGGGGTATGTTTAGAAATCATCCTTATCTTGTCCACAAAGTGATATTTATTATAATTGTAGATCCTTGCATTCCTATCTGATTCTGTTCTTTCTCTACTAGGTAGCCCCTGTGCTTTATATTAAGATTCCATGTCATGAGAGCGAAAGTGAAAAGCTTTCTCTGGAACAAATCTGGAAGGGAAACCTAATAATGTTTTTTTTTTTCCAGGCTGAATAAATGTGCTAAATGAAAGTGCCAAAAAGTCTGACATTATGTCCCTGATTATAAGCTTTTTCTCTCCTTCTGTAGTTGGTAATTACTTGGAAGAATAAAGCTGCGGTTTCCAAATGTATCAGAATTTTAGAAATACAGCTTGCACACGTTGAACATTATTTTTTCCTGTCTGAAAGGTAAATGATCATGATTAATAGCAATTCCACTGGTGGGACTCCTGGGCCACTTAATCCCCTAAGGAAAAATGAGAAAAGAAAATCGAGCTAAAATACATTTGTCTTCATTTCAAGAGTGTGTGTTATTTGCCTCTATTTATTTAATGATGTGTTCTATCAGTCTTTGACTGGAGTTGCCTAATATTTTTATGCCTTCTGGAAGATTTGCGATAGCCTGGCTTCATTTCAGAGCTTGCCCTGGACAAGCTTGACATCCAGCCTCTCTTCGCACCCGCAGGCGCCCTCTGGTCCTTTACAGACATCTGTCTACAAGGGCGAGGCAAGTATGGGCCCCTCGGTCCATACCAAAGTGTAGGTGAACTTCAAGAGTCCTTGCTTAAGGCCACAAAAGGGCTTGACTTTATGTGAGTGCTACCCTAGTCAGCTTACAAGAGCTGAGAAATCTGAACCCAGAGGGGTATTAAGGCATAGAATAAACTCCTTCCTTAAGCACAAAGTGATTTTTGAGAAAATTGGCCAATACCTACCTGGCTTATCTGGAGAAAAATATATAGCCTTACATTTGTACGCCATGTTTCTTTTGTTGTTGTTTTTAACTGAAGTATAGTTGATTTACAATGTTGTGTTACCTTCTGGTGTACAGCACAGCAATTCAGTTATATATATTCTTTTTCATATTATTTGTCATTATAGATTATTACAAGAAACTGAATACAGTTTCCTGTGCTGTACAGTAGGAGCTTGTTGGTTATCTATTCTGTATATAGTAGTTTGTACCTGCTAATCCCAAATGCCTAACTTACCCCTCTCTCCCCACTTTCCCCTTTGGTTACAGTAAGTTTGTTTTCTATGTCTATGAATTGTTTTTTTTTCCATAAATAAATTCATTTTTGTCATATTTTAGATTTCACATAAAAGTGATATCATATGGTATTTGTCTTTCTCTGCCTGACGTACTTCACTCAGTATGATCATCTCTAGGTCCATCCATGTTGCTGCAAATGGCATTGTTTCTTTCTTTTTATGGCTAAGTAGCAGTCCATTTTGTGTGTATATATATATACATATATATATGTATATACCATATCTTCTTTGTCCAATCATCTGGCATGCTATAAATGTTCCTAATGAACCTTCACAGTATCATTCATGGGGTCTAATGATAAACCTGTGAAGGAGGCAGACCCCGTGCTGTCATTTTCTGTACACAACCACCTTCTTTGGCTCAACCCCTGGACACTAGTGCCTTTCAGAGGGTCTATGACATTTATGGATTGCTATTTAAGATACATAGAACAATGAACCAGTTTATTGATCAGCCTAGTAGAGTTGCTAAAATGTCATCTTCACATCCTTGTGGACAGGTGACCCCTTCTAGGCCTCAGTTTTTTCATCTTAAAAATAGAGGGACTGGCACTGTAGGATTAGCATCCATCTAGACCCCTCTGTACAAAGTCCTGACCAGGGTACAGACGTGAGCAGTCAACAGCGGGAAGCACATGGCCACAATGAGCATATGATGCAGGGAATTCTCCCATGAACACAGAAGAGCTGTGTTAACTAGACAGGTTATAGCTTGTAAAAGAAAATAAAAAATAAGCACCATGAAGCAGAGAGACAGCACGTGGTCAAGGCTGTTAGTGATGCCGCACAGTCCATCTGGTTTGGGTGATCTGTCCATAAAATTTGTAACAGTGATGGGTTAAATCAAGTATACTAGGATATATAGGGAGGGCATGAGTGAATCCAACTGGGGGGTGACTAAAGCAGATTATGCATTTCAAGATTGAACAGACATCCATACAGGAGAAGATGTGTGACTGATAGTAAGATCTGGCTTCTGTGACAATGGTGGAAAATTCTGTTTTTCCATTTACCTTGCTGGCCTCCCTTCTCAGCCCCCTTTGCTGGCTCTTCCTCCTCTGTTACAACCTCTAAGTACAGTTGCACCCCAGGGCTCGGTCCCAGGGCCTTCACTCATCTCTACCTGCCATCTACCCATAAGTTACTACATCTAGATTCATGACTTTAAATAGCATCTATATGAGGAAGCATCTCATATTCTTGTCTTTAGATCTGACTGCTCCTCTGAGCTTCAGTCTCATATCCAATGGCTGATTAAGCATCTCAAACTTATCATGACCAAAATAGACACTTGATCTCCTCTCTAACCCCAGACCCTACCAAACCAAATCTCCTTCCTCCCCGGTCTTCCAATCTCAGCAAAACTTACATTAGTTGCTTAAACCTAAGATCAATGCATCATCTATGATTCTTTTTCCCTCCACCTTAACAACCACTTCACTCCACAAAACATCAGTCTCTGCCTATCGACATTTCCCAAATCTATTTTTCTCCACTTCCACTGCTGTCATAATCCAAATTACCCTCATCTTCTGTCTAGGATGCTATAACAGTAGTCACAGGACCTCTGGTTGCCAGACACAGTATTCAACCTGTGGGTGTACATACTTGACCACAGCTAGGTCAATCAGATTCCCTCTCCCAGGAATTTGAATCTTAATCAGAAGAACACATAAAAGTCACCCTCTAAAATTGTCATATTCCTATTTTAGAAAGCTAGTTGGAAATCAGTCACAACAATGTTAGCACCATGAGGAGCCATCCCCAGGGTTCCTGGCCCTAAGATTCTAGAGCTTTCTTGGGTATTGTTCCTCTGAAGCTTCATCACTTAGCTTTTCTTTTGATTTGGTGAGCCACCCAGTATCTTCCCTAGAGAAGGGCGCAGTGAAAAGATTTCCTTGAGGGTCCCTGAAGAATCCACAAATGAGCTCTAATTGGATGCCTGTTGTGAGAGATGACACAGAAACCTGATTAGAATAGCACCAGCCCCGATGTCAGTGAACAGGGATTTCTCTATTTGACTCACTGCTGTATCCTTAGTGCTAGGTAAAGTGCCTCACTAAATACTAGTACTATAAAACAGTAACAAATTTTTATTGAGTGAATTAATGGCAAAGAAAGAAAGGAGAAAGAGAGTTCCAAACAGAAAAAGTATCACTTTGAGAAGAGAGAGAACATCGTAAATTAAAGAAATTAAAAAGAAATCAGTCTGGACGTGGCCGAGAGATCCAGAGGGAGAAGGTTAAAGATACAGCAGGAGAGAAACTCAGGAGTCATGTATGATTACAAGCCTGGTGGAAGTGTGAACTTCATGGAGAAGGAAAAGGATACATCTTTTTAAAAACTTAAGTAGGGGAGAAAATGATAAAAAAAAATTTTTTTTTTTTTTGATTCAGGAAGGACACTCTGGCTGCAATTTGGAAGCTTGGGTTGAAAGGTGATGGATTGCGAAGAAAGAGACTAGTTTAGATTATGCTGAAGTAATTAGGCAAGAGATCTTGGTGGCTAGCCTAGGGCAGTAGCAGTGTATAGCAGTATTTTGAGAGGAACTTCTAGGAGGTAAGAGAGTGGTAATGGAGAGCTAGCAAGTAGCAATGATATGTTGATATCTGCCAAGTGGGTAGAGATGCCATTGACTAAACTAGGGAACATGAGGGAAGGAGCAGGTGTCAAGGGGATGGTGATGAGTTGAGTTGTGGACATGGTGAGTTTAGGTTTCTACAAGACATGCAAATGTAGAGTCCAGGAAGTATCTGTGATATATGAGTCTGGATCTAAGGAAAGATATGTGAGCTGAAGATGTGTGTTAGGCAGTCATCAGAGTAAAGATATCACTGAAGACATGGGAGTGAGTAAGATTAGCAGCAAGGTAATGAGAAGTACAGAAAGCCGAAGACAAAACCTGGAGGAGCAGGTCACCAACACTGAAGGACAGGCAGAAGGAGAAGAACCCTCAGAGAACGCTGAAAAGGAGGGGCTAGAAAAATAGGAGACACAGAAATGTTTTAGAAGCCAATAAAAGGGAATATTTTAAGGAGGACAGAGCAGTCAAATGCTGCTCTGAAATCCAGTGAGATAAGGACCTCAAGTTTACATTGCATTTAGCAACAAGGATATTACTAGGATCCCTTGAGAATGATTCCAATGAAGGAAATAGGAAGGAGTCAGTGGGGGCAGAGTAAAAGGGAGGTGGGGGGAGTAGAGAAGTGAAGGCAGCATCTCTCCTAGGAGTTTGTCCTTGAAGGGGGCGGGGGAAAGGCAATTGTTGGAGAGGGATTTGTAGGAGGGTTTTGTATGTTTAAGATACAGGCATGTGAGCATCTGTATACAGTGAAGGGAAGGAGACATTAGGGGAAAGACAGCAAAAAATAGAAGATGGGACCTGAAGTGAAAGAGATTTTAGGCACCGATAAGCAACCCCCTTACATTTTCCCATCAACTCTCTCATGTTTTCCAAGTAACCACATTGAAGTTTCCTACTTTCCTAAAACTCTTGACCTCCCTGCCCCCTGCCACTATCAGCTGAAGATAGACAGCTCCTCATACCCCACAGAGCCTTCAGACAGTCCTCCCTAGACTTTTTGTATCCAGATCCATCTTCTCCTCTTTTCACCTTGATGGGCTGAGAGACCTTTTCCAACTCCTGCTGAGGGCTAATGCCCCACTTGCTTTCTCCCTCATTAATTCACTCTACCTTTCAAACAGCCCCTACGGTGTGCCAGGTATGCACAAGGCTCAAAGACACAGAGTTGGAGAAGATAAAGTTCTTCCCCCAAGGAATTCAGAGGCTATTGGAGAGGAAGATAGGTAACAATACCATAAGGTGGATAATATTATTTGTGCTGTGGTGAAAGTTTGAATGACCCCAGATGGTTCTTTTTGAACTCGCAGATAGGAAATCCTGGTGTTTCCCAAACTTCCGAAGACTAGGCTTTCTCAATTCACCAGCCCCCAGGCCATCAAGGATCATCATGGTAGCCCTACAGAAAAATTCCATCTTAACATTGTGGAAGAAAATAGAAACCCACATTCTCTCAGGTGGATTTGAAAAAATAGAAACAAAACCTTCTCTTTTGAAATACAAATGCACTCTTAATATGGTTTGTTTAAGTAGTAAATAAACAAAGCACCCCATTCAATTTCAAATGTTGTCATTTGTTTCTTGATAGCCAATTTTAATTGCCATGTTCCAGGGACAAGCAATACAGGAACAACACAGGAAAATCCACAACATATATGCAGGCTTCCCTTAGATAGAGTTTGAGAGAGCATGGTAAATATGATAGACAATGTAATTACCACCATGTTGAGCTGGCTGCAGTAAGACTGAAGTGTATTCATGTATGAATAACTGAAATGTATGAAATATTCAAATTGTTTCAGTTTGAACATGACATTTGATATATGGAATTTCCAATGGCTTCTCTCTCAGCAGTGAACAGTCACCATCTGGGCATCATCAATAGCTTCAAGGACCCCTCCGCAGACACCCAATAAATTGAAACTCATTCCGGAGAAAGAGAGCAGTCACTAAAGCAGATCCAAAAGACAGTGTGGCAGAGAGTACCGTATGCCCTCCAACATGACTCTTTTCCCCATTTTCCTTTTAGTACTAGAAAAATCTGCGTGTTAGCTGAGCACTTGGCCAGCCAATTAGAGACTAGAAGGTAAGTGTGGTCATGTGATGATAGTCTGGCCAATGGGATGAGAAACTCCTGGGTTATATCTTTTAAAAGGAAGCTGATTGACCTCAATTTTCTCCTTTTGTCTTCCCTTGGGCTGGAAAGAGGGTGTGATGCCTATGGCCTGGCTTTGACCACACAGCTGAAAACATTAGTCCAAGGGAAGGCAAAGCCACAAGTTACAAGAAAACTGAGACCCTACATGGCTGGAGAAGCTGAATCATCTACCTACCCCAGACTTCTCTTCCTCCCCACCTTTGGATAATTCTGTGAAAGAGAAGTAAATTTCTAGTCCACGTGAACCATTGTATATTGAGGTCTCTTTGTTATAACAATTTAGTCTGTCTCTGACTAATACAGACTGGTTCTAGAGAACTGTCTCCAAAGAGAGGAACCCCTGCTGGTTCCTACTCACAGCTAGTAGAAAACAGCTACGTATCCCATTGGAGCCCAGTGACCACCAAGACCTCTAAAGATCACCAACACCCAACCTGAGTCTAGAGAAAGCACCTGAGACAAAGACAACAACTGAACATAACATACCTATCTGGAGCATACTGGTCTTGTGAGTTTCTGTTACACCCAATACCAGAGAATCAGTTATTTTTCATCAAGGTGTTTAAGGCAGAGAAAGAACCAGGTAGACAAGGAAGAGTTGTACTTCAATCCTTGCTGCCACATTCCAGCAGCCTACCAATACAGACGGTAGTCTGGCAGTGGAGGATTTCATAGCCAAAAATTACACAGAACAATGAGAAAAAAACATCCTTTGTGTACACTGAATGGTCAGCAATATGCTGTTATTTGTTCTGAGAGCTATTAGCACCGCACTCCCACACATGGTCACAGTTTGTTATTTTTCCCAATGGCATCCTCTACATTTTTTCCCATTATCCATTGAATGTTACACTAAATACATATTAAAATATAATTTTTCTCTGAAAGAGAAGCTTCTATTGCTGAATTGGTACACCAAAACATTTTCATTTTTCATAAGACTTAGGATTCATTGTTGATTATAAACCCAATAAACAAACATCCCTTTATTGCCTCATTGACAATTACACAATATCTCTACCCTCTTACCTACTGAGTTTTATGGAAACTATTTCAGCAGAGTAGGCATTTATCATCACAGGAGACACTCCCATTTAGACATTAACTACCTTAGCTTTATTAGAAACTCATTTTCCACAGATGTCCAGGCATGATTTGCTCCTTTTTATCAGGAAATAAATAATATCAGGTAATAGCTTCCTGTGGCAAGAGGTTACATCTTTATTATACCCAGGGATATAGATGCCCACCAGTCAGAGAACCGCCAGATGGCTTACTCTCCTTATCAATAAAATTTAATTTTCACTAAGCCAATTGCAACCAAGCTCATTTTTAAGTAGGAGACAGACATTTAGGATTCTTACAAGAAGCAGCAAATATGCCATCCAGGAGAGTTTCACATCTGCACTAACACAGATCCCAAGCCAGAAACCTGGGCATCTTCCTTAGCACTAAGCCAGTCATTCATCAGGTTCTCCTGGTTCTACCTCATGTAATTTCCTGAATCTGTCTGCTCTTCATATTTCTAATACCACCCCCTTAGTGTAGTACTAAGTTCACTGAAATAACCAACTCACGCCCACCCCATCCTCCTCCTCCTTGCTGTCACCATAGTCTTTCAAAAATGGAAGCTCATTCCTTTCAGGATAGAGCAAAATGCCTAAATATGGCTTTAAATGTCCACCTGATCTGCTCCCCTCCCTGGTTTCCTGCCTCATTTCCTGCCTCCCTCCACTCCCTATTCCTTACGTCCGACACTGTGTTTCATATACTAACTACTTACAATTCCCTCGGACAGACCAAGCTCAACTCTACCTCTGTGTCTTTGCAAACACTGCTCCTTTTTTCCCAGAATGCCTTCCCCCCCGGCCTCCCCCCTCCCTTCCACCTCAGCCCCAGTAGCTAACTGCTGCTTTCCATGCGTTTTCAGCACCCGCATCACCTCCCTAATGAAAGCATCCCTGGTCCTGTAAGACAAGACTAGGTACCCTTCCTATATGCTTCCCCAGCATCTAAGTGAATGTTTGATTCGTTTCACTGACAAACTTTGTCAGCATTGTCAACATCAACTGGTTAGTCCCGTAAGATCTTGCACAGATGATTAGCTTGTGGGTGTGGGTGTGGGGGAGGGGTTCAAGCATGATTATTACTGTGATTTCCGATTCTAACACCACCACCTTTACCCACTGAGTTGGGCAACATCACCAATATTGCTAAATGCTTCAGTTAGAATCTACAAGAAACTGCTCATATCAGAGATCAGAAACAACAGAGGCTTAAACAAAATAGAAGGTTACTGTGCTCTGACAGAAAGGGAAGTCTAAAGCTGGACAGGAAAGTACTGCAACCCCACAAAGTCATACGGAGCTGTAGTTCCTCCTTTCTAACTGCTCCACCGTCTTTAGCATAATGACTTCCTTTCTTAAACCCAAGTGTCCCTGGGTCGCTATACCAACTTTCATTCCAAACAAGAAAAAGGGGAAAGTGAGGGATAAAGTGGGACCCTTCCTAATGTCTTACCTATTGCCTTCAGCTTGTATCACATTGGCCATCCTTGTATGCAAGGAGCACTGTGAAATGACCTCTCTCAGTTAAACACACTGACATCTCAAATAGCATCTTATTAAGAAAGAGGGGGAAAGTGGCAATGGTTATGCAACTAGCAGTTTATTCCACATTCAACCTAGTTTTATAACCCGTTCCTGAAGAAAACAATTACCTGCTTTATATATTCAAATTTCATGTAATCTAAGAAATAATTGTTTAGCAAGAAGAGTCACAACAGGGACTTTTGAAACGGCACACTTTAAATATGAAAGAGATATAAAAAAATTTAAATCATGTATGATCTTTCAAGATCACATCTCTTGTGTACAGGGAGGGACCCTCTCACACAGAGATCTCACGTATTCATGCATATATTATCCACAAAGGACCATCCTTGAATAACATGGATTGTGTTCCATTCTTTGCTCTTCACCTTATGAAGCAGAATTATTATTCCTATTTTGTAGGTGAGAACACTGAGGCAGAGAAAAGCTAAATGACTTGTGCAGAAATACATTGCTGGGGGCAGTGCCAGCATTTGAACCCAGGTTGGTCTGATGATCTCTACTCTTGTATATAACCTCACCACAAGCCCCGCCCACCCCGCCATCACATTGACTGATTCTGTCACTCCAAGTATAGAATTCCCCGCTTGTTGTTTTCTACATTAAGATCAAAGTATATTCGTATATGAATAACTGAAATGTATGAACTATTCCAATTGTATCGATTTAAACATGACACCTAAAAACTGAGCCCAAGCTGACCAATTCTTAGTGGAAAATATTGGCCACTTTATTGTGTTTAAGCATATGATGAGTAATTTAATCAGATTTCTTGGGGTCTTCAAGCCAGACACATCCATACAGATCATCCAGAATCACTTTACTCAGTTTTGAGATGAGAAAATTAAAACTGGCTAAGTTAATTGGTGACAGTCACACAACCAAAGACTTGAACTGCCAAGGAGAGGACCTGGGCCTCTAGACTCTAATCAAGTCTAAGTTGTCTTCTGTAGTATCCCTTGGCTTTCTATCTCCCAAATCTTACAGCCAGTGATCTGAGTGCTCTGCCACACCCTGATATTCTTTATCTTATAGAATTATTTTTATTGGGTAGATATCAGTCAGAGTTTTTCAAAGTCCATCTTAAATTCCATGATGTCCTTAAAGGCACTCCATGATTTTCCTAATAAGAATG
The DNA here is from genome assembly GCF_009834535.1 of Camelus ferus. NCBI lineage: Eukaryota > Metazoa > Chordata > Mammalia > Artiodactyla > Camelidae > Camelus > Camelus ferus. The sequence goes on from NC_045700.1 coordinate 66,304,450, forward strand.
AATTATTCCTTGCTTTCCACTTAAGTTATAATTTGAACCTCAGTTGGAGCACTTCATTCCTTCTGATTTATGTTAATTTTGTCTATTGGTGTCCCGTTCTAGATTAGAAACCCTCTAAGGACTTACTTTTTATAGCCTCCAAGCAACTGGTTTACTGTTTTGTCTATGCCAGTTATTCAACCTGTGTTTACTGAGTGGATGAATAATCTAATAGTATTTCAGTATTTCTTTAATTCAAATGTCTCCATCAAAAGATGTGCCTCCCTAGACTTGAAAATAAACAAAACTGTGCCCATCCCTCTACATTAGTACTTTCCAGGTTGTGCTGTTTTGGGGGTTTTTTTGGTCTTATTTGCTCATTTAGAGTGTCCTCCAGTAGAAAAGGAGGTCTGCACATATAGGCTTATTTACATTTCTCCCTTCCATACCCAAATGCCCAGCACCAGGTCTGACCCAAGCATCTGATAAATGGCAAATAAGTGAATCAATCTCCTCCATTTCAGACACTCATAAGATTTTTGCAGTTTCAATCCAAGTCTTTCAGAAGCATGGACCCAATGGAAGCAAATACCTCAAAACAGCTATTACATTCGTCCAAAGAAATTATTATAGGATGTGTGAGAATATCAAGTGGGCAGACATGTAACATGTCTTAAGGGAAATGAAAGTGTGTTTGTCAAGGAGAAAAGCTATGAGAACAAGAGTCTTTGAAGCTAAATCATTAACCTTTCCAAAGTGATGCTGACTCTCAGTTGATCACAACTCTTCAATAGCATAGAACAATAAGCAATTCTTGCTCATGACTCTGAGATGGTTGACTTGGAAGTTCTGCTGATCTGGGCTGGGCTTGACTGGGTGGTTCTTCTGGTCTCAGTTGGACAATCTCACAGGTATAGGGAAATGTATTGGTGTAAGGGAGGCAGCTTGCTTTCAGCCAATATAGGATGTTTTCCTTGGTTGGAATGACTAGGCTAATTCATTTCTGTCCCAAGTGTCTCTAATTATCCTACAGGCTAGCACAGACATTCTTACAGTGATAAAGCAGGTAAGAATGTGGACAAGCCTGATTGCACAAGAGCTTTCAAGCCTTTGCTTATGTCATGCTTATCAACAACTCATTGGCCAAAGCAAGTTTCATGGCTGAGATCAGAGTCAACATGAAAAGGAACTATAAAGTTATGTAGCAAAGACAGAAGGATGGAGAATTAGAGCCACTTTTGCAAATCTACCACAGGAGTAAAGACTGAATATTGCTTACTTAAATCTTTTGCCCCTAGCACATAATAGTAGGCTCAATAAATATTTGCTGAACAGATGCACAGATCAATGAATGCATAGATGAATGGATGAATTAATGAAGCTAGTTTATGGAGCTCTTAACAGAGACTAGTCATCAATAATTCAACTATTAACTCGATGATGCCAGCAAGAAAACATTTGTCCAGAGATTTCCACAAGATCCAATACAGTATCTTACAAAAATAGAAACAAGCACACTCTTATTGGGTCCATCAAGCATCTCTGGGGATGGGTCCTCAGCATCCTTCTCTGATGAACATGAAATGCTTTCCAAGGCATCCACCCTTCTTCAGTTATCACAAGTCTTTTTGTGCAACTAAGCTGAGTTTTTATCACAGTTGTATTAAAAGCATTCTAATATCTCCAACTCTTGTTTTCTTACTAAACAAAGCTAAGGTACCAGAGAAATATATTTGATCTCAAATATAAGCTGTTTTATTGCAAGAGCAGTAATAATACTGCTGAACCATAGATAACCACTGACAAGGCTGTGCAAAATTTTCTGGAGTTTTTAGGCAGATCTTTACACAGGAACATTTAATGGAGGGAAATTTTTCTGCTGGTGATTAGATTGCAATAGAAAATTTAAACTGAAACTCAGAACTGCTGTAGCTTTTGATACATCCCTTTTATCTAATCCAAGAAGAGTTAAGTAGCATTCTAGTGCAAAGGATTTAATAAAAAATTAATTCACCCAAGTCAAGGGGTTCGGAAGCTGAGATTGCTGTACTATACTTGAAAGAAACAGGAAAACAGCACCCTTGTTCCAAGAAATAAACCCAAGGTCAGTCTTTGGTGAGTTCCATATGATAAACAAGTGATAAATAATAATTACTGATAGTAGTTAACATTCCATATTGTCTTGAGGAACATGAAAAGTTGTATATGTATCGTTAGCTCAACAACTAACATTTATTGACTTTTAGTATAGGCCAGGTTCTGTGCTAAGCACTCTTTACTCATTGTCTCATTGAATCCTTACAACATCCTATAAGATGGGTATTTTTCAAATTTTTACCTTTTTCCTACTCATTTTACATTGGAAAAAACTTATAGTGCCAACAGTAGGATGACCATGCATCCTGGTTGGGCCAAGACTGTCCTGATTTACACTTGCCCTGGCATGCTTATTGACAATACCCCCTTACAATCTTAAAAGTGCCTTGGTTTGGATGGTTGCTCGGTCACCCTGGTTAAGAAACTTGCTCACATAGCTAGTAAATGACAGAGCTAAGACTAGAAGGTAGGTCATTCTGACACCTTTTAGTGAGCAATTTCACACTAAAATCCTCATAGTCTTACAAGATCAACCATAATGGTAACTAACACAAATTTATTCCTCCAGTGCTGCCACCTTAACTGGGAGTGTGGAGATGCTCTAATGTAATAAGACTATGAAATGGAACTTGAGTAAATTCTACCTGTATTTCAAAAAGACTGGAAAGCAATGAATTGCCCAAAGAGCTGGAAAAGGAAGATGGCATAGCTGCTTTCCAAAGCAAAGTCACTGAAATGAATCCTCTGGATAGAAATTAAAGCATTATTTTTAGATACTTAAATATCAATTTACTTATTGAATTGCTATTGCATTTATTGAATTTGCACATTGAAGAGTCCAAGTTTCTCTCCCTGCTCTCAGGTAAAAGAGAAGACAACTTTACAGTTTGAATACCCTTCCTCTTTCTCATTTATCTTGTCACCAGTAAACTAGCAACATTTATCTCCTATTATGCAATAGGAAGAATAGTTTGCATTTCCAAAGAGGGTCAATTTGGTTAAAATGTAAATCAACAAAACAATAAATTTCTTCTTTCAAATTCCCCAACCCACACACACCCATAGTAGGGATTACATACATTAGTAGCACAAATATGTAGCAGAATTAAAGAGGAAAACTGTGGGGAAAATGCAAATAAGAACTGTCCTTGTATTTACTCATGAACAGATTTGTTGAGAAAAGAGACAATCACTGGGGTTCTTTAGATCATACTGACTGCCCTTTGCTAATACATAAGGAATTCGAGCACACTCTCCTTATGCAAATCAAATTGGGGAAAAAAATAATTAATCTGGAGGGGTGGTTGTTTGCTCTTATAAAAGAATTGCTATTAAATTATTTTGAAAAAATATGTTGAGTAAACCAAAGAAGGAAGAAATAACTAGTCCAGAAAAATGACAGCCGTAGAAATCAGTCCAAATTATAAGAACAGAGACCAAAAAAGAGTGAAGGAAGAAAAAAAGCAATGAGAATAAGCACATATAGATGTGAAAGGAAAGGAGAAGGAGAAATAAGGCCTTCGCATAGAATAATTGGAGACAGTGCTGGTGACATTAAGACATTGCTGTCCCAAACTACAAAATGCTGCTTGAAGCCAGAGCACCTCTAGCTCATGGGGGACAAATCCATTTTAGACAATGAAAACAGATGTTTTCAGTCACTTGCTTGTTCTGGAGAGAACTATGGGAGCAATAACACCAACTCCACCTAGGAGGCAGAGAGACAGAGACGGAGACAGAGAGGAAAGTCACGGACTCATAAGGGAAGAAAGGAATTAGGCAGCCGCTCAGCCATCTCCCTGTCATTACCCAGAGCCACACCTAAACCATCCCATGCAGTCAAGACCTCCAGAGATGCAGCTCCATGATCTCCTGGGTCACAGAGCTCCAGGCTGGAATATTGGTCAGAATGGTTTCCTTCTTACTGATTAACACCCCATGCATAAGATTATTCTCTTTCATTCTGTTTGCAGTGGAGACAGAGCAGACAAGCTCTCACCACCTTGATTTCTTAGACAGCTGATGGGCACTGGCATGACTTCAGAGTGCAGAGATACCGTCTTGCGGAAAACCATTACCAAGAACTGCTATGGTCATCTCCAGGCACATTCATCTGGATCCTTGAAGTCTTTCCTCCAGAGAGGGAATTCTTGGGCTTTAGAATTTAGTGCATTTTGAGAAGACAGCTTTTTAAAAATCATGTTAATGAAAAAAAATCTTCTCATAAGTAAAAAACACATAAAAGCAAGACACTTGGGAAATGAAACTCAGTCCCAGTGGCATCTCTCCAGGTATGGGTTCCTACTGTAAGGACCCACCCAAATCCTTCTGAGTGTGATTATCAGAAAACAGAGAGGCAACAAAGAGCTCCAGGCAGCCCAGCATTTGATTCAGGCAGTTCTGAATTTTGACAGTCTTGCTGTTCTATCAACGCCTGTTTGAATCCTCTTTTAGATGGGGTAAGGACTACTGTTACTAACACTACAAACAATATTGATAGAAAACTAGCATTAAAATTAGCATTTATTTATGCTTACTGTGTATGGTAGGCAGAATAATGACTCTCAACCTCACCTCCAGAGATGTTTAAATCCTCAGAAACCATAAATATGTTATGTGAATTGGCAAGGAAGAATTGAAGTTGTAGATGGAATTAAGGTTGCTAATCAACTGACTTTAAAATAAGGCTATTACCCTGGATTATCTGAGTGGACACAATATAATCACAAAGATCCTTAAAAGCAGAAGAAGGAGGCAGAAAATTCAGCATCACTCAGCCATTGCTGGCTTTGACAATGGAAGAAGGAGCCAGGAGCCAAGGAATGCAGGCAGCCTTTAGAAGCTGAAAAAGGCAAAACAAAGAAAACAAATCTCTTCACCCAGAGTCTCTTCTAGAGACCCCAGGAAGGAGGGCAGACCTGCTGACACATTAATTTTATCCTAGGATGACCCAGTTTGGACTTCTGTTCTCCAGCACTGTAAGATCTCAAATACACTACTGTTTTAAGCCACTAAGTTTGTGGTAGTTTGTTACAGCAATGCTAGGCAGCTAATACACTGTGTCCAACTTTGGGCAGACTATATCACGTCCAATTATCTCTAATTCTTACAAACACTCTAGAGATGCATGGTCATCCCATTCATACAAATGAAAAATCTGAGGCTCCCGATTTTAAGCAACTTGCCAGCAGCCTCAGCTAGTAAAATGCGGGGCCAGAGTGCGATCCAGGTCTACTTGACTCCCGAGCCCATATTTCTTCTCTATTCGAAACTGACCCATGTGAAACCAAACCCTCAATGACCTTAATTCCGTGTCCAGATATGCACGGCTCCCGCTCAGCTGTTAGACTGGTTCCATGGAGGCTGAACAAAGCACACACACAAAAAGTCAATTACCGTTTAAAAATAGCTCCCTATCCAAATGGCCAAATGAAAGCAGTATTTTGGTCTAATTGATCCTCATTTATTCACTGTATAGAACTCTTCTGAGGGAAAGGGTAGAGGAGGCAAGGGGTGACTTGTGAACACAGCCTAAAAGCTCGGCTGAAAGCACTTAGCATCAGTAAGCAAGCCGATGCTTTGGGCTGGGAAATTTACTATAATCGGTTCTGAAATTCTTTCTTGTTTTCACTTTTGTAATTAATTACATGGATAATGCTTTGTGTTATTATTTTTATAATAAATTACCAAGTGTTGCTAGTGGCCAGCAACTTTTCATACATTGCTCAAACACATGGAGATAAGAAATCAGAACCAGAACTAGAATGCACATTCATGGATTACTAAAATACTCACATAAGAATTACACACTAATTCAACTACAATAAAAAAAATTACACTTGAAGAGCTTATTATATACTATTTCTTCCCCTTCTGAGAAACATTTGAGCAGAAGCCTAGCAGGGTTACCATGGCAACTATAATGCAAAATTGGCAGTAACTTTATGAATTGCAAATTCCTCTAAGGGTGTTGGGGATTTTTTTTTCTAACTTCCATTTTTAACCATCTCATATGCATTATTCCAGCAATATGTTAAACAAGATTTGGGGGAACTCATGCATCATTTCGCAACAAGCTATGTTTTAAACCCTCAAATCCCATTATTCTAACAAGAGCAGGCTAAACAGGGAACACCCGATTTACTGAATTTGAAATTGTCCATTGTTTTTAAATGAGTTCTTAACACGTTTATCACCCTCACCTTTTCTTGAAGAGTTAGTCAGATAAATGGAATCCTGATCGCTTAAGCGTTGCCTGAATCCTTCTGAGAATGGAAGAAGGGGATAGTCCCAGTTTAGAAACCAAAACAAAACGAAACAAAAACTCACAATCTGTTTATCCCTCCAAGTAATTTCAATCGCGTTGTGTGTCAAAACTTTAATTAAACGAATGGTCAGTGTTCATTGTTTTCCTTTCTTGACTCCATTTTATCTCATAGATGCTTCTCTCATTAGACCATGAAAATGACCCAGGGAAACGAGGGACCCAACATAGATCGTTTGCCTTGGGAGGTTGGAGACTTGCGAAGGTCGCCAAAAATATTGCGCTATGAAGTGTGTGCTTCTCATTTGTAAATACTTGTAATGAGATGTGGGTTACCCACAAAATCATAATGGATTCAGGTGTAAGCACTGCCATCTCCCAGCTGTGTGACCTTGGACAAGTCACTCATGCTCTCTGAGCTTCAGCTTCCTGGTCTACAAAACAGAAATTTTAATTTTTGCCCCATCTGTTTCACAAGACAGTTGCAAGCATCACATAAGAGAAGGTATTTGAAAGCTACCATGTCTTATTAAAATATTACTGTCAATTCTTTTTTTTTTTTTTGAGTATAGTCGGTTTACAATGCTGTGTTAATTTCTAGTGTACAGCATAGTGATTCAGTTATACATATATATTCCTTTTCTTATTCTTTTTCATCATAGGCTATTATAAGGTATTGACTATAGTTCCCTGTGCTATACAGTAGAAAATTTTGTTTATCTAATTTATATAGCAGTAGTTAGTATCTGCAAATCTGGAACTTCCAAATTATTCCTCCTCATACTCTTTCTCCCCTGGTAACCATAATTTTGTTTTCTATGTCTGTGAGTCTGTTTCTGTTTTGTAAATAAGTTCATTTGTATCATTTTCTTAGATTCCAATTCTTCTGAATTTTTATTTCAGATAACCAACACTAAGAATCTCCAAAACATGAATATTCTTTATTTTCAGAATCTGATACCAAGAAGTTAGGTGCTAATTTATGGCTTTGGTGTCTTGAGGTTTAGGAAATAAATTGAAATAAAGATTAGAACAAAAAGATCAGAATTGAATCCTATCGTATAAATAAAGGAAAACCTAAATGACTGCTGATCAGTTGCTCATTTGGAACACCTATTGGTGTGCAAGACTGTCTGCAGGAAATGACTGCATTCAAAGCACATCCCTAAGACAAGTGTCCATCCATGTGGTCAGTGAGCTCGGGGAGCAGCGGCATTTTGTGAAGAAAGTGCGTCTAAGGCTTGTTCCTTTCTGAGCTGCTTCATAGCCACTCCCCACGGTCAGAGGAGCATTAGTTGTTTTCCTATCCTTGAACAGTAGCCTTCAAAAGGGATGTTAGTGTGTCATGCAAGCCTGATGGGCATAAATTATCATGTAGAAGATAATCAGAGAAACATGGTAGAGAAGCTTCAGAAAACTGAGGCCCCGCCTGGTTTCCAAGGACTTTCTGTTCCTTTGCTCGCTCGGTAACATTTACTGAGAATCAACTATGCTCTAGTCTGGAAATCAGAAGGAATACTCAGATTTTCACTCATGAAGAGCTCTCTCATTTATTGGGGGGTGATTATACAACCCTCATTTCTTGCTCCAACTGAATCTAGGGGCCATGGGAACACAGAAATGGCAAAGACTAATCACAAATGGGGAGGCAAAGAGTGAGCAGAGACATCCCAGGGCGTGTGCTGTTCAAATTGAATTGGTCAGGGGCTTTCCAGGTGGAGAAGGGGCGGCGGGGACACTGCAGAGGGGAAAGCAGGTGGAGAGGCCTGGGGAATGAGACTGGGATGTGGAAAGTGTCCCAGTGGCTAGGACGTGGGGTGCCCAGGATGCCGGATAAAGACTAAGGAATCTCAAAAAGCAGGTGCACACCCAACAGCATTCAGGACGTGCATTAACAATGGGGAGTCCTGACCTCTTTTGAATAAGGGAGAGAAATGACCCTGAGAGATCTGGGTTTTAGGCAAGCTCCCCTGGAAGTTGCAGGGTCAACCAAAATAAGTACCCATGGTCAAAGTCACTGACATGTGCAAGAGAGCCTGCTTTCAACAGGGCAGACCTCAAACCCCACAGCCTCAAGGGCACGAGAAGCCTGGGAGAGGAGCCAGGAAGGAAGCCAGGACCCTGCTCCACTCCACACCGTCCTGAGGAGTGAGGAAAAGTTTGGAAAACCATCAGCATGATCTCAGAAGGTGAGCACACAGATGACATAGTATATCTACCTTCCCAAGCTTGGCAATAATACAAAAACGTGGTCGGTTTCCTTCACTCAGAGTAACTCACCCCAGATGCCGATGCCCTTAGACTCTTCCACGGCTATGGTTCCCCAAACCACTTTTTCCCAGAGGTCAGGCACGCGGAGATCATTAAATCCCGAGCACCAGCATTTCAACTGTGTAGAACTCCTTGTTTGCAGTGCAATTGAATGTTGAATTTGATTTACAAAGCACTGCGTATTCCTAGTCCCAGATGACAGCCTGCTCACCTGTGAGCTTAAATCGTGGTTGGAGGCAATGGGGAGGACCTTTGACCAAAAGCTGGGCTTATGCTGATCCTCTGTAAAGAAGAGAGAACTGCGTGTCTTAGAGACGGTCCATCTGACCTCCCTGTTATACAGACAAGGAAACCAAGCCCCAGAGAAGTTCAGTGACAGAGCCGGAAGCTGGACCCCAGGTCTATTCATCCTCATTTCAGTGGCCTTTCCTCTCACCCCCACCTTCACCTCCCTACAGTTCAAAATATTTTTAAAAAGGAAAAAATGGTGGCAGGAGGGTCTTACCTATCCATGATGAAATTCAGAAATAACCCCCATGATAATATATCAGTACCTTCATATCCTAGTATTAAAATGAGAGAAAACTGACAGCATTTGTTTGAAAATGACTTGCCTTTGTTTGATTCATATGCAGTTATGTAATATATCATATATGACTCTGGAATCACACCTGAAAGATTAACTTGCTCAAATCATGTGGCTAAGTCTAAGTTTAGGTTTCTTCATCTGTGAAATGGGCATAATAATATATACCTCAAATTTGGGGTCTTTAATGTAATTACCCTTTGAGGAACACGCTGAAAGGACTGTGGCTATTATGATCCTGTGATGCATATGTGGGTCTGGGCTTAAAATAGTTTCCCCGGGAGACTTACCACATACTCACTCCCATGATGCTGACATTGCTTAAAATATTTGTTGCATTTTTCTTCTGGAACTGACCCCAGAGCTAGTGTTACATCTTAGGAGAAAATTATCTCTTTACGCCTACATTTTGACCAAAAAGAGTTTCACTTAGTTTCATCCACCTCATTCACCAAGGTTAACTATGAGGCACTTTTAACTATTGGTGAAAACCACAGCCACATACAAAAGATGAGGATGGACTATGACTGAGGAGATTCAAAAGAATTTGCTTCCTTGGGAGGAGGGGATACCTCTTCTGCTTGCTGGACCAGGCCCAGAAATCTCGGGAAAGTCATAAGCAGGGAACCAAACTGTTCCAGAGACAAGAAGGTGAGAAACGGGGGTGTTGATGACTCAAGATCAGCCCTGGGGAAGCTAGAACTTTCTGGAACTTTTGAGAGAGAATGAGAGAGAATGATGGCCTCTCAGAAACAGTTCCATGCGGATTTTCGCAAGCTCTGGTAATGATTAATTCGTGTTCTGTGTGAGAGACAGAAGGAAGGAAAAGGCTTGTGGGAGCCCCAGGCAGGAGCCCTGACCTTGAAAGCAAAGCAGCCTTTGGAAGACAGAAGAGGAGCACGTGGGCCCCACCTATATTCACATATTCAGGGTCAACTTATCTCCTTCTTCCTCCCTTTTCCCCCAAGAGACACACATACACTCACTCACAGGCGCGCGCGCGCGCGCATACACACACACACACACACACACACAGAATAGACTCCCTGCTTCTGAAACTTTCAGATTCTAGGGTTAGTGTCTTGCCTGCAAATTTGCACCTGAAACATTTTCATTCATCATGTTGTTATCATTATAACTCTATCATGACAATGCTGGTTAATCATGAATAAAACAATAAACAAACCAAAAAACCCTTTCCCGGGTGAGCATAAACAATTACAGACAAATACCTCTTGTTTGGGCCCTGCACCACCTAACGTTCTGTGCAATTATAAGCATCGTAGAGGGTATTTTATTGCAAGAGATAATTTTTTTCTGATTGTTGTATTTACTCCCTTCAGATTCCAACCTCATCTGGAAGGCCCAACAAAGTCACCTAGAGGGAGTTTGTGGCTCTTGCCAGCAATTTTTGGAAAAAGCATTCTCTCTCCTTGATAATAATCCTAAAGTGAACAAATGTGAAACCAAGCAGAAGAGGGCAAGGAGTGCTTCTTTAACCAGAAGTTAAGAGGGAAAAACCCAGAGGATATGAATTCTAGGAGTCTAACTGCTGGGGGCGAAGGAGTAAGGGGAAGAAGTCCGGGGGTTTCTTTGATGGTGTATCATTCACTTGGAAGGCTTTTATGAAGTGAAACCAACTTGTTGAACAGGCTGGATCAGTAGATAGACTGGAAGCAGCTCAATTGTCTCCCATCCTCTGCCCATCACATGGGTCTGCCAGCCCTCCTTCCTCCCCCAGCAAGGAGACCTTAAGCACATCCTGGAACATTTTTGGCCACCCTTGGATGTTAGAATTGCCTCATTTTCAGATATTAAAAAGTCCATCTACTGATCGATTCTCGAAGTATGAATCTCTCACCCAGCTTAAGATTCTCCCCCCACCCGTTACTCAGTAAGGAGCAGCGTGTCCTCTTTTGCTCTTTGTTCACCTTGTTCTTTCTTTCACTCCTCCTGCCCCACTCACTGCACTGCCTCTGGCTCCCGCAGGGTCAGGATGGAGAGGAGAGACAAGGGGTACAGGGGCAAGGTCTTCTGTGAAGGTCTTAATATTAACTGGTGACCTTGTGTTCTGTGAAATGGTACAACCATTTTGGTAAACAGTTCATGTACTTATTAAAGCTAAACATATGCTTTAGATACTACCCAGCCATTCCATTCTTAGGTATTCACCCAAGAGAAACAAAAGGGTACACCCTTACAAAGGCTTGTACGTATCTGGAAATTACCCAAATGTTCATGCTCATTTCACATTCCCACCATCAGTGCATGAGAGTTCCAGTTCTTCCACACAGTCATTGACGTGTGCTGTGCCACCCTGTTTCCAGTAAAGGCAAAGGGGGTGGTGTGTCTGTTTAATCCATGGAAAAGATTAAGTATCCATACTGTCCCCCTCCCCAGCGAAACTTGGAAGACTAGAGCCCCTCCCGTTGCCCTCTATTTTTGCTCTGCCATCAACAGCCACTCTGGGCAGCCTCCTGCCTTTGGGCTGTTCCAGGCAAGAGTCAGGATGCTATCTCCATGCCACCCCTACAATGTTCAAGGACTCGCATCAGGCTCTAAAAAGAATTCCAAGTCCAGGTTTCTGAGTGTCACTCTGAGTCACGGTTATACCTCACTGAGTGAACAATGGGTCCAAGCCAGGAGACTTGCCTCCAGGATAGGGGCCGCTCCCCACCCTTCCTCTCCACACCCTGGGCTCCCCGCCTGCCAGGTGGCTCCAGCTAGGATTACTCGTCCGGTTGATCTTGAGACTTTATCGGCCTTTGACTTAACTAAAAAATTTAAGCATAACATCCTTCCCTGTGATCATTTTAGGTAATTTATAGAGAGAAACCTATGATATCATATCTATAGCATATATAGCATGCATTTTTTAGATTAATTAGAATATCTAGTTCCCACATATAAAATACTCATAAACAGTATTATACACATGAACAGTATTTCCACAATACTCAAGTCAGAGAGGGTCCCATTATATATAGTATAGTAAAATTCATCTCTGATGAATTAAACTTCATCCCAAAAACCTTGTCAACCACACATAATATATGGTACCTAATACATTCATAAATTCTTCTGGAATGGATGGATAGGTGGGTGGATGGATAGGTAGATGGATGAAATATTTTTAAAGCACCAAATCTAGGAAGACAGCATGAAATTAGAGATGGATTTGGTTTATTTTCTTCAATATAATCATTGTGACCTTGGGAAATGTCATTTAACCTTTTAATGTCTCAATTCCCTCATCTGTAAATACAATAATCAGAAAGACTTGCTGGGAGCATCAGATGAGACAATCTTGGGAACTCCAAAGCTGTCTACAACAGGAAGGTATTAGTAGGATGGGGACTGAGGTTCTGCAGCTCTGCTGTTGCCTTGAATAATCTCCCTGTTTCTGTGACTCACTTTTTCTACCTGCAAAATGGACATCAAAAGACTTCTCTCTAGCTTTCCTTAGAAGGCAGTGCATATGCAGCACATCGGAGGCCCTTTGATTTCAGGGTCCAGCAGATCTAACTAGCTGTACAACCATGGACCAGCCATCAAAATCTCTGCACTACAGCTCTCTCAACTGTTTAAAAGGATAATGATGACTCCTGCGTACGGTGGTTGTGGGAATCAAATGTCTTAAAGTCATACAGCGCCTTGTGCATAGATAACAGTACTCAACCTATACAATTAGAATCAACAGTGAAAAAATACCAGTAAAAAATACCATGGGGTTACCACTCCCTTTATTGCCTAGATTCAGTCATTCCTGAATTAGCCTAGTTGCTATGGATACCTTCCAAAGACACCACGTTTGAAAATGTGTTGGGAGATGGGGATTGATGGCAGAGGGACACAAAGCAACTTCAGCAACTGAGACATTTTAATACATGTGAACTCTTTCCCTTGGAAACCAAAGTCACATTTTGCCAAGATGGAAATGAACTCAGGAAGTGGAGTTTCAGAAGTTCTGCATCACATTTGGCCAGTCTCCTTCCCTCATCACTGGGACCTCAAGGACAGGTATATCTGGCCCTGAACCAGCTCCTGAGCATCTCAGTTTCCTCCCTCAGGATCTGGCAGTCTGAAAGATGCTGGTTGCCAGACAGAATTTATCAGATTCACTTCCCAGATGCTATCGCTTCTGATGCCGAAAGAAAAATAGGTTGCCCAGAAATTGAGGTTGGAAAGGACGAGTGTAGCTGAGAAATGCACAGCAATACACACAAAACAGGAAAGGGCTATTCTTGTTAAAATTCATTAGCAAATTACATCTGAATATTCCAGGGGTTCTCACATCCCTCAAATCCCTGAGGGACAAGCACTAACATCCCAGGCTAAACTACCCCCACAGCACAGTTATAAACAGTCTCGATCGGTCAAAATCAGCCACGGCTCCAACAGCAAATGAGTAAAAATTGGCCTGACTCAGCTTCCTGTTTCCAACTGCAGCAAACCCAACACCCGAGGGGGCCTCACCGGCAAGAGGGTTGTATACTCAGGCCTTCTAAAAAGACTCTTTCTTCCTGGTCATTTTTTCCCAGACATCTCAGGGAGCTGTCCTGCTCCTATTTGAAATTCAAAGCAGAAGGAAGTCACCTCTAAAATACCAACTTTCCCACTAGCATTTTCACAATGATGCAGCACCACCTAGGGGACATTTTCATTAATTTCTTAGTATTTCCACTATCAAATTCCTTTTTAAAATATTGCAGAGCCCTACCTCCACCACCTCCCTGTATATACATAAGATAGATACAGAAGCTTTTCTGCACACATTTTCCAAGATTCAGCTGCATACTTAATTCAGCTGGCTTATTACACAGGGACCACTGCCAAGGGCTGTGGTTCACATTACAATCACCATAGAAAATCTGCTTTATTATACATTATTACTATAATATCATATATTAGTAATATATATTATAATAACATAGTATGTTATATTACTATATAGGACAGAATATACTGTATATTCCATGATGTATAAATATTATATAATATATATTACATATAAAAAATATAAAATTACATGTTTTACATATATAATATAATTAAATAAATAGTATTTACCTATTTTTTTCCTTTTTTAATTGAAGTAGAGTCAGTTTACAATATTGTGTCAATTTCTGGTGTACAGCATAATGTTTCACTGATAGATATACACATATTCCTTTTTATATTCTTTGTCATTATAGGTTACTATAAGATACTGAATATAGTTCCCTGTGCTATACAGTTTAAACTTGTTATTTATCTATTTTACACATAGTAGTATCTGCAGATCCCAAACTCCCACTTTATCCCTCCCCCTAGTTTCTTCCCAACTGGTAACCATGTTTGTTCTCAATGTCTGTGAGTCTGTTTCTATTTTGTAAATAGGTGCATGTCTTTTCTTTAGATTCCACATATAAGTGATATCATATGGTATTTTTCTTTCTCTTTCTGGCTTACTTTACTTAGAATGACTATCTCTGGGTCCATCCATGTTGCTGCAAATAGCATTATTTTATTCCTTTTAATGGCTGAGTAGTATTCCATTGTATAAATATACCACAACTTCTTTATCCAGTCATCTGTTGATGGACATTTAGGCTGCTTCCATGTCTTGGCTATTGTACATAGTGCTGCTATGAACACTGGGGTGCATGTGTCTTTTCAAATTATAGTTTTGTCCAGATATGTGCCCAGGAATGGGATTGTTGGATCATATGCTATTTTTAGTTTTTTTAAGGAAACTCCATACTGTCCTTCTTGGTGACTGCACCAATTTACATTCCCACCAACAGTGTAGGAGGGTTTCCTTTTCTCCACACCCTCTCCAGCATTTATCATTTGTGGACTTTTTAATGATGGCCATTGTGACTGGTGTGAGGTGCTACTTCATTGTATTTTTGATTTGCATTTCTCTAATAATTAGCAATATTGAGCATCTTTTCATGCTGCCTGTTGGCCATCTGGGTGTCTTCTTTGGAGAAATGTCTGTTTAGGTCTTCTGCCCATTTTTTGATTGGGTTGCTTGTTTTTTTATATTAAGCTGTATGAGCTGTTTGTATATTTTGCAAATCTTTTCTCCCATTCTGTAGGTTGTTTTTTCATTTTGTTGATGGTATCCTTAGCTGTGCAAAAGCTTTCAAGTTTAATTAGGTCCCATTTGTTTATTTTTGCTTTTATTTCCATTACTGTAGGAGCTGGTTCAAAAAAAAATAGTGCTGTGATTTATGTAGAATGTTCTGCATATTACATAAAATTTACATATTTTATATATACTGTTATAATTTATAGTATAAAATAAATTTAATATCAGATTCACAGAGGCAGAAAGTAAATGTGGTTGCCAGGGGCTGGAGAAAGGGGGAGTGGGAGTTATTGTTTAATGGGTAGAGTTGCAGTTCGACAAGGTGAATAGAGTTCCAGAGACGGGTGGTGGTGACAGCTGCACAATAATGTGAGTGGACTTAACGCCACTGAACTGTACACTTAAGGATAGTCAAGAGAGATGGTAAATCTTATGTCTACTGTACTACAATTTTTTTAAAAAATTTAAATTAAAAAACCCACACTGATACCAAAATCACAGTTAATGTGAGTTTGAGAAATGCCTTGCTTTGTTTGTATTTCTAAAACAAAGAGTGCCACGTGAGATACTGTGGCTTAGAAAAGCATTTAGCATACAAGCTTTTTAAAATGATGAAGTAAATTTTCAAAAATGTGACCAGCACTCCTTTGGTTGCCTCTGTTTTTCTTTAAAGCTACATGTTTACCCAGGATCACCTGAGAAATATTATGGGGCAGAGTAAGAGGCTGAGACTGGAAAACCTGCTGATTTTCCTGCCTTGGCCTGGGAGAGTGCTTTGAGAGAAATAGCTGTGGACCACGGTGCATCCTCAGGAGAACTCTGAGGGAGGGGTGTCGTGCTCTCTTAAAACTCTGCAGAGTCCTGCAGAGTCCTGCACGGTGGCTGTGCAGTATAGGGCAGGCACATGAGAGGCACAGCCTGTGGGCTGGACTGTTTGGGACCCTGTCTTAACTACAGCCTGCAGCGGGAGCAACAGCAGTGGCTGCAACTTCATTTGAACCTCAAGCTGGCCAAGAGGACATTGCTTCTCCATTTCAATTCTCTTTCATTTTCCTTGAGACCAGCATTTAATAAGCTAGGTGGAATATTTTTTGATGAGTATAAGGGACATTGAAGCACTTCAAAGTTCCTAAAATGTGATAGCATTGGCTTTTTGTCTAATTTAACTTAAAAGTTGTGACAAGATGAAAGTCTTTATATGTTTAATAAATTCCTTGTGTTTCTTTATTCCCTGCATTTTTTAGCAAAAATAGGAGTGAATTTCCTGAGGCAACTGTGCAAAAGTCTGATGCTCATCTCTTTTCCTGCTTCAGGATTGCAGGTCCTAGTGTAAAGAAACAGCCCAAGACTGGCAGAGTTGCAAAATGGGGAAGTCTGGTCAAAACTGGGTACTAGGAGAATAAGTAGAAAATGAAGGCAGGTGGGCTGGTTTTGCCCTTCACCTGCCAGTGAAGCTTTACTGCTGCCTGGAGAAGCCTCCTGAGGGTGAGGTACATGTAAACCCAGCTGACAGCATATGCGGATAACCACCTCCCCAGTGGTACCCATACTGCTAGTCTGTGGAGCACACTCTGGTAGCAAGAGCTTAGAAGATACATATATCCATTAATGATGAACACTTCAGTTTCCAGTGTTTGGTTCACATGAGGTAAAATATCAAATCAATGGAGTGATTAAGAATCCTTTACACAGTGTGAAAATAATACAAATATTTATCAAGTGTATACTAAGCATGCATATGGGCACAAAGATAATTTTAAAAACTTAACTACTGGTCAACGTCAATAGGAATCAATATTTTCAAGACTGCATGCGTACAGCCAAAGGGCATTCCACAGTGACAGGAAGCACATCAGGGGTTTCCAGGGAACAAAGGAAAAGGCAAAGAGGGAGGAAACTTCTAGGGGTGGTGGATGTTCATTATCTTAATTGTGCTGATATTATCACGGATATTTTATATATATATAAAATCTGTTAAGACTGACCAAATTATACACTTTAAATACATGCAGTCTATTGTTTGTCAATTATACTTCAATGAAGCAACTTTTTTAAATATGCGGGAAAAAGTCACGAAGTGTATTCCAAAAAGGCTGTATTAATTTACATCCCACCAGCAGCATATGCAAGCTCCCGCTTCATTAGTTTTGTCAGCACTATATTTCTTAAAGGAAAAAACAAAAACACAATGCTAATTTAGAGAGGCAATCTCTCTCATGTGCTTGAATGTGCATGTCTCTTTGATTACGAGACTGAAATTTGTTCATGTTGATCAGCTCTTTGCTCTTTTCTCTTTTTAACGTGTGTTTCTTATCAGTTTATAGGAGCTCTTAATTTAGATATGTGATTGCAAATATATCATCTATTTCTTTCCCTAGGCTAGATGTTTACATTCGTGTATACTTGATGTAATTATAATGTAAATAGACATTTTAAAGTTCAAGAATCGGAAAAAAAAATCTTAACAATGCTCAAAACACAAACAAAAAAAGCTCAGACAGAATTAGACATAAAAAAATCATCTTTTATAATCACTTAATTTGTTCCACAAGGTGGCTGCCAGTAGCACAAGCTACATCACAAGCAAGCCATATATGAAAACGTATCAAACTTACACCTTTCACGTTCACTCTTTTGGTAAAATGGCCAGTTTCAAACATCTTTCTTAAAATGAAGATTGTATTAAGATATAAAATATTTTATGACTTAAGCAAGAGTCAGCAGAATTTGGATTTATAAACTCCTACTTCTTGCTTATTGATCCTGAGTGAGAAATGAGTCCATGAAATCGAACTGGGGTTGAGTGTTTTTTGTTTTCAAAGTCAAGTGAATAAATACCAGAAAAAGAGAATATTTACATATTCTCCTCAAGTGAAGAGTAAATCTTTATATTAATAATATTATTACTTAAACTGTTTTCCTTCACTCTGTACCTTGAGTCCATAAGTTTTTAGACTACACAGCAGTGAAGAATGCTAATACTAGTAAAACCAGTAAAAGATGAACGCCTTTTTATCTGCTATACCAATTGGTACAAATTTAAGAAAACTACTTCCCCAAAAGGTAGTTAGAAGTATTCGTGAATTTGTCCAGTCCTTTGAAAATAAGTCATAATTAGTCATGAGAAGAAACAGAAACACATTTAACATTTAAAGAATGAATTTCAGTTTCTTTAATAACAGAATATTTTCAACTCTTATTCTCAAGCTTGTATCATTTGGTCAAGTTAGATGGTAAAATTAGATGATGTCTAATCTGGAACAAAAGTCCAGATTTCCTGAGACACACGCTGAAAAGCAGTAGAGGATGAAATGTGGAAATCAATGATGTGGCTGAGACTCCAGAAAAATCAAATTCTTAGAAGCTTTACTTCCTCATCCATAAAATGAGGGACGTGGATTAAATGATTGATGTATTTCCTTTCAGCTCTAACCTTTTCTAAATGCAGGCAGGATAAGTTGATAAAACTTGTGACAGATGTAGTCATATTTCTGGAGATTTTTTTTATTGCCAACCTGGGGTTTCTTAACTACTTTTCTTGCAAGTCCATCTCAGCTCAGGTTCAAACTCTAGCCCTGACCTATCTATGGAGCCTTGGCAAATAATTTATCCTCTTATTAAAGATAAGGAAATAAGGGCCCCAAGAGAATCATAATAGCAGCTACACCTCAAAGAGCTGTGACAATGAAAAGAGGGAATGCATCTGAATACTTGGCGGTGCCTGGCACAGAGTAAGATGCCCAGTAAACTGCATGCCTGCGTATTTGAGGTATCGTAGTCCATCCGGGCTGGTATTAACAGAATACCATACATTGTGTGGCTTAAAAACAACAGAAATTTATTTCTCACAACTAATTGTGAGAGGCTCGGGTCCAAGAACAAGGCTCTTGGAGGATTTGGTGCTTGGCAAGGACCCCTTTCCTGGTTCAAAAATGGTCATCTTCCAAGCGACAAGGGAGCTCTCTGGGACCTTTTTCATAAGGGCACGAATCCAATTCATGAGGACTCCACCCTCATGACCTAGTCACCTCCCAAACAGCACTGCACTGGGGGTTAGGTTTCAATATATGAATTCGGGGAGGGAGATGGGGAGAGGGAGGTATAAACATTCAGTCTTTTCCATGGGAGTAAATAGTACCAACTCACATGACACTCAGGTTTCACAAGTGAAACATGCTGTATCCCCAGCAGGTTAATACCAGGTAGATAGACATACCACAAACTTGAACAAATATTTCCATAGAAGAGTGAACAACATAACTGAAAATAGCCCTCGGGTTTGACTCATAAAACAGTTCAGCTATATATTTACTGTAAAAAGACTTCATGAAAAGGTGGGAGGGGAAAGGGGAAGAAAGAGAAAGGAAGGACTTCAACAACGGCCAGGACTGTGGTGTGAGCACCCTGCAGCCGACCAAGCGCACTAGATTTGAGTTCCCCGCCATCTCTGTATTATCTAGTTTCTCTTAGTACGGCCCACAAACCACTTCCACCTAGAATGCTTGTTACAACTGCAGGTGCCCGACCTTCACCCATTTTTAACATGCTATCTCATTAATTCTTACACCTTCTACAATTTGAGAACCTACTCCAATTGCTTTGTGGCCAGTGTTTGAAAATGTGGCCAATGCCTGAGTTCTTGAACAGCTTATAGCCAGAGTATAAATGTGCAGATTCCAAACCTAAGGACTGCCCACATCAACTTACCTGCAGCCCACCACAACTAAGAAACCAGTTCTTAATGCATTCAAAGCTAATGAGAAAGTACAACCTACAGCTCATGAATTTGTCGAGTATCTGGGACAGTCAAAGGAATACGTATGATTGAAAAATGACACTTCTGGAATTTTCTCAGCATATTCTAAAATGCCAGTAACAACATTTATTTCATTCCTAAAATTAACTTTAACTGTGAACTGAAATAACACTTTTTGTTATAGTGAGCAGTCCCCAAAAATTCCATCAACAACTGAATTATAGTCTTTCTTAAAAGTTATTTTTACACATTTATGTCTCCTAACATTAAAAGGTTGCTTTTGACTTTAGCAGGTGCTTTGCAGATTTACATCAGCAGTAGAAAGTGCTTCCGTTGAATAGATTTTAGTCTTCAAAAATGTGACTGCATCCTTCATCTCTAGTTTTTCCATCTCCCAGTTGTTGATCTTACCAAAGAAAGAGGAAAATAATCAGTTTGCAAGCAGATGATGACATATAAGAGCTAGTTTCGAGATGCAAGTATATGAAAGTGACATCCAGCCAACTGCTTATAATGACACACATTTTAAAAGCTTAGTAAGACTGTGTGCTAGGACTGAAGAAAGCTCTCATGGTGAGAATTACAAAAACATTAAAGGTCCATCCTCTAAAGGGTGCAAAAATTCCTTTCTTTGGATAACCTTCCTTAAACTATACATAATAGCCAATATGGGGGGAAAAGGGTTATAGAGTAGCTCATTAAGAGACATGGGCCATCTTAACCTCCGTAATCCAAGTGTGATCCATTTTTGGATACTGAAGTACCATAATCAAAATTCAATCTACTTTTCACATTATATGCAGGACTAAATGAGTTGCATTTAGATCAGTCCCAAAATTAACGTAAATATAAATATATCAGTAAGGTTCTTGCTCCACACAGTGACATCTGGAGAGGCTATTCAAGAAAAGCTGTGATGCTCAGAATCAAACGAAGCATAAAAGGGAAGAGGAAGAACCATCCTCTTACAACCGTCCAGCTTTTTCTGGTGACAGACATCCTACAACAGCCTCACACTGGCCCATGAAAACAAGGCTTTAATTAACATCTTTTCTTCTCTTGTTCAAGATGATCTAGAAATTGGATAGGTTTTGAGTGTCTTAAATTAAATAAGAAAACATATATTTACATTTTTCCTCTTGACAGAAAAGATTAGAGTTGACCAAATGCAGCATTTATAAAGCCCCTAGTAAATGAGAATAATCAGCTGGGTAGGAGCTAAATCACGTACCAGGAATGTTCTTTTTCAAAGAAAACAAAAACTAAAACATTCCAATACTGCTGCAATCCTTTTAGTCCCTGGTGACCAACTTCAACCACAACACTCCTGGCAGAATGGACATCAGTAACTGAAGACTATTTCATTTGCATTTTTTTCTTACCAAGATCACATGAAAACCCATTACTTTCAAATGCCGCATTTTCATAGCAAGGAATCCTCTGGGGTGGGTTGAACCCAAACAGTAAGTAGATTTAGGAACACATAGTACAGCTACTCTGAAAACAAAAATACAAAATATGAGACTAGTTACTAACGAGATGACCACTTACAATCTTGTTGCATTCCTGTTCTTCGGAAATTTCCAGGTTGAGCTCTCCACTGACCACACTCCTCACCATTCCCTACGGTGTTACCCTTCACTTCCTTATCACTTGGCCTATATAGATAGCCCAGCACACGAAGGCTACTTTAGGAACCAGAAACTTATAATAATGCTTTCTATGAACAGCTATCCCTTAACCATCTTTAAGGACGGCTACATTCTTGATGAGGAAAACTTTCAGAGCTGAAAGCACCCATTTTAAGGCCTTCCTGTGCAGTGCTAACCACTCATCTAGATATGATTCCTGCTACCAGAAGCACTGCTGCAGATGGCGCCACACGGTAAATGCTCTTCTTAGACACACTGTCTCCCAGAGAGAGGGGCATTTAAAAGCCAGAATGGGGAGACCAAATACAAAGAAGAAAACACTAAGACAGGCAAGACTGCTGGAACGATAAAATCTAGATGTGTAACAAAAATGTGGAAGGTATAATTTGGTTTTTTCATTGTTCTTGGTCTTCTGGAAAGATTAAGTTCATTGGGGGAAAAACAGACATTTGTATCCTTCCTGCCTTCTGTTATACTCTGGCTCTTATCTGAGATAAAGAGAAATTTTGTATCTTTAAAGGAAAGCTCTGATTCCTCATTTCTTCTTTGTACTTTAGGCTGAGAGTTCCTATATTATATTATTATGCCAGAACAGGTGAATACTTGAAAAGGAAAAAATGATCTTTAAACGAGATCAGAGAGAAAGCCTTTTTTTGAGAGGAGAAGGGTAATATGCGTAGGGAAGAGAGTAGTTTAAAAAGAGGGCCAAGGAACAAGCTAGATGGATCCAGAAAGGAGCAGGAGTTAGAACCATATGTGAATGGAGAGGGATGGGCAGGTAAGAGTCTGAATCCCGACAGGTCTTTTTTCCATACCTCTCTCTACCATATTTATGTGCATGTCCTACAAAGCAGTAGGGGATGTAAGTCACCGGGGGCCAGGATCCATGGCTGACTCGTCTTTCTGTGCTGCACAGGCCCAAGCAGAGCCTTTCCACAGAGACAGACTGAACACAGGCTGTGTGTAACATGACCTGATCCATCTGCCTAAAAGGCAGAACACTCTCAGGGTGCAGCACCGTATGTCTCCCAGAGACACCTTCTTGTAGTGTGTGAGTCAAGGAAACTGTTTCTAATTAACTTCGATATGGTTTGACCCATATGCAATACAGCTTAATTAAAAACAACTAAAGTTTCTGTATCTTTAGAAAGGTTTGGTGGTAGAGCAGGATATTTACCGGGTATTTGATTTTGGTAGAAGCCTTAATTCTTTGCAACCACTACAGCGTTATCTTGTCAAAAGTTTACACTGAGCTGTTGGTTTCAATTATGTCAACATTGTTTTACTGAACTGTTTAGTTTTAAAACCTAATTTTTAAAAACAGCCTGTTTCATTAAATGGCCAACTCCAATCCACTGTCTTCAACCACAGTGCCCACATTTATACCTACAGAGTAGATTAAAGGATGAGAAGTCTCGTGGTGCATTACAAGTCCCATACAAATATAAGGTCTTAGTATTGTTACTGCAATTTGGTATAAAGTCTTTGAGAATTAAAATTTAAATCTGGAAAGCTCAGCAAATGAGTATGTGTAAATAACCTCTGAATATCTGTAGCAGAAGTTACCACATCCGCGTCAGAAAATGGAAGCACTTGGCTCCTGTTAGTATCCATTCTGATTTCGAAATCTGAAAGAAAAGAATTGATATTAACTTTTCAAATATTGCTCAGAGTGATATTTTGTTTCAAAATACTGGGAAGACCAGTAATGATAATGGCAGCAGCTAAGATACACTTCGAGCTTACTCACCACGCGCCAGATACTAGTCTGGATTTTGTGTGTAGACGCTCACTTGTGCATCACAGGAGCCCTATGAGGTGGGTACCATTATTACTGCCATTTTACAGACAAGGAAACAGAGGCTGGTAAGTGCCCAAAGCACAGTGCTGGTAAGTAGTAGACAGAAAAATCCAACTGCAGGCAGTCCAGCTCCAGAGCCAGAGCTGCGCTGCGCTAAACTGCCGCACAGAACTCCTGCTCTTTTGTCGGAAGAAAACGAAAATAAAAGAGAAGAAAATCATATAAAGTCCCATACCAATATAATAATTATGTGGCAACTGCACACTTTTTGAGAAGTATCCTTCTCCCAGAAGGCTACTGAGGGCCTCCACAGCCTTCGCATTTGGCTGTAACGGCGCGAGTGAAGGCTTTGGCAGCGCTAAGTGGATGTCCTTGTGATACGGAGCGTCATCAAGTTTTAGACAAGTGGCCAAAATATGAAGCTTGTGAACATTCCTCTCCACGTCACCTCAAAAAGAAGAGAAAGAAAATATATAGTTAAGAAAAAAGTTAGTGCATTTAAGAAACGTATTAATGTACCTATAATTCTGATCATCTGCTTCTTGTTAGGAGGGATCTCTCCAGGTCTCCCTAGTTCCCACAGCAGTGTGGATCAATGCCCTGTATATGATAATGTTTTCAGGTTTAAAGTCTCTTCCAAGGTGCTTTAGCCTAAACTCTTCATTGAACAGACGAGGAAATGCCCAGGAATGTTAAAACGCCTCATGATTAAGTAAAGGCAAATCTGGGACTAGAATCCAGGTCTCCTGGGTTCAGGGCTGTTTCTTCCATATTAGACTGCTTGAAAAATCAGCACATGGTGTTCCTTCATCCCTGTTCAACTTCGAAATTTCATACGTTGCTTTTAAAAGAATTTAAACTACTATGTTCCCAGACACAGCATCAAATTGTATATGTCTATCCTGATATTGCTTTTCCTTATTTAATATTAAAGACTGAAAGTCAACAATTAATTTGGCTCCAAGAGTAAATAAATTCACTACTTTGGTACGTGTTTGGCTTCTTGATCTAATGGGCTATGCCCTCATTATAGGCCGTGAATAGAAAGTGTTTATAGCTGCAAAAGTTGACTTCACTTGGCTTTAGATGTGACATATAAGGATTAGAAGCACAAACGCCTCTGATCAAGGCATAAAGAACAGCTTGGACATTCGGCCTTTGTGCAGGTGCATAAAGTGTAAACAGAAGGAACAGTGATGCTGTGTTTCTTATTCTTGCCTCCTACGTGCAGGATCTGTCATTCATTTAAAGGTGGCTCCTTACGTCTGCTGGTTTGAGGCACTGCCCTGACTTCACCGTTACTGGCCCTTTCATCAGTAGCAGCCGCTCCACACGTTTTAGCTAACACTGCTGCAGCTAAGACCCCACTCAGAATCACCAGGCGGCCTGCTGGTTCTGCCTTATTTCAGTCACCGTGGCACAATGATGTCCTACCTGAGGTCAGCAGCTCATTGATGATGTCCTTCTGGAGAAGCTGATTAACAGGGGCCAGAGGGAAATGGTTCATCAAGCAAAATGAACACACAGCATTTAATAGGTTTTCAGAAGAGATGTGGTGAAGACTACCAGTCAGAGCATTAGTCATAACGTCTAGGAACCTGCAGGGGAAGCCAGGAAAGTCAGCTTTCAAATATGAATAGAAGACAAGGTCATGGCCGAGCTAGTGAGGTGTCAAGGAACCAAATGGCTTTAAGGGGCTAAAACAATCAGGCTTGCAGTAAGTATTTACACATCTTTCAGGTCAGGTAGCTATCTCATAACAAATATATATACGCAACCAACATTAACTACTGCTGTGTGTCTACCACAGGGCAAATGTTTCTAGGCTTTAACTCATTTAAGTCCTGAACTCTGTGGGACAGGTATCATTATTATCCTCATAATAAACATGAGTCAACAGGCTGAGCAAGGCTGAGTAATAACTTGTCCGAGGATGCACCGCCAGGAAGTAGCAGAGACAACACTGGAAACCAAGCTGCCAGGGTCAGAGCCTTTTAACCATTGTGCTAGATCTTTATCATGAGTAAGACTATAAGGCTTGGAACACCATTGCAGTTTTGTGACCAGTTAAAATTCTCTAGCTATCAATACTGAGTTAAAAGAATTGTAAGTCTAATCCTACCACCCAGAGCTCATGTTATGCAGTATGACAAAGCCGTGAAGCACAGCGCAAGAGAGGAGAGATCAAAGTCAGGCCAGGTCACTTGCCCAGGGGGCCACTGCTAATATAGGGCACAGATACACTTTGAACCCACATCTGTGTGACTCTGAGGGCATAAGCTATATACCATTATATAGGAAAAAATGAAGTACTTGCAAAGTACTGTGATAGTGTGCAGGAAAGCAAGAAGGTAGGGTAGCTCTGGGGATAAGGGAGAATGTCAATAAGTGGAAAAGATGGCAAAGGGAAGATCACTTGAAACTAGCAAGGAAATGGAGCCCTGAAAGCATATGCTATTCAAGCTGCAGTGACTTGTGAGGCTGAGGCACAGGCAGGGACTCACAGCAGGGTCAGTACGCCCCGCAATAAGCTCTTAGTAACCATAAGCCCTAAAAGGAAATGTTTGAGATCAACTGGGCAGTCCCGTGGGGAGCAAGAAAGGCTCAGGAAGGCGGAGCAGGGCTTCCAGAGCGACAGCAGGCTGGGGAGAATGTAATGGGTCCCAGAGACAACAGCGACACTTATTAAGGGATAACTGACGGGATCCAGAGCACCTGCCGAAGGGCGGGGCTGCAGCCCGGGTGGTACTCACCCCTCCAGTCTTCTCTCATCCTGCTCCTTACGCTGGACCTCGTGCTGCAGCAACACCAAAACATGTCGCTCCTGCACATGCTCTGCTGGCTCTTTCCTCCCTGACTTGAACACGGAGTCCCTTCTGCTAAGAATGCTCTTTCCTGCCTATCTTCCCATGGTTTATTCCTCCCCAGCCTCCTTTCAAGATCTGCTCAGGTACCCTCTCCTCCAGGCAGGATGCTCGGCAAGCACCCTGACCCGCCACTTCACCAGGCTAGGATGCTCGCACGTCCCTCCTTTAGTCCCGTGCATTCTGTATACAACACTATCACTTCAGTTTTCATGCTATACCTAATTGCCAGTTATGACATGTTACGTGCATTTCTGGTTTTTAATGAGCCCTAACAATGTAGAGAGGAAGGAAAGATGTTCTGGGTAGAGAGCAGAGATACAAAAGAGCATGGCATGTTTGAAGAAGTGTTGTATTTAATAGCAGAAATGCATGGCTGTGGCTAAACATGAAAAGAAGAGACAGCAGCACTTTGGGACCAAATGAATAGTTAGAGTCAAAACTAAACTATAAACTCAGGGGTTGAGGATATAAGCTGGGAGAGCTTGAAATGAAAACTTCTGTGCTGAATTAACAAGAAAATCATTTAAAAAAAAAACAAAGAAACAAGCAAGATGAAAAACAGCAAAGATAAAATAAAAGATTCTATTTAACTTCATAAATAAGGAATATTATGTTTTGCTTCTTGAAATGGATGATGGCCATGGATGGGTTCATTTGTAATAATTCACTGAGCTTATGATGACCTATAACCTTTCCTCTAAGTGTGAGGCGTGGCAATAAAAAAGTTAAAAAAAAACAAAAAGAACAAGTACATACTCGCGGGCCTGGCATGTGTCCAAGTGATTGAGAGAAGAATACACATTAAGAATGGAGACAAGGCTTTTCACATTTAGGAAGCCAGGTTCATCTGCTGCTTTCTTCATAAACAAGTCCATCAAACCAACAGGCCGAAAGCCAAAGTTTTCAAATAAAATCAGGAGAAAAAGAACCTAAAAAAATAAAGAATTGAGGGAAAACTTCTAAAGGATTACAGTATGCTAAGGGTAACTTTTTTAAATCTCAGAAAATGTAAACAGCAATAGAATTGTCCTGATTGACCAAATATCCCCTTAAAAGGAACGATTGTCTTTTCTTCACAAAATCTGTTCCAGTTATTCTTGAATCAGTGTAATCTCTTTTCCTAAGCTGAGAACCAGAGCATACAATGGTTTCCTTATTTCCATTTCATTTAAAAGAAATCCTCTCTACATGCTTTTCATATAACAGACCTGAAAATTACCTTTAAATATACCTTTTCTGAAGTTTTTCAAAATAACCAAGTCAATTTTGAACTGCTCCCCCTTCTAAACCTAGACACTTCCTAGATTCTAATAGATAACTCAAAATTTTCTATGTTCAGTATTAATTCCTATTAATGAGAATGGAGCTGAAATACTATGATTAACATAAATGTTCCAGTTCACCTCTCATTTCCCTCTTAGTCCTTCTCACAATAAGCACTTCTCACAATTAGGAACTCCCTTTCCAAAATCAGCTTCCATAGTAAACTCAATATTCACCCTTTCCTCCCTTCCAAAGTTGACTAAACCAGGGATTTGACCTGGTTGCCACTACTTCACCACCAAAAGAAGTTTTTTACCAGCTGCTTCATTTAGATGTTTTATTATTAACACAGCCCCTGAATTTAAAGGTTCTTACTGTGGAAGAAACAAGCAAACATTTCATAAATAGAAAACACATACAATCATTAACTAGTGACATTTTATTCTTCAAAAAGCATAAGCCTGTCACATCACCTGTCTTTATTATTCCAACAAAGGAAAAGTGGAAAGACAGAAACAGCCCTGAGTCTCCAACTGAAGTACCATATAATCTTTTGAAAAAAACAAACAGAAAAGCAAACTTTGGACGATATAATTTTTGCTTCATATAGAAGGATGTCAAGACATTGAACAGTATATTAACAGGTAACCCCCAGATAGAAATAATAAGGAGTTAATTTTCAAGTCAGTTTAGCATTGGAATATTTTGGAATCTTAACTGCTTTAAACTGATAGAGAAATACTTCAAATGCTAAAGAAATTAGTATGTGTCTTGAAAGTTTCTGAGGCTTATTCTAAACTATTAACATACGTACTTGTTTCAACTTCCAGATGTCAAAAGTTGTAGCCACGTAATCTGCTATTCCCTTAAAAAGATCCATATTAAGATATCGGAGGTCTCTGCAAGACTGCAATATGTTGATTAACATTTTTAAAGGACATCCATGGATATTACCTTTAAGAATGAGTTAGATAAACAAAAATTAATGGCTTTGACTGTAAGATCCAAGATATTCTATATGCAACACTTTTGTTTCTTTAAAAAAAAGTATCACTATATTTTGTAAAAAAAAAGAAAACAAAACAAAACTATAGGCAAAAATAAAACTTCGCTCTAACCATATCATCAGGTATTTTTTATATAACTGCAAAGTTTTTAAAACAAACAAAACAATAAAGTCCAGAACAGTAGGCCAGATGCTACACATCACATAAGAAAAATTGCCCTTACTTGTGACCATCGCACTGCATTCATTCAGAAGGATAACAGAACGGTAATTCATGGCAGCCAGTACCTCAAACATATGCTGGCTATTCAAAACAGAAAATTGGTCTAATTCCTTCAAGGCTTTCATCTAAAGAAAAACAAACTTAAATTTAGTTTATCACTTGTAGCAAAATAGACTAAACTTTTATATTTAAATTAAAAAAGATTAAGTCTGAGCAAAGACAGACAACTAGATATATAGATAAATATATGTAAACACTTATATATACAGATAAATATAAATCTACTTCTGTTATTTCAATTCAGCAAAGTTAAAGCCAAAAGCACAACAACATCCTTCTAAAAAACTGACTTTAGGAGGTGATAGCAAGTCACAAGAAATATTT
Organism: Camelus ferus; assembly: GCF_009834535.1. Lineage (NCBI taxonomy): Eukaryota > Metazoa > Chordata > Mammalia > Artiodactyla > Camelidae > Camelus > Camelus ferus. The sequence goes on from NC_045700.1 coordinate 66,333,675, forward strand.
TTTTTCAAATTTCACCCAACAGAGAAAATTCAGAAGGTGTTTACCTCCAATTTCCTTTTAAGACCAATCGGTGCATCTTTTCCAATACATTTCATTACAGTTTGTAAAGTGAAGACATGTTCTATTTTCCAGACTTGCTGATCAACTAGCATCCTGTCATTGAACAGAATAAATACCACAGTCCTAAGATCTTAAAACCAGAAGAGAAATCTTAAAAGTCATTTGGTCCAGCTCCGACTTCTAGGCCCAAAGAAAAGATCTGCCTGCCCAAGAGAGTGTAAATAGTGAGTGAGAGCTCCAGGACCAGCCTCATATTGTTTCCTCTCACACTATTCTGCTATCTTTATGCATGAACAAATATTGGGAGATTAAACCAGGATATCTCAATGCATAGTCAAGGAAAAAGAGAATTAAGAATTATCCTCACCAACCTATGACATTAGATACGTTGCATTAATTTCAACCTCCTTTTCTAGCTGGGCCAGTGTCATGTGACCTCCACATAGTGCTCAAATAACCATTACGAATTGAGTACATAACAATTCTCCCCCAGCGCACATCAGTACTATGCTTTAAGATAACTTTAGATTTCAATGCTACCCGCACCTTTTTTATGTTGGACCCTGAAAGAAGCATTATTTCCAGCTTTAACTGATGCAGAGTCAGGACTTTAAGTTTAATATGGTATTAAAGACTATAACTACCAATAAAGTCCCCCCCCACCACCGCCACCCAAAAAAGAGAAGCTTGACTTTCATCTTGGTTTTTTATTCACGATAAGAGAAACAGAGAAAGCATAAGAGATTTCTCACCACAACCCTGCTCGAAGGACATCCACATTCTTGCATGGCTCCATTGCCTCTAAAATAGTTGACAAAATTGAAAGACATTTCTCATCACATTCATTGATACGCTCCTGTTGAAATATAATTACAAAAAACACTATAGATGATGAGCTGATAGTAGACTATCTCACCCAAGCAAAACTAATGAACCGATGCTTTTAAGTAAAGGATTAAGTATCAAACCAATAATTTCATACAGAGTCAGTCCACAGTAAACAGCATCTTTGGAAAATAAGATGTCATATGTAAAAAAATCTTCCAAATAATTAATACACATTCTTTTATGCATCAACACCTTTTTTACATTCCCATTATCACTGAAAATCCATTTGACATTGATTATATTCCTCTGCTTCTTAAATAACTCTTTATCAAACATTATTTTTACCCTTTCTTAAGACCCAAGGCCACCACAACGACAAGAAGTCCAGTAATATAAGACCTATTTTCCCATTCGTAAAGAATCTTAAACATCAGTGCCCTTACAATTTCCCTATATCCTTTCCTGGGTATCAAAGTGCAGCCTCAGTTGTGAACTTTCTGATTCACATTTGCTGTCACATTTTACCACCACTATCTGGGCCTCAAGAGGAGCCCCAGGCTCCGTAGATCCTTCTTTCAAATCCCCTGACTTGGGTACTAATTCAGGCTCCAGGAGCGGCGGTGGGCCTCCCTTAGAAAGTGACTAGTAACAATACACCTTCCTTAGCACTCTACTATTTAATCACAACTAGTCTATACACTCAAGAGTACTTGTGACTGTATCTGAGGTAACGCAGGCTGAAAGATGTATGCTCTTTTGCTAAAATTACATGACTATTAAGTTACAAAGTCTCAAGTCAGAACCAGATAAAAAATGGATACTACTGGAAGGAAAAAAGGTCTCATTCCCATGAGAGGGTTTCCACTAACAATTTAGAGCATTATGTCAAAATCTGCTGTAAAAGAAAAGACCACTTGGCCAACGGTTTGAAGGGCAAATTCCCTGATGATATATTATCCTTTCAACCACAGCTAAAACGTCTTTGCAACATTTCAACAGGTTAGTGAGGTGAGATACAACTATATATTCTGATTCCAAATATTCACTGTTTATACCTCACCAATGCAGATGCTATGATGTGAACACCTTAGAGCGTCACTGACCAGGTAGAATGACTTACTGTAATCACTTTTAAATAACTATATAGGAAACACAGTCTACCAAAAAAATGGATATACTGCAGTTTAAACACACACACAAAATACAAATTAGTTCCTGGCTGAGAATATATGGAAATCACAATAATGAAAAAGTTGAGGTTAAAAACTCTCATATATCTATGAACTCAATTTTTGAATTCTATAGTAGGATAGGATATATGTCAGATCATCCTCAGGAAATTCTTGTCTTTTAAAAAATTATTTCATTATGATCACTGAGTTCAGAAGTCTGAAGAGTCCACTCTTAAAAGGTAAATGACTTTTTTAATGAATTTTTCTTTAGCCAAGTCTGGTGTCATTTCGGTGACATCAAAAAGGACACTGATTCCTTTGTTTGAAACTAAAAGTGGCTCCCCTATCCAATTTCATTCTCTTTCCAATCCATTTCCCACTCACACAGTGAGCTAAATATAAATTTGAGTATGTCGATCTTTGCCTAAAATATTTCAATGGATCCCCATTGTCCATAGGATAAACCCAAACTCCTTAGCCAGGAATAAAAGGTTCTTTATAATTTGCCCCCCTTTGTTTCAGTTTTATGCCTATAACATAGTAAATGTGTGACTCGTTACATGAAGGTTATTTTTGTAATTACCTACAAAATAGCTGTCTTCCCTTCAAGATTATAAGGACAGGAAGATGTCTTCTCTATCGCTACATCCCTGGTGACTTTAAGTGTAGTAATGTTTATTGCATCAATAAAGGAATCCACTAGCTGTGTGACTTTAGCCAAGTGACTTAACATCACTAGATCTGTTTCCTCATCTGCAAAACTGAGATAACATCAACCTTACAGGGTTATTGTGAAGACTGATTAAGACTATACAGGTAAATGGTGTAGTTACTCAATAAACATTAGACCCCTTCCCTTCCCTTTTCACTCTCTTTCAAGCACCCAATCTTTCCTTGCATATCTTGAATCTCTCCTCATTTTAGCTTATTCGCTATTTTTGAACTCTGGAGAAGAAAAATGGGGCAAGCTTTCATAAAGTTCTATAGCAGAAGGAAGATCTAGCTAACTTAGGGTCTCTAAATCATACATTACCTATGTAGAAATAAAAATAAGTAAACTACCATTTCACTGATAAGTCTCTTTCAAGGAGGCTACATGACATTTTCCCATCATTCTTTCAAGATACACTAAACCAAATAAAAGTATATTTAAGTCTCCTTTTGACTTTACCTGGACCACCCTCAGCAAAGTCTGTATGAGTAGGGTGTTCTGAGGAATTCCGAGCTTCACCATAGCATGAAGACTGAACAGCAGGCTGTTATAGTGTATGATCTTGGCTTCTCTCATACTGTGTTCGCACAGCTGGCTAAACGCAGGGTGGTTAAACATCAGTTGTTTTTCAAAGCGCTTCTGGTCGTCAGACATCCTTTTAGCAATTACCCACATTGCTGAGAAATAGTTACTACTAGGAAATGTAGGTGCTTCAGAAAATAGATCTAATACATCACTCAGGGAATTACACTTCTCAGACAGTTTTCTACAGCTCACAGGGGTTGGTTTTGTTCGCTTGGTGACTTCTTCATTGGAGGCCTCATGATGAAAGTTTATTTTCTTCAATCCATTATCAGAGACAAGGAAGTGTTTTGAGTCAAAGGACAGTCTCCTAGGACAAAGTAGTCTGTCAATTGTAAGCGCTGTTACAATTCTTATGCCCTTTGTTTGAAAGCCATCATCTCCTGATTTACAAATTAAGGCACCCTGAAAGAGACATCTAATAGAGGATTGTATTGTATTACCAAAGTTATTTAAGAAGTTTCTTGGGTTCCAGTTTGAATAAACAATTTGTGGTCTGCAAAATCCCAAAGGATACAGCCTCACAGTTCTGCCCGTTGGAACTAAAGTTCTGAATTGCCTGAGGTTCTGTAAAAAGGAACCTGCTCTGTTATTCATTTTGCCAGCCGCTGAAACACTTTCTAATGGCTTTAAAGTTGTCAAGATGACAAACACGTCGCTTCTATTAATGAAAGAAAACACATGCCGTTGTTTTCCTGTAGGGGAAGGGGTTATGAAAAAATAAAAATTTGAGTAAACTTTCTACTTAAATATATGAAATGTATTTAACAGAGACTTAAGTGGGAACAGAGGGAGACATTAAGATCTACGTTAAAAAAGTAAAACTATTTTACCAATATAGTCTTCCTCCACTTCTACCAATGTATATACACCATCTTAAAGGAGCAACGTTACTCTGAAAGCCGTCGTTGTGTAAACAAGGGTTTTTTTTTGTTGTTGTTGTTAAAACATGACGTGGGTTTCTGATGGGAAAGTTTTCCTACAAAGCTTCCTCTGCAGTAAGGGATTTTATGTTATTACTGCCTTGGAGATGTCTTCAATGAAAATTAAGGGTTTAACGTTGATGGATACTTTTTAACACGAGGATTTAACAACGGCCGAACCAGGACTATTAAGAATAAGTAGCTGGACAAGTAGAACGGCTCAGGAGAGGAAGCAGCAAATTAAAGTGACGCTTGCACGTGGCCCGCGCTAAACAGACAGATACAAGCAGCCAGTATACACCAGGTCTCAGAACCTGGTGTCGGGAGTCCGTCCTTTCGGAGCTGGGCCCCCAAGTATTAACCCATCTCCCTAAACTTACTTTCTAGGAAACTCCTGAGACCCTTCTCCGAAAGGAAAGAAGCCTGAAGAGTTTTGCCTATGTTCGTCGTCCACTCACCTTAGATCAAAACCCCCAGTTACATGCAGGCGCAGCCATGACAGTTTCCCCGAGAGCTGAGCGTATCGCGAGATTTTACGGATCCTTCCTAGGTCAAAAAGTGTACGTTCGCGGCAATTGCAGACGGTTTTCTTAGCGTGAAGAAAGCTTACTGAAAGGAACGACTCGTTTTTCCTAGCTACAGGAATAGGAGTAAAGGTGTCCACGCAGCTTTCAGTGGCAATGTATAATCATATACCCCAATACCTAACCCCTCCAACTGGGCGCCAGACTCCGCTCTCAGCTTCAGAGTGCGCCTGCGCCGCGTCCTCAGCGGCGTGGTTGCCTGGAAACCGTGGAGCCGCGGTTCCAGCCGCTGGGTCCCGGCTTCACCATGGCCAAATTCGTGCTCGCTGGTGAGTGATCCCGGCGTCCGTCCGCAGATTGCTCAAAACACCGACAACAGCTCACCTCCTATGACTTGGCAATGATCTTCTTAACTGGCTTCTGTCTTAGTAGCTCCAGCCTTTATATGAACCGCCCAGGCTTTCTTATGCGGTCAAAGACCTTTACAGGGCAGTGAGTGTGTGCAAAGCACTGCCAGACACAGGGGCTGCAGTGGCGGGGAAGAAGACACATCCTTGCCTTAGAGGAGATTTCGGTCTTGTTGGGTACAGAAGCACGTAAACGAATAATTTTGATATATTGTGATTAATGCTGTGAGGGAGATGTGCACAGGGCTCTGGGGAGTTACAAGAGCTGATTTGTGACGGTTTGGAATAGGGAGGACATTCCAGATAAAGGCACAGAAGCTAGAAGTCTCATGACCTCACGGAGGATCTGAATATGGAGGAAGTGACTGTACCTGGGGCTGGAATGGAAGCAAGAGCCAGATGCAAGCAGAGGTGTTTGAACGGTATCTTGAAAGCAATGAGGAGTCACTGAAAACTTTTTAAGCAGGAAAGTTTCTCAATGGGCTTGCATTTTAGGAAGCCCACTTTGTCGGCAATGGAGGGGAAAGGTTGGAAATGTCGACTGACATCCAGAAAACCACTGAAGAGGCTTTCACTGCAATAGGCTATTATACCTGCCTCCTTTCCTTCTCAGCAAGTCCCTCCCACCCCCCAAAGTAGACTACTCTTCAGTTTCCAGGTCCTCCTTCCATCAGTCTGGCCTCACTTCCTCTCACCAAAGTCACCAATGACTTTCACCGAAGCCTGTCCTTGTCTCACTTGACCTCTCTGATGCATTGGCACAATTATCTCTCATTTGGCTGTAAACCTATTTCCTTTGTTTCTTTATTCATTCAGACGAATATTTTTGAGCATGACAGACTGTATTCTGGGAAGACAGTGGTAAACACATGTACAAAGAATGTTGCATTTGCGGCATTGGCAGGACAGGTTACTTTTACCAGGCTAATTTGCCAGAAGCACAGTAAGGCAAGATAATTTAAGACATGAGCCAGAGAGTGGTTTGAATTCATGAACAGTGGGTTCGAACTAGACAGGGAGGCTAATAGACAGGGGGAAGTTGAGAGGGGTTGATGACTTAGAAGTCACCATGAAGTTGAAGAACTCTAGACTGGGAGTAAGTGGGGAAGAATGCTATAGATAAGGTTCTGCACTTGGCCCCTGCCCCCTATCAGACACTCAATCCTATCCACTTTGGTGGCTTTAACTCTGTATGTTGATGGCTGCAAAATCTGTATCCTAAGCCAATTCATGAAGCCTGCTCTTCCAACTTAGAAGTACAGCTACCTGCTGGTCATATCCACTTAGATATGCTACAGATACTTCTAACTGTTCTCGCCTATAATTAAAACTTTTTACCCATGATTTCTCTCTAGTAAGGTCAGGATCATCTACCTAAGCCAGAAAATAGAAGTTATCCCCAACTCTTCTCTCTCCCTCCACTTTTCCTTCTCCCAAAACCCTCAAATCCACATGTGATTTTACCACCACTCCTCATTCACATTTTGACTTGCGTAGCTACTAATGCATGGTTCGTTATTAGTGGTTCATGTGTAATTAGTAGCATGGCAGTCTTAGAGAAAGTGAGGACTAACGTAGCGCTGGAGGAGAGTACATTTTTAATGGTCTTTTTTTCCTTTCCACATTTTATTACTTACGATTCTCACCTCCTATGAAATTTGTTTTGTTTTACCAGTATAATAAAAATTAGAAGTTTATGTGATGGTATTTATAACCGTATGAAATACAACTATGTGATTAATTCTGTAACTATATGACAAATACTTGTAACTACGTGATGATTTCCATGTGATGAAAGAAAACATTGATAATTTGAACTCTTTTAGGTAGAGCAGATTGCCCATATTATGCTAAAGCAGAACTTGTGGCAGATTATTTACAAAAGAATCTTCCTGATTTTCGGATACATAAAATTACACAACATCCTCATGTTTGGGAGGTAAGAAGCCTTTGCAGTTTGTTGAATTCACACACACATAAAAATGTTTTCTAATTTAATTAAATGTTAGCTGATGTATCAGATAGCTTTCCAGTAATGAATGTTCATGTACTATTGGTATTTTAATACTAGTGAAATAAACCCATATGTATCAGTCTCAAAGCACTATTTATATTTTTTTTCCTAGTACCTAGTAGAGCGAATGAAGCCCTAACTAATAAGTTGAATAAATTTGGCTGTTTTTTTTTTCCTCCCAAGAATCCAGGTAGCTTATATTAACTTTAAATTCTCCTTAACATTAATTTCTAATGACATGAAAGACTTGTTTCTTTGATATACCCTTCACTGGGGACTGTTTCCCCAGAAACAGACTGAGATGGAAATTTGGGAGAAGGTGTTTCCTTTATGGGGGAGTGCTCTTGGGAAGAACATCCTCGGAAGGAATGAGGGCAGCAGCATTGGGCAGCGTTGCCATCCACCTGCGACAGAGAGCTCAGCCAGCCCTACAGGGATCACTGAAGCTGGGATGGCCCTTCAGAGATACCCCAAAACAGGCAACGGGGCCGGGCTTTTGTGCTTCCACAGCTAACAGTTGTTGGATGTGGGCTGCCCTCGGGAAAGGACTTCACCTTAGGCAAGGGAACATCCTTTGGCTAGGATCTGGAGAGAGACTCAGCACTGAGCCATCAGCAGCCAATACAGCTGGTGGTGGAGGGAATGAGTGCCTTGGTCCTGAAGGAGGACTAGAGACTACACGTGACAAGATCTGCTCCAGTTCACCAGTTGTGCCTTGTGGATCCACGTGCTCCATATAGTCAGTTCACACCATCCAGGAACAGCTCTTGCAGAATTCTGGTTGGCATCTCTTTCTGGGGAAACTTTGCAAGAGGAAGTTTAGTCAAATGAACTATATTCTCCATTGCACATCATTTCAGCACGGTAACCAACATGAGTCACCTTTCTTCTCTACTGCCTGTAGTAGATTCCCCTCATCCTCTGCTGGTCCAGGTGACTTACTAGGTGCGGTGACTTAGACCTGTGTCCTTAGGGGTCTGGGCCCACGTCTCTATTCCCTTTTCAGGATGTGACTGCTGCACGTGTCCATTTGTTGTCAACACTGAGCAAGGCAGTTCCAAGGATGCCCCCAGTGGATCGCCTGGCTGCCAAACATTCTTTCCTGCCCACATTGGGTAACAGCTGCCCTATGTTCTCCTAATCAACAGGGGGCAATTTCCTTGCTCACTGGTCTCTTGGCACAGGAGCTCAAAGTGACCATGTGGCAGCCATAGCTTAACGTTTAGTGGAACTCTTCCTGTTAGAAGCACCCCTCACGCTGGGATTTAGAACCTCCAAATTCACAGAGTTGAGGGTTAGGGAGTGTGGGGAACCATAAATTCCTTCCATGGGGCACTGGAAGTGATGGTAAGCAGGGTCACTCTTAATTCCACCCTTGGCTCCTGGATTCAGGTATTCTACTTATTGGGGCAAAACTCTACAGTGACTTATGGTATATATTGCATCCTGAAAGATGATGCCCCATCCTTGCAAAGTACTGGTGCCTGTACCTCCAGTCAGCTGCTCCATCCCTCTGTCAGGTTGCTAGGTGGTACAATATATGATAGGATCAATGGGTCCCCTGGTTACATGCCCAATGCCACACATCCTTTACTTTAAAATGGGTTCCTTGGTTCAGAGTGAGATTATGCAAGATCCCATGTTGGTAGGTTAAACATTTTGTAACCTCTTGAACAGGATGCTGACCAAAGTCCTACAAGCAATAAAGGCAATATATGTTGATTCAAATCAAGATGAATCACTGCTCTTTTCAGGATAGAAGCGTCCAATGTAATCAATTTGCCACCAAGAGGCTGGGGATAGTGCTGTTAACAGGAGGTCAGTGTTGGTCTCTGTTAATGGCAGCAGCAATGGCTAGATCGGCTTGGTGAGTGGTAGCTTGTTTACCTGGGCCGTTGCATAATGTCTGACATTTTTGTGTCCCCATTGTGCCTTCAGCTATCTAAGTTTTATTTTTATTATTATTTCTTTTCAGCTGTCTTAGTTATCTCACTGCTCAGTTGCTGAGTGCTTCTTTCATAATGGATGGGCACCGCCCCCTGGCTTCTGTTATTTCAGGATTCTATCATCCCAACTGCCAGGGAGTCCAGCTTTATAACAGCATGTCCTTTAACAGCCATGGTCCAGAATGGACAGCCACACTGGGCTTCTCAGTGATGCTGAGAGCCCTCTCACCAATGCATTCCTTATCACTTTGGTGAATGTAGTGTCCTCTGGGCCCTTCTGGAGAAAATAGTTAACTAGTTTATTTCCAGCCTTCCAGAGGAGTATATCTACTCTGGCATATCCATGTTTCTAAGCTTTTTGATCCCTTCTTCCTTGGTCTCTCATGATGGTTCTGACATTTCCATTTTATTTCATCACTTCCTGCAAGCTTTGGAGAGCCATCCTAGCAACATGTTCTCTCTATCTTTTGAGGTCTTTGTCAAGATGTATGCTCTTGAATAGCAGAAGAGTGATGCCTTCTGATAAATTCTCCCTTGTCCAACTTTGCATTCCCTTCTTGATTCAGCAATCTCAGGGTCCAGTCCTATACGTATTCTCCCAGCTCCTCCTAGGACATCAACATGCCCTGCTTGGTGCTGAAGGTCCTTTGAGGTAGAGTCCCTTCCTTCCAGAGGCTCAGCACTTCACTGGTCAGGCTATGTTGTGATTAGAGGGACCACAGTGGAAACATCTACAAGGGGAATTCATTTCTAAGATTTTATTTGTAAGGTAGCCTCATTGCATCAAAGACAATAATGTTACCATGTACTTTACCCATAGCAGTGTTGCCCTCTGCCTTTGTTCAGATAGTCATTGGAAACACACCTACCAGATAATAATGATTTAAACTTTTTCTAATAAATGCTATCAGAAACCCCTAGATAACTTTTAGCTTATTAATTTGATCTAAACCATATAAACTATACTTTCATATTTGTAAAGGAATGTCAAATTTATATGGCCCTAAAGCCAGAAACATCTCCTATGTTGGAAGACTTGAATTCTGTTTTTAAGCTAGACACTTTCACTTCAGGTCTTCTCAGCAGAGAGCAACTTTCAGTACCTTTATTGGTCTGCAAATTTGAAGTCTATCCTTGTTTACTTGATTAATTTGTAACTTAACTCTTCACTATTTCTGTGTTTGTATTTCACAGTTTAAAGATACCTAATTTTATTCTGTGTACCCAGTCGTAGTGAAAAAGAAAGTTAATATTTTAATGTTTGAACTCTAAAGTATTGAATTGAATTCTGAGGCAGATCCAATGTATGATTTTTTTGTGGAATATCATTCAATAGGAGTGGCTGAAAGCTTTGTGTGAAAAGAATAAGTGGAGTCACAAAAACTCCCCCATCATCTGGAGAGAGCTGCTGGATCGTGGAGGAAAGGGTTTGCTTCTGGGAGGATACAATGAGTTCCTGGAATATGCCCAGGTACGCCAACTAAGCTGGCTTGTCTGTTCGAAACATTATTGTTCTTTCACGTTGTTTTATTTTTCAAATGTTTTACTTCCTGATGTGTCCTCTCAGCTCTCTCTTTTCACTCTATTCAAGCTTTAAACAAAACCTTTCCATTTTAGCCATTGTTGGCTAATTATCTATTCTCTGCTGTTGACTTTTTCCTTCCCACTATTTAGCTTTACTATGGTGTCACCTCTAGCATGACGACTGAGCTGATGACGATGGTTGCTCAAGAGAACCTGGGGACACACATAGAAAAAGAGCTGGAGGAAGAATCCCAGAAAGGTCTCATTGGCCCCTTGCAGGTCTGGATCACCAGGTGGGACAGTCAAATCCCAGGGTTCGTGAGACTGGGTATTTTATATTCAGAAAGGACAATGATGTGGATTAATTCCATGATGGAATAATATCCGAATGTCAAATTTAAGATTTGTATGTATATTATGTGTATATAAAATATGTATATGCATATATATCCCCTAATATAGCTCCATGCCTGAGTTTTAGATTATATAATAATTTATTAATAGGTATGTAATATACATACATATTAAATCTAAGAGCAACTTTATAGCAAAGATACTTACTTTGCATCACTGTCTCCAGCTCTCATCCCCTTGTTCTGTGTCTCAGGCCATCTGCTGTCTGTCCTTCTGTCCCTTTCCCTTGCCTAGTTCCTCCCCTCCCCCATCTCACTGACCGTTGCCCTCTACCTCTTTCCCACTTGCCAGAGCTGTCCTCGTCCTTAGCTCTTCCTGATGCACTCATTCTCAGTAACCTCACCCCCCACACTCTCGCCCCATCTTACTTTTTCTCCTTCTCACTTTCACTCCTGGTCACTCTCAGCCATGGGCACACGCAGTCCCTGTCATCACTTTTTCTCTCCATCTCTGCACTCTCTCTCTCTCCTGCTGTCCATCTTGCTCTATCTACACCCCACCACCACCTTTTCCTTTCCCCACCTGTCTCTCACACTGCCCTTCTTACTACATATGCCTATATCCTAATGTAGAGGCTCATCTGAAAAATTATTATTATGAAATATTTCAAATGCAGAAAATAATTGAGAATGAACCTAACACCCAGATTTAATAAAGATTACATCTGCTTTAGATATTTTTAAAGGATTAAAATGGTACAGATGCTCTTGAAACCCCCATTGCACCCCTCCCTGAACCCACTGAAAACCCAAAATGCCCAGATGCATTTCTGAACTCCCTCAGGGGTCATTACGGCTCTCAGTTGACAGACAAGCTACAGGGCACTCAGATACCTGCTGAATCGTAGGAACAGATACATGATACCTCGCCTGGGTTGGTCCTAGGCTTCTTTATAAGGACTTGGAAAAAATATTCCCTTCTTAAAGATGTCATTACTTTGTAGCTAAAGGTATGATATAGAAAAGAGCTATGGTTAAATGAAACTGATTTCCTTATCTTTTTAAGAAAAAAATGTAAACATGTAATTTGAGTAATATGACACAGTTCTTTTTAAGTTTTGCTTTCTGTGTATTCTATTTAACTTGAAAAGCCTTATAAACAGGTACATTTCTTACTTTGGGATTGTTTTAAGATGGCCAGAGCAAGGGGTTAATAGTGAGAATTTTTTTGACCTAGTTTTGATTTCTAGGGTTAAAAATGTCTGTACATGGAGGTAGGTATAGCTCAGTGGTAGAGCACATGCTTAGCATGCACGAGGTCCTGGGCTCAATCCCCAGTACCTCCATTTAAAACAAGTCCGTGCAGCTGTGTATGCCTATTTAAGATATTAAATCATCCTGTTAATGCACATGCAGAAAAATGTCTATTCTTAATAAAGGCTGAAAAGGAACAAAAGATTTAACCATTCATAATCCAGCTTTTCATTTCTGTTAGTGCATCCTCTCTGGCCTGCTACAACCTGATTCCCATCTTGACAAGTGGTGAAGTGTTCGGAAAGCATACGGAAATTAGCATAAACCTATTTGACCATAAGCAGGCAGAAGAAGATCTCAAAATTCTCATGAAAGAGGCTCAGGACCTGGCCTCGCCCATCCTCCGCAGTGTCTCCATCTGCACTCGAGCAGAAGAGGCCTTCTGCCAGGCCCAGGTGATCATCGTCCTGGACCACAGCACTGACCGGGAGGTGTACAGTTTAGAAGACTGCATCCGAAGCAGGGCTCCTCTGTGTCAGCTCTACGGGTCCCTGATTGAGAAGAATGCTCACGATTCCGTCAGAATTATTGTCGGAGGAAAAAGCTTCGTGAATCTCAAAACGGCCTTACTTATGAGATATGCCCCAAATTTCTCCCGCAATATTATAGCTGTGGCATTGGGGGTGGAAGGCCAAGCAAAGGCCACGCTGGCCAGGAAACTGAAGACAACTCCCTCATGTGAGTGAGCTCCCGTTTCTGTTTCTGGTTTTAAACAGCATGATTTCAGAGCATCTAGAAATACTGTCCCCTCTAAAGCCATTCGGGATATCTGGACTAGAAAGTATGAAACAGATGCAAAGAACTTCTGATTGTGTGATTTCACTACTGTGCAAACATTTTTTTTTTACCAGCTTTTATGACTATCTGATTTTTTCCATCATTGTAAAAATAATTATAAAAATTAACAAAGATTTTAAATAATACGTTTTATATTTCTCAAGTAGTAATTTGAAACTTAAGATTCCAATTTTTTTCCCATGACAATAGTCAACTAAGGCAATCAGTGTTTTTAAAAAAAAATACTCAGCACTCTGTTCAAGCGGCCCCACCCCACTTCCCACCTGCGTGACCTGGGGTAACTAACCACTCACCCTTGCTGTGCCTCACTGTCCTCATCTGAAAAAGGAGGGTGTTAATAGCACCTGTCTCCTAAACCTGATGTGAAGATTCAAAAAGAGACTATTTTTAAAGTGCTTAGAGGAGTGCCTGGCACATGAAAAACATTCGCAAGGACATTAAACTTGTTAAAGGAATTATGGTATCTGATCAGTTTCTGCTCCTCGTAATCTTTGAACTGGTAGACATCAGAATCATATGAGGATGAGACCGATTTAGGAAATGGATTATTGTGTTTAAGGGGGAGTGCTGTATCTGAAAATATTTGTCGTATTTGACAGACGGCAGCTATTTGTGCCCTTAGATGGAGCCATTGCAACAGAGTCCGTTGAGAATGCAAGGAAGTACAAGGCATTCCCTCAAGCAAAATTGGGAAGACAGTGAAATGGGAGCCTAGAATGCTCTAAATCAGAGCTATAAAGGACTTTGGTGAGCCCCTAACACATTACAGCAAGAGCTATATTGTCCATTTCTTTACAGCAAAGCCTTAGGACCATGACTTCTGGCATTCTTGCATACAAATCATTAGTGTCTTACCCCAGCGTCAGTGCCTACCTCAGCCAAATGGATACCAAAATTATGCAGTAGGAAAGGAAAACATTTCCTAATCATTTATCTCTTATCAACCTTATATGTATACGTGTGGATACTGATTTCTTACAAAAGATCTATGATACACTGATAAAAGTGTCAAAAAGAGGCAGTGGTATAAAATTTAAAAGAAGACAGGTGCTTTCAACCAGAAAGCTGCTCTTTTGTGGGTGTGGTGGTACTATAAATTCAAAGCCCTGCCGTATTCAAAGTCAATAAGCATAGGAGAAGCAAAAAGAAGGAAAGTGGAGCCAAATTGGGACACGGAAGGAGAAACATTAGAGGGACAGCAGCCAGAGTGGATTTGTCAGTAGAGTACCAAGGAGGAAGTTGGCAATGACAAAGACTGAGTTAAACAAAGTGATGTGAACTAGAAAAACCATCAAGGAGAATCATTCCGGGAAAATTCTAGATGCCAAGAGGGTAGCAAACCTTTTCAGGCTATCCATTGTGTTCAATTCACTCCTAACCCTGTGCATTGCTTAGTTGGGACCCTTTCTCTGGAGATGACAAAAAGCCTACTCAAAGCAGCTGAAGTCAGATGGAGAGATTTTTTTTGCGAGGAGAGCAGGAGGGGGTTCTTATTTCAGGCATAGCCGGATGCTAGGTTCAAATGATGATGTCAAGCCTCGTTTGTGCCCTCTCGTGGCCCATCACTCAGCTCTGCTTTCCTCAGCGTGGGTCTGATTCTCAGGCAGGCTTTCTCTGAAAAGTGGCAAAATGGCCACCGGCATCAGTAGCTTAGCTGCCCCAGTAGAAACAGATTTCTGTCTCAATTCTCTGTACAAAAGTAGCAGGCTAATATCTCATTGGCTGGGCTTCGACCACATGCCCTTCTCCAAATAAATCGCTGTGGCCAGGAATCTCGATCTAGGTCTATTGATAGATTTGAGGGGTGAGGACAGCCTCACTCAAACCAAATGGACTGAAATTGGGGGAGGGTAGCTATTTAAAGAAAAGCCAGTATTCCATTAAAGGGAAAAAAGTAAGAAGAGATGCTAGGAGGAAAAAAAAAAAAAAGGCAGATGTCCACCATAGTTTTCTCTGGCATAATTTAAGGCATTTAGAGTCATAAAGGGCCTTAAAACTGATAGGAAAAAAATTTTCTCTATTGCCTGCCTTTGAACACAAGTCTTTAAGAGTATGATACTTGGAGCTGCTGCAGCCATTTTAGGACCAGGAGGGGAAGGCCAATAGAATAACATCCTTGAGTTGTCAAACAAGCACCCGTGTCACTGCCTGCCTAGATTTGGTATCTGAAGAAAGTGAACTCCTACTAGTTAAGCCAAGTCAGAAGGATATTCTGTTCCTTGAAGCCAACAGTAATACAGAGCAGGAAAGAATTTAATCTCCATGATAGAAAACAGTGTGACCTTATAAGAGAATTTAATTTTTAATCAAATAAATAAGTTCATAAAGAACTTCGGATTTTCACTTCAGACACATTCCTAGAAAATCCACAATTATTAGACTTATATTAAATACCAATCTCCATTTCTCTCTAACCCCATCCTCTTATTTTCCTTTGTCGTACATATTATGTTGTATATAGTTGTTTTCTCAACCACCACTCCCCTCCATGCCCAGAATATTGCAAGGATTTGGGCTGATTTATTTTCTTCTGAGCCTCCCATCTAAAAGTGCCGCACACCTACAAGCCAAGTCAGTAACTCCTCATTGATTAAGATGTTCCTCAGGGTCCTCTTATTCCAGCACCCTTATCCCGAAGGAAACAGAAGCCACCCAGAGAGTCAAGTGACTCGCTCAAATTGCCATTCCAGTCTGGAATCGAGGACTCTTTGTCAGAATCAAACCAGGTAAAAAGTTTTCATGGCAAGCAGAGTGGTGAAGTTAGGACCACAGTGATCGTATAATTTTCATTAGCAGTTTCTTTTGGGGAGCATTTCAGTATTTCAGTCATATGCCCACACCATCCGTGAGCATTATTCGGAATGGCCAAACCTGAATGATTAAGGAGGTGATCCACATCATTTGCACATTTTTACAGAGCAGAAACTTAAGTCTATTTTCAGTTTGTTTGTAAACGGACCAATCATAAAACAGTCACACAAACAGAAAGTAGGCTGCAGGCAGTTTTTTAATATTAATGTTCATTATTATGTTATTTTTAAATGCCTTCTCTTCACAGGCATCAAAGATGTGATAATTTGGGGTAATATTAGTGGAAATAACTATGTTGATCTGAGGAAAGCCAAGATTTACAGATATGAGAGTGCTGTTTGGGGACCACCTGACTATTCTCGCCCTGTTTTAAGCCTGATTTTTGATAGGTACGGTATCTTTTTAAGTGAAGTATTCTCACAATATTGAATAAATGTGTAATAGCTGTTACAGTCTTTTAAATCATCTTAGAAATCTGTGTCCAAAAATAAGTTGACATTGTTGACACTCATCCTTGTTTATGCTCTCAACTGAAGAAACATAGAGAGTTCCACAGAATTTCAACTAGTTGGTCCCTGTCCCCAATTTATATGATTTTGGAATTATGAATGTTTATATTTCAGATTATCCTTAAAGTGGCTCACATATTCCATTAACGTTATCGCTGAAGTAAGGATATGTAAAGTGAATCAAATTTAACATAAAGACAGAGATATGTGTCCAAGTTAAAATGAGTTGAAACATCCTTAAGAAAGAGGAATTATGATGTGAGCAGGCCCAGGCCACGCTGGGTGTTCTGTCCCAAGAGAGGCAGAATCGAGACGTGAGGAGGGGCACCGTCCCTGGAGCCAACCACCTGGCTTGGGATTCTCACATAACCACTCATTAGCTGTGTGACTTTACAGAAGTTACTTAACGTCTCTGTGCCTCAGGTTTTCCATCTGCCAAGTGGAAATGGTAGCAGAGTATGGGCCTTATGGGGTCATTGGGAAGATGAAATGGATTAAGACAGGCAAAGCGCTTAGAACTGTGCCAGTCACAGTCACCACCACCATGATGAAAGGGCATGGGGGGAGAAGAGGGAGGAGCACCTTTGAAACAGTTTGCTAAACTTTGCAGCACTTTCCCCATTGTAGCATTTCCTTTCCATCACTCCTTCCTTCCCTTTCCTTCCTCAGAGCATAGGACCTTCATCCATGCCTAGAAATTACGTGTCCCTGGATTCACCCTCTTGGATGCAGTTCCTCTGCATTGCTCCTGGGGAGGGGCAGCGTCTCGAGCTGCATCATGCTGGGTTAACAGAGGCAGCGGTTTAATGCTTGCCCTAGTCCAGCTGGACCACACCCTGAATTTAAACTTCAGATTATAGATACTTAATTGTTTCCCTAGTTCTCAGTGTGAATAATTCCAACATTTCATGATATTATTTTGTTTCAAATGAGGGATCCCACTGGTTCCAAGATAGCAGCTACATGGAATAAACTCTTTGTGATGAAAGTCTTTGTTCTTGCGGTCTTTGACCACTTTTCTGTGTTCTATATTTATGTTAGTGTGTTTTTACTTCGAAATTTCAGGACTCCTTTCTGCTATATTTCATTACTTTTCAATTGACTCTTTACAGAATTGAAGAAGGGGCACAGGAGCTCATACTTCTGTCTCGTGGAGATGATTTCTTGTATATAGATCTGTTGACCCTGGGAACATTCTTTTTCATTTCCATCCCTTCCTCCATTGTAAAATTGTTTCTTTCTCTCCTTACAGTGAGTGGGTAAACAGAGACTTTGTGATAACTCTTAAAAATTTGACCGCCACAGGAAGACAATTTGGAGGCATCTTAGCTGCACACAGTGTAGCCACTACATTGAAATACTGGTTCCATGGCTCACCTCCTGGGGAGATCGTGTCTTTAGGGGTACTGAGTGAAGGTAAATCTGGGTTTTTCATATCTCCTGATATTTAAAAACCTCAGAAAGGAGGGTATAGCTCAGTGGTAGAGTGTGTGCTTCGCATGCATGATCCTGGGTTCAATCCCCAGTACTTCCATTTAATAAATAAATAAGTAAATAAATGAATAAATAACCCTAATTACCTCCCCCCCAAAACCAAACAAAAAGAATATTTTAAAAAAATCCTCCACGTATGCCTTGTGCACCTGCTTTTGTGTCCTTACCTCTTCACAGGGTCTGTAAGCTATCTGGATTTTCACAATTCCATATTCATTCATTCATTCATACGTTCATTCAATTATCCATCCAGAAATGCAACAGTATTTTGTGTGCATGCTCTGGGCACACATACAGGGAGTAGGCCTGGCCTTTGCCTTTTAGGAAACCTACGACAGAGCAAAGGAGAGCCACAGACACAAATGAAATAGTTCTGTTAAGTTTTCCTCACTGTGTTCCAACTGAGGAAGGGATAGCAAGGTCAATTTTAGGCAGGCGGCGGGAAGAATCAGGACAGGCTTCATGAAGGAGGTGACACTCCAGGAAGCCTGCAAGTCTGAGTAGTGGTTACCTGACAGACAAGTATGGGAAGAACATCTAGGCACAGCGGCCACAGGAGCAAAGACACGGAGGCAGGATGCAAAGGGCATGCAGGACCCAGATCTTAGGGTACCAGGCAGCAGCGGGAATGTGGAAAACTGGCTGTCCAACCACAAGTACTGTATATATATTTTTACATCCTTACTATTTTCATCTGCTAAAAACTATTCAGAACACTTCTACCATTTTTGAAAAATAGGAGAGAGAGAATAGCTGATGCCCTGTGCTCTGCAGTTTCCAGCTACAGTGTCTCTTCCCTCCATGCTTTCCGTCCTCCCTGCACAAGCCCACACGTTACCAGAGCTTCCGGCCTGGGCCTCACGGCTGAGCTCTCCCCTGCAAAACATTGCCACCTGGATGTCACGCTTTACTTCAAACCAACACGCATCAAACTGAACCTGTTGTCTTCCTCCCCAGTCTGGCCCACCTCCTGTATTCTTTCTATTATTAGTGGAACCAAGATCCTCCCCATTGTTTCAGTGACTATGGTGCAGCTCAAGGAAATCTCCCAAAATCCCCCAAGAGAGAGTTAATCTCTGTCTCTCCTCTGCACTCCCATAGCATCTGTTCCTTTCTCAGCGAGCACATTACAGCCGCCTTTATTGATGGGATGGTTAGTTGCATATATCCCCCCTTAGAGTTCATACACCCTGAAGGCAGGGCCTTGGCTGGGTCTTCTTGCTGCTCCTTCATGGGTAGATACTCAGTGAGTCTTAGTCAATTGAAATTAAGGTGCATGAGCATCCCCAGAGTGTGAATTCAAATCACAGTTACCTTTTTAGTGAAATAGGCATTTAAAGCTTTATCTTCACTTATTAAAAGTTTAATTAATCTCTATAGGAATTCATCAATAAGTAGTGCAATATTGGAGCAAGGGAGGTGAGGAGCAAGTGATCATTGTGTCCCTGGAATGGTACCATGTAGGTAAACCCTCATCTATTGTTCGTTCATAAGACTGGCTCTTTACAGATAAAACACACAGTGAACAGATGACTTGGGACATCCTCTCCAGAAAAGTCTTTTAGATCCTGGTTTCTTGATTATCCTCAATATTTTGCCCTAGTGACAACTTTTTTGATGACTAGAATGGCAGGAATAATTTTCTTATTTGATTGAGGCACAAAAAATGAGGGGCAATTTTATCTGAAGTTGCTCCTTTAGTAATAAGCATTATCAGTCTTTTTATTTGGAGCACGCTTAAGCTGGGAACTGAGAAAGGCTGGGAAATCATTGACTCTTCCGCGCCGCCTCTATCCCTTCCCTGTCCTCGCGGCGTAGCCACGTGACTGCAGTAGTGAGAAGAGCACAGGCCAGCTTGTGCTCAGGGGCTTCCTAGGGGGACAGGGAAAAGCCGAAGAAGCAGAGGCAAAAGGAATCCAGACGAGATGGGGGAGAAAGGCTGCATTAGTCCCCGCGGTAGAGGCAGGGTGTCCGAACCCAGCAGGAACAGAAGGATAAAGAAGTGGTTCTTCCTTCCGAGAGACACCCAGAACAGGGAGTTGTCAGGACTTGGAGAGGCACTCAGTCAATAATTGCTGAGTAAATGCTTCAGTCTTCCCTGGGGAGGAATTCATAGAAATTTAGATCCACCATTATCATTTAAAATCATGTACCATGTCTATCCTTTTCTACAGTGTTACCAGGAAGGTTAATTTATCTGAATGCTTTTGTTTTGCTTTGCTCTGTGTTTGCTCCCTGCAGGCCAGTTTGGTATCCCTGAAGGGATCGTGTTTTCCATGCCTGTGAAATTTGAGAATGGAACGTGGGTGGTTCTTACCGATCTCAAAGATATTGAAATAAGTGAACAAATAATGACCAGAATGACAAGTGATCTAATTCAGGTAATGTCAGAATAGCTCCAGGGGAACTGACTTCGATAATGGCCTTAAAACAATTCCCCATTTTGGTTTCTTTGTGGGTCCAATTTGCATCTTATTCCTAAGAACAATAAGGAGACAATACAAGTTTGAAGAAATCAGCAGAACACACTACTCATTTGGTTATATAATTTCTATACATTAGAGACATTTGTGGATGACTTAAAAATTAAGAATCAAAGTGGGTTTTTTTTAATTAAAGAATGATTAAGTTAGTCATTGTGGTCATTTAATTCTCTGATTAAAAAATTTTTCCATAGGAGAAACTTGTTGCACTTGGAGAGCTGATCAATTTTCAGCCATATCAATCAGGTAATCTTTCAGATATGATGTTTTATTGGGTTGCTATTAAAAGAGTATTAAAAATATTTTTTAAAACTGAATCATTATTTAATATAGATAAGAATAATCCATGGTTCACCACTTTTAAGGTAAATCATTGAAAAAATAAACTGCCAGGTTTAGTGTGTCCTTTGAAATAAAACATCTCATAAGGATGCTGAAGAAATCATATCTTAAAAACACCTATAACCTTATAAAGTTTGTGTGTGCCATGTGTATTAGTTCCCTAGGGCTGCCATAGCAAATTACTGCAAACTGGGTGGCTTGAAACAACAGAAATGTATTTTCTCATGTTCCTGGTGCCTAGAAGACCTAACTCAAGATGTCGGTGAGGCCATGCTCCCTCTGAAGGCTCTAGGGAAGAATGCTTCCCTGACCCTCTCTCCTAGCTTCTGGTATCAATGCTTGGCATTCTTCACCTTTAGCAGCTTCATTCCAATCTCAGCCTCTGTTCGTAAGTCTGTCTTCCCTCCATGTGTGTCTATGTTTCCAAATCTCTCTCTCTCTATAAGGACATCAGTCATTGCACTGGGGGCCCACCTTAATCCAGTATGACCCCATCTTAACTTGATTATGTCTGCTAAAATGATATTTCAAATAAGGTCACATTTACTGGTACCGGGGATCAGGGCTTCCACGTGTCTTTTTAGGGAACATGGTTCAACCCACAACTCTACAACTACTTTTAGATAACGTAAAAAAAAAATAAATTTCAAAAAGCTTATTTTCCTTCTTGGTATTTTCTCTAATCATAAACTCACAAGGAAGTGTTGTCATCTTTCTTTCTCTTGCCTTAAAGAAAATCTCATCTGAAATATGGAAATAGAAACAGAAATAGGTAAATTCACTTACGCAGAGTGCTTTAGCCTGTTGAAAGCCCAGTGTGCCTTCCTTCTACCCGTATTTACGGGATAGCAATTGTAAGCCAGCACCAGGAGCTAGAAACATGGGGGTGGATAAGATAGACCTGTTCTTGACCTTTGGAACCTACAGTCTATCAAGGGATCATATGTTCTACAAATGACTGCAGCTATGGGAAGTCTCAGGAATGAGAAATACAGGGTGCTATGCTGTGGGAGCTTATGCCTGGGGATGTAAGAAGAGAACTTGAGACAGGAAAGCAGATGACATCGTGTTCGAAAAACTGCAGCTTGTGTGGCCAAAGCCTAACAAGATGAACCTGAGAGACAGAGCCATGGCGGGTGGATGAGAGTCACAGAGGCTTCTGGGTGGAGAGCGACCCGATCAGGTTGGGATTAGTTTGGAGGACAGATGGGAATGAGGGTAGACTGTCTGCAGAGAGACTGGTTATGAGGAGGTTAGCACGTGTCACGGGAGGAGATACTACAGCTGAGGGTAGAGGCTGGAGAATTCTGAGACATGTTTAGGGGATGAAATTATAGCGACTTGATGACGGACTGGCTCTGGGAAATCCCAGAGGACTTGGGCTTCTTCTGGTTGAGCAACAGGGTGGATTTAGTGATATGGGAAAAGACAGTAAAGGATCATCATTTGAGAAAGAGAGAGAGAGTGTGTGTGTGCCTGTGTGTTAGGTGGGAGAGGAAGGGTGCAGTGTCAGGGGAGAGGAAGGGTACAGTGTCGGAGGAGAGGAAGGGTGAGTTTAGTTCCGTACATTTTGATTCTGAAATACCTATGAAATACCTAAAATAGAAACATCAGGTAGAGAACTGCATACTTTCTGGAGCTCAGCAAGACCCGGACTGCAGTTATCAAATTGGAAGTTTTTTGTCTCGTAAATAGAAATGAGGCCGTGAGTATGATGGAGACCAGAGGGGGAGAGAGAGAAGACCTGAGGGGATTTCGCTTTTAATTGTTAAGTAGAGCAGGAAGAGCTGACAGAGGACTGCGAGGAAGGGGCTACCAGAGAGTCAGGATAGCCCCTGAGATCTCCTGTCATGGAAGGCCTAAAGGCAGAGTGTTTCAGGAACGAGAATTGGTCTACACTGTCAGATGCTGCCCGGCTAGGGTGGGGTGGGGGGGTCAAAGAAAATGGGGCCTAAGAAGTACCCAGTGGATGTATGACACAAAGGTCATTTGTGACTTTGATGAGAGCAGTTTTGTGGAATGGCGTTGGGGGGTGGGGTGGGAGGAGGGACAGACATGAAACCAGAGTGGGAGGGGAGGACCCCGGCCTTCGGAGCCACAGTCACGCTGTGGAGCTGGTGTGCTCCGTGCTGTGGGGCTGAGGAACGTGCTGGGTGCTGAGAGCAGGGGTTGTTAGTTACATTCTATAATGTCCATTCAATTGGTCTTGACTCTGTCACCATTGGACTTTGCCAAAACACTGTTTCAGAAGTTCCAAGGTCAGAGCATTAAAAGTAATCAGAGCTTTGCAGATTTTGGAGATCTCTGCTTATTACCATATCAATGAAATAATTCTCATACGAAGTTTGTTTAATCTTTTCAATTAATTTAATACTTAATTTCCTGACTTTTAGAAGCTGACTTAGCCAAAGAGGATAAAAAGACCACCTCACCCACCACAGATGACAATGAGGAACATCAAAAATTCTCAGATGGTAGGTATTATCACTTGAAAAAAAAATGCCCTTTTTTATCCAAAGCTTAACATTGAATTTCAAAGAAAGGAATTTGATCATCTAATAGCCATAAAATGGGAGTTAAGTCTTTCATCACCCTCATCCTATCCTCAAAAATAAAATGATGGTTAAAATCTATTGAAACCTTTGAAGGAAGTTTCCAGATACTCATTGAGCACTTCTATATGGTGGTCACTGTGAGAGACACTGAGGTCCACAGTTAAGGGAGCTGAGGCCACACAAACACATCTGGGGGAAAGGAGCCGTGAGGACATGAAAAAGTGAACACCAAGATACACAGTGAATTAAAAAGCTCAATAAAACAGGACAAGGTAAGTTACAAGGAAGGAAAGTATGTAAGCAATCTAGAAACTCACAAGATAGGAAAAGATCCTTGTAATGCATGGAGGAGGAAATTTAATGATATCTTGAAATCTAGCTGGGACTTAAGGATGGCTAAGGATAATCAAAGGAGGATTTATTTATTCAGAAACAGTGCTACTTCAGTCACTCAAGATTCAAAAATTCTAGAGATCTGCTGTACAACAATGTGCATACAGTTAATAGTTCTGTCCTGTACACTTAAAATTTTGTTAAGAAGGTAGATTTCATGTTGTGTGTTTGTACCACCACCATCACAACAAAAGTAACTGAGTGGCGCTAGGGACGTAAGCATACATCAGGCATCATCCTTGCTCTCCAAGTGCTCACCATCTAGTGTGGGAAATGCAAAGCAAAGCAAAACTATGATATTGAAAGGAAAGTGTTGTGATAGAGAGAGGCCCAGGGCATAACGGGACCTCGTAGGGCGTCTCCTGCCACAGAGAGTATCGGGGAAGGCTTTCAGGGAGAGATGAAATGGGAGCTGAGTCTAGAAGGAGGAGTGGGAATTTCTTGGGTACTTCAGTGAAAAGGAGGGGTGCCAGTGGAGGGGCAGATAGGAAAGAGGTTGTGAAAGGTGTCCCACCAGAAGGAAAAACAGGGGCAAAGCAGGTGTGTCAGGGGATCGAGGCATGGCCAGAAGTATGGACCTGTGGTGGCATCAAATTAGACTCAGAAGATGATAAAGCAGGGCAGCTGGACTAGAACAGAGGATCCAAAAAGGATGAGGAAAGCTGGAAATGAATGGTCGGCAGAGGCCAGCTGTTGTTTGACTGAATGGTGGGTCAAGAGCTCAGCAACATGGCTGGTGGGTGGCTGGACCAAGCATGAAGTAGATGGGGTCAGGCTTAGAGAACTGGTCTGGCTTCACCATTGGCCCACTAGGAAAGATGAGCAGGCAGCCCACATCACTGGCCAGAGGAGCGCAGTGAACTCAGTTCCAGCCAGAATACGTATCTTAAGAGGCCCAGTCAGATAGTATCTCTAGGTGTCTGGTGGCAGCACTGTGATCCTAGTTGGCCCAGCTGGGGTTGAGCAACACCCACAGAAAGAAGGAAGGGCACTCAGGCCCCTGTGAGAGAACTGAGAAAAGCTCTAAGATCTGCCATGAAAGAGCTGACGGGCAGCTTCCCAGGATGGAGGACGAAAAGCCAAATGGTAGAGTATGCATGTATTCCCAAGTCTTTGCATCAGAACGATGTAAGCTGTTCATGAAAATATTAGGTTCTTAGGCTTAACTAATTCATCATCTTAAAGAACTTCAGTGGTGGTGAAGTAGGGAAAACGGGGATGATCTCAAGTTGTGGGGGTTGCTAGATGAGCACCGGAATCAAATATAACAACATAGTGCTTTCCGTGCTGCAGGTTAGGTGAGTTGTGAAAAAATTCAGTGGGTCATGAGATGGACTTAATTACTAGTATTTTCCTTGAACTGGAATAAAAGTGATAATAAAAGGGTAAGTTAGGAGACTAGAATAGAAAGAGAAAGGTAAGTAGAAAAGATACGAGAAGGGTAAGAATAGATTAGAAAAGGGTAAGTATTTTTTCATGCAACATTTTGTTTCATTATATGCACACACATGCATGTACTGGACTGTAATGTAAAATGCATTTTTTGAACACTGGGTTATAGTCAACAGAGTTTGAAAAGCACCCACGTAGAGCATCTCACAGGTTGTTAGTTATATTCTAAACCCACCATGTTTATGTAATTTTAGTTTCAGACTATAAAGATCTGTTTGCTGGTCTAATCCCAGTTGAAGAAAAAGATCTAGTTATGTCAGATGGTAAGTCAGTCGAGGGATAAAGCAACCTCTGCAGTGCTGTTGGTCACGACGCACGTCGTCCAGTCTTAGAGAATGACGTTGTGGTCCAAAGAACGTAATCCAGCAACCAAAGTCATTTTGAAATACTCCACTTGTTTTATTCATAAACACTTAGAAGGAGGGATAAAAGATGGCAGCAAAATATGTTTTCTAAATACTGAAACTTCTTCTGTGCCATACTCATCGCAAACTCTCCCCAAATACTCTAACCTCAGCTGTCGCCCCTCATAGCTCATCCTTCCCACCTCGTCTCAATTCTTCCTTACAAAGCTCAAAATAGCTGGTGCGGCAAGTCAGGATCCTCCCCAGAAGGTGGGTGAAAGGAGGAAACCAAGAAGGCCAAGTTAGAATTCTCTTTAACAGGGGAAATCTGGGCATTTTCATACATACAAACATGTATATGGTAGGTATTTGTGTAGAGCTTGCATATTTTCTAAATCTGCCTATACAAGTTGTGTATCCAGAAAATAGTAATAATGTATCTAGTCTGTTTCTGTCTTTACTACTTCTTTACCTGAAACTCTTTCTGCTGGAGGGAGCTGGCAAACACTGAAACACTACCAGCGATTTATTTTGTGGGGACCAAGGTTTCATAGGGAGGTTGGTAGAAAGATACTACACTGGGTTGAGATTCCATATAAAAGTGATGTGGCAGCCTGTATCTTTCAAAGAGCTCAAGGCAGTCAGAGAAACTTGGAGTAGAAGAAAAAAGATTGGAGAAAAAGAGATTTATTGCAAAAAATCAGTGCACTTTAAATACTAAAAACTCTTTTAATTCTCTATTTACTGCAGGGGATTTTTTAGATCTGATTCCTCAGACCAGCTCTGAAAAGTCACACAGTCAAGAACACACAAATGGTAGGTGGCAGACAGACGTTAACATTAAAAAGAGGTCTTTTCTTTTATAAATGGAACTAGGTAGAAGAGGTCAAGTGTCTCTGTGATACAGTTCTTTTTCAGACTCTCCCAACTCCCATATCCCCAGAAACACAGCCTTGTTTGCTGACTCTCTAGAGCATAGCTTCTGACTTTTATAACCAGGGCTGACGGGGACAACCAAATCCTTCCCTCGGGACGAGTAACTAAGGAAATGGATGCAAATATAGTCTGAAAGTCCAGATTTTCAAACTATGTAACTGAATTGTCACAATATTTTATGAAGACAAAGCAGATGTAGATTTCTTTGTGGTTGATCAGTCAGGATATTCACCCACAGCTTCACAATTTTATTTAAAGGTCTGATAAAATGAACAAATCTATGGCACCATCCATTCTGAAAATGTACCGTGCGATGGGCTTTGGAGTGGGGCTAGCCATGGGGAATTAGAATTGGTGCACAGAGGAGAAGCAGGGCCAAAAGAGAAAATGGAACGGACAATACAGCTGCAAACAGAATTCAGAACGAGAAGCAAAGGAGCCAAGAGAGACTGTGCATCAAATAGACTAAGGTCAGGAAAGTGGTTAGAATTTAGCTCTGCTGTATTAAAGTATCTAATGGTGAGCTTGTGGTTTGATTTCCCTCACAGAAGCCCTCTCACACATACACTCCCTCGGCTGGTTGAATACAGGAATCCCGTAAAGAGAGGGAAGAAGGTGGCCAAAGAAAAGCTAATCAAAACATAAGTTATTAATGTATTTTCAATTTGGTTATATCCTTCCATTTTCTTCCTTTTACAGATTCTGAAGGCAAAAGTGTGGAAGAGTAACAGACCAAATGAGACCAACTACTAAATTATTTGGTAGTGTAATAAATATGGAAAGACCCATGAATATCTGTATTTACAGAAGAGTAATTTGAAAGATTTACTTTAGTCTGAGATAATATTATCTAGACAATTAAATAACAGCGACAGCACACATGCAAACAGTTAGTCATTTTGTGTTGCCTGTATCCATGTATATTTTCTCTTATTATTGCACTTCCTATAAATAGTTTGGTATCAACTGCTGTTTTTTTAAAAACTGCATTAAAATAGAATTGTCAGTCATTGCATCCCTGCCCATACATCCTGCTGAGAGAACCTGTTCCTCCTGTAAGTCACACCTGAGACATGGCCCTAGGAGGCCATGCTTGCTCGTGCGTCCTTACCACCTTGGCCTCCACTGATTGGATCAAAATGGGCACACTTTTTTTTTTTTAACATTTTTTATTGATTTATAATCATTTTACAATGTTGTGTCAAATTCCAGTGTTCAGCACAATTTTTCAGTTATTCATGGACATATACACACTCATTGTCACATTTTTTTCTCTGTGAGTTATCATAACATTTTGTGTATATTTCCCTGTGCTATACAGTGTAGTCTATTCTACAATTTTGAAATCCCAGTCTATCCCTTCCTACCCTCCACCCCCCTGGTAACCACAAGTCTGTATTCTCTGTCTGTGAGTCTATTTCTGTCCTTTATTTACGCTTTTTGTTTGTTTGTTTGTTTTTGTTTTTGTTTTTTTACAAAACAAAATGTTTTTTTTAAAAAACAAAATGGGCACACTTGACTCAAGGAGAACCAATCAGAGTTTTCTCTTGCTCTCTCAAAAAAAAAAAAAGAAAAAGAAAAATGGAAGAGTAAGTTGGTGTCTGAGTGATGGTAATGGTAGCGAACAAGAGAAGGCCGCGAAGTTCTGCGTCTGAGGTCGTCAGCGCTGGTCAGACTCACTCACCCCTTTCACAGGAGAGGGCTGTGTATTGATTTCCCTTGGAGGTGCTTTGTATAAGTACCATTATAATAGATCACACTTTTATTTTAGCCTAGATGGAATAGGTTCAGAATTTCTGTCAAGTAAATAACAAATAATCAACTTCAGAATTTCTGTCAAATAAATAACAAATAACTTTTTAATTTAAGCCCTTGTGAGTTGTGGTTTCTATTACTTGTAACCAACAGATACATACTTATGTCTATGGCTGTATATACTTGTAGCCAAAAGCTACATAACTTGATAGAGAAATATCTCTCAATGTGTTGCTGTTATTTGTTTTAGGGGAATGAATAAGAAATATATTTAGATAATTTAGACAGTTCTCCCTCTCAGTTCAAAAACATGTACTGACTTTCGTATCTTTAATACTCTCACTTCCAGTGAGTAAATGGCATCAGCCTAGTTCGGTCCTAGACTGAACATTAACATTTCCAACATTAGCATGAATCGGAATCATCTGTTAAAAACTGATTGCTGGACTCCAGAGTTTCTGATCCGGGTGGTCTTAGGTAAGACAAGTCACAAGTCCCCAGGTGATGCTGATGCTGCTGAACTGGGGACCAGGCTTTGACAACCACTGCCCCAGCCAATGGGTAGCGGCCTCCTAAGTCAGCCCCCTCCTCAGTTCCCTTTATCCACCATACCCCAGACACTTTCGTCTGGATTTCACTCTGACCACAGGGTTCGTCTCCCCACTTACCAGTACTTTGTTTTAAGACTTCTTAATGCCATCCAGGCTGGTCCATCAAAATCCTGTGAGCCTTAGGTTTGCTGCCTCCCCACCTTTGCATAGACCATGTGCCCTGCATAGAATCTCATCTCACTGAAGCCTCTAGGTCTGACACAATGGGGTGAATTTCCCTCTTTGGCCACATTATTTCTTTTTATTATCAGAGAAATGAAAATTGTGGAATTCCAACAGACAGAAATGGGTTAAAGAGCCTTTTCCTCCCTCTACTCCTTACAAGGTGGGAAATAATGTTTTCTATAACCTTCATTTGCTCCTTTCTTGGCCTTAACATGAGCATCTTTAACTCTCAACTGGTCCTGGCCCAGAGCTGAATCCTTACTCATTCTGCAGAGGACACAGAAAGGTTACCCAAGCTTGCAGCTGAGCTGCTGGAAGCAAAAGTGGTAACCCTCCCAAGACTGAGCAGCTGCTCTGCGCCTCAGACTAATTTCTTCTGGGCAGAAACTACGAGCCCACAGAAATCTATGATCACAAGCTTCTCATTTTATTGGTCCAAGGAAGCATGATTTCTATACAAAGGGGCCATACGCAGGGGTTTTGCAGAGCCACGGTCTCCTCCCTCCCGGTGGGTATATCACCTATCTCTGGAAAGTGGCCACAGACCCAAGTGTGTCTTGCTTAAGAACGATACACAATAGTCACACTCAAGTAATGCCATCAAGTCAAGTTTTCATCCGCATCCCCCAGAAGTTACCGTGATGATTAAAAAATCCCATAACGAGTCCTCAGGCATGTGTGTACCTCCCCTCACCCTCCATAACGGGCAACTAATTTCAAATTAGCATACTATCCTCCAGGTGCATCCATATTGTCCCAAATAGTAGGATCTCCTTTCTTTCCTAAGGCTGAATAACATTCCATTGTGTAGGTACATCACATTTTTTTAATCCATTCATCCACTGTTGGACGTGTAGATTGTTTCCATATCTTGGCTACTGTGAATAATGCTGCAATGAACCTAGAAGTGCAGATATTTCTTTGAGATACTGATTTTATTTCCTTTGGATATACACCCAGAAGTAGGATTGCTGGATAATATGGTAGTTCTATTTTTAAGTTTCTGAGGAATCTCAAATTGTTTTCAATAACGGCAGTACAAATTTACATTCTCACCAACAGTGTACAAAGGTTCCTTTTTCTCTATTTTTTCTCGAGTCAATTTTAGTAATTTAATTTGTTAAAATTGTTCATCATGTATGTAAATATGTATATATATAAAATTACCCTGTAATTTAATAAGGGCCTACCTTCTATGATGTGTCAAGGTTTTTCTTTCTGTCTTGGGATTAGAGTCTTCAGATGTATGTGCAAAGAGATAGCTATCAGACACTGAACAGAACATTGGCTGCCTCAAAAAACAGTACCCATGCACAATAAAGAGCAGTCACCCCATTTCTGGTTGGTGTGGAGTCTGTCTAAACCAGGGCAAGTCGTTATTGTACAAGAAGATTGAACCCCCTTTCTACCTGCTTCCTCAGGGTGAAGCTGCTTGTTTCAGAAGGTAAAGACAGTGTCAATTACAAAGTTAGGATTTACAGAAACTACTGCTGTACTAGTAAAAAATGTCCCCTTGTCAGTTACCTATAATATTGTAAAATTGCAATAACTGGTTTTGATTTATAACCCAAAACAAACTACGGGAAAGAAAGGGAGAGAAAAGACGACTTTAATGTGGCTAAGTCTGTCTGAGCTTGAACTAGAAGATGCAACAGTAACTAAAAGTTTCCAGCTAGGAGAAGTGAGAGAAACCAAAATAGTCCTCGGGTCTTTCATCTCAGCTGTCCAAAGCCAGCCAGGCTGAGCGCTCACAACTATCGGTCGCTCATTTGCTTAAATTACTTCCCAGCCTCCCCTGGTTCATGCTCATGTACTTAAACATTCGTCTATTTAATTACATCATTTTGATTGGAACTTCAGGTAACTTTTTTTCGGTGCCAAGATTTTTGATCCACTGAATTGATCAATGCCAGAGATCTGCTCAGATCTCCACATGGGAGCGTTTAGGAAAACATTCCAACTTCCCTCTGTTGCCAATACTTCAGATTTTATCATAAGTCTTGATGGAGATATGATGAAATACAATGAAATTCTAAATGTGATTTCAGCTTTGAGTCTCTAGCACTCAAACAGATATAGATTTCCTGTTTCCATGAGATATACTTTCTTTCTTTCTACACTGTCTTATCTGCTCTCAGAAAACCAACATAATTTATACAGAGAAAAGCAAACGGTAGATTTTACCCCCGGCATTTGATCCCATTCTTACCCCATTACTAATCAACTTTCACTTTTTAAAATGTTCCTGGATTTTGTTTTTAAGGAACCAGTCGTGTGATACTAATACATTTCAAAAAGAAAGGAATAAATTGGTTGTTCTCGGATATCATACTGATTTTTCTTATGGAATATTCTGGAGTGGATCAGTGACCGTTTATCATAATTGTTTTAGGAGTGTCAGTTGGGACCACGGACTCCCAGATGTTCTGGCCCTCTGGAACCCAGAGCACAGGAGTAATATGCCTGTGCTCTGGGTTCCAGCCCTTTTGAAAGACCTGTCTCCAGCCACCTGAAGACATTAATGGTGAAGTTCTAATACATTTGGTCCATGGGACAGCTATTTTTTTTTTTAAATAATGAAACCCTACTAGGATTACAGCAGGTTTATTTTTAATTTGAACTTAAAAATATATTTTCAGATTACACTTTAACTTAAGAGGAAATGTGTACTCATAACCAATTATTATTATCCTTTTGAAGACTTATATTACATTTGATGCCCTTTAAAAATGTGTAGCCGCACCACAGTATTTTGAAAAGAATTGATAATCAAATGAATTAGATTCCACACCTAGGTCACTCTTATCTGGGATGGTTAGTAAGTTGGCTGTTACCCGGGATGTGGAGCCCTCGTAACTGTTTCCTCATCTCTGTGGTAACCCCTGCTCTCATCAGCACCCAGAAGAAGTTTTACTTGTCTCTCCCACGCATGAAATCAATATGGAAACAGCCCTTGGAAACAGAGATGTAGGAGTGGCCTTAAATTATGCAGCATCTTTATTACTAATGAATGAACTTGTGAGCCCTTAAAAACAGGGCAGCCTGAACATCAGTTTTCTGCGCAATTGCTGGGCAGTGAGAACAAGACATCAGCTCTCCACAGGAATGCCACATCTGGAAGTCTGTTACAACTCAGCTTTTCCTTCTTCCAAAACTGCTGAGAAACCTCTACAGTGTTTGACTAAACTGCTTCTCCAAGGAAACTAAGAAAGGTAGGGACCTGGGGTGGAGGCAGGTGGATGGTATCTCCAGGTGCTCTGTTGGCAGGATGGGAGGCTGGAGCCTTCTGCACCCACCTGGGGACTCCAGGAGGCCGTGGGGGAGGGGGGTGTTTCTACACCAAGACAAGGTCTAACTTTATTGCCTTTGCTACAACTTTTCAAAACAAATCTTACTTGAGTATAATTGGAACCTTCCTGGTTTGGGGCATGTCTGGGATTATCACCATTGCTATTATATTTTTAAAAAACTAATGTTATCAGGTTTATTTGAGTTTCTCTCTTTGTAAAACATTGTTTATCTGTCCAACAATGTGTGCCTTAATTAATACACTCATTAGAAGAGGAGGAAAAGTAATATCTAAACTTAAGCTTAATTATCATATAACTTTTAAAAATGGTTTTCAACTGCTCATAATTAAGAAATGTCTTATTCTTAGAACCGTATATGGTTTTATTATAATATACCCCATTCTTTTTGTTGAAAGCAAACTGAATTCTATGTACAGACACACATATGACATGTGTGATAAGGAAATCAAGTGGATATTTATTTTTCAGATAGTTAATATATAGAATTGTGTAGTATAGTGCTGTTAGAAATTCGGGGATTGAGAGCTTCAAATTTTGTCCCTTAAAGTTCAAGTAAATTTTCATTTCCTAGAAGTGAGAATCCAGTCCACTCTTAAAATTATAATGCCTCAAAGATCTAAGTATTCACCATATTAGTTTTAGGAGCTGGTTCCCATTTCTGAGTTTCAGTTCTAAATCCCTAGAGATATGACCAATATAGGAAGCCTCTCCCCACTTTCTTTATTTTTTATCCTCCCAGATTTCAGTCTCCCTGAACACCTTGTAGTCATCATTTCACAGGTGAAATGACTTGACTTAGTTGCTTTTTCGCTCCCCACTTCCACTGCAAAACCTCCTGCTTAAAATATTGGCTCATCTCCAGCTCCAAGGACCCTCTTGCCATCTGCCATTCCAAGAAATTCTTCAAATGGATCCAGATAAACAAGGTAAGTATTATTGTTAGGTTTCTGAGCACAGTGTGTAAACAAAAAAATTAGGCACAGATGTTATATTTTCAGACTTCTGAGTTGCAGAAGAGTGACATTTGGCAAATGTCTGGCTGAAAAAGAAACTATTGGGTGATTGAAAAAAACTTTCTCTTTTTTCTAAACAGAAATTCCTAACATATTGAAGAGTATTTGGTCTGGTGTCCCCAAAGCACCAAAAATAATTAAACAAAAGACTTGATCTCAGTATTCACACTTCAAATTGCTACTGAAAAACACAAAAAGTGGCTTACCGTATTTATGTATCTCTTCATAGTTTACTGTTAAAATGACATTACTGTAGATATTTTAATGTCAATGGTAAATTCACAGTACTGTGAGTCCAAAATTGGGAGAAAAGTGTCACAGTTATTACTATGTATTTGATAAATGGATATGGAGAAATGAATTCCATTTTCTTCCAGCATCTTTGAATGCCAGGGGAGGGCCGGGACTGGCTTGTGGTATTTTTTATTGCTGGACCTAGTTGCAGCTTTATTCCCCTAGCGAAAAATCTAAATTTTTAACTTGTTTTGTTTTAGGTAAAATTTTGTGCTATCTCAAGTTATTTATCTAAATAACTTATCTAAATAACTAGTGATTCAAATTATCTTTGGGTTTTCCAAAGTTGGGCCCTCCTCTTAGTAAGCTAAACACAAAGCAGTAGATAATCCATTCAAAGCCCCATTCTCTCTCCCTAAAGCAGTGTTTCTTAAAGGGTGTGTACATCAGAATCACCTGGAGGGTTTGTTAAGACGCTGGGCTCCACCTCCAGATTTTGTGACTCAGTAGGTCCAAAGTGGCCACTGAGAATGTGCATTTCTGACAAGTTTGGGCCATGCTGATGCTGCTCACCTAGGACCACACTTTGAGGACCACTGGCCTAAGATATCTAGCTCTGGGTCATCACACTAGGTGACGGACAGTTGAAACAAATGTCATTACACTCGTAGTATCTGTAGAAAATGACACACACAGATCTGGCTGAGTAAAAATACGAATTGTTTAACACAAAATGTTTCCCAGTTAAACTTCTTCTGAACAAGTCCATATATAACTTGTATTATTATTTCCTTGAACATCTCAAATTACTTTGTTTATAGCTTTGGGCCTGATACATCCAACAATTCCTTTCTTTCTTGAGTTTTCTCCCACCAGCAGGAGGAGGGAAAGGCAGGCCTGAGGAAGCAGGACTGGGGGTGAATCACCTGGGACACGCATTCATTTTCCTCGTGCACTGTATCACAGCTTGCCGTGTTCTGATGCATAACTTCATCAGATGACACTGCAAAACCTAATTTGACAGGAGTGTGATGGGCCAGATGGTAAAGCAGTTATAGAACCACTCGTCCACCAAGAGCGGCATCTGGGAACCTGCGGTGTCCCTACTCTGCTGATTCTCTACATTCATCTGGTGCATCTGAGAGGAACCAGGGCACAAAAATTGGCCAGTTTCCAGATGAAAAAATGATGTGGGGCACTATATTTTTGTAAATAGTTTCCACACTTTTTTGGCTACTCTCATTCTGGTTTCCTTCTCCAGACTTAGGGTGGAGGTGTGACTTCTCCCTCTAACATTGGACTCTTATCTGAACACTAAGCATTTTTTATAACATGAGGAAATATTACATGGCAGAAGAGTTAGAGTAAATTGTAGGTCTCTGATACGGTTATACCAGTTCAAAAAAAGGAAAAGACAAAAAAAAAGATGTAGACGGTTTTAAAATAAGCTGTCTTGTTTAATGACATTTTTAGGCATAGCCCACATTCCCTTGAGGTAGCTGTCTTAGACTCATGATCATATATTAATCACTGAATCAATATATGTTTAGGGAGAGGCCAGTGGTGTCCTTTAATGTCTCAAGGGTAAATCTGACCTGGTCCAGCCCTGTAACCCCCCGAGTGGCTTAGCATAGTGCCTGGCACTCAATGCCTGTTTGTGTAACAGCCAGGACTTCACAACACTCACGGCAAGAAACAGTTTTTTCCAAACCAAAATCAAGTCATTGTAGCTTGGTATGACGTTCAGAGTGAGTTAAGTTTGGGAAGCAGCCATCCCGAGACAGACAGAAACCATTAAGGTTTTAATTCCGAGCATCTGGTCTGAAGTGCCATCGTGGCCGCTGCTCACCATGCTCTCTGCCTTTGGCTTTGGGGTCCATGTCATGGACATGGGGCTCCATGTCAAGACTGGACACAGAAATCCTTGCCAAGCTTGGTGTCTGATCTCCCTGGTTACATCATGCAGCCATTCCCTTCACCAGGGAACTGCTAGTCAGGGCAGTCCTGAAGACAGCCCCCAAACTTCAACCCCAGTTAAACATTCCCCCACCTTCCTGTCCAGGTACCCCTCTCCCTGTCCAGGAAAAAGAGACAATCACAGCTAAAACAACACTGAAATCAAGATTGGTTTTCAAAGGCAAGGGAGATTCCAGAATGTATGGTTGTATAGGTCAGGGAGGAGGAGCCAGGACAGAAGATGAAGTTGGGTTTCAGGCATTGGGGGATCCAGGTGATATCTGATACAGCAAAGTCCCTCTTGGAGGTAACCCGTTTTTCTGGCTCTCCACATTTCTCCTGGGGAACCAGGGCACCTATTTTGCTTTGGAAGAACAACTTCCCCCTAATCTTAGTCCATGAAATTCTAATACTGTTGATTCCAACTCTCCTATCTCCGTGGGTGGTACTGGTTCTTTGATGGGCCTTTCATATTAAGACCAGAGTAGGTTGACTTTGGGGGTGGCCCCAGAAACGCTGGCCCCTTAAAAGCTGCTAAATCTCCCAGAGGAGTAAAAAAAGCTTAGACCTTGGAACACACACAGAAATGGACATGGGAACATTAACTTTACATTCTTCAAATTCTCCCATGCTGCAAGAACAAGAAAGAAATTAATATCACCATAAATTATCCTGCCACATATGTTTGAATCAATGAATTTCACCGATCAATCCCTTGTTTCATTTTGTTTAGGGCCTGCTTAGCAAAGACGAAAGAGCTGGCTGTGTTTCTAGTCACAAACACTTCTCAAGCACACATATCGTTTACTCCCAATTGCCTGAGTTTTATGGTAATCAGTTGGTAATAAATTTGAAAATAGTTTTATATTCCTCAAGGCGTCTTCCCTTCAGCATAGTAAATACAAGTCAGTCCTGGACTCAAAGCTTGTTTGAAATGTGAAACCTTGCCTCCAAGTGAGCATTATGGGTATAAAGTCTATTTAATTGAAATTTGTTATCACAGGAAATGTTGGAGACGCAGCGTTGCTTGGCAGTTCCTTCCAAAGTGTGACTGGTTTCCCCTCTCACTCACTGCCTGCTGTAACAATTCCAGATCTTCACTCTTCCTCAAGTTTTCTGCTCCACCATCTCCTCCTGACTCTGAGTGAACTTGTCTCCAACTTCATAAAGAAAACAGAAACCTTCAGACATGCATTTTTGCCACACCCACCACTGTATCCTGTGACTCTTCCTCTCAGGGAATGAGGGATGGGCTTCTTGCCAAAGCTAATTCCTTCACCTGAGTCTTCCCCCTGTCCATTCCCTCTACCTCAGGGATTGTATCAGTTAGCTACATCTCGGTTGCTTGGAGCAGAAAACTCAGCTCAAAGAGGCTTTATTACCTTATATAATTAATTACCCAAGGGAGGACTAGCTCGCTCTGGGCCCTGACAATGTCACTAGGATGTGATTTCTCTCCTTCTCCAAGTTCATCTCTACTTCTGTTTTGTGTGCTGATACCGTGCTCGAGCTACACACCCTTATGAGAGAGTAACTGCCACTCCAATCTATGATTCCAAGTTCAAGCCCAAGAGGAAAAAAATAATTTGAACAAAGAGTCCTTGATCCAATCTCACTGGTATATTCTTTGTTTGACTTTGGTTACGTGCCCATGTTTGAGCAGGGCGATGGTGATGCACTCATTGATGGGGTAGGCCTGGGCCACGCGTGCCCCCTGGAAATAGGAGAGCTGGAATGAACCCAACTAGAATTTCATGGACTAAGATAAGTGGACGGTGGTTCACAGAAGAAAGGTGAAGGGACGCTGGGTGGCTAAGGGAACATGCATCCTCTGAGAGGGCCTTTGCTGTATCAAAGTCCACCTGGATCCCTACTTTCTGAATCCTCAACCTCATCCTCTCTTCTGATTCCTCCCTCCTGACCCATACATGTATTTTGGAAGCTCTCCCGCCTTTGAAAACCAGTTTTGATTTTACATTTTTCTAGCTATGGCTCTCTCATCTTCCCTTTAGATTAAGGAGCTTGAAAAATCACCTGCTTTTATGTTTTTTCTTTACCTTGCATTTATTGATCAATCCTGTGCAATTTGCTTTCGTCTCCCATATCCCCGTGAAACTGCTCTTATGAAGCCTTCAATAATCAAGTTAATAAACAAGGCTACTTTTTAGCCCATAGTTGATTTCCTTGTGGTTTCCAAGCACTGAAGTACTGGCTGGTCCCTACTCTTTGTAGCATTGCTTCCTCTTGGTTTCTTTGGCTTTCCCTTCTCATTCTTCCTCTTAGGTTTCTCTTTCTCCTCTTTCACTTAAATAATTATGTTTCTCAGGCGTACTGTTACTTAGCCTAATTTTCTCTTCACTTAAATACCCCTTGTTGGGGGATTCTTTAGTTTGGTGGGCTCAGAGGAGGCTCTCCAGGGTTACCTGTGGCCTAGGATAGTGTGGGCCATTGTTATTTGTTCCCAGATAGGAAAGAGCTCTAGACCTTGAGCTCCTCACCTGCAACATAAGGTAAGGCTGCATGATCTTTAGGATTTCCTTCCAGGATGTGGGATTTATCTAATGAGACAATCCTTTACGATTTTTTTTTTTCTACAGGTGCTCTTAATAGTATTGAGAATTCCATTTATAGGACAGCCTTCAAATTATGAGCAGTGCAAACTCTGTGTCAGTGTAAGTACAGGCTGTCTTGAAACACTTGAAATAATCTGATCCTGGTGTGTAATATAAAATCTATAAAGAATCAAATCCTCCTCCTCCGTGTGACTGACTGCCTGACCCGGAAGGTTGCATTTGCCCCACTTGTAACAGAGAAGATGGAGTGGGAAATATACACTTTGTGTGTTCAACCCACATGCAGCTTCACTGACTGACAATAGACAATAATTTGTAGATGAGGATTTTCATTCTTTTTGAAATGTTTTTCCCTTGGTTTCTGGGGAAAAAAAAACTTTTGATTTCCTTTTCAGGATACCAATGTTGACAGCTAAATATAATTACAAAATAAGTTGGTTTAATCTAACTTATAGATTCAAATACAAAAAAAATTTTAATTCCTTCTACCAGTTAAGATTTGCATTTTTAAGTTGCACCTCCTGTCTCTCTGAACATGCAAAAGTAGGTTCAGAAGAATAACTCTAAGTTTAAAAACCTCTTGAGAATTCGCTAGAACTGCTCTTCTGCATTAGATTTTATCTGATTGAATGCTATGGTTTCTTTTCCTGTACTGTTATCTAGGCAACATAAGGTAAAATACAGTAAAAATATTTATCCTGTAAAAGTTCTCCAGAATAAAATGACTTGGGTACTGACTGTGAAAACAACAACAGTCAGTGTAACTAAAATTATTAATTTCTAATAAGTTCTGTATTGCATTTAAAAAATCACTTCCTATAAAATACTTCATGACATTTACTACAGCAGACCTAAGTGAAATTGCATTATATATATATGATATTTCTCCTAGAGGTTGAAATTTCTTTATATTTTGCCTTCTGCCTAACAAGTTAGATAGACCAGTGGACATGGATGTGAAGTCAAATAAGAAAGGGTCAGCAAGGTGGGAAAAGAAAGTGTAGGCAAGTTGGAAAGACCCAAAAGAATATCTCCTCTACCAGAACGACTCTATATTTCTCTGTCTTCCATATTACACTTCTGTGTAAGGGTCCTTTAAAGAAGAGATTCTTGGCTTAAAAAATTTTTTTCAATTACTGATATAGACAGATCACTCATTAACCAGGAAATCAACAAAAGGCAAAATATGCTCTCTAAAAATTTACCCTCAATTATGCTGTTTTCCTGGAGAATGTCTCCTATTAAAGAAAGTTAGCAGCCAACGTTCATATAAGCCCCCATCATTAATGCCTGGGTGGTGTACACAAACAGCGTGATTTGAGGATGAACTTTTTGAGCTTTTTATTATGCCTGGCATCAGAAACAGTGACTATATGTAATACTCGTGGGAAATAGTAACAGTGCACAAAATCAGAAGCTGAACAGTTCTACCCATAAAAAATACACAAACAAAAATTGGAAAACAAAAAACTCCCAAACAGTGAGATAAAGCATATCGCGAGCTCCAGGCATCGGGATCTGGAGAGCATTGCTGCACAGATTTATGGACACCACTATTATCTGTTTTGCTGTAATACAGAATTCTCAGCAGAAGACTCAACATCCTGGGTACAGCGTGCCAGGCCCAGCGAAAGGTTTTGCAATTGAATAACAATAAAAGAGTTTGCAGCCTCTACCACCTGCAGCCAGGTTTTTATAAAAGTCACATCCTGAAACCTACCCCTCCCTTCCTCAGACTCTCCCCTTGAAAGCAGTATCAGAGAACAAATAAAACATTTTATTATACTTGCTAGATTTATTATCTGTGAGGTTGATTCACGAAGCAGAGAGGAGCGCAGGGTTTTATCATTTCACAGGCTGAAGCATTTTAAATGCCAGCAGCTCTTGGTGCCACTGACAACCCCATCTCTCAGATGGCACAAGTGCGTGTTTATTAATTTTGTCTGTCATCCTCTGTCCGCAAGAAGTCATAGGGCTAGTGCAATTTCATTCTTCCTTATATTCATTGCCTTGTAAAATTTTTA
The DNA here is from genome assembly GCF_009834535.1 of Camelus ferus. Lineage (NCBI taxonomy): Eukaryota > Metazoa > Chordata > Mammalia > Artiodactyla > Camelidae > Camelus > Camelus ferus. Next base: position 66,373,793 of record NC_045700.1, read on the forward strand.
GGAGAAGGTGATAAAAAATATATAAGAAATAAACCATTATTTTTTGCAAGCAACTTTGATTTTATTAAGTGCCTTCCTGGATAATAATACTGATGGAACCAAGATCAAAAAAGAAAATATTACTTAGGTAAGGGTGAGACCTAAAAAGTCTGATAATTCAGCAACTGCTCTTTTATAAAGATCACTGGGTTTTTTAAGTAAGGCAATTGCATTTTAGCACACAATATTCCTTCTCAAGCTAGGCTGCAGACAGGAAAAAAAATGATATTTGAACATGAAAGGTGAATTTGCTTAACCCACCAAATAAAGAGCATAAAAATGTTTTTTCCAACTTTTCACCACAGTGTCCTAACTTCCTTGAAAGGCTATTTTCAAGTTTCTCACTTCTTTCCCTTTTAATTTCCTTCTATAAAGCCATATCCTAGAGGTTATACTGAGAATAATGTTCTATGCTTTACAATCAGATGCACTTTTCCAAAATCAAATAGACTGTCAGAATAGTAATGTCTGAATTATACACAGGAGACACATATCCAAATAGTGGTCGTATCTAAGTCCCTTTCGAGAAAATAGCTACCACTAAAAACTGTTTTAAAGACTAGATGACGTTCCCTTTCTTGAAGTCTTCTGTTCCCATCAGAAATGAGCCAATTCTCCTTTGCTTCCTGCAGTGGACTTGATTGACAGTTCTCTGATTCAGCATGTCCTACTACGTCAAAGTCTCTGGGAGGCAAGAGAGAGTGCCCTCTCTGTGCAGCAGCTTTTTCAGGCTCTCCAGGAGTTGTTTCAGAGAGTCAGGGTGGAAAAACCAGGACCGGTGCACCCCAGAGCTTCGGAACTCACTCTGACCCTTCTCACGGCCATGTATGACAGGTGAGGGCGAGGAGACCGTGCTGTGACCTCACGGCAGGTGTTGAGTTGCCACTGGTCATTGACCAGTTGGGGTTGTCTAAGCTTCCATCAAGCTTTAGTATATGAGATTTCTTTGTTTGTTTGTTTTCCTCACATGAATTACTCATTCGAGAGAGGAACAAAGGAGTACACGCTTATCAACCTCACTAATATGAACGACTCCCAGAGAGCAAGAAAGGGGAAAATCCATATTTCATACAAACTCATTTCCACTCTAGAGAAGCAGACACACCTTTTGCTAGGGTAATTATGCATCTATACATATCAAAAAAATTACACTTTTCTCTTGAGTCCCTGGTAGCTAATTTCTTTGCTCATTTTTTAGTAACCAATCATCAGCTTCTGTTTGTGGAATAAGGTTGAATAACCTGTGCATGGATCACTAACCTCCTGTCCTAGTCTGTTTGGGCTGCTCTACAAAAATACCATAGACTGGGTGATTTAAACAGCAAACATTTACTTCTCACAGTTCTGAAGGCTGAGAAGTTCAGGGTCAAGGCGCCAGTAGATAAGTGGGTCCAGTGAGAACCACTTCCTGCTACATAGAGGGCCCCCTTCGGCTGTGTCCTCACATGGTGGAACAGGTGAGGGAGCTCTCTGGGGTCTCTTTTAATGGTAACACCAATCCAGTTCATGAGAGTTCCACCTTAGTGACCCAATGATCTCCCCAAACCCACCTCTAAACACCATCACATCGGGATTAGGATTTCAGCACATGACATGAAGACGGGAGGGACAGAAATATCAGTCCACTGCACCAGTAAACCAGTTTACACCTGTCGAAGGCTTGATCAGGCGTGCTCTGGGGTCAGTGGTGCTGTGTGTGTGTGTTTCTCTGTGTGTCTCCCTGAGCTCTGGAGTTTACCATTTTTTGCCCCACTTCAGTTGTTTTCATTTTCTGTGATCTTGTCCCAGGAGGCCTCATCCTGTAGAATGGACTTTTAAAAACTCATAGTGAATATAAAACATCTGTAAAGTGCAGAAAAGAGTAAAAAAGAAGAAATATCACCCCAAAGCCTGCCTCCCAGAGGCAAGCACAGTTTCACTATTTGGCAGTTTATTATTTAGTCATCGCACAAGTACTGTATAAGCACGTTCTTAAATTATTTTTGCATGATTTCAGACTCCTTCAACATTAAACTTTTGCTTGTCCTTTCTAATATCAGTGCCTGCCTCTAACAATCCTCCTGCCTTTGAGACATTGTTTTGCAGGTTTGAAAACTGTGTAGTGGGCAAAGGGTGATTAGGCTCTAAGTGAGAGCCTGTGAACGGTGGATATTTCTAATATAAAGATTTGCTCCTTCTGCCTGCCTTTTTGGTCCTTGTTTCTATTGTTTGGTGTCCCAGCCATGAGCCCTAATGGAAGGGAGATTGCCCGGTCCATGAACACAGGGTGTACCCGTGGGTCCCCAGTACCTACTACAGGCCTTAGTCCAGAGGAGGCACCCAATTAATATTTGTTGAACCAGTGAATGAATGGATAAATGAAGGATGAAATCTCTTCATTCAAATCTTAGTCCTGTCAAGTTCTACTCACAGGAAAACAGACCGTGGAAACTGTGAACTTGTAACACCGTGTCAGAAACGTCCATTAACAGTCATTGCTTTTATAAACCACTTCACCAAGAATAACCCCACCTTTTCCATTCTTGTCTCTGTGTTTTGTTGCCACACAGCACGGGAACGGGTTTTCTCAAGCTTGCACCTGCAGCCGCTGCCCTGATTGCCCTCTCAGGGGACAGCCCTCTTACAAAATACAGAGGTAAGCTATGTAGGAGTTTTGAGTGTCTAAGGTGCAGTGACCTCCAGATCTCCCCCACACATTACCTTCTTCCCTCACTCCTGCATCCCCACCACACAGCTCTGGTTCAGTGTGTACTCAGCAGGACTTCGAATTTTTCAGAATGTTCATAATTTGGTTATCCTTGATGTTTATTTGTGTAGCATGGTCTTCTTCATCAATGTGCTGAATTATCAAAAAGTTGAAATGTGAATAGATTTTCATTAGTTATCAAATTAGCAAGCCTCCAAAATAGCAAGCCAATAATCAAGAAATATAACTTTCCCTTCCTTTCCCATTCATACCCACAAATCAACTGTTTAGAATTTAGAGCCATATTCTTTGAAGATATATTGCAAGTATTCAGTTTAAAGACTTTTCCCCCGTTGTATGCCTAGCTCTTTTTCAGCTCTATGCAGAAAGTCACAAGGGAAGTTATGATTCTGGGGCACGCATGACCCAAAGGGTTTTGAGAAACCTACTAACAGATCTACAACAGGTAAATCTCTAATACTTAAGAATTCTTAAGTTGTTCCAGTTATATTAGTCACATTTATTATTAAAGGGTCTGATTTTTACAACATCAATTTTACCTTAACGTAGTTCTCCATGCAACCTCTCTCCTCTCTAGCCACTGCTATTACCTGAATATAGGTTGATCTATTGCAATTTCTTCCTAAACTGGTTTCCCCATTTCAAGCCTCTCCTCTCTCCAGCTCGTCCTCCACATTGCAGCCAGTGACTCTTCCAAAATGCAAATGCCACCCTCATGCTTAAAATTCATTAGCCATTTATGTCTATAGAATAAAACCTAAACTCCTTAGTATCACAAGCAAAGCTTTCATGATTTGACCCAATCCATCTCTGTTCAAAAAGGGGTAAAATCATGATCCTTATACAAATATAAAATGACCATGTATTCAAATTTTTATTTAACTTATTAATTAAAAGATGGCATCAGTAAGATGTTACAACTAGTTGAAAGAAATAACCAAAGAACGGACAAACTGATAGATTAAGAATGTTACAATGAATTTGCAGGTAGTCAGCTTTCTAGAGAAAGGGGAGGGTTGTCCCTGCCCCAGAACAGAATTTATTTGCATGTCTATAGATAAGAATTATTTGCATTGTGGTCAATTTCCTACAAGTTAACTTTAATCTCTACAAAATTATAAAATAACTGAGTCAAAGATGGTGACGTATATCTCTATAGGTTCAGATAATCCCCGTTGAAAAGATATCCAGTGGTTTCTTTTGTGTATTCCACAGTGTTTGATTTTTCCTTACACTCCCTACACCCTTGTCACGCCTACATAGCAAAATTCTTACTGTATGTGACATGCGCCAAGCTCTCTGTGCCCGGTTTGTGCTGGTGCTTCTATCTGCAACCCCACTGCCTACACTTTCATTTGACAAATACTGTTTATCTTTCAACATCACTCAACTATTAGTCTCCTCCTCACTAAAAGCTACTTTAACTGCTTGTTCATAACTTTGTTATAGCGCTTGTCAAATTTTGTTGCAATTATGTTCTAGATTTTCCCACTAGACTGCTTCTCAAGGGCAAGGATTGTATCTATTCATCTTTATGTCTCCATTGGCTTGAAAAGTGCCTGGTACTAAAGCCTTCAACAAGTGCTTAATGAAAACATAGATGAAATGCAACCCTGAATACTCAAATAATAATTTCCTGTGCTTTCAGAATGTGAAAATATTACTGAACCAAACGTGGGTCTCCTTGCTCACAGTAAGTAAAGTCAAGCTACTGACACTGGATTGTGGTGGAGGAAAGTGCAGCCTTTATTGCAGGGCCAATAAAAGGAGAACAGGTGGCTCATGCCCCAAATCCCCAAACTCCGCAAAAGGGTTTCAGCAAATCATTTTTCAAGGCCAGGTTGGGATGGAGGTGTGTCGCAGGGTATGTGATCAGCTTGTGCACAGTTCTCTGATAGGCTGATGGTTAGGTAACTGGGTGGTGTCACAGGGGTTAACACTATCAATCCTTAGGCACCAGTAGGTCTGGAGGCTACATGCTCATGATCATCAAGTAGTTAATTCTTCCATTTGGTAGTGGTTTTAGCATCTGTAAAACAACTCAGGAAATGTGCATCAGGTACTATTATCTGGGTCTTTCAGAGAGGAGCTACAGCAGAGGACATGGGGAAGGCCCTATAGGGTCCTGCTTGGTTACACAGTTTTGATATCGTTTTTATCCATACTAGGCAAGGAAATTCAACCTCTGAAAAGTAAATATGTTTCTTAAATGTTAAAATGCTGTAACCAAGCAATATCTTCTGCAAATGGGTTAAGCAGGCTCTGGATTGTCTTATGTACAAGTGGTTGCTATCCCACTGTATCTTTTACTCCTCTTTTGATGTCTGTATTCTTCTTGAAGCCCCTACAAATTCCCCAAACTAGGTTTTCTGTACTGTTAAGCCATAGTAACTTTCTGTCATTTTTTTTTCTTCCTGGACCTGGACTTTAGGGGAGAAAAAAATTTTTTTCTCCTACCCATCTTGAGTTCAATGACTGATGCCCTGTAAATTAGACTTACAAAAGACAGATTAACAAGATAAAAACAAACTAAAGTTTATTAACGTGCATGGTGCATACACATGGGAACAGCCAGTGATGAGTAACACAAAGAGGTGTTTAGAACTCAGACTTGTAAATCATTTTACACTAAACAAAGGAAAAGGGGTTCTGGGCGTCTGGGCTTCTGGGTCAGGGAGGCATGTTATGAAAAGGTGACTGGGAAACAGATGGAACAGATGGTGAACAAGGGTTGTTTAATAAGTTTGTTGTGCAGATTTGAGTCAGTGACTTCTCCATTAATAAACATTGGTAAGAGTCCTCCTCTTCCTGGTAGGGAAAGGGAGACATTATTGGTAAAAAGATATTTCCTTTATAAATGTAAATTTCCTTTACAAAAGGAAAACCCTGTTTTTAGAGCTTTTCCCACATCTGCTGGTTCTCAGTGGCCTTTAGTTCAAAATAATCCAACTGACAATGAGGCATATTCTGGGGTGACATATTCTGGTACCCTTCAGAACCAAGGATTCTGAACTGGGGATAGTCATGATGATAGTCACGAATTAAGTTTTCTCTTAATATGTATACAGTGTCCAGGAGTGGGATTGCTGAACCATATGGTAACTCTATTTTTAGATTTTTAAGGAACCTCCATATTGTTCTCCGTAGTGGCTGCACCAATTTACATTCCCATCAACAGTGTAAAAGGATTCCCTTTTCTCCACACCCTCTCCAGCATATATTATTTGTAGACTTTTTGATGATGGCCATTCTGACCAGTGTGAAGAGATAAGATGTTCATATTTCCTAAGTGGAACAATGATTTTTTTTTTTCTCTAAGGTTCAAACAGCAGACGCAGTTATTTAAGAGTTGTTTTGGTGGTTGCAGCAGCACATGGATCCCATCACCAGCTTTCTGCTGACTCTCAGGGTGTCTCAAGGACTCCCCCAACAATCTCCAAATCTTAGGACTCAAGCGGTGGGGGGTGGGGCAGAGGGGTGCAGGACTCTGTCCATCCATTTATGCAGTCAGGCTTGTTAGATGGAAGTGTTTAGGGGGATGTGATGAAAGAAGATGGGGCATTTTCCTTCTCCTGAAATCCTGTGCTCACTTCCTCACCCCTGCAGCTGGCCCCAGGCTAGCTCCCCCTCCCACAGGCCCTTAAAATCTGCCTTTGTTTCAGGCTCAACTGAGGTCAGTGAGCCGCTGAAATGGCAGCTCCTGCGGTGCTCTGTCTCCACCCCATGCATTAGTAGGCTCCTGAGAAAGCTGTTCTCAAGGTGGAGATTTGCATAGCAAATTATCATCCCATTGACTTCCATTAAGAACTCAGAGATGGATTCCCAGAGAAAATTCCAGGGCCCACCGCGTGATCCCAGTCCCTCCCTGCAATAATCCTAATTGTCATTTCACGTGGCGTTCTGTCCTTGCCGACTGCCGTCTAGTCTCATTTAATTCTTCCTTAGAGCACACACAAAAAATTAGTCAAATGGGCAATTAATCCACAAAATCTTTGTGCACACCCTTAGCCAAAAATGTAAGTTAAAACTCACTACAGAAGTGAATTGTCTTTTGCCTGATGTTAGAGTCCCAGAGTTAGCAAGTAGATCCTATCTGAGCCATCTCTCTTACTTTACAAATGAGGCTAAACCCTCTTGCCCAGGGCTCAAGGATGCCATCCAAATAAATGGTCCAGTTAGTCATCAACATTCACAAGCCAAAGTATGGGTAATGAGTTATTTCTTCAGACAAAAGCCAAATGACATAGGGAGTAGCTATAGGGAATAGCTACTTAGTTCAGTTGGTGATGGGTTATTATCAATTTAAAGTACAAGCCATCTTGTCACGATCACACAAATGTTTGTTGACTTCTGCCTGGCTAATTGTCAGCAAAGTGGTTCTAAGTGCCACTTTCCTGATTAGAAGAATGTTTATTCGAGTTGATGGACTCAGCAGGGAGGGTCTTTGAAATTACTTCTGAGCTTGCAGGCAATGCCTGCTGACAGCTTGTGCTGTAGAAGACATCAGATGTGAATTCATGACCCGCGACCAAATGGGCATAAATGGTGGTGACAGATACATGCATCTGTGCATATAGATAATGTCAGAACCAAGTCCCTGGCCATCTCCGCAGTCACAAGGGGTTCTTCGTCCCTTAGTTACACTCTTTAATGTGACTGACTGAAAGATGGAAACCACCAAGTGAGGTCGTGTAAATTTCCAGCCATTGGAATACATAAAAGGCCTGGATGTGACAAAGCTTTGGGAGAACCCCTCAACAGAGTAAGGAGGCTCGGAGTGAGATCTCAATTCTGCAGCTAACTTACCTTTGTTTATTGGTTTGTTTGGCCTTGAATGAACTGTGAAATCTCAATTACCCCTGTCTTAAAATGAGTATAATGGTTACTGTCGTACTTCAGATACTGGCATTTGCTAAAATGGGATGATGTGAAAGTGTTTGAAAAGGTTTCCTTAAAACTGCCCTGAACTTTAATACAGTATCGTTGGTGTCTGTGATTCATAGGTAACAAGGGCAAAGGAAGGTTCAATAATTTGACTGGGCTCATAAGAGGAGAAACGAGGGAAGCTGTCCCTGTGTTGCTCCCATTGTCAGACTTTCCTCTCACCTACTCCCACCTCCCAGCCCCACTTCCTCCCACGTGTTCATTCGTTGTCTCTATTCATACACTGCACAAAGCCCACACATTTCTTGTTTGCCTCGATTGAGACAGTTCATTCAGTTCAGACACCAAATACTTGGGACTCCCTGGCTGTAAGTGTCACCACTCAGGCGTGACTGGTGGCCACTTATTTCTCCATTTCTTAATCCCCAACATGGGGTTTCTTGCCTCTTGTAGATCCCGATTGTCGTGGGGGAGAGTCGTGCTCTGTGCTCTGTGAAGAGTGCTACACGCAGCTGTTTCCAAGGGGTGAGTGCCATGCAAACATTCCTGGGAGCTGGGGGCAGACACACCCGCAGACCCATTTCAATCCCAGACCTATCACTCCACATCGCATCCCAGACGACCTAATTTATGAGGTCGACTTGCCTGCCCCTGACTTTGCATGCGATAAACTTCTTCCTCTGAGACAGAAACAGAGCCAGAGAGAAGATGAAGGTACATTTCCATCTCTGTGAGAGACCAAAGTCGTGCATAGAAATTCGACTGAGTGTGCCATTGTCTTTCAGGTGCTGAGCTCAGCCATCAAAGAAGAGAAATTCCTATCCTGGTTACAGTCTGAGCCTCCCAACCTCCTGTAGCTCCCAACCTGCTACCGACTGTCAGCCACTGAAATGGCCACTCATCCTGTGCGGTGTAGAATCTGCAGAAACTTCCCAATCACAGGACTGAGGTACAGTTACTCATCCATTGCATGGACAGTCATTCTTCAAATAAGTCTAGAGCTGGAGCTGCATCTCTCCAGATTCTTTCTGTGGTCCTTCTCACATATCTAGAGCTCAGTTATTTGGGAGAGGGGGGAGGTTAATTTCCTGCATGAGGGATCCTGCTTGATAATAAATTGTGTTTTACCTTCTATAATTAATGGAATATTAAATTCTTTCACTGACACACACTCTGACCCCTAGACAATTTTATTCCTCTACAGTGAAATATTTTTGTTTTTTGTTATAAAAAAACTTTTTAAATACTTTGGAGCAATCCATACTAACAATAATAATAGCTTACATCTGTTAAATGTTAAACAAATCTTAGGTTATATGTATAAAATGTAAAACGTGTAATAACTCTATAGAAAAGGTGGTGTTATGCCTAACTTGCACAGAAGCTAAATGACTTAAGCTTAAGCTCTCATGGCTAGAGAATGGCAGAGGCTGTGGACTGAAGCCAGAGTCCCAGCTTTGCACCCATGATGCTCTGCTGCCTCCTTGTGCAGACAAGTAAGAACTTCCTTGGACGCCAAGGAATGATCAGGCTTTGTGGGAGCAGCTCACGCCAGACCTGGCTTCAAGGTAAAGGCAGATTTGAAAGCTAGTTTTGGAGGCAGGAGATCCAGATCTTTCCACGGCTTTGAGGAAGACAGTCCAAATCCCATCTTAGGGAAATGGTGCTGTCGGTCTCCTGTAAATAAAATGATAAGGAAATGAAATTCAAGTTATGATCAAAGAGAGAAGGAAATCTTGCAGGTATAGGCCGGGCACTGGGGACACCATTATCCTGGTGTCAGGGCTGGAGCTGTGGTAGGACTGAGGAGCTGGGACAACCTGGGAGCTAAAAACAGGTCAAAAAGGGGGGTGCCCAGGAGAGGCAGGAGGAGTGAGGACTCAGGTGATATAAATTATCATCCCACTGGTATTAAATAGGTCTGCTGGGTCCACTGAAAAACTGGAAATCAGGTTTGAATTTTGCTGAGAAAATGAATCGGATTTGCAGAGAATTCTGAGGACCCAGTGAAAATTCATTCGTGAAAAACTCTTCTCAAATAACTGAAGTTGAAACAATAAAACATATAAATGGACCCGACTGCTGGAAACTAAGCAAACTAAACCAAAAAAAAAAAAAAAAAATCGCCACACCACAGCGAAAAATAAACTTTTTCTATTGGGCAGTGGAGTAGCATGAATATGATTTACCGTGTTATGTGTGTAGCATGATCACTTATCCAAAAAACGAGCATTATTTAAGCAGTTACTGTGTGTCCTGCGCTGGCCTGCTTTCACCCTGCAATTATATAAACTACAACTTATACAGTGAAATATTTTTTCAAAATCATTGTGTATAATATAAACCATGTATTATTAGTTTTATTTTATAAGGGCATCCCAAAGAATTTGAATGACTTGCTCAGTTCACTCAAAAAAAAAAAAAGAAAGAAAGAAAAAAAAGCAAAGGCAGTGGGCTAGAAGTGCCACGCTTTAAGTTTTAGATTATGTCCTTATCTATTGAGAATGAGATTAAGCTTCCTCTTAGAAATGCATCCTTCTTCCTAGACACCCAAGGCAGTGTGGAGTTCTCTAATATGCAGACTGCTGGGTAGCGTGGTCACAGCCTGTAATCTCTCTGGGCCTCAGTTTCTTTTTAAGCAAGAGAAGGAAGGGTGGGTCAAAGAGTAACTTAGGCTTCTTTTAGCTGTAACCTTCTGAGTCTGCTAGAAATTGCTTGAATGTATCGCAGTCCTCCTAACCTTAAACCTGTGTTTTTTGGCTCTCAGAAAACTCCAGCAATAGCCTCAAGGCTTTTAGTTTCAGTGAGATTAATAAAGTCACTTTAGAGCAGAAGTGTTTGCAGACATGAATGTAGCAGGACGAGGGCAAAGACATGACCTTCTAAAGTAAGAGAAGATAAAAAGACCAGAGATTGTTCCTGAGCCAAGTGTTCAACTATAGCAGGATGTGTCACGTTGACACTCTGTAATAGTAAGTTTGAGATGATAGTAGGGAAAAAACTTGGTTCTCTGTTGGGAAAGGCATCAACAACAGACCAGCCTCATTATCCACACTACACCCTTTCTTGTGCACCTGTAGGTAGCTTCAAAGCACAGAGGAACCAAGCCAAGGTTAGGGTCAGTGTATTGTCCCAATGAGTCCTCTGCAACCACACAGGAATGCTAAATAAATCAAATCATCTTTACAGAAATACTTTATGTTATACACTTCATGTAAAAAGTGAATATCTCCCCAGTTATGCATGTTGAATAAATTTCAAAGCTTTGTAAAAAATTTTGCAAGGCTGAGAGGGCAGGGTTTACTAGCCCTATTTTCCTCGAGGAAACAAAGTCATTCATTTAATTTCATTCAACTAATGTTCTTTGAAAACCTATCATGTACTGGGTATCTTCAAAAGAGTGAGCTTAAATTTCCGTATCAAGGTCACCTAGTAATAGCCTTGTGTGATTCAAACTCAAGTCTCCTGCCTTAGTGGTCTTTCATAGTGGTTAAAATAGGCACATGAAAAGATGCTCAACATCACTATGTTAAAGAAATGCAAATCAAAACTACAATGAGGTACCACCCCACACTGGTCAGAATGTCCTCCACCAAAAAGTCTACAAATAACAAGTGCTGGAGAGGGTGTGGAGAAAAGGGAGCCCTCCTGCACTTGTGGTGGGAACGTAAATTGGTGCAGCCACTATGGAAAACAGTATGGAGGTCTTCTAAACAACTAAAAACGGGGTCACCATATGATCCAGCAATTCCACTCCTGGGCAAATATCCAGAGAAAATGCTAATTCGAAAAGATACATGCACCCCAGTGTTCAATAGCTAAGACATGGAAGCAACCTAAATGTCCATTGACAGATGACTGGATAAAGAAGTTGTGGTGTATATATATATAAACACACACACACACACACACACACACACACACACACACACACACACACACAATAGAACACTACTCGGCCATAAAATAGAATGAAATAATGCCATTTGCAGCAACAAAGACGGACCTAGAGATTACTATACTAAGTGAAGTAAGTCAGACAGAGAAAGACAAATATCATATGATATCACTTACATGTGGAATCTAAAATATGACAAAAAAGAACTTATTTACAAAACAGAAACCAATTCACAAACATAGAAAACAAACATGGTTATCAAAGGAGAAAGGTTGGGGTGAGGAATAAATAGGAGTTTGGGATTAGCAGATACAAAGTACTATACATAAGTAAATAAACAAGGTCCTACTGTATAGCCCAGGGAACTATATTCAATTCTACCACTTATTAAGTAGTTGTGTAACCTTGTGCAAGTTGCCTAAACTCTCTTCGAATCAGTTTCTTCATCTTTGAGGATAATAATAAGAATGCCTTACCTTAAAGAACTTTCGTGGGGATAAACTGTGTCAACACATGTCTACCACCTGATGCATGGAAAGAGCTCAAAAATGTTTGCTACTATTATAGTCATTCAACACCCTTTATTATTATCTTACCCTGGGATAGGTGTCGGGGATGGCAGTGAACAAGGGCAGTGAGAACTGGTCCAGTCATCTGTCGATGGACACTTAGGTTGCTTCCATGTCTTGCCTATTGTAAACAGTGTTGCTGTGAACACTGGGGTGCATGTATATTTTCAAAATAGTGTTTTCTCTGGATATATGCCCGGGGTGGGATTGCTGGATCATATGGTAAGTCTATTTTTAGTTGTTTAGGAACCTCCATACTGTTTTCCATGGTGGCCACACCAATTTACATTCCCACCAACTGTGTAGGAGGGTTCCCTTTTCTTCAGCGAGAGAGCACCTGCATTCCCCTGCTCTGCCTTCAAATGACTGTGGTCAGAAGCCCTTTGGCCATCTGGCCTCAGGAGCATTCCACGTTTTTATTCCTCCGTTCTTCAGAGTTCTCAGTAGATCTGACAGACTCCACTCTTCTCCTCCCACCAGCCTCCATTCCTTACCCCTCCTCTTCTTTCTACTGGGATTTCCTTCACTTTCCTCTTCGGCCCAGCATTCTATGCACAATGTGTCTCACTTCGTCCATAAAAATGTATCAGAGCGCAGCAGCCCACAGGGATTGCCCTCTCTCTCTCCTACAGCGCTTCTTTTCCATGCTTCTCATTCGGCACCTCGTCACATATTACCAAATTTTGCTGGTTTCTACTTCCAGCTTCCATATCATTTTTTTTTCTTTTGCAGCAAGATTGGAAATTTGAAAAGCATAGGAATTCTATCATGTTTCCACTTCTGTGCCTTTAAGACAGAGGTTGGAAATGCACATGCTTTCCGGGGCAAGGCGAGTAGTAGGAAGGAGGGATGCAGGGAAGGGCAGGGACTGTGTGAAAGGAGGAGCTGCCACCTTGGCCTCACCCATTGTTGCCGCTGATGTGAGGATGCAACTTCATGCCTCATACACTGGAGTTGAAGAAGGGAGTTAAAATATGAGGAGAAGAAAGTATAGATCTCTGGTATTTTACAGACAAACAGTATGATCCCACTCATCCTTGAAATTTACTGATTAATGACTCTGAGGTCTCACCAGCTCTCCCCAGTATCACAGTATTCTCCCTGAGTGCTAAGAGACACCCTTCCTTACCAGAGTGTCTCAAGATTTCCTCGTCTCCTTCTGGCCACAGGAGATTTAAGATTGTAACTGTTCATTATAGAAAGTCTGTAACATTGATGTGTTAAGAAACTTGGGTGTGGTGGTCACTCAGTTTTGACTGGTGAGGAAGTCCCCCTCTCCCACTTTCATGGGAAGATATATACTAATTTCTAAAAAATGACATGTTTATTTTAGATCCTTTATCTATGTTTTTTTTTATTGTGGGAATGGAGGTCCAATACCATCATATCTCACAAATTTTCAAAAGAAGCTAGAATTCAAACTTTATTGAAATCTCCCATTTTTTAAAGTTGGCAATTAAATTAAAAATATTTGAATGCATCGTGCGGCTCTGCAAACTGTGGCTGCAAGCCTGCGGGTCTGTCCTAAGGTTGCAGCACACAGTACTCTGCATGTGAAAGACACTCGGTATTTTTGGTGGCGGGGAGGATGAACCAGTCCTCTATACTATAGTTTGTTGATAAAACTATATTCATTGAATGCTATATTATAAAAAATGCCATCAGAGTCATGTAATTGATTAAATAAGCCATCAGAGTCATTTAATATCCCTGAAAAGTTTCAGAGAAACTGTGTACTCACTTGATAGCTCGGACAGTTCCTGCAATGTTTTAGAGTGCTCGTCCTTCACCTGAATGATGTTTTCTTTGCTCAACTGCTAGTAGTGATGTCAGCCACACTTCCATTTTAATTGGCAGATACCGCTGTCTGAAGTGTCTCAACTTTGACATCTGCCAGGTGTGTTTCGTATCTGGTCTTCACAGCAAGTCCCACCAGAAGTCTCATCCTGCGATTGCGAACTGCATCCAGGTAGCATCTAATGCGATGTACCAAACTTCATGAATCTTATCAATGCAATCTACAGTGATTTAAAAAAAAAAAAACAACTTCCCTTCCAGTGAAACCACAGAGTCTGCTCCTTTCATGTGTTATAATATTTAAGACCAAGCAAGTGGCCAACTCAATCTTAAATATCTCTTAATACACAAATACTTTACATTGTAGATTTTATTAAAACCTAGAAAATATCCAAGGTGTAAGAGGGCAGAGGCATTGGAAATGGATACAGATTAAAAACAAAAAGCTCTGGTTTGGCGAAGATAATGTAATGAGACTTCTAGTTGCTAGTACATTTTGAAAGAAGTTTTCTTTTTTAGCATGTCTTTTCCTGAGCACTAAAATTCAAGTATTTTTTCCTTTAGGAAAAACCAAAGAGAAAAGCCATTATCTCAGTTTTGACTGGAAGAGTATAAAACTAAGACTTCATACCTGACTTCCAATTTTTTTTTAAGAAAATTATAAATGCTCAGCAAGAGAAGTCCGCTCTTACTAAGGAGAAAGAGCAACAGGATATCTTTAAAGCAGAGAGCTTTTAAATTTTCCCAGAAAGAACACTGTCTTTTTGTCGCTAAGCATGAATCAGTGTCTCCATGCAGATGGTCTCACCTCCAAATTTCACATTAGTGAAAGATGTTGATTAATTACTTTTACTGAGAACAGTTTTCCCACATTCTCTCTTTACCATGAATGGTTCACAAAAGTCAAGCCTCAATCTTGCCAAATAATTTTCAGTGGATATTGCTTTACTAAACTTTTATTAACCGAGATCCTCAGGTTTATTGGCTCTGTGATCCTCCTGTTTCTAAGAGCCTGGGGAGAGATGGGGTTTATCGGTGTTAGACTGACACCATGTGGTCACTTTGTTATTACACTTTAGATTTCAAGGGTTGAAAATTTTTAATAAAACATCTCATTCCTTTGTTTCCTTTTGGCTGACATGTGGACGGACTTCAGGTGGTTTGTGAATTCACTGAAACTGTATACAGAATTAAATGTATGAGCATTTTTCTGAAGATAAATTCTCAAAGGAATCCCCCAAATTAGCAACCATCGACTTAGTCCTCTTTCGTACCCTCTTCTGGCTTGAGTGCACCTTCTTGGGTTGCTCTAAGAGGAGTTATTGCAGAAGCTGGCAGGTATTTCACTGGGAAATGTATACTATATGTATGTGGATAGAGGGAGAATGTGAAGACATTAAGGTAGCAAGGAAGTAAGATGATTTTTCTGTGGACATAAAAATAAGCGAAATAGTTTCAGGACCTCTCGTGGTGGCCAGCCCACCCAAGTAAGGAAAGAAGACCATGTTAAGACTAATGTGGCGCCCTTTTGAATGTTGGGTGTTCCAGCAGATGTCAGCAAAGGACGACACAAAACTCCTCCCTAGGACCCTCAGAAACAACCTGCTCCAAGGGCGCTGCAGGAGGAAAGAAGCTGCGAAAAGGCAGTGGGTGCTGGACCAGGTAAATCCAAAGGATATGGCTCACCATGCACAGGCCAGGTGAGTGTCTGTGAGTGACAGTCCTGCAGGATGGCAGCCTGGAGTCTGGGTACCGGGTTACACAGCCAGCACAGGGCATTTGCACAGGTGTGAAAAAGGTTGGAGGTGAGAGTGGGTGAGGGGTTGAGATGCTTTTTTCTTCTAGAAATGAACTTTAATTTTAAAGTAGAACAAGGGGTAAAAATACATTTAAGTGGCCCATCCAATCATTTAGAGCTATCCCAACTAAAGATCTCCGACAGTCACAGAAGATTTTTAATATTAGAATATTGGAATAACTTTTTCTATACTTTAAGTTTTTGTTGATTTGCTTTTGAAAGGCTAATTCAGAATTAATGCTTTTTTAAAAAGGGAAAGAAAGGCATTCCATCACTCACAGATAAGTGCTATTCACAGTTTAGTGTTTCCAAATCAGGAATTATGCTACAGAAACAATTTTTCATTCTTCTCTCCCATTTACATTAAATGGAGAGCATTTTCCCTGTCATGTTTCCAAAATGTCACTTTTAATGACTTCACTCTCATTTTTATAAGGATGTGCTTATCATTGACCACTTTGGTTATTTTCACATTTCACTTCACCTCCCCCAGTTTTCCAGGCAACATCCCTATACATGCATTTTGTATATTTTAAATATTTTATTAAGCTTAATTCACTCAAGTAAAACCATTACATCAAAAATTGTGAATTTTGTTAATCCTCAAAATTCAGAATGCAAAACTATGCTCCAGAGGGTTCACTCTATTAGCTGTTGCCAGCTAGAAATTTTATAAAAATCTATTTATGATAACCTATAAAAATTATTTTTAAAAGAAACCAGGAAAAAGAGTTTAACAAAAGACACAAGGCACATATAAAGAAAAGTGCAATATTTCATTGAATACAGAAAACAAGACCCGAACAAAAGAAGAAACGTACAAATTCCTAAGAGAAGACACTAGCGTCAGAATGCACATGATCCAAAAATTAATACCACTGATCCACCGTATTTGCAAATTCCATGTTTATTCATTCACCCTCTCATGAAAATTTATTTGTAACCCTAAAATCAGTACTCACAAGGCTTCTTTGGTCATTTGCAGACATGCAGGGTGTGGAAAAAGTTCTGAGCTGCCTAAAGCACAGCTGAGATCAAGTTGAACTCCACTCTGCCTTCTGGTTTCAGTTCTCATAGTGTAAACACAGATCCTTTACACAGTCTAATTTGTGCCATGTTTTTCACATTTTGTGCTCTCTGTTGGTGATTTCACTATTGTAAATGGCTTCCAAACATGGTGCTGAAGTGCTGTCTCATGTTCCTAAGCACAAGAAGGCTATGATGTGCCTTAAAAAATACGTGTGTTAGATGAGCTTCATTCAGGCATGAGTTATAGCACTGCTGACCATGGGTTCAGTGTTAATGAATCAACAATATATATTAATGAAGTTATCTTTAAACAGAAACATGTATAAAACAAAGTTATCTATTGATTGGTTGATGAAAATGTTCTGACCAGAGACTTGCAAGAGCTTAACCCTGTGTTTCCCCTAGAAGATGTGGTTCAGTTTTCACTAATTCAGTGTTCATGTGATTTCACAGAACATAACCACCATGAATAATGAGAATCAACCACATTTGGTTGGGGGGTACAGCTGAAGTGGTAGAGCACACGCTTAGCATGCAGTAGGTCCTGGGTTCAATCCTCAGTACCTCCTCTAAAAATAAATAAACTTTATTGCTTCCCCCCAAAATTAAAAAAAAAAAGAATCAACTATGTTTAAATTAAATGCACTTCCAAATAGGATCACAATTTTTTAAAAAATAGGATAAAATAATTCTGAAGACATGTTGAAAGGAAAAATGTACAAGAATATTTAAAATTGTAAAATTAAAGAATAGTGAGAAAGGATGCTCTTCCACAGATATTAGAGCCACTGTATATAAACAAGAAATGGCTACATAGAGCCGAGGGCAAGAGTACAAAATTATTGATCCAGGTATAAATGGGAACCTCACATTTGATGAAGGTATTATTTCAGTTCAATGGGAAAAGATGCAAAACTGGTTAGCCATTGGAAAGAAAACAAAAGTGGCCCTTATTTCACCCCATAAACTAAAATAAATTCCAAAGTGTTTGAAGTTTAAGTGTAAAAATAGTTTAAAATAAAAATACTAGAAAAATTTAAGAAAACTGGGTTGGAGTAGAGCTTCCTAAGCAAGACAAAAAATAAGGAATCATGAAGGAATATATATATATATATATACACACACACATGCAAATGTAAACATTTTCTCATGGTAAATGATATCATAAACAAAATCAAAAATAAGTCTGACTTAGAAAAGTATTTTCACTCGGAGGACAAACTATGCTGTGGAAAGGTCCCTGCAAATTGATAAGAAAAACTCAAAAAGAAGACGAAAGAGAAGAAGAGGAGGAGGCGGGAAAGGAGGAGAGAGGAGGGAAGAACAAGGGGAAGAGGAGGGAATAGAAGGAGGAGGAGGAGGAAAAAGAAATAAGGAAGAAGAAAATTAGGAAGATAAGGAGGATGAGGAGGAAATTACACCAAATATCTAAATCAGCCATTACAGAAGAGGAATTCCAAATGGCCGTTAAACACACAAAAAATTTGTTCATCTTTGCAAGCAGTTAGAAACATGCAAACTAAAGGAACAATGAGATACCATCATTTTTTAAATCAGAATAACAAAGAGTGAACTGATAACAACATCCTGTGCTGGTAAACATGGAAGAAATTAGGTGCTTTTGACATTGGATAGAAGTATAAATGGCTACAGACTTTTCAGAAACTAATCTGAAAAATAATCCACTCAATAAAACTTTAGTGAATTCTCTTCTCGGGACTGGGACTACATCAGGGAGCTGAAGACACAAAGATCTCATGGAGTTTTCATTCTGTTGGGGGAAACCAGACAATTAAAAATAAGCATATACATGGATTATAATAATATATTAGAAGTTAAGAATACTGAAGTAAAAGAAAAAAAGGAGAGCCAAGTAAGAGAGAGCAAGACAGAGGGGAAGTTGGTTCACAAATTTAAATAGGGTGGTTTTAGTGGTCCTCAGTGAGAGGTGACATTTGAACAAAGCCTTGAAGGAAGTGAGGCAGTGAATCTTACAGGTACCTAGGAAAGCATCCTGCTAACTGAGACAGCCAGCTCAAAGCAGGAGTGGACCTGGCAGCTCCAAAGAACAGCAAGGAAGCCAGTGTGGCCAAGTGGAATAAAAGGAAATATTAAAAGTAACCTGAAGGGGGCAGTGTAGAAGCAAGGCTATATAAATATTTTCCCAAAATTTCTTCTAATGTTTCTGTTTTGAATTTTAATTTAATTTTTCAATCCCTGTGAAATTTATTTTAGGAAAGGTCTAGCTCTGGTTATTTTTACGTGGATAACCAATAATGCAATCTTTTCCCACTTGATTAAAATACAAATTTTGTCACATATTAGGTGTCCTTATATACTTGGATCAGTTAATAAGATTTGTATTCCCTTCCTCAGATCTATGGGTCAACTCTCTAGGCTATATTAAAGATATGATCATGGTGGTGCTACAGTAAGTAGAAGGAGAAAGTTGCTCTCATCTGAAATGGGGAAGGATATCGGTGGAGCAGGTTTGTGGGGACGATCAGGAGTTCAGATTGGGACATGTTAAGATTGCGATGTCCTTGGACAACCACATGGAGATGTTGAGAAGGCAATTTTCTATTCATGTCTGGAATTTGGGAGAAAGTCTACTGGCGATCAAATTTGGGAGTTGTTGACATATATAGTTTATAAAGCCACAGGATTGTATGAGATCACCAAATACAGTGTAGATGGGGAAGAGAGGAAAACTGAGAACTGAGCCCTGTGACACCCAACATCATCACATAGTTGGAGAGAAGGTGAAACATCAGCAAGGGAGTCTGAGAAAGAGTGATGGAAGAGATGGGAGGAAAACCAAGAATGAGGAATCCTGGAAGACAGGTAAAGAAAGTGACTCAGAGAGGAGGGCGTGATCCACGGTGTAAACGCTGCTGCTAGGTCAAGTAAGAATTGACCTTTAGATTTAGCACCGAGGAAACCATTGATGACCTAAAAAAGAATATCGTAGGGTATTGGCTGTAGAAAGAATCATCCTGGAGGCTGCTTAAGAAAGAATGAGAGTTGAGGAATAGATGATACCAAGTGGGAAAATTCTTCCCAGGATTTTTTTTTTTAAACTGGAGCAAAAAGACAGTAAAGTGACTGAAGTTAAGAGAATGTTTTGTTATGATGTGGAAAATAACAGCATGTTAGTGCACTGATGGGAATGAGTTTGTAAAATGAAAACGATGATTTGGTGTAAGACGAGGAGCACTGCTGGAGCAACAGAATCCTGCAGTCAAGAGGGAATGATGGAAATAAGGGAGGGGATAGCTCAGTGGCAGAGTCACGTGCTTAGCATGCATGAGGTCCTGGGTTCAATCCCTAGTACCTCCACTGAAAAGTAAAATAGGTAAACCTAATTACCTCCTCCCAACAAAATTTAAATAAAATAAAAGAGGGGATGGAATCCAGTGCACACCTAGAGGGGTTGGCTTTAGAAGGGTGGTATCTACTAACCATGAAAATATACACAAGATTTGGCCCTTGATTCATTTTTGAAACTCTGTCCTGTAGGAATAAAATCACCACTACCTAGAAAATCAGGATGAACATTGTAGCATTGGAGGGTGGGGCAATAAAGAAGAAACCTAAAGATCCACTGGTAGAAAAATGGTGGAATATTTACTGGACAGACTCACAACAGAAAGTGGTGAATCTACTTAGGAACAAATTTTAGCATCTTTCTATTATACTAGAGGGCATCCAGCACCGTGCATTCAAAGAGCAAGTCACAGAATAATGTGTGTGGAATGATGCCATTTTGTCTCAAAAACAAATTAAACATGTATTTTGCTGTTTGTAAATATTTGCATGAGTATAGAAAGTGGAATTGAACAACCCCAAGGTATTAACATGATCTGAGATAGGGTAGGAGCAGAGTGTGTCACTCAGAAGTTGTGTGACAAAGAATTAATGGGTTACCCTGTTTTTCTACACCCAAATGCCCACCCTTTCAACACATAATTAAAGTTTACCACCGCAGAATCGCTTCTTGCCCTAGACTCTCATCGCTTTCTGTAGAAATAATCGCAGGATGTCAGAAGTGATTTTATGTTTGTCTGTTCGTTAGATGTAAAGTCTCGGTGAGCAAGGAGTTCTCTGCTTTTTCAAAAAGTGTTTTTATATGCAATAACTCAAGATGGTAGTATGTTTTAAATAGTTTTTGAACAAGGAAATGAAACTAAACGGAATTGTATAAAATTGGAATATGCCTGACCTTAAACCAGGCTATTCTATGCTCCTTTAGACACCACATAATAACCACACATCTGCGCTTAGAACCCCTAGTATCTGACCTGGACAAGATGACCTGAGGGGTTTTCTTTGCATTCTCATTTCTAGATTATCAAGAAGGAGGGAAATGGAATTTTTGTTCCTAGTATTGGCCAATTAGCTCTATATCAACTGCGTGGTTGGAAAAAAGCACAGGGGGAAAAGTTGGGCTACTTTGTTATTTTTTGGATAGTGAATTTAATATCTGACTTAACAGTTTCTTTAAAAACTTTCTTTAATGTCACACTTGATCATTAAAAATTATTATAACCAGTCACAAAATTCTACCGTAACAGGCTGTCCATTCAGAATAACAGCTCTGAAACACCAATACGTGTAAGTCCAACTGGTCCAGTAGAAACAGCAGCCACAGAGGCCTTCAGACAAACATCTCAAGGGGTCTCTCGGGCTCAGCAAACCTATGACAGCAGCCGGCAACATCGGGTGAGTCCAAAGGGGAAAAGAACAAGTAAGGCGCAATTAATCTGGTACATTTTGCACTGGTGCAGCGAAATTCGGTGAGCCATTCCTTAGCTTGGGGCATATATTCAGGTTGTTCATGTGATCAAGGGGAAAAATCTAGGAACACATTTTTAAAATAACTGTTATCTCCAATCTTAAAATGCTACATATTTATTATGGAAGATCTGGAAAAGTCAGAAAGGAACAAAGAAGAAAATTAAAATTGCAATCAATCCATGATATAACCATTGTTAATATTTTTGGTTTACTTTCTTCCTTGCAAATATTTTAAATATAGTTTGCATCATACTGCAAAGTGTATTGATTATCTAGTTCTATAACTGTAAGTTACATTGTGAGAATTTTCTTTTTTTAAATGTCATTTATTTTATTTATTTTTGAGGGAGAGGTAATGAGGCTTTAGAGGAGGTACTGGGGATTGAACTCAAGAGTTCCTGTATGCTAAGCATGCACTCTAGCATTTGAGCTATACCCTCCCTGCTACATTGTGAGAATTTTCCACTGCCATTACAGTTCTTGCAAAACATCTTAATGGTTGTATAATTTTTATTCAAATGGACTTGACATTATTTATTTAACCCCTCCTCTGTTGCAGAATATTTGGGTTATTTCCAACTTTTGTTGTAATTTAAAAATTTACTACTGAAATCTTCATACTTTATTCTTTGTACATGTCTCCCCAGTTATTTCATCAGGATATATTTCATAAAGTAGAATCACAAGAATGAGAAGTGGGAACATTTTTAAGACTCCTCATACAAAATTTCTATTTAGAAAGGATATACCAAATTATACTCCCAGTAATTTCAAGTTAACTATCTCAATCCTTGCTAATATTGACTACCACCATATTTAAAATTTTAATTTTATGAGCAGAATATATTTTGTTTACCTTAACTTCCATTTCTCTGATTAAGAGTGAAATGAAACGTCTTTTTCCACCACATAGTTTAGAAGGAAATTGTATTTTCTCTTCTGCTGGTGTCCTCTGATCATTTTTACTGATGCAGCTGTTTGATTTATTAATGTTTTTGAACTTCTTAAATGTTAGGTTTAACTGTGGGAAATCTTTCTTTATAGTTATTTCCTTTTAGTCTTATTTATAATGTGACTTGCTATGTAGACAACTTCAATTCTTATGAAAACACTATCAGTCTTATTCAGAATTGAAATATTTATGAGTCAGAATAGTCTCTCTCTCAGTGCTATTTTTGTCCATTTTGAGCATTTGAGGTTTGGTAGCTATATATAAGCAACTAGTCATTTTTCTTCTTAAGTTTGAAATGGTTTATCTGCCATAAGAACTATTTATTTCTTTAACAATAGCCACAATTCAAGAGTAAAGCCCGAGGACATTGGAGCCATTGTAATATTTAGATCATCTTTTCTGTTTCTTCAAGTGCAATAGTATCTTCATGCTTTCTGCAGTTAACTTTGATAACTTGATTTTCGTGAGAAAATCATCTACTTCTTCAAGATTTTCAAATTAATTAATAAAGGTATTTTAAACTTATCATTTTATTCATTTTTCAAATCTTCAAATTTCTGCTTAACTCAACTCAAATATGCTCAATTTTTACCCCAAAAGAATAGTCACATTTGCCTCCAGAGAATCAAACCAAATATCTGTTAAGAAAACCTATACTATCCTCAAAATACAAAACTGCCTGGCAGTCTTTAGCCTATGTAATATAATTAGTGGCATAGCTTTTCCTGAAGAGCAGAGTAGATCAGGTTAATCTGATGTTTACAAGGACAAAATACATTGTAAGTTTTCTATCCAGCTAAGAACTATGAATTAAAGGCAACAGTGGTATACAAGATTATAGTATAATTTGTATTGATCGTTGTGGCATGTTTTAGAAAACTGAATAGTGACATCCTTAAGGAGACACAAAACCTATCCTCATTTACATGTAGCGGAGCAACGTGCATTTTGAGTGGGCAATTCTAACACCAACAACACACGCCACCGTCTCAATGCAACTGTCTTATTCACTGCCTTAGTGGAGGAAGTTTAGCTTTAAAGGGATGCTTCCTAAGTCTACATCCTGAAGGGAAGCTATATTCAACTTCGATATCTTTAAACTACTCCAGTGTCTCTAGATTCCAAGTCTCTGCCCCAAACTTCAGAACATAGCTTACTTACAGACAAAGCTTTCTTCTGCCCACAGTGCCTTAACTTGACAACTCAGTATCCTAAGATTTGACATAGTTAAAAAGTAGGGAAAAGGGGGAAATTAGTTCATCCATACATAAAGAAAATGTTCAGGAATTTTAGAAGGGAAGAGATGAGAGACGAAAGTGAAAGAAAAATCAGAGGGAGGAAACAGCAAAAAAGCCTCAATGAAATTTATTTCCATCAAACAGCTGAGAAACGCTTCTTGCTTTTTAAGCGTACATTCTGCAGCTACTTGATCCTGTTTTCAATCAGTTGTTTATTTGCTCTCCCATGCGTAACCTCACTTGTAGGCGTCCCCTCAATCATCGTAATCAGTACAGTCTGATCCTAAGGAAGGTCTTCAGAACAGGATCATCTGTGATGTTTTTCAATCATCAGAGAGAAATTAGAGTTCCCATTCTGCAGTTATATGGGTAGAAGTGTGAGTGGAGAGTAAGTCTTGTGACCCCCCCAGTAATAAGGCCTGTGCAACTGCTTCTGGGTGATGTTTTTTCGGGTCTCAGTGCGTTTGCATCAGCAGCTCACGCAGGCGTGCCACTCAGAGACACCCCTCACTGCACAGCCACAACGCCTCTTGCTGGAGTGCTCGGCAGAGTGGAGTCACACGTGTGGAGACAGATAAAGAGCTGCTCCATTTCCTGCTTCAAGTAAAAGAGGAAGAAAAGCCATTTTCACAAGGCAGACTCTTTTTTTTTCTTTTTCACTCTAACATTGATTTATTCTGAGGCAAGAAATGGTAAAAAGGTTTTGCTGTTTTGGTTTCCCTCCTGTATTTCACTTTCCTCTTACTCCCTCTCATGTCTTTCTCATTCTTAAAGTTGCTTCCGCCTATCTTCTGTATGTAATACATGTTTTTCTTTGATCTTTTTTAAAACACATTTTAATTATACAAATAAAACATAAATCTGTTTGTTTTGTAAAAAGTGAAAATATTACAGAAAAAGATAAGGTCCTTTTCAGCCAAAATTCCCAGCCCAGATTCAGTTCCTAGTTTTCCAGAGGTAATCTGTTTGGCGTGTATCCTCGCAGACCTTACTCCATGCATACAGATATTCAACTATTCATGCATGTGTGTATGTGTCCAAAGAGGGCAAATGACCAGTATTTATTAAACTTAAAATCTGAGAACCTTGCACATAAAAGCACAAAGAGGCATTACAGCTTTTTCACAGCAGCATTGCTTATAATTCTGAAAAGTTGGAAAAAGCCTAATGTTCTTCCATTGCAAATGACTAAATAAGCCATGGTATCTATTCTATGGATATACGATGGTACGGCCATATGTGCTAACCTGAAATGCTTCTCTATTGCAGAATCATAGGTACCAAATGATACCACTGATACTAATGATAGAAAGTTCACTGATTCAAAGTGAACTACACTACGCATGTAAATGCTGAATATTTGAATGAAGAAGGGACAGGCACCGGTTCCTCAGAAAGACCACAGAGAGCATGCACCAACCGGAGAATGTGACTTCAAGTCTACAGCTCACTTTTGCCTTTCCACTCTACCCTCTTCCTCTTTCAGGTTATTTCTATGGAAGAATGTTCCCAAGGTGGCCAGTTTCTCTTCCGATCTTTTGTAGGGAGAAGAGAAGGCCACAGAACAGAGCCACAGCTGCTTATGAATGTAGAGTAATGAAATCCAATCTCCCATCCAGACATGTGGGAGCCATGGGCTGGTACATGATGCCCCAGGAGCCTGGGCCAGGCTGGGTCAGGTCAGGATTTGCACTTGGGTTGCAGTTCAGGAAAGTAGAATGCAATTTGAGAGATCAAGTTTGGTGAGAAAATCCTAGATGAGAACTGAGCTGATTATTATTAAGTCAGTGAGACTCGGTGAATGCAAAAGAAGGGATGAGTCCAAGTAGATGTGCACGTAGGAAGCATGGAAAGATCAGAAATTTTCAGTAGAAGGTGAAAGGTAGAAGTGAAAGATTTCTTGAGCCCAAAGAAAGAAAGTGACTCAGCTGTTTTCGGGAGATGCCTTTGTGGAAAGAGAGGTTCTGGGCAACCGCCCAACCCAGGCAAAAGACTATTGTGACTTATTTTTAAAACCTAAAAATCTTGTTTATGTTTAAATCTCTTTCAAGAAAAGTGTCTTGTAAAAATGAGACGGTGACTGCACATTGAGCATATGAACATCAGCATCACTGTGTATGAACTTACACCCAAACACTAGTCACTTTTGAAAAAGAATTTTTAAAAGATATGTTGTTATCATGTTCTTAGGATGAATTTTTAGGCATATGGGTTAAATTCAAA
This sequence comes from Camelus ferus, assembly GCF_009834535.1. Classification (NCBI taxonomy): domain Eukaryota; kingdom Metazoa; phylum Chordata; class Mammalia; order Artiodactyla; family Camelidae; genus Camelus; species Camelus ferus. The sequence continues at coordinate 66,399,724 of NC_045700.1, forward strand.
CCAAAAATGCATTTTCTCTCTTTCTTGTTTCTCCAGACCATAGTCAGCATTAGGAATGCACTGTGGAGGACTCACGAATCCATTAACGCTCTCCATCGGGACCGAAGGTAGGAACCACATGTGTTATGCACAAATACTGACAGCAGATATGCACCAACAGCATTTTGCTTTGCTTTTACAGGAAAAATTTCTACAAATTTTTTACCATGCTCTTAAAAAAAAAATTGGAAGACATCCTATGATTCTAGTATGAAGGTAAAAGGAGGCTTTAACTCCACTTGAATAGTTCAGCATAGCAAAAATCATCTGGATAATTACATTAAGTTTTGATTTTGATTGACTGATTTTATTCCTTGAAATTTGGTTGTCAACACACAGAATACCAGTGTAAACCTGATTAATGAGTAAAATCTATGTGAAGGCTTTATCCTTGTTCCTGTCTGCCCCATTATTTTTGTCAATGATTTGGATAAAACAGTAGAGAGCATAGTTGTTAAATGTGTTACATGATACTAAAAGACACAGACAATAAGGTGAATGACAATCTTGATTCACTAAGACATCATAATCTGGAATGGGGGCAATTAGTAAAGATCAAATTGTAAAAGATTAAATGTAAATCCTATAATTATAGGCCCAGGTTCCAGCAAATAGTGTGGGAAGACCTGAGATGTCTAGTCAACTGTAAGTTCAGCAAGCACGACACTCTAAGGACAGAGAATGCTGTCTAGAGATGCCTTCGGAGAATGTCTCTTTACTGTCTGTTATATAAAATCCCTGGGCTGACTCCTTCCTTCCTGAAAAGTCCATCATAAACATGTACTTGAAACTCCAATTATGATCAAGAATTTTGGAATCAGACTCCTGTTTCACCTGTGTGGCTGTCTGGAAGTTTGAGGGCCATCCTTTAGAGATGCCTGCTTTGGATGTGAGCCCAAACTAGATCCCAAGGCCTCCCCAAGATCTGTGGTGATCAGGACTTTCAAAGGCTCTAACATTGAGAAATGTTGTTGCACTTCCTACCAGGGAGCCAATGTCTACAAATTCCACAAATATGACAACAGCAGTGGTCAAAGGATAAGACTGTACTTTAGAAAGCCAATTTTTTAACACCTTCATTGTGGTATGATTCCTGCAGAGTCAACTGCATATATTTCAGATGTATAAGTTGGTGACTTTTGATAGATGTCTGCACCAGTGAAACTACCACACAACGAAGAGAGCTAACATTAGAAAGCCAATTTTGACTGTACACATACTGTGTACAATTTCAGAGGATTTGTCATGATGCCAAATGGAAAAAATAAGTTGCCAGAATAAAGAGATAACAAGCAATTATTAAGTAATAGAGTAAGTAAGATGTAAGTAAAAGCAAGTAAAACAGGAAGGATGTCATATAATGTGACTGTCCAGAAGTTTGAAGGCTTGAGACTAAGTCAAAATCTAAGATCTCAAGACGTTCTGTAACAATTAGACATGGCACAAAGCCACGGAGACGGGCAGAGTAGGAAGGAGATGGGCGGGTACGGCTGCGAGGTTGGGGGGCTCTGGTTTGCAGCTTCAAGTCAGCCAGTCGGGGAGGGCCTCACTGAGAGTATGATGGTGAGCAAAGACTAAAGGATGCGGCAGTGCGCTGGCCAAGAACCTGGGGGAAGGAGGGTTCCAGGCAGAGGGGACCAAAAGGGCAGACTCTGAGGGGAGAATGTGCCAACTGTGTTCAGAGAGTTGCCAAGAGCTCTGTGTGGCTGAAGGGCAGTGAGTGAGCAGGAGAAACCAGAGAGGAGGTCAAAGAGGGAAGGGGACGCTTGGCCATCTTGCCGAGCTTTGGCCACCTCTGTAAGGACTTTGATTTATTCTGGATAAAGAGAGGAACCATTGGAGCAGAGGAGTAACATGATCTACCTTATATATTTTTTTTTAAAGAAATTACCCAAACTGCTTGGTTCATTCTGAAACCAATGAACAGTTTGACTTAAGAAGAGAAGGCAAAATTGACTCACCATTCACAAACGGCATCGTTGCTCCTTCCCTGTGGCCTTGGTCAGGTGCCGGGTATTTAGCCACGACATCTATGCTATTATTCTAGATGGAGTGTCTCTAGACAAAAGGACAATGAACAAAGTAGTATTTGACTTTAGGAGCTGCTGAAGGTATGCTGTCAAAAGTAATTTGTAACATGTATGGTAAGTTTTCGAAAACACCTCTAAAACCAATGAAATTCTTGGTGGAATTGTGTATATAACAGACACAAAGGGCTGCTGCACATGGTGAACAAGCAGTTTAAAGCAGGACTGATCACTATGAGATAATAGTCGAGGCACAGGCTTCTCTGGCATCTTCTACAGAGAGGACCTGAAGTACATTTTGCATCTTGCTGTGCTGGCCTCTTGCCCTTCCAACCCACTCAGACCTGTCCTCTTTCCAGGCTCCTTAAAAAGCAGTTAAATCGGTACAAAGACAAGCTGCAAGCCGTATACGCCTGCCAGGAGGAAAAAAGTTGCAGATTGGAAACAAAGATTCATGAACTCACAACCAGCCAGGACAGTCTGTGGACCAAGCTCCAGCTAATGGGACAGGAGCTACAGGTATATAGTGTGGGCGACACTGGCCATCTTCACCATCTGGATGCCGGACCTAGAATCCTCTGGCTGAGGGACGGCTGCAGCCTGAGGCTTTGCATCTCACTCTGATCAGCCTCTTCCCTTTCCCTTGGCTCTCCATACCTTGACCAACTCCCCCTTTCATCAGCCAGATGGTATCTTCCACCTTTGGGCGAGAACAGTATTGGTACCATTTAGAAACAACAGTGGTTCTTTACAGCATTGATTGACTTTTAGTTTCAGCACATCCCTTTTAGATTCTTTAAATTTTTTGAGGATCCCAAGGAGATTTTGTGAGTTATATATATCGCTATTTACCCTAATCAAAATTAAAACTGATAAGTGGTTTTAAAACAAATTTGTTAACTAATTTGAAAATGAAAATAATAAACACATTGTATATGTAACATTTTAAACAGTAGCTATACTTTTTTTAAATTAGAAATGGCATTGTTTTACATTTTCTACAAACCTCTTTAATGTCTGTCTTAATAAAAAACAGCTGGATTTTTCTAACTGCTTCGGCGTTCAATCTGTTGCAAGATGTTTGAGCTGAAGTATATCAAGAAATCTGGCCTCACGTAGATTTGCAGTTGCAAAAGAGAGGAGTATTTTAATAGACTTTTCAAATAATTGGAGATCTTCTTCTTTGATGCTACACCAACACATGATAAATGATCATTTCTTAAAGGATAGTTGTGATATTGAATCTGAAACCATCTCTCTTTCACACTCTGTTTCATTAAAACACAGTGTTCAGTTGCACTTCTTAAATGAATCTTTACCCAGGTGATTTTGTACCATCACACATCGGTCATTTGGAAGTTCACCAAGTTATGCCAAACTTCCTAATCTCACCTATTTCATTATACAAGATTTTAAAAAATCATATTCATTAATATTACCACTAATATTATCAGAAAAGTCCTCAAGAATTGGAAAGCTAGCAAGCTCATGATAGTGGATGCAAGTTATCCAAAATTCTAATTTTTGCTTGGAGGCGCAACTGTTAAAATTGGCAACACGTGTAGTTGTTTTCCTTACTGTCACAGTCTCACTTCATTCATTTTTGAGAAAATGTTCGCCAAGTACCCAAGTCTGAAATTCTTTCCCACAAGAGGCAACTTTAGTATTTCAGTAAACATCAGAAGTGTTTTATGCATACTTCTCATTTCAGCACATACAATACTAAAAAGACATGAGTTGCTAGTAAGAAAGCTAAGAATTTTTACTACACCATCCAGGATATTCATTTTTCCTTTTCTTCTTTTTTATTGAAGTATTGTTGATTTACAATATTGTGTTAATTTTAGGTGTACAGCAAAGTGATTCAATTTTATATATATATATAAATAAGATATATATGTATTATTTTTCAGATAGGATATCACAAAATATTAAATATATTTCCCTGTGCTATACAGTAGATCCTTGTTGTTTATCTATTTTATATATAGTAGTGTGTATCTATTAATCCCAAGCCCTTATTTTATTCATCTCCCCTTCTCTTTGGGTAACTGTAAGATTGTTTAGTATGTCTGTGAGTCTGTTCCTATTTTGTAGATAAGTTCACTTGTGCCATATTTTTAGATTCCACATATAAGTAATATATGATACTTGTCTTTGTCTGACTTACTTCACTTAGTATGATAATCTCTAGGTCCATCCTACATATGGCATTGCTACATATGGCATTACTTCATTCTTTTTATGACTGAGTAGTATTCCATTGTGTGTGTGTGTGTGTTCATATACCATATCTTCTTTATCCATTCATCTGCATTAAAGATATTCTTGAGTGGAATTGCCTTTTTATTTTTAACTACAAGTGCAGGATGGTAAGAATACCATGACTACGAGCACTGCTTGGTGATGCTGCCTCGATTTGTGCTAAAGCACCAACAACTTCAGCTTTACTTATCTGATTTTGCACCACCAGTGCAAGTGTCAACACAATGAAAAGGCAAATAACAGATGCTATTTCACAGTAACAAGTGTTATTGTGAAAATAATTTTGACCTCACGCACCCCTGAAAGGGTCTCAGGGACCTCCAGGAGCCTGTGGACCGCACTTTGAGAACTGAGCTTTGTAAGGAGCACACCCCCTAGATTTTATACCTATGGCTTGCCATGAAACCCTTCACAGCATAGTACCTGGATAGATCATTATGAACATGTTTTGTTGTAATGCTTTTTGTCTGTCAGTCCACTGTATCTTTGTGTTTTTAGATATTCCTTATGATATTTTTAGAACTTGAGCTTTTGGAAACAAGAGTTTTCCTAAATTCCTTATCATTATTTGCCATGATATTTTAGAATCTGAGCTTTTCTAGCTTTTGCAGGCAGTTTTAAGTCAACATTAAATTAACAGTATAAAATAAAATTAATAGTAATTATTTAGAGACAAAAAAATCTTGCATTAATATTTCCTGTTGGAATATTAAAAATTTAATGCATAATGAGAAAGTAAGATAAATGTTCATTTCTTCATAAATAAAATTTTCTTTATGCAGGCAATGTTGCAGCCCCTCCAACCTTCATCTTTTTCCTGTCAAAATATGGCGGCCAAGGGTGACTGTGGAAAAGGTGAAAAAAGGTTTTGGAAGGGAGGAGATTCTTCCCAGACCAAGGATGCCACTGAGGGGGATCCAGAGCAGGAAGCTCTTCCTAAGGCCTTGGCAATTGACAGAAGTCACCAAAGTCAAGCACGTGCAGGAGATGCTCTATCAAATTCAGAATCACCAGAGGTCGTTTTGCAGCCAAGGTCAACAGGTCAACAGCAGAGCACCAGGGCACAAAGCCAAGCACAAAAGACCATGAAGGAACTCTTTAGTTTCTTACCCAGTTCCCAGGAGAGACTGCTGCAGGACACCCCCCAAACTGCCCCTACTGAAATGAACAGTCCTGTTCTGGCACCTGCAGGAAGGAAACAGACAGTCAGTATCCAGAAGGCAAAGGATCAGGTAGAGGAAGAGGAACTGCAAGAATTGTTGTCAAAACTCATGGATGCCTTCACTCTAGAAATGCCTTCAGGTAAGGTTTTCACAATGCCTAGAGGATATTGATCGCCAGGGATTCAGGCTGCTTATTAAACACTTAATTCTGTAACATTAGCCCAATAGCTGCAATACAATCTAGTGAGTAACAAAGTTGTGAGTCTTTTGGACATGAGTAGCCGCTGTGAAATTGATTTTTGGTATTGCCTAATTGATAGGGTTATTGTGAGCATTAAAGGTGACAAACCAGATGAGATTTTAGTATAGCACCTGGCACATACCAAGAATTCAATAAATGCCTACTGTTTTGTTCTTGCAATTGCTGTTGCAATAGTATGAAAACACATAGAACTAGGAAACTTGATGTTATCATATAAAAATGGGAGTAAGAATGACACTCTTTCTGGAGGATAATTAAGATTTCTATATTATAAGTAGAACCAGCATCATCACTTTCATGAGCCATGACTCATTGCTAAATCTAAAGGCTGTATTTTTAATATTTCTTTTTTTCTAATTATAAATAATTTTTTTATTGAAGTACAGTCAGTTACAATGTGTCAGTTTCTGGTGTACAGCACAATGTCCCATTCATGCATAGACATACATGTATTCATTTTCATATTCTTTTTCACTTAATATTTCTTTACTATAGGAATTTCTTCTGTTTTGCAGTGACATTGTCTTATTTATGGGTAGAGTGTTTTGTGATGTTAACATAGCTCTATCTATATTTGTATCCATTTTTTAAGAAAGCCTAAGATCTATTTTTCTAAGATCCTTTATGTTGATGTGATCATCTAGAGACTTGATAAGACAAAGAATAACATTCTCATGTGTTTCTGCATCAGAGGAGGACTTCCCCAAATATTTCTGAGTTGGTGTATTAGTTTCCTAGGGCAGCCATTACAAAGTATCACAGATTGGATAGTTAAACAATTTAAAAAAATTTTTTTCTTACACTCCTGGAGGCCAGAAGTCTGAGATCAAGGAGTCAGCAGCATTGATGTCTTCTGAGGCCTCTCCCCTTGGCTCGTCGATGGCTGTCTTCTCCTTGTGTTCTCACACCAGCCTCCCTCTGTACATGGCCCTGCCCAAATCTCCTCTTCTCATAAGGATACTAGTTGTACTGGATTAGGACACAGCCAGATAACTTCACTCCACTTAATTAACTCCTGAAAGACTCTATCCCCAAATATAGTCCCATTCAGGGGCCCTGGGAGTAGGACTTCATATATAAATTGGGGGAGGGAGACACAATTCAGCCCATTATGGTCAGTGAGCTGTAAAATGAGAGCATAATGATGTTAGTTATATATTGAACTTGGTAAAGCCAAGCCAATGAAGTAATTACTTGGTGATTCTAAAAATCTTTACTATGAAAAGAGTTGGAGCTATAATCCTTATATTGAAGAAAACAAGATCACAAAGACGCTAGAAGAATCAGACTGCCTGAGACAAAGACTGGATGGGAACTCCTTGTACCTGATTCTTACGCCAACACAGGACTCCACCCACCGTATATCCATCTAAATGTCACTGCTGTCATGATAAGCATTCAAAGCAAAGTCAATATCCACTTGACCTTTTTAGGAAAATTTCACATAAAAATTTAGCTTCTATTCTACAGACTCTTAGGATTTGACCTCTTCATCTTGTTTTAATGTTTTTTCTGTTTCTCCAACTGAGTTTATGAAAGCTGTGGGTTTTTAAAATATCGTATTGAGTCAGCCTTCACAAATGTAGTAGGCTATAGTGTACATTTCAGATTCTTAGTAAACTAGGTCTACTACACATATTTGGGAGACAATATCCCAAACACTGTGTGCATTTTGATACCTCAAAGGTCCATGCATATTTTAAATAACTTTATCGAGATACAGACACACAAACACACACACACACACACACACACACACACACACACACACACACATCATTATGTCACTAAAAGGGAAATCATGAAAAGGTAAAGTTTTTTTTTTTTTGAGTGATATAAGTTTATTTTTAAATTCAGATAATGCAATGATGTATAAAGATGCAATTAGCATTATCCAATCTTGTAGATAATATAAAAAATATGTCTCAAACAGTTTACCTCTGCTTTCATTTACAATTTAAAAAGAACCATTGAGATGCAGGAAGTATGCATTATTATGCAAAAGTGTTTATGATATCAGCAGGGAAATGCACATTTTCCTTTTTGTTATTACGTAGTATTGTATACTTTGTGATGATTCAGCAAATACTGATAGACAAAATTTTAATTTATAGTCTTAGTTCTCTTATATCAGTTTTATTTTTTTGGAAATTTTAAGCATGGGATCTGTGCTAATCTTCCTGGCTACTGTTTACATTTATTAAACACTGTCACTCTACTCAAATATTTCTTGTTAAGTTCGTATCCTTACTCAATCTAGTATTGAATATGATCCTGTTTGAAAACTGTACTTAGCCATTGGTGATATGGACTATAAAAATACCCCCCACAATCTATGCATGCCTACCAAAATTACACCAGACGTAATCAGAGACAGAAATGCGACAACCACACAGATGGAAAAGTGGAAAGGCAAACAAACTAAATGAAGGTATTGGCCATTTTTGTTTTATTTCTCTCTCTGTCACAGATGCATCATTTAACAGCAGGAAGTTTCTGATCATTTTTCTGTCCCAGTTTTTTATTTTTTTAATTTGAGAATTGTTGGCAAAGTTAGAAAGATCTATTGTTTGTAACATACCAAGATTTACTCAGTGTCAACAGACTCACCCAGTGCTGTGATTATCCTAGTAGCTGACTAGCCATTTGAGTTAGAGCTTTGCTAGGAAGTCAACACATTTTAGAAATTAAGATTGAACTTTATATGACTTAAGGCTTAATAAGATGAAAACAGCAAGCCTGTAGATCAGTTTGGGGGCAGTCATTGGCATAAACTGAGTATAATCATTCAGCATCAAGATCTAGGATAACAGGACTTCAGGAGACCCAGAGAGCTTAATGGAAAAGAGACAGTGTGTAATATGGGGGGGTTCCCCAAACCACTTTAAATTCCAAACAATTCTTTTAAATAATCAGAAAATGCAGCTTGAATGTCAGCAAATTATAGAAAAAGAAAGAGCACTGCTTTTGTAACCTCAGGAAAGAGAAGTTCAGCACTTATTTAGAAGGTAGTCTTCTCAAATGCTGCCTGGGAATCCTAGGGTTATGTATGAAAATCTTGATGAATCTTTCTGTCTCTGTCATATGTATACATATATGACAGGTGTGTGTGTATATATATACATATATATATATATGAAAGTGGAAGTAAATTTTCTTGATGTGAAAAGATACACAGAGTTCCAACTTTAAGCTCCATGAAGGTTAAAAATAAAAATCTAGTTGGTTCATCATTCATTCACTCATTCTTTCTTCCTTCATTTATTCATTCAACAAATAGTCATCAAACTTTAACTATGTGCCAAGTGCTGTGCTGAGTGCTGGCACTCATTTTGAAAGGGGTAGATTTATGTTTTTAAAACACTCTAGCATTGTTGTAGAAAGTGGGTTGGCAAGGGAGTGAGCAAAGAGCCTGGGTAAAAGCCTGTTACAGTCTAGGCAAGTGACGGCGACTTGGACTGGGTGGATGGTGATACACTTATTGCATTGAGGAAAACTGGGAAAGCTGAGATGGAAGTCAGCAAATCAGGAGCTTTGTTTTGAACAGATTAAGTGTGAATTCCTTGAAGACATCCAGATGGAAATATCAGAGTGGAAATCAACATGTACAATCTGGAACCCAAGGGAGTGGTCTTGTCCAGAGTAGCTATTCAATACATATTGGTTTGCTTAATTAATTCTTGTTATAAGGAAGACATGGGCTCAGTATTTTAATTGCCAAAGGGGAGTACTTATAGGCTAGATAATCTAATACTTTTAAACCTCTACACCCATCATTCTGATAGCCTTCTCTCACATCCCTAATTCGTTCAGAGACCAGGTAGATTGTTAATTACATTCAAGTGAATTATTTTCCCATTGTGATTTCCTCTGGACTGTTGACTTCACAAGTATTTCCATCTCATTAGGCCTCCACCTGTATTCTGTACTAATTCAGCCCCTATATGTATGGAATTCCAAGTTCATGCCATGCAACGTGCTTGATGCTAGGTACATATCTTTGGCTGTTTTTAACATTTCAGAGGACTGAAGCTTCAAAATAAAACAACCAAACAAGAAAAAACCCTATGTATGAAATGAATTATTGCTTCTCTATTTCCTTATTGTTGTATTTAAAGTTCTGATAACTGTTGGCTGAGAAACACAATATCCTAAAATAAGTTTGCCTCTGGACAAGGTTTTTTATTCAGGCAATAAAATATTAATTTATTCAAGGTCCTTGTAGTTCTGGAACAGTGTTAAGGAATAGGCAGTAAAAAAGGCATGAGCCCTCTCCTCTCATGTTTGACAGAAAACAGCACAGATGGAGCCTCCATAAATCGTGGCACTAACGTGTATAACTAACAAAATAAACCTCTCCATGTTTTTATTTCCTGTGATCTTATTTCTTATTAATTACACCAACAATATTACACCACATGCTCATTGTAAAATTAAAATGCCTAAGCGCACAGATTTTTCATAAATGAATTCATCATCATGTCCTTCACTCCCTGCCACCTGTTTCTCTGAGGTAAACACTGCTGGAGTTTAATGGATTTTTCTTCAGACCTTTTTCTTCGCATATATGTGTCTTTACTTTCTCAACATGCATTAGATGGTACTTATTTTTGCTTTTGTCACTTGGCCAAATGCTAAGATGCTAGATGCTGAGCAGTGTCATTTTTTAAATGCTGCATAATATCCCAGGGTATAAACCTACCATTATTTATTTATTGCTGTGTAATTAAGTTGCTCCCAATTTTTTTATTGTTATCACAAGAATGTTTTGGTGAGTATCCTTATAGCATGTATCAGTGTACTCATAGGTAAATGTGCCTGTAGGATCAATTCTTAGAAATGGAACTCTTTGCTTAAAAATTATATATATCAAACTTTTGGTTGAGAACTGCCAAAATGTAGCTCTTTCTACAGCACAATTCCTATTACAGCAGATCATAAGGGACCACTCAAACCATTAATCAGTAACTATAGAGTAGATGTCTCAAAGCATCGTCCCTGGACCAGCAAGTTTCAGTATCACCTGGGAACTTATTACTGGGGCCCCATCCCTGATATACTGTAGTAGTCAGAGTTCTCCAGAGAAACAGAACAAATAGGATTTATATATAGGTATCAAATGAGTTTTATTTTGAGGAATTAGCTCCCATGATTATGGAGGCTGACAAGTGCAAAGCTCATAGTCGGCAAGCCAGAGACCAAGAAGAGTTGGTTCCAATGCAAAAAGCAGCAGGCAGGCTTAAGCCTTAGGAAGAGATGATGCTTAGTTTTGAGTCCAAAGTCAAAAGAATACTCATGTCCCAGCTAGAAGGCAGTCAGGCAGAAGGAATTCTCTTACGCAGATTTTTTTTTTCTATTCCGACCTTCAGTTGATCGAATGAGGTCCATCACATGAGGGAGAGCTATCTGCTTTACTCAGTCCACTAATTCAAATGTCGACCTCCTCCAGAAACACCTTCACAGACATGCCCAGAATAATGTTTGATCAAATTGACATGTAAAATTAACCATCATGTATACTGAATCACAGAACTCTGAAAGTAGGACCTAGCAATCGATTTTAACATTCTCTGGGTGATTCTAACATACACCAGAGTTTGAAAACCACTGCCCTAGAGTGGGCTTTCTGGCTTACTTAGATTTGTGCCCAAAGTCTTGGGAAAGTGCTCTTTAAGAACTCAAAACGTGGTTGGATTAGTGATCGATCATGGTAAATAATACCCATATCATACTCTAGCTAGCTTAGAGAGAGGGCATTTCCATCAGAAACTGAGGGGAGAGGAATTTTATTTCTCCTCTGTGCTACAGCTTTATCAAGATCGTCTTGAGAACCTACAGGTGCTTTCTCTGAAGGACTTTCCCATTTGTTGATTTCAGGCCCTGAGTCTTCAGCACACACAGACCTGTATTGTGGAGCTGAGCGAGTGTGCAGGGCCTTCTCTGCCCTGATTGATCAGATCACCTTGCCTAACTTGAAGTGAAAAGGAGTCCAGGATCAAAGGCCCCTTGGGGTGATGACCAAATACATTTTCAAAATCGGTTTGAAAAGAATTAAGCCTTCTATCTTTCTCTCTGTCTGGTGTGAAGCATGAAGAAAATTGTATTTTTTAATCTCTGTACTCAGTGTGTCTTAGTTCTTTATAGCAAAGCCTTGGGAACGAGGAGCGGTAGAAAGAAATGGAAAGAAGAGGTCAAGTCAAATCCAGATGTGCTGAGTTTCCAATAGAGGCCCATTTTTTGAATATGTTAGTCGGGAATATTCCAGTGTGTAATCTACAGGAATTCGTGCAACTGTCTTTTTCAACATCTAAATTACTGATTGGTGACCTGATTTTCTATCTAGATGCTCCTGCTGGAGAAGAGGTTTGGCAAAGTAGTACACGCACACGCGCGCACTCACAACTCACATTTGAGTGCATGCAGAACTGGTGAGATCTGAATGAACTCTGTGGATTGTACCATGTCAATCTCCTGCTTGTGTTATTGCACTATAGCTATAGAAAATGTTACCATGGAGAGAAACTGGATGAGTGTATACAGGATATCTCTGTATTATTTTTTACTACTGCATATGAATCAATAATAATCTCAAAATAAATTTATTTTTAAAACATGTATGTTTCTCACTAAAACCCCACATGCAATGAGTTTGGCCAAAGTACCTGTGTACCTCCTTCCTCTGTGTGTATGATTAGAGTATAGATGCTTAATTTATAATGTCCAAAGTAACAGCTAACATTTTTTTTGACTGTGAGAGCACTTAGTTTCTAAGCACCGTGTATGTACTAACCATTTAAACCTCACAACAAACCTGGTAAGGAGATATCTCATTTTGTGAGAAAACTGAGGCTCATAGAGGGTCAGTAACTTGTCTGAAGTTATTCAGTCATTACTTGAAGTTGAGATTCAAACCCAGCTCCTGAATTGTACTCTAACCACTGCTTTGTACCGTCTCTCATTAGGTATTGCTATAGTTCCACTGTTTTAGCTGTAACTTGATGTGCAGTCCATGTTCCGTTCAGAGAGGCTGTGGACTCTTATTTATATGATCCATAATTTCTAGTACTGTTTCCAGAGTGAAATAATATCCAACTGGGAAGGACTGGGACTAGGTCATTTTTGTTCAGTCTCAGCCTAATATGTTTGAGTTTGCTTTTCAGTCCATTACAAATTTTTTTCCTTTGGCTTTATTGCTCAGCATAGTCACTCTCTTTCTTACTTCAAGTTTGATAAGATGCCCCAGAGCACTGTTCAGCAGGCTACAGCCCACAGGCGAAATCCTGCTCACTGCCTTCTTTGTGCAGTCTCTGAGCTAAGAGTGGTTATTGCATTTTTTTTTAAATAATTGAAAAAACAAGTGAAGAATCATTTTTGTAACACTTGAAAATGGTATGGTGTCCAGGGGCAAAGCTTTGTTGGAACACCACTATGCTTATTTATTTACATGTTGTCCATGGATGCTTTCATTCTACAAAGGCAGAGTCGATTAGCTGTGCCAGAGACTGGGTGGCTGAAAAAGCATATAATATTTACTATCTGACCCTCTACAGAAAAATTGGCAGCCCCTGTTGTGTAGCACCAAGGTGGGAGAGGAGCAAAGGGCAGGCTCTTCTGCAAGCATTGCAAGAGTTCATCTTTTCAACAATTTAAAAGAGGTAATGCATTCATGTGATGGTTTTTAAGAATATAATGCAAGACATTACAGAAAGTAGCACAAAAGCGAAGCCATGAGCTATACAGAAATGGTAGCCGAAGAATGGCAGCTTTCAATGTGCTCATTCTTCCAACCGAGTAAAAGCTGAGGCTGGGCCCCCTCCCCAGGTCCTTCCCTAGACTTGCCTCCCTATTGTTAGGGTTTGGCTCATCTTCAGATGCAGCTGTGTCTTCTAATAATAACCCTTTGGATAAGATTTTTAGCTTAAGGAGGACCCTAAACCTTCAGTGAAAACATTTACTGAGGCTTCCTTTGGACCTGGGAAAAGTGAATTGCTTACATATCCAAAATTCAAACTCGTTGTCAATCATCAGTTTTAACAGTTGGAATGATTGGAGAGATGAGAGTAATTAGAGATAAAAATAGCATTGTGCCTGGAACTCAAGTAAATTTGCTAATTGGACTTTGCGGTGAACCTCATTCAGGCCTGGTCATTTTGAGGGAAAAGAAAAGGTTCTTTTCTTATAATGCTGTTTATTTTACTTTTAGTTTACTTTTCAATGCAAAGTGTGATCAATTATAGAGTTTTAATATTTACTCCAATAGAAAATATGCTAATTTGGAAATCATTTATACCTACTGCTATTTTATTAGAGTTTGGATGATCATTAGTGGTAACATTAAATATGGAAATAAAAAGAATCCAATAACATCACTTGGGGTCCAGAGCTTTTATTAATTTTGTTTCTGTTAGAAGAATGCTTTATTCACCAGTTTTGTTTTGTTTTGTTTTGTTTGCTTCACTCAGTTCAAAATATTCAAAAATATTCTTTCAAACAAAATTCAGGTATCGCAGACCATCAGTAACTGGTAATTAGTAAATATCATCTCATTTGCCTGTGCATAAGCAATCCAGTGGTTAATGTCTTGGAAGTCATGCAGTGTATTCAAGTTAAATGCGTGGCACTCTAGTTGATTAACAATGTCAAGTATTTCAAAACAAATGATCAAAATGAATACAAAGGATCTGAGTAGCCGACCCCCTGCTCATCTTTGGAAGCTATTTTAACTCTTTCAGGCAGTGGGATGATCTGGCGGTAATGTTATCATTTGAAGGAACATGCTAGCAGCCAAAAAGATGAAACTAAGTGCTTGGAGAGAATGTGGCTTAATATCTATCTCTGGACACTCCCACCATTTCAAGTAAATAAATGATCAATAGTCAAGGAAAAAATATATATATATTTCTTTAAATTCCAAGATGTGAGTTAGCTCTGAGGTTTATTTTCTCTTAATTTCCAGGCCAGTGGTCACTTTCCCAGTGAACTTAGACCCATTCCTGCGTATGTGCATGCTTATCAAGTCTTCAATCAACTCCTTCTTCTTTAGGGAAGGGATCCTTGGTTGCTCAGAATATGCACCTGGAAGTAGAGAAAAGGAACTAATTATTAGGTCACTAAATTATTTTCAGGTTAATTAAATGTCAATAACTTGGTTTTTAAAAAAAAGTTTGCTGTTTCTGCACTCGACTATCAAGATTCTGTATAAATGTATTGCAGAAGTGTATGATAAATTTATACTTATGCAAAGTTTTGTAGCTTACTGAACTTTAGTTACATAATATAAATTAAGTAACTTATAATTAATACACTTCCTTGTTAATTAGTATGTATTAAGGTATATTCTTCTAATTAAAAAAGTGAAAATTGTCATTGTATAATTTTAATATAAATATATAAAGAAAAAAGTTTAAACCACCCATAATATAATCTTCCAGAGATAACCATAGTTTTATGCATACACATTTCATACCATAATTTAGTTTACCATTTACCATTACTATTACCATTACCATTACCCTGTTATGGAACATTTAGGTTATTTCCAAATTTTCTGTTGCTATAAATAGTATTGCAGAGAGCCTTCTACTGTATCATTGACTACATCTCTGAATGATTCCTTAGAATAGATCTCTAAATAAGTAATTTCTGAATATGTTGCTTAGGAAATTTTTCAGCGTGAGTGAAGTAGAAAATCAAACATTGGTGAATCTAGTTATATTTCTGAAGCATTGTTTTCCCTTCTGCTCAGGGTTTTAAAAAAATAAGCACTATGGACTCTTGCCAGCTAATTAGACACTGACTGCAAACATCATCAAATTATAAACCTAAATTTTAATTTTCATGTCACGGAGGAAAGCAAAGACTCACAATTTTTCTAGACAATACAAACTGTCAGGCTCCAGCAGGCAAGTTTTTCTGTTCTTCTCAGGGGCAGAGCAAGATTTGTTGAAGGAAGAGACCATCATTTTTGATATAAACAAGGATATACTTCAAAATCCCTTCATTTGTTTTGAAGCCTTTACTAGCCCAAGAGTTAACCTCAACTCCGTTATTTTCTATTTGGGAGATGTTATCAGCCTACTCTTTTCCTAAATCAATTTCTCTCTCTCTCTCTCTCTCTCTCTCTCTCTCTCTCTCTCTCTCTCTCTCTCACTTTCACTCTGCCTTCTTGCAGCCCATCATAATTTACTAGTCAACCCTGACTAAACCCTCTACAATCGCCCAAATATTTCAGCATTCAGTTATTAGCTCATATCTTTCCAGGTAAAATAGCAATGATTTCTTGAATCTTTTCTTCAGTGATGATATCTCTGGCCCTCAAATTTTTTGGAATTCTCATTTCTGGACCTCCTCTGTTTCTGCTTATCATTGTTATAAGCAGCCATAATGTCTAGGTCATCACTCAGCACAATAAACTGTCCTTAGAGTAAAGTTCTTCCAGATTCTTTCTATAGTTAAATGCATGCCCTTCATACGTTATTTTTATAGAATCACAGAATATCAGCATGCAGGACCCAAACAGACTTTATGGACCATCCAATTCTTTTCACACTCCTCTTCTTCAGATGAAGACTCTGAGAAATAAATAAGTGAATTAACTTGCCCAAGGTTACATAGCTATTTGATATCTCTTGTTTTCATACTTGTTGACTCAATGTTAACAAAAATATTAACGTACAAAGTTATATAGGAATTTTGTGTTTTTATAAGGCATGATTCATAACAACATTTCTCAAGTGTATTTAAACAATTTAGCTTGAAGACATCAAAATAGCAAGAACCTTTTGGGGTATTATGTAGACACTTATTTTAGTTCTTCCCTTCTGCTCTGATGATGTGACTTCCCTGAGAACTATGGAAACAAACAACTCTTCACCCTCACCCCTATCCCAAACTAGTAGCATGTTAATTGCTTACGGACAAAAGAAAAAAATTAGTGGAGAATCTGTGCAGGTACATCCAGAGCCCAGGTGAGCCACTAGAGATTTAATCAAGCTCTTGAGATGAAAGCTCAATGTTCCTGCAACTATTTAACTTTCAGACATGGTGTCTTCTTGACCCAAGATCCTCTTTGACTGTGATGATACAATACAAACGGAAAGTCTTATTTCCTGGTCTGCAACAATTGTTTATGTCAAACATTAAAATAACTTCAATAAAGTGAAATGTTTACTCCTACTGCTTGCAAAACAACTCCAGGTAAACTTTGCAGACCAACTGGGTCAATCACAACTCTGTAGCAAGATGAAGAAATTGGCTTTCAAAGCTGAAGACAAATCTACTACTTTTATTTATAAACAAGATAGAAATGCCATGTTGAAGTACACTCAAAAAATTACATGTAGTCTCAGACTATTACGATAGCCTTGTTGCAAGCAAGCAAACTGAAAGCTGTTTTTGAGATTTTACATATATATAATTAATTACAACATATAGTTATATAATATAATGTATAATTATATTATATAATGCATAATTATGATCTATATATAGATAATTATTTTCATGTCAGGTTGAACAGAAATCTTATTATTTTCATTTATTCTATAGATATTTAAAGTAATTCAAAGTGAATGCAAAATACAAAAACAAGAAATATTGGTAGTAATTTGAGTATGACAGCTAAATAGGATAAGAATGGAAAAAAAGAGCCTAAAGTACAGATGAAGAAAATATACAGTCCTTACTGATGATAATGTCTGGGCAGCCTCTGTTCAAAATATTTTTAAAATTTGGTAACCACATTTAAAGATATTCATTTTCTATTTCTGCTTTAGTAGCTTAGCTGCTAAAAGAATATTTCCTCTAAAGAAGGAAACTGGTTTAAGTGACAATAACACTTGCCAAAATAATAAATTTATCTATAATTAGTAGCAGTGGGTTACTTGGCTTTATGGATCAGCTAATCATGTATTTTTTGTTATTGAGGTTAAAACAAACTAGATGTTAAAAAGCTCTACAATATCTTGGGGAAAGATTGATCTAGAACTATTACTGTTAATTGCTATTTTAAAAGATATTTTACAGGAGTATATAACAGTTATCACAATAAAATGTACAAATGCAAAAATTGGGTATGCCTCAGTTTTCCACTAGTGCATTAATAGTTACTGCCACCCAAACAGCCCTCACTGGAAGCTCATTGGCTGAAACAACACCGAAAAAAGAGCAAAAACAGTATGAGTAAGGCTCATTTATCTCTTAGCTTACACACAGGGGCTGATTTACCTTCATTCTAATTCTACAAAGGGTATTTCTTCTAGCCCCAGAGAAGATTGCTTTTGAATATAATATTTACTTTAGTGAAAATCTCTAAATTTGTAAGAAGGTCCAAATTTCTAAAAATTACTCAGCTTGCTAGAAGTTAATTATTTATTTGAGATTTGTTCAAAAAGCAATGAAGGGTGAATTTGCAAGCCAGCTGATTTTTCTACCATTTACATTATCAACTAAGTACATCTCAAGGAGTCCTTCTATGTACATGTTTATGGGGTTTTTTTTTTTTTTTCTGTTTAAAAGGGGCAAGAGCTTGTATGTTGTGAGTGTTCCCCAGACTTATATTCAAATCTTCCCAATTCCATAGCAAGTGAACACAGGTTTCAGGATAATTGAAAAAAATAATATTAATTTTGGGGCATCCCTTTATATCTTTTTGTTGTATTTTAGGAATCATGCTTTTTCTTACTTGTCTTTCTGACTCTTTATTGCTGCTATTCATGTGAAGTATGAAGATAAGGACAATATGTTGATTAAAAAAAAAAAAACAGCTAATACAAAATACAAAAGGAAGCGCTATCTATCTTCCTATCCCTGGTGTGCTCTTTGGGTTCACCCCTGAGAAGAATATATGTGACAATAGGTTCCCCTAAACCCATTTCCCTCTTTCTCACAATTCAGCACATTCATATTTGATTGACCCTTTCAAAAGACATGGGATCTGGGATTGACCACCTTGCTTTTTCTCTGTGTGCTGTGGATGCACTGCTGAGATCTTCCCTTCCTCTCCAGCCAGTTGCCTCCTTCCTAAGCCATGGTTTCTGGAAAGGACACAGTCCACATAGATGTCCCAGAAGAGTTGGGCCAGATCCCAAAACAATGCCCCATGCTTCAAGTTCTCAGACGACTTCAGGTAGATCATAAAATCCCAGAAACCTGAAACAGTGTTGGAAATTCGAGGCTTCCGCATTTCCAGGAGGAGCACTGAAGAAGATTCCCAGCACTGCGGATCAGCTTGGTTAAGAGCCAGCAGATCTGTCTGGCTATGACAGAAGAAAGGAGACACACAGCACATTCCCACAATGAGCAGGGAGGAGGTGAAACTCAAGGGGCGGTAGATCCCTCCTCTGTTCCCAGGATCAGCCATGGCCTTGAAACTGCACAAGATGGAAATACCTCGTATGAGTCCTGCATGTGCTCCACTCAAAAGAAAAATAATTATGCCTTAAAAAACCTTGGGGCCAGCAAAGGAAACATGTCATCATCTCTAGGAAAAGTCTTATCCTACTTCCCACATCATCAGCTCTAGTCTATCTAAAATGACTCATTGTTAAGCCAGGTAGTCTAAAACAAAAACATTTAGATTAAAAAATGATTATTCCTAAGATGTGTTCTTTTGTAAGATAAATAACTTAACTTGTCTTTCCCTATTACAGAGAAATGTAGTTTAAAAGAATATTAAGTGAAAAATTTCCATCTTGCTTCATGGCTTTTATTATTCTATAATACCATAATTTAGCCCAGCTATCCTAAGCCAGGGCTCCTATGCAATTAAGAATTTGAACATATTTTACCCTTTACCATATTTGAGCATATTTTCCTGTTAGAGTTTCTTTTATTATTAAAAAAAAGGGGCAAAAGAATGGTAAAATGTTATAAATAAAAATAAACACAAGAGAGTGTGCTAAAAAAATATGGGAACCAAGGGATAATCAACCCATTAGAGTGGAATTAATAAGCATTTTATAAACACCTGAAATGTTCTGCAATTCTGACATAACTTTCAATAACATGATCTTTTTTCATTTTTCTCTTCTTGTTATAAATCTCAAGAATTTTAACAAAAATTATTTGCCTCTCATTCAACTTTTCTGGCTCTCAAAGCCTGCTGCAATAAAACCAAGGCATTTATACTCCACTTTGAAATTATTATGTTACACTTCAGACAAGTCCGATAAGAAATCAGTCCTTAAAAATAATAACTTAAATTCTTTTTTTCCCGGAAAAAAAGCTTATCCAGTTCTTCACAGACTATGCAAAAAGTGTATCATGCTTAAACAATCCTAGTGTAAAGAAAAAACAGGAGAGCATATACAGCTCACTTTCAGTTTTATATTTCCAAACCTTTTAGATGTTAGTGTCATGAAAGCAAGCAAGTCACAGCTCATGGGAACATGTCTATATTGGAACATTTAAAGATAACACCGTAAGATAGGATCTTTCTCTTCTGTACAGTAGCAAAACATATTGAGGCTCTCTTAAATCGTTGTTTCAGAAACTGTCTTTGAACAGGCACATTCCTAAAGAGGCATGTTGAGATACAAGATTATTAAAAATGTTTCCTTTATATTTCAGATTATTTACACAGGAGCTCTACCTGAACAAAATCAAATTCAGTAAGTCCTCTTCTGAACTAAAATATCAAAGTCGGGGAGCCTCAAAAGTTGTTTTCCTTCGGGGACAAGTCAAAGCTGTCTGTGGTAAGTTTATTAGAAGCCCGAGGGCGGGACACTGCCCAGGGTACTGAAGTTGGCGTGTGCGGGACTCTCTGCTCGCGCCACAGTGCTCACATTGGCTCCGTCAGGTTTCCTTCCCTTCGGAGAGTCTTCCCCGAGCCTGGAAGTTCCTCAGCCTTGGGGTGCTGCTTGTGTCCCGCTATAAGCCCCGCGAAGTGCTCCCACGTCTCGACCCTGTACCTGGTTCCACAGCCTCACCTCCTCAGGGCGGAGCTGCCTGACTGAGACCCTCTGTGTTCCACTAGCCTTCTTACCCCGCGGCTTTACTCCCAGGTGGCAGAAGGGCACCCCTCTGCACTTACCTGCGCAGCCTTCTCTGTATTCCCTGGAGTGAGTGGAGAGAAAATGCTCAGGCAGTTCCCTGAACGAGTGACGGCCCCCAGCTTCAGCGTCCTGAAGGCTACGATGCCTCTTAAGCAGTGGGAGTGCTCGGCGCCTCTTCGAGTCTACGTCAAACGCCGGAAAACTGCCGCCACCTCGCCCCCAAGTCCATCTCCCGCAGACTCCCCTTTCCTCCCTCCCCTGAAGATTCGCTTCGGGAAACATGCAGGCTTAGCCACACTCCTCACTGACCCTGACCCACACCCACCCTCCACCAGCGGAACTGAGCCCCCGTACGGTTTGGCTTCCTGGTCCTGCTTTGGGAGGCGTGACACTGCGGGCGGGAACTGAAAAGTTGGGACCCAGATCGGCGCCCGTCTAGGAGCCGATGGGGCTCCCCAGATCTCCCCTCTCCAGATGAACTTTGTTTGAGAATACGGTGATGGGAGGGAAGACCCAGGACTCAGGATCAAAGAAAGCATGGGGGCGCCCTCCCAGCGGTCAGTAGGCTCGGAGGAAATAGTGTGCACTTTGGAAACATCCCGGGTGTGAATTTCTCCTGCCTGCCTGTGGTCCTGGGCTGGGAAAAGAAAAACACCCCCGGGGCAAGGATATGGGTAGGGACGTGGCACGGCTGGAAGCTCCCCTCGACTGGGGACAGGAGACCTCCCCGGCCCTTATGTCCAGGCTCTCTGGCCTGGATCACCTCAGGAGCCCAGGTTGCTGTTAGCATTGCTTGTGCCAATCCACTGTTCTGAATTTCACAGCAGGATCCCTGCTTTCCAAGAAGAGAAAACGCTAGGGGTTCCCTTCTGTTCTCAACTCACAGCTAGTTACCACCCTTGTCAGGGGCTAGAGCCCTGTCACATTTGTGGGGCCCTGCTGAGCATTAACCCCACCCTAACTGAAACACACCCAGCTCAGGAGCCTGAGGCAAAAGCCTTACGTTTGCCAGTGTTTCTAGGTTTTGCCCCCACCTCAAAACTCTCTAAGCATCCTGAAAACCACTTGTAGTCTCCATTAACTGAAGTCTCCATTAACTGAACTGCCAGCTCAATAGTATCCATGGTTACCTTCCAGAGGGGCACAGGGAGGAAACCAGGCTTACAGCAAGGTTTACCAAAGACATGGGGAAACTTCCCCATACCCAAGTGATAGGAAGGAAGAGCTCTTGAGAGGATTCCTGAGGGGTTCTGAGCTTTTTCTCCTCCTCTGAAATCGGATGGAGTGTACTTGAGTTTCTCAACCTGTGAACTGAGCGTACTAATGTCCGCTTCTATTTATCCTCTGAGGAAGTGGGGAAAGATCATAAGTGAGGTCTTTGACTTGCTTCCTGAATTTCAAGGAGCTCTCAGCCTCTTGGAGAAGATAATTAGAGGACCACACTGTGTGACCACAAGGAATAGAGAGAGACTAGCATGGAAGAACCCTGAGAAAGGGAAAGGAAAGAAGAGGCATAGAAGGCATCTTTGAGGAGGTGACTGGTGAGCTTCTTGAAGGAGTTGTACAGATGTCCTGGGGCCATAGGAAAGGGGATGATCTCCTTCAGGCAGAGAAGTCAGCATAAGCAAAGGTGTGAAAGGAGCACTCAAAGCAGTTCAGTGCTTCTGGGGAGCAAAGTCAAGAGAAGGAGCGTAGATAGAGGAAGAACAGAGGTAAGGATGTGGGGATTTAATTTTGGTTTTAGACATGTTGATAATAATTACATTATCCTTAAACATATGGGTGCATAAATATGCAGTGCTTACTTTATTTTCAAGACCAAACAAAGTCTCTGGACTCACAGAGCTTACACTGTAGTAGGGGTGGGAAAAGAAGAAGTATATTTATATATATAAAATGACTTGTGTTTTTAGTTTTTGTGTTGAACGATGAGCTATGTATCAAAAACACACAACTAGCTAATTAAATAAACAAATATAGCCATGTACAGGTCAGTAATTAGGGTTTCTCATTCTGAAGCCCAAGGAAAAATAGATGCACAATGAGTCAATTATGATTAGAAAAAAACAAATGATCACCAAGAAAAAGTAAAGAACTTCTCAGTAGTCCATATAAAATAGCTCCTCCGGGGAGGAGCTATTTTATATGGACTACTGAGAAGTTCTTCCTCATGAGGAGAAACTGGAGTAAAGATCTATTAAAGTGAATGAGTGCGTCAAGC
Source organism: Camelus ferus (assembly GCF_009834535.1). Taxonomy (NCBI): domain Eukaryota; kingdom Metazoa; phylum Chordata; class Mammalia; order Artiodactyla; family Camelidae; genus Camelus; species Camelus ferus. Next base: position 66,422,694 of record NC_045700.1, read on the forward strand.
ATATACATGTGAGCAAATGCTCCAGGTGGGGCATAGGGGAAGGATAACAGCCTTGGGACAAGTGTGGCATGGTAAGAGTGTTTTCTGGGTATAGTGGTAGGAGATGAGGTCAGCGAGGCTGTCAGAAATCCACTCTGGTTGCTCAGTAGAGAACAGATCAGAGGGGCGCAAGGGCAGAGGCAGGGAGTCCAGTTAGGAGGCACTGCAGTAATCCAGATGCAATGTAAGAGTGGCTTAGATAAGGGTGGTAGCAGGGCAATTGGTGAAAGCAACCAGATTCTGGATATATTTTGCTGGTAGAAAGGAGAGGATTTATTGACAGACTGGATGTAGCGTGCAAGAAAAAGAGAAAAATTCAAGATTATGTCAAGCTTTGGGGGCTAAGCAAATGGAGGTTTGGAATAATCAACTAAAAGAGGAAAAATGGCTTGAGGAATAGGTTTGGGAAAGGGAAATCAAGAATTTGCTTTTCTACAAGGATATATTATACAGCACAGGGAAGAGAGCCAATGTTTTATAACCATTTTAATGGAGTATAATCTATAAAAATTTGCATCACTGCATTGTACATCTGAAACTAATATAATGCTGTAAATCAACTATACTTCAATTAGATTTAAAAAGGTGCTTTTCAACAGGTTAAGTTTGAGATGACTTCTCCAAATGGAGAAGCAGAATAGGCAAGGAAGAGGAGGGGACTAAAGACAAACACTTAGACAGCTCTCAGGAAAAAAGTCTAGATTTGGGATTTTGTCAACCTGTGGGCAATAGTTAAAAACCTCAGAGGAAACTGTGTGAAGTGGGTACAGTAATAGCCTACGGATAGAACTTGGGAAATGCCAATATTTACGTGATTAAGAAGTAGAGTGAAGAGGAACCAGGAGAAAGTGGTGTCTTGGAAATCAATGAGATAAAGATTTTCACAAAGACAGAGGAAACAAACCAGAGCACCCAGATTCAGAAAAGGAGGTCAATAAAATGAAGGCAAAGAATTTTTCATTGGCTCTTAAAACTAGGAGATCACCAAACTGCTTATCAGGGATAATTCTGACTGAGTGTTGGGGGAAAAGGGGTGAGCTGAGGCAGAAATGGAAAGTGAGGAAATGTAGACAGCCCCTGGGAAGCACTTTCTCTGAAGTTTAGAAAAGAAGAGGGAGAAGAATTGGAACAGGAGGCCAGGGGTTGGGTCTTTGTAATGTTTACAGGCTGAGGGAGAGAAACCAACAAAGAGGAAGGAGCTGAAATTCAAGAAAGAAGGACAAGTAACAATCTCAGAAGATGCAAGAAGCAATAGGAATAAGTGAATAAGGAGGAGCCAGTATTTGATAGAAGGGACAGCTTGCTGTCTGCACAAGGACGAAGGGAGGCTACCTCTGGGTATGGACACGTCTGTGGGTGGTATGGTCGGTGGGGAGCAGGAGTTGAGAGAGGGTGACTGATGATCTCACTTTTCTTAATGAAGAAAGGTGCATAGTTACAAATGGGGAATGGGGGAGGTATTAAATGGGGAACTTGACGAGAGGGAAAAGGCTTTGGAATAATCTTTGAAAGGAAGAAGAAAGAGAAGAGAGGAAATAAGAGAGAAAAAGAGAGACTAAAGAAAGTACTAAATGTCCAGGCAAAGTTTGAGACCATGAAATTGTAACAGACCATTCTGCATGCCTGTGTGGTTTTTATGAGGTAGAATGGCATACAGATGAAGCTCCAAACTGCCTGGACTGGCACCCTATGTCCTTCCCGTGTCATAGTTCACTGATACCTAGATGCAATTTTTCACATTTAACACCACTGGAATCAGTATTTATCTATCAACCAATGGCACCTTACAATCAGAACTGCAACATTTTCTTTGCTTTTTTAAAAATAATCAGATGCCTACAATTGATGGTGTCTTTGATTTGATGTAATACTTTGGACAAGTTACTTAACTCTTGCAAAGCAGTTTTCTTGCCTGTAAAATGGGCAACAATCTCCCTAATAGCTAGTGAAGATGAAACGAGATCATACACGGAAAATACTTAGAATGGTGCTGCATGTAGCAAGTACTTGATAAATGTTAGTTATTCTTTTTCTCCTGCAGTGCTCATCTGACTATATGTAGGAGGAAAGAGTAGTCATGATTATGTTGATACAGTGTTAGAGATTTGTGGAGTAAATTCTGTTGAAGAAGGAGAGGGAAGCAAAGGAACCAAGGATATACACAGATTAGAAAAAGAAAAGAGATGGGGGTAGAGAGACGAAAGACTGGTTGGAAATGAAGAAAACCAGAGACTCATTGAAGGGGAAAAAAACAGGTGTTGGAGAAGTAAAGAAAGAGGGTACTGAAAAGCAGAGGGATTCTATTCAGGAAGAGGGATATTCAAGCGTCAGATTTTAGAGGTGGAGCAGCTCTAAATCCTGAGCACAACCTCTGCAGTGAGTGGCTGAAGCAGGATGAAGGTAAAGGCCATTGTAGTTGGGTTCCAACTTTGCTATAATAAGTCATAGTGAGATATAAGTGTAACAAGATAATAAATTGAGATGGTCACCCCAGCTTTACAGAAGCTGAGGGTGTATGGCCATTGTTATCCCAACCAGAATGCTTAGAACAGTTCTTGTCAATGGGAGCAAAGATCTTAAAAATAAAATTTTTGAAAAGCTTAGCTAGTGTCTGCTCAAACCACCGCCTTTTTTTTCAATATGATTACTTGGGACTGGAAGTCTTTAGTATAATTCTTATAATGCTGCACTGCAAAATAATGCTCTGATTAAACATTTCTCTTAAAACCGATTTACCAACTTGCACTTGAAAATTAAGTAGTCATCTTATTGAATATTTTTACTTAGAAGAAGATCCTAATAACTGTATACTCTGTTGTAACATACACTTGGAATTCCTTGGTTAGGGCACTTTGGAGAGATTCTTGGTAAGAAATATGTATCTTTAATCTGAACCTTACTAATAATTGCAAGAGGAAAATTGTACACTAATTCTTGCATTTAGATAAAAAGAAAGCCACCATTGAATTATTTGAATGAAACATTTAATACTCTGTTTAACATGAAAGGATGCCTAACTTGGTATCATCCCTGTAGTTTCATTTCCACAGACTAGTCTCTCTGTCTAACAATGACAAATACTTGATCAGCACCTACATTTTACAAAACGTTATTTTTGTACATATGGTCTCATGTGATCTTAAGGAAAACACATTTAATCCTCCTCTTTGCCCCCCAGCTTGCTGTTAAGAAATTTTCCTCGGGTCAGTTAGCTGGTAAGAGTTAGAACATGGTTCTGTTTCCAAAACTTGGCTTTATTCATTGTCATTTAACTGTCTTGAATAGTGTGCTTGTACAAACACATGCACTGTCTGTCATTCTCTATTCTCTTCACTGTATCCTTATCCTATCTTTATTCCCCTATTGGCTCCCCAATACAGCTGGGAGGGAGCAGATGGCAGGTCCAACTTACAGAGAGAAGAATTTTAGCAAGTTACATCTGGAAAAGTCCATTGCATCTTCATTCTGATTCGTTAAAAAATATTCAGGAAATCAATGGGTCATTTAAAATTACATGATGCTAAATAACTAGTCTGACTGGCATTTGTCGTCCAGAGAGTTGTTTCAGTTTTAAGCGGTTGCAGCCTAGGGCGAAGGAATGACTAGTTGAGAAGTAAATTGCAATTAGCTGAATGTGCCCCATGGGTAGATTTTCTGATTTTTGCCACTTGAAGCAATTCTCAAAGACATTAAAAAGGACTTCCGATTAATTTTAATGAAATTCGAGAGCAGTTATATAGATAGTTTGCATCTTCAGCAGTACATTAATTTGCAAATGATGGGGACAGCCTTTAAGAATAGGCTGCTTCTTTACCATTTAGGATCAGATAGTAAAAATAATTACTTTCTCTCATTCTTTTCTGCTTTTCCATCATTTGAAGATGGCAATAAACAAGGACAATTTCCTGGAATGCCCATTGGGGTAATTGGATGAGTCAGTCTTTAAGTATCAACAAATTCACAAGGACAAGTTGCAGTAAAGTAGTCAGATGATATTGGACATTGATTCTGAAACATGCAGAAGAGGAAAGTTACTTGGGGATTCAGGAAGAGTTCATTCATGTTTTTCCTACTTACACTAGTGAAGATACTGTAGTTATGATAATAGGTGTAGCGGTGGTTTCTTTCTAGAGTACTCCTCAAGGTACATCCATCTTTTGCCCATTCTTTCCAGTAGATTGCAAAGCCCATAAGGATTCTTGTGGCTGCATCACGTGTTGAGTTTATCTCTCTGCAATAATCCCAGCGGTTTGAGTGACCACTGTAAGTATCGGCTTTTCAGAATTGTCCCGTCACGTGGGCTACTCATTTCCAAAGGAGACCACACTACAACTGATTTGTTTTCCATACAAAGGCAACAATGACAAGGTCTAAGCTTTTAGCAACAGTAAGTTTTCTTCGATTATGGTGTAGCAAAAAACAATATAAAATCTTTACTTCAACATAATAGAAAGAGAAAAGTGATTCACATCTCAGAAAGCCAGAGGTCCAGTGACAATTAAGGACTTTTTCCAAAAAGAAAACATCCATGAAAAGACAAATAAGGACAAGGACCCTATGTTGAAGGCATAAAGCATCTTACAGTATGAGCAGGGCTCCTGGGATGAGGACCTTTTTCTTGACTCATGTGTGTCGAAGGGAGTTAGCTCTGCTTTGGTCTTGATTTCATCACAAGCTTGTTTATACTCCTCTTATATGTTACTACATCCTATTTGTTATACATACTTACCTGTCTCTCTTTACTTTCCCCCTCCCACCCCAACCAGCAGTGAGCTCATTCAGAGTGGGTATCATGTCTGACTACTCTCAGCTTTAGAGCCCAGCCCAACACACATATAATAACTTTTTTTTCTTCTTTCTTTTTTTTTATTGAAATATAGTCAGTTTACAATGTTACATCAATTTCTGGTGTATAACATAATGTTTTAGTCATACATATACATACATATATTCCTTTTCATATTCTTTTTCATTTTAAGGTTACTACAAGATACTGAATATAGTTCCCTGTGCTATACAGTAGAACCTTGTTGTTTATCTATTTTATATATAGTAGTTTATATAGTATATATATATCTGCAAATCTGGAACTCTTCTTAATGTTGGGTGAATTTATTTATGAGAATAGTCTTATTTTGAACCTAAGACTGGAGTAGTGAGTGTCAACTTTGCATTGATAAAATTTCTTTTTCATGTCTGGAAAAAGGAATCAAAATGTCCATCAGCCAATTTAGGTTTTTCTTTCCTTTATCCAATGCCCAATTATTTTTTTATCATGCTTTTGTTGAATGGAAATACTGTGTTTTTGTTTTTGTTTTTGTTTTTTATTTTTTTAAACCCCATCCCCTGAAATGGGGTTTTTGATTAAAGGACTATAATCTAAAAGTTGATGCTAGTTATGAAAATATGAAATCATTTTCCCTGAGGAAAAGACATTTCTCATTCAATGACAAGATTTTAACTTTCCATCATTGGTAAAAAAGAGAAACATTCTAAATCTAGTTTGAGATCATTTTTGTATTTTACTTACCTAATAAGAAATCTGGAGGCATATGGTTATGACGTTAGTTGAGTGGCCCAAGAATATCAGGCCTATGTTTATCTGATTCCCTTAAACTACCCTCGGACTCACAGGTTAGTTGCCACAGCTCCAGACATCACATCCACACTCAAGGCAGGAAGTAGGTAGAATGGTTGTTTCAGCCCAGCCATATCTTGTTAATTTTTAACCAAGAAAGTAAAAGCATTTCTATAACCTTAATCAGTGGGCTAAGGCTTAGATTTATGTACTACAACTAGGTCACGTGGTCATTCATAGATACAAGTAAGTCTAGGAGAAAGTGCTCCAGTGGCAGACAGTAAAGTATTTTGTCTGGGTTGTTAAGAATGCCTTTTGGGGAAGCAATCAGCAAAGACAAACCCATGAGGCAATGTGGGCTGATGGAAAATTCTGCGTGGAATAAATTCAGCTTTAACCCTAAATTGGGATAACCCAACCTCTGTTTATTTTCTTAGGTCTTAACTTCTTTATCTTAAAAATGGAAGTTTTAATATTAGTTACTAAACATTGCACATTTGAGAAATAGAAAATGCTGGTGAGAATACAGTGATGGTTGCATAAAGTACTTGGAGATGTATTTGAGAGTCTATTGTTTCTAGGACTCTGAGAAATCATTTCATTTCTCTTATGTATCAACATTCTCTGTAAATCAAATAGGTCCAATTGAATTATCTCAAAATTCTCTTCTGCTTTACCAATTTATTATTCTATGATTTGTGGCAATAATCTATTAATTGAATAAATGTTAAAAAATCCTAGAGTTTACCAAATTATTGAACTTGAGAATTAGAAGTGGTACAATCACTGTGGAAAGGAGTTAAACACTGATATACCCTATGAGTAGGCAATTACATCCCTCAGTATAAACAGAGAAATTCTTGTACACTAATACGTACAAGAATGCTCATAGAGACAATATTCATGTAGAAAATAGCCAGAAACAACTAAAGTGCCTTAAAAGTAGGGAATAAATAAATACATTGTAGTACGTTTGAGACAGGAGGGTAGGAGGCAGAGTGTAACTATTAAAAGAATGACACAGTAACTAGCACCAAGATGGTGGAAGACTCAACTCCCAGTAGACCTTGAGCTTCAATATATGCTCATTGAAACACAATAGCATGCTAAATGGTACTCCACACGTGCCAGGACAGTTTCAAGGCTGACTCTGTAAGGTCAAAAAAGTGGATAATGGCCCAGTTTCTAGGAATCCCAGCTTCCTCCCCAAAGTAGTTGGAATAATCATCCCACTTGTTAGAATATGAAGGTACCAAGCCCAGAAAAACTAACCACCCCGCACCTCATGGCCTTTTCTCTTGCCTTTTGAGAAGGCCCGCCTTCTGTCTATGGCCTGTGTATCTACTTTTGCTTTAACCACCCCCAGGCCTTGCAGCCTCTCTGACCTTCTGAGATGGCCTACACTGTGTCTATGGAGTATGAATCTCTCTGAATAAATCTACCTTCACTCTACTATGGCTCACTCTTGAATTCTTTCTTGCAGGAAGCCAAGCACTCTCACTTGATAGGGTGCATCCCAGGGACTACTCCAAGACCTGGGACATGGCCATCCTCTCGCACACCATTTTTCATGCATCATGTTCCTGTATCTTGTATAGACTACTTCACAACAGTTAAAATGAAGTACCACTAGTTAGAACACCATGTATGGTTTTATCAACATGCTATTGAGAGGAAAAACATAAGTCCCAAAGATCATACACAAAATGTCAATACCCTTTTTTCTTTTTTTTAATTGAAGAAATGTTACAATGTGTCAAATCAATACACTTCTTATAAAGTTAAAATAACTAAAACCAAACAATACATTCATTAGGAATATGTAAAAATATATACCTATGTATGTTTTCAAATGGCAATGAAATTATTATTACAAGTATCAAGGTAGTAACTACATTAGGAGAGAGGAGTCCAATGGGTAAGATGTAAAAGTTTCACACAGACAATAACAGAAGTTACTGTCAATGTTCTAATTATCACACTGAGTAGCAGATTCATATTTTTATAAGATTTTAAATAAGTAGATGAGTAAAGGAATAAGTACATGTGTACAAAAGTCCAGTGGGTACATCAACAAACAAGGATTATGATTAATTCCATTTTGTTTATTTAAATTTCAAGTAAAAAAGGTAAAAGTCCATGCCATATATGGAAGTTCTTTTAGAAAAGAATTTAAGCCAATATTCTTCATTTCTCATATAAAACAAAGAAGCAAAAATTCATTTACCAAAAATAGTAGAATTTCTTGGTTATTTAGGGTGATTTCTACTAGAGCACCGATGCTAATAAAACAAGGAGGAAAACCACAAATATACCACACTCTGCCCTGAACTCCAGTCCCTCTGGGAATGACAATAGTCACTGTTCTATTTGACCACCAGTCTCAGCCCTGGGCTCCTTCTCTGGAGTGAGTTCAGGACAGTGAGCTAGGAGGGTCCATACACAGCATCTTCCTGAGCAGAAAGGAGATTGTTGAAATAATGGAATTCTTGCTATTTCAAAGCATATCTGCTACTGGGTGCACTGGGAGATTTTCAAGATATGTTTTAAACCACTGATGAATTGACAAGCTAATGAAAAACACAAGAGATGAAGACAGGCAAAGAACAAGGCACTGAAATATACTGACACATATGCCCAAACCAAAGCAATTCATTTGTCCAGTATCATACACACAACAACACACACACACACACACACGACTGTGCCATGTACAGTTATGAGCATGGGGGATATATCATTGAACAAGATAAGCAAAGTCATTGCTCTATGGAACTTACATGTACTGGGAAAGACTAACAATATTTAGGTGAACAATTAAATAAAAAAGATAATTTAAAAGAGCAAAAGTGAAATGCAGGCAATAAAATCATGTATTATAATAGAGATTAAGAAAAAAGCATTGCTTTAAAGCACACATGACATCAGTCCTCTAACTTTTTACAATCTTCAATCTATGCAAGCTTTGAGACTGCATCAGTACTCATTGGAAAAAAATTGCAGCCTCTTATGCTTGTAAAATTGACTTGTAGCAACCAAATTCAAGTGCCATTGGGCACACATATCTGAAACCACTGAAACCTCCCCAAATTTGTGGAGAGCACACGCCATTTCACCATTTAGCCACTCTGCAATCAGGCTCCTTATTAACCCTCCCCCAACTCCTTCCTTAAAATCCTTCAGAAACTGAGGTGACCCACTCCTCCTGTAATGACCAGCATCATCTCCTGAAGAGAAGTAAATTTCTTTTAACAGCCCCATGCTTCTGACATATCTGAGGGTTATAGCCTAAGGGAATGTAAATTTATACATAATTTTTATAGTCACAGATTTAGAAAAGCATGTTACATATTCAAATATATATACACATATATATATGTTTGTATGTATGTATATGGATATCCATCTTACCCTGGGAACCCATATTTAGATAAAATTTCAAATGTAACATATATCTTTGGAGCATCCGTTCATATATCCGTTTGAATTAATAATCATGCAGAAAATACCCAGACTCCAACAAACGTGTGACATTAGCAAAGGCACTGATTACATCTTAGTGAAAAGTTTACAAATTCTCATATATAAATTTCATGATTTCTTTTTCAACTTGTAAGCCTGATCAAGAGTTGCTATCAGAAAATTGACCCCTCTGCTTCAAACATGACATTCTTACTGATACCCACCAAAGCTTGTCTTGAGTTTCCCGTTCAACAGCTGTTCCTCACTAGACAACCGGCATAAGTGAGAGAAAGGTCCAGAAGACCCATTATACAACCATCGCATCGATCCGCTTCAAGACCAGAAAATGTCAGGCAACAACCCACACGCCAGGAGTGTCTGCACTAGACCTGCCACTGGCTGCCCAGCAGTTCTGGGAACGCCCTGGTGTGCTGCTGGCTGTAGCGACTGTTGAACCTCTTCCTTACCTCCCCCAGTGATAAATGTTTCAGACACACTGTAGAACAGGGGAGGAAATCAAAACAGCAAACAAAATTAAGTTAAAGCCATATTCACCTGCTAATAGAGCTGAATTCTGTCTCTCTGACCATTTTGGAAAAGTCCTATTTACAAATATGAACCACCTCATTTCTAAGTCCCCACAGCTCAACTTTACTCTGTCCAGAGCCATTTTTCTGACACCACACTTCTCCCTTGCTCTAAAATGGTTCCCAGAACAAGGGTTAGCCCCATTTAACACATTCTAGAGGACAGCTTTTCTCACATTGACTAGGAAGGTGACCACATTCTCAGACCCTCATAAATTCTAGGGGGCTGGAGTCATGAGGGAGTGGGATGACTCTGTAAGGGATGCTTTCAGGGTTTAATGTCTCCATGATGGACAAAAATCTCTTGTTTCAAAGGCAAGATATCTACATTATTTTTAGCTGTTGATCACTTTTTTTGTGCAAGGAGTCCAGTTTTAGATATCAATCATTTTTCTTGTGCAAGGAATTCAAAATTTATCTTTCTCTTTCACTCTAATAAAAGTAAATATATACAAAGCTTTTTAACCAAACTAATTGCAAACTTATTTAGCTAACTATCAGATTATTGCAGGAAAGTCAACCAAACACAGGGATGATTTATGACACAAAATATTTGTAACAGTCTGCTAATATAAGTGATATGTGATTTGTGGATAGATGAATTGTTTGCTTTTCTGGGTATCTAACTGGAAATTGTACAAACTTTGATAGTCAAAGAGTTTTGTCCACGAACATTCATCTGTAATTCATTCAAAGGCTTTTTACTTCATATGGGCAGCTACCCGCTTGGTATATATCCTGAGAACAAAGCATAAGTGGACTTAATTGACTACATTTTCCTCCTTTCATCTGAGTGTCTGGTGTCATATAAATATTTGAGTGCAAGGCTTTCTCAGAGGTCTTTTTTTTTAACTTTAATAAAGAAAAATGTATATCTTCAATTCTAACCATAGCTAATGAAATGTGGCTCCAGGCAATACATCACCAAGAAAGGAGAGGTTCTACAACTTTGTGAGAACCAGTTACGTACAGAGCCATTTTGATTACCTGTAACTAAGACTTTCTACTTGGATTGGCTCCCTTTTTTCTTATGTTCAATTCACTTTTCGCAAATACCAAATGCCTGTTAAAATATCTTGAGCATCTTATCTCTTTGTGCAGCACTGAAAATGTAAATTTTGAGACCCAAGAACAATTACCAACCTTCTTGTGTTCCACCTGATGCCAATGGTTTGCACGTATGCCATAGTGGCCCAGGAGTAATATTTTTGGTGGACAGCTACCATGATGTTATTAATAAAGAACTACTCTGCTGGTAAATCCATACTTGATTTCTAATAAGTCATTCTCATCTCTTGTTCCTGGAATGCCAAATGCTTATAATTTCAGTTTCAGACCAAAATAGTGTAATTATGGTTATGTTAATGGAAGTAAGACTTTTTTAAAAAATTCGTCCTTTTGCTACACGGCGATATTGTCAAGTTTCTTCAAATGTAGGCATCCCAATTTTCCTCAAATATTTTTCAGATTTTGTGGATGCTCCTGTGAAGCTCCCGGTGTTTTTGGTAGTTGAGCTGCATGTGGCCCTTTATGGAAGGCGATTACTGATTTCGTATCATTTGGAAGCATCCTGGCTACAGCAGGAAGAGCAGATTCACCTTTTCTTGCTAAATTCTGTTCCTGTGACCAACAGAATTCAGCTCTGCTGTCAGTAATCTTCTGGCACATAGTGCTAGTCTCATGAAAGCAACCTTCTTCCTCTGCTGAATATACTCTGTATTTTCTCCCAATCTCTTCAGCCCTTTCTCTTCCCCACTCTCTTCTTTTCCCTTTCTATGACACCTCTTTGAGAAACTGCCTCTAATTTTATAACTTAAATAATTACATCTATAGATGGTTCTCAAGTGAATCTTTCCATCTGAACTCTTCTAAGGAATTTTATATCCTCATTCAATAGCCTGCTGGACATCTTCACCTAGATTTCCTTCAAGCCTCTCAAGTCCAACAGATCCAAAACGGAAGACATCTTTGCTCCCTAAATCAGGATCTCTCCCAGATTATCCCCATCACCCTACTCACCAGGCATCATTCCTTTATTGCTTACTCTTCTCTCTCTCTGGCTTTCCACCACCAGCTGCCCAGTTCTGTTGACTCTGCCTGCGTGATCTGTCCCTTCCACTCCTTTCTGCATTGCTGGAGCCCTCTTTCAGTTCTTCATTATTCTGGATCTGCGGTATGGCCCTGGTATCCTAACTGGTTTGCCCACCTCCTGCCAGTCCACCGTAAGTACTGCTGCCAGACGGCTTCCCTTCCTCCGATCCTTGAACACCTTTCATGCAGAATCAGGTCCACACACTGAACAGTTCAAGATCTCTACAGCTTTACCCAGAGCTGCAGGTCACTTCCCACCTCCTGCTTTCACCTTTGCACACCCAATGCTCTGATCAAACCAAGCTGCCTGATGGGTTTCCCTGGGATGCAGACTCCGAGGCAGAGATTGGTGGACAGAATGTTTATTAGCGAGTGATTTTCTACAGCTGTGAAGGGGAGGGAAGGCAGTAGAACAGAGCAGAGCATGACTGGCTTCCACGCACACCCAACACAGATGGAGTTTTTGGAGCCAGTCTGGTCCTGAGCTGGGGTGAGAGGGCTGGGCCTTGAGAACCCCACACTGATCCTCATTGGCTGTAGCCTACTCTTAGGAGGGTGGTTTTCCTCATTAGAGGCACTCTCCAAAAGGGCCAACAGCTGGTGCTCATCTCCCAGCAGCGCCTCCAACAGAGAGGAAGAAACCTTTTATATAATTCCTTTATTTCTGAAAGAGGATCTGAGCAGTGCATCACACACCCACCCAGGAATCCCCATCCACACCCTCAATTCCCCATGGGAGTTTTTCTGTAAAATCATCAGTGGCAGGCTGACAGCTGTCTCTCAGTGCCCATTTCAAAACTTTTTCTTTAGTAATAATATGTCCCCGCCCCTGTTAAATTTCTAGTCTCCTTTGCAACTAGGTGTATCTAAATTCTACCCGGTGCCTGTGATACAAAGAGTTATATGCAACTGCCAGGTTAGAATCCAGAGGAACTGACAGGCCCTCCAAGTCTCCTCCTTTCCTCTTGCTTCCTGGAAAGTAGACAGAGTGATGGGAGCTGGAGTGGACAATTTGTTCTATGAGAAAGAAGCTGTGTGTTAAGGATTTCACAGCAAGACAATGGCTCTGGTTAGCTCCTGCAAGAGAGAAAAACTTCTGTCTTGTTTAAGTTACTGGTATTTTGGTCTTTGTTATTTCAGCTGAACTTGTGTGTCTACCTAGTTCAAGCTGCAACACTTTTCTCCCTATCTCCCTATGTCCGTGGTTCACCAATTGCTCAGAACCAATTGGTTCACCAATTGCTCACCAGTCCAAATGCTTCCTCATCCAGAGAATTTTGTTCATCTCCTTCCTACCCCCCAAAGCAGGAAGTAGTGGTTTCCCACTGCTGATCTTCCATGATAGTTTATCTATATTTCCTTTACATAGTGTAAATGGTCATTCTTTCCCTATTTCTCAGCTCCTTGACTAAACTGTAATGTCCTGTAGGGCAGCATCTTCCGGACCCGTTGCTTACTAGAATGGCAATCTCAAGGAAGGTGTTAAACGTCTTCAACTTCGCATTTTTTCAACTGTAAGGTGGGAATATAAGAGGGGCAATAAAGTGATGGAGAGGGAGTGTGGGCTCTGGAGCCTAAAATATATGCAGTTTCATTCTAGCTCCACCACTACCTGGAGCTCCCACATTCTCTGTATGAGTCTAGAAAACTGTGGAAGAATCAGGAAAAACTTAATGAAGGAAGTAATATTTGAGATGACACTTGGGGATGCACAGGAATTTGACTGGGGCTGTGGGAGGAAGGGAAAGTCTTCCCAGCAGAGGAAACAGGCTGTGTCAAAGCCAAGAGGCTAGAAAATTCTTCTTCATCCTAATGATCCAACTGTCCCATCCTTTTCTGGAGTCAGTACAACATAGAACACAGCACCTAGGGCACACATGCACATGGACACACACACGCATACACACAGGCACACAGAGGAGCAGGGAAATGGAAATGCAGGGCCTCAGACAGACCCCCTAGCTGCCTACCTTTGTGGGCTGATCTGTGATGGCAGAAAAACACAAGATAAAGGTTCAAGAAATTAACAAAGTATTAATGGAGGGTTTATCTTGGTGGTTAAATTATAATGGTTTTAATGTTCTTTAACTTTTTATTTTTCAAATTTTCTGCAATAAACATATAGATTTTCATAATTAGTCAGGAAAAAAGTTAAAATTAAGTTGCTCCTTCCTGCTGGATTTTTCAGTTTCTGCATTTCTTTGCTCAGGAATTCTTTATTTCCTTGGATACAAACATTACTTAGGAACATCTGGATTTGCCAGACTGTCTGATTCATTCCTATATCTAATTGGCCTTAGAGTCAGACTGAAAGAAAAACTGTCTTTAAGATTTGTTCAGATGTAGTCGGGTACTTCCGGTTGCCAGGTATCAGACATCCATAATCAACCACAGCACTCTTCTAACCGATGGTAGACATGGCTTAGCATCCAGGCAGCCACTAAGCCGCCTTAGCGAGCATTGAGGCAACGCCTATTTGCCAACATGGGATGAATTCATCTCCCACAAATGAGCACATCTGAATAAGCTTAGCAAACGAAGCGCCGCCAAAAGGAAGTAGCTTCCGGCAGGCTGTCTTTGATCCTTTGTGGCTTCTGGTGGCTCTCTCTCGTCCACACAAAACAACAGTAGTTCGACATCATAAGTGACAACTCGTGAGATGGCTCACGTGATCTTCACAGGGCACCTGCAACCCTGATGGGGGCAGACCACGTGTGCCTACTTGCTGGAGCTATCAGACGATTGCAGGGGACAACACGTTATTTCACACAGAAGTTACCTAGTGGGGGTCGCAGACTCAATCCCATGCAAAGACAGCTTCTGTTAGCATGGCCTTGATCCACACAGCAGTTTTTAAAATATGAACTGGATGCATGATTTAAAAAATAGGAATTTTTAGATACAAATCTGGGCTTATGGCTTCTCTAGGAAATAAATGGGGTAAAATAAATGGGGTAAAAAAAAGGGGGGTAAGGGAGGGCTCAATTTTCCACATGGTGACCGCCGGCAGGAGCTGAGCAGAGGCAGAGAATGTGCTCGCCAGCTCAGCTCATTTCTCCTTCTCTCCCTTACCTCCTAGACTGCACTGTTCTGCTCATCTGGGTAACTGGCTCCTAAAGACATTAAGTGGTGTCCCCCTTGCTTCATAGCCATCTCACTGATGTAGAAAAAGCAGTTTAAACTTACTGCATACAGTCCATTCACTATATCTCCAGGAGTGACCAGGGCTTGGCAGCCCTGTGTCTCTGACTGCAGGGCAGAGGCCCCTCTGATGTCATTTACAAGTTAGCGTTTTCAGTCTTCACCCTGAGACCCGGGGCTGAAGAAGCAGGGAGCTCTATTGTAAGCTCATTTACCTCCTGAGGCTGGAAGCTATTTAAAGCTCCAGAGAGATCTGAAGAACTCTTGACACACTCTGGATCACTTGGGATGAAGATTTTTCTGTCTTGTTTTGCCTTGTTTTTGTATGACCACTAATTTACTGGGCCAATTTGACTTTCAGTCATCATCATGGTCAGATAAATGTTCTCATGGGTGAACTCTGTGGGGTCACCAGTGCAGTCTTTGCAGCCACACCAGCACAGGCGTGTGTGCTCACACAATCAGCTGGCAAAGGGACATGGGCAGATCCCAGCAGGATAACTGTTTTCAGGTAATGAGGGATCATGGCATTTCCTTTTTTTCCAGAAGTCAAGTACGTGACCAATAACTTGTTCTAGTCAAGAAGCCAGAATGGGCTGATAGGTTTTTGAAAAGAGAGGTAAACTTCTCTCAGAGACATAAAAGATAGATAAACACTAACTTCAGTGGACCGGAAGTTAAACTACACTTGGAGAATGATTCTGACCCCCATTAACTGAAGGACTTACTAAATGATGCTTTAAAAGCATTTATGGTCTTTACCCACCCCCTCACTCCAGACTGAGATTAGCCAGGGATATTAGAGGTTTACAAGTCAGGTCAAGAAGCCCTTTTTGTCATTACTGATAGCCTCAAACACTGAAGAGCGATCCATGATGAGCTCATCAGTAGGAAAATATCTAAACATATAAGGTTTTGATGGAGAACCTTATAATAATCATCATCTTCACACAAGCAAAAGAAGTCCAGATATCTGGAGCAGAAAATAGGATCTGAGCATTACAGATTATTCCACTCCCAGACGTGGACTTCCTTCCATCAACCAAAATGAGCCCTGGTTACACTTAATGACAGGTGATCATGGTTTTAGATCCAACTACACAGCCTTTTGCTCAAACACCACCTCCTCTGTGCAACACCCCTTGATCTCAAGGGCAGGGATAGAGTCTCTCTTCTCTCTTTTGAAGCACCTAGTTCCTTGTATCTATTGGGGGCACTTATCACATTGTATTAAAATGTTGCATCTTGCTCAAAGACTGAGAGCTCAGAGTCATTGTGTCCTTGAGATGTGGCAGGGTACCGTAGCATGTTTATAGGTCAAGTTTGTGAAAGGTAGGAAGGAAAGAAGTAAGGAGGTGGGGTGGGGGAGGGGGTGGCAGGCTAGCGGATGGAAGGAAACCCAGGCCAGAAGGGTCACTTAGCACTACTTACCTAAAGTATCTGAGCTCTCCTTCCTGGGTCTTGAAACATGCTACTTCCTGTGCCTTGAGTGTGTTTCCCCCTTTATGAGCCTAGTGAACTTGTCGTCTTTCAAGATAGTTCAACACTCATTTCCAGGAAGCCTTCCTGCCTCCTTCTCCCTCCTGTACCACCTCAGTTCTCTTCTCTTCACTTCCTACATGATACAGTTTACTTACCACCTTGGGCTCGGAAGTTTTTAATATTTTTTTAAACACATGTCTCTCCCTGCTAAATTTGTGAGCAGTTTTAGGCCAAGGCTTTTCTTTTGTTCCTTCAGTTGCCAGGAGTTCCTGGTATGGAGGCTTCATAAATATTTGTTGAATGAATAAATTAATGAGTAGAAATCCCTAACTTTGGTACATTAACCAAAAGGGTGTCTATATTCAATTTCAAAAGTTACTTAGGAACTCCATTGTGAGCATATGGGCTATCTACAAAGTTAATCACATTGAAGTTTTAACTCTGGGGCTGCTGTTCTATTTTCTAGGAAGTTTCTTGTTTCTGGGTCACTTTCAGTCAGCTACCAAGGGAGCATGGGGAACTCATTTCAATGTCAACCTCAAAAAATAGAATGAGAAAGGAAAACATATAAAAATCAGATAATGCCTTTAAAGTCAAATATAAATTACACTCTAGTATTCTTTCTTATTTAAAGTATACTATTCATGTTATTTTAAATGTTTCCATATTTCTTTTATCACATGAAATGACACAGACACAAATGAATTATGATAACTGGACATAAAATTTACCTAAGAGTTCAGACCTGGGTAGAAGAGGCTCTTTGAGGCGAACTCTATAAACAGGTGAGTGTGGGAGGATAAGTTGATGAAGGCTAGAAAAATAAACAAGGGCGAGGTCAGAAAGACAGCCAGCATTTACGGTCACATAATTAAGTCTGGACTTTGCTCTAGAGGAAATGAAGAGCTTCTGCAAACTCTGTGAGAGGAATGATGTGGTCAGATCAGCATCTCTCTGTGTTAGTGCAGTACATCCACGGGAGATCCTTGTGACACACATGTGGCTCCTGAGGCCAAATCAGAGCATGGCAGTGGGGATGGAGAGGAGACACTGACAGACATTCATGAAGAAGGAATATTATGTGATGACTAATCCCATGTAAGGTGTGAGGAAATATCTTCCTTTGGATGTTTTTGATAATACCACTTAGATAACCAAATACTTCTATTTCTTTTTAGCTTGATTCTGATGGTACCAGGTCAAAGTGTGGCTGTGATTACTAGCCATTCCCTCTATAAACTTAGAAGAGAGACTCTAAAGGGAAAAAAAATGATAATGGTATGATCCTAAGGTGGTCTCTTCCCCTGACTTATAAGAAGCAAAGCACTTCCAATAAATCCAATGAAACTGAATCCTAATCAGCAATATATTTATCACGAATCAGAGATTTTATTTTGCTCCATTGACTGATTAAACTTTCAGTGAGCTTTTGAATGAGAGACCGGTGCTAAAACTCTTGATGATATCAGGCATATGGCCATTTAATCAACAATACAAGAGAACACAGAAAAAGTGTTTAAGAAAAATGATCAAAGGATAAAGCTACAACATTCAATGTTAACAGAAGTTTTAATATACACTTGACTAAAGATGCATACAATGACTACGGAATCTCCATCCATAACAGACAGCCAACAAGATATGAATGAATTTATTAACTTCACACAAAACTTCAGGTTGTGCACTCAAAAAACTGGAAACCATGTAAAAATGAAAATTAACAATGGAAGCAACAATGGTTATCAAATATGATGAGATGACTTTAAAGAAAGGGTTCAAGTACTGTTTGGAAACTTCTTTAGACACTAGTCTTTGAAAAGTTTGTGCATTTCCCATCTTTGCATAGTGGAAAAAAAAAAAGAAAAGAAAAACAAAGACAAAAAACACACACATACCACTTGGTAAAACTCCACAGCTCTCTGTGATTCATGTTTCAGATCATGCACCTATGTGTACTGCTCATTTATCTAGTAGGAGTAGCTCTAATTCGGTGGGCTCATGCAGCATCCCAGGGTGAGCAATGAAGTCAGCGCACGTCTCCTCATCCAGGTGTCGTTAATAAATGCAGCAAAAGGCTATAGCAGGTGAAATGGGAACCTGTCATCACTTAACACTAACTCTTGTCGGGTAACATTAAACGGTTGATACGCTTGCTTTGAGCTCAAATGAATAAAAGAGGTGTATCCACACCACAAAAATCAGCAAAGGAATGGCACAGGCAAGAGAAAACACAGCAGAGTTTGAAACTACATAACCTAATACCACCAAAAATGACTATAATCCATTGTTCACAACTGGTGTGGTTGCATTATCTTTCACATTCATACACACATAGCTTAAAGCTTGTGCATTTTACATATACACACAATAATTTAACATTGGAGCATAGGTTTGGTTACCTATGAAATTGCCAGTGTAACAAAAAGTTACATGGACATTTGTCATATGTACATAATATTTGGGGACCACTGTGGTCTGATTTAAAACATAACATCGCACATTTACAATGTTGTCTGTGAAATGCTCAAAAATTAACAATAGAGATTTAACTTGTTTGTACTGCCATGGTTTTGTATCTATTAAGTCACCGAGGTGCCTCTGGAACAGCAGTGAAATGTATATGGCGGACTCAGCCGCAGCTACGTGCCCACGAGTGAACAGGACCTGGCAACAGAGAGGCAAAGATGATGTAGGGGCAGGAAGAGGTGTGGAGTAATCTGAGTTTCCGCCAAGCTTCCTCTAAGAGCCATTGCCGCTAGGTAGATGTGTTTTATGTAACACATAAAACCTGTGTTTTATGAAGCCAAGTGAGGCTGATAAACCTTGTAGATAGCCCTCTTATTACAATATAAACATACAGCTAGTTCTAGAAAAAAACTGCACACCTGCGTAGCACCTAGGACTCAGCAACAACAGGATTAAGATGTTACAGGTTCTATTGCAGCATAAAGAAATTAAGGTTTCTGCTCTATGACTGCGATACTTCCACAATTATAAATTAGGAGAAAAAACCTCACTGTTTAAACAGTACATTTTTAGGACATAATCCTTTGCAAAGTCAAAGCAAAAGTGATGAGACTGATGTTAATGACTCTCACTGAAAAAGAACTTAATGCGCAATCTGGCAGCTAATTGGGTTGCCATGAAGAAGTGAGTGGTACGATTGGACGTCCTGCTTCTAAAGACAGGACGTTAGAGAACGTGGGCTTGGGGGCTTTCAGTAAAACTCGTCTCTGGATGGATGCTCACTGAAGGGATCATGTTCAAGTTTTTTTCATTCAAAACAAACCCGGGACCAGATTTCTTTATTAACGCAGATATGCTTGACCCTTGAATGGAAGCTATCTTGACCATAAATGCAGGAAGTCAGTGAAAGGGAAGTAAATTCAGAGAGACCTGGGAACCCAGATTACACCTGCAAATCTGCCTGGAGGGGAAAGAAGGAGGTGAATTTGTACACGGTAGAATCCCATTGTAATCCAATGCAACATTCCACAGACCAGCCACACACTTTGGTTTGTTGGAAACACAACACACAGTATTACAGCCTATTTGAACAATGCTCACAAGAAGGTAATGACTGTTTTGTCCCCATTACCAGCTTTTACTGTGGGGATCTACCATATATATATTGAGGCAGGAAGTGGAAGGCATGAATGAAATATTGACAATAATAGATATGAATAAAACAGAAAGCTTATCCTTTTCCCCAAGTTTTCAACATTTAAAAATTATTTTTTGATTTAAGGCTTTAAGTTTATCCTCCTTTCACATTCAAGGCAGGGGAAGAAAACTGTCAAAACCAAAAACTAAAATCATGAGCTTGGCACTTTTGTGATAATTTGAGAGGGTGTCTACTTTCTTACATTATATACATACGTTTATAATGACATCAGAAAAAATTTAGAGACTTGTGGGTACATATATTTGCATTTACATTTTTTTTTTGTTTTTCATATGGGTATTTTGTTCTTTGTGTCCCCCACCCTTTCATTTATTTTTGGTTTCCAGCGTTTCATTTCATTCAAGCATTTCATTTTTTCACTGCATCAGTTTTGTGCCCAAACTCCCAGCATCTGTGGCTACATCTGTCTTTTCTTTAAGCAAACCCAAGGATCACTATACAAAATGTTAACAAGAGAGGACAGAGACAGAGACAGAAAGAAATAGAGGAAAGAAACCAAAAAGATGGGGAGCAAACACTAAACTAAAAATTTACAGAGAACCTTTACAAGAGAAATATTTCAGTACGGACAAGTGAAAATGATGTGTCAAAATCTCTTATTTCCATATTTACATTTATAAAAGAACTATACAATAGCATCATTGTTCAAATTCCAGCTCCCATTTCCAGAGGATGCTTGGTCCAGGAGAAAAGACAACGGGAAAGTGAATCAACAAGAGCAGAGGCGCGTGGAGTTCCTCGTGGCCTGGTCTAGACTAGGGGGCGGGGGGCCAGGCAGCTTCCGTGGGTTCATCTGTCATCTTCACCGTAGGGATTCAGCGGCAGGTTTGGCTGTGGATTGGCTTGCTAGCTGCTTGTTGTATATGTGCCATGCAGATTTTACCCTTTCGAAAATTAGATCTTCATGCCACTGGAGTGTGTCATTGGTAGGAAAAGAAAAAAAAAATCATGCCAAATCATTCTGAAGATATTAAGTGCCAACAGGCTGAGGAAAGAAAAAAAATCATTTGCTATCTTTTAATGGTTCTTTTATTGCACTTAATTGTGTGTGTGTTGTTCCTTCTTCCTTTAGTTAGAAAAAAAAAAGATTCTGAAATAGTTCTTTTTATAAGTGTCTCCCCCCCCCCCTTTTATTGACAGGTGGTGGGAAAGGTTCTTTGAAATTATTTCCAGAAAGGACAGTTTTCTTTCACCCCATCCCTGTCACCCCAACTTCAGTTCTGTAGTTATTACCACCCAATGTTTTTGTTGACAGACTTAAGAGTTCCGGCAACGATGCAGCAAGGATGTCATACCCAGAATCCAGCAGTGCAAGACGCTGTTCCTCCGGTGCCGCTGATTCAGATGGGGCCTTGCTGAGTAGGGTCGAACCTCCTCTTCTTGACATTTCTTCCAGAGTGCGTCAAAGGGAAGATGCATGCAGAAGAGGGGAAAAATCCACAATATTAATCAGATCATGACGAGAGAAGGGTAATGATAATGACAACCACGCTGGTTCCAGAGCAAAGTAATCAACTCGCCCCAAGGCAGATTTTCCAAAATAACTCGAAATAAAACGTAGAAGAGCTCAACCTTTTGGATGGCTTTACAACCTCCCCGCCAGTGTATAGCCATTTGTGAAGCTCAAGAGAAGCTTCACGTTGTTCACTGTAAATCACAGAAAGCCTCAGCAGCCCAATTTGTCTATCTCAGAAGCAAATGACAAGGCTAATTTTCACCAGATGTAAATTATTACAGTGAGGCTTTTCCAATTAGGGGGCTCTTAGGAGAACTAAGAAAAATTCTGAAGGTCTTGTAGCTGCTTCCTTCCAGAACTCAAGAGCTCTGTATCAGTGGATCAGCCTTTGCCAAAGTGGCAGAAAAAAACAAAACAAAACAAAAACAAAACAAACAAAAAAAAAACCTTTGCTTTATTCAGTATCTTGCTGCCTTGGGGGTGTGAGCTCTTACCTAACTCTGGAACAAGCGTTTTTCTTACCTAGAAAGTTGAAAACCAGAGTGCACAGTCAGACAGCACACTCAAAGGAGAATGGACACAGGCTCGGGGTTAGTTAAGCAAATGCAGCAGCTTAGCTCAGTTGAAATAAGCAAGTTAAAATGCTTTGCTCACAGTGTCCAGTCTCCTAAAAAGAAGTTCCTTTGTTTAAAAAGAGAAAAGAAAGAACCAGCAAGACACTACAAGGCAACAACAAAAGTTGGTTGCAACCTCCCCATGGTCTGGCTTCATGTGGGGCATCAAGCAAGGGGGCTCATGCATTCAGTCTGTGCGCTGGGCGGGTGCAACGCTGCTGCCACCGCGGCATCATGCAAGACCGGAGACCGAGGACTCCCTGCTGAGATCCCTCATTCCCCTGCCCACTCACTCAAGGCTGGGGGCTATCCTGGCAGCCCTAAGTACCAAAACGATTACAGTAGATTCCTCCTCCCCCATCGGTAATTCAAAATAAAAACAACACCAAAGCTCAAAAGATGTATTAAGACATCCTGCCAAGTCCTTATTTTTTTTCCAAGATGACCACTTTGATGCTTCTCTTTTGAAATAGCAGATATAAAAATCTTTAAAGAAAATCTCCCTTTTCTTTTTTAAAATTTTCATGATGACGTCTTCATTAATGGCTAAAGCGTGTGGATCAGTGGATCACTGGCCCAACAGGTAATGCAAATACTATTTGCAACAGCCCTACTTTTCCTCTTTTCACCATTCTCCACTCCCCCCACCCCGCCGCCCCTGGACAGTCTATTTGAGTCAGTATTCTTAAAAGCCTGCATTGCTGATGCTGCCCAGGAAAGAGAGGTGAGAACAAAAGGGAAGTCTCCTGTAATGTATGTCACTGAGTTACTGTGCTTCACAGCACAGGTCCTGCGCCTCTGCCCACACTCACCGCCCTGGAAGGAACCGCACTCCTGCGAGTCAGGTGGGAAAAAAACTGGGACTACCTGACCTTGTGAAATAGCCCCAAAGAACCAGGAGCCCCATCTATTTAGATACATATTGCTGGAACTCACAAGAAACATTAAACTAATAAACTATCTCCCCAATTAAAATGGATGTGAATTTAAAAAAAAAAAAAGCAAAAATGGATGTGGAAGTCTGCAAGTGCTGTGCATATAAACGACTATACTGCCCACATCTAAATTCCTTTATTCACATTCAGGGAATGTCAGATAAATCACTACGTTCAAGGTCATCACGGCAATTGGGCTCATTTTTAAATGGAGAGCTAGAATCCCATTGCAGCCTGGCACACAGGCCACCTCTAGTGTCCAAAAGCTAGTGCTCCTTTTAAAAGTCAGTTTTGAAGCTTAGATGGCATTTTTATGGAAACAGTGTTCTACAGTGTGACTGGGCTCCCAGCTCAGACCAGGAGGCCAACCCCGCCTCCTGTCCATGGGAAAATGGACTCAATACCAATAAGGAGTTCCAGGACCGTATTCCCTCCACTCATGTCCCAACAGGGGGAAGGTGGAGCCCCATGAGGAGGAACAGAGAGGGACACTCCTGCAGCAGGCTGACTTGGAGGGCTCCTCATGGACACACCGTAAAACCACTGTGGGCCACTGTATGCTGAGGACTGCCTGCCCTGAATTTTCTACATGCAAGTCTCTTTGTTCTACTTTATGTGAAAGCGCAGCTATCACGGGTGGGGGTTTGCTATTTCCCTCCCACAACTGCTTCCCCTGATTACCTCTGCTCACTAGAGTCTGAAGGCAACTTTCTCATCATAACCTGCAAGGTATTTCTATTATAAAATATTAGTGTAATCCATAAGCCCTGCTTATGGTCAATACCCAGTTTTCATCAATTTTTACTCCTTCTGAAAAACCTGCCCTTCTGTCTACAATGTATATTATATTATGTATACATCTGTACAAAATTAAAACAAAGCTCTTCAGGGAACAGTAACCATCTTGGAGCTGTAAAGCCTTCAGATCTGTATGTCCACCACTATCACCCTCTTATCTTTCCATGATGAGTCATGGCCTGCCCACCAATAACCTCTTGCCCAACCCCCTCTCCTTGGCTACCTTCGACTGAGTTCATTTCCCCAGGGGGTTGAGTCAGGGAGCTGAACTGAGTCTTCCTGGCCAACCCGGCATCACCACCACCTGCTGGGTTTGAGTGAGAAAAAGCCTAACCCAGGAGAGCCAGGAGTGCAGGTACTAGGGGAATTCGGCCCCTTATTTTGTACAGGGATGTGGTCATGGAATTCAGATACACAGCAGCCTGGTTCTCCTCCTCATGGAAAGCTAGCTAAAATTGATTCCATTTTCTAATTCTATAAAAATCAAAAGCAAAAAGAGAAAAAAGAAAAATGTTTGCTTTTTTTTTTTGAGAAAATGTAACTGGCAATTATTAAGTTCCTTTCAGATTTCATCCAATGTGACAGTCAAACAATTCAGTTAACTTTCCTTGTGATCATCCAGAGAGGGCCCTCCAAATTTCATCTAGTGTGAGTACCTGAGCAATCTTCTCTTTAGCACATCCAATGAAAAGGAACACAGGCCCAAGAGGATCTCCCAGAGTCAAGGTCAGGCTCAGTAAGAACTCGTAACCCAAGTGAGTTCTCATAGAGAGACACCACATATTTAATTGCACACTTATTAAATGAGCACGTTTGATGCCAGGAGCAGCTCTGCCGGGCCAAGATGGCCACACCTGCTACCAAACCCCATGGAGAGAGACCAGGTAGTGGGATAATGGGACATGGCAACAGGGTCCACAGACTGAGACATTATCAGAGAACTCAGTATTCATCCTGAAATCCTGTGATATGAATTGTCAACAAACTATGTCACCGTTACCTTCTAGTTCTCTCTCTACCATCACCTAAGATCTCTCTTTTCTACTATCATTACCTACGGTGTTGACAGACTTCATGTGCGAGTAAATGACCATATTGCTCGCATCAACGTGCCTGTCTTCAAGCTTAGGGAATTCAGGTAAACAGCCATGTCCAAGTTAATAACAGCAATTTTGTTCATTTTTAAATGGAGATACGAAATTCTCTTTTAATATATTTGTCACTTTTCCTAAGCTTTAGAGAAGAGCTGCTAAAATGATCCTTCATCTACTTGATCTTTTCCAACGCCCAGGAAAAGCAACAACTCTAATAACCTAATGGATGAGCATTATTATTCAACACCGAA
Organism: Camelus ferus; assembly: GCF_009834535.1. Classification (NCBI taxonomy): domain Eukaryota; kingdom Metazoa; phylum Chordata; class Mammalia; order Artiodactyla; family Camelidae; genus Camelus; species Camelus ferus. The sequence goes on from NC_045700.1 coordinate 66,447,907, forward strand.
TAGGGGCCATGAGTCTCCAAGGGTCAGTCAGGACAGAGGTTTGCAATCCTCTGCACCGCAGTTCATAGCTTTATTTAGCGTGCAGGGAAGGAGAGAAAAGTGCATGGGGTGAGTGTAAACAGATGCAGTTATGGGGAAAATATGCACAAATTGGAGTGCCAAGGGTCTGTGTTCAGTTTTCGCCGGATCTCTCAGAGAAAAATTCTAAGACCCTAACGTTTGAGAATTCATAGACTACATTACCCCTTAGCGTGCTCATAGTTGTGGAGTATGAGATTACCTGAAGTTCCGAAGGTGTGCCTACCACACTACCCAATATGTCAGAATGTGTTAAAGAGAATAACCTACCAAATAAAGCATTTTTTTTTCTTTTTAGGAGTTGCTTATGGAAGTCTTGTTTGCATTAAACAAAGGTTTCAGACTCCTGTTCTGCTAAAAAGAAGCCACCTAAATTCATATTATTTTATCACAACAGTTGTGATAAAGCTTCATGATCACTTTACACACACAAAAGAGCACACTTTCACACCTGCATGCACACTCACATATGCTTACATCTTTATCACCTATTTCTGGGTAAATATGGTTTAAAAAAAGAACCATAAAGAATGGTAGACGGTGTCAGGAGTCAGAGCACAGCTGTATTTCTCATTCATACTTGAACCTGTCACGTTTGATGTGGTACTTCTTCCACGTCTGCATTACTCAGACTGTTACATGGAAAGAAATGTGACATCAGGAAAATGCAGTACTTTCCCTGAGCAGTTAGTATACTCTCTTTAACCTAAAAGTTTATGCACCTTCAGAGTCTTCAGACTACTTTGCTAATTCCTCTTCTAGCAATAAAAACCTAATTTCAAGAGGGATTTCCAATAAAGGGATATAGAGCAGTCATTTTTACAAACTATTTTCAGATTCTGACTCTAAAGACCTCTTCTATTTCTACACTGAACTCAATGAAATAACTCAAAGTTTCAGTTCAACTGGCAAATAATTACACTTCCAAATCATCTCTAGACTAATAATCTCCAAAACTGTCCAAATGGCCGGAAAACCTAAGGTTTATCATTCAGCACCCAAGGCCTTTTATTGCAAGATAGAAGTAGTTATTTAAAGTTGAATACAAGCCACATAGCTACTACTAAAATCTAAAGGAAAGGTCTAAAATCTAAAAATCTAAAGTACAGATCCTCACAGAGCAACCAACACCAGGAAGAGTGGCAGTTTCTCCAAATTTAAGCTGCTAAAGTGATCTGTCCAAGAATTATTATCTTAAACAAACTTATGGTTACCAGTGGGGAAAGTGGGGGCAGATAAATTAGGAGTTTGGGATTTGTAGATACACACTACTATATATAAAACAGATAAACAGCAAGGTCCTAGTGTATAGTACAGGAAACTATATTCAACACCTTGCAATAACCTATAATGAAAAAGAGTATGAAAAGGAATATATATATATCTGTATATATAACTGAATCACTATGCTGTACACCAGAAATTAACACAACATTGTAAACTGACTATACTTCAATTAAAAAAAAAAACTCATAGTCTAACTTTGGGGAAAAAAAAAAGAATTATTCTGTCTTCATTTTTTTCTTTGTTTTAAGGCAGAAAATATTTACTTCACACTATCATGTTCTCCTTTAAGGGAATTATTAGGGTCATGGGACAGGGGATGGGGTATCAACACAGCCCAGCTGCACACGTGTCTGCATGGCATTCCCACAAAGGTTGTTTCTCACCTCACTAAGTGTCCATCTCTCCCCTACCTTTTTTTTCTGTTCTTCGGATGATTAGACATCTCTCTCAGATATAAATAAAGCATACGGGCCTAATCCACTTATATACACAGTGATAAAGGCTTTTTCATTTTTCCCCAAAGAAACATGCAATTCAAGCTGTGAGCTAGGCCAGGCCACTGTTTTGAGGTCCTGCTACAGAACAGTGCTCTCATCTCCAAATGCATCTGTCATTGCATGTGGCTGGATGGCAAAGATGCTCACAGTACACTCCGAGGCCTTTGAAACTGAGGTTTCCTAATACCAAGGAGGCATAAGCTTGGGCATGAGCCAAGTTTACTTTTCTTGAAGCATACTTATGAAAAATTTCCAAGGCGCATTATGGAATGATAACAGATCATGGGACTACTGTAATGTACGATGACTTTTTCACCATAATGAGACACTAAGAAAAGTTTTTGCTGGAATTAGGTCAAGCCCAAACCAATGTATATTCTTTTGTTAGGTACTATACATAAGTGACTTATCATCTGGGCAGTATCTTGTTAGTACCATGATGAGAAATTTAATTGTGAGTTGCCCATTTCGTGTGTCTCTGTGGTTTTGAAAGACTCTGATGCCAAAATTACTGTTTCACCAGACAAGTTCAAGTTTATAAATATCCCTGTGGAAAAGAAGTACCATCCGATAACACCTTTCCAAGCTGAAGTCATTCAAAACTCGTAGGCTTACTCATTACATCTTAATGTCATAACAAAATTAGCAGAAAATGTTGAATTGATTTTATCACATTTTAAAATTTAATTTTATTAAATCATCTTTTGGTTTGTTTTTCTTCCATATTCAGCTTCTAGTAATTATAGTTTAGCTAGCTTAAATAGATTGAATTCAGAATTCCAAATACAAAATAAAATACATAATTAAGGCGATTATCCAGATAATTCAGGCCAAAAGCTGCCTCTATTAAAAAACTAGGTGGAGGCAAAGTGGGTTTTCGGTCTGGGTAACGGTCTTACTCCCCACTTAAACCTGTTCCATGAAATCTAACTGGAATTGAACTTATTGGGAGTATTTGGCACAGGAGGTCTTATCTACAACTCACAATAACCAAGTGATCACAGCATGAAAAGGCATAAAAAGCAATTATCCAATGAATCCAAGATATGAAAAAATCCAAAGTGGATAAATTTGGTTCAAAAATTTGGACCACAGGTAAGGCTTGTTTGTGATTATCTGGCATGTTTATTGAAACAACAGACTTTGGTGATCAATGTACAATCCAAACTGAAAGGTCCCTATGAAAACACACGGGGCTTGCCACTCATGTCACTATTGACAGTTCATTAGAAAATATTAAGTGTCACAAAGCCACAGATTTCGAATTCTAATGAGAAATTCTAATTCAGTGGGTTAGGGAATTAATGAAAATATTTTTTTAAATTCATTTTTATTTTTAAAAAAAGTTTTTCAAATCACAAAGCTGTCTATTTCATGTGAAAAAACACGGAGCAAATGATTACTTAGGTTGTGAAAACTTCAAAATGTCAATGGAATATAAACCAGTTTTAAACAGACACAAGGAATCTATATCCACTTATTCCCAATGACCTAGTTTCCTTGATTATCTGCATATAAATAAATGCTCGCTTCTAAAAGCTGGAATGTCTTTTGTCAAAGAACTTCTACTTTGTTCTCCTTAAAGTGGTACATGGGAATGCCTTCTACAGGTCATATTTTCCCACTTGCCTGAAGCTGATATTTGAGTTTCCATGTGTCTTCTTTTCAGACCCATTTCCGAATCAAAATATTCATTTTTAGCAGTTGTACTGTTAACACTCGAACTCTGGTAGCAGGAACTCAAAACTTGGTTATGTAAGCAGAAAAGAGAAGAGCGAGAGCCACCAAGAAGAAGACATGCGGCGGTGCTTACTTAAATCCCCATCCTGTGCCCCCAAGGACAATAGCTGCTACCAGGATGGCACCAGCGATGGAGCCTATTATGAGATTGGTGGCACTAGGACCTGCGACAAAGGATCATGGGAAGAAAGTCACATGAGCCAACCACTTTCGTTACCACAAGGGACAGGCAGGTAAGCGCTTTCAGGAAGGACATCCCCTGAGTAAAAAGATTGCTAGACACTTAAACCACCTTCATGTGGACAGCTACCACTTGGATTTGTACGTCTGTAAATCTCAAGTTTCTGCACCGCTGACAAAAGTTCCCTTCCATTCACCATGCGTAGAATTTGAAGCAAATTACTTTCTTTCTTCTCCTCCCCTTCCCCTGTATCACGCATCAAACACGTAAAAGAGCAAATAAAAAACACAAATGCATAAGAATTTGACTGGCCAGTGAGGGCAAGAAAAGAAGGAAAAATATTCCACTTAAGTGCTCTTGAAGCAGCACTAAAGTTGTCTGAAGGCTAAATTTTTTTTATCCCCCATTGGAGACAGTTCAAATTTTGAAGTCAGAAGTTTACTAATAAAGATCTAACTCTGAAGCTCTCAAAGATGTCTCTTCCCTGCACAGACTTCTACAGTGTTTACACAGCAACGTGGGGTTCCAAAGACAAGGTATAAAGGACGTAAAAAATTCATTTGGGTTAATTTTGGGGAAATGGGAAAAAGATTCCTTAGGTTTGACTGACTCTACCTTTCAAGTTTCTAGCTATTACTTAAGAGAAGTTTGAGGCTTGGAGATAGGAAAAAACAAACAAACAAATAAACAAACAAAAAAGAGTAAGGACAGCGAGAAAGAAAATGCAAAGTGGAGTTTCTAGCAATTGTCTGAGTAAGAGTTGATACGCATAGTAAATCCTCTCCACCCACATGGGAAACACCTTAGCTCAGTATTTTTAACTTCCTTTTTTTGGGGGGGGGGGTGGGGGGGTAGGTAATTAGGTTTATTTATTTTTTTAGTGGAGGTACTGGGGATTGAACCAAGGACCCTCCTGCATGCTAGGCATGAACTCTACCACTGAGCTATACCCTCCTCCCCAAATATTTTGAAATGTAAGTAACATTAACTTTAGTACAAGAATTATTCTAAGTATCACATCCTTCAGGATACTAATACACAGGGACAGTGCCCCTATCAGCAAAACACTTTCAGTCCTAACTATCGATCCTTGTTCCAGAAGTAACACAGCCAATTTTGACAGTTCCCCTAAAATCCTGAGTTTGTGGAAACATTCATTTCTGTGTAAAAATATTCTCTTTTCTGCTCACATCAGTGCCCTCAACTGTGTACATAAATGGATGCCACTTCTAGCAGCACTAAGATTGTGTGCATTGCACATTTTTACTCAGACCACCCAGAGCTGTGGGTGTGACTGGGGCGGTGGAGGATCAGTCAGTGGGAATCTCGGGGCTGTGGTCTTCACAGGCTCCTGGGCTGTGACAGGCGAACCACTGAGCTTCTACGGAACACAAACCTCAGTGGCCTTTAGAGACATACCGATAATAATAAATAGCAATAATGAGAGAAAGAAAAGCAGGTTACCTGCTGTACACCGAGCACTTAACCATGTGCTGAGTGCAGTTCTAAACCCTTAATAAATATTATCTCATCTGATCCTCACAAAAGCCATGAGATAGGAACTCTTATTATCCCTGTTTACTAGATGAAGAAACAGAAGTTTCTAGAAGTTAATAAGTGATGGAGGCAATATATGAACACAGATTTGCCTGATTCTAAAGCTTGTGCTATAAACCGAGGGTCAGCAAACTATAGCCCACAGGCTGAACTTGACCCTGGTGCCTTTTGGGGGGGGGGCAAAGAAATTTTATTGGAACACAGCCATGCTTACTTGTTTACATGCAGAGGCACGAGGCTATGACAGACACCCTGTGGCCTGCAAGGCCAAAACAGTTTACCAACTTTCCAGAAGATTGCTAAATCCTGCTCTAAAAGAACATTATTCTATTGAGATGTATTTCCTCCCTACATTTTAATAAGGCATTGAATTTGGAAACAAACATTCAAAAAATTTGTATTCCTGTGCACATTCTGTGTGCTTTACAAATGATCTGCACTTTACTAGCTCAGAGAGCAGAGGTTGGGATTAGAATCAACACATAACCCATGAGACATGATTCCTGATTTACAATTATCAACTAAAGGCAAGAATCCAAAACCAAAACAACAACAACAGCAATAACAAAAAATCCTGTGGAATCCTCAGTGACTAAGTGAACATTAATGCTCTCCACTGAACTAAGAAGTGTTAAAACCAGCTATATTGTACTATGTGGATTTTATTTTTAAAAAGCTGTATTTATGTTTTGAGCAATTATGGCAAAATTTAGAATTTGAAGGGAAAAAAAATCAGTAAACTAATAGACAAAAAGAGTGCATAAACCAAGCTAAATAAATAAATCTATTTTTAGAAAACATATATATATACTTAGACAGACTTACCTGTCACAACCAGAATTAGCCACAAGCCAACAACAGTGGAAGGAATGAATGAAACAAATGCTGGTAACAAAGACTATGCTTTACAACAAAGGCCTTGGATTTTGCCCACCTCTAAGATTCCAAGGGAAATTTATTAACATTCATCCCTTCAGTTAGTACCTTGCTTATGGTCAATAAATAATATAAAAAAGGAAATGGGATGATTTTTAGAAAAAAAAATCTTTCTTCAAGGAGGAATTTCACATAACTATATATATAGAATTTCTCCTGGGAAAGGAATGTGGCTTCTGAATATAGTCCAGTCAAAAGATCCAAGGTGAAATTTTACAAGACAAAGTTCTTGTTTTCTCTAAATGTTTTGCCTCTGTTATATACTTCATTTTCTAATAAGTAAGAAGAAATAAAATATCTTTTCCAGTATTTCTAGCTTCCCCTGGGTTGACTAACTTCATGGTCCTTCATCCTATAGATAGGATGTGAGTTAGAAGATCCCAGTCTAGTCAGAGCCCTTCAGTGCAGGAGAGAGAAGGGTTAGGTGATCTTCAACATGAGGTGTGACCTAGGGACCTGCTCCCCTCTCAATGCCATCTCGGTGCCAGGGTCTCCCAGGTCCGGTCTGTAAGAAGAGCATCTGCGTGCTGTATCTAATGGGATTCAGGAGGAACACGTGTGATGTTAACATGCTGTGGTTTGGAGAAGTTGCATAGACGCTTTCTGGTGACTCCTTAAGATACTAGTAATACATTGCTGGGCCTCTGTGAAGTATTACCACCACTACACTGAACAGAGAAGACAGCGTGTGTAGAAGTATTTATGTTACTTATAAACGCTCTCTCTGTAATTAGAGGGGAAAAAATCAGGATAATCTTCTAGTCTACAGATTAGCAATCTCATGAAAGCAATATGCCTTGGAGAACTGACAGCTGTTCTGAGGATGTGGATCAAGGACAGAACCACCTAAATAAGAATGCCAGGCGAGCTGTATTTCTATGTGAGCTCAAAGAGCAAGTGGCACACAATATATAGATTTATACACTGGCTATTTTTAACACAAACCCACTAGATAATCTGCAACTGTTCACTTAAGGTTCTACAGGTTTGCACTAAAATATCTTTTAATTCTTAATGCCCCTTTTCCCCAAATATTTATGTAAACTTCTGATCTGAATAATAAACCTATTTTATAAGAAAAAAAATAAAGGCAGTATCCTAAACTTCTTTTTTAAAAAAATTAAGCTGAAGCCTCCTATATTACTCTAAATAAATGGAGAAAATATTAGTTAAGTATTATTTGAATTCTTTAAAAGAAGCTACCACTGTTGATAACTCCTAGTTGTATATGTGACTCTATTTGACTGGTGAGGATTAAATTCATTATAAGAAACCTAACAAAACATTCACATAAAAACATTTTTGTCAATAAATAGGTTTTTTTAAAAAAGTCTGTATCTTAAAATTACTTTTACAAGTGGAGGAGCAATGGAAGCTTTCGGACCGTTGCCTTCATTGTGAAGACCTCAGAAGCACCCCAGGATTAGTTTATGCCCCACATTGTTCCAGACAGGAGAAGGTTCTCCACTGCACAAGAAAACCACATGACACAAACACATCCAAATCACACCACAAGGGGGCACCAGCACAGGGAACGCAGCAACGAGACAACACATGGGGAGTCAGCTCACACACCGGGAACCAAACAGAAACATTCTGAAACTGAGAAAGATGCTTACTCTATTCCCCACCCTGTGCCTCCAAAAATCACCCCCAGGGCCAGAATGGTGCCTGCCACAGCACCTATTAGCCTGCTTGTGGCCATGTTCACTGTGCGGAGGGAAAACGGAGATTTGGTAACAAAGGAAATTAATTACACACTGATTTCACTAACATAAAACAGAATCTGTCCAGGAAATGCTTTGAAAGTCAGTTGAATATTGAGATCGTTGCTTTAAGATCTGAAATCAAGATCTACATACACATTACAAATATTTGAGGATGATTTAGAATTTATCTTCAAATTCCACAAACGCTACTTAAAAACATAATCTTTTATAAAGACTTTAAACACGTAAATAATCCAATTTGAGTTATAGGTCCCACAAGGAGTAAGTTAAAATTAAAATGTAATTTAAATTGCATAACAGCAAAACTGTATTTTGGCTATGAAAGTCATAAACCATTAGTATACTTTCTATAACTTCTCAAACTGTGAACTATGCATGCCTAAGAAGCTAGATTTTTTTTTAAATTCAGGATTTGTCATTTGAATTTTGTGAAAATTCCTTACAAATTTAAAACAGAGTATCTTTCAAATGAAATGCATTTTTTACCTGGAATGTTATTTTACCTGGAAAAGTAATATTTCAAATAATCTGCAATGTTTGGGTTTCTACCACAGTATTGGGACACTTAGTTTCTTGTCTATAGTGTCCAGGGTATAAACTATACACTAAGAGAAAGTTAGGGTCTCCAGGAAACTGTATTAATTGCTTCAGACCACCCAGTAGTGGATGGGAGTAGAGACTCTCAATCCCTGCACAACACGGCTTCTGTGAATAGTTTTTGTAGATTGCAGTGTGGGCCTACAATGAGCACAGGTCTCCAGCGTTCTCTGCACAGGCAAGAGGAAGTTTAGTGTTAAAGTAGGAAGGCAGGTTACTTAAGGTTGAGTGTGTCTCTGTGTCTGTGCGTGCAAACCTGTGGACATATATGCAATTCATCTCACATTTCTATGTGAATCAAAAGTACTGGCTTCAATCACTTTACCAGTGAAGACAGAAATTGGCTTCAACAAGGCTACATTCACACAGATTGTGTGCTATGAGACACAGGAAAACAAAACAAGAACGACGACTCAAAGTCACAATTTTTTTAAGGCTTAATGTTGGGCTTGTTGATCTAAGTATTGCCCCCAAAGAAGAGAGAGAACCACAAATTTCTAATCCTGGTGAACAACTGTACAATTACTTCATTTTATCACAGAGCGAATAATATGAGTGAGTCTAGTTTTATCGTTAACTAAGCACACCCTGAGTTGTTCTTAAATAAGAAAAAAAGATGGGGAACACCACAGAAAACAGAACGTCTATGGAGAGCATTGAGGGGAAAGAAAAGAAGACCAACACATAAGGAGGTGGTAATATTTTTCAAATATGACAAATAATATTTTCCAAATAGGACAAATATTATACTTCGAAACAACATAAATAATAGCTCAGATATCCAAGCTGTTCAAGTCAACACTGAGATGAAAGGTGTTTCAGATAGTGCCTCATTTTTCTTGAGACCTTAGAAAGTCACTGCTTTTAGAATACTAAATTAACTAGGAGATATCATGTTATAATTGTTTTTTTGCTTAAGTTTTAGGCATTTGTCCTCAGAGCCAAAATACACGAGAGTCCTATACCCTCTTTAACATTTACATAAGCTGTATGTACTAAATTACAGGAAACACACACTCTCCTATAAAACATAATGCTAAATGAGATTTGCTAATTTTATAACAACTATGAATGATTAATAAAAATAGCTATTTAAAAAGGCTTTTTGTATTTGCTATGGATATATTTCTCACTGCAGAATCAAGAAAATTAGGCAATCAATCATATAGGTGTCAGAAACCATACTTCAATTTAAAAAAAAAAGGAACCACCAGAGGAACAAGATTTCTATGGATGCTTCAAATATGTGTTCAAGATAAACATTTACAGCCTGTAATCTCCCCTGAGCCAGAACAATTACCTCCAGTTAACTGACACCAAAGCAAGATGAAAGGAAGCAGGAAGAGAGCTTCTTTGAAGGTGTCCTCTACCCTCTTTGCTCTCCCTTCCTCCCACTAATTTTTTGTTTTGTTTTCTTTGGTGGGGGGAGGTAATGAGGTTTATTTAGTTGTGTATTTATTTAATGGCGGTTCTGGGATTAGAACCCAGGACCTCATGCATGCTACCCCTAAGCTATACCCTCCCCCTCCTCCCACTGCTTTTAAGGCTGGTATACTGAAAATATATGTAAAAGCTATTTGGTTCTTTACCACGACACTTAGCAGGGTTATCTCTTCCAGGAGGTAGCGATTTCAACCTGTTTTCAAACTGACCTGAGCTCACTGAGCGGATCACAGGTGGGCAGATTTTTACAGGAGACACATTTGAAAACCAAGGTCTCCGCTGCTCTTCACTGCTACAAAGAATCTGCCTTCACATAGAAAAAAAACTTGGGCCTTTGGGGCCTATGATCTAGTTTTACTTCTGTACTAATTTACTTATTATGTAACTGCATTTGTTCATTCATTTACTCATTCATTCATTCATTAACTACTAAATGCCTTTTTTTTGTTGTTTCAGGGACTGTGCTGATGATACTCCTTATTTTTCTTTTGCTGATGATGGATCTTAGCTTTCTTTTCATCCTATCAAACCTGAAAGTCTTGCAGATTCTAGCTAAGAACACTGTCTTCTTAGTAGGAACTTAACTTTACTCCCTAACTCTTTAACATACTTACCTTTCCTGACAGCTTGTTTGAGGAAATTGTTCATTACTTAGCAGTACGTTTTCATATTTCTATTGTTTGTTGGTTTATTATTATTAGTAGAAGTAGTAGCAGTCTTGGTTCCTGCTATCTAGGGTCATACGTGCTAAAAGATAGAATTTTTGAGATGTATATAATATCAAGAAATGAACTATGAATTTTCTCCTTTTCTTAAGAATTCCTGCTTTGTATGTAGAATTCTTGCACAGAGAAGTCATGTTTCAGATACTTTAAAATCGTGTTTTTGAAACTGAGAGGTTGGCTTTTTTCTTTTCTTACTTTTAGAGAGTTTCTGAAACAAAAAGGTGCAAAATTTCATCTGTATGATTCCAATGAACCAAAAGGGGGTATAATCCTGCACCCTTTAATACTTCAAAGGCAGGAGCCATCAAAGCCATCATTTGTACTCTATAGACCAAAGTTCTTTCTGCAGAGAATTTTTTTTTTGCTAAAATTTAAGATTAGAAATAAATACTAAATATACTCTTTATGCTTTAGAGTATAATATTAGCATGACAAACAGATATTTTATCTGGCCCTGTATTTCAATATTTAGACATACAATCAGATCTGCTTACTCTTTTTGATAAAATTTTAAAAATTAAGTTCATTTCTGGATACACTGGGATAAATGTCTCAAAGGATGAAAGCCAAATTATTTCATACAAGAATATTATTTCAGTCAGCTATGCTGTCAGTGAAAAAGTCATGGAGTTTTTCTGAACTCATATAAAATAAACTCACAGTTATCAAAAAAATTTTAAACTTAGCAAATCTTTAAGTTATTGACAAGGCCATTGGTAATGAGAAACATACCAAGGTGAATTACACGTGAACACAATTGTATATGATAATCATAACATCTCGTAATCATCTGAACTACAAAATCAAAGATTCGTGCACTTCAAAGGAAGTGTACAAAAAGAAATATGCAAAAGGTAAATGTAAACACTAAATAACACTCCTCAAGGTAGTAAGACTTAGAAATAATTGTTTTCAAGATGCTAAATGTTAATAATATAATACTTCCTTTGACAAGTAATGGATCAGCTAGTAAGCGTTATCATTACTTGGTTATTGTTTCACCCTTCCTACTTATTACTGTGCTACAGATACAGCGGAATAACTTAACACCCAGCTCTAACTCAGGCAGTGTGCAATAACGTGAAAAAACATGGGGCTTAAGATCCCGTGATCTATGTTTTACTGTTGACTCGATGCCTAACTAGCCATTAACCCTGATAATGAAGTTAGGTTCCTTATTTGTAAAACAGTGGTTCTGAACTGAATTGCCACTAAGACCTCTCTAGCTCTGATTTGGTGACTCTGGTCATGATGAAAGGGTCTGACTAAAGCTTTTGCCCTTACATGTATCAATGTTGATATGTTCCAGTTTCTCTCCTCCCTCCATAATGATGCTGTAAACCATCCAATGAGGAAAGTTCCATTGTATTCCACAATAAGCACCATGCAAAGATGCCTACACATCACAAAAATTACTGTTACTTGACATGGCTCTCCCTACAGCAGGTGGAAATTCTAGGTCTTTTAAACTGAGTTCAAACATATCCTACCCTTGTAGAACAAAACAAAGTAATTTGTTTCAGGGAGTTCAGTGGAAACAAGTCTGGAGAAGAAGGATCAGAAGAGTCTTTGTACGTAAAATAAATGACAATGGAGAAAACACGAAGGAAGTAATTTGTGATACAAAATCTTTTTTAAAAGATCCTTGCTTTGCCCATGTGGTTTTTGCTTTGAGAACCAATTTCTGGTCTTTTAATAATTTTGATTCGAGAATAGGAGCAAATAACCTAGCATGCTTTGAACAGTGGGTCGACAGTGGACAACTTCAGCGAGTGCAGAGTGCCTTCAATGGCAATACTTTCACGTGTGTCTTACATCCCTACCCAGATGGAGAGGTTGAATCTTTATTCTTCCAGAAACTTATAGTTCAAAGGAAAGAAATACCCAAAACACCCTGGTTCATTTCTGACTTCCTCAAATCAATGCAAACAGAGTCACAGAATTCCCCTTTATTTCTTTTTACTAATTTGATCTTGATCCAAGGGGATGCTGTTGGGTACAACTTATCTGTTATGGCCATGTTCATGTTTAACATTTTCATTTTGCTTCTTAAATTTTTTTCTTCTTAACAAGGAAGTACATTGAAATGAAATAAAACTAAGTATTTTCTGATGCCTGCTCACTGTATCTACACAGAAAAACCTTCACCTACAGTATGACAGGTCAGATCCTTGTGGGTGTTGCTCATTATATATGGCAAGCATTTAGGGAGGGTCCAAACACTGCGCTCAGTAAGGCACGTGCCAACCAGACCAATTCAAACATAAGAGGGAATGTACAGCAAGAAGTTATAGAGGAAAGCTTTGGCACCTCACACGGGTGCTGAACCTACAGTCAAGGAGGTACTGCTTGTTCCAATATTTTGAGTTCATTATCTGTTACTCTTCAGCAAGGCACTACAACAAATGGATACTGATAAACTGAAAATCAGCACCAACATGCGCCATTTCATTTCCTTTACGTATTCCCAAAGGGAAGGGATGTGATGTTTATTGAGTGCCTACTATGTGCAAGGATGTGCTGACTTTTAAATAGTAGAGAATCAATAAATATTTGCTATCTAGACTGAAAAACAGAAGTAAAGTACATAGTGTCTCTCTTACCATCTTCCTTTAACCAGAATATCAAAATTAAAATTATAAAATCTACAGCAAAATGTTTAAATGTTTATTTCTGTCATTTCCCATTTTCCTGGTTTATTAACAGAGTTTTCATTAGAGGCTGGGAAGATATAAATAACCATTATAGATAGCTATTATTTAGTTGTTCTTAAATTGCTTGGCTTTTTTGGAAATCTGATAATTTACAATAATAACTATTCGTCATTTATATCACTTAATGGCTTTTTTCAAATGAATCAAGATTATTAGAGATTAAGGAGGATTTTAACAATTTTAGAACTGATGGGTAGGTTTACTCAAATGACTCTACCGTCTTCATTAAGAATAAAAAAAGAAAATATGCAACAGGAAAGAAACATACCAGAATGCTAATATTGATTACCTCTGAGTTATGAGATTGACTGAGTTTAGTCTTCTTTTTGACCTTTTCTGCACTTTCAAAATTTTCTACAAGAAACACGTATTATTTGAATGATCAAAGAAGTTACCTTTAGACAATAATGAAGAAAAGCACCACATTAAATGGGGAGAAAGCAAAACAAAAGGCAGCTGTGAGTATTCTCTTCTCCAGAACATAGCTGTTTGCTTTATGCCTCCAAGTAAGTTTCTAGGCATGCGTGAGTGAAGGAATGGTGACTAGATAGAATCAGACAATTAACAACCCCCTGCCCTACCTAATGCAAAAGGACATAGTCTAAGCCAATTGATTTCTGCTCCTCTGTTCAGTCATCTTTGCATATCACTCGAGGAAACAGCATCCAGATCTTTAAGGGAATCACAGACATGCTATGGAGAGAAAATTTGGAAAGAATGAATCTCTCCTTTTCTTGTCAGAACCTAAATCTTTTCTAAGTCTAAGTTCTGAAGGTAGATCTGAGAATTCTTTGTACTAGTTTTAAAGTAACGAAAGACTAAATGTAGAGGTGGCATTGGTTCCTTTTTAGAGATAGAAGGAGAACAGAAATAGACTGTGAGGGTGTGCTTGCAATTCTTATAGAATTTTAATATCATGGGCATATTAAGCAAATGCATGAAAAGTGTTTTAACACACACACCCACTCCTACTGAACATGACACATGCACGCGGATCAGCCTAAATCTCTTCAGGAACTGAGGTCTATGGCATTTCATATGCTTTCAAAGTCATAGTTTCCCATATGGACAATACTGCAGTTTGGAGAGTTTAAAGGAGCTTTCATCCAAAACTAAAGCAGATCAAAATGACACTATTTCTGTATGTATTTTTCCTACCTGCAGGAAAAAAGCATGATAGCTATTTATAAAATACTGTTAGCAGTACCATGAAAAAGAAGAACCTAATGTACAATGTCATTGGTGCACAGCATTCATTCCGGTAATATTTTGATTTCTCAGGCACAATGCTGTAGATGCTGTAATAAGCCTACTATAACTGATGTCTTTTCTAGATCTTTGAAAGTTATATAAGGGTTTGGGAATGGGGAGAATAATGAGAAAGTGACTACCATATTCATGATGACACAGACTACATTACAACACGATGTAACAGAAGAAACTGGGCATTTGAGTCCTGTTCCCAGCTCTACCTCTGGTTTCCTGGGTAACCACAGTATGTCACCTGACCTCAGGGACGGAGAGTTCCCATTTACAAAATGACAGTGGTTCTAAATGACCACTGAGACTCTTTCTTATTCTAAAATTCTGATTTCTCTCCTTTTAATAGGTGATTAAAACAAAGGTCCAGACAGTTCATGCTTTCTTTAAAGAATTAAAGTTCTGTGAAGAATTTCAATTTCTTCCTAGTCAAAAGTATACTTAAACAGGACATGGAAGACTGCAACTTCCCTCCAGAAGGATTCAAGTATTGAGGAATGACCAGCGTCTCATGTCAGTGAAAAAGAATTTATCTATTTTAAAAACTGGCATAGCTTAGACAAACTATAAAACGATTAACATTTGTGATTGTGGAAAAAGAATGAGGTTTAAAAGAAAAAATGGAACTAGAAGAAAGGAAATTGGTATACTTACTTCTTCCAAATCTCAGTTCTAGACTAAAGGGTAATTCAAACATTTTTTTCAATGTCATGTACAAGAACCCTTAATTCTACAGTAATGTGAATCATACATTTTAATAGTGAAAAAAAATATTCTTGTGTGTCTCCTTTCAAATATATGAAGTTATTATATTGGCACCACTGGAAGAGTACCAATGAGTTCAGCCTACAAGGAATTGGAACCGAAATCGCACAAACCCTTGGGTCCTTCATCCTTCGGAGGGTGAAGGTTCCTAACTGGATCTCGGATACTGCAGTCTGTGCCCGCCCAGGTGAAATCACAGATGCACGTGGCTTCATTACTACACACCTGTGAAGGACAAAGAACAGAGATGGGGCATTTTCACTGCACTTGGTAGAATAATGGTAATAAATGCAAGAGACACAGGACAGGATAGAGGCTTTAAAAACCATTTGGAACTTTTAAAGTCTCCCATGGTTTTGAATATTAGACAAGGGGAAACAATGTATAGATCCAAAAGTTCAATGATTTTTTTTCAGTTAATTATAGAAAAATAAAGATTAAGAGGAAGAAATTTTAAATTAAATATTAACTAGTCACATTGACATTAAGTACGCAAGTGTCTGACAATGTAGTTTTTTCAGAGGTAATTGTTTCTAGAAACATAATTTAGAAACATATATGTTTAATTCAAGAAATTGACAGATACTGGGCTTAAGGGGCACGGCCAGAGATTAAATACCAGGAGACATACATCACCAATGCATTGCATTACCTCATCATGTCCACACAAAATATTAGGTGGCACCTTCCAAGCCAAACAAGCACCGCTCCCACCTTGCCTGCCTGCCTGTGATATCACCTCCCTCTCAGTCAGCCAGACTGAGGACACCCTAGAATGATCTCTGTCCCTCTCCCTTCCTCTGGGGACCAAGCAGCATTCTGGAATGGGCATATAATTTAGATGAAATACATAACCATCCATAAACTGGAGACAGAGTGGTTTAAATCCTCCTCTGCCTATGAAATACATTCAGAGACATTATTGAGAGATGATAAAATCGAATTCAAGCTTATTGGTATAAGATGCTTTTTAATCTGAAATGACATAATACCATGATTATTACTAACAAGGCTGGATATGACCTTTATTCAACAAGATGAAAAAGTGGCAGGGGTAGCGGAGAACCCAGGATCTTTTTATGTGTTAGGTCTTAGAATGCTTTCAGAGTAGTAACGAAGTAACTGAGTGGTCTGCCCAGTACTTTTATTTTAATGTAACAATTACTGAACATTTACTGTGTACTAGGTACCTAACTCAGTGCTTTGTGTATAGCATCTCGTTTAATCCTCACACTAGCACCCTGGTGGCTGAGAGAGCTTAAGTGACTTGCCCAAAGTCACTGAGAAAGCAAGAAGGAGAACCAGGATTCAAATTCAGGATTCTTTCTAGCCACAAAAGCCATGTTCTTGGTCACTAGACTATAGTGCCTCCCTGTGAGCCCATGACTTCAACAAAACCTGAAACAAGAGTCACTGGGCTTTTAGGTCTTAACAGTCATAAGCTTCTTAGGTCTTTCTACCTTGTTCTGTGACATAGCACATGTTTAGCTGTCTATGTTTTGGATTATTTCTACCTCCATTGTGGCATCTTCCTTTTATATTATCACTCCGAGTTTCTCCATGTCTCTTTTTTCCATATCTGAAGCCTGCATACATTTTGAAATATCTTTCTTATCCTAGACCCAATTTAATTATTCAAATGTGCTTTTTGATATTAAACTTCAGTTTGCCAGGAGGTATGTGCCCAAATATTTTGTGCATAGAATTAAAGATACACGAGGTGTGGGTAGAGAGCACATCTTCTCTTTGGCTGGCAGTGGTCCAAGCATAACCATAAAAACTTTAAACATGTAAATTATATCAGTGATCCAACCTCTAATCTAGCGTGATCTTGCACACACAGAGGCTCAATATGCCAAAAGGGAACTACTGAGAGAGTGTAAACTACTGTGAATGATGTAAAGTCGTCACATGGGGTCCACAGTTTCTTTAGGAATTGTTATCAATTTTCTTCCAACTCCTTGGGTGCCAAGCTATCTCTAAAGAAGGCGGTGAACACAAATAGCCAGTGATAAAATAAACAACAAAAATAAAAACCATATCAACACATACAGGTGTACAGATAAGGGTACTAAGGAAATAACCATAGTTGAGTGCATAGATGCTGACAACAGCGACAGAAAGAGAATGGCTAGGAGTAGAAGTCTAACCACTGTGAACTTGGAGGATGCCAGACAATGAAGATTTGAGCTGGACCACTCATGACCACTTACCCCATGGCCTGAACAGACTTTACCCTTGGAATCGAGTGGGCAGCTGCTCATATTTAGGGCCTGAATCTGTAGGCACTTCCGATCTAAACACATCATAGACGGGCCACATGGTGTTCCATCTTCCACATAGCCCACATCTGTATCATCGTCTAAAACCACATGAGCACCACTAAAGGGGAAAGACAGTCGTACAACCATTAGTACCACACCTAGAAATATCCCATCAACATGAATAGAGGTTGCCAGTGGACATGATTTCTCCTATCATTTCTCCAATTTTCCTTTCACCTTTTCCTCACCTCCCCTTAATACAAGAGCATGACAAAAGAAACTTTCACTATTATTATTACTGTGCTTCATCAAAAAAAAAAAAAAAAGGTCATTTGCACAAAGTCTTTTCTAAATCTTCACTTATTTCCAAGACCAACATTACAAGGAGAGAGGTGTGTATAAGAACAAGAGAAGCAATCTTAGCATTAGTTCTCCAAGACTTTCACATGTGTCATGATACAAAAAGGCAGGTGTTGAGCATAAATAGCAAATGAAAATATTTTGAAAATTATTAGTATTACTTTAGAGGACTTGGGCTATTCATGAATGAAAAAAATAAGCCAGGTCCTCTATTGATATTTACTTCTAAAATTTCAAAGTTAAGGACAACTTGAATTTGAATAATAATTAATATTATAATTACTAATTAAGTAACTTGCTGAGTATTTTTAAATATACTAGCTTAGAATATAATAATATAATTTAACAAGACTGTTATATGCAAAGATGTGTGAAAACGTACACATTCAAAGGAAGCTTCTGTGCATCCAAGTAACTAGATTTGTAGACTATAAATTCATTCTAGGAAGAATTTAATTTTCTTAGACTCTATTAGAATTGCCTTTAGAATCATTTAAAAGACAGGAAAACCAGCAACCATTTGACCACGACAGCATTATCAATTTGATTACCCAATCAATTTACTAAATTTTATTCAAAATTACTTTTGGATGTTTCCAAATCTTACATTCACTTATACAAGATTAAGGTTTGCTATTCTGGGAATACTAAGGATAAAGGTTGCGGACCCTGAAGGCAATTGTGTAGGGGGATTCCCTGAAGTGTTCTGGGTAACAAGTTATCATTTGAATGAAAGCACAGCATCTTAGAATCATGACTACTTTAAGAGAGAAATCTTTATTTAAAATATAGTATGACTCCCGGTGATTAAAAAAAAGCCTCATTATCTTCTGTGCCTTGTACCCATAGATATTTGGGTATCAAATGTTTGACTACAGCTGTAAGTAATATTTTATTATATATTTTCTACATGTGATTATTAATTAAGATGTCTTCTAAACCAGACACATGCTACATAGAGTAGAGCTTAAATTCTTTATCTTTTATCACAAAAAAAAAAAAAACACACACACACACAGTGTTCAAATAGTGACATATTTCAATGCTCAGAACTTTAGTCATGGATCAAAATAAATACCATAAAATTCTACTCTTAAGATTATAATTACAAGAAATGCCTCACTACTAATAATTTTTGAGCAAATGTAAATTGCAAATTAACATAACTTTGTTTTTTAAATGACTCTCAAAATGCAAGGTAATAATAAAATCTAAGTTGCCGTTTCTATTATGAAAAATAGAAACATTTCTCTCGATTTTTCTAAATTTGTAAATTCTCATGATTCATTTAATATGTTACCTGCAGTCAATCACCCGGCCTTGGTGGTAGAAAGAAGTTGGGATGATTTCACCCTGAAGTTGACCAATACGTGGAGCTCGAGTAAGATTGGTACAGAGTAAAAATCCACAGAACACATCACTGAACATGTTAAAAAAAAAAAAAAAGAACAAGACAGGAGGAATCAAAATGAAGAAAATCAAAACTATTTGGTCCACACATGTTTAAAAATGGGAACTATTTCCCTTCCTTCTAAATAAAACCTTTTGTTCAGAAATCGTTGGTAGGTGAGGATCCCCTGGGATCACAGTTTATTTGGGGTAGCGAAATGCCGAGCCCTGAGAGATGGCTCGTGACTGGAGTCTGAGCTCATCATGGCTCCCCCTTTCCCTACGTCCACTTTCCTAGCCATCCCTCCTTCTCACCCTCCTGGAACTAAGAGTGGTCCCTGGGTGTTGAGATGTGAAGACAAGTCAGCTCAGGAGCTGCTGGGGAGAGTTCTGCACTCTGGATAAAAGGTTAGAGCCTGACAGAGAGAAGACCTTTTGCTCCACCCCTTGCTTCCTGTCTTTGCATATAGAGCTTTTGTATTCTCTTGCAATCAAATCCTGAATGCAAACATAAAGATACAAATTGAACATGCTAATAAGCATTACAGAAAAGAGGGGCAGAGATCACCTGGGTCCTCGGCAACATTGTTAAGCGACTCACTCACCACCAGGGCACCGACCTCTAGCGTTTTTGTTAAGTAAACAATGAACTCCTAAAAAGTGTGCAAAACATTGAAGTGGCACATCACAAAAAAGGAAATCCATTGTCCAATAAACACATGAAAATGTACTAAATTCTACTTGTAATTGGGGAAATGCAAATTAAAACCACAATAATAGAGCAGTTCACACACAGCAGGATAGATAAAAGTAAAATGTGTGGTAACAGAGTGTTGGTGAGAATGCAGTACAACAAAACTCTCATATATATTATGAGAATATGTATATAGATATATATCCATGGTAGGTTTACTAGTACAGCCATTTTAGAAAACAGTGTCACATCACCTGGTGGCACTGAAAATATACATCCCCTATGACTTCGCAATTTTTCTTCCAGATAAGGCCTTAGAAAATGTGTACAAATGTGGACTAAGTTACATGTACACGAATGGTCACAGCAGCAGGGTTCCTAATAGCCAAAGCATGGAAACGATCCAAATGCCCATCAACGACCTGGAGACCATCATACTAAGTGAAATAAGCCAGAAAGGGAAAGAAAAATACCGTATGATATCACTTATATGTGGAATCTAAAAAAAAATGACACAAATGAACTTACTTACAAAATAAAACAGACTCAGAGACATAGAAAACAAACTTGTGGTTACCAGGGGGTAAGTGAGGGGCATAGGGATAAATTAGTAGTTTGGGATTTGCAGATACTAACTACTATATATAAAGTAGATAAGCAACAATGTCCTACTGTACAGCACAGGGAACAATATTTAGTATCTTGTAACAGCCTATAATGAAAAGAATATGAAAAGGAATAAATATATACATATATATAACTGAATTACTATGCTGTACACCAGAAACTAACACAACATTGTAAATCAACTATACTTCAATAAAATAAATGTCCAGCAACACAGAATGGAGAAACAAATTATGGTATATAAATATGAATGAAAATACAATAAATGAACAATAAATATGAACAGACAACTACACACACCATGGAAAACTCTTAAAATGATGAACTTAAGAAGCAAAATACAAAATAATACATGAAATATGATTCCTTTTATATAAAGTTACTGAAACTTTAGGCAAAATACACTGTTTAGGGCTGAAAACTTAGGCAGTAAATCTCTAAAGAAAAGCAAGGAAGTGGTTGTCATCGCAATCAGGATGACGGTACCTCCAGGAGACAGAAGACGGCACTGTGAGGGGGAGGAATACCTTTCTGGGAGGCCGCTATGTTCTATTTGTTGACCTGGTAGGGGTTACATGAGACTTCACTCCGGAATTATTTGGCAAAATATGTATTTGTGTATAAATCACTTTTTTGTTTCTATGTCATGTTTCCCAGTTTCTGAAGTTTAAAAAACATGCATTTATTTTCCTTAACTCATTAGTGGTTGGTTATTCTATTACCAGATCTTCAAAAGCTATCTTCTGTAATGATCTAAGCCAGCGCCTCCCATCTTTCTGAAGTCACAGAGAAATGATCAGATTTATCTATGACACTGACTTAATGACTGGAGTTAATTAAATCCAGAGGCATCCAACCCCATGGATTTTGACTATTTTAGGTGCCCCACTTTCTCCCTGGCACCTCAAGGACTGAACATCTCAGAACATCTATACCTCACTCATGAGACATCAGATGGGAAGCTCTGCTGTGTTATTTTGGTTTAATTTTAAAGAAGTCAAAGATTTGTTGCCTCCCAAGGCCTCATCCACCATCAAAGACTACACAGAATTGCAAAGTTCCATAAAGTACAACATCAAAGGCCATTAACTAGAGAAATAAAACTTCCCTTAAGTCCTTGCTCCACTTTAAAAACTTTGGCTCATCACTTAATGGTCCTATAGATCTGAGTCATTGAATTAACCTTAACAAACTATTAAAGCACAATTTTAACTTTCCTGAACAAATCAAGGGAAAATATTACCAGTGTGTTCCAAAAGTACACAGATGCCTGAGTGAAGATACCTCCAATATATTCTCACATATTTCTAGAAGGGGGAAAACAATCTCTAATATAGACACTAGATGTTTGTTACATTATAGAAATAATCAAATAGATATTATTTCACTTTAAATGGTTCCCAAAATATATACAGTCTGCATATTTTGTTCATAGAACTCTATGTGTATTAGTACACTCATAGGCCTTTTCTGCTAGCCAAAGTCAAAAATTAAAACACACTATTAATTTAAAATGCCTTGGCAAAGTCTCTCTTCAAAACAAGCTTCAGGTAACGTTCAGCATGTGAGAACGTTCCTGAGTTTTATAGAAATGGTGAGAATCTGTGTCAGAGAAACAGTTTAGTTCATAGCCATCTGCCTCCAGCTATGCTAACCTGGTTTTCAAATCCATACTTTAAAATGTTAGGTAGTCAAACATGTATTAAAAAAAAACAGTAATATTTATTTCATGCTCATTCTGCGTTTGAACCAGGGACCCCCAGTCCGCCTGCTCTGGCCCCAGAGCTGACCACTCACTGTTTGCTGCACTGGATCCATCGGTCCCCGTCCCTCCCGCAGTTGCCTTTCTCGGTGCCTTCTGTATTCAGCTTTTCATAACAGAATTTGTCAGATCCTGAAGCCTCTTTTGGAGAGGAGCAAGAAAAGAAAATTAATCTTAGTTCTCTGTGTTACCCTTAACCAGTCATGTGCCAGTGAATATTTTAACAACTGGTTCTCCAGAAAAAGGGGAAAAAAATTCCTGATGTGTGGCATTTGCCAGTTTCCACGGTGTAACACATAGCTAATTGCAAACTACGAATGCGATGTTGACTGGACTCTAAAATTTCTGAAAATTTAACAAATGGCCTTTGAAAGCTAATTCAAGACAGCTCCAATATACCACTCTTTTTAGCTTGGGAGACATTTATTTCCAATGTTGGTGGGTTTGAGGGTGGGACGTGGGATTAATCAGGTTTTAGTGAAGTGACATACAGAAAACTAATAAACATGCTTAATTCTGCTTTCTATGTACCAGGAAGCGTTACAAAGTCTTAGCTCACTGAGATTTTCTGTTGGCACATGAATTTTGATATTTAAACCTTTTTAAAAGACAAATATGCCTCTATTATCTTTCCCTTGTCAAAACTGAAGCACTGGAAGTAAATCTTTCAGTTAAATGATGTTTTCCAAACACTGAAATCACTTGTGCATGGGTCTCCTAATCGCCTTCACTGTGCTGTGGGGTGACCCAGCCCCTGCCAGTGAGGCAGAACCAACTATTTCTCTGTCTTCTGGTCTGGCCATGGTGACCCGAAGTTCACTGGCGAGGCACCGCGGACGTCAGGAAGAGACCACGTACTAACATGGAGAGGAGGTACTGAGCGCCTGACCGTGTACTCAAATCTCTGTCTGCATCTCAGGGAGTACTTGTGTTTCTTCACTTCAAACTGAGATAAATCAATTACAGGTTTGGAAAAAAAAAAAAAAGGGTCTGGCAATTCCCTGGGGTAAAAGAACAGGAAGCTAACTTGAGGGGCGAATGTTAAATCCAAAGTACAAAGAAAATCACCCCAGTGGCTGAGTAACCAGCAGACCACTGCAGTCAACCCAACCTCTGCAAGTGGATGTAACAGCCCTTCTCTCACAGCCTCAGTCACAGGACAACACTGATGACGAGTCCACCACATCAGCATGTGTTTGCTGTGGTTTTGTGACTAAGATTCACTGTTCTCTTCAGCCTTTTCTGAATTAAAAAATAAAAAAAATCACCCCAAGCTGTACATCTCTGTCAGCAAGACTGGCAGCAGAGACTAATGTTAAGAGAAGCCTGTGTGTGAGCAGCAAGCAGGAAGAATGACCTACTTGTCCCCCAGATGTACTGACACTGGTTGTCCCGGGTCTTGCACTCCCCGTTGTAGCAGCGGCCCTGGGGACAGAACACACGCTATGAGGCCCACCGAGCCAGTTCCCTTTCTGCCCAGATTCTCACTGCAAGGTTCCCTCTTCATTGCTTTAGGCAAGGTTTGTTTTCTTTTTCATTCAGTTCCCTAATATTTTCACAGTGAAAATTAGCATCACAAACATCTTAAGAGAATCAGACGAGTAACAACCAGAACTGGAAACACAGATCTCATAATACGGCTCTTTAACTCCAAACTACTCATCTAAATTTTTAAATCTTATGGAAAACAAAAATTGCTACATTTCTTTGGGTGCTACCAAAATGATTTTTAGGTTCACTTGCATGTGAATGGTTAGGTTATAACATGGCTTCAGGGAAAAAAAAACAACCACATGACAACAGATTGCCATATTTTCCGGTAACAGGCAGGCTGAAATGATTAAAGATGGTCACAGCTCAATAAATTAGATTCCTAATTCTTCAGCCATTGCATTTTCTTCCTCACCCTCAATCTGGGCAGTTTGTCACCAGAGACAAATACAATATGTATAGTATTTTATACCATATGAAGCAACTCTGAATTACACCACTGCAATAATTTACTGTTGTTTGAGTTGCAATTTCCCGTCAAAATTACAGTTATCAAAAAGAAAAAAAAAACAACTTGAAAACTAATCTTTTAAAAATCACATTTAAAATCTATAGCCCAGCATACCTGATTTTGATTGCATGCATATCCATCTTGTTTATGAAGATTTGGTGGGCACTGAAAAATATAATCTTTTTAATTAATGTTCAGAATAAGTACCTTCAAATTATGTACATAATATATTAAAATGCAAGCATAGTGAATATATCATTAGGAAAACATGAGTAACTCCTTAAGTAGGTTATCCAAATTCATTTTCCAATTATTGGTAAAAATAAATCAATTAGGTCCATGCAGTGGGTGCTTTTTTATGTTTTTTCTGTTTTCCATGAGAGGGACTAGAAAAATACATTCACTTGCGTATGGTGGAGTTAAAAGTAGAAGGGATTAAAGTGGACAATAAAGGGAATGAATCAACTTGTTTCGTAGGCGTGGACACACTCAGGAACTAATTTACAAGACCTCGCTCAGCTCTGTGAAAATGTCACATCTCCACGTGACACCCATGCCACTCAGCTCTGGGCCACATTACTGAGAAAGAAGAAACACCCTGCCTTTCAACTCAGTGTAAGTGCTGTATCTCCATTACACTTCTGACCTCTCGAACTGCAGACTTGTTACCAGAACAATCGTGATGTGACGGTTATTTCTTTTTCAGGTCTAGTTGTCAAACCATTTTTTTAAAGTACACTTTGTTTTCCCTCAATGTTACCGTAAATAAATTAAAGTTTTACTCTGTATATTTTACTCACCACATTTAAGAGAGAAAAAAAAAAAAAAAAAAAAGCTCAAGTCAAAGGCTCTGCTACAGTGTTCAAAGCAAATATGGAAAAGGGGCAAAAACGCATGGGTGTGGCAAGTGAACAAGAAACACGGCAATAGCCACCAAGGTCCTCCCTCCATTTTCACCTTCTCAGTAAATGAGAGTTCCATTCTTTCCACTGTTCAGGTCCAAAACCATGGAGTCAGCCTGTGTTTCTCTCTTTTTCTCACACTCTCCTTCTAGTCTATCAAATCCTGTTAGCTCTACCTTCAAAATACCATCACAGTCTGACCACTTTCCTTGCTCTCCGCTGCAAACGCCTGGTCCACCCCAGCACCATCTCTCTCCTGGATTACGCCTTCCCCCAGCCTCCTCGTAGTCTGTACTGCTACCAGACTGTCCCTTTAAAAACCTAAACCACAGCATGTTGCTCCTCTGCTCACTGGCTTCCCGGTTTACTCACTGGCCTTTAAGCTCACCATGATCCACTCCGATACCGCCCCCGCCATCAGCTCTCCGACCTCATCCCTACTAACTGCCATAAATATTTGACTCTACAGAAACCTTCAGGCAGGCCGCCACCTCACAACTATATCTTTGCTCTTCCTCCAAACTTCCCCCCAGATTTCTGCCTGGCTTGCTCTCATTTATTTTTTTTTTTTTTTCAGGACTGTTCAACCATCAGCATCTCAGAGAAGGCTTCTCTAACCATGTTCTTCAAAACGGTGACCCACTCCCCTATGCTGGCATTCTCTGTTCCCCGTTTCTTGGTTTTTTCCTTCTCCTTAATACTTAACTCCAACCTAGGATTCGTATATTGTACGTATTTGTTTCTTGTCACCATCCTCTTGCGAGCTCCGTGCAGGCAGGGATTTTCTGTCCCTGCTGCCTCCCAAGCATCTGGAACAAAACTGGGCTCAGTTATTGAGAAGGTGCTCAGGGACTATTGACTGACCGAGAAAATAAATAAATGACCCACGTAGATACAATTAAGTTATTCTATCCGGCAACATCAAGCTGTGCATCAAGTTCGCTACAGAAAGGTAACAGAACTATCTTAGAATTGCTAAGAAGCAGGAACTTACTGAGGAACGGGCTGAGATACACGGCTCTGGTTCTACATCTCTCTAAAGAACAACTGACTCTCATGTCCGCTTTCATTACGACAGCTTTTCATTCACCCTGATGGTGACGACTCAAAGGATATCTATTCACAGGGTGTTATTTATCAGCATGCAAACTCAGCAGACTGGGCCAACTACCCAAAAACTTCCATCCAAACCCACTCAAAAAACACCATCATCATCTTATTTATCAACTAACAATAATTACTCACTCCAAGATGAACACAACCACACTGAACAAAATGCAAAATGAACGTTGCTACTAGCATAGGCACATCAGGGTCTAAAATTAATTTGTCAGATTTGACTTCTGTGATGTTTCAATAGGAAAAACTAGTAGACTTCTTTACTAACAACAACAACAAAAAGCTCTTACTGTAAACTGTCAGAGCTACATGGAAGAAGACTTCTAATCAATTATTTTTTAGTTTAGGCTAATAAAAGCCAGTTGCTTATCACTCAAATGTTTAATAAGGGAAATTAGGGGATGTCTTATGTTCTCTGGAGACATTTAAAACAGAAGAACCATGAATCTGTGTACTTTATTCTGCCTGTGAGCAGAGCTCTGGATTCAGTCTCTAAATGCCATTTGAGCCCCCAGTTGTATGCTGTGCAGGAAGGTCAAACTGAGGTGGGCTTCCACAGTGCGATAGCCTTCAACCGTGCTCATTTTAAGTTAGGTTATGCTCCCATTTTGGTGACATATTTCATAGTGCTAACAAAACATATTTCCTACACCTTTCAAAAATACCTTAATTAGATCATCCAGTATTGTCTGCCCAGGATTTCTCTCAATTACACAGGTATTATTTATTCTGTTATAAATTGTGAAAGTAAAAAGCAGTTCAGAGGCATCAGGAAATGCTAATATCAAAATTAAGCAAAAACATACTATGCAATAAAAGAGATAAAGTCATAACATGGCCAATGATACTGATTTGCAAGGTTGCAGAGACTCTCAGAGATCCCATTTTCTTAATCATTATTAGTATCAATTATATTCAACATTCACTGCCTCTTACAAAGCAGAACAGTTTGGGGGTGGGGTTAACTCCTTCTCCTCCATTTACTGATTTTAGGTTCATTCTGGTCATACGAGGAAATTATTACTAAAGGAACATGCTAATCTAACAGGCCACTGGGAATTAAACAGTACAGTTTCCACCTTGGGCACATGATATAAAAAGAAACTTTTTAAAATTCAGACAATAGAATATTAGGTTGAATACAGAGCCCTCACTATAAAAACCTTATTTCCAGCGAAGTCTGTGGCAATTCAGGCATTAAAGGTTGAAATGGAAAAATCTATACTAAAAAAACTGAATATACAGACTCAACACCATACATGATGGTTGCATTATTCTACAAAATCAAAAATATAACTCAGTGAAACAGTATATCAGCAATGTCAGTACACTTGACACAAAACAAAGAATTCACAATTCTTACATTCTGCACCTATAATATTTAAAAAATCAAAGAAATGTATTTACATGTTTATATGTAAGAACAGATATGCATAAAAATCACCAAAGAATAGCCTGAACATATTTCACTGTACCACATTGTATGCACCATATCTACTTGAATTGAGCTTCAGATGATATATATCAAAAACTTTCAAAAAGGTTGATTAGGTTGTTTTTCTCTCTTCATGTTTCCTTGCAGGGAGGGGAACTCAGGGTAACTCCAGTTACGCTCTGCTCCTGTACTCACTTCTCCAGGCAGGTAGAGAGATGGTTAGTTGATTGATTGACTAGCTGATGAACTTGAGAAGAATAACCTGACATCCTGGCTCCATTCTGTCCTCCTTCTCTTGTCCACTCACATAACTCATCCCGTCTCTACTGCTCCTCCATGGCATTCAAGGCAAGGGCCACCTCTGCAAGGAGAGGTATTCCAGACCCAATTCTGTCAATAACCTGTTGCTGCAGCCTGAATCTGGGATCTATAAAGAGGCCCATTTAGCCCTCACACTAAGCTACGGCTTTCAACGTGGCTATCTGCAATAACAAGAATAATATTTTGGCCTCAACCGTACTCTACTGGGAGCCCCTCATAAACCACAATACCTGGCAATCGGTAATTCCACTCCTGAGAACTTATCCTTAAGGAGCTAACCCCAAACAAGAAACCCTCTTAAATGTGCACAAAGATGTTCATGGCCATAATTATAATAATGAAATACTGCCAACAATCTAAATATCCACCACTGGGTATAGAAGTGACCAGTAAATCCACCTGACAGACTTTCATGCAACTGTAAAGAGGATATTTATAAAAACAGTATAACAGTATGGGGGAAACGCTCTGGAAGTAACGTCAGAATAAAAATGAAGGTAGGATGAAGTCGACAATTCTCAGCAAGTCCCAACTCAACCTGCCTGATTCCTGACTTCCTCTCTGGACTGTCGTCACTACGACCCCCAGCTATCCCTGCTTTCATTCCATCTCTTGAAGAAGCCATGCTTCCGTACTCACTGGGTTTTTGTTCACATATTTGCCATTCTCCACCCAGCAGAACACACACGCCATGAGAGCTGGGACTTGTCCATCCCGATTCCTCCCCATCCCAACGTCCACAGCAGTGCTTGTCACAGAGCAGGGGCTCCACAAATGTGCATTTGAATGACAAATAAAGACTTAGAACAACACGATATTAATGTTTAAAAACATAAAAATCTTATCAAGAAGGAATGCATGCCAGAAGGCAACCTTAATTTTAACGTGATCATTTTAGCGTGAAGAAGATCACACCAAAGCATGTGGCCGTGAAGCCAGGGCTCCGTAAGTGGGACGAGATGGGGACAGAGCAGAGAAAGGGGAATTCTGCCCCCAACCCCAGTTCAACCACAGCAGTGCTACTCTTCCCAGCTCTCCACATGGGGCTTCCATCCCAACCTCTATTAAAAGAAAGGGTCTTGTGGTTTTAAAACAGCTGAAAATTGTACTATGAGTGTTTTAGCAGTGTGAGCGTCCTGTTTTAGGTGTGGGCATCAGGAAAGAAAAAGAAATTAGTTGGATATAAACGATATAAAGGGAGCTAATTATGACAGGGAGATTTGAAAGAAAAGAGATTTTTAGGTGCCAAAAACCACAATACACGTTCCTAAAATAAAGGCATGGTGGAGAGCTAAAAATTACCAGAAAACAAAGCAAAACAAAATAAAAAACAAGGAACCGAATTATATTCACACATGTAATCCAAACTGAAAGCTTTAAAATAGGTATTTGTAAGTCAGATGTATTACCTAGAACTCAGTGTGCCATACCTGGCCGGAGTCTCCTGTGCAATATTCGGTGATATCACACCCATTCACAGCATCCCGACATTCATACCCTCGTGGTTGAAACTGCAAATTAAAACTCAATATTAGGAACTAGTATGAATTAACATTTCAAAGAGTTAACATTCTCATAGTCACCAACAACCATGACACCCTCTCACAGCCAGCACCAAACTCTTTTTGTGAATTAGCAAGATAGTTCCAGAATAGAGACAATGCCCAAATACCACTCTCTGTAGTAACCGTGAATCATTAACCAAGGCATTAAATGTTCAGATTTCAAAATCCACCATCTCAGAGTATTATTTTTGGAAATCAGTGTAATGGCAATTACGTAAAAAAGAAACACTGGGGTGGCTTAAGGCAAAAGAGCAAATCAGTAAAATATAAACATTTAGGCTCTCTCTGAAGACTGATATGCACACTCAACCTGCACTAATTTACCTATTAGCTTGGATACTAGCCTAGCTTTAGCTAAATACACACAATCTGATTTCACTTAATTCATACGAATTCCCTTCAGTGCTGCCAAAGAATGTCTGGAAAATAACTGGGTCTCTAAAGATGGAAGCAGCTATGTGTACACACATGCACAAGTTGTGCACCTACACATATACATACATACATTACTTCTTTATCTACCTTTCTTGCCTTTACAAGGGATTTTAAAAATTAAATGTGAAAATATGAGCACCAGGTTTTATGCTCAGGGTCTAAAATAAATTCGGGTGAGTTTTAAAGAAAAATGTTATAAGTAGGGCATATAATGAAAAAGACCGTAAGAATTGCACCTTCCCTTACACAAAAAAGCACTGAATTCCTTAACCTGAGATATCTGGTTTTCTTTAATTAACAGTTATCTTTTGATGTTCCAACTACCTGGTCTTAGTTGCAAAAACTCATGTATCCTGGCTTCTACCTTGCCACCTCGGAGCAGTCCCTCAGGGTGATCTGAGAGGCTGTCATCCCAGGCTTAAGTCCTCAGAAATGTCCACCGAATAAAACGTAACTCTCAGCTTTTAGGCTGTGCATTTTATCTCAGTTGACAATGGTTGGTAGTGAATCGTAGTAATGATCACTGTTAAAATCCACAGAATTTGGGCCGATTTCTTGATTAAAGTTGCCAGGATACTATGCAAAGGGTCAAGCAAATTCATGACAAGTTATAAAAATGATCCATGTATGCCTTGCGATATTCCGCTAATATGTCAATGAAAAGAAAGACGGAACTGCCAGAGAACTCACGAGGCAGGAGGTATTGTTACAGCAGGGCCCGTCGCTGCAGTGGGCCCCGTTGGAGAGCGAGCACTTCTTACAGCACAGTCCATAGCATTCCTGGAGAAAACACTTCAGTGAGTTAAGTAGGAAACCCATCTGCTGGTCATTCAACAGTCCCTCCATGTGTGACTCAGCATAACCCACATGAGGAGGTTTAATAGTAAGCAAATATTTTAGGATAAGAGTTAATCACTTTAAGCACTGACAGAGTCCTTCCTGCTATGCTTCTCAGCAAAGTATGATCTCAGAAAAGGCTTCTCTACCAAGACGCAAACTTAATTTTTAGCAGGCGCCCTATCCTCAGTTAGGTATATTACAGTCTTAATACTCAATCTAGTTTTACAAAGACAAAAATAATATACAACACAGAAAGAATTTTCATGATTTCATAAAACTTGTCCAGGATGAATATGAACTATGAATTTTTAAGAGATAGGGAAGTTGATTAGAAGAATCCATTAGGTCTTTTCAGACAGGGCCATAAAGACGTAATTAATTCTACCGTGTCTGAGCTAGGATTAAGTGTTGATGACAGAGCTCAGAAATAAAGGCAGTAAGACCACAGTGAATGACACTGCAGGCTTCTCACTAACGCCATACTTGTTTGCTCAGTTTAGAATCCACAGAAGTTGGGTAGATTTATTGATTAACGTTGCCAGGTAGAAAAGACCTCTTATACCTACCACATGGATTCCACAATCGCATTCCTCCCCAGCTTCTACATATCCATTTCCACATTCTGTGGGCTCAAACAGCTGAAAGGGATTAGAAAGATAAAGTGAGAGTATTTTAATTTATCACAGAAAATCAACACACCAGTCAGGCTACATACCCAGCCCTATAATCAGCTATCACGTGATACCCTTCTACGATGGGTTGTTATGGCCTCTTACAAATACATGTGTGAGAAACACTGTTCATTTATTAATAACACTTCTAAAGAACCGATTTTAAATGGGGTAATAGTTCTTGGAGGAGTCCCTGGTGGTGGGCTCCAGAGATGACCTCTACCATTGGAGTTACTTTTTATAGAGATAAGCTGTCAAGAAGAATAGATCACTTTTCATATTAGCTAATGGAGCTAAAATGCATTGCTAATAAGGCTCACAGATACCTAATTTGCTGATTTATATCTAAGCAGCTGAGAAGATACAAAAACTGTCAAAAAGATAAAAATGCTTCAGTCACAGCTGAATGTGATATACAGCATCAAATAAATGCAAATAAACTTAGGGGGAAAATGATGCTGGAAATCCATGCCCATCATTCTCATTGAAAAGAAATTGGCACTGTCTGAAGCATATTAAGTAAATGTGGAGACTTACACATAGAGATGTATAGAGATATCTCAGTCATTCCTGGAGTAATAGAAGAGTCAAATTTCTAGAATAATCCACCTTACTGGTGCTATGAACTTGCTGGCCAAATAAACTACATTACAGAACAATTGTTGAGGCAGCTGATTATTTATAAGAAATATTTCTATTTCCCATCACCTGGGGCAAGACTTCTCTGTGTATGTCCATAACACTTAGGTAGAGGCTGGACCGGGACATCCCCGCCCAGAAGCTCAGAGCCATGTATATGAGAGGGAGAAAGAGGGTCCTCTCCCAGCAGCAGCACACACCCACGGAAGGGCTGCCCTCCACGGAGTCTGCCCCAGAAAGAGCTGATCTTCCTTCCACTTCCAGACAAAGAAAACTGGTATCAGAAGCAAGGAAGGTTTTCCGGATGCTTGGGTGGGGGCTTCCCCGTGGGAAACTCCAGTGACTAAAATCACCAGTCCTCATCTCTGTGATACTTCGATCAGCAGGGAGGAGAAAATGGAAAAGGGAAGGGCAGGCTGGACCATGAGCAGGGCTCTACGTCAGGCCTCCCGTGTAACCAGCTGCTACATTTCATTCTCAGGACTCTTCTTCCATCCTGAGACAGGTCACTGTCACAAACCAGATGGAAAACATGGCAGTGAAGAAGGTTCCCAGAGCACAGAAAAGACGCACATGGATACTGTGAAAATAACACATGCGTACATACATTCATTGACTAAAACATTTGGGGGAAAAGTCAGTTCTTTGATACATACATACAAACTGTTCCACAGGAATTGACAGGGGCTTTTAAAAAAATCATTCTACTTTGTTGTTTAAAAAGAAATAGTTCCATATTCACTAACTTTTAAGATTGAAAATGCACAGCTATTTTTATTTAGTTTTCCAAGTTATTGGAATAATTTTCTTTCTATTCACAAGCAATTTCAGAAGTCTAGTGATGAATCCTTATACACACACTAGAGGTTTTAATATTTCCAAACAACTCAGTCTTGTTTTTTCTAGCATGATGCTTATAATTAGCTGGTAAACTGCAAGGCAGGTAAAATTAGCCATGTACATTAATTCAGAAATGCCAGCAGCTCACATTAATTCATTATTCCTCATTGCACCCATTTTAAACACTCCGAAGCTTTCAGGTTTCTGAGGCATTGAGATCAATGCCATGAAAGGCAGGTGACTAAGTTTAAGGTGCAAGGTCACTTTAAAATTCCTGTTCCTTTCTCTGCAGCCTTACTGAGATTTTATACAGATGTCAGGCATCAAAGTATCATTCCTAATTTAGCAGTATCATTTAATTATGGGGATAGCAATAAATTATTCTGTCAGTTATCCACATTAGTCACTGATTTTTTTTAAGGCTAACAGGATTTCACTGCTCTCTCAATTTGCAGAATATTAAACATTCTGTATAGCAAATGGACTATATTTGACTTATGATGTAGCATCTTAAAAGGAAATATGAAATGTGCAATGTTAGAATCTCTATGCCATCTGCTAATTTGTATTAGTCCTGTCTTTTTGCCTGTTGAGCAACTTGGACTCCAAACATGCTACTTTACGTCCACAGTCACTTATCCAAAAGATATAAATCTGGTGACTTTAAGAATTCTGGCTCGGCTAGATTTTAGAAAAGAGAGAAAGAGAGAGAAAGGAAAAAAAAGAAAGAGAGAGAGAGAAATAAGAGAGAAGGAAAGGCCGAGAAGTTATTACACCTCTAGAGAGAATGCCAAGGGGAAACAGAATTTTTGTCAGAGAAATGGGCTAAAGTTATATAGCTTAATCTAAACTATTACCTCTTAGCAGCAGGGTGAAAACACTAACACAAACATTTCAAAGCTATTTTAACTGAAGGATCGTGTTTTTCTGGAGGGGAGAGCTGAGGTGGGGTGCAGCTAGCACCGAAACACCAGAGCTTCAGAACAGTGAAATGATGGTCTTGTCATTCATTTAAACAGGACTCAATTCTCAACACAATAAAGACTTCTGTAACTAAATATTAATCTGATTGAAAAGAAACCTGCTTTCCAAGACAAGTATCTGGCATTTGGCATAGTTCCATTGTTAAGAAAAAATTGGAGAAACAATTGCACTTTCTAAGTTACTAACCTTTGTCGGCCTGTTGAAAAGACAGGCTCCACCCCCTCTCTGTAAAAAGTCTTTATACTCCAAAATGCTGCACTTTGAGAACTTTCTGGAATGGGATACCCTGAGGAAATAAAGAATTGATTACATAAATGATTTACCAAAAGCAGTCATCAGCGAAGAAAATTAAATCCCTTAAACTGGAACAAAATGATCACTGTGGATCCAGATGATCCCACACAAATTTTGACAAGGCACTTCTGTTCAAACTGCCAAGTAAGTGTGTGTGGTAGAGCTTGTAAAAATAGATCTTCAAGGAAAATCACAGATTTGGGGGCCGTGTTACAGCCCCCTCAGCCGTCAAGCCCTTTTGTGCTCAGGCTTCGAAGAGGTTCTGAAAAGTTCATCACAAAACTCCTTTGTGTAGGCTGTGTATTAAAGTGTGGTCACTTTTATTTGCCCTGTCTCAGTCAAGACAAGCACTTTTCTTTGGCCTCTGTCCTGCATAAAAGGAGCTCGGAAATCAACTGGATTTTACTTTGGTTCCCTCTGGGTTGTCTCCAGGTGTGGGACCTTTCTTGGTAGGCTCCAGTCTTTTTTATCGATGGTTGTTCAGCAGTCAGTTGCGGTTTCGCTGTGTTCGTGAGAGGAGGTGAGCTTACAGTCCTTCTACTCCCCCATCATGACCAGATCTCTAGATTTTACTTTGGAGGAGGGAATAGCGGAAGTCCACTGGTTAAAGATTATATAATGCAGGCTTCAGCAGCACAACTGAGGTAAACAAGGAAACCCTAAAGAGTTGAGTTAGACTATGTATGTTTTCAGCGTATATACACACAGCCAAGTCAGAATTAGGGTAGGCTCCTTCTGAATTAGCATTAGGTAACAGCTCCTTATTCTCAAACCTCAAATACTGTGGTGATATTCATGATTTAGCAGGATTATAATATCAACCTCTCTGTGAGTTAATTAATTACTATCACTACGCCAGTACATAGGGGAATATTATACATGTGGTCAAGGTTAAACTGAATCATACATTGATTCCTTGGACATATTTGTCAGTGTAGAGAGTTCTAGGTCACTTATTCTAGGATGCAGTCTGATCGTTTTATATTTCCTGATGTATGAGGGTAGTGATCTCTTACAAGAACTATGCAGAAACGTATACTTGAGAAAAATATATTAACTTTAAACAGTTTTATTCTGTCCTATGGGTGGTTAGTCTAAAAACTCATTTAGAAACTGGAAGTTTAGAAGACAGAAGACCTCTCCTGAGAGAACCAGTATTACAAATGGTGTTACTGTCCTATAAGAGTCCTCAACAAAGCCTGCTTAAGCCCTAATGTTGCTGAACTATGGTACCTAGTTAGGGGAGCATGAAAGTGGACAGCTTCAAGCTTAAACCACACTTCTAGGAACGTGTGTTCTAAACTAGCAGGCATAATGGCTGGCTCCCGCTTCGAGCCCTCGTGCTCACACTCCTCCTGTTCCCATGAGCTGGGCTCCTGGTGTGAGAAAAAGAAAAAGGAAGGGACTGTGTGTAAGTAGGTCAGGGCCTCCGCAACTGGGGCTCATAGGATCGGGGCGTGACCAGAAATGGTGATGTGCTGAGCAGATGTCTGGCTTGGTCAAAGGAAGTAGAAGAGACACGTGAGTGAGGAAACCTCTTCCGTCTACTAGGCGTGGGCTCTAGCTTAGGGGGCCTTGGGGCAGCGGCTCCCGTGGGGCAGGGGTCCCTGGGAAAGAAGGCAGTGTTTCCAGGCCTTGGTTCACAGATGCAGCGCCAACCCAGGGGGCAGCTGCTCTAGTTTCCAAAGTATCCACAATAGGAGAGGGGAGTTAGGTGGGGAAATGCTCAAATGCCTATCAGTAGAAGACTACCTAATTTAGACACAATAAATCTGTCTTAATTTTTTTAAAAAAAGCTTTATTGATTATAAGCAGTATAGTACCATTTTTATTACAGTAAACATGTCTATTTATGAGTTCCTTAAAATGTAAATTGATGACTAAATTGGTTTTCACTGACAGATCACCAGCTTTTATCCTAAGTGTACTAAAAAATTCATGCCTCCACTAAACTTAGAAGCATTTAATCATGTGTTTCCTTTAAGGGTTGAGAGAAGTAGAAGTGGTTACTTTATTTTACTCCTATCACCAACTTTGAATAAAAAATTAAAATATAAAGTAAATTAGCCTTTTCATTTTTAAACATATCAAATACTGAATTATCGAATTTATACTAAGTGCTTAGCCTAAAAGACCAGTACCAGAGAGACTGTGTATATAATTATACGCAGCAGTTTCAGTACAAGGTTTATATCAAATGCATGGACAATGAAAATTTACCCCGTTTCCTCCATGACGCAGCCACCCCAGGATTCTGTGCAGTCACATTCTAGTCCAGTGAAACAACAAAAAGCAACAGAAGAGAAGGGAAACAACAAAAGTCACATCTTTAATTTGCATGGCAGCTCTTGAAATAATTCCTTATCACCAATTTCATGTCAAATAAGTACAGAATGAGGAGTCTCACCAAACAAAATCTATTTCTTTTAAATCAACATTTTTTTAATCCTTTCCAACAGTGTAGCTTGGTTCCTAAGATAACAGCTGCAAGAAATACGGTTGTATTCATTTTTACAACTCAGAGAACTCAATTAAGT
This sequence comes from Camelus ferus, assembly GCF_009834535.1. Lineage (NCBI taxonomy): Eukaryota > Metazoa > Chordata > Mammalia > Artiodactyla > Camelidae > Camelus > Camelus ferus. Next base: position 66,485,097 of record NC_045700.1, read on the forward strand.
TCCTAGTTTCAGTGTTTAATAAAAAGTACCCTGGTCTAGAAATCCGAAAGCCTGAGTTTAGCCCAAGTTCTACCTGATGAGAGAGTTTCACAGGCAAGTGACTTAGCATTTCTTGGGTCTTGGTGTTTCCACCTCTAAAATGGGAATGCATCTCTCTGCCTATCTCCCAGAGTGGTTCTGGAGCTCACATGAGATGGCAGCCTGTGTGCTCTTTGGGAAACTGCAAAGCTCTCCTGCGCAAATGCAATGAGTCCTCATTGAAGTCCTGCTAACAGAGCACACTGGACATTAAAGAAGAGAATTTGATTTGATAGAGTCAAAGCAAGGATCAGCCAGAGACTTGACTAAAGGTTCAGTAAAAGACAGCAATCTAAAATAGAAGTGTAAAACCATCTAAATTAAATAACAATCATAAACTTAATGTAGATAGCATAGATGGACATATTGGATATTGTGATGGGCTGTCCTTTTCCTTTATTTTTTCCTATTCTCTTTTCTATGATAGACAAAGATATTTTTAAAGAAAGACTTCCAAATAGATTTTTCAAAATTCAAAGTTCAGAACAAATCTACCTAAACAAATGATTCACAAAGGAATAAATAATTTTAGGAAGGAAGGAACTATGTCAAGCTTTAGTAATGAACCCTACCTCCTACCCTAGTACATCATCAACTCAGTAACATCTCTCAGCTGACCCCACCACTGGCCTCTTTCCAGCTCCAGGGTTTTCAAACAAGGCCATAAACCCGGTCCTACTTCTTTCTGGTTTTCAAGCGTAGATGCCAGCCAACGAAACCTGAATCGCCTCCTTTAATGTGTATTACATGTTTCCCTGGGAAAGCAAATACTCTGAGCAAGGTATTAATATATGAAAGTTTGTGGAGATCTGCGAAATGACACCAAACTCAATGGACCCATAAAGTGATGGCTTACTATGCCCTTAAAGGGAACCCAAAGACCCTGGATGTATATTTTGTTTCAAGTTCCCATAATACTGAGCATTAATGACAATTATTTGATAGTGGTCAAAGAAGTATTAAAATATGGGATAATATTAAGGTGGATTTTTGTCCTTTTCTTCTTTGAGGAGACTGGGGAGAGGGGAGACCTTTACTCCTGGCATCTGATATTTTCAGAAAGGGGAGTGGACTTCTACTCAATTCCCAGGTAAGAGACTAGCCTGAGAGAACGCCTCAGTCTTCTTTCCACAGGATCACATTATGTGTGTCTTAGGCATTTTGCCTTCTGCCACAAAAATGTATTAGAAATTATATTTTACTTCCGTGTTGGTATAAAGAGGAATATAATCCAGCTTGAATTTTATACTGATTTTAAAAGAAGTTAAAAACTTTTATGGACCCCCTAAAATTACTGTGGGCCTTTCTGACACTCTGCACTGGGACTTCAGCCCTGTCTTTCCATCTGCCTCTCTTCTGGTTAATGAGAAGAGTGACCTCTAGCACTCAGTGGCTGTGTTTTCATACTGGATGGGACCTGTGACTGTTTCTATTCCCTCTTGGCCCTGCCTGCCCAGTAGAGGAGTGTTATCCTCTATGACTGGCCTCTGATGGTACCAGGTGGGTAAGTTTAATGAGAGTTTGAGCTCCTTTTGACTGTAGACCTAAGCTATTTTCTTTTCCAACAGTACTTGTGATGGAGCCTCATTGACATCTTATATCTACACTCAACTGGTTAGAACGTATTCACCTCCGCCCAACCCGACATCCTGCAGTGTGAGAAAGAGCTGACCGTGCCCTGAGAAACTGAGTATGAGTTTAAGGATTTTGAAAGGGACATTTCTATAACTCACACAGATTAAGAATTACTTTAAATTGCTCATTTTATCACTTGTTTAGAGGAAGGAGATACACTACAGTTAAACTATTACGACTTAGGAATGAAAAATATTTATTTATTGACTGGACATGCATTATACAGACAGAATGGCACATGAAAGTAAGAAGGTCAGTGTACATACTTGGCTTTCTGCTAGAAGGTTCCCATTGGATTCCCAGGTTTTGAGCCAGGCTCTGCGATAATACTTGTGCCACTGCCATTGGAAGACCATACTGTTTTTCAGAGTTGAAAGTGTGTGGGAAACATTTGAGAGAGGGCACAAAGCTAGTTATTATTTCTCAATCATTACCACATAACATCTCAGTTCCCTAAGTAGAGCCTCACAGCATCCAAAGATGGCACATGCTCCTGATCACTTCTTCCTTGCAACGGGGCCCAAGAAGCAGAAAGCCTCTCTTACTACGTGGCATCTCTCAGGACTTGGCGTTCTCACGTGGAAACATAAAATACAAGTCATAAAAGGCTGTGCCCCATTTCAACTCATACCAAACCAAGAATAAATTCAACTTACTACAAATCTGTCAAGAGAGGTCTCCACTGAAGGATGGCTATTGGGATGACCTGGTCTAATATAGTCAGCTATTGACCAAGCTTCAGATTTAGATTGAGTTGGTTTGACTTTTTGGGTGTGTTAAACCTAACATGGGCAGAAGAGCATAATAACTTAAAAAAAAAAAGTTATAGAGAAAGAATTAACAAGTTTATGAAAACTTATCTACAGATGCCAAAAATTCTCCAGGTCATTCTTTGGCTTGCGTTGGCCTGATAAATATGAAAGGCTGTCATTGTGAAATGAAACAATACCTCTTTTCTAACATCAAAGACCACTTTGGGTTCTATTTACTAATACAAACCATTCACACTATATTCTCAGTGTCATTATCATTCTAAACAGGCCTGAGAAGGGATGTAAACTAGGCCACAGGGAAGAAAGAGATCAGATGCACAGATAAAGCTCTACTTTAGGAAAATTGGTAACATTTACCTCATTCACACCAACTCCCCTTGTGCGAGAACAGACACCTCCAAAGTAACTCAGGCTGCTTCTCTTATAGTAGAATGTCACACGCCTTAAAAAAATAAGTGCTGTTAGGAAACCAATGGAGTGACCATTACAGTTCAACTCTCCCCAGGTATGTCTACTCTCCTACAATGAAAATCCCAAACCAACCCTCCTTCAAGAAACCAAAAACTGTATTTTAAATACCTCTAAATGTAGATTATCACACATACGTTTAGACTTCCGTTAAATAGTTGAATGAGCATCAATTGAGCACCTAACTAAGCATCGCATACAGGAATTGGACACAAAGATAAACAGTCCACAGCCCTTGACTTTTTTTCTAGTAGAGAATATCTAGCAGTTAGACAAAAGATTGATGATTGTAAATTGCTGATTAAAGACTGAGAGAAAAGTAAAGAGTAACGGGTGAGAAGAAAGGAAGGAGGACTTTGGTGGGTTTGGTTCCAGGATGGAGCCTTAGAGAACTAGAACTGTCTGAAAACAGCTGAGCCACGAGTGGGGAAGGGAACAACGTCTGATATCAGAAGTAAGCAAGGCACCTCGCTTCCTTAGTGATGGAACATCAATTTTATTCAATAGTTCATTTCAAAAGACTCTCTTTCCAAGGTCCTACTGTGTAGCACTGGGAACTATATTAAATATCTTGTACTAACCCATAGTAAAAAAGAATATGGAAAGGAACATGTATATGTATAACTGAATCACTATGCTCTACACCAGAAATTAAAACAACATTGTAAATCAACTATACTTCAATAAAAAAATTTTTTTTTAATTTCAAAAACTACCTTTCCTAGCCTCTCTTGCAGTTCAGTGTGGCCACTGTGACTAAGATCTAGCAAATGATTTGTTGGTGAAATTGCTGTGTGCAAGGTTTCAGGAAATCTGCTTTAAAGAAGCTAACTCAGCTGGAAGGAGGACCCTTCCATACTCCTCCTTGCCTGCCTGGCATTCCTGCTGCCTGTGATGAAGGCTGGGGTGCCAGCAGCTGTCCTGAATCATAAGCTGACCCTGAGGATGGTAGGTCTGAAGGTAGGGATGTCCTCTGAAAGTAGATCTTATGACTGTGGAACCACCATCCCTACACTGGACAGCCTACTACTGCGCTTCTTATGTAACAGAGGAATCAACCTCAATCTTGTTCAGGATTGCTGTATTGATCGATGACCTAACTGATACAATAAAGGGATAAAGATCAACTTGAGGCCAAGGGATACAGGTACGTACGAGATGAGATGCACAGCATCCGCGTGCTGCTTGATACGCTGCCGGTATTTGGAGAATTCATGGAGCATCTGCACGGGGTTGGTGGTGATGTCAATATGATCCTTCTCAGTCCAGGTCTCTACAGCCACCAGGACAACCCTGGTATTAAGCTGCTCCTTGTAAATCTGAGGGTATACAACAGGACAGGTGCAGGAGGAAAACACTGGGTCAAACATGCACAATCAGTGATTCAGAGTCAGCGGAAGGACAGGAGGGGAGGTGAGAGGAGAACACGAGGTCAGAATTAGCTCATCATGGAGAATCTTCTTTTCCTTTCTCTTTTCCAAGAGCAAAAAGAAAGAAAGAATAATCACACAGCTCAGCCTCTCCTAAAGTTACTTCAATCCCCAATCCACGGATGTAGTGGCCAGGCATCTTACTAGGGGACATATGCAAGGGGCAGCACGATTCTACAGTCTGGACATAAATTCAAAACAAGGTTCAGAAAATCACCCTTTCAAACCTCACAGGAGATAACAGGTTGGAGCCTGATACACCAGCTCTGAGTGAGTGCGGTATGACCAGTGACTGCCGCAGGACTGGAACGGATCACTAAATCCTTGGACTAGCACTAACACTGTGGCTGACTTGCCCTTGGAAGCCTTGTTATATGAAAAGTAAATTAACACTGGAAGAGAATCAAGGATCTGATGCCAAAAGAGGAGAGAGCAAACTTAAATTATCCATACCACTCATAATATTTAAATTATAACTTTCTGTTCTCTTTCCTTTTGGTCCAGTAGCTAAATAACTCACACACACAAGCAATTTCAATGAATGTTGTCATTTTGTCCTATTTTCAAGCTAATAAAATAATGGATGATTTTAGAACACACTACAGAAAGGAAATATCCCCATGCCTAAATCAAGCTGATGCTACAATGATTTTACAACAAGGAGTAACTTCAATGTTATGTCTTTTTGAAAAAATTAGTCGGTCAGCTTCAGAACCTTGTACAGTAACGGAAAACAGAAATGACACTTTGCAAGATGTGATTCTGTTCAATCATGGTGAAATGACAAATATAGAGATTATACCAAGTAAACAGCTTGGGCAGGGGGAAAGGTGTGTTTAATATTATCTTTTCCATATTCACTTATAGTTTTCCTTTGAAAAGACTGTCAAGAGCTGAAATGAAAAAAATAAACCAGATAATAACTAACTTTAAGAATTTCTATCTTAATTCTATATGATACTGCATTCCTCTTTACCCATATTATGCTGCCCAGCTCTGCCTACCAGGTATTATATGTCATATGTTTACATGATTGGAGGGTTTTGGACTATTTGAAAGGCAGAAAAGAAGGCAGTCCTTTGGAGAAAATAAGTATCATTTAGATATTAAGCAATTTATAACATTTTTTCCCAGTTAGGAGGGAACGTACAACAAATATCAGATAAATACATATTTAGCTGAACAAAATAGCACTTTACATTAGAATACACAAAACAGTTGGCTATATTTAATTTATAATTAATCAAATTGAATTATTTATTGGAACATAATGAACAATATTCACATTGATGGATTTCCTGTCTAATGTAGGAAAAAGGAGGAAAATCTTAACCATCATTCTCTGTAACTCACAAAATCAGAAGAGGGAAAAAAATATCAGTAAGAAAGATTCATACATTAGAAGCCTTTGTAAGAAGTTATATATTTTATTGTTTCAAATTAGTTTTATTTTGGGACTGCACTTAATTCTGTCATCTAGAAATAAAGTCTAAAGCATTCTTATGGGAACACTAGGAAAATAAATTTGGGTTCTTTTAAAAAAAAATTGTATTGCTCATATTCTCCAAACATAATCCACCTCAATCTATTAGTTCTGTCATATATTTAAGACAAATAAGCTCAACTGATTACTATTAACAAAGTCTCATTTGCCAAGTTTACTTTACACTTTTTGGGAGCTAATTTTCTTCACTGTTTTTGTCCTCTATCGACTCTGGCAACAGTAATACCTAAACATCGCGTAGAAGCAACGTCAATGCATTTTTGGGATTCCAAGAATAACTCAACAGTCCCCTAAAATTCTGATAACACTGCTCTTTGTGAAGCAGACCATTCCACAGTTTCTTAGCCAGATGAGCTTAAGGACAGCATTGTTACTTTCGCCCCAGAAAGAACTAAAGCAACAAGTTAAGCAAACAGAGATATGGCATTCCGTCTCGGAGAAATAGGTTCAAGAAAACCAGGATACTTACAGAATCCACAAGGTTGACGACGGACTTTGCAAAGTTGTTCGTATGTGCATGAGAAGAGCGGCACTTCTTAAACTGGGGAGGGGGAAAGACAGACCAGTCACTGTCAAACCATAATACAATGGTGAATTTCAAAATTCTGTAAGAGCAGAAACCTCACGGCAATAGTAGCAACGAGGATTAAAAATACAGAATTTACTTTGTGCCATGTTGGGTATGGTGGTGTTCTTATATTTTATTTCTCTTTCAGGCAGCAAAACTATAGCTGCCTAAAATACACATGATGTTGCGGGTAACGGAGAAGGTCTAGTGAAATCTGTGCAATCAACTTTACACCTGAGAAATAAGCTGCTAATTCAGTCTTAAAGTCTACAAACGCAATCCTTTTTTTGTTTGTTTGTTTTCACAGAAATGAATTTCACAGAAATGAATTTCACCAGTGTATAAAGGGCTTAGATCAAGAAATTTGATCCCAACTGGACACCCTCCTCACTGTGTCACACTCAAAGATCAGGAAAAGTTCTGAGGCAGCACTTTAGATTCAGTCCATGATATGGCATGCATCTGTCCTATATGTTAGTATATTTTTTCAGAAGAATGCCTCCTCCAAACAAAGCCTTTTGCTTTTAAGAGCTCAAAGTCAGAAGTCAAAACAAGGAAGAGACAAAAAATAAAAATGAAGTGTGCTGCTAGTGTGCAGTAGTTTATGGTTATTTATGATCATTTAAGAAAATAAAGTAAATTAATAGAATAATTACATCACAACACCTGAAGGGCTACAGCTTTAGCAAGGAGCACTTCGCTTAATTTGTCTTTGAGAGAACATCTGAAAACTAACGATCGCACTGAAGAGGGATCATGCCCTCTGCTGAGGAAAAAGAAAAACATCCTCAAAACTACCAACTACTGAATCAGATTTGCACCATATCTTTAAAATTTGACTTCAACTATAATTATTAAAATAATGCATCTTTCAGTGAGGGGGAGGGTATAGCTCAGTGGTACGGTGTGTGCTCAGCATGCATGAGGTCCTGGCTTCAATTCCCAGTATCGTCATTAAAAATAAATAAATAAACCTAATTACTTCCCCCATCAAAGAAAATAAATATAAAATAAAGTGAAATAATGCATCTTTCATAAAGATTAAAAATATTTCTACACTGGACAGAAACAGACTCACAGACATAGAAAACAAACTTACGGTAACCAGGGGATAAAGGGGGTGGGAAGGGGTAAATTGGGAGTTCAGGATGTGCAGATACTAACTACTATATATAAAATAGATAAACAACAAGTTTCTACTGTATAGCACAGGGAACTGTATTCAATATCTTGTAGTAACTGATAATGAAAAAGAATATGAAAACAAATATATGCATGCATATGTATGACTGAAACATTATGCTGCACACCAGAAATTGACACAACATTGTAAACTGACTATACTTCAATAAAAAAGAATGCAAATTTTTTTAAAAAGGAAATTTCCCCTACCCCCCCAAAAATAAAAATAGAAATAAATATGTGTACATTGGAATATTATGACATTCTTTTTTTCTCCTTTGCCAACTTTCAGGCTATAAATTTGTCAAGACCACCTTCATTTCATTCTCTAACCCTGTTACTGTATTTTTTAGTAAAAGGTGAAAGATTTATGTGATCTGAAGAGAAACTAGAGTATATAACCCTATTACTATGTTTTTTAAATGAAGAATATGTCTTAATGCTTACATACATGATACACTTTTTTTTATAGTACTGAGCATACTGACAACCCCTGACAAATGTGCAATAAATTAGTACTCTGTTATTAGCAGCATTCATTAATATATAACTATTCATATTTATAACATTTGCTATGGTATGAATGTGTGCCCCTGAAATTCATGCTGAAACCTCAACCCCCAAAATGAGGGTAATAGGAAGTGGGACCTTCAGAAGGTGTTTAGGTCACGAGGGCAGGGCCCTCATCAGTAGGATTAGTGCCCTTAAAAAAGAGGCTCCAGAGAGACCCCCAGTCCCTCCTACTATGTGAGGGCACAGTACGACATTTTAACAGGTTTTTTTAAACTTGGCATAAACAAGTTGCTGTAAATAGCTTAGCATTTCAAGTTGCCGAGCAAATTCCATGAGCTGAAGATTTTCAAAAGATATCTTTAAAAGTAAAAGTAAAAGCAAAAGTCTCAACATTAAGTCTCACTGGCATGATGAAATGTTTTGAAACTAAATAGAGGTAGAGGCTGTGGAGAAAAGGGAACCCTCCTACACTGCTGGTGGGAATGCAGTTTGGTGCAGCCAGTGGGGAAAACAGCATGGAGATTCCTCAAAAGACTAGGAATAGACTTACTGTATGACCCAGGAATCCTGCTCCTGGGCATATATCCAGAAGGAACCCTACTTCAGGATGACACCTGCACCCCAGTGTTCATAGCAGCACTATTTACAATAGCCAAGATGTGGAAACAGCCTAAATGTCCATCAACAGATGACTGGATAAAGAAGCTGTGGTATATTTATACAATGGAATACTATTCAGCCATAAAAACTGACAACATAACGCCATTAGCAGCAACATGGATGTTCCTGGAGAATGTCATTCTAAGTGAAATAAGCCAGAAAGAAAAAGAAAAATACTGTATGAGATCGCTCATATGTGGAATCTAAAAAAAATAAATAAATAAATAAATACAAAACAGAAACAGACTCATAGACATAGAATACAAACTTGTGGTTGCCAAGGGGGTGGGGGGTGGGAAGGGACAGACTGGGATTTCAAAATGCAGAATAGATAAACAAGATTATACTGTATAGCACAGGGAAATATATACAAGATCTTGTGGTAGCTCACAGCAAAAAAAAAAAAAGTGACAATGAATATATGTATGTTCATGTATAACCGAAAAATTGTGCTCTACACTGGAATTTGACACAATATTGTAAAATTATTATTACTTAATTAAAAAAAGTTAAAAAAAAAAAAGAAACTAAATAGAGGTAATGGTTACACCACACAGTAAAGGTACTAAATACCACTGAACTGTACACTTGAAAAAAAAAGTCTTGACAAGAAGAAGCACACATCACAAAAAGAAAAAAGAAAGGGAAAACACTACGGATCCCTACGCTGATGCAGTGCTGCTTCATATCTATTCAAACAAATGTTATTTTGCTTCTGAACATTGATTTGTCCTTTTGGGATATGTCTTTTTATAGTATAATGGTCATGGATAATAAGATAGGCAAGTTTTAAAAAATGACGACTTTTAAAAACCTACCAAAATGTGATAAGTTTTTCATTTATTTCTTATTTGTCATTTCCAAGTCTCTGATTTTCTTTTCAGAAAGACCACTCTGTCTGCTGTGAGGGGAGTGAATTAGAGAGGGTCAAAAGTGGGAGCAGAGAGACCTGTCGGGAAACTACTGCAATAGTCCAGGTTAGAAAATAATGAAAGCTGGACATCTGAACAGGATGTGGAAGGAAAGGGAAGAGAATAAAAGATGCCTCCTAGGTTTTGAACTCGAATAGCTGGCAGGGTTGGGGGCAGGGATGGTGATACCATTTAAAATAACGAGAGACTAAGGGAAGAGCAGTTTAGGACTAGGGAACCAAGAGTTCTGACTCAGAAATTAAATGTGAGATGCCTGTTCAATACTGAAGTACAGATGTTAAGCACGTAGGTGAGTATATACTATGGAACTCAGAAGGCTAAAGTTGAGAGTGATGAATTTAAGTCAAGGATATTATTTGAAGATTGAAGTGGTCACTTTGGGGGAGAGTTATAGAAAGAAAAGAGAGCCCCAAACCAAGCTATGGGGCACTCCCACAATTCTGGAGGCCAGATGTAAAAGGCTATGAAGAAACAGCCAGAGAGGTGAGAGGGTTGTGTCACAGAACTGAGAGATGAAGAAAATGTTTCAAATAGTAGAGAGTAATCAACTGCGTCCAATGCTGCTGAGAAAGCAAGTAAGACAAGGATGAAGAGTGACCACCAGATTTATTCACTTGAAATTCCATATAATGGAGTACCTAGGATTTACTAGAATCTATGATAAGTATTTCTCCTACAAAAAATATTTGCTCCTCACAACTCAATGAGGTAGGTTTTATAAATATGGAAAGTGAGGTTCAGAGAGAGCAAGTAACTTATCCAAGATCACACAGCTGGAATTCAATGCTTAATCTGGGTTGACATGAGCTTATAAACTTGTTCAGTTAACAAGTCATATAAAATAGTTTATGACTATTTCTAATAAATCATGATTATTAATGAGAATTCATAATTTGGGGGTACCTATAAAATACAGTGCTGTTGGAAAAGCAAATGAGGTTTATAAATTGAAAAAAAATTGCATTTTCATAATGTGTGAATTTATTGCCTTATATATAAAGATACAGCAACGATGTAAAAAAATTGTTTTTCATGTACTTTAAAATATTTAAATTAATTTTCTATCAGAATAAGGTTTTTAATATTTATATTTAGCTTAAGCAGCTCAAAGAAATGTTTGAAGTTGCTTATCAAGGCTATAATTGGCTCACAAATTAGGTTCCACCAGCCAGCTGCTAAGATGCTTTATACAAAATCGAGGGATTTTTCTTTTCTAATTGAAAGCCACTGATAATATAGGATGCTTGTTCAAAATATGGTATCTGCATTTTTTCAGGAAGCTGATATTAGGTTACTCTTCTGAATTAAAGAGGTAAGCTTAAATGTAAATGTAGGCAAAATGTTTCTATTTCCTGCATGAATGAGAACTAATTTTACACACAGAGAAAAATGTGCAATCTCCTTTTATGAAAAAACTTACTTTCACATTTTCCCATTACTGAAAATAATTTACATTTAAAATGCCAAATTTGCTTCTCCTTCCTGAACAAACACAATCCTTAAGATATTTACTTTTTGGAAAAAATTAAAATTAGAGCTTGATTTTCAACCTGGAGGTGATAGTTATCAAAATAACTGTGTGCTGCCTCATCTAGCACAAAGATTATAAAATGAGTACTCTCAGTGGGATGATCATTCTAAAACCCAATAGCAAATCTCCAGATATTAAAACAGAGATGACAGTTATTCCAGTTCACTTTTACTTTCAACATGTGATCACATTCTGATCCATGTTCTGATTTACCCCTTCTTTGTGGCATTCAAATTCAAAAAACTATCTTCATCTCATATAAAGGACACCTTAAAAAGGAACTTTTCTCAACACTCAAAAGAAAAAAATTCTTATAAAATAATACACTTATTTGAGACTATTATAGACTGGAATTTAACCTGGTCTTAAAGGAAAAGGAATACATTTAGTTCTATTACCCCAATGTAATATTTATTTAAATGGTAGAAATCTTCTTAAGTAATTTCTTTCTTCTTTAGGCATTATTAGCACTTAGTAGCAAAAGATTTCTTTTTTTTTCCATTTCCTAACATTTATTCCCTTTAAACTCATCAGTACAAATTACAGTTCTTTTTTCTGGTTTCAAAGTTAGATGTACACATGCCTCATTCTCATTCATTTTAATAATAATAGTAATAAAACAAATTACCAAGATTTACCATTAAAAGATCTGGTAGCCTAAATAAGGTACTTTCATCACAGAATATATGGTATAATGTTTAGAAATTTTATATTTATGAAAACAATATTTTAAAGGAGGGTATTATTTTATTATTCACAAGACAAAGACAAGATTATTTAAATGCTTCCCATTTAAAAGGATTAAAAAATAAATTCAAGATATATAATGTTTAAAAAATTATCAAGTTTCCCATTTGTAGAGTTACTGAAATCTGCTCTCTGATTGATGGCTTCATGTATCTTCCTGCTAGAGATTTGATGGAACAAGAGATTTGGAATTACAAATTAGAAAACTTGTAACTGGAAAAAGCCTTGGAAAACTTGTCTATCAATTATCTACTGTATGTGAATGCACTCTGTGAATTTAAAGGCATTATATATATCTTAATTATTATTTCCACTACTTTAAAAGTATTTGTATAATGGATGCTGGAAAAAGTTTAGGCTTCTAAAGTCATAATTTCACAACATGCCACAAGGTTAAGGATTGAGAAGTAACTGGAAAAAAATTTCAATGTCCCAAACAACAAAAATAATTCGGATGAAAAAATCAAGGAAATTAATGTCTTTCAGAAACTCGTATTTTAGCCTTACTTTTAGAAGAAGCTACCTACACATTTGGTTTTCCTTCCTATCAGGGAAGAGCTGTACTAAATTGTATGTAATTCTGATAATTCTGCTTCTTAGTAACTTATGTCAAGCAATGTATTTAAAAGCTACTGATACAGAAAATAAACCCACATACCATATTAAGAGGTATGCTATTAAATAACTTTGTATTAAGTGTAATTGAGCCAGTGCTTGGTAATTAATGGAAAACATCAGTTAGAGACCCAAATAAAAGTTTAAATATAAATTAAATCACTATTTTAAAAATGTACAGTTTCAAGGCTGGAAAGGCCTTGCTGATTAGAATTCCACATTATCATTTTTGGATGAAACACAACCTTGTCCTATAGTCTACTAATCTAATTTTGATTGCCTTAAAAAAAAAAAAAACAGAGACTTAAGATACTTGCAAAGCAATCTGAATTTCTGTCGCAATCTTTCACAAGTTTTTCACCTATACTTGACTTTCAGGTATTTCTTAAGCATCTTATCTTTAAAAAGTCTCTCCAGAAATGTAGCTTAGTTTTAGTAAAACAAATTATTCTTAATCTTAGTTTATATAATTTTAAAAGTAAAATTATATAATTACAACAAAAATTACAATGGGCCAAAATGGTTTGGAAAGTGGGCCAGTGGATTGCTGGAGCCAGCTCCCACCAGTTCACAAGAGCTAACTGAATGCTTCTTTTCCCAGGTCTTCATTAATGACCTCACTTCGGTAGCTTGACATCAGCTTGAAATCGGCCATGCTGGGAGTATTTATACCACTGGTATCAGCAAACATTTTAAAATCGAGGCTTTTCCCCAAAGAACCAGGTGTTAAACATTTATCGGCACACAAGTATTGGGCATACAGGTGTCCCTCAGTATATGAGGGGGGTTGATTCCAGGAGCCCCCAAAGATGCCAAATACACTGATGCTCAAGAGCTGTATGTAAAATAGTGCAGTACCTTACAATGATGGGTTCAGTTGGCAACTGCATCTCTGGATACAGGGGACCAACTGTACTAACAAATGGCCTTCTGACCAAGACTCTTCCAAATCCTCTAGGCTTCAACCAAGATATTTTTTAAGGGAAATGGTTAGGCAGAGTATGGTTAAGAAAGTTTTTGCTTTATCTTCAAGAGGGGCTAATGGAGGACAATCATTTTTCATATGTCTTTTAAGTGTTACTGAAATGACACATTGAGTCACATTTTACTTTGACAGAAGTGAAGAGATTATTATTCTTAAATGAGCTGTCAGGTCTAAAACCCATTGATTCTGTATTCTTACCGTTTTGTGATCATTAACAATCATAAGTTCCAAATATTTCATTTCTTCAAACACACCGCGAGATGGCTGTGGAAAATAAAAATGTATGGTTAGAATGGTGTTTGATAGGAAATACCTCTGATGCTGACTGTTTTGTTGTAGACTGACTTTAAATTTCAGAAGAACTCCTCCCTCAAAGAAACTTGGCCAGGGAAATGAAAAAAAGTGACTACAAAGTGTGGGCAAAAAAACAAGTATTCAGAAAAGAACTGTGTTTATTTGTGATTAAAGTACTCATCCAGATAGAGAGGAGCACATGTTGTTCTTATCTGGTTTTTATATGTACAAATATTCTAGACAAAAATGTTCAGTATAATTCTGTTAAAATAATTAAATCTCAATTTCTTTGGCATTAAGATATGATAAAACTACTCATATCTACGCAAAACCTCAAGAAAAACAGCACAAAACTTTAATAAGAATAACATAGTACATCTGGAACAGGTACCAATACATTCATAAAGAAACCTTAATTCAGTGAAGTGAAATTTTCATAATAATCTACTAATTCTCAACCACACAACTTCTCAAAGGAACAAATGTCGACAATGACAACATTCTAAATTCTTCTAAATTTTGATAATTACTAAATAATCCTTTAAGAACAAGGGCTAAGTATCTTAGCTGTCATTTGGACTTTTATTTCTTTTTCAGAGTTGGAAAAGTACATGGTCATTGGTCAATTTATATTTGATAGGGGTAGGCTGCTGTGAAATGTCAGCAGCCTCTGTAAGATTTATTACCAACTACATCTTCAAGAGTAAGTAAAAAGAGATCTCTGAGTTTTAAAAAAACTGAATCAAAAATCCCCATAATACAAACACAGGCTTATAAAAGAGAAGATGATTTGACCTATAGCTAAGTTTTTGATGGTTGGTGGTCTAATTTTTTTCACACACAAAGAAATACATTCAGCAAAACATTACAATGTGCAGTTTTCAGTATAATTACTTATTAAGTTATCTAGTAAATTACCATGTAATCTATATGCTTTGGAATTAATTCTCAGTTACATAGCATTCACCATGTAATTACTAAACAGTTCCCATCATTACAGCTTTTTAATCTATTATGAAAATAGGCTAGGAACATAATTTCAGTTATGAAGCTTCTATACATTTAGTCAATACATGGGAACTGTAAGATAGTTGTTGATTATATAATTACATGATTCTTACTTGGTAACTGTCATGATACTAATGGCCAAATAGATTCATTCTGTTCAGAAAAACACATCCAGCTTCAAAGTTTGGGGTAACTGTTTTTAATTTGAAAATAAATACAAATAAGCATGATTAGCCAACATTTCAAAATCTCTTTTTCTGTTTAGATTTTTTAAAAAGTAGCATCATTTTATATTATGGTAAGTCATATAGAAAAAAAACGAAAAAGCCTGCTGTACTTTCAATAGGAAAAAAAAAAACAAGCTGCAATTTTCATAAGAATAACGCTTTGAAAACAGAGCTAAAACAACACATTCTTTATTTAGATGTCATCAAGATTCACAGAACACCATAATCAGTTTATATCACTTCTAGGGGAAAATTGAATTAAAAGCAACATGCCCATCAGACTCAAATCATAGGGGTTTGGGGTTTTTAGTTTTGTTTGTAAGAGGAAGTTGTCCAACTCTAAACTGCTTTAGGTGTACTTAGTGGTGTACACTGAGCGATGACAGGCGTACAACTTAACTGAGTGAAATAGCCCCGTCTGTGACTCAGTGCCACACTCACATTCACTGCTCTCTTCCGTCTCCTTTTCAACCACCGTAATTCAGGTAAAAAGGGCAACTGGTCACTGCTTTCCATACCTGTGTAAAAGAAAAAGAATACCAAAACTTGTTTGACTGCATTTCAATGGGAGAATGTTTTTAAAATGTTACGCCAAGGAATAGCGGCATTGATAGCATTTTATCATCTCAAAATCAAAATAAACTAAGGTGAAAAAAAGCCTGCCAATCATTAAATATTTCACATTTTCATGGTCACAAATATAATTCAAGGTATAATTTTCTTCCAAACCTTATGTAAAACATAACAAGCTATTCAAGACTCCATGGAATATGCGTATTTGAGCAACAACCCACCTGACCTTGGATATCTGAAAATTTAGAAAAATTCTACTATTTTTAGAATTAAAAATTATATGTGGCATAAGCTTTTGCATAAATTATGAAAGACTTTTGGTATTCATATACAGAAGTAACATCACATACCCCCATGGTCCAAGAGAAGCTTTTGCCAAATCAGCGTGCTTAAGTGCCTCAGTACCAGAGTGTAAGAGACACTACAAGTTGGTTAAAGAACAACAAACTTCCAGGAAAACCTAAGGATGAACCTCCCTGTAAATCACTCTGTTAAACCTGGCCACAGCCTCCGGTTTAACACAGCTTTACTTCTAGGCTTCATATTTCAGTCTTTCCATCAGAAATGACTCTCCACGCTTCATTATGTGAAAGCCACAGTTCACTCCACTGCCCATCTACACTGCTCACACTCCAGATCTCAAACCAGTTCCACTTCCCAATAAGCCTGCATGTCCACCGAGTTCCACCAAGTCAACGCTCCCATTACGTAAAATAGAGTGGCTCCTGTAACTAAAACTTACTGAGATTCTTCAACTGCTTAGAATATTGTCCCACCAAGGTCTTCTGGATGATATGTGGTCGACCTGTGCTTTTCTGAAACACCAAAAATTGCAATCAATTAAAAAGGAAGATGTGATCACACCTCTAAGGAATAGTGTTAGCGTTTTCTCTAACATCCTTCCTAAAATGGAACATGTATATGCTAACGCTTTAGTTATCAAAAATGAAAAGCGTATGTCGTATTGATACTTGAATTTTAAATAAAATAGAGCATCATCCAATTGCCCCAGTGTAGACAAAAGCATAGTTTCATTAGCTACTCTTAAACCTGAGCTTTCTTCAAAGGCATGAATAGGAAATTCACAAGAAAGAAACACAAACGGGTAATAAATATATTTTTTAAAAGATGAATAATTTAATACTCCTTCAAAATGAAAATAGAAAGATATATGAGTTTTGGCCAACAAGTTGGCAAAGGTTTAAAAATTACAATAACCATAGTCAATTATGGTTGCAAGGCAAAAAACACTCTTACAAATTGCTGGTAGGAGTACACTGATAGTGTAGTTCAGAGAAAAAATTTAGCAATTCTGTCAACAGTCTTGAAAATATTCATATCCTTTGCCCTAGATATTATACTTTTAGAAAAAATGCAATATCCATCACTATTATTAGCTTCCATTACTGAGTGCATAGCATGTGCCAACTTAATCTTCACAGGAACTCCATACAGTGCATATTTTATCCCCATTTTACAAAAAAAAAAAAAATGAGGCTCAGAGAGATACATTATTGAGTTACAGTTATATTACACAATAATGATCCAATTTAGTTTTTTAAATTTGGGAACGGATCATTGAAAAACTGAAAGAATGTACACCGAATGGTGAAGAAAAGTTATCTTCTCTACAAGAGAAGGATGAGGTGATGGATAATTATTATTTATTTCAGTATTTTCTTATGTTCTTTTTCCAAGTTTCCTACAACATTTTATAATCAGAAAAAAAGTTATTTTAAAAGGCGTTCTTAATAGATTACATAAAAGACTTACAATAATTAAGAGTTTTGCTTTTCATTTATTATTTGAGAAATAACATGAATTCTCACTAGAAATACTGCATCCATATTACTTGACTTATTATAAAGCATTTTGAAAATTAATAATAATAATAAACTGAGCATCAAAAAAATCTAAATTCAAGGATAGTAAACTCTTAATTCTGGCAGCAGGTGAAAAACCATAGCTGGAGTGATGAAACTCACACCTAGATCAGCAACACAATTTTAAAAACTGACTAAAGTTTCAAGCACTGTTCCTTTCCCTCTACCCATGGTGAAGATGAGGATAAATCATTACACTAATGAAAGGCAGTCAGTAGAAGGAAGGCAAAAAAGAAAAGGCATTAAGCATATATCAATCAGCTCCTGAAGAACATGATTCTGGGTTTAATAATACAAAATCAATGCTTTAAACATTATGATAATAACAGTTTATAAATCTCTTTAACGGTTGAATAGACATAGGCACATATATTTATTAATTCATCAAACTTGTAAAATTGCCCTATTAGGGATGCATTAAAAATTATCGCATTTTACTTATTTAAAAACTCAAGGCTTAGGGAGTTGTTATTTTGAGGTTTTTTGTTTTGTTCTTTGGTTTTGTCTTAGAGTCACCAGGCCATTAATCAATACCAGAAATCAAAGTCAATTTTTTGCTGTATGAGTCAAATAATTTTGCTGTATACAAGTTATCTACTTATAACTGTAAGAGAGGAAAAAATATTTTACTTAATCAAAATGTCTTTATCTCGGTGTGGTGGGCATCATAACCTGGTAATTTTTATAATTACTAGTTGAAAAATAATACTAGTTTATTCAAACATTAACCATTTAAAATTTAATGACTTTTCTGCCTCAAATTTGAAATTACCCCATATTCACACATACATTGCCACATAAGAAAATAAAGGTTTGTCTGTTCAACTATTATTATCAAGCCTGAATGACTATTTCCTGTCTCAAAATTTATTTTATCTCCATTTGAAATCTCTAAATATAGAAAACATGTTCTGTTCCCCATCAAATGCTTGCAACAGCCTGACTCTACCACTTTCGAAATATTATTTTCCCTTTAGCAGTTCTTTTCACTAATATGACTTCCCTACTGTTACCTCTCAGTGTCTTCATCTCCTACCATTCTCCCCTTGTCCACTCTTCTCTGAGCTAGCTGGGTTCCTCGCAGTTCCTAGAACATACTGGGAACACTCCTGCCTCAGGGCCTTTGCCTTTGCTCTTCTCCTGCGACACTCTTCCAGCTCCCTAATTTCCTGAAGGTCTTCATTCAAAACTCACCACCTCATTGTGCCCTACCCTGGATAGTTAATGTAAATTTTAACTCTCCTTTCCACCTTCCTGAATTCAGTTTTCCTCCTTAGCATCCCCTATCTAACATACCATATGTAATCACTTACTCACCTATTTATTCCTGCCTCTGACCCTATAGACTACAAGCTCCACTAGGCTCAAGCTCCAAGTCTACTTTATCCCCAGCACCTAAAACAGTACCCAGTATTCAGAAAGCCCTCATTACAATATTTACGAATATACATCAAATTTTAAATTTGGTTGCATTATAAGAAAAAAATTTGGTTGCACTCTCTCAGCAAGCCACATGATTAGAGTACATGATTTCTTTTTTCTTCCAGTTTTTTTGAGATATCACTGACACATAGCATTGTATAAGTCTGAAGGGTACTGTTGTGTATTACATGCCCGGAACTTATTTATCTCATAACTAGAAGTGTGTACCTTTTGATAACCTTTCACCTATTTCTCCCACCAGCCTCTGGTAACAACGAATCTGTTCTCGGCTTATGAGAGTTCAGTGTTTTTAGGTTCCACATGCAAGCGAGATCATATAGCATTTGTTCTTCTCTGGCTGACTTATTTCACTTAGCATAATGCCTTCATGATTTCTTATCTAGGCTGCTAAGCTGTACATGACTCTCAATGTTATTTTCTTCCCAATCACAAAAGAAAACTAAATATTGTATAATTTAATCATAGTTCAACCCACAAATTTCCCCCCTGAAGATTCTTAGACTCATAAAAGTTATGGACTTGCTTACAGTCATGGGATTATCTAAAGGCTGAGAGAAGGAAAGCTAGTTTAAAGGAAAAGAAACATCCTCTCTGTTCTCTCAGTAGACTGGAAAGAACTGGTCTTACCTTCAGAAAACTTAAGTGTGATATCTGTTACTATCCCTCACGGGTATGTGACCTGGGATGTGCAATTTAAGCTTCAAAACTCACGGTATCATTCTAAGTTTGAAATAAGGTGCTATAGATAAATGCACTTTGCAAGCGACATGATTGTCTCTCTACTGCTCAAAAAAAAAATGCTGGAAAAGTAAAACATCATAAGGAAACTGATGTCACAGTCAGACTTACCTCATCATGAATCAGCTCCAACGGTTCTATCATATACACAAAGGTGTCGTCTTCAAACATACCACTAAGACACAAGGATCCACAGAGGAGAGAATTAACAAATATAGCAAACGGTATGTCTTTTAAAATAGTGTATCTGAATAATACCTTTTTATAGTGCCCCAAGTGAATTCACATATCTGTATGGACTCACGCTGTGGTCCCAGCACTGCACTAGATAGCATATAGGCTACAGAAGGTGTAAAAAATGTACACCAAGAGCATACTCATCATACTTGACATAATTAATTTTTGAAATTAAATGGACAGATAAGATCAAACCGGGATAGGACTACTGATGTCGTTCCAGTATCTCAAGTTACTATCACAGAACTATATACAACTAGTACAAACTTGTTATGCAAATCCAATATCATCGGTAAGAAAATAGGTTTCTCACATATAAGAGTAATCTAAAACCGTCTAATTCTGAAGAAGCAAACAGAGGTATCTTTATGCTTGCAAACTGTGAATTTCCATTAAGACTCTGTGTCGCAAATCACATTTAATTTTGAGGCACATCGGATTTTTTACAAAGTGTGGCGGTAAGATTTTCATGGTCCTTTTCATCACATGGCCACACTAGACCTTTACATGCAGTGCTACTGTGTTCGAGGCTGGAAGGCACCTGCAGATGCTTTTTAAGAGCCTGCCTGGAAGCCAAAGCATGAGTTCCTCTCTTGCAAACCTCACCCTTGCCTGGCTACCTCCTACTTATCCTCAGGTTAACCTGGCTGATAGGTCCTCTGGGACACACCCCTTTGAAACCTTCTGGACAAGATTCAGACATCCTAAAGTCCCTGTCCTTCCCCTTCACAGTACCTACCAAAATGGCAATTAAACAGTAATCTGCATAATCACTTGTGTAATCTCTAAGTCTCCTGCAAACTCTTAAGTGTTAAGAGAGCAATGACTTTGCCCTCCTTGTTCATCACTCCACATCCAGTCTCTAACCCAGGACTGGTACAGAGGAGTCTGTGAAAGAAAAGATGGAAAGGGTGAGTGGATGAACTGCAAGTTGGTTCTCCCAATGGAGAGTGCCACGTACTGAAGTCCATTGCAGGTCGACAGAGCCACCCTGGAGTTCTCTGATACCTCTGATGCTTCCGTGGTAGTAACAGTGCTCTCCACCCTGCAACGCAGAAGAAGACTTAATTGACAAACTCTGCTCTCTGCATCATGGTTCACCCTTTGGGATGCTTCTATAAAGCAAAAAGAAAGGCAGGGGCGACCCCAGAAACTCCTCCTGGTTGATAAGAAATCTCAAAGAGTACTAGGCAATTTTTCAACTTTTCTATAAGGATCAAGTGTATAGTAAACGTAATGAAGGAGAAAAGGCTCTAACAGAGGAGTAAGACACCAATGCAACTGGACCAACGTGACACACCTTTCTTAAGCATGGAAGGGCGTAGACACCTACCAGATACGGAATAAAGTCTTCTACGTAACTGAGGAGAGCCTCCCTAAAGGTGCTGTTTAAAATCGTTCTTGATGGAAAACTACATAAAACTTTATTATTTGCTTTTCTACCTTTTAAAATCAGTTTCAAAATTTTTTTTAGAAATAATACATGAACTTAGTTTTCAAAGTCAAACAGCAGCTGCAAGGCCTATTTAAAAAAACACAGCAGTTTCCTGTCCCCTTCTCTCACCAGCTCTTTGGCAACCTTTTTTTTTTTTTTTTTAACACTTTTAGCTGTTTCTTCTGTTGTTTACCTACATATTTCTGAATGGAATATTTACACTGTTATGTCCTAATTTATTTCACTTTAGAAATTATCTTCCTAACATAGACTCTTGAAAACCCCTTTTGCCCCAATACATTCCAAGACACATCACAAGTTTGGAGTTAAATTGATATCTAGTGTTTGTATTATGACTATGAAAATATTGCTCATAGCCCTGTCACTATGATTACATTTTGTTCTTGCTCCATTTAAAATTTTTTTGAGAACTTTTTGCTTCTCCATGTATTTATTGTCTAAAACACTATCTACAACTCCTCTCCTGTGGTCAAACGTATCAGGTGATTTGTCATACCCATTTTGTTCCTGGGGACATTCCTCTGTGCAGCTACCATCCAGGACTTGTCTGTAGCATCATCCCAGAAACTCCTTTGCCCCCTTTCTGTATGGAATCCTAGACCCCCTGACTTCTGCATTCATGGTCTCTTTCTCCCCTTTACTGGAGGTCCACATCCTCCTGCAATTTCTTGGGAAAGTATCCATGGAAGATACATTTGGTGAGACCTTTCACGTATGAAAACTTCTTTTTCTGTCTTCACACTAGATTGATGATTTTGGGGGGGTAGAGAACTCTAGATTGAAAATGATTTTCTCTCGGCATTTCAAAGGCATGGTGCACAGTCTTAAAGCTTCACCTTGCTAAGAAGTGGAAATTATTCTAATGTTAGACACTGTCTGTACAATCTATTTTTCCCTTTTCAAGAAGACCATAGGAAATTCTATTCATGTCCATTTTCACGAAATCTCATGATGTGCCTCAGTGGGGGGTGTTGCTTATTAATCGCACTGGGTTCTCTGTGGCACCTTCAAACCGAGACAATGCATGCACTTCCGTTCTGGGAAACTTTTACTATTTCTCTAATAATTCCCTCCTTTCCATTCTTCTCCATAAACTGAGCTCTTCTACAGAGTAGAGAAGGGATGGCTGCCTGGCTACACGGCGTAGGGAGTAGATCAGGGATTTAAATACCATCTCCGTGTAGACTTCCAGCCAATCTTTCTGTTTTCTGGCACCTTCAGTTCCTGGGTCTTTCTGAGTGAAGTAACACAGTTGGTTTGGCTCTGCTTCTTTTTGCCCCAGTGGAATTCAGCTGAGCAAGAAAAACTCAAACCTAAGACAATCACCCCCTCACCCATCTGCTTTCTAGCTCCTACAATTTTACGGACACGTCTTAACAACTGTCTTCTCTTCTCTTGTCTGTATTCTTGTGGGTTTGCATCCTTTTTAAATTCCTTAACTGTTATTTGAGTGGGTTACTATGAGGAAATAGAGATAAATATAAGCATCAAGTCGACACTGTCTAAACCAGAAGCTTCCCATTCCTTTTCTTAAATAGAATCCTGACTTTAACTCTTTTCTGTTGCTTTGCAGTCTTCTTGATCACTGCTTATTCCACTGTATTACAACAGTTATTTAAGTGCCTAAGGGGGGGGTCACTCACACATCAAAAGACCACTCTCCAACCAACTCAGTTTGTTTCCTTTTAGTAACTGTAGTATAAATTTTCAAAGTTGGTTGTCTAAATTTGGAATTATAATCTTGTTAGTATCTTGTGAAGGGTTGCTTTTCGGTTCTCAAAAAGCAACTCTGTATATAAATCTTGACTTTTATATAATATGTCAAGTTCTGTTTGCATTTTCAACTTTGGAACTTATAAGGACAAATGGTATCACACATTTCAGCAATTTGAGAATCCAGGTCAATATTCTGCAATTAAATTCCAGACTCTTAACATGATTCTAAAAACAACCATAGGTAACTGTAAATTCCATCAAATCGGTTACTTAGCACTTTGTGTCACACCAAAAGGCTATCTTAAGTCAGGTGATTGTTAGAAGTGCATAGCAAACACTGTCATATTTACCTGACCTTTCTAAGAAAGCTATATTTTTTAGAGTTTTCTACAAACATTTTTTTCCCTAGAAAATACTTCCAAATCCTTTCCTAGATTTGAGTTTCATTCACTTGCACTGAAAACTGAAGACTGATGCTCTCTCTCAGCATAAAGGTCATTGGTACCCGTTTTAATTAAGGTAGACTATTACCTGAAGGGAACTGTTTTATAGTTCCCTGTATATCTGGGTGTGAATCACCCTATTTTCTGGACTTAATAAATGTGACTTGCCGTAATATCTAATCCCTAATGTTTACCATCATAAGAAAGCTTTAATATCTAAATTGTGTGGTTATATCAAGTACTATAAGCAATTTGGCAGGTTCGAACTTAGTAATATTAGAGGACTTTGTGAGTTTCTTCTTGATAAATTTATACCAAGTTTTTGAGAGAGCATTACCAGAAAAACACTATTTGGCAACTCTCCAGATCTAAGCAGCATTTTGTTACTACCACTACGAAGTAACATCTTCAGGCACTTCCTATTAAATACATCCCAGTTGAGAAGAGGCAGTTCCTTGTGGGTAACAGGAATGACAGGAGTGGGTCAGTGCAGAGAGGTCTCGTTAATGAGAACACTGAATAGTCGGCTCCACCCAAGGATCTAACCCTCCTGCACACTCACATCTCACAGTACTGCTGTCTCTGTATCCAAATGAGGAGACGGTCACAAAGCGCTAAAAGGCTCTGCCGAAGACAGCAAAAAGCCAACTGAATCCCACATCTTCACGCTCGTAAGTCAGTGTTTCTTTCTCCAGTCAGGAAGGCTTCAGAACTGGCCAGAGATTCCGAGATCACCACCTGTGAGTGGGTCACAGGTCTCTGACTAGGCAAACAGCAGGCAGGAGGACCAAAAAGGGCTCATTCAGCACGGGACACAAGTCTATGTGTGTCCCCATGGGCATCAGCATTTTCAGATTTAAAACTGTCAGTCAGCTACTGAAATTCAACAAAAATGGAGCACCTGATAAACGGCAATTATTGGCTAGTCAAGGGAACTTAAAAATCCTAGTAAGTATGTGCCCCAACTTTCTCAGCCCACCACCTCCACACAAAATTCCACAAGCCAGAAAACGCTCAAACAGCCCTGCTGGAAACCGTCAGGCCACTCCTGCAAGTAATGAAACACTGAAGCCATGTGCATCCTTTAACACACTTCCTAATCAAATGTGGCTGGGGCAACAACTCTGTGAGTCTAAGTGATAACAACTTGGAGGGAAAAAAAAGACTTGGTTCCCTGGTATTATTGACTGAATGACAGGAATGATTTGATTCTACTCACTTCAAATAGAATCTACTGGAAACAGAACGTATTGTTTCAATATAATTTATTTTATTTGTGTCTGTTTAATTTACTCATCTGCTTCAGGAAAGTTCAATTAGCCGATTATTATCCTCATTGCTTAAGAGACCCTCGTAAACCTGGGCATTTATGATGACCAAGTACTGATATTTTCAATCAATTCCTGTACATCTGGATAAACATTTGAAAAGAAACTGCATAGGCCTCATCTCACAGATGTGTACATTATGATATTCTAGGTGCTGAATATGGTCATTAAAAACTCTGACACTACATTCAAGTGGTTATTCTATATGCATATCTTTAAATACCTCAAACTTATCAACCAGCAGGAACCATCAATCTATTTAAAAAAATCACTAGGCTGGTTGCAAAAGAGGAATACATTTTAAAAATCTGTAACACGCACATATTTGAATTTGAATATTGCAGAATAAGGATATGAAAAAATATTTCAGAGAACTGGGGAACTTGCGATCCCAACACCAGTTTAATTATTTACCTTCACTAAACTCAAGGGGAAGAAAATGTTCAAGCTTTAGAACAGTTTGGCTGCACTATGCATATCTCTAACGCTATATAAATTTTTAATAGTTCACACTAACTGTACTGTTCAAATTTAAAACAGCTTCGTGAGGAGCCAGTGCTGTCTGCTCTCTTGAGTTCATGAGGAGTTTTTTTTTAAACCTTCCAGCCAGGAGCCCTGCCCACAGAGGCCCATTCCTTCTAACAATTCTTGCCAAGAAGCCCTTGTGGAAGAATTAGCTTGAGCTGAACCATAATGAGGATCTGATAAGGAAAACACAAAAAACACACTAGGAGGGCGACGTGACTAAAATGGTAAAGGAACAAAGGCTGGGAATAGAATATAGAACCCACAAGGGCAGGGGTTTTTATCTGCTTGGCTCACTAAGTGACAAGACCAGTCTTATAAGACCAGAGGATTCGTGTTTGTTGAGACAGTGGGTAAATCAATGCCCATTTCCTACCTGAGATGCTTTTTATTTTGAGGCACTCTTTAACAGAGTGCAATTCACTGGTCTTCAGTATATTCACAGAGTTGTGTAACTATCACCACTAATTCCAGAATATTTTCATCACCTCAAGAGGAAATCCTGTACCCATAAGCAGTCATTCCCCACTCCCCCTTTTACCTCCCATCTTCCCCCAGCCCTTGGCAACCACTAATCTACTTGCAGTCTCTATGAATTTTCCTATTCTGGACATTTGAAGTAAATGGAATCACACAATATGCGGTCCTTTGCAATTGGCTTCTTTCATTTTGCATAATGTTTATAAGATTCATCCATGTTGTAGCATATATCAATCAGTACTTCTTTCCTTTTGATAGTTGAATAATATTCTTTTGTGTGGATATACCACATTTTGTTTATTTACTCATCAACTGATGGGCATCTGAGTTGTTTCCACTTTTTTGCTATTATGTATAATGCGGTTATGAACATCCATGTACAAGTTTTTGACTGGACATACGTTTTCAATTCACTTGGATATATACCTAGGGTAGAATTGCTGGGTCACAAGAAAACTACATGCTTAACTTTTTAAGGAACTGTCAAATTATTTTCCAAAGCAGATCCACCACTTTACATTCCTACCAACAGTGTATGGGGGCTCCAGTTCTCCGGATCCTTGTCAGTACTTTTTATTTTTTTTATAGAAGAATAGTCAGTTTACAATGTGTCAGTTTCTTGTCCATCTCTTTGATTATGGCCATCCTAGTGGGTTTGAAGTGGTAGCCACCTAAGTTTAAAACCAAATGAGAGAGGGACAAAGGACTGAAACAGAGATCAAAACATCACCTTCAGTTTTGATAGTGTAATAGTCGAGGAGAGAATGAGCTGAGAATCCAGTGGGTCTGCTAATGCTGCTCCATAAGTTAGCCAGACTTACCCACCACAGCACAGACAACACAGGATAACCAGAACCTACCCCAACCCACCCACACTCTCACCCTCAGGGGCTGTCACAGTACAACTCAGAACAAGGGAAATGAGAAAATGTGCTCTTCCTGTAGGGAG
This sequence comes from Camelus ferus, assembly GCF_009834535.1. Taxonomy (NCBI): domain Eukaryota; kingdom Metazoa; phylum Chordata; class Mammalia; order Artiodactyla; family Camelidae; genus Camelus; species Camelus ferus. The sequence continues at coordinate 66,512,018 of NC_045700.1, forward strand.
GTGGCTCTCACCAACAAAGGGGAGGAAGGGACAAAATACTTCCCATCAGTGAAGTCGCTTTTCCTTCCCTGGGCAGAAATGAGCATGGGGACAGGAAGAAGCCAAGGTGAGAAAATAGAGCTAGGAAATGACATTTTCTCCACCCAATAAGGAGAAAGATTAGTAAAGGGAAGTAGGGACAGAAGCACTGTATCTACCTATTCAGTCTGACACTGGTAGCTAGGAGGCAGTTCTTTTTATAAGGAGAAGAGAAACCAAAGTATTAGTAAGCACTTAAAGTTAACGGTTCACTTACAAGGGATTTAACAGAAATATATTAAATTTGAAAATAACTCTTATACCATCCTATTGATGCCTAACTCCTTTAGAAGAACTGAAATACTCAAAATTAATTTATTTTTAATAGGCTTACCATTGAAGTTGACCAACAAATCAACCAAGTTGTTTTGTCGTATGGTGTGTGCAGAGCACTGCTAGGAACTCTTAACAAATCTATGGCTCTGTTGTCGGTGCGGAACAAATCTAAACCTCCCATCTGTTTGCTAATAAGTAATGCCTGGCACCTATTCTATACTGCCTACATAATTCGTTGACCTCTCCAGTTTCTGTATTTGTTTCCCAAGGAAAGAAGCTGATTTAACCCACTTTCATTCAATAAAAGTAAAAGCTAAAGACATTAGCTTCTTCTTAGCTAGAAGTGGGAACTAGATAGGGGCTTGGTAGTCATGATGTGGGAAAACCTAGACAAGTTTCTTCAAAGTGTCATTCATCATTTTGTTTGAAACTCATTCCCAGAATATTTTAAATGTCCACATTTATATTTAACTTCAAAGCCAAGCAGACGATTCATGATTGTGTTTCTCTCTAGTCATGTGAATTAACTCTGTGTGTGTGTGTGTGTGTGTGTTTTGTGTGCATGAACTTTTGTCCAAAAAGTTTGAAGCCTTTGGAAGAATGGTTGTACATGCATAAAAACAGGTTTATTTAACCTAATATGTAATTCTTTCATATTAATTTCCTTTTCTGTTACTCTGTACAAGGATTTTCTTGAACAACATGGAAGGCAATGTGAAGTATAAAAATATCCTTTTAAAAATATGTATGTCATGGTAGTAGGAACATAAATTTATACAAACTTTCAGGAAGAAAAACTGTCAATATGTAGCAAAAGCCTTAAAAATATACCAAATCTTTAACCCAGAAACTTTCTATTCTCAAAATTAATCCTTAAGCAACTATTAAAGAAGCATTCAAAATGTATCTGGAAGGCCTCTCCTTAAAGTTATTCGTATGGTGAAAGATTAGAAACAATCTAAATGTCTATCACCATGGGCTTAAACAGATTATAGCAAATGAATTGGAAACAGTATTATACATTTTTTAAAAAAAATAAAAGTTTAGAAGATTTTTAAAGCATGCTGAAGTGTTTATAATATTATTAGATTAAAAAATCCTCGCACAAGATAGCGTGCACCATAACATCTTGGGGTTTGGGGTAAATATGTAGATACATACCCATAAAAAACAGACTGTTACCATTAATTCATTACCTATAAAGCAAGTTAAGTTTGGGTAGAATGGATTGTTTGGAGAAAACGGGTCATAAATACGAGGAAAGTGATGAACACAAAAACAAACTGCAATGAATCCTCCTTTTGCCAGAGTTAAAATACCCTCTGTTTTAAATTTCAGTTACAACTGATGTGAGATTTGTCATGTCTTACTAATGATAAGGCCTCCACTTGGGACCTCAAATGACCTCTAGAGGCCAATCAGCTACTCCATTTATTAAAAAAGAAAACAAAACAAAAAAGAGAGACCTTCTTAGCGAGAAGTTTGAATCAGGTCACCATGGCCTGCAAAGGTGTCTCACTTGCTGAGTCTATAAAGTCATGCAGTCCTCTCTTCTCCAGACTCCCGACTCAGCACCCGCAGTGTTCAGGGCCCCGGCACAGCAGACAGGAGCTCTGGTTTGTACCAGTGCCAGGCAGCACTATTCCCGTCTCAGTTTAGCATCCCTGCTCACTTGCCACAGCGTTCACTTTTAGGGAGATTCAACAACCCGCAAGATGCATCCTAAGGCAAGAACTCACAGACTAGCAAGACCAATGGACGGAATTTCTTAATCTGGGGCATAAAATTCAAAGGTTTGGAACTCACATCAAATTACAAGTGTGCCCACTGTTATTCGGATAGCTATAAATCCTGAGAAATGCCATCACTCCTGGGCAGCAATCACAGTTCAGGATGCCTATAAACATTCACTGAGAGGCTCTCAGACTGACAAGCCCAGTTCTCTATGCTGTCCAGCCCAGCAAGCCCACATCTGAAAGGCCCACTTGTGTGCCAATGTTCGTTAGCGACAGAAAAAACAAATCCAGTCACGTTTCCCCACTTTGTTTTGTGTCCCTGCTTGCTCCCATGCCCGTGGCATCCGTGGACGCTGCTCAGGCTCAGTGGCACTCTGTGGACTTCCTAGAGATCAGAGTCTCTGCATGTAGCCGCCCACGGATCTTCACCCTGACTGGTGGAGATCACGGTGCTCCTTAGGTACAAGTAATCTCTCTCTCGTTTTAATCTAAACCCACTTCTCCTGACTGATTCTCCGTGAAGAGAACAGTGAATCTCCAAATGAAGGAAGTCAAGCACCCAGCTACCTTTCTATTACAATGCTTGGTGGCCTTGAGAAGATTTATTTGTCCTCTTCGCACCTCAGTTTCTTCCTTTACACAACAGAAACAGTAATACCTACTTCCTAGAATTGTGACGATTAAGATGGAGAATGTTCCCTAAATCTTCATTTCCCCATCTGCTCTCTGTCCTTCTTGGGCACAAGTCACTTGGACTGGTCACTCTAACAGCCCATCCAGTCTGATCGTTCAATTTCTCTGACCATGTGCCTGGCTGCCCAGTGCTTTAAGGTGCTGCTATGGAAATACAGAGCTCCTAATACACTCACCTATGTAAGATGCTGTATGTACACCCAAAACAATAAACATTTCTTTATTGGCCTGAGTCTCTAATGTTATCTCAAACATTTGTAAGTTTTAATCAATTTCTCCTACATTTATTTTAAATTTAAAAATCGTAGCCTTGTATAAGAGGCCAGATTATTTTAGTGATACAGACAACCAAACAATGCAGGGTGCGGTGAACAGTTCTGTGATTAAGTGTATTTATATGACAGGATGTCCATATGCTATTGACCATACCTTAGAGTACTGCGGTTTCCCATTTTCGTAGTGAATCTCCACATAATCAGAAGACAGCAAACCACTACAAAGGAAAGAGAATAGAGTGATTTCCACATCTAAGGCACTCGGAGGTTTAAAAATAACCAGCTCAATAAATGAATGTGAGGGCCATGTGTTAACCACAAATGGTTCCAGTCCAAAACAGGGACAAAGCAAGTGATCATCAAGCATCTCAAACGTCATGCAGCAACAAATCACTCCTCAATCTGTTTTTAAAAAAGACAAAATATAGATCATTTAAAGATGAACTCCTTTTATACACACATTCATCGTTTGATTGATACGTTAATATGGAACAAACAAAAAGGCGGGTAACGGGAGAAGACAGGTCCTATAAAAATACAATTAATGCTGTAAATAACTGGAATCTCAAAACAATCACTGAGGAAGAGTATAGAGTAAAGGCCAGACAGAAAATATCTGAGGCTTTTCAGGCCACACGGTCTCTGGAGCAGCCACTCAACTCTACTGTTGTGTCACATTAAGTAGCCACGGGCAACATGTCTGTGCTCCAATAACTCCTCATTTATGGGCACTGAAATCTGAATTTCACATAATCTTCCCATGTCAGAAAAGAATTTTCTTCTTTAATTTTTTTCAACCATTTGGAAATTAAAAAAAAAAAAAAAACATATTTAGCTTGAGGACTGTATAAAAACAGAAAGGCTGGATTTGGCCTGCGGACCGTAGTTTGCCAACTCCTGGAACAAAATAACGGTTACAAATATGGATTTTGAAGTCAGAGTGGGGTTTAAAACCTCATCCAGCTCCTCATTAGCAGTGTGACCACAAGTAAGTTACCCAACTCAGCCTTTACAAGAGTCAAATGGAGACAACAAAGAGTGTGACTCTCACAGACACCAGGAGGATTTGATGAAAGCACGCGCAGTGCTCAGCGCTGAGTATGTGCCCAGTAACGGGCTGAGGCTGTCACCATTCTTAACTCAACTCCTTCAAACACACCTCTCCCTGTACAACGTGGGAAATACACAGCACGTGCCTCCAAAGGGGCGCTGGACTCTGACGGCATCTGGGTTCCTGTTTGGGCTCTGCCACTAGAAACACTGCTAACAAGAGAAAACTCACATCGACCGAACACTTGCTGCGTCCCAGCCACTGTTCTAAGGACTATAACGGTATGACTCATTCAATCCCAACAGTAACTGAAGGACGACAGTAAGCTCCACGATGAGCCAGATGTGCGCCCTACATTTAGGCCTCCGTTTCCTCTTCTGCAAAAGGCAGGGTTGCAGCAGGCAATGCCTCAGGCCCCTTCCTGCTCTGACATTCAATTTCTGTAATTATGCCTACCAGGAGGTTTACTGTTAGGAAACCCTGACACGACTTCTTTAACAGAAGTGTGAGAGGAAGGACCCAATGATTTTGCATCATTTTGAGAGTTACACCTGATGAGGTTCTAAAACGACCCAGGGAGGAGGGCTGAGGAGGAGGCTCGGAGCCAGTCAACAGAAGAGCTGGGAGCCACATTTGTGCCTGGTCCAGCCTGGTTCCCGCAGAAGCTGAACGGTAACCTTTACAACACGGAAATAAAGCAGATGCTTGGACCGTGAACAGGTTTCTCCACTGAAATTACTAATCAAATGGGTGTCTACGAATGATTCTACATTTGAAACTAACTTATAGTATGTCCACTCATTCCCTTTTAAAAATCTTAGTAATCATAAAGGTAATGACAATTCTTAGCTTTATATACTTGGGAATAATAGCTGAGAGGGTGCAGAAACTTCCAGTTAATGAAGTCAGCCACACAGCACTGTGAGTGTACATAAACAGCGTTGTTGATGGTAACGTCTCTCTGAGGAATGTTTCCGCAGCATCAAGAGGCCAGGAGGTTGCACTAACTGCATTTTAATTACCTCTCTCTAAAGGTAATTCGTTATTTTCAAAATTCTCCACCACACGATCCCCGGAGCATGTCTAACAGTTGAAAACAAAGTTATTTTAGGTCCCTAGTTTTGTTTGTAATTACAAGGGCAGGTAAGAACCAAACCTGATAAAGATCACTTTAATTATTGCATTCTTCGCTTTTCAGGGGCCTTTCCCCCACCATGGGCATACCTATTTCTAGTATCTCCCACATTTGAGAATCTTTAAGAAGACAACTAGCTACTCTTCTGTGAGCCTATGACAGACCCTGAGATGAACACAACACAGAATGTACCCCATCACTACACTCCACTCTCCCTCCTCCTATAAACAGCACCACGCCCCCATCTGCTCCATCCTTTCCTCTTTTCGGACCATAGCAATCCCTCCCTTAAAACAGTTTCTCTCACCTATCACAGTGTCTCCAGCACCTGGCAAAAAGCCTAGTGTAGCTGATTAACATTCGCTTAATCAACATTTGCTAAGTGAGCAAACATCTACCAACATCCGCTCTATGCCAGGCTGGTACCAAGTACTGGGAAGTTGGGAAGAAGAATGCAACTCTGACACTGAGACCAAGCAAATCGGCATAAACGTCTGAGATTAGTCATCTCACCCGAAAATATTACTTGTAATCTTCCCGAAAGTGAATTAATATCAACTGAAGTGTAATCTAATTATAAAAGTCTTAAAGTAATTTTGAAATAAGAGACCTTTCACTGATGGGCAGGTAACACTGAAAAGGAAGAACTGAATCGTTAATTTGCGGTGGTCTGTCTCCAGCCCCACCCAGCAGAGAAGGAACAGGTAATCGGTATCTCTGGATGCCTGAAGACTCATTGTCTGTCAATCTCTGCCTGCATATGCTCTCCAAGGCCTTTTCTCCACCTCTGCTCTCTGTAGTTTCTCTAGCAGAATTTCCTGTTGGAAACAGAATGTTCTAACATGCCAATATTAATCTATTTAGCAATTATGGTCCCAAGCATATTGTCATTTTACTTTGTTGAGCAACCAACTGGGTGTTTTGGGGGAACCAAAGGAAAGAAATTTCTAAGCATTCTGAAGTATATATCATTTTTTAGTCATTTAAGTTACAGAAAAGCTATACACCCCAGCTACTACAGCACTTTACATGCTGGTGAAAAGAGGGCTGACCTTTGGCATAAGGAGAGATAATTGTATGATGGAAGTCAAAGCAAAGTGGAAGAGAGTGGAAAAACTGGAATAAGGAAATTCTCTTTTGATTATTGTTATGAAACTCACTCACTCAGCTCCTTCGTGGTGAATCTGCACCACAAAGGTAGTAAAAAGAACTTGAGCTCTAAAGTCAGACAATATGATTTTACTCAAAGTATGACGAACGAATGTAAGCACCCAAAGATGCTGAACTCTAAGAGCAGGAGAATGGCAAGACTACTAAAACATGGCAAATGAGCAAAGAATCAGATCAATGACAGGGACTGTGGCAGACACAATGCTGAGTCTCCACCAAATTCCGTTTCATGTTCCCCTTCCTGGCACAGTAAGACTACATTTCGCATTCACTGATAAGCTCTAGTAGTTCTCCACTAGCATCTTTAGGATTTTCTATGTATAGTATCATGTCATCTGCAAACAGTGATAGTTTTACTTCTTCCTTTCCAATTTGGATTCCTTTTATTTTTTTCTTTTCTAATTGCTGTGGCTAGGACTTTCAAAACTATGTTGAATAAAAGTGGCAAGAGAGGGCACCCTTGTCTTGTTTCTGATCTTAGAGGAAATGGTTTCAGCTTTTCACTGCTGAGTATGATGTTAGTTGTGGGTTTGTCGCACGTGGCCTTTATTATGTTGAGGTATGTTCCTTCTATGCCACTTTCTGGAGAGTTTTCATTATAAATGGATGTTGAATTTTATCAAAAGTTTTTTCTGCATCTATTGAGATAATCATATGGGTTTTATTTTTCAACTTGTTAAATGGTGTATCACACTAATTGATTTTTGGATACTGAAATATCCTGCCATCCCTAGGATAAATCCCACTTGATCATGGTGTATGATCCTTTTAATGGATTGTGGGATTCAGTTTGCTAGTATTTTATTGAGGATTTTTCATACATGTTCATCAGAGATATTGGCCTGTAATTTTCTTTTTTATTCTGGGTATATATATTAAAAAAACAAAAATAGTAATTCGAAAAGATACATGCACCCCAAAGTTCATAGCAACAATATTTACAACTCCCAAGATATGGAAACAACCTAAGTGCCCAGCAACAGATGAATGGGTAAAGAAGATGCAGTATATATATGCAATGGAATGCTACTCAGCCATAAACAAGAAAGAAATGTTGCCATTTGCAGCAACATGGATGCACTTGGAGAGCATTATGCTAAGTGAAATAAAGCAGACAGAAAATGTTATCACTTACATGTGGAATCTAAAAAATACAACAAACTAGTGAATACAACAAGAAAGAAGCAGACTTACAGATACACAGAACAAACTAGTGATTGCCAGTGGGGAGAAGAGAGAGGCAATATAAGGGTGGTGAGTGGGAGGTACAAACTACTGGAGGATAAGACAGGCTCAAGGATGTACTGTAAAACATGAGGAATATATCCAATATTTCATAATAACAGTAAATGGAAAGTAACCTTTAAATTTTTCATTAAAAATTTTAAAAATTTTCACTGTAACACACTGGACTTGTCAGGTCATGGCCAGCCCTGCTCCTTGCCACATGATGTCTTTGTTCTTAAGGAAACAGTAGCACAAATATCCTAAATTCCATTCTCAGTAAATATGTAAGTTACTTCCATACGTGTTCAAACTGGGACTAGAACAGAAGTCGACATTTACGTGAACAAACAGTGAAGGATTAATTATGTCTAGGAAAGAAAGGAGTGCCGCTGATGTCCACTTTCATAATGTCATAATGTAAGTTCGCCCATCTGATGATCTTCTGCTTGACCAGCGCTCACCTTCTCAGGATTGGGAACTCTGATCATCCTAAATGGCCCTGGCAGATTCACCCACAAAGTCTCCTGCCCCTGCTTCCCCTCAAGGCTCACAGTCATTCATTTAATGACAACAAACGCTGATCACTGTGGGCAGTGTCAACTTCGTGGGACATCAAGGATAACAGCGTTGGACCAGAAAGCACCATGCCTGCTCCCTCTTTACACTAGAAGCTTCGCTTTTCCCTTTTAGTCACATAAATATTTTAATTTGTTAAATAATTACTCTAAGTTGTAATGAGGAGAGACACAGAATTAAAGCTTAGTACATTCATACAAGCATCAGCTTGTAACTTTACGATTTTCCTTCTGTCTCCACATCGCTTTCCTGTTGAAAACAATAGACTTAAAAAGTAAGATGATGTTTCAATCATCACTTTTCTCAAGTTTTATGAAAAAGTTACTCATCCCACCTAAGGTAATTTGTATACCAAAAATTATTTCAGCTAGAAAATATATACTCCTTTGGGTGTAAATAATACAATAAGAGTTTTAAGCTGTGTTAAAAGATTGTAGATGTGGAGAGGCTGAGATGTAAGAGTATAGAAATGATATGTTAAGTGGGTGAAAGCAATTATAGGTTGAAATGAGGTTTTGTGTTAAGTCAAACAAAGATGGCATGCTAGGCAAGGGCTGGGAATGTGGGCATACTTCACCGGAACAGAGCAGCAGGTGGAGAGTACTCCTAGCACAAGCAGGATGTAGGGGTATAAGCTTCTTTGAGGGTCACAACAGGAATTTAATGAGTGCCTAAACCACACAAAAGGTTGCAGAAGAAATGTTAACGTGTAGGCACTCCTGCATCTCCTGAGTGATAGCCCATGGACCATAATACAGTTAAAAACACTCTAATACAATCAGAATAGGAAACAGAGGCAAGGCTGCAAGTTAATGGAGAGGGAGGTAGAGAGGAGTTAGGAGAGAAATAAGGGATGAACTTGAGGTGATGAAAAGCTGAGGACCCCCACCCAAGCTGAGCTGATCAGCCAAAAGAGTAGCCAACTGAAAGTTTCCTCTGAGAGGAGGCATCAATAGAGACATTTTTAATTAAATAAAAATGAAGGATGTTTAATTTCTCCTCCCCACACCTTTAAGTCATACCATTTGAGGTGGCTAACACATTCATAGGGGGGCTGCCAGACTCTCTACAAGTATATCAGTAATTTTGAGATTCCTCTATAACAGACTTGTAGTTACTCTCACATAAGTGGTTTTACCTCCACGTGTCATGAAATTAAAACAATTTTAAACACAGGGGAAAAGGAATCCAAATAAAGATAGCATACCTTTTGAACACAGTTGTACATAATCAAAATGCTTTGGTGAACAATTTTCAAAGCTAATAATGAATATTATAATCTGTTGAATATTGCTAATCCAGGTTCTTTTCTGCCTCTGCCCAATATTTGTTTATACAATTATCAAACCAGGCATCACACATAGTGAAGTTGTAGAGAAATAGATATAGATCTTATTATCAGCCTTGCCTTCTGGTGACCTTGTTTGGAAGAAAAAACCTCTCCTCCAAGTGAAGTTTTTGCTACTCCTCTCATTTTTCAGTCCATAAAGAAAAACTGGACATTTGTTAATATAGTGTCCATTCTCCCCAGGTAGGCATGAAATAGTCAAAAGAATAAACAGGAAATGAATGGAAAAACTACTAGAAATAGTAAGAGTTAAGTAGGATAGAAAGTTATAAGGTATGTGTACAAAAATAAAATACACTTCTATGTGCATCAGCAAAAATAACCTAGAAATGATCTAGAGGAAAAGTTTCTACTAACAATGACAAGAATGGCAACAAATTTTATATATGTATTATGTATATGTATATATACAGATATATGTATAGATGTACGTGTACTCTGTAACTTTAATGTCGTTCCAAACAAAATCTCAGAAAGCTTGTTTAACTTAACAAAATTATTCTAAAGTTCTTCTTAAAGAATAAATGTTTATGACAACCCACACATTTTTTTTTCAAAAGAGAAGTAACAATACGACTTTAGGGGGGGAGGGTACAGCTCAGTGGTAGAGTGCATGCTTAGCATGCAAGAGGTCCCAGATTCAATCCCCAGTACCTTCATTAAAAATAAACAAACAAACAAACCTAATTACCTCCCTCTCCCCCCGCAAAAACAATAGGACCTTATATTACTACTGCAGTAAATGAAACACAGAGCACTGGCCTGATTAGGAGGACAACCCAAAGGGCAGACCACAAAGTCCAGAGATTCAAGTTCATATAAAAACTGTAATATATGAAAATAATGGCATTTTAAATTGGTAAAGAAGAGAATAAATAAAAATAAATAGGTTTGGGACAAGTGACTAAACATTTTGGGAAAGTTAGATCCCTTCATCAGATTTTATATCAAATAATAATATATGCAGTAAAGGTATGCATGTCTCAAAATAAAACCATAAATTTCCTATAAAAATATAGCTGAATGTTAGGATGGAGAGATCATTTTATGCATAAGCTTAAACCCAGAAATAATTTTTAATAAAAGATAAGGCTGTATAACTTTTCTAAATTTCCATGAGTTAAATAAAATATACCATAAAACAGAATTTCAAGGCAAACTGAGAAAAAAAACAAGTATATGAAAAACAAAGAGTTGGTATTTTTTGACATAAGGACCCCAAAACAAATAAAAACAAAAAACCCACAGAAAGTGGGCAAAGGACATGGGCAGGCAATTCACAAAATGTTATGCACAAAATGCAATTCACAGAAAAAAGAAAACAGAAATACCAGTGGTGATCAATCACATAAAAATCCACAACTGTGTTAGTAATAAAACGCCTAAAATTAAAATAGCCATAAGAGAACATTGTTCCTCATCAGTTTAGAAAATAAAAATGAGTAATAGGAGCCAGACCTGGCAAGAGTGTAGAAGAATCGGCACTTTACCTGCTGCTGGGAACACGAATTAAAACGCCTTTCTGGCAGCAATTTAACAACAGCCATCAAAAGCCGTGAGAGCATGTTCACCTTAAATCTGTAAGTTTTTGTAATTTTATAAGTGCTACTTATACAAGATTCCCAAGGAAATAACTAGACAAGCACACACACACACACACATACAAACACAGTTATTCTCTGCAGGTGATGTGGATGCGAGCAGGTTTATATGTGCTTTTACAGATGCTTGGAAAGATGGGGAAACATTCACAACACCGTTCACTGAAAAAAGCTAATGAGAAAATATTATGATGTTTGATAACTTTTTAGAAGTATGTTTATATGCATATATTCACATATAGACAAAAATCTGCAAAGATATACACACAAATATTATAGTAGGCTACTGCTTCCTGTAGAACTTTCAAAGGCTTTTATTTTCTTTGGTTACCCGTAATTCCTAAAGTTTTTACAATGAATATATATTATCTTTTAAAATAAGAAACTATTATATGTAAAATAGGTAAACAGCAAGGTCCTACCATATAGCACGGGGAATTATATTTGATACCTTGTAACAGCTTATACTGAAAAAGAATATGAAAAGGAATATATATACATGTATAACTGAATCACTATGCTGTGCACCAGAAATTAACACAACAGTGTAAACTGACTATACTTCAATTAAAAAAAAAAGAAAGAAAAGCTGAAAAATAAAATAAGAAATCACAATACAAGCCATATTTTTAAAGGAAGAGAAAATAGCTCCTTTGGGAAGGGAATTAATTAATGAATTAATGGCCAATTTCAAGCCCAGGAAAAGAAAGGAGTCACAGGCACTGACTACTGCCACCAACCATGCTGCGTGCAGAGGCCAGACCGATCATCCCTGAACACCTGGATGCTGGGGTGAGGACAGAAAGAGCAACAGAACACGGTCCCAAACCTCAAGGTGATTGTAATCTCATAGCTAAAATAAGACAGGACAGCATTTACCTTAATTTCATAAATAGTAAACCATCATGCTGCCCCAAAGGGAAAATTAATTTCGACTAAGATAGAACTTTACAGTAAGAAAGCAGGGCCAGGGCAGGTTCATGATGAATCTACACAGGGAAATACAGGCAGGAAAGAGCAGGTCACATAGACCGGGACCAGGGTGTGCCAGCAGGAAGGATATTCAGGGAGTGGCTAGAAGTCAGTGACCAGGGCATCAGTCAAAGGGGGGATGGTGTTTAAAGGCAGGATTGGGATCAGAAAGTACACGTGTTTAAGCAGAGGAGCTGGAACTTCCAAAGGAAAGGGCACTCTAGGACCGGGAACTCAGACTTGGAGGAGCTGAGAGTAAGCACTGCATTCTGTGTCTTCAGAAGCTGCAGTCTTTAGGGCCTAGGGAGGGCTGAACACAGATAAAGTTCTTTTACTGGGTCAATCAGAGCCATCTGCAAAGTAATTAATGCGAGCAGCAGGAGAGAATGGCATGAGATCAGCAAAGACAGTAAGAAAACGCCTTTGCACATATGAAAACCTGTAGCTTTAACTTTCTTTCACTCATTCCATTAATGGCTGAAGACTGGATGGGAAGCAAAAAAAAAAAAAAAAAAAAAAAAGGCAGATGAGATTAGGTAAAGAACTGATTAACAAAAAGTAAAGATTATTTCATTTTTACTTAAATGTTCCATTTATTTAAATGTTTTTACTGTAAATGATAGATATCTGTCCTAAAATTGGCTATGCAAATGCTAGTATGAACTTTGCAATTTCATGCTGTTTTAATAAAGAGTAAGATTTTTGTAGATTGTTTCTCTTGTGCTGCCACAACCTGAGCATGCATGGTATTTGCAGGATGAACCGTGACCCACGGCCTCTGCAGAGCCTGCCCGGCCCTAGACAGGACAAGGCATTTGACGCTGTCACCCTAGATATCTCTGTACTAATCAGAAAACAACATTCTGTGCAATTTTGGGATCCTTCACACAGAACACAGGGGCCTTTAGAGATGATAACCACGGTCCTTCCTACACATCAGATAAGTTTATGAAATTATCACAATGTAGCAATTATAAACATACTTCTGCAGTATTATCAAACCAATACAGCAGATAAGAACACAACATAGCAAGAAGAGGAAGAGGAGGAAGGAAAAGGACAACTTTGCATGGTTTCTCCAAAAAACTACAAAGTGGTACCTATGCTTTAAATTACCACTTAGAAAAATGATATTCAAATTTAACATACTACTTTTTGAGCACATTTTATGGCATCAAGAAATTGTTCACTGGACCTTTGGTTGTTAAAAAAGTCTCCTAATTTCTCTAACCAAAGAGATTTTTTTCATTCTTCTAAATTAGGTACCATTTTTTTTTAATTACAAGATAACAGACCTCTGAAATTTATAGAATTTATTGGAAAAAACTACCATTCATTTGTAGCTTCTTTGGCGATTTCTTCCAACCAGTGTGGACTTTCCGATTCAGTGCAGTTCATTCGAGTGTTCGCTGGGCCTTTCTCATTTTGCTCAGTTATATCCTCAGTCAAGGAAGAATGCCTAAACTACACAGGACCCAGGAGTTTTTTGTTGGTTGAATGAACGAATGAATAGGTGAACAGGAATCAGGAGATCCAACCTCTTATTGTCTCTGAGAAGACAACTGGAGAAGTTGGATTATAGGATCTCTAAGAAAACTTGCAAGTCTAAAATGGTGAATGCCTGACTGCCACCATCTCCTGCCCTAAAAGCGTAGCTGTGCCAAGCTGGAACTTGGAATTGCTGGTGCACACATCTCACCTGTAAGGTACCTGCTTTGTCAAATAATCAACTGTCGGTATGCTGGGATGACTTCAGGCTGACTTTTCCAGAATGCTGCTAAAGGAATGGCTCCGTTCATATTCCACAAACATGAATGTAAAGACCTGCTTTATAATTTTTTCCTAATTCTACATATTTCTGTGGACCGCAACCAAAAAAGAACACCTCAATTTCTAAGAAGTAAAGTGATAAACTCTTTCTACAGATTAGATTAATAATGAACAAAAACTTTTACACAGAAATTAAGCTGAGAGCCAATGAGCAAGATCTGATAAAGCTATGTTAACACCAACCCATTTAAGTGGTGTTTGAAAACTTGACAACACAATTACAAAGCCATTACTTGATTATAACTAAAAATAACTCAAAAACTTAAAAGTCAACTATCAGAAAGATATTGAAAACCAAAGATAACTGGGAAAAATAAGAATTTACCCTGCTTAAGTAGCTGATGAGCAAATCTGATGACATTTGATGTCATTTTGAAAGGCATGTATAAAACAGTGATTTTACAGCTGAGTAATATAATCTGTCCCAGTCTAATTATACAGTGTGGCCATTCTGCATAATACTAAAACTGAACTTTTTATCTTTTAAAAGCTACTCAGATCACTAACTATTTGCACTTGATTCTCTAAATATGTGTCTTAAAATTCATTTTAAGTAATGTATAGGCAAACACCTTCCTTCTAGTTTAAGAAATATAATGTATAATATGCCAGTAATAAAATTAAATCAGTGGTGGTAGGGGAAAAAAGCAGAACAATGAATCTATAAAGCAGAGTTTTAAGACAGATTCTGAAAATCGGCTTCTCCTCAAGCCAGACAACTTTCATTAAATTGTCTTAAAAATTTAAGTCCAAGTAGACAATCTTACCCACATTCACAATTAAAGTGCTTCTCAATGTTTGAAGGAAAAGCAAAAGCTTTATAAGATTCTAGAAGCAGCCAAATCCCAGAGAGACTGACACAGAAAGAAAGAAGAAACTATTCTATTTAGGTCCTTTCAGAGAAACTATTTTTAGTTTAATCCTAAACCAGACATTTTTAGAACCCTGGTGGAAATTCTAACAATTAACTATGTGACCCATAGTGGCAAATTCACTAAGTATCAATGGTAAATTCCAGGATCATGAGTACTTGGGGTTGGAGATGATGAGGAGGAAGAAAGATCCTAAGTGAACTGATTCACATCCAAGAAAGCCATGCCAAGGTTGATAATTCATGACGGACAGAAATGGAGTGAACTACATTCAGAGGAAAATTTAGAAGCTAATAGTCTGGTAGAGTTAAAACTCTGGGTGGGCCAAGAGAATATTCAGGAGCTGAAATGCATATAGAGTCTAGAGATCACACCAGAATGTGAAAAACAGAAAAGCAAATGAGATTCTCCAAACAACCATCCCACAGACATGGCAGGTACCATGTTGTATCCACAGCTCTTGGTATTGTCACATACAGAGAGGACGCATTCTATAAAATTCTGCTGCTGATGAGTCCACAAGCCAGGAAGCTCAGAAGATCGCACATCACACTTTAGTCAGAGGAATCCACAGGAACCCAGGGTCCAACAAGCAGAGCTCAGCCCCCAAGTAAGCCAGGTGGGGCCAGAGACAGTCCATGGCAGAAACAACAAGAAAACTGAGATGCAGACTACTTTCTATCTCTATCTTTTATAGGTAAGTATCCATGAAGTCAAAAGCCAATCCCAGGCAGTCAGCCCATGAAGAGTGGGGATTTATGGCTGAAAGAAGAATGAAGGATGAGACCAGAGGTGATGGTAAGATTACTCTAGAAGTAGTCCTCTTTACTATTTCAACACCTGGAATGGGGAGAACAATTCTGACTCCATACTAGATCTGTTCCTTTGGCTCTAACTCTCTGCTCTGTTTCCTGTGCTCAGTCAGGCTGGTTCTGCACCTTGTAAAACAGTGTTGCCCATAGCCTGAAATATACAGGATAGCCTATTCTCAAACTCTGACCCTTAAGGGTATTAACACTTTCTCATTCATATAAAGATAAAAAGCTGCAGAATAAAAAATAACATTTGTCTTGTTGGAGGTCTGCAGGAACACCATGACCTGACCCACATGGACAGCTGCAAGAACAAAGGATTCTGACACCAAGAAGTCTGTAACAACCAACCACACTCCGTTCCCTTTTTAGTATAAAAGGAGCCTGAATTCTGACTTGGATAAGTTGGTTCTCCAGGACATTAGTCTGCCATCTTCTCAGTCGGCCGGCTTTCCAAATAAAGTCATTATTCCTCGCCCCAGTACCTTGTCTCCTGATTTACTGACTGGTCGTACAGTGAGCAGTATGAGTTTGGACTCAGTAACACACCTGCCTAGAGCTTTATGAAAGCAGTGTGTGCGTGCATGCGTGTGTGCGTGTGTATTTCCGAGTGGGCTATCTATCCATAACAAACAGTAAGACATGGAAATGCTGTTAATATATATCCTCAAGGACCAGGAGTCAATGAGATAAAGGGAAGTTGTGTCCCCTCAAAATGACAGATCAAGATAGGAAATTTCTAATTCTTCCTTATAGCATCAGACAAGGGTATGTTGCCTAACAGTCCACTGAATAATTTCATTACATATGTTTAAACCTTTCATGTTTCTAAGTCTAATTTCAGTAAGACAGCATGAATAGTTGAACCCTTTCAAGAGTGTTAATCCTCCTTACAATGCTAAACTAATTTTTCTTTTACAGAATGCAAGGAATAAACATGCATCCACATTTTCTTAATTTTCTTCTGAAAATTCTGTTATGATTATTTGTTATTACTATATTGCTTTTATTTTTTTATTTTTTTTGCTTGTTTTGGGGGGAGGAGGTAATTAGGTTTATTTATTTTCTTAGAGGAGGTAACAGGAATTGAATCCAGGACCCTCGGTATGCTAAGCATGAGCTCTACCACTTCAGCTGCGCCCTCCACCCCTACTATACTGTTTCTGTGTGTGTAAAAGAATCCTAAAGCTCCTACACAGGCTTTAGGATGAGTAGTTACCTGGGTGGTGGATGGGATGGAGGAAATCTTTTTTGGCGGAGAGCTTCTAAGATACTAGTTATATTCTATTTCAACCTAGATGGTGGATATATACAAATGTCCATTTCATTCTTTGTCTTTAAACTGTAAAACTGTATTTCCACTCCTTTATGTGTATATTTTATAATTTTTATAAATTAGCAAAAAAAAGGAATCCAAAATATCTGTAAGTAATAGAAACAGAAGAGCCCCGTCCAATTCCGACACTGACAAATTTGAGACAAATTGAGCCAGAAATGGACCAAGGAAAAGGCATCTGGAATTAGAAAGCTATCACTGAGACCAGAATGGAAAAAAGGAACTTTAAAGAACATGTGGGAGGTAAAAAGCATAGAGAGAACAAAAGGCAACTTTCTTCTTCTCTAAAAATAGCAGGCTTATTAGGCTACTTTTAGACTCCAGTGTTCATGCTGGAGTCCATTTCCATTAAAAGAATAAAACTTCGAAAGGGGAAAGAAGTTCCTGGAGGATACCAAAGTATGGAAAAGAAAAGTTCAGAAATGTAACACACCAGACAGGATTTGAACTACACACGACTCTATTTTTAAAATATTTAACTCTCAGACTAGAGAGCTAAAGGAACATAAAATCAAAGCGTGAGGCAAACAGAATCCTTCCATGCACTGATTTTCCATGGAACTACATGAGAGGAGTGAAGAACGTGTGTGGTACAAGGTTAAGTGACCCTCACTGAGAGCCCTGCCATGGCCAATGACTGTTTTCTAAATAAAACAGCAAGAGATACCATCCCAGACCCTTCACTGAAATAATCTACAAACTTTAAAACTTCACCAAAATTGAAAAAAAAAAAAAATCCTCATTTTCAATCACCAAGACAGCCATGGCTGGAAAATATCCATCTCAGTTGTTTTGATAATCATTAATAAACACATCTGTGAATTCATAACGCCAACAAGTGTCTTCCCTTTCTCACTCTCACATTCTCCTGTTGTTTAAAAGACTTATTTGTACACAGGCAGGTGGAATTCATGGATGATGACACCAACCTGCGTCACAGCCATACGAAGGTACACTCATGCTACATGGCACAAGCCACCTCCAGATGTTTCATGCTCAACAAGATAAAATGTTTTTCAGAGTTCCTATTTTTTTTATCAAAGACAACGTATTACAGTGTCAGACACTTAGAATATCCAATAATTCATAAAAAGATTATTCTAAGAGTGTTTTCACACGCCTGCTCTGAGGGGCAAATCACTCTCTCTATTTTTACATACAATTTAAAAAATCTTGGGGCCATGTAATGGCACTTAACAGTCTTTTTGGATGACTAAGAATATCTAAAACCAGAGAATATTTTTTCAGATGACTAATAACTTAAATACCCACACTAAACTGCAACCCCAAATCAGAAAGGATGAGTGAAGTAATAGCATAATGAGGCTTTTTCCCTATTTTCTGTGCTTCAGGCTCCTTCTTGTAATTCTTAACTAGAGAAGAATTTAGTTTGCTTATCCTTTAAGAGGATATTAAATAGCCTATATGAAAAATTGAAAGATAATTCTCATTTTTTTATCCCATAAGCTCCGATAACAAGCATGTGGATATCCATTCTCTTTAGCTTTTTTATCTGGGTTGTAGGGCATTGTATCATTTTCTAAAGTTGCCTAAATTTCACCACAGGTGCCATTGAAACAATCATCTAAATACCCCAAATCCCAGTCATCTCCATGTAATGTTGGATAACTCAATGTAAGTTCCTAGTTAATAGACCCTCATTTTTATCAAGTCATCCATTCTACAAATTCAAGGCTACTGCCATTATAAATACCTAAAAGAAATACATAATAGTCAAAATACTTCCAAAAACTGAAAATGTTTCCTCTCTCCCATTTTCCATCTTAGACTATTACTGATTTTTTCCATGTTCATATTCCTTACACAGATTATAAACTCCTCATAAACTACAACAGAAGAATGAAAATTGAGGAATAACAACAACAAAAAGACTACATTTCCCTTATAAAGAGAAACGGCCCTAATTTCAAGCTACTAAAAACTATGAAGCTAAATACTGAAAAATCTAAGCCAATATACATCTCCCCAGAATTTGAAAAGGTCGGAGCAGCTTTCAGAGGTGAAGTGAAGGAGATGGAGGAGGAGGGTGAGAGTGTAAACATCTGCTCATCACACAGAGTCCAAGGGGGCTCGGCAGGGGATTCCCAGTGAGAGATGTGCCTCTCCAAAGGAGGGTACCAGACTGGTAAGGGGTGATCAAGGCAACAAACCCCAAACAAGCTGTGGGGCCCTGGCCCATTCCTCCCTCCCTGTCACTGCTCCCTCTTCTCCCCACATTATGCTTAGCAAACAGCTAGCCCCATGCGTGGAGTCATCATAACTAAAAAGAACAAGGGATTTGGCAGAGGTACTGAGGAAGAAAAGACAGAAGTACAAAAGCCAGGAGAAATGAAGGACCTACATCTCAAGGAGACAGGAAATGTTAAGACTTCTCTATGACCTCAAAGAAATTACAGAAATCACCTCTTTTTTCCAAGGGAGCTCAAAGAAATGTCATAAAAGAATAGAACACAATGAAAAGGATGCTGGCAAAGCTCAGGAAAAAAAATAAAATAAAAAATAAATATTACTAAGGATGCAAATCAAGTTGGAAACAGAAAAAGAAAAAAAAAAGAAAAGACATTCAGGAATCAGTGATAGATGATACAGAGATGACAGATGCAGAAGAAAACATATACGCATTGTGAATGTTCCTGAAGAAAATAACAAAACACATGGAAGAAAAAAATAGGCAAAAATACAACAGAACGTAAGTTTCTTAAAATCAAAGAAAGACTTGAATTTGCAGCTCAAAAAGGCAAACCACGTTCCTGGAAAACTTTATAAAGCACCATTAACACTGAATAGTGTTAGTAATCCTGGTTAATAACACTATACCGATAAGGAAAAACCATATAGTCACGTAAGACAAAAAAGAAAACTCTCTAAAAAGGGGAAGCTAGATAGCCTCAGACTCATTCACAGCAATTCTCAATTCCCAGAGACAGTAGAGCCATGCCCATAAGTCCTGGGAGAAACAGGATTCAAAATGGCACATCCAGCCCAGTTATTCTTCAAGTGTAAGAGCGATAAACACTTCTAAGCATTCAAGAGCTCATGAAATATAACACCTGAAAGTCTACCTTGAACTATTTACTCTTTATTTCATCTAGTCAAGCAAAATACAACTAATTCAGGAAGAATAGAGAAAACATGGTTAAAGGATTCATGGTGGGCACTGAGTCCCTTAAGTAAAGAACTAATACTTATTGTGGAAACCGTGGTTATACACCTTGACAATGTAAAAAGAGTATTACACCTAACAGATGAAGAAGTAAAATGGAAAAAGTACGTCTGCTAATTTCGTCTTCATTCAAATATACAACCTAATTGAAACAAGTCTTTTACTTTTTTTTTTTTTTTTTGATGACTCCAAACAATATTCTTCAGGATTTCAGTGGAACGTTTTTCAGCAAGTAACATCTTTTGTTATGAAGAAATTGTCATCTGACCTTCATAGATCCCTTTAATTTCACTTCTTTCCTTTTCTTTTGTTAAATTTAATGTTTATTAAATTCAAATTTTGTTAAGTGTAATCATTTATATTTAAAATATTATCACAAAGTAACCTCATTTTTGTAAACTATCTATCTACCACCCCCTCTATTTATATGCATAGAGAGTTCACTAAATAAAGCTCACAAATATTAATAATGGTTACCTCTGAATGGTAATTTTTAACTTTTCCTTTGCACTATTTTTGTATTGGCTTTAAATTTTATAATGAGCAGTATCATTTTCACGGAAACAACAAAATATTTCTAGCAGAAAACTGTTTTTGATTTAACAGCTACTTCTATGTCTCGGAAGTCCAAAGATTTCTGACAATGAAATGGAAATTAATCTGAACATGCTCCATTAGCCACTTCTTATATAATGGTTCAGTAATAGCAGGCCTGTAATGTCAGTGTTGAAGATGAAGAAGTAACATGGGACATTCATTACTTGGGACAGCCATTACTTCATCATGGCAAGCTGCCATTTTAATGAACTCCTGCTTTTGGGTGGAAATCAATAAGACTGAATTTTGCCAATGATCTCAAAGAGAAAAGTTGCGAGGATTATCCGTAGAGCTACTAAGGTGCTTGTGTTTACAAGTCTACATTGTTGCTGACTTCTCAGAAATAAGACCCAATCTTCATTACTCAAATACAAAATGCCTACATCAGCACCTGGACCTTGCTCGATGCTCAGTGCATGCTAAAATCTACCTTAATTAAGTGATATCTGAAAAGCAGAAGGTTTTACTAAGCCCCTTACTTTTCTAAGTACGGTTGGGAAAGTAATTAAAATGAAAAGAAAAGAAAAGAAAAGAAAAAGAAAGAAAGAAAGAGAGAAAGAGAGGAGAAAGAGAAAGAGAGAGAGGAGAGAAAGAGAGAGAGAAAGAAACAGAAAGGAAGGAAGAAAGAAAGAAAGAAAGGGAGGGAGTGAGGGAAGGAAGGAAAGAAGGAAGGAGGAAAGAAAGGAAGAAGGGAAGGAAGGAAAGAAAGAAAGAAAGGAGGAAAGCTACCTTTTATCTCCTTTTCCCCATTCCCTTCATACTCTTGTCTCTACTGGAAAAGAGACCTAGTAATAAAGGAAGGCCAAACAGATCACACAGTGATAACTGCCCTGCAGATCTGTGCTCTATAATCACTGTCTGGTCCCAGCTTATAAAAATGAGGGCTGGAATAAAGTCCACCAAGAAAAAAGGGCACTCCTGCAAAGTTTAAAGACGCCTACAAACATAAAAGCATGTCTGCTTTTTTTTTCATCAGTGAGACCAACACAAGCACAAAACTATGACTTGAAAATATACAAGCATGGACAGTCAGACAAAATATCATTAAGAAAAGTGCATTTTTAAATAAAGCCCCTGGGAAAACTTCATACAGCAAATTTTATCAGGCAAGGATCTGACTGAAGTTTGTCATCCAGAATGCCATGACTTTGTCAACTGTCAGAACTTTAAATACACTTTCTTCTTGTTAAAAAAAAAATAGCCCAGAATTTATTTCTAACTATGGCAATGTTGAAAAGGAAGAGTCCTTAAATAGATGTGAATCTCCTTTTATTGCAAGATAATGTATAATCCCACAATGCTTTTCAGCTCCCCTGAAACTTTTTACATTTTTAAAAATGATTTCAGCCATCCCACCCTCTTTCATTTATACTTCTAGGTTTAGACAACCATTAATTTGACAAATGCCTATTCTTCAGTGTCAAAATACAAATATGGCTGACTGGAAAGCAAGATTTTGTCATTCCTCTTAGATAAAACTAAGGGACATAACTACACACCTGTTAAAGAAGAAACAATCACTCTATCAGTAACAGAGAAGTTAAATTCTTTTCCAATTGATAATAAAAAACATAGGAGGCTTTATCCTGCAAACAACAAACATCCATAAAAATAAAAATACTGGATCTCAACACTAAGAAGGCAAAATTCAAATGAAGATAGGCTGTTTATCTGGACGTGCAAATACAGATTCAAGCTGTAACTGAGGAAAAGTTTGACAGAGTGAAGGCCAGAAAGCGGGAACATCGCATATTAAGCTATATGCTAACTGTATTGTGAGTAGGTGGTGTAGCCTCGGAGAAGAAGTCCTAAATTGGGGTTCTCTTCTACCTAGCAAAAACACCAACCACTTGGTGAACCTCAGGAACAGAGGCTTAACTTAAGACCATCACATTTCACTTTTCAGCTAAAGTTACTACTGTTTGCATCCCCCCTTCACTGCCCCCACCATCCAGCTTTCTCCAGGCTCAGCATGTGGTACTGAATCTCTTCCCATGAGCCCTTTCCTCTGCAGTACTTGCTCAAAGAATCATCATGTAGATAAAGCCTGCTTCTTCTCTGCAGAGACTGTAGTGATTAAAAAAAAAAATCACGCATGGCTTGTCTAGAGTCTTGGTTCTTACCAAGACTTTGAATTGCTTTTATTTAGAAAAACATGGTGACCCGTCTGAGAGTCAGATGTTAATTTAGGGAAAAGAAATGATGCTGTCTCGTAAGAGAACTCTAAACCTTAAATCTAACCCTTCTTAATGTGATGACCCATTTTATAAAATGTCAACACGCAAGTAAACTGAGGCTAGACCTTCCTGGGAATTAACGTAAATGTGAGTTGCCCCACAGGATACCCAAGCTCTCTCACGAGGAGGGGAAAAGGCTGGTTGAAAATCTAGATTTCCTTACAGATGGATGGGTTGCCTCTATAGAGAGGAAATGGGACTCTAGAGCTAAAATTTGGATTAAATCCCAGGGCTATCACTAACTAACTAGATGTGTGATCTGAACATGCAATGCCTAACTTCCCTGTGCCTCAGTTTCACCATCTGTAAAGGGTGGGTAATAATGTACTCATCTCTTGGGTTATTGTGAAGATTAAATGAGTCAGTTCACAACACAAGGCCCTCTGAACTGCAGCATACTCTGGAAGTGATCAGTAAGTCATTTATTATTATTTTCTGCCTGAATTCCAAGTCTGGCTAACTTAGTATGTCTGAGTTAAACTTCTTATCCTTTTGCTGATAATTCTGGAGGTAAAACCAGACCTAAACCATTGCTGTTAGAGGTCTTAGTTTGCAAAAATATACCCACATATATCCACTTGCAAATTCAATCACTTGACAGCTTGATAGCCCTTTCTTTGCTCTGCAACTTACCTTGCTCTACCAAAGTCGGGAGAGGAAACCTAACGGGAATCAAGTCTGGTATTTAATACTTCAAAACTCACCTTCTCAGCCCCAGAATCCTCATCAAATTTCTGATACACTCATTCTTCCTTATACTTTGTCTTTACTATTTAAATAATCTGAAATATTTAGGTACACAGTGTACAGTTTAGTAATATGCACATAATCCAAAGTCATATACACAAAAGCCCTACAGACAAGATACTCCATTCTGGGAAAGAAGAATGACAAGGACTGGAAGCTCTAGGTCCTAGGACTCAACATATACCAGGGTCACCTTGGACAAAAGGGTCTGTTTTTGAATTTCAGGGTCTTCATCTGTCAATGGTGAAATGTGGTGCAAACTCGGTGACTCTACAAATTGCAAAGCACATATCAAATTGATAGCTACGTGTCTGCAGTTATTCTGTTATAAAGTAAAATATTACCCCTTATTTTCCTCAGATTCCTGCTACTCGTAACCACCTGGAATGTGGCCAGCATGCATGACACACAGCAAAAAGGCCAATTGAGACTTTGAAATGACTATTTTAAAGGCAGGGAATCTCTCACACTTGGCTAGAGGAGACCTCAAGTCATTATTCAAGGTTACTAACTCTTGATTTACATAAAATGCTAATCATTTTGGTTATTTCTTATTCTCACTGAAACATATCAAAAACAATAAATTAGTAAGACTTGGCCTAAAATGACAGGTTCACTGAAAGAAAAAGCTACAGCCTATAGCAAGAAACCAGATGGAATACTCATTACATTGCTGGTCAGGCAAGCAAAACATTAGCCTTGCAAATAAATTACATCTAAAATATATTCTATCAAAGAAGCAGGAAAAAATAAGCCATTTTAGAAGAATTCTTTCAAAAATAACTCTTTTTTTTTAAAGCTCAGCATGTCAAGGAATAAACTTTAGTTATCTGGAAAATCCACTTCATGCGGAACAATCCATTCCCTAGCAACCCTGTATAAATGAAACTTCACAATGTAAGACCTTTAAAAATAATCCTTTATAGGCTTCAGGTGATGGAGAAAAGATAGGTCAAAATTTACATAGTTTCAGAATACACAATTGTGTAAGTGAGGTGGTGATCATTTTGAGTGGTTTCTAAACAGAACCTTACTATGGTTTTCAATCAAGTGCTTCCACGAATAGCAAAATGGAAAATAAGGACCTGTTTAGAAACCTTCACACCAGCCATCAAAATGGCCAAGGCCAGAATCAACTTATGACACAATATTTGCAAAAGAGTGTTAATGGTCAGGAAACAGAAAGTGTACTTTACTGGAGGAACTAAACAGCTGTTAAGTGTCTATTATACACGCTGGTCTCTTTCACGTACAGCACCTTGGTTAGTCCTCCCATCAAACTCAGTTCACAGTTTAATAAATTGAGGCTCAGAATCATTTCCCAAGTCGCAGAATCACAATGCAAATCAAAACATTTAGCTATATAAACGTAAAGCATACTTTCCACCATACCACACTACTAATTCACTCATCACACAAATATTGACTGCATCTCTACGGCATGCCAGACGTTTCTAGGTTGATGGATCCGTATTCCTTGTCCCTCTTCCTTTTCTCACCTCTTATCTCCTCTCATCAAACTTTCAGACAGGTGCCTTTTTATCTCATCTACTGTAGGAAATCATCCACACAAACTTTCCTTCTTATGCCACAGGGACAGGCACTGTCTTGACATATGATATGACACTTGACTTTAAATAAATATGAATCAAATTCTACAAAGTGAATATGCTTCTCCTTTTTAATCATGCTAACTTTTCGAGTGAACACTGTGACAACACTGGACAACAGTGTACACTGGAAGAGTAAAACTCCGTTTCCCCAAAGATCACCGTGGCCTGACGAAACTGAAGCAATCCCAAGGAAACTAATTTATACTGAAGGAGATGCTGCTTCACCTCATAAGGTTTAATCTTATATTTTTGAAATCTTTGGCCAATAAAAATAAGCAGTTAGCTTCCCAACATACAGAAAATAATTATG
Source organism: Camelus ferus (assembly GCF_009834535.1). Taxonomy (NCBI): domain Eukaryota; kingdom Metazoa; phylum Chordata; class Mammalia; order Artiodactyla; family Camelidae; genus Camelus; species Camelus ferus. Next base: position 66,537,694 of record NC_045700.1, read on the forward strand.
CCTAAAGGAAAAAAATTCACTTGATCCATCCAATAAATGAATGGGATTTGAACACTCTATTGACCATCATGCCTCGCTCAAGAGGAAATTAGTGCACCTTTTCTGCAGAGTAACTTTGCAGTACTTCATCAAATTATGTATACATCTGTCTACTATGTATGATGCAACATCCTGCCCCTGGGTATATGCACCAGAGAAATTCATACACAGGTCCATGGGCAATGGGTCCGTAGGTCAATTACTAAACGGCTTGTGGTTATACAGAGCTGAAGGGAATGTAGACTTCTCCCCCGGGAGGAATGGGAGAGTGCTGGACATACTCCCCGAGGTACTCTCCATCAGAATGAAATAGATATACATGGTCACATGCATAAATCTTTAAACATTGTTTTGAGCAGAGATCTGTAGCATGACATTATTTATATAAAGTAAAATTACATTTTAAAAAAACTGAAATATAGATTGATCAGAACACATACACGTAAAAGATCATGTAAGACACAGTAAAATGGCTGCCTCATTCGGGTAGGGGTGGGGAGAATAAGAAGGGGACTGGAGATAGACCAGAATGAAAACATCAAACAATACAGGGGCCTTGCCTAGATCAATGACACAGTGTGTTCTGTTACTGTCATATGTGTTCCCAACACATGCATGAGGAAGATGATTACTGGTCTGATGTCTGTGTCACAGCAGCCCTCTGCACCTGCAACTTCATGTGGAAATTAACGACAGATCGATCATAATCACTAAAGCATGCTACTGACGAGTGCTTGCCTTCTTTTCTACTGTTCTTCAAAGTCAATGGAAAATACTAATTTTTACCACTAACATTTGTTTTACGTAGTAAAGATTTAGTAAACAGCATGCTATCGAAAAAGTACATGCTTAAAAAAAACCCCAAGCTTTTCCCTTACCCCAGAGGAAATATTTTTGCAGGTTCATAGATAACAAAGGAGAAAATAACTACAGTTATTTATGAAGTCTTTTTTACATAAGCTCATCAGAAGATGATCTGTTTTGAATGAAGATGATGGCCAAATCCTTGACCAATTTAAAGGGCATATCCTTATATACAGGTGCCTGCTGTGTGTTTGTATTCACACAGCAGGCACCTGTATATTGAGAATTTTCAATCAGATTTGTGTAAGTAAATATGTTACTAATAAACATAATAAATATTAAATACAAACATATGGTATTTCATACTGATGATTTTAGATTATCTTCCTATGCACCACCATGATTCTCCAAACTAGGACAAAGGAAGTTAGTGTGCTTTTCACATTATCCTTCCCAATACAATCAAATCAGATACAGATTAATTTGGGGCATCAAATTTTATTTTTGAAATAGCCTAATATTTTCTCCCAAGGAGACACTAAAAACATATTTAAGTTACTGAATTTCAATTTTAACCAGAATGCTAAAATATTTTATCACATCTTAACGTAGTTTTAGAAACAAAACAATTATTTTTAAATACATAGGGTTGTATATCTATTTAAGAGGTCGTTAGTTATTAACTCTTCTCTTAATAGACTATATGAAGTTCAGCTCATCTGTAAAATGAGATGAAAATCTGGCAGAATTCAAACTGAATTGCTTTCTCCTTGCAGAAAGTTCTTACCGACTTCAAAATACCATTTTTTAGACTGCAAAAAGCTCCTGCTGTCTAATAGTACTGAACGCTGGCAGGGAGAAACTATAAATAACTTCTTACATGCTTAAAAAAGTAGTACTTTTCAAGTATTAGAAAAATTTCCAATGTTTTCTTCTTGGAAAATGATCTGTATTCTCACTGTATTCTAGATGAACACCTATGAGCAGAATCTTGGCTATCTGCTGGGAGAGAGTAGCTGTCCCAGGAACCAATTTCTAGAAAGTGCTGATAAGTTAATAAAGTAGATTAATATTTAGTCTCCACGAATAAGTGGCTTTTTAAGTACAAAATCTGAGGCTGGGAGGTAAAAAATTTCAGAAAGATATTTTTTAAAGAATTGATTAATCAACATAGCTAAGAATCAGCTACCTGAGGCCTGGAGGTGTTCTGGAAGACACCAGGAGACAACTCAGTGGGGACAAGAAAGGATGTGAGAATCAGCTAGGGTGTCGGACTGCATGACCTTTAAGAATTTATCCAACCTCAGTCTCTCATGATTTAAAGGAAGCTCATAAAAGAAGCTGCAAATTGTTCTTGGAAACAGAAATCAAATATGCAAATATACATGTAATAGTTTTCATTCGGGTCACAATTAAAGCACTTTTCGGGGAGGAGGAGGATTTTTTTTCACCTTCACTGAGGTATCACTGACAAGTAAAAGCGTACGACATTTACAGTATACCACGTGATGATTTGATATACGTATACATCGTGAAAACCCTTTTAATCAATTCAGCAGCCTTTGTAAATCCCTCCAACTTCAAAGTGGAGGTTCAAAAATCATACACTTTAGCCAAGTCAAAAGAGGAAGCAAGCTCACCTAAGTCTCAGCCTCCTTTAATACAAGAAACAAGACTTTTAAAAAAGGACACTTACATCTTCACTTTAAACTCTCAAAACATCAGAGTAGGAAATGTGATTAGGTCCAACTCTCAGAAGATAATTTGGACCATACTTTTTTCAAATAGTAAGAAAATATCTCTTTAAAAAGTAAAATACAATAAATATGAGGTTGCTACATTCAAAGCTCAAAATCAGACGTGGCAGATGACAGAGGGATGCGTGGTGGCAGGGAAGCACTCCCAGCTGACCACGGACTTCCCTTGCAGGAAGGGCAGAGATCGCAGATTCAGCTCAAAGATGCACATTCTCACGTTGTTGGACTTTCCTTGATGCCAAAAGCAGAGCAGGGATAGGACTGACCCTCTGGATTTTGCACAGAGGAGAAGACAGAGGCAACTATGTCGCTCTGCAAAAAGCATTGCTACAGAGCTCATGGGTAAATTCTGCTAAGAAACACATTTTGATTCCAGAGTCCTGTATCATGCACTGCTGTGACAGAGATAAGTCTTAATAACATAAAAGGGTTTGTTTCCTTCTTAAAGGCCAATTTCTATGCATGTAGTAGTATCATCCATTGGCATGGCTAACCACCCACACATGTGTGCTACACACACGCTGAGTACACTTAAGGATTTGTGGGGTTTGTACTTTAAGGATTATATAATTTAATTATTACTCACCAGGAAATGGCCTTCAAAGAAAGAGTCAAAAATATTGGTTTTCTGTTGGCTTTCTATATAGCTTTGCTACAGGACGATGGGAAGGATGCTATGAGATACTCTATGTTGACATTATTATCTGACCAACACAACCAGACATTAAGCAAGTCTTATCTACTGGGTCTTGCAAGAAGATAGAAAAATGCCCTTCATCTAAAACAGAAAAAAATAATTTTCAAACAAGTCATGCAATATTTGAATTACAAAACGTACTTCCAAACAGCGTATCTCGAGGAGGGCTATACAGGCAAGACAAGGAACGCAGTCTGGGCATCTTGCTGATGGTACCGGGTGTAGGAACAGTTTGCCGCCTTTAATCCTCAGACCTGGAATCCTTGCCTCAAACCACTCTTATGAAAAAGAATAATTAATAGTGTCTTGCAGTTTGCCCATCTCTTAATAGTTCACCAAATCAAAAGCATACAAAGAAGCCAGGAATTCAAAGCTGGATGACAAGGTAGATGTATTATTTACTTCTGAAAGCACTGCTGTCACTAAATGTTTGCATTCTGTCATGAGTACATTAATGATTTCATAGGGACAAAGTTAACTAAACCTCCCCAAGGAAAAAGGGCACAGGTGCATTTTTAAACCTCAGTAAAACAACAGTCCTTCATTTTTACAGCCCATAAAACTACTCCCAACTGTTAAAGCTGTATCAAGTAGAGATACCAGCGGGAAAAAAGATGCAAAATAACTGCCCTGTATCAACAGCCCACCACTTGTATATATCCAGGGAACATTCCATATCAAACGTTGACTCACCAGTGAAAATCAGTGGGTGTCCAAAAGAGTTATTGCTACTCAGCCCATCCAAAAGGAATTAAAGCACTCATCTTTGAATTACTCATCCTTCAAAATTCAGCTCAACCATCCCCTCTTCTGTGTAGCTTTCCCTGATTCCACCCTAAATTGTGGATTCCATAAAGAGACAGCATCTTATTCTTCTTTGTTTTCCCTTAACCTAGGACAGTGTAGAGGGAGGGAGGATGGGTCAGTGCCAGTAGTCACATAAAGAAACCCTTACCATTGGCTGAATAGCTACAAAGAGCAAAGCATCTCCTTAGGGTCAAGTACCAAGTCAGTCAGCATTTAATGAGTAAATACTAACAGTAATGAGGAAGAGCCTCAGATTCAATTAAGCCTCTAAGAAATTCTACCGATTTATGAGACATGTCTTGTCCTTATGCTGGGAGATCCCTCTCGTCACATAGTTCAGTCTGATTTATTACATGTGTGAAGTCATTTGGGCAAAAACTAAAGGAGGAAGAAATGACATGTGCATTCTATAATGTGTTGGAGATTTTTAGCCTCTTGTTTAAAAAATATTGCTTTAAGAAAGATAGATTTTTAATCTCACAATTATTTTAATTGGATTAAGGACTTGAAACTTTATGCAGAAATGGTCACATGAAAAAGCCTATAGATGGTTTTGTTTTTAAACACAATCAAAATACTAAAGCATATGGTTATGATCATGGAAGATGAGTTAGAACTGACCATTTAGAGAGAACACTTTTATAAAAAAATCATAATAAACAACATAATAAACAACAGTTCTAACACTGGAGATTCTAATATTATAATTAATTTTTAAAGGTTAAGGGAAATGGTCCTGCATGATGATTCTAGTCTATGAATCATCAAAAAATCGGTTCTAGAAAATGACATAATTCTTATTGGCAGCAGATAATGACCAAGAATCTTAATGAGCCCCTTCATCTGATGTCAAACCCTTACTTTATATAAAATTTACAGTATTTAGAGGAAAATTTAGTTTGGGACTAGATTTATGCAAAAATTAGGAGCAGTGAAAGTGAAGCAAGATGGAAAAGACAGGCAATATAAAATTTATTTCTCTACTTATTTATATCTAAGATTCGCCTTTGTAGAGCTCTTGAAATATAACTTCAATGGGATTACTTTATCTTTGAAAAATGTCTCAACTCTCAAAGGCTTTGACAGTAGGTAATCCTGAATTCTGATGCCAGCCCTGTCACTTGTCGCATGATTTTTTTCTTTTGAGAGTAGGAAAAAAGACTTTAATGAATTAAAAGTCAGAACATGGCACAAAATAAACTGCCAGGATAGAGCACATGAAATAATATTCCATGAATTAGGAAAAGTGTACAAAGAATAGCCATGACATCAGAAGCGGACTGTAAGAAAGTCACCCCGCAAGCAGGTCAGCCGTGCTTCCCTTGTCTATCATCTCTGCGGAGGTTACATGGGGAGGAACACGGACTGTTTCCGCTGGGATAAAATTCTGCTGAGATGTACTTTAACAGCAGTTACTGCATACTCAGAGCAAGAAGCAATTCAAGCCAGGTGATGAGAAGAATGTAGAACTCATTAACCTTCCTGCCCACAGCTCCTCTAGGTGATAAAAATCTGATTGCTTAAAAAACTGATACAAAAAATACCAAGTGGTGGTACTTTTAGGTGTGTACTTACAAAGCTGCCCCAAACATACTGCCCCGCCAAGACAAAGTTTCTATTTTTCTCTCTGACTTACTGTGTGATTTTATTAATTTTTCAAAGCCTGCATTTACTCCATGCCCCACCTCTTACTTACCTTCAGGCTCTCACACTGTCTAACCCTCAAACCTTTGTCTGGCCAACTCTTACACTTTAAGTCTGAACTTAGACATTTAGCTTCATAAACATTTAGCTTCCTATTCAATCCCATCCCTCCTATAAGGGATAAATGTATCCTCAATTTTCCCCACCCTGGCACCACTCAGGGTATAATTTAAATGCCTGGAGACTTCTCTTTCTTCTCCATTGTTCCATAAGCTTCATGAGGGAAGGGTTTCTCTCTGGCAGCTTCAGCACTGTCTAGCACTTAGCAGGTACTCAATAAACATTTCCGAAATAAAAAGTGTTTGAAATCGTTCATAAAAGGCTTCAATCAATAGAAGTCTATCAATGAATCCACTGAGGTTAGAAAGTACTTTATGCACTTGGCTAATACAGAAGGTCAATATGAGAAGTCCATTTAAGTAACATTTCTGGTCATTCACAAAACCATGGTTGCAGACATTAACCATTATGCTACTGAATGTCTGGCTACATTAGCACCAAAGGGATAAAGTTCTCCCTGATTGGAAAACGTTTATATCTCCAGACAGACAGATAAACTTCTTTTAATGGAAGTCATACACCCCAGTATGTGGCCTTTCTCACTGAACTGTCAGAAAAGTAAGATCTAAATTCAGTAACAAATGTAATTTACTGAATTACTCTGATGCCCCAAAATATCTAAACTTTAGTGCTTTTCAATTTTTTGTCAAAACTAACTACTGCTATAATTTTTATAAATTAATCATTAATCTATCTTCAAAAGACCACTGATCTGTCTTCAAAAGACCAAGAAGTGGTCTGAAGAATGAACCAAGTTCCAGTTTAATTTGCCAACATTCTGTATTGGGGTACGCACCTGCAAAAGGCTTCCTTTAATTCATCAGTCAAGAAATAGTCTCTTAATTCAATACATATGTCTTCTGTATCCTAGATTAAATAAACAGTGCTATGTCATCCCCTTGACATAGATCATTAGATCATTTTGGTTTTGCTGTAAATTCTCAGATGCCATATATTTTTCTCCTTTGTGCAGGAGGCTATCACCATAGTGCTTCATTTCTGGAAAATCAATTACTCATCTCTTGGAACTTAGAGAATTTAAATCTAGCTCTTATGGCCCTTCTGATTCTCTCAGCCTGGTGTTTCATTTCCCTGGGTCCTATTCACCCATAATAATTACTGTCAACAGGCAAGACAGGGTGTGGCTAATGAAGTCTCTTACAGCAGTTAGTGGGCAAACAAGTGCAGTCCTTCACCACCCAAGAGTTAGTACTAGATCTCATCCACCTACTGGAAATCAAGAATCAGTACATAAATACCAAGGGTTTAACTGTGATTTTATTTTTAATGTTTCTGCTATGATGTTAAATTGTGAAAGTCATTCTCAGATTATTTTGAAAGTAGGTCAGATACACATCCTAAAAAAATAGAACTAGAACCTATTAACATTTAGGCAATACTTATTTTATTTCAAATTTTCTCAGGAGTTACTCGAGCTGATCTACCAGCTTCAAGATGGATCATCAAAAGCAGATGGTAATTACATCATCCAAAGCATCCAATGTAGGTTTAACTCTTCAAACAGAAATGCCTGAGGGAGATCTGACAGGTACTCACCTGATCAGAGAAAGCAAGGCAAAAAGAACTACTGTGTGCTATGGAATCAGAAAGTTTAAAAATATACAGGAAAGGATGCCTTAAGGAGAGACATCCCACAGCAAATCATTCATGCCAGCACTGGAACTCTTAGAATATCATGGGGCCCCTAGGACACGTAAAAAGCTATATTCATCCACGTTGTTTTGCACATGGCACAGTGGCAATCAATACTTACAGCAACTTTGGGGATCTTTGCCTCTTAAGATTCCTTATTATCACAGAAACTTTTTCAAAATGTATAAATAGCTCCACTCTTCCTAAAGTACCTAAACATAAAATAGACCATAATCTCTCAAAACAGAACTTGGAAATTATAGCAGCAAAATTAGTGATGAGAGATAAACAGATTTACCCATTAACAAGCAGCAGCTCAGATGCTGACTGTCTCACTGCAACAGATAAGCAATAAATGAATGAGGATAGTGTATTAGTTTATTAGGGCTGCCATCACAAAGTACCACCGACTGGAGGTTTAAACAACAGAAATTTACTGCCTCATATTTCTGGAGGCTAGAAGTCCAAGAGCAAGGTTCGGGCAGTGTTGGTTTCATTCTGAGGCCTCTCTCCTTGACTTGCAGACGGCCATCTTCTCACTGTCCTCACATGGTCTTTCCCCTGTGCACACACATGTCGCTGTCCAAATTTCCTCTTCTTAAACGACATCAGTCATCCCGGATTAAGGCCCACCGTAAAGACTTAAAATGAAGTCATAATTACTTCTTTAAAGTCCTTACCTCCAAATAGAGTTACATTCTGAGTTTCTGGGAAGTTAGGACTTCAACATATGAATTTTGAGGAGATGAAGTTCAGTCCATAATAGATGATCTGGTCTGCTCAACAAACAGGATTATTTTTACTAAGAGGGAAGTCTATAGCAATACAGGACTTCCTCCAGAAACAAGAAGAATCTCAAATAAAAAATCTAATCTTACACCTAAAAGAATTAGGAAAATGAAAAATGAAGCCCAAAGTCAATAGAAGGAAGGGAGCAACAAAGCTCAGAGCAGAAAAAAATGAAACAGAGATTAAAAAGAGAACAGAAAATATTACTGAAACTAAGAGCTGGTTCTCTGAAAAAATAAGCAAAATTGACAAACCTTTAGCTAGAAGACTCACTTAGGAAAAAGAGAGAAGGCTCTGATAAATAAAACCAGAAATGAGAGGGGAGAAATAACCATGAATGCCAGAGAAATAGAAAGGATTATAAGAGAATATTACAAACAACTATATACCAACACATTGGACAACCTAGAAGAAATGGACAAATTCTTAAAATCAGACAAACTTTCAATACTGAATCATAAGAAATAGAAAATCTGATAGACTGATCACTAGCAAAGAGACTGAAAGAGTAATCAAAAAACTTCCAAAAACCAAAAGTTCAAGACCAGACAACTTCACAAATAAATTCTATCAAACATTCAAAAAAGATTTAATACTTAGCCTTTCCAAACTCTTTCCAAAAACTGAACAGGAGGGAATGCTTTCTAACTCATTTTATGAGGTCAACATTATCAGAATAACAAAACCAGACAAGAACAACACACACAAAAAATAACAGGACATCTCTGATGAACACAGATGCAAAAATCCTCAACAGAGTATCAGCAAACTAAATACAATACACTAAAAGGGTCATATACCATGATCAAGTGGAATTTATTTCAGGGGTGCAAAAATGGCTTAACATCTGTAAATTCAATCAGTGTGATACACCACATTAACAAATTGAAGAATAAAAGCCACATGGTCGTTTCAATAAATGCAGGAAAAGGATATGACAAGCTTTAACACCAAAAACTTTCAATAAAATGGGTATAGTAGGAGTATACCTCAACATAACAAAGGCCATATATGACAGATCCACAGCTAACATCATACTCAATGGTGAAAAACTGCAAGCTATCCCTCCAAAATCAGGAACAAGACAAGGATGCCCCCTCTCACCACTCTTATTCACCATAGTATTGGAGTCCCAGCAAGAACAATTAGGCAAGAAAAAGAAATAAGAGGTATCCAAACTGGAAAAGAAGCAGGGAGAGTATAGCTCAGTTGTAGAGTGCGTGCTTAGCATGCACAAGGTCCTGGGTTCAATCCCCAGCACCTCTCTAAAAATAAATTAAAAGATAAACCTAATTACCACCCCAAAAAAGATATTCAGAACCAAACTGGAAAGAAAGGAAGTAAAACTGTCACTATCTGCAGATGACATGATTTTAGATATAGAAAATCCTAAAGATTCTGAAGAAAACTGTAAGAAATAATAAATACAGTAAAGTTGCAGGATGTAAAATCAATATACAAAAAATCTCTTGCATTTCTAACACTAACAATGAGCTAGCAGAAAGAGAAAATTTAAATACAATACCATTTATAATCACAACAAAAAGTTTATTTATAACCTAAAAATAAATTTAACCAAGGAGATGAAAGACCTTCACTCTGAAAACTATTGACACTCTTGAAAGAAACTGAAGAAGACACAAACAGAAAGATATTTTGTGCTCATGACCTGGAAGAATGAACAGTGTTAAAATGTTTGTTTTACCTAAAGCCTTCTACAGATTCAGTGCAATCCCTATCAAAATTCCAAGGACATTTTTCACAGAAATAGAACAAAAACTTCTAAAATTTTACTTAACCACAAAAGATCTCAATTAGCCAAAGCAATCCTGAGAAAAAAGAACAAAGCTAGAAGTATTACATACCGTAATTTCAAACTACATTACAAAGCTCTAGTAATCAAAACAGCATGGTATTGGCAGAAAACAGATACATAGATCAATGGAACAGATTTGATGGTCCAGAAATAAGTCCACACATATAAGGACAATTTATGACCAAAGAGCAAAGAACATACAATGGAGAAACGATAGGCCCTTCAATAAATGGTGTTGGCAAAACTGGACAGTCACACACAAAAGAATGAAACTAGACCACTATCTCACACCATACACAAAAAATCAACTCAAAATGAATTAAAAACTTTAATATAGTTTCTGAAACCATACTTCTAGAAGACAACATAGGCACTATATTCCTTGCCATTGGTCTTAGTGACATCTTTCTGGATATCTCCTTAGGCAAGTAAAACAAAAGCAAAAATAAACAAATGGGACTACATCAAACTAAAAAGCTTTTGCACAGCAAAAGAAACCATTAACAAAATGAAAAGACAACCTAGGTAAAGGGAGAACATATTTGCAAATCATATATTTGATAAGCAGTTAATATCCCAAATATATAAACAACTCATACAACTCAACAACAAACAACTAACAACCCAGTTAAAAATTAGGGAGAGGAGCTAAATATTTTTCCAAAGAAGACATACAGGTGGCCAACAAGTACATAAAAAATGTTCAATATCACTAATTAACACAACTCAAAACCATGAGGTATCACTTCATGCTTGCTAGAATGGCCATTATCAAAAAGGCAAGAAATAGTAAGTGTTGACAAGGATATGGAGAAAAGAGAACCATTACACACTGTTGGTGGGAATGTAAATTTGTGCAAACACTTTGGAAAACAGTATGGCTAGTCCTCAAAAAATAAGAATAGAACTGCCGTATGATCCAGCTATTCTACTTCTGGGTATTTATCCAAAGAATATGAAAACACTAAATTGAAAAAATACATGCACCTGTATGTTCATCACAGCATTGTTTACAGTAGCCAAGATATGGAAACAACCTAAGTGCCCATCAACAGATGAATGGATAAAGAATATGTGGTATATGTATACACTGGAATACTAACTACTCAGTCATAAAAAAAGGATGAAATCTTACCATTTGTGACAATGTTCATGGATCTTAAGGGTATAATGCTAAATGAAATGTTAGACAGAGAGAGACAAATAACATATGTAGAGTATTAAATGAAATAAGTAAACAAAACAAAACAAAACAAAACAAACATGCAGATATAGAGAACAGAGGTTACCAGAAGGGAAGGAGTAGGGGTTGAGGGAGGGGCATGAAATGGGTACAGGGGATCAATTGTATTGTGATGGACAGTAACTAAATTTTGGGTGCTGAACTCACTGTAGTGTATACAGAAGTAGAAATACCACGTACACACAAAACTTACATAATGTTATAAAACAATGTTACCTCAATATATTTTTGTTGTTATTATTTTAAATCCTGAGCCTTCTACATTCTTTATATTGTTAAAAATTGACTAAAATAGTTAAATTCTTTCTTCTCACTTAATGCAAACAGATGAGCAATCATTAGAATTATGCCCAGCTCCCTTGTAAACTGATAGTCCAGCGCTATGCTAAGCAGCCACAGAAGGCGGCCCCAGACTGACAGCCCCCGCTGCACACCAGCAGGTGGCTGCATCTCCCCAAGCCTCAGGTTGCTGGAGATTACCCAGTCTTCCTCGCAGGGTTAGTGACAGGAATTAAACTGAAGAATACGGATAAAGGGCTTACTTAGCACAGAGCCTACCACCATCAGAACTATTGTAGTCGGAAGCCTTCCTTCTACAGATCCCTGGAATAAAGCATTTAGGCTATTAGTTAGCAGAATCTTAAAGACACAGAATCCTAAAATGGAGAGCAGTGTTTCTTGTCACTTCTAACTCCTTTGGACTCAAACCCAGAAAGCATGCGCTGGAAGGCTGGCAGCCTCAGGAGCAAGGTTGAGACCAAAAGCCTGAACTTCGAAAAGCCAGGACCTTCCCTGCTTCTCTCGCCCAGATGTGTGAGAGGCATTCCAGCAGTGAGAATGACGGGCAGCTAGTGGGAGAGAAGCGGGGGTCAGCACTGAGGCTCACACCAGCCAACCCTGGGTCAGGACTCAAGCCAACTCAGAAGCCAAGAAGTAAGACGAGACAGCCCCGCCCTCTGTCACAGCCACAGCTCCTAGCTCCTCCTCCTGTTCACTCACAAAAGGCAAATGGGGCAGGTTTGTCTCTTCTCCACATGTTTCTTCTTACAAACCAACTTTCAAGTTCCAATCTCCAAATTTGCAGGGCTAAAAGGATGTTCAAAAGCACGAAACTGAGATTCCCCCCTCAGTATGCAGTGAATCCAAACAGGCAGATCACCTTCCATCCGCTCTTGATGGTCCAAGCATATTTGAGCAAAGGGGTTCACCAGTCTCCCCTCACACTGGGGGTTCAGTGCTTCCCTGCTCCCACATCTTTGCCCTGCCACTTCCCCATGTGAATGCACCTTCTCCTTCTCACACCTTCCCAACAGAAGCACCCTTTGCAGATTGTTACACAACACGTCCACGTGCCCTCAACGGTCACCTCAACACGCTGAAGGCAGGTGACTGGAGATACCCACGACTCTCGGCTTTTTTCTACCCTGAGGAGGCAAGAGGGGATGTCCTGAAGAGTTACTGCCCCCAGAAACAGCCCTCAACCAACAACAGACTGGCAGTCAGTGGACAAAACTCCAACTTCCTTGCCCCTCAGTTGGATAATATTCTAGCACGTTCTAGAGGATGAATCCACAGACTCCCAGGGTTTCCTCAGTGGGAAGGAGCCCCAGTTGGGCACATGGGAAATCACCCTTTTTAGTGGCCTTCTCTTCCACATCTCACTCCCCCTACTTCCAAAAGGTATTTCCTAGAATTCTTGCCTCAGGGTCTGCTACTAGGAGAACCAAAACCAAGGACAGCATCCTTTAAGACGAACATGAAATCCCATCTTCCCCACAAAACCTTCCAGCACCAAGACCTCCCAAGTCACTTCTTGCCATGTTTAGTACAATCTGTATATATTTTAATCTCATTTCTCTGCTGTGGGCTCTTGGAGAGAAGAAACTCTTTTACGCATCTCTGAATTCCCTGGGTTGCTCAGTCCAGTGTCTTACACAAACTAGATGCTCAATAAATGTTTGTTGGCTGAACAGAGAATGAATTGACCATGCTAATCAGCACAAAAGTCAGGGTCTTTATTCAACCTAACTGAAACTACATCAATGTGGCTGTTCTCTTCTTTCAAAAGCATTGTGGGAACTACTTTTAATGAGCAAATTACTGTGTGCATATATTTCTATAGATCAGCATTTTCTAGATATTCTCTTAAACCAAACAACTCTGATTCCCCAAAAATCAGAACAAAGATTTTATCCTAAATCTAGACCTTACTGAATGCATTACTTCAAACTTTTCATCGTACTTTATTCTTACATACCATGTGGAGACACTAAGACCACTCTAATCATCTGAATCCTCGTACTACCCCGCTATTTTCCTGACACACTCTTCAATACACACCTTGAACACCATCTCTAGGTGAAGGGAGACATCACTGAGAGTCAATGCAATAGCGCTGTGGCTGAGGTCTGAGTACTTCGCTGAACAGGGGATGCTACGCTGATCTTCCTTTGCTGGCATTCCTGGTAGCGCAATGACAAATGTCACCACTCTCTACATATGTATCCCAAAGCCCAATCTAGGTATGACCCAGGTCTAGCAATGTCTCTCCAAAGGGTTTGTTGGAGGTTACAGAAGCTTTAACCTTTTTTAAGAGAGGTATAGTTGATTTACAATGTCATATTAGTTTCAGGTGTACAACATAGTGATTCAAAGTTTTTATACAATATACTAAATTTAAAGTTATTATAAATAACTGATTATATTCCCTGTGCTGTACAATACACCCTTATAGCTTACTTATTTTGTACATAGTAGTTTGTGCCTTTTAATCCCCACCCCTATCTTGCCCTTCCTCTCTTCTTTCTCCCCATTGGTAACGACATTAGTTCTCTGTATCTGTGAGTCTATCTCTGTTTTGTTACATTCATCTGTCTGTTCTATTTTTCAGATCCCACATGTGACAACATACAGTATAAAGCTTCACCTTTATTGGACTGCCAGTCACCACTCCATGTTCTAGCCAATAAAGTATGTACACAAAAGGGTAGGGCCAGATAGGACAAGGTTCAGTCTCCAAATACAATTTTCCTAATCAAGTGAGACTGGTGAATGTGGCTGGGACCTTAGAATAAAGGGACTTTCCAAAGAGCTGCAATGGAAAAAAATCTGGAAAAAATACATTTATAAATATATATGTACATATATGTATAACTGAATCACTTCACCGTACACATGAAACTAACATTGTAAATTCACTGCACTTCAATAAAAAATAAACATTAAAAAAAAACTATATCCAGTTAAGAGAGAAATAAAATACTTATGAATATTGGGGGGAAATGGAGGTGCTTTCCAGCGAGCCTGCAGAGGTAGACTGATTCGGCCTAGCTACGCTGTTCCAAGCAGAAGAGCTAGAATAATGACAGTGAATACCTGAGTATTTGCTCTAATTGCAGAGTGGAATCTAGAAGCACCAAGGGATTTCCCACCTCTCCCAGGAGTAGATATCTTAGCGTGAGAAGCTATCCAAACTTAGTTCTATCATTTTATATAAAGTAAACCAACTCATGGTTCAGTGGATGTCAGACTCTGCTCTACTGGTCTTCCTCCCACTACGGAGGAATGAGCAGTGGTAGAGAGGGTATGAAGGGGTGATAAAAAGAAGCCCTTCACTAGAACTTCCCTAAGAAAGCAGAAAGGGATCCTCTTCTCCAGGATGGTGAGATGAGCATGCTGGGAGAAAAAAAGAGTTACCTTTGATGTAGCGTTACACATCTCCAGTGGTGCCCTCATCAGGAATTATTCTTCAGCCGTTACCCTCCCAGGGAAATGGAGAGATAGAGTGTCCTCCAAAGACCACAGCTGTTCATCCACAACCTTCCCCTGTATTTCCTCTAGAGTGGCCCATTCACAACAGAACCCTCTGCTCACACGGCAGTGTGGAATGCAAACCACAGACAGCTGATGATCACACGAGCACTATCATTTTAGCTCAGCACATGTCTGACAGTAACAATAGATTTTAGCACTTTATTCTTCATCCAAAATCAGAGTCGTTTCTCTCAGTTCATGTGGTCCCATGAAGCAGTCTTTACTCTCCATGTTTTTGGTCCACTCCTCAGTTTTAAGCTATAGCCATCCAATACTTACGTCCTATACTGATTTCACCCAGTCAGAGCTCCCCTGGATACTGTCCAAGACAAATGTGGAGGAGAGGCTTGTAGGACTCCCTTACTCTCTCGCTGGAGTAGTGTTCTCATAGGGACAAGCTGTTGTCTTATTAACCAAGAAGATTTTGTATCTGATGCCTCCTGAGACTACTTCCCTCTCTCCACCAGGCAGAAGCCAAAGGATTGCAGGCAGGGATTTCACTCCACAATAAACAAGAGAGCATGCTGAGGATCTCAGCATTCACATCATACACAATCAGATAGGAGGTTAAATATCCAAATATTCAGTGACTTTCAACCCTTGGCAAGTTCTTTAATGGATTTCTGGTAAGCATCTGTAGGACAGCTTGGGAAGGACCAAATGTATCGCAAGTATGTTTTCAACTCAACAGAAGCATGTTGAATTCGTGCTCACTACCTTGAATGCATACCAACCTTGACCTGACAGACTGTCTCCAGTTTCTTCTTCAGTTCACTTTCAGCAGGGATAGGATCACATAGTGTATCACCCTCATGTACAAAAGTCAGAAAAAAAATACTGACTGAAATCAAAGCAAAGGCTTGTGCTTTCCCATTAGATCATAAGCTCCATGAGACCAGTGATTCCTTTCCAATCTCAAATTGCCCAGCACTCAGCCTAGTGACTGCCTTGCCGTGGTGATAAAAAGCATAGATACAAATATATACTGAGTGTGTGAATCAGTCCAGGCTGCCATTACAAGATACCATAAACTTGGGGGTTTAAATAACAGGAATTTATTTCTCACACTTCTGGAGACTAGGAATCCAAGAACAAGATGCAGGCTGATTCAATCCCTGGTGAGGACTCCCTTCCTGGCTTGCAGATGGCTGCCTTCTTGCTGCGTCCTCTGAAGGCAGAAAGAGAGGGCAAGCTCTCTGGTGTCTCACTTACAAGAACACTAATCCTATCAGATCAGGGCTCCACTGTATAAACTCATTTAACTTGAATTACCTCCTTATAGGCTCTAACTCTAAATATAGTCAGGGTGCAGGTTAAGGCTTCAACCTAGGAATTTTAGGGGGAATTCAGTCCACAGCAGTGACCATGCCCTTCCAATTAGCAGACATGTATAAGGACCACGTATTATCTCAGTCAAGCCTTACAACGACCTACTGCTTAAGAAGGAAACCAAAGCTTAAGAAGTTAAGGATATATCCACACAATGGCCTATTTTTCAGCCACAACCTTGAGTCTTGAAAATATTATGCAACATAAAGAGGCCAGTCACAAAAGGTCACAAGTTGTATAAATCCATTTATATGAAATGTCCAGAAAAGGCAAATTCACAGAGACAGAAAGTAGATGAGTGGTTGCCAGAAACTTGGGGGAGAGGGGGGTGAGGAGTGACTGCTACGAGTACAGGGTTTCTTTCTAGGGCAACAAAAAAGTCCTGGAATTAGATGGTAATAACTGCACAGCCCTGTGAATATAATAAAAACCACTGAATGGTACACTTTAAAGGAGTGAATCTTATGGCATGTGAATTGTATCCCAAGTTGTCACTAAAAATGAAGAAGCTAAGAGACCTGCCCCAGGTCACACAGCTAGTAAGAAGCAGCCTCCAGATTCTTGAGTCCAGAACCCGTGCTCTCAACCATCACGCAGCTCTGATCCCAATTATTCCCAATTAACATTTTCTGAAGATACCAGCAAATTTAATAATAGGTGATATGGGCTTTGGCACAATTACAGTCGGGGAGACAATCCTCAGACACCCAGGGACTTCCAAGGATCAATACACACTAAGAACTGTCCATCTCGTAATCCTTCTTAAACCTTCTGTAACTTGGAACAATATTTATGCTTGAGAAAAAAAAACAGAACAGAATTGAAAAAGAAAGTCTCCTGAAAGGAATACAACCAAAGGTCCTCTGAAGCCACAACTTTTGGACTAAAGAAAATGTAAATCCAACAGTGCGATGCTCCAACGGCTTCCCACCCCAACGCCTCACCGTGGACGGTGGCTCTTCACTGTCCGGCCACATGGTGTCGTCGCTGAGCTCATCTCCTATGTCCCCCACCACCCCCTGCCCCACACTGCACTCTAGTCACACCAGCCTCTGTCCTTCTTGAACATTCCACATCCTCCTCAGCCCGTGCTGCCTCACCGTCCCAGCTAAGTGGAACCTCACCTTCTAGCCTCATGTGGTGCCCCATCGTCAACAATCAGGTCTCAGATCAACGTCCCTCCACAGACAGACCTTTTGGCTCCCATGACAGCTAAATCACCCGCCCCCAGTAGAAGTCCCTCTCTGTCACAGGTCTAGCTGTATGTTCCTCAACGCACTTGTCTTTATGTAGCGGCTCACAGTCTGTCTCTCCCCCTAGGACAAAGCTCCATCAGGGGAGACGGAGACCTTGTCTGTCACATCCCCAGCAGCATCGGCATCTATAGCCCTCGCAGGCATCCAGCAGGTGCCCACTCAACGTCTGTTGAACAAACAGATAAAACACATGTCTCTGCCATGAGATGCCTCAGCAAGCCAAAACCTCATTGTTCAACCTCATATAAGCACAAACTCAAAAGCCTCTCCTCTTGGGAATCAGGGTAGTCTTCACAAGCTGTCAGTCCCGGTCTGGTGAAGTCATTGACCATTTAGATTCTCCTGCCTGCCCCTTTGATTAGCTTACGTGAATTCGTCATGCTTTCATCCCTTCCTGAGCCCACATACCTACCATGCACCTTTTGCCCTTCCCCTCCTTAATGAGGTTAAATTGTTGTAAATAGTGTGGCAATGACCACCTGAAAGTGGAAAGGAGATCCCTCTTTCCTCAGAAGCTCTTTTGGTTCCTTCATGACTGATTTTTAAAATTCTCTTGATTCTTTTTTTTTTTTGCCACTCTTTTTTTTTTTTTTTTAGCATTTTTATTTGTTTCCCTTTACTGGAGGCACTAGGGATTGGAACCCAGGACCTCATGCATGCCAAGCACGAACCCTACCACTGAGCTATACCCCCCAAACCTACTCTTGACTCCTTAAGTATATTCTAATGGATCAGACTTTTTAGTTAATCCCAGCCATTGAAATTTATTTAAACTAGAGACCCACCCCAGCCAACACTTGTCATCCTCCTATGCAGTTCCCTTGTCTCCAGGTCACACACGCTGCGCTCAGGCGGCTCGGGACTCTGCACAGGGAGATACCACATGAGGATGGCTCTCCCGCTCTCCCTCTCACTGCATTTACTTTTCCCCACAGAGACCTCCATTCTTCCGAGTCCATAAGCCTCCTCTCGACCTCATCTTCTTTCTTACCCAGACTGGATCCTGACACCTAACTACGCAAGGTACTCGCCAGTATTCAAAGAGCTCTGAATAGTTCTTCCTCTGGGCTAGCACCAGAAAAACAAAACCCTGATCCATACTAAGGTCTGCCGTCTTCCCTCACACACTGCAGTGATGGAGTTACTGGAGTATTCCAGGTTTAAAATAAAACAAAACAAAACAACAACAACAACAAAAACACTATCAGGAACAGTGACACAAAGACCAACACATACAACTTCTAATGAAGGCTGCTCATAAGTTCTTTATAACCTGGCCTTAGTGAGCTTCCTCACTCATTTCTTTCCTTGTTAGCCTAAACTTTCATTCTTTTCCTCAACTCCCAACTCACCCTCCCTCTCCATCCCAATCCTGAGGGCAGATAATGCTGTCTCTATGAAAAAGGAACACTTTAGAGATACATTTCCTGAACTCCATCCCTTCTGTGGCAAACCAGTCTCTACCTGCATGCCCCCAACACCTCCACACATGTTGGGAATGAACTGTCTCTCCTGGTTCAAAACCTAAGTTCTGCCCTTGGGCTTTTGCTCTCACTGCCTTCTATCTTCACCCAGATCTTGCTCCATAAATTATCTCCGCTCTCTTCTGCATTATCACCTCTCACTCTTATCAGCTCCATCTCTCAGCCTAACACTTGCTCTGTTACCCTGAAAAACCCCTTCCCTGACCCCATGTCTTCCTCTGGCTACTACTCTAGCTCTCTTTCCTTCTCACCCAAACCTTCCCAGTGCGTCCTTGCTCTCTCCACACCGCCTGCTCTCTGTCACCCCCAGCCCACTGTCACCTGGTTTCTGCCCCAAAACGTCACTAAAACTACTGCCTTCAGACCATCAGTGATTACTTGATTGGTAAATACAAAGGCCATCTTTGCTCCTTATCTCACTAGATCACTCTACCCCATGTGAGACTCTCTATCACATCTTTCTGTTTTGAAACTCCATTTAATTATTCTCCAGATTCTCCTCCTACTCATTCTCCTTGCCTTCATGGGCTCCTCTTTCTCTCCTCAACTCTTAACTATATTCCCAGCTTATGCTCTTATTTTACCCCCCGCCCCCGGGCCATCTCATTCACAACCATTTTGTCATTAACGTTCACATGGAAATTACTTTCAACTCAACTATCTCCAGCCCCCACCTCTTCCCTGAGCTTCAGAGGGTTATATCCACCTGCCTCCTAGACACGGCCTCACGGATGTCCCAAAGCCCCTCAAATCAATGACGTCTCCGATTTCATGTTCTTTTCTGTTCACCATCTCACCTATTTGTTCCCTGTGCTGCCCATTTCACCTGGATACCACCTTCCACCCAGCTACCCAATCAAGCACCTGTTACCCTGAACTCTTCTTTCTGCCTTGTCATCCACGTCAAAACAATCCTCATGATTTTTATCAACTGATGACTTCTTAAAAGCATTTCCTCTCCATGCCTTTTAGCACTTCCTGAGAAGAAAGCTTCTGTTTGTTCCCCTTACTTCAGTTTTCACAGTCTAGGGAATGATGGCCAAGCACTCGAGCATGACATACAAGCTCCTGCATGAGTTGAGCTGTCCCTGGGCCTGGGCCTATCTCTCCTGACTTATCTCCCTCCACGTCAACGCTGTAATTTACCAAAGAAGTTCAACAAAGGATTCATGCTCCCTTTAACGTGCTGCACTGCTGCATGGCCCTGCCTCCTTAGCCCACACTATCTTCTCTGCCTAGAACACACTTCTCCATTTTCTCCCTCTCTCTCCCACCCATCCGCAACACTTCCCTTCCTCACTAGCACCTGACCTCCAAGATTTAGCTAACCAGCCCCGTCTCCAAGATGCCTTTTCACACTCCTCCGGCCTAAAGAGCTTCTTCTCTTTAGTGCTACCATGGCATTCCATGTTTATCTCTGGCACAACCACTTTCACATTCTTCTAAAATTATATATCCTATATTATTGGTGGGAATGTAGTTTGGTGCCATTATGGAAAACAGTATACAGATTCCTTAAAAACTAAAAATAGACTTACCATATGATCCAGCAATCCCACTCCTGGGCATATATCCAGAGGGAACTCTAATTCAAAAAGATACATGCACCCCAATGTTCATAGCAGCAATATTTACAATAGCCAAGACATGGAAGCAATCTAAACGTCTATCGACAAATGACTAGATAAAGAAGTTGTGGTATATTTATACAATGGAATACTATTCAGCCATAAAAAAGAATAAAATAATGCCATTTGCAGCAACATAGATGGACCTGGAGATCGTCATACTAATTGAACTTAAGCCAGAAAGAGAAAGAAAAATACCATATGATACCACTTATAAGTGGAATATTAAAAAAAAATGATACAAATGAACTTATTTACAAAACAGAAACAGACTCACAGACATAGAAAGCAAACTTATGATTACTGGGGGGAAAGGGAGTAGGAAGGGATAAATTGGGAGTTCAGGATTTGCAGACACTAACTACTATATATAAAACACATAAACAACAAGGTTCTACTGTATCGCACAGGGAACTATATTTAATATCTGTAATAGCCTATAATAAAAAAGAATATGGAAAGGCATATGCATATGTATATGTATGACTGAAACATTATGCTGTACACCAGAAATTAACACAACATTGTAAACCAACAATAAAAAAAAATAGAAAGGAAAATTTTTTTTAAAAATAAGTAAATAATAAAACAATATATATATCTATCGATCTTTCCCAACTAGACTATAAGCTCCTTAAGGCAAGGCTCACAGTAGGTGCTCAACTTAATTCATTTGCATGTTAAATATTAGTGGTAAGTAATTTTCTGATGTGTTTCCAGACCTCTAAGTATCCTGGATGTCCCCATATGACCCTTTCTCACTCATTTGATTGGGAGACTCTGCTGCAGCCAGCATGTCTCAATGTTCAAACACACAGCAATGTTGGTTGCTATCACCAAGCAACAGTCTGGGATGACAGTCTCCATTGCAGTAAGAGTTAAAGTTTAGCTAAACAAACTAAAATTAGCTGTATCTTGCTACTCTACATAGTCTAAGATTTGGCAAGACAAATCTCTTAGGCAGGCACAATGCTGACCCAGCATGGTGAAAAGGAACTCAACCAATGCTCAGCAAACTCAAAGAGGAAAACCTGCAATATCTTTAACACAGGAAATTCTGAGTTCTGCTGATTCATTCTGACTTAAAGCTGCAATTACACTTGAGTAAGGAGTACCCAAGCTGACTCTGCATTTTTTTTTCTGCAGAGCTCACAGAATTTGGCATACAAGAAATTTAATAGGTGTTCTTTACAGCCTTTTGCAATTTCTCAGATATTGACTGCAGTCACCTACATTATAGTGTCTGATAGTATTATGTGGTATTTTTCTGGCAAAAAATGCAGTCCTGGTCAAAATACTGATGAGAGTTTAAAATACTGACTGGAGCTTCTTAAGGAAAACCTTGCAGCAAACTCTTTCACCAAAGAAAGGCTCACTGTTGGCTCAATTAGAAGCTGAAGAGCCCTGCTTAAGGCAACAGTTCTTTTGTGTGCTTTGTACAAAGACATCTGTGCATCTGGTTCCAACTTGGGAAATAGCATTTATATATCAACATAAATACATGCTCAGAGAAAAATCAGGTAAATTTTCATCAAGACCAAAATTTCTAAGAAACTGTATTAGAGGAAATTATGAAGCAAAGAATCTTCTCAAAATAGGTATTTGCAAGTCATCATTTTGTTTGTTCTTCATACGGAAGTCATGTGAATTGGGTACTGAAAGGTAAAATGGAAGAAATTTCGAGACTGAAGTCTAATTATACTTGAGTCAGTAATTTAGCATGCCTGCTATTGTACAGTAATGATTTTAGTTAACTTTTAATTAACTAGCATTACTACAACTATTTATTCCATTTAAATCATAATATCTAAGCACTATATTTGAGATTTTTAACAAGTTAAATGTTAAATGCCTTTTCTTTCAGAGAAAAAAAAAGACCATTAACTTCAGACTTTTATAGTTTTCTTTAAGTGCTATATGACATTTAATTAGCTAGAAAATACCAGTTTCTTCAACAACAGACATTATTTTGACTAAACTATTATCATGAAGTTAAGTTTTATTGCACTTGTTTCTTAACAGGATCATAACTAGATACTTACTTGTTCAGTGTGAGGTCAAGAATGAATTTGGAGCCAAAGGCTTCAATCTGGAAGCTTGCCTGGGCCAGATGGACAGCCTGTGGATTCAAAAAGACAGAAAGAAACTTAGCTGACTTTCCTGTCTTTAAAGCTGATTACACTGATATCAAGAATGATATTTAATAATAAGAAAAATTTTATGTACTGATTCGTTTCTTTATGGATCTTTATATAACAATTCATTTCTTTAAAAAGAGACCAGGTGCGCTGTCCGGCTTTCCTTGGAAGACCTAAATACCTGTGCAGCAAGGAACTATTAAAGTCCTTTAAAATGAACCCATAGTGATAAAAATCAAGAGTGGATTCAACTGGACTTTCAAAGTGACTGTGATGAATTATGCAAAAGACTGACTAATTAAAGCTTGATTTCAGCCTATTTTGTGCACAGAGCTAACCACTTCTTTCTGCACACCTAAGTGAAAAATCATGTCAGCGCTCTGCTCTTCATCAGGAATTGGAACTTTCCCTAAATGATGTATCAGCAGAACGCACCGGTAAAAGGGGTTAGCACAACCTTTTAACTTCAGAGAGCAGTTAGAACCAGGTCCTTCGTGAATACTGAGAGTTCAAGTCCCCCTTTGAAAGTCACATATTTACAAATACTGTCCTTAAAGATAATTTCATTTAAACATGAATCATATGTTCTAGGTATTAAAGACTAATATAGCTCACAATATTTGAATAATATAAATTAACAAATCAATGAAGTTTTGTTAAAGTATTATCCAAGATAAAACTCTGTATTCCCCTAGCAGAAAAAAAAGCGGGGCAAGGATAAATGCAATACCCACCGCCTTGCTCACAAACATCCTTCCCCCAGACTTCATTCCTAAGGCACACTGGGTATCACAAATCATGTGCAAAGTGCTACACTCATGGCAACCAGACATTTTCCACGCCCCCTTCCCTCCCCTCCACCAATACCACCCCATGCTCCTCTTTGCCTTCCTCCTCCATTTCTTATTATTGAAATCCTATTCATCCTTCAAGGGCAGCCCAAGGGCATTACTTTCTATGAAGTCTCCTTCGCAAGTTTGCTGGGAATGAACTCTTGGTCTTCAGGGCTTCAGAAACGCTGTGTTCGTCCCTCCCTCTACCGCGATCACGACCTACCCATCCTAGACGGGGAGCTTCACAGCTCGCACTACAGTGGTCTTGCAAACAGTTGTACTTCTGACAACCATTTCCCAAACGTATGAACTTTCAATTAATTGACTAAATATTTATTGTCAGGACTATTTTGCCATGCCAAAGCCATAAAATATGGTAGGTAAACCATGACTTCTACTTCTTATCAAGCATAACTGCTGATCAGATAGAAAGTCACTCTACAATAATCAACAAACTAAATAAAAAGAAAACTAATGTATTTAATTTTAAATAGAGAGCAATGAGAGAGAAGGCACCACAATCCCTAATACAATAGGATGCCACATCAAACCCCAACCAACCATGTAGAGCAGGGTCGTCCTTGATCTGGGCTGCCTGTATGCAGACAACTCCTTGAGAGGGTAAGAAATTTTTGTCTTTTCAGGTGTGGTTTCTGTCATCTGCAGGAGAAGCTCTACTTACCTAACACAAATATCATACAGTCTTTAATCTGTATCCATTCTGCACCTCGAGGCATTAATTTTTGCATGAAATTTTTCATTTGATGAATAATTTGGGTCCCAAAGGTTTTTAAAAAAAAAGAAAAAACTTAACTTCCTGAGAATAAGATAAGTCCTTAGGCATATTTTCTCTTAAGAATATTAAATAGTAGAGAAGAGTTCATTAATGGCACCCTGGCCCAAAAGATCTGATAAATGGACTTCTTTGAGCATCTTTATAAACACTAAAAGAACCTGACAGTGACCCAGCAAAAAGCCCATTTCACAGCAAATAAGCAATGAGAACAAACCCCAACAAAACCCTGTTGCAAAATAACGAACATAGTAGCCCGGTGTGAGAGAAAAATACTGCAAGCCATTATCAGTAAACAAAGAATGCTGAAGCCATCAAGTCATCAGCCACCTCCACAGTGAAGACCAGCAGGCAGCCCCGCCTCCGCAGCCTGAGGGGACTCAGAAGATGAAAGGACAGGATACTGGCCCTAGATAGCTAGGTGCTTATCAAAGGAATAATATCAATGAGCCCAAACGTTTGCTCTTTCCATACACAGAAAAGCACTAAATTCTTCAAGTTGAGATGTCTGGTTTTCTTTAATAGTAATCTTTTATGTTCCAACTACCTGGTCTTTTTTGTAGAACTCTTATATACCCTGGCTCCTCACCCATCTCTTGGGAGCAGTCCCCCAGAGCCATCTGGGAGGCTGTCATCCCGGGCTCAAAGGGGTTTGAGTCCTCAGAAATGTCCACCGAATAAAACAGAACTCTCAGCTTTTAGGCTGTGCGTTTATTTCAGTCAACACTGGAAGTACCTGCTTACTCCATTTAAAAGGAATTGTTGGAAGTCATACAATTTGATTGTTGTTAAATAAGCTTGTAACGCGTCGACATAACAAGCTTCAGCTTAACAGAATTTAATGAAAGAGTAGCAAATAATATTAACATTGGGATTTTTCCTTAGTTGATTTTATTCACTCAATCGACACACAGGCATCAAGATGGTTGGGACACAGCGCTTGCCCTCAAGGAAGCCACAGTCTTCAGGGAAGCAGGCAAGGCTGCCAGCCTCCCATGTGTCTCAAGGGCCACAGGGACCAAGGCTTCAGTGACAAGGTGTGGTTCGAACAAAATTTCAAAACATGTGTTAAAAATCCAACTGCCAGGAGAAGAAAAGACATTTAAGGTCTGGGGGAAAACATTTATAAAAATAGAGTAAAAACTAAATATGGAAAACAAACTTAAAAAACATTTTTTTAATGAGTCTAGTCTGCAGGAAAATGGTTTGGGGAGGAAATGTCAAACAATGACTCTGAGAAGGAGAGGGTATAGCTCAGTGGTAGAGCACGTGCTCGGCACGCACGAGGTCCTGGGCTCAATCCGCAGTACCGCCATTAAAATAAATAATAAATAAATAAATACGTAGAAACCTAATTACCTTCCCCCGGCCACACTTTCCCTGCAAAAAAATAATGAAGCAGAAAATGTGGATGGAGGCTGTGGGGCTTTGTATGACATGCTCAGTGACGTGTCTGTTTCCATATACATGTGTGTGGCCAAGATAGACAGCTTTCCTTTAAATGTCCTCTCACTCAGCACAATGTCTGGTACTTGCCCTTATCATCACCTTCATCATCATCATCATCAATACCAATATTACAATTTAAACATATTGACAGGTTACTGTCCAGCACAACTGAAACAATTAGCCCAGTACCATCAACAACATTCCTGTTTCTCCCTGGGAAAAAAAAATCTGGCTTTATTACCTTTATCAGGACGAATGTTTTAACATCTGAATTCAGTCCAATGCTGAGAGGCAGTACATTTTCCTATAAAATGACTATAAAATGATGTAAGACTCCCTCAAGCATGCGTCTTCCTTGCAGATACATCAAATGGAATTAGTATATTCACCGAATATACCTGTGTCCATTTTAACTAATTCCAACACAGTGAAACACAGTCTGCTTATTCTTCTGACATTCTGGGTTTTTTTCTTTGTTATACGTTCTGTATTTGTACACAGAGTACAGATTCTTCTCTATACCAAAATAAATACCTGACAAATGCTACTTTTCCCTATCATTCTGTCATTTCTGCACTGTCCTAGACATGGTTAAAATAGATTGTCACTTCTGGATTCTCTATGTTATTCCATATCAATGGATCATTTTTCCTTTAACAAAATACTATGATGTATACAGCTTTGATAATTGTCCATTTTAAATATGTTTTTAAATCAGGTAAAACCTGATGAGTCCTCATCATTATTGTTTTACAAATTACATTTTTGGATATTATTTGTTTTTATTTCATATTAACCCATTTCTTCCAAATGACAGAAAAATTAAAAGAATGGCCTGATGTGTAGAAACTTTTTTATAATGTGCAGCAGTATCACTTATGGTTTATTAAATATTTTAGAGCTGACTAACTCACCTGGCATCACTGAAACCCACTGAAAATACAGACTACCTCGAGTATTGCTCTTCTTTTCCAAAGAAGGAACTGCACAGCAAGGTTTAGCACTGTGTTCAAAAATACAAAATCCGATCATAGGCATACTTCAGAGAAGAGTTCATGAACCACACGTAAGGTCATAATGGGTTATTTTCTCCATCGCGAGAGCTACTAAACAGACGTGAAGATGAAAACCCTTGGTTTTACAAGGCCAGTCACCATAACAGCACTGTGGGAGAATGCAGGGTTTTACAGTCAAAGAGTATCATTTCACGACAAGAAAAAGCACAACCCTGGGCTCAGAATTACCACCCTGAAGGACTGAGAACAGCTGCTGCCGAAGCACTTTGATA
Source organism: Camelus ferus (assembly GCF_009834535.1). Classification (NCBI taxonomy): domain Eukaryota; kingdom Metazoa; phylum Chordata; class Mammalia; order Artiodactyla; family Camelidae; genus Camelus; species Camelus ferus. The sequence continues at coordinate 66,565,074 of NC_045700.1, forward strand.
TTTTTCTTTTGACTCAGAATCTAGCACAGGGGAATTACAGGAGCTCTATAAACAAAAACAACTAAGCTCAATTATATACACAAACCTCCTTCACTGAAGAACAATTTACACATCCTAACAATGTGCTTTTGTTTTTCTGGTTTTTCCCCCTTTAGTAGCTGGCACCTAATGGTATGATAGTAAACAACTTCAGAAGACTCTTAAGTTCCTCAGTTTAGACCGGCCTCGCATCTTATCAGCCCTTCCAGCAACGTTAATCTACTAGGCACTCATACCTGCTCAGCTTCGAGTAAGGTGCATTATATAAGCTGAAGAGACAGTTATGTTTTCTTGGAACTTATATTCTTGAACAGTTCACATTAATATGGACATGAAAATGAGAGGAAAAGATGACTACTTACCTAAATAAAAAGCAGGCATTTCCAGGAAATATATGTTCTCATGCAAAGTTCTTCAGACATAATGAGGGTTCAATCAGTATTTTTTTTCCTTAATGGAGGCACTGGGGATTGAACCCAGGACTTTATGCACTCCAAGCACATGCTCTATCACTGAGCTGTATCTCCCACCTCTCAATCAGTACTCTTTACTCCTTGGTAAGCAGTTATGAGTTCTACAGAATGTGAACATAACCAGAACTGAATATGAGAAATTGTAAGTTTACACTTTCTCAGAATTCAGAAAATATTATGAGACTGAATTTCATATTTCAATAGAAAGTGAGCAATTTGAATTGAGGTATCTATGCCATCAATCACAACATCTAATGAGAGTGTATTTTACTTTACTATGCTCTATGAGGTACATGGTTTTGGTAACAGAGGAAAATTTAGAAGTTTCTCTGGTCTTAAGTTCAGTTTATTTAGGGAGACACTCATTTAAGTAATGAGGGAAACACATCTAAAGTGGCATAGCAATAAGACAAGAAAATGCTCTACAAATGGAGTGCAGAAGCCCTGGAAAGTATCAAGCAGGCCTGAGCAGACACCAGTGGGATGATTCAAGCTCTGCTTCCTACAGGAGAGAGCTGTGGGCTTCTAGGACAGAAGGTGCAAGAGAGAGCAAAATGCTACAATTAGACTTAGAAGCCGGATTAGTGAAACTTCTCTACTAGAAGGAACCGTGGAAAAAGTAAAATGGCTAAATAGTTGGTTACCAGTGAGACTGTAGGTAATGTTTTTCTTGTTTTTATTCCCCTCATTGCTATGATAATATTGCTTATTCTATGCTCATTAAAATAGCAAACATGTATATTGTGTGTGTGTGTGTGTGTGTGTGTGTGTGTGTGTGTGTGTAGAAAACTATAACCTTTACAGGAAGCACTTATCTCTCCCTTGATCTTTTTGTTTATGGTTTCTTCCCCCTACTCTCAATGATTTTTCAATAGTCCCTTCAAGAGTTTCAACTCTTAAAGTGGAAACAGTTCAGAGAATCTCAAAGACCACCTTCCTTTGAGATCCAGGACATTTTACGGTATTTCAGAGAAGCCAGTTTTGGAAATTCTCCAACTAAGAAGGAAAGAAGTGAACCAGCTAATCAGATACTAGAAGTGTGCTTTGTTGTAATGGGTTGATTTGCTGAAGAAAGAAGCTTCACTAGGGAGCCTTATATCAATCTTGGTTGCACAGTATGTTTTTCTCGTCATGTAAAAACAAGAGACACAGAATCCGGTGACCCAAATAATTAAATTGCAATAAGAAATAAGCTGTCAAGTTTAAATTGAAATCAGTTTGAGGAAAATATGTCACTTTCTTTAGCTCACACAGGCTTTTCTGTACATGACTAATGTGGGTCTATCAAACAGCTAGAGAAACATAAAGTCCAACTTGTGGATCTTTTTTCTATGTAATGTAAAAAGTCAAATAAGAGACTATGTCTCAGTTTTGAAGCCCAAAAGAAAACATCAATAGACCAGTCTTAACTACAATCTGGTTCTCATCCCTTACTCTAAGTTTGCACCCTAGTGATCACCAAAGTAATCAAGACTCATACATGATAAAAATAATAATGCCCTATACTTCTCCTGTTTAATTATCTCAATTATCCAGAATAATATAAAGCTAGTAGGGCAGACATATTTATAACCCTCTTATAGAAGAAAACCATTTTTCAAAGGCATAGAGAAGGTTAAATGATGTTTTTGTTCAAGGTCACACATCAGAGAAAGAAAGATGAAGTGTGTGCCTCATTTCAGTGAGAAAAAGTGCCAAGTTCATGCCAGAAGTCTTTAAACATCCAAACCTCAATGTTTCCTAGTCATTAAAATATAAATAATCATAGCTTACCAACAGGATGTGTGTGATGACTAATTATATAATAACAAAATGTTCCTAGAAAAGGTTGGCCACATAAAAAGAGCTCAATCATTTAGAAAGGAGGGGGTAAAGTAAAAGGAAAAAAATAAGAAAACTATATTAACATTTTGGAAAGATAATCAGTCAGCCCCACCTTAAAAGCTCATTCCCAACATAGCTGGCCACCTCCTAGAAACGCCAATGTGCATTTAGACTGCAAAATTTGCAAATTTTGTATTTTTTGTTGCTAATTACCTTATGTACTTATGCTTTGACCTTGTTCAAGTTGCCGTGTCTTTAAAATAATATGAATCATTTTCTTCAGAAGTGGAACAGCTGCAAATGTTACATGAAGGCAATTTTGCAAATTAAGGTAATTTGTTCAATGTTCTTCCCAAGATGCATTTAAATAGGTAGCTCGTGGGAGAGAATATCATGTTTCCTTCCAGCATGTTCTATTTCACAGGATTATTGGTTAACCCATTAATGAACTTGCACTGAATCCCTACCTTGTATGAGATACTGTGGCAGAGGTAAAGATATAGAAGAATTAGTATTTATATCAGAAAGTTTTATAAGCTAGTTACGGAAATGAAATGAGAAACCAAAAAGAAATACAACACTTCAATTAAATGACAATAGAAAATATTATTTGTAAAGATGCCACGTATGATTTAAGCATGATTGATTACTCAATTTAATACGAACAAGGGTACAGTATGGGTACAAGTACATTTAAGTATGAGGGATGAGAATGCTGAGGGCTGGAAAGAGCTAGGAAAAGCTTATCAGGAGTGGTCTTTCTCAGCATTTAAAGATAAATAAAATTCAGAGACCTCTAGGATTGATTTAATAGGATGAAATGTCAAAGTGCTTCTAAGTGTTTGCTAACAAACAGTTTAAGAAACATGCTTTTAAAGTAAAACATAGGATGCCTTCCATTCTGAAGGATTAAACTACAGTTTGGATTGTAGAATTTAGTTGTGAGAAGTAAAACACGGTAGTTTATTATAAAACAAAGCATCACATGAGATCAATAAGTTGTATGAATATATACAAGTCCTACAAATACTAACGTATTTTGTTAATTAATCTATCTTTTATCTTTAAACCAGGAAGCTGAAGTCTTGACCTGGATAGATATTACAGAAATAACACCCAAATATCAGCAAAGTACACCCTTCTCACAGGCCACAGATAGATCAGCATCTCCCAGCAAAGGAAGCAGGTCCTCATCTGACCCTGTTCTCTGTGCCAACCCAGCCAAGAAAGATAGAACGTCTTCTCTGAAAGAAATCTAGCCAACATTCAATTATCCAATCTGATAATACAGGAAAAAGACGGGAGCATGTTGAATACTAATTTCTGACCAAATCTTTTACAAGAGTTCTTTTCTAAATAAATCAGTTTTAAAGAGAATCCAGTTTCATCTTCCTCCCTTTTCTTACCTACCCTCAGTCTGAGGTGCTCTGAAAGTTCTGATACAGACAAAAGATAGACACTGAAGAGAAAGAGGGGGAATAGGCATTGATAATCCAAACAGACATTCAAGTGAATAAATCATGAGTTATCTCTACTAAAAATTTATTTTTAAAATTCCTTGTGACCAGCCAAAGAAGAGAAGCTAAATCTAATATTATTGGGGGCAGGGGTGGTGGTTTAGCCCTAAGGAGTCACATTAAGATCTTCCTTAGTGATCGTTTAGCAACCAGAAGATCTTTGTAACAATTCACATTCACTGACAAATCATCTTTGGACATTTATATAAACTGTCTTCTATACACTTACCCATAATGATTAATATTGGCTGGAATATTAAACCAACAATGCCAACTTAGGAGAGAGATGAAATTACAGCCCTTCAGAGTTCTTGTTATTTGAAAATGAGTAAATCATCACAAGTATCACTACAGCTATATTATTTAGCTTTCATATATTTTCTGAAAGATGAGTAAAAATACAACTATGACAACAGTTACCATGGAAGCAGTTTCTTTCTGCTGCCTACCTGAATAGTAACCTTTAATTTGATGCATTAATCTAGTAGCAGAGGTGTGATTCACCTTGTTCTTTTTCCTCATCAATTTCTACATCACCAAACTGTGTACCTCCCAGGAGTACTTCTCTTGCTGCTGACACTTTCATCCTAAAGTGAGAACAGATCTTGTCTTTCTAGCCAGAATTATTGAATACCTATGAAATAATTTAAGTAAAAGCAGAGAAGTAGACTATAAGATTTGGAAAACAGAAGACATCAACCTCCATGCTTAATGTCTTTGACTCATTAGATGGCATTTTTTTTTAATTTGCTTACATAATGTTAATAGTTTCCTGAAAGGAAAAAGCCTTTGTAAGACAGCTCTCCATGATGAGCCCTACTTTCCTGGTCTGCCCACCCTGGGCTTTGAAATGCTGCCTTTAACGGCCCAGTGGACTCAAGTCAACTTAAATATCTACTGAGAACAAAAGAAGGTTCTTTCACTTGGATCTTTATGACAACCATATGAGGATTAGTTAAGAATGAATGAGTCTGAAAGACGAAATGAGAATTATGATATAGTAATTACACAAATCACACAGTTCACTTAAGCACTGTAACATCCAGCAAACCATAAAAGATAATACAGTAAACTCGAATATTAATTTCTAGGCCTCTCTCACTAAGAATCTGCTGAAAATGTATAACCAAGGGAGGCTAAGTAGACCTGTCAAGGCCAGATCTCTCTTCTCTTGAGATACCTTGATACTATTGATTCTCATTGGTGGGTCCAACACTGTCCTTGCCCAGAACTGATCTGTGTTGGGATCTTTAGACCAGCACTGTTATTTCTATTCAAAACTTTTCAGGCTCTGTTATGAGTTCACAGCAAACACATAGCTGTTTGACAACAGTATTCCTAAGAAGTCTTTACTTTCCTTAACTACCCTCAGCAAGATGTGTATCACAAGTTGTGCGTTACTGGAATAGAGATGACTTTTGCCTACCAAGACCCAGCTCTATCTACATCTATGGATTAGAAAGAGTGCGGTGTTTTCTGGTTCTCAGCTATGTCTGGTTCTGCGCTTTGCTCTGAATTCTGATCTTAGTTATGACCTTGGATGGTTTGCATTCTGCCCTTTTGGACGAAAAGACTAACTTTCAAACTGGGGGCCAAGCCAAAAATTGATTTTCCCATTTTACAAACATGCAGAAGCTATTAGACTTCCTAAGTCATGCTTAGAGTGTGTTCCTGGGCAGACAGTCACAGTTGTTGTGTTATCACAATTTTACTCAATACAAATATCATGTGCACTGCACGTACCTTGCTCAAAGGTAGATGTGGAAAAGATAATGTTGATATGACCTCATTTTCTATAATATTCAATTTCCATATAAGTCTTCAAAATGCCAACCAGATAGCCTGTAGTCACAATTTTTAAAACTAGCATTTAGAATATTGACTGTTATGCAGAATATCCTGCCTATTTTAGTAAGCAAATGATAGATCTCACCATGTCTACAGAATGTTTTAGGTTCATTAAAGCTCCAATTTTATTTCCAAATGAGAACCTATAATTAAATGGAACCTTGAAGACATACAAAAATAAAAATAGTACTTTGGAACAGATCTACTTCCTCAGATTATGATACACTTACCTCATTGACTTCTACATCATGTATGAAACCACTTACTCATTCAACAAATAATTATTGTGTCTAACATGTTTCAAGCTTGGTTTTCTGGAGTTTGCATTTTAGTGTGTGATGAGGGGCAGTGGGGATAAATACGATCAACAAATAAATTTAAAGCAAGTTAGATGATGATAAATACTCTAGGTGAAAAAGAAAAAAGTAAGACGCAGAGAGAGTTAGGGAGTGGACAGTATGAAGAGGTGACAATATTAAGTAGGGTAGAGAGAGGATTCTTTGAAAAGGTGACATTGGAGCAAAGATTGGGAGGTGCAAGAACAAGCCACATGGACATCTGGAGAAAGAATTCCAGGTAAAGGGAACAGCTGGTGCAACGCTCTGAGGCAGGAGCATACTTGGTATGTTAAAGAACTGCAGTAAGGCCAGTTTGGGTCAAGTGGAGTGAGTCAAGGGGAGTCTCATAGGCAATGAAGTTAGAGAAGCCCTAAGAGGTCAACTGTCTAGGACTTTGTAGGCCACTGTAAGAACTTTGCCTTTTACTCTTAATGAAATAAGAAGTCACTGAGGATTTTGAGCTGAAGAGTGACATGATCTGCCTTCCATTTTTAAAAGCTTACTCAGGCTATTGTGTTGACAACAGAATAAAGGGGGGAAGGAAGGCGGCAAGGGAGAAAGCAGAGTCCAGTTAAGAGGCTGTTGCAATAATCCAGGTAGGAGCTGATGGTGGGTTGGATTGGGTAGGAACAGTGGAGGTGATGAGAAGTGGTCAGATGCTGGGTAGACAGTGAAAGCAGAGGCAACGAAAGTTGTTTACAGATCAGATATGGGTTATGAATGAAACAGGAAACAAGGAAAACTTTAGAATTTTGGCCTAAATAACTAGAAGGAGCAAGGAATGTACTGAGATGGGAAACACTGTAGAAGGAAAAATTGGTAGTACAAATTTAGGACTTCTGTTTAGGACCTATTCAATACGATATGCACATTATATATCCAAGCAGAGATGTGGAGTAGGCAGTTAGACCCAAGGCACATAGATACATCATTTAATCAACATTTACTGAGTGACGATTAAATGAATGATGAAGCATTTGAATGAATGAGTGATTAAATGAATGAATGTTGGGAATACAAAAAGAAAATTCCAGTAAAAGAACTAAAGAGGAGAGTATAATTCAGCAGATAACTTATCATCTGGAATAAATGGGGCTTAAATGAGGAAGCTAAGATAAATGGGGTCGGGGTGGGGGGCTATAGAAGTCAGTACAAAGCAACCCATCCACTGGGTTTTACAGTAACATTTTCTATTAAAACAGTGTCACTTTGGAACCCAAGAGATATTATGTACCACAAATTCCCCCAAAAGAATCCAAGTCCAAGAGCATCCTTTTCATATGTCTTGCATATCTGTCTTAAAATTAGAAAAGAATGATTAGCAAATGAGGGTGTTAGTTCTCCAACAAACAACATGGGTTATACACATGAATGTACATATATTAAGTATTCCTAGGAAACAACACAATGCTTGTCTTTGATTTCCCGGAAGTTCATCTCCATATTCTGAAAGTCGTGCTATCTTAACTACTTTTAATATTTCAAACTTGTCACTGCTTTTAGCATACATTGTCATATACCTCATTTTAGGAATTTTTAAAGGTATATACTTAATGATTTTAATTTACTAACTGTATCTACCATCTTAGGAGCCTAATCTTAAATTGCAGAAATTAAGGTATATCCATCAAAAAATATTTCCAGAGATTATCAAATGTCCCCCGGGGAATATAAACTGGTACTGCCCCTGGTTGAGAACCCGTGATGTATATGTTCAGGAGATACATGAATTTATATAGATTCCTCTAGATGTACTGCCCTTTCACAAAATTTAAGCTTAATTTCAAAGCTCATTTTCAGTTGTCACCAAAGCCCTTGAAACAAAACAGAAGGAAGTAACTGATACCAAAAGGAAAAGGGAATTAGGTTTTTTCCAAAGTTAAATGTTATCCACCTGATAAGAAGCAAATTCTTAAAAATGTATACCCACTAAAATCTCCCCAAATTAAACTATTTTAAATCTGTTAAATGAGCTCACGTGTATTCTTCAAAAAAAAAAATAATGAAGAAAGATCCACTGCACCTATCTACACAGTCCAGAAATTTGATCTTTTAAAAGGATGCTTAATGCTGGGGCTTTTTTCCTCCCAAAGTGGCAGCTTCTTATTATCTTTTGAAATGTCATTTGGTGATTCAAAAGAAAACAACTGTAATTTAAACAGCAAGGAATGAGGGGGAATAAATCTGTATGTGACCTCTGTTTGGAAGTTACTAAGCTGTCTTCCCATGATTAATGTAATATGCTTTCTCCAGAAGAATAAAACCCCAGGTTTCTAAATACCATTTATATGCCAGTGGCTCCCACATTTCCATCTCATCCTGACTTGCCCCTGAGACCATGGCCATCTCATTCGTCAACGTATCCACATAGATGACCAACCATCCGCCTGAAGGGAACAGGTTCAGTTTTCTCTTAGCTTTCTTCTAAACTTTCCTCCCCAGCTTTTCCCATATTGGGAAATAGTACAGCACTCTTCCCCAGGAAAAGCTGTATAGGCATTCCTGAGTCCTGTATTAATTTCCTATTACTGCTGTAACAAATTTCTGTAATTTTGTGACTTAAGATAATACAAATTATTATCTTACACTTCTGGAGGTCAAAAGTCCAAAATCAAAGTCTAGAGTCCAAAGTTAAGGTGTCACCATTTACAATAGCCAAGACATGGAAGCAACCCAAATGTCCACTGACAGATGACTGGATTAAGAAGTTGTGGTATATTTATACAGTGGAATACTACTCAGCCATAAAAAAGAATAATATAATGCAATTTGCAGCAACACGGATGAACCTGGAGATTGTTATATTAAGTGAAGTAAACCAGAAAGAGAAAGAAAAATACCACATGATATCACTTAAATGTGGAATCCTTTTAAAAATGAGACAAATGAACTTATTTATGAAACAGAAACAGACTCACAGACATAGAAAACAAACTCATGGTTATCAGGAGGGAAAGGTGAGGGTGGAGGAATAAATTGGGAGTTCAGGATTTGCAGATACTAACTACTATATATAAAATAAATAAACATCAAGATTCTACTGTATAGCACAGGAACTATATTCAATTCCTCATAATAACCCATAATAAAAAGGAATACGAAAAGGATATATATATATATAACTGAATCACCATGCTGTAGACCAGAAATTAACACAACTGACTATACTTCAATTTAAAAAAAATGATTATACTCCAGTTAAAAAAAAAAAAAAGGAAAAAAATTAAGTTAAGGTGTCAGCAGGGCAGTTTCTCCTTGAGGTTCTAGGGAAAAATCTGTTTCCTTACCTTTTCTAGCTTCTAAAGGCTGCCTGTATTCCTTGGCTCATGGTCTGTAAACAAGTACTGAAGAAGTCTATTCTAGCAGACCCAAGCTGAATGGTCAGCCTTTAGAAAATCCAGATATAGAAATGCTTACAGATGGGAGCAGGAACATGGACCAGGGACTCTGAAAGGCTGAATATGCAGCAGGAGGTCATCAGGAAGTGTCAGAAGGGAAAGCCCTCCCTCCAGGTATGTCTGCCCAGGAGGCAGAGCTCACGCCTGCACCTTGGGGCTAAGTAAAAGGCAACCATTTATACTGACTCTAAGTATGCCTTCTCTGTCATGCATGCACATGGGGCAATACGGAAAGAGAGAGGTCTACTCACATCAGGAAAAAAAGAAATTAAACATACAGAGGAGATACTGGCCTTATTAGACTCTGTTGTAATGGAAGAAGTAGCTAGGGTACATTGCCTGGGGCCACCAAAAGACTGATAGTTACCTAGCTAAAAGAAATAATTTGGCTGAGCAGGGTGCAAAACAGGCACCAGAACCCAAAACCAAGATCCTAAGGCCCCAGCACTCACTCAAGGGTAGACCTATCCCTGTTTAAACCTCAGTATTAAGAAATGGACCTAGAAAGAGCAGACAAAGGGGCATTTCATGCTGACTCTGGAGACTTCGATGATCAGCATCAAACAACCAAAGAAGGTTGGATTTCAATGAACAGGGACTAGTGCTTGTACCTGAGTATTTAATGAAAAGAATTATTACTCACCTACATGAAGAAACGAACCCATTATGGGAGTGACTCAACCAGTGACTGGCTACAAAATTTATTGTTCACAAATGCAAAGGACCATCCAAAAGGTAATACAAAATTGCCTGATCTGGCCAGAAACAAAACCAGGTCACCCCCATAACAAAAGGAGTGCAAAACTAAGGGACCAAACCAGAAGATGCTTGGCAAATAAACTTTACTGCTATGCAAGAGCCATGGGAAATTATATAGATATTTTCTGGTATTTGTAGACATCCTCACAGTACTCAACAAATTTTGTATTTACTGTCTGTCTCCTCTATTTAAAAAGACCTCCCCACTCACACGATGATGGTCCAAGATTTAAGAGTTCAAGGTGGGACTCAAGAACATTTACAATTAACTACAAAACAATCTCATTCTTCTTATAAACATCCACGCCTCTAATCAGCAGGAAGCAGCTAGAGCAGTTGTCACCCTATTTCCCTCAAGACCAATGAATGTATGTATATTCATGTATGAATGAAGAATTATGCTGTACACCAGAAATTGACACAACATTGTAAACTGATTATACCTCAATAAAAAAAAATTTAAAGAAAAAAAGACTGAGGAATGTATAAAGAAAAAGCGGGAAACTGAAACAGCACGTAAAACACTGACCAGCTTAAACTGGCCTTGCTTCCTTAAAACAGGTTGTTGATTAATCAAACCTGGAGTTGTTTTAGAGACAGCAAGGTACATGTGCAAGATGGGACCCCATGGCTCCAGGATGACCCCAGAACCAAGAATCTTTGGTCTATAGAACTCAAAGAATAGACATGTTGCCATTGGAGCCCTTTAGGAAGCAAGAAGCCCTTCAGTAAAGAAAATCGGCTTCCAGATGGACTGATCTGAAACTAACCAATCAGCTTTTGCCAAGTTTGTCTTTAAATTTTGCACTGAACCCTGGATCACAGACAGATTTGAGCCCTGCCTCCTGTCTCCTTGCCAGCTGAGCTCGCAATAAAGTTCTTTCCTCCAAGGCCGGGGCATAGCACTGGTTTCTGTGCGCGTTGGGCAGCCAGCTCAGTGACAGTCCATCCTTGCATCACTCCAACCTGCTTCCATCATGACATCTCTGACTCTGGCTGTTTTAAGGATGCTGTGATTGACACTGGGCCCACTCGGATATTCCAGGATAAACTCCCCATCTCAAGATCCTTAACTTAATCAAATCTACAAAGTCTATTTTACACAAGCAATATTGTGATTTTATAAGAAATATATATATTTGGTCAGATAACCAAAATACATTTTTGATATATATTTGGTCTTCATCCAAATTCCTGGCTCACAGCTCCCCAAACCCTTGGAATTTCCTGGACAATAAGAGCAATAGGAGCATCTTTTGTCGTAATATTTGGTCTCTGTCCTTAGTTCCTGTAAATATTTCAGAGCCATACAGGTGTCTTGTTATTCATAACAAGCCCTTTTTCACCACTTCTAAGTTTTTATTAATGAGGTAACTTTGAGACAGCATCTGAGGATGGGGGCTGGTTGCCAGTGGAATCAACCCTGAGTACAGGGTTGGAACTTGTAGTTAGACACCTTGACCTCTGAGGAAGGGAGAGAGGCTGGAGGTCCAAACAATCGCCTATGGCCAATGATTTCATCAATCATTCCTATGCAATGAAGCCTCCATTAAATAAATGAATAAGTTTATTTATTTATTTTTAAAATTTAAGGAAAGGAGATTCAGAGAGCTTCTGGGTTGGTGAACACATGGAAACTAGGGGAGAGGGATACACTCGGAGAAGGCAGAGAGACTCTGTACCCTTTGCCCATACCTTACCCAATGTGCCTCTTCCATCTGGCTGTTCCTGAGTTATATCCGTTTATAATAAACCAGTGATCTAGTAAGAAAAACGCTTCTCTGAATTCTGTGAGCTGCTCTAAGCAAATTAATCAAACCCGAGGAGGAAGTCATGGGAGCCTCTTATTTATAGCCAGTTGGTCAGAAGCACAGGTGAATCACCTGGGCTCGCCACTGGCATCTGAAATGGGGTGGGAGGAGGCAATCTTACAGGACTGAGCCCTTAACTTGTCAGATCTTACACTATCTCCAGATAAATAATGTCAGAATTGAGTTGCAGTCACAGACACCCTGCTGGTGTCCTGAGAATTGCTGGTTACTGTGGGAAAACCCCTGCAAACATTAGAATTTGGTGATCAGAACCACCTTTTACCACATAAGGTAACATATTCACAGATTCTGGGGATTAGGATGTGGACATTTTAAGAGGCCATTATGCTGTCTACCACTACCCCTCTTCTTTTCTAGCTCATCCACCTCCCAACATCATCAACAATCGGAGGCTCCACCTCTAAAATATAGCCCAAATCGACTACTTCCCTGTAATTCCTCTGCTATCATCCTAGTATGGGGTCACACAGACTCTGCGTTGGACCACTCTGAGCATCTCCTAACCAGTCCCCTTGCTACTACCCTTGCCCCTCTACAGTCCATCTATAAAGCTGCCAGAATGATCGTCTTAAAATATAAATCAGATGTCATTTCCTTGTTTAAAACCCATGAGTGGCGTCTCATAATAAGCAGAACAGAATTCTAACAGGCCCTTCACCCTCTGGTCCCTTCTCATCGTTAAAAAAATAACAGAGAAGGAAAAATGCAATTTTTCCCTCCGCAAAATTTCTCCATCCCTCACCATCTGCCTTCTAAGGCCTTTCACGCTGAGCAGCAGCTCTTAGCAGCCCATTAAAGGGAGGTGTGTGTGTTTCAGCCTTCCTTCCTGGGTCTCCCCAGAGGCAGAAGACAGCAACTTACCACATAATTCTAAACCTATGCTCTCTGTCTCCAAGTCTATTTTAACTCTAAATTCCTGCTAAAACTACCAGAAAATTAAAACCATATATAAGAAATGAAAATCAAGAGGTTGAGGAAAGAAAGGAAGGAGCACAACATAACATGACATATTCCTCACATTTCATAGCAGGCAGACAAAAGATAATATCTTAGGTTGATGGATCCAAAAATAGTGCAGAGATAAATTATTTAAGGTTAAGAGAACTAAAAATAAAATCTTAACAGCCTTCGGGGAATGATGGAAGAGAGACTTTTACTTTTCATTTTCTTTTTTTTTTTTTATGAACTCTGAATACTTAGATCCCATAAATAAAACAGTAGAGCAACAACTAATTTTACACAAATACTTACACTAATTTTACACATAAAGGCGTGCATGTTTATATATGCAAACTAGTCATCAGCTTTTCCCTGACTGTAACATCCCTTCCCTCTGATTCCCAACACTGCTCTTTGGAATTCTCCCACCAGAAACTGGGTACTATGACCCCACCAGCAGCCTCTGGAAAATTTGTTCCTTAGGCCCTCCTCTGCCTCTGTTTCTCAAAAGTTCTTTCCTCCCTGAATCACCTCACACCAAATACTTGTGGAGCCCACAATTCTCATACTTTCAAATAATGCGTCCATACCTTATAATTTCTAGTCTTCTTCCAACATGCCAGATCTCAGGGAAGCAGCGACTCCACAAATGCCAGCATTGCTTGGAATAATGAACAATCCCTGACTCAATCACCAATATCTGTATTTCATTGCCTCTGATGAACACCCAGTAACCCCTCATTGGAGGATATTTCACAGAATTTTAGGGCCATAAAGGATTCTAGAGAACAAACTCATCCACATCAAAATCACCTGAGATATGAAAATGCAAACCACTGGACCCTACACAGACCTACTAACTGAGAATGTTTCCAGCAACCTCCCCAGGTAGTTCCAACGCACACAAAAACTTGAGCTCCCAAAAATCTAACACAATCCCCTTATTGTTGAAATGAAGAAAGTTAAATCCAGAGAAGTAAATGACTTGCCCAAAACTGCCCACCTAATACGCAACCAACTCATTATTCTACTCATACATATTCCAGTATCACTTTTAAAGGAACCTGTGAAATAAAACATATACCTCAACATAATAAAGGCCATATAAGAAAAACCCACAGCTAACATCATGCTAAATTAAGAAAAACTGAAAGCTTTTCCTCTAAGATCAGGAACAAGACAAATGACCAGTTTTGCCACTTCTATTCAACACAGTACTGGAAGTCCTAGCCAGAGCAATTAGGAAAGAAAAAGAAATAAAAGGCATAAAAACTGGGGTGGAGGGGACATAAAATTATCACTGTTTATAGATGACATGATATTATATATAGAAACCCTAAAGATTCCACCCCCTCGAAAAAAACCATTAGAACTAATAAATGAATTCAGCTAAGTTAAAGGATACAAAAATCAACACACAAAAATTTAGTTTCATCTTTATACACTAACAATGCAAAATCCTAAAAGGAAATTAAGAGACTTCTATTCTATTCACAATAGCATCAAAAAGAATAAATACTTAGGAATAAACTTAACCAAAGAAGTGAAAGACTTGGACCCTGAAAACTATAAAACATTGATAAAAGAAATTAAATAAAACACAGATAAATGGAAAGACATCCTATATTCATGAATTGGAAAACACAATATTGCTAAGATGTTGATACTACCCAAAGCAATCTACAGATTTAGTGCAATCCCTATTAAAATCCCAATGATACTGTTTGCATGAACTGAAAATCCATCCTAAAGTTCATATAGAACCTCAAGGGACCCTGAAAAGCCAACATCTTGAAAAAGAATGAAACTGGAGGTCTCACATTTCCTGATTTCAAAACTTCCTGCCAAGCTACAGTAATCAAAACAGTATGGTACTGACATAAAGATATACATATGAATCAACAGACTAAAGGCCCCGGAAATAAACTCTTGCAAATATGGTCAAATGATTTTTGATAAGGTTGCCAAGACCATTCAATGGGGAAAGGACAGTCTTTTCAACAAATGATGATGGAAAACTGGATGTCCACATGCAATATATAATTTACACCATATACAAAAATGAACTAAAAGTGAATCAAACACTTAAACATAAGCACTAAAACTATAAAACTCTTAGAAGAAAATATAGGAAAAAAGCTTAATGACATTGAATTTTTACAATAATTTTTTGTAGCTATGACACCAAAAGCAAAGGCAACAAAAGAAAAAATAATTAAGTCAAACTTCATCAAAATTAAGCACTTTTGTATGTCAAAGTACACTATCAACAGAGTAAAAATTTAACTCACAGAGAGAAAAACATATCTGATAGGGATTGATATCCAGAACATATAAAGTACTCCCACAACTCAACTAGAAAACAACCTGATTTCAAAATGAGCAAAGAGTTGAATAGACATATCTCCAAGAAAGATACACAAATGGCCAATAAGCAAATAAAAAGGTATCCAACAGCACTAATCATCAGAAAAAAATGCAAAAAAAAAAAAAAGCACTATTTTTAGGTCAAATTTCTGGAGCTACAAAACACACCAGCGCTACTGGGTACAAGTATGATTTTTTTTGGTGGGGGGAGGTAAGGTGTGATATTTTGTTTGTGCATTACAAGCAATTTGAGAAGGGATTGACAACTTTCGTTGACCTGATTCACTTAACAATAATTGAATAATTAAATTTCAACCTATTAAATATGTAGACCAAAAAATGGAAATCAAAACCATAATAAGATACCACTTTATACCCATTAGGACAGCTGTTATTAAAAAAAAAACAGAAAATAAATGTTGACATGGATGTGAAGAAATTGGAACACTTGTGAGAATGTAAAATAATGCAACTGTTATGGAAAATGTTATGGTAATTCCTCAAAAAATTAAAAATAGAATTAAATTGAATTACCATATGATCCAGCAATTCCACTTTCTGGGTATATACCCAAAAGAACTGAATGCAGAGACTCAAAGAAATATCTGTTCGTACATCCATGGTCACAGACGCATTATTCACAATAGCCAAAGGTGGAACAGCCCAAGTATCCAGCAATGGATGAATGGAGAAACATATAATGGTATATACATATAATAGAATATCATTCAGTCATAAAAAGGAAAGAAATTTTGATACAAGCTACAACATGGATGAACCCTGAAGACATTATGCTAAGTGAAATAAGCCAGTCACAAAAAGACAAATACTTTATGATTCTAGTTATATTAGGTACCTAAGATAGTGAAATTCACAGAGACAAAAGGTAAGAAGTTGTTTGCCAGGAGCAGGGGAGAGGGAGAAACAGGGAATAAGTATTTAACAGGTACAGAGCTCCAGTTGGAGAAGATGAAAAATATTCTGGAGATGGATGGTGGTGATGGTTGCACAATAACAAGAATATACTTAATACCACAAAAATGTACACTTAGATGGTTAAAATGATAAATTGTATGTTATACGTATTTTACCACAGTAAAAAATTAGCATGCAAAAATTGAACTGCTCATCCTTCCTTTTCTTAAACATCATTCTCCATTTGTTTCATTCATCTAACAATTAACAAATTTCAGCTTCCAACAAAATATCTCCACATATTCCTTTTGAGCAATTTTATTTTCAGAACCTTGGCTTATACCCATCTTTCTGTGATCATCCTCTCCCCATGAAACCCAATCGGTACAGTACAATTTGTTTCCTGTAGCTCTGACATTGAGAGCCTTACTCTACAAATTCTCTGAAGACTTTGGCCTCAAGCAATTTCCTCCGAGACCAAGAAGTAAGAAAGCACTGCTCTTCATGGATATAAAAACTGTGATATTCACTACTACTACATTGGTAATCCTTCTTTTGTTTAGCCCACTGTTTGCTGACCTCAGAAGCATCATTCTATTTTCGCAGTACGTAAGAAATTATAATCTTTTGGCAAGCCACTGACACATCAAAAGCATTTTTGGACAGTGCAAGGTAACCCTGAACTTGTCACAGGGTCAATAAATATGTTTGGGTATTGTTTTGTTTTGTATTATTACAATTTAAAAAAATACTCCATTTTAATTGCATGGTCTATGGTTTGAAAATAGGAAAATCAAAAAAATTTAATTCAAATGTGAATGGGACAAAGTAGGTAAACCTGCTTATTATAATATTTTTAAGCCATGAATGAAAGTGATGTTTAAATCTTAGCAGTCTTTCTAAGGTGTGTGTTTAAACACACAAACATAAAGAGTACTTCCTGCTATCAACTGTAACAACTAGCAGTAGTTCAGTTCTCATCAGTCCTGACGTTATGATTGGGAGAGGAAAAAAAAGTTACTCTGAGTGAGATGGGAAGCCTTTGCAGGTTATTAAGCTGAGGAGTGACATGATCCAATTAGTATTTAAAAGGATCACTTTGCCTGATGTATGTGAAACAGACTGGAGCCAGGGTGATGGAGGCCACAAAAGCAGGGATAAGACATAAGAAGATATTTTAATAGTATCAGTGAGAGGTGATGGTGGATAAGACCATGTTGGGAGCAACGAAGACAGTGATAAATGGCCAGATTCTGAATAGCACTGAAGGTAGAACCAACAAGATTTGATGGCTTGAGGTAATGCTTGAGAGAAGGGCAAAGGCTCTCAGGGTGAGGAGTTGGAAGGATGATCTTCCATTTACTCAGATGGGAAGAACGTGGGAGGGACAGGTTGGGGTAGAAGATATTAGAATCAAGAGTTCCATTTTGGACGTGTTAAATTTGAGTTGCCTCCTTGATACTCAAATGGAGATACAAGATAAATAGCTGGATATGTAGTCTAGGTATCAAGGGAGAGATTACGCTCTCGGAAGAACTGAGATTCTTTAATGTTACACCACAAACAAGTGTTTCATACAAATAAATCAAATAAGTTCCTAAACTTTAAACACATTAGGGTATTAAAATATGTCAGGGGAAAGTCAGGGATTCTAGAAAACTAAAATAGAAAAATAATATAAGATCTGATAAGCAGAAAGGATAATTTATAAATATACTATTTAGGTAGTAGGCTTAAAGTGTACCAGCAGATCTTAAAAGGATTAATGTCCCAAATAAAAGAATAAAAAGAAAAATGTAGATCTATTTCCTTAGAAAGGAAAAGAGTAATAGCTAACTATTTCAAAAACTGTCTTATGCAGCACTGCAAAGACAGAAATAACAAGAAAGCATCATCCCAATGTCCCACTGAAGGAGACAAGTGATGATGCCACCCAACAGTGATAAACGCCTCTGACTGTGGTCTGAGCATTCTACAGAGATGGAAGTCCACTACACTGCACAGGGCAGGCGACAGTAATTAACAAAGTAAGTAATTAACTGTGCTCACTAACAGAGCTCACTAATTATTTTTAGCCATGATTTATAAGAGAAGGGGAATCAGTGTATGAACTCCTCGTGGTTAAGGCAGTTAAGATGCAAAACCCAAATTTCACTTTTTGGTCATAGCATGTTCAATAATATCCCACCGTCCAAACAAAAACAGAACTGTTAAATGTTCCTGGTTGGGAGGACTATATACCATTCTATTTGCCATGGTTTTATGACTGTTACATTTCACTCTAAAGCCAGAAAATTATCAATGGCAGATGAAAATATTTCTTGGGTTTTGTTTTGTCTGGGGACCTGGGGGGAGGAGAGATGGGTGGATGTCTAATTGGGACACTTCTCAGGGAAATTATCACACGAATGTGTGCTATTTATAGCATTTGGTGCCACATCATACCCATCCGGGCGATAGACATAGAAAACAGCTCACCTTACCAGGTGCCAAAGTGCCCGACTGACTCCAACCCCACCCTGGATTGCACTGATTACTGGCAAAGGTTTAGGGAAAACGCCTCTATTCCCCCAGTGTACAAGCCTCATGTTTACATCCTGCCGCCTCCACTTGGTGTAGAGGACTGCAGCCTCCAAGGCAGCACGCCACATCCTGGAGCTTTACTCCTGCATAAGGACTCCATTCTCATCTGAGGTCAATTGTTCTAGCGCAGCCACAAAACCAGGAAAACTCTGAGAGCCACCCCTCCCCACAGACGTCCTCACAATTACTTCTAAACCTACCCTCTTTTCTAATAAAACTACCCTTCATTCATAAAAGAGCAATTCACAACTTGGATTCCCTAGGTCTCTAGTCAGTAATTAACAGATAACATTTCCTGAGTACTTCCTGTGTGCCAGGCCCTGGGCAAACCACTCTGCTGGGTGATCCCATTTCGGTCAAGCACAGCCTCGTGGGTGGGCACTGTTATCAGGTCTCTGTGATTGATAAGAAAGCTGGAGTTTAGAGAGACCAAGTAATTTGCCCAAGTCTCAGCAGCTGGTGTCGGCAGATCTGTCAGACCCCCTGACCCTTGAGTCCCCAGCCATCTCCCCCACTGTGTGGCAAAGGAGTTAACAAAAGAAGGCAAAGAATATCTGACATTCTAAACAGCCTAACATGAATCATATTTATCCCACAAATAAATGCCTATTCTATAGCATTAAAATGCCAATTTCCCTGCTTTGCCCTGAAATAATATCATGTCTGTGTGGGAACACTGGTTAACACATGTTGACAAAAAGTTTAAGTGGGGTGTTAGTGAAAAATAGAGGGTAAATTAAGCAGTTTTTCATAAACTCATCTTGTTTTGAAGACCTATTTCTTCAGGCACATCCTGTATTAGAGAATATTTTTCCCAAAAAAAGGAAAGCTTTTCTAGAATAGTCAAATGCCTGACATATAATTTGGAAACACCAACACGAACACCCTTATTCAGTAAATAAGGAAGAATGGGAATCAGATAGAGGAAGAAGAAAGTTTAGGAAGATCAACAAGCAAAGGAAGCAGATAAGCAAAATACTGTAAAAATGCCAGCATTTTAAACAAGATTGTTTATCTGGAGTACTCATTTAGAAAAAAAGAAATAAAAAAGACAAGAAAGCCAGCTAGCTGCAGAGGAAGGCCAGGGGAGGTGTGTATGTGGTTGTGTACCCGTGGTGTGATTAGCTCATAGACACCATCGAGAGGAAAGGTGTCTAAAAGGATCAGAAACTTCCATAGTCGACCCACAGAACAAGGACCTGGAAGTCTGCAGGCCAAGGTTCTGGTCACTCTGGTCATAACAATAATTCCCGGGACCTAGAGCAACTGCCCTGCCTGGCCTCTCTGGACTTAGTTTTCTCATCCAGAACACAGAAATAATAACCATTTAATTAAAAAACCCCTTTTATTGCTGTGAAGACCATGTGAATTATACATAGAAAAATGCCTCGATGAAACTGCTGAGGTTCACTGCAAATGAATATTGTATGTGTTACTGCCAGTGTATTGCAGAGGGAGCGCAAGTTGATTGAAGGCATTCTATCTACTTAGCTCAAAAAGTAAAGAGCAAGAAGACACATGGAGGATGTGGGTCGTCTCTAAGTGCCGACTGATTTATGTTATTAATGGAGCCGACCTGCAACACAACTACTCCCTATTATAGTACATGGTATTAGCAGGCCTGCTTACATTAAAGACAGCACAAGGCACCCAACTAAGTGATCCAGGCTGCCACCTGACAATTCCTGAACATGCACAGTGAGGGGAAAGGAAGCACTAGGACAGATCCTGGAATTCAGCAGAGACTCAAATTAATGTCCTCGTGGCTCTGGAATGTTTCTGTGACCTACCTCTAGGTATGCTTAATTAAAAATTAATCTTTAGCCCCACTGGGGTGGAAGGAAGGAAGTGGTCCAGGAGCATGTGACTATCTTGTTCCCCCTACCCACCTAGGATTAAAACTGTGCCAGAATGACTCCCTCATGTGAATACTGCCATACAAACAAGAAAGAGGTGAATGTCCCCAGCTATATAATAATAGATCCAAGCTAAAGGGCAATGCAGCCACCATTAATAGGGTCCCATTTATACTTCTCTGTTCATTGGTTTGTTTGAACTTAAGTCTCTGTAATTAGCGTCCATCAGTAAAGGAGACTTACTTGAATTTCTACCCATTCCATGTCTAAATAGAAAGCTTTGAAAACACTCAGCATTAAGGTAGTTCTTGTTGATAAATAAACATCTTTCACAATAGACTTGAATGTAGATCTCGACTTCATTAATTTGTCATGTTCCAGATGGTGGAAGTAGCCTCTGTCTACTCTTTAGCCGAAGAAGACATCTATATAACAAAACCTTATTTGGAGCACTGAGCCAATTCACAGGTCAGGCTTCTGTCCAGACTGGGTACCCAATGACAGAGAATGCACCTCTCTCTCGTGTTGCTCTATAAAATGCAAAAACCATATCCTGATTTGCTACGAATGAACATAATTGTTTTTAACTTCTCATTATTCTGAGTAAAATACAACTGGATCTATCCTTTTTATAACAATTCCTAGCACTGTATTGGATGAAAATTGTACTAAAGTTATATAAATTCTAAAAACAAAAACTCCTTTGTAAAATGGCAAAATTCAGATGCTCAGTGGATTCTGAATGAATGAATTATGTGAATAAATGAGTCTTTCATTAGGCTACAGGATACCCACGTCATTTGTGAATTAAATACTTTGTGTGAATAAAGCATTATGATTATGTACATTTTTGAGAGGAATAAAATACTTTCATTCAGAAAACTTATTCTCCGGGAGCAATTAATTACTCATATCTTAAAGATGAAGAGGAAGGACCTTCTGAAGCAGGAATTTAACAGTATTTGAACCTGAAACAAAAGCCCGAGAATGCATTAGTGACTGTTTGGGTTATCGCCACTGATGCCAAGGGTTTCCCATAACTAGCCCCAGAGTTTGGACAGATATGAATGGAATCATCCAGACAAAATTACCTCCTGCCACGGACTGACTTTTGGGTAAACAGACCTGGGAAAATGCTGAAAAGGAGAACAGACCAGCAAATGTGTAGCATTCAAAAGTGGGGCAACAGCACTTCTCCAGAGCAATTCGCTCGCTCTCCTTCACTCCACAGGGAAAATTCATCTGCTGAAATCATGCTTCCTGCATGTGGATAAAGGGAGTCACGTGACACACTAAGTGTTCCAGGAAGATTAATCTGTCAGCAGTGGGACTGATGGATTGACAGAGAGAAAGAGAGACAAGAGGCGATGACAAGAACACAATACTGAGGAGGAGGGAAGGATGGGTTCAGGAGAAGCGTCAAGACTTAGTATGTGACTATTTATAGTCAGAAGACGGAGGAGAGAAAAGAATCAGCAATAACTCCTAAGGTTCACTGTTGGGTGGCTGAGAAAATAGCAGTACCACTGAGGAAAAGGAACACGGCAGCAAGGACAGCTCTCTTCCTGATGTGACCCTCAGCCTGCATGATGCCACCAACCCTGGGCAAAGCCACTGAGTGCATAAAAGCGCCTCGGTTATTTTTTGACTGGCTATAGAGAGAAGGACAGTGGCCTAAACTGTTAACGAAACCTCAGAATAAGTGAAGACAGAATGATACCAGTAGTTACACATTAGCAGAAAGGAGCCAATCCACAAGAAGGAAGAGTAGAAAATATTACTTAGGGGCACATACAAGACTTTCAGCAGCACAGTTTACTGCTGGAAGGCATGGCGGCCATCAAATTCATCCAGGGTGAAATGATCAGAAACGGTCCAGGATTTATGGGAGAGAAGAATCAAAGATTAGGGTCCAGATGAGATCGGGCACATTCAGGGTGGTATGGGAGAGAATATTTGCAAATGACACGACCAACAAGGGACTAATTTCCAAAATATACAAACAGCTCTTACAGCTTAATTTCAAAATAAAAAAACCCAATCAAAAAATGGACAGAAGATCTAAATAGACATTTCTCCAATGAAGACATCCAGATGGCCAAGAGGCACATGAAAAGATGCTCAAAATCGCTAATTATTGGAGAAATGCAAATCAAAACTATAGTGAGGTATCACCTCACACCAGGCAGAATGGCCATCATTAAAACAATCTACAAATAATAAATACTGGAGAGGGCGTGGAGAAAAAGGAACCCTCCTACACTGTTGGTGGGAACGTAAACTGGTACAGCCAATATGGAGGACAGTATGGAGGTTCCTTAAAAAAACAAAAATAGACTGACCATATGATCCAGCAATCCCAACTCCTGGGCATATATCCAGAGAAAACCATAATTCAAAAAGACACATGCACCCCAGTGTTCACAGCAGCATTATTTACAATAGCCAAGACATGGAAACAACCTAAATGTCCACCATCGGATGAATGGAGAATGAGGATGTGAGATAGATAGATATGTGTGTATATATATATACACATATGCACACACACACACACACACACACACACACACACACACACACACAATGGAATATTACTTGGCCATAAAAAGAATGAAATGCCATTTGCAGCAACATGGATGGACCTAGTGATTATCATATTAACCGAAGTAAGTCAGACACAGAAAGACAAATATCATATGGTACCACTTTTATGTGGAATCTAAAAAAAGGAAACAAATTTTATTTACAAACCAGAAACAGAATGACAGACATAGAAAACAAATTATGGTTACCAAAGGGGAAAGGTGGGAAGGAATAAAGTAGCAGCTTGGAATTAACAGATACATATTAGTATATATAACATAGAAAAATAAGAAGAACCTACTGTATAGCACAGGGAACTATATTCAATTTCCTGTAATAAGCTATAATGGAAAAGAATCTGAAAAAATATATATATGTATATATGTGTATGTATAACTGAATCTCTTTGCTATACACCTGAAACTAACATTGTAAATCAACTACACTTCAATAAAAAAGTAAATAAATAAAAATTTAAAAGACTAGGGTCCAAATTCAAACACCTACAGAGGCCAAGCAAGTAACAGAGATGAGGAAGGGTGGGTGGTCGGCAGCAAGGAGTAGGGGTGGGGCACTGAAACAGCACGTGCGCACCTTGTCTAAAGAGGAACCACAGTGGGCAGGTTACTCCCACCCAAGATCACAGGCCCAGTCTTCCAGTCTTCAGGAGAAGCCCTCCCCCCCACCATTCTCTATGTTATTTTATCTTCTTCAAGCACTTGTCAATACCTGAAATCTTTGGGTTGTGTTTATGGTCTGTCTCCTCCCACTAGAAGGTAAGTTTCCTGAAGAGCCACAGAACTGGCACTCCATCTATGCTCAACCAGTGACGTGCTCACCTCCTGATTTGTCAGGATGGAACCATTCGGCACAAAATAAATCCAAACTGTTTATCTCCTCACAGTCTTCACAGCCTTTCACCTTCACTACCTGTCATGCCCAGCATACCCTAGTCTCTCCAGCACGGGCTTGGCAAAGGATAAGACGTGGGTTCGAATCCTGCCTCTGTCTGCCACTTACTAGCTTTCTGAAGACACTAACTGTAAATCTCAACTGCTACATCTACATTCATGTACATTACTGGACTTCTAGAGGAATTAAGTAATTAAGTGAGATTTTTTTAAAACTTACCACAGGGGGAGCGTATAGCTCAGTGGTAAAGTGTGTGCTTAGCATGCACGAGGTCCTGGGTTCAATCCCCAGTACCTCTATTTTAAAAAAAAACCTACTTGTCTCCTGGCCGCCTGAAATTAAATTTTTTTAAATGAAATAAAAAAATAAACTGACTACAAACTAATGGCCTCTGACATTTCCCACACTTGAGTCTCCCTTTCTAACACTCACCACACTGAGCCCTTCCCTGATGCCCCCAAGCAGGCCCAAGTCTTGGGCTGCTGACTGTGGACCCTTCTCCACCCCCGCCACCCTCCACCCTCTGTCTGCCTCTCAAAAACTTACCTCCTAATTGCTCTTTTGAGCCAGCTCGATTGTTTCTTATTCTTTGAGGTTTTCTTTGGCTTTCCCGGGTGTCTACAGCCCTTTGTTCCCACAACGAGCGAGCAACTGCGCGGACAGGAACCACACACCACCACCAGCTGCCTTGTTTCTGACGCCCATCCTGTTCTGAGTACGGGTGGGGACCAAGTGTTACTCTTCCTCACTTTCCCCAGAGTCTGGCACAGTACCCGATTCAAAACAGGTATTCACTAAACAGAACTGGATGCCTCATAAGCATTAAGTCTGATTTACTGGAAACTATATGAGTGGACACCTCAGGCTCCACCGCTGAGAACCTATAGCAATGACAAAATCTCCCACCGGGTCAGCTTGTGGATTAGCCTCGTTAACGGTGCGCAACAGCGATAGGGATGATCTAAGGATTGTTCAGATAGGTATTTTCATGATTTGGGGTAATGTAAGTGTGATTATGCTAATAACTTAAGACCAAAATTCTCTTTCCTGTTGATCTGTCACAGTGCCAACAATCCTTAACGGTAACTTAAGGCTCTTTTGGATGTCAATTTGATTATAACATGAAATTTCATAGAAAGCACCGCACTCTTTCAAACATAGGAGTGTTCAATCATTGATTCATTCAGCAGATTTTACTGACCACTACTATATGCCAGGCATTACAAGTAAAACCATTTCAAGCCTGAATTCTATGTACTACGTTTTTGTAAGGACTGCTCAGGAAGATCTAGAAAACCTGGGAAGGCCGCTGAGGCCAATACAAAAGTTTGCATTACCATATAACCAAATTGTTATCACTCTACCAATTCTATGGACCCTGTGTTTCTTTCTGCTGTCCGACACCAAGAGCAGTGGGGCAGCTGGCTTCTGGGTGGTCAAGAAATGTGGAACCACCCTTGTCCAGAAGGAGAAGAGGAAGTATTAATAATCATTGTAATCTAAATTCGCTTAAACTTCTCTCTTCTGGGTGGAGGTATAGCTCAGTGGTAGAGCGTGTGCTTGGCATGCACGAGGTACTGGGTTCAATCCCCATTGCCTGCCTCCGTTAAGGAAAAAAAAATCTCTCTTCTCTCTCTTCAACCGGGAGTGGTGGGAATATATATGATGAGAAAAGCGACTTTGTTTTTCTAGATTTGCTGCCTAGGCATTTTACAGTATAGAAACTGCTCACACACAGAGTCTGGACATTTAGACAAGAACTTGATTTTAGGAGTTCCATCATAAGTTCCCACTTTGCTTTTCCCAGGCACCTTTTCAAATAATCACTTAGAGTTAAGTCCATGGAAAGTTAGTGACCTCCACCCCAACTACCTTCTAAGTAATAGGTACTTGCTACCCTCTCTGTCTCCTGCTCACAGGTGACCTGGGGTGGAGGACAGCTCTCCTCACCTCACTCACTGCCCCCCTTTCTGGGATCTGTAAGTAATAAATCTTGTGACTCTACTTCTTGTGTGTGGGTGTATTGAACAGTGCCTTCAATCAAAATGACCCAGTGGGTTTCACTTCTCCAAAGTGGGAGCTTGGATGCTGAGGGACCTACATGCCGACTCGTGTGGATGGCTTGTGCCCCCTCATTCAGCAGGTCATAATCTGCATGTTCTTAATACACCAGCTCTGAGTCTCTAACACAGTAGGGAAGGTAACAAAAGACTGAGCCATATCTAAAGTCAAAGGAGATGACTTTCATCTTCCCTCAAACCCTGTGCTGTACACAGTGTACCTCTTCCATCCCTTCTCAACTGCAAGAGAAAAAGAATCCTAAAAAAGTACAATACAAGGCAAGTAAATTTTGACTAAAGGAAAGTTTCAGGAAAAGGTTTGAAGGGGAACAGAATATACCATCCCAAAATATGCCTCTTTGGCATAAGGATTATTTCAGGCTGGTTATTTTTAAGAAACAGCAGACACAGTAGAAGCTCTGTAAACCAAGCAGAAGTTACTCTTTTGTAAGAGACATTTATATTTGTAAGAAATCTCCATTTGTAAGTGTTTCCCTCTCTGTACCAGGAAGAGGAGGATGACTCTAAATCTCCAGAAACACTTTATCAATGTGAAAGGCTATGATTTAAATCTGCTTAACAACCTTACCCTTGTTTACTGTGCTTTTCTTGAGAGCCTCCCATAACTGGCTCCACACCCTGCCACGTCTCATCTTTAGCTGGACAGGTTATTTAAGCTGATGGCTGGGCCATTTCAAAGCTCCTCAGTTTTCCTGGGTCTCTCCCATGTACACAGGAGGCATACATGTTATTAAACTTCTATTGTTCTCCTGTTAACCTGTGTTTTATTACGATCTGTGTCTCAGCCAAGAACCTTGAAAGGTAGAGGAAAAATTTTTTTCTTCCTCCACAGGTTAACTTTCTCAGGAACAGACCTCATAGGATTATCTATGAATGAATGAATGAATGAATGAATGAATGAATGAAGAGATCTAAATTGCTTCTCCCTCTTTATAAACATAGGGTCCATTTTATTAATATATTGAATTAATGGTTAATAAAATGCTTATGTTTAGTAATCATAAAATTCTTTTTATGCTTGTAAAAGTCTCTACAAGTGAAGAAGATAAGTCTTAATAACAAAGCAAAGACTAAATTTTTTCCTTTTCAGACTCTACTACTTCTATATGGGGGTAAACTAACCTCTTGGCAAATAAGGAAAAGTTACAATAAATCATCAGAAAATAAAACTGTCTATAAAGAAACTCAAACTTGGATAAGTGCCAAAAATCAAGGAATGTAACTGTCTAGATCTGAGGTGACCATGTTCCCAGTCTGCTCTGGACCAACTTGGTTAACACCTATAATCCTGGCATAATTATTAAGCATGCCCACTTTCAGTCTCAAAAATGGTGCAGTTTGGACAATAATTTATACATCACTCTATCTGGAGGTAAAAAGATTCCCAAACAATCTTTGATAAAGAAAACTTTAAGGTTTTCAGAAACACCAGTATTAACAGTGGTGCTTTACACAGCCAGCTTTTAAACTCACCAATTTGGAAAGAGTTAATAAACATTTTAACTTTCACAGCTATAAAGTAGTAAGGCCTGATCAACTCTGAATATTTATGAAATAAATAGAGTTCTGTCTGGCAACCTATATCTGGGAATTTCCCTCTTCACCTCTACCCCCCAATCAAGGGATCCAGGAGATTGGCACAGTGATTCAGCATTTCTAAGACATTCATTAAAATGTGCTTGAGTGCCATGAAATCAGAGGAGGAAAAAAATGGTATACAATACACAGATATTAAAATCAAAACGTTTTTTATAAAAGCAAAAATAATGAAATCCTGTAAGTTCTCTCTCACTGAAACATTTGTAAAGCAGCTGAATGAACAAGTATCTCTCATCACTATTCTTAGGTAAGTCATCCAAAGATACAACAGAAAGCAGAGGGAACTAATTTTTTTTGTTTTTTGTTTTTTGTTTTGTTTTGTTTTGTTTTTTGTCAACTAGTTCAAGAGATGCTTCCAGACAGAAGTGCAAGAGAAATCACAGAACACATAGGGAAGTTTCAGGGAACCCACCATAAGGAAGAACACTGTTTACATCTGTATGAGGGCGCTTTTAAGAATCTTGCTTATCTCATTTTTGTTAACTCCTGGAGGACAGACCTTGTCTTGTTCATCCTTGTACCCCTTATCTCTTACCTCTGAATCTTTAGCATACTACTTTGCACATGAGATATATCCAACAAATGCTTGTTCAATCAAACAAGTAAGAAAGAGGGAAAATGCTTTCAAACATAATTTCCACGTAAACATTTTTTAAGGTAAAAGAAATGGAAGTGGAGACATAATATCATTCCAACAGCAAGTATGCGCTCTATAGTCGGAAATCTATTCCTCTACATGAGTAGTGGGTGAAGTTTTAACAATCTTATTATTATAAAAATTCAGATATATTGTAGTCAAACCAAGTCCCAACAAAGAAAGCAAACACATAAGATTAGACTAGAAGACTAGAGTTAGCCACAGCCACCAACACCTGCGTTATTAAAAGTGTTCCACTGACGTCTCAGCTCAGGAGGGTTTGAGCATTGTTTATAGGCTTTGAGGTCATTTTTTCTCTTCCTCCACCACCCTATGCAAAGACACTGGAGTTCGAGAATTTGTCACTTAAGCACAGAAGATCATATTAATTAGTACAAAAACCATAAAATGAGCCTCAATGCTTTTATCAAGAGGATCTTGGATTCTTCTTCCTTAAAGACACTGTCCACTCCCATCAACGAGACAAATAAGTACACATGACCCAGGAGTCAACCTGTTAAGTTACATTGAAGAAGATAGGAAAAGGACTGTGAGAACAGAGACCCCAGCCAAAGCGGGGGGTAGCCACTTCACAATGCAATACTTCACAACACAATACTTCACAATGCAATACTTCACAATAGATGCGACGTTAACTTTTCTAATAATATCCAATATGAAGGAAGTATTTTCTCAGAAACCTGACTTGTAAATATTAAGGCCTCTTGAATTTTTTATCAGCTGTTTCACAACCTTGGGATCACCTAAAGGCCTTAAATGTCTAACTCCCCATTTGTCCCCATTTACTCCCAAGCGGGAATAAGTACTGTTACCACTTGCCTATATTTTAGAAAACTAATAAAACACAATGATGCAAACCAGAGATACTCTTCTTCAATTCTGGATGTTTAGACAAGGACTGCTCATCTCAACTGAACAGGTATGATCTGTAGGGTTCAGAACGAGCTTCCCCAAAATGTGTCACTTTTGCATGAGGATTATTTTGAGCTAAAGACACAGTCTAGACACTGCAGGTTCAAAAGAAACTACTGCCCCTCCCTTAACTACCTAGAAGAATTTAAATTGAGGATTTTTCTGAGAAAAGAATTATTACCAGAGATAAATTTTATCTAAGTGGCCCCATCTCTGTAACAGGGCAAACATCTAACTACCAAACATCTGCTCTTTTTATCATCTTCTGAATGACCCTGCTGTCCTTGGAAGCCCCAGGCCCCTATGCCATTCCTTAGCTCACGGTGGTATATATACCTCATTTTACTTTTCTGTCTCTGAACCTCCCATATATATGGGGCCTCGAACCCTCTCATGTATATATACAAAACTAAATTTAATTTTCTCCTGCTAATCTGTCTCATGTCAATTTAATTCTTGGAGCAGCCAGAAGAACCCAGAAAGGTAAAGGAAAGTTTTCTTCCTCCCTGACAAGCCCAAAGTAAAATATTTGACATACAGACTGTATTTTCTGCTCCTAATAAAGAAAAGAGGCACTGGTAACCTATTGTGGAAATCTGCTTGGGGTCCAAAATAGTATTAACTTAAATAATGACTAGTAAGCAATAAAAAAGATCCCTTAAACTCTGGTTATTAAGCACCTTCATCCTCAATTGAATGCCTTTTGAAAAATCAATGACACTTTCTGAACCGATCGGAAAGTAAATCACCTGTCCCCAGTGAATGTAGACAAAGTCTGGAAGGACTGTGCTGACCAAAACTGGTCTCTATATTATATAAACAGTTTGTTTCTAGTCATCATAATCCTTTAAAATGTTACATAGTTTACCTACTATAGGAAAAATATTTTTTTTCCTGTTGACCAATTAAAGAAGGAAAGAG
The DNA here is from genome assembly GCF_009834535.1 of Camelus ferus. Taxonomy (NCBI): domain Eukaryota; kingdom Metazoa; phylum Chordata; class Mammalia; order Artiodactyla; family Camelidae; genus Camelus; species Camelus ferus. The sequence continues at coordinate 66,595,431 of NC_045700.1, forward strand.
GTTGTTTTAAACTTAAATACTCAATTTCTAGATGAAAGACTGATGGGAAATCTGCAGCCCAACAGCTTCTTAGAGCAATCTCTGGGCACAGACTGAAAACAGTTTTCATCATGGGAGGTAGTCTACTGCACCCTTACATAAAGCCTCACAGATAAAAGTCAGGACCATAAACACATTTACTTAACTACTGTGTGGTGTTTAATGCGCCTAAAAGAAAAATGGACCACACTTTAGCTGTTAAACTTATAAAGCCATAAGAAAATTCCAATCTCAGTTTAGAGTCAGAGGACAGACCAAAAGCAATCCTATTCCAGTAGATCCCAGGTTAATTCCCTCCAGTTTCTCCCCTATCACAATATTAATTGGTTTCCTAATAAAATGCTTCAGTAAAATTTGTGAAATCAGATTCTGGCAGAAAATCAAATCAAAGGAAAACTCTTCATGGCAGCTACTTTTCCATACCCAGCCCCTTGCCTACCTTGTTATGTTTTTGCTGGTGTCTCGCCTTTGTGTCAAGAACATGGTAAGGGCTTTCCGAGTCTTGGTTGATGTAATATATGAGTCTTGAAGGCAGGGTGATTTCTTTCTGCATTGCATTGCTGTAACTGATATTACTGCTGCTATTCTGTTGCAATGTGTTGTCTTCATCTGCCAGGACTCCCAAAATTTTTTCTGCAGTTTCATTCCAGTGCGGAGCTGGGGGGGAGGGGGGTCACAAACATACACAAACACACACATATATACCCAATGAATACATAAGCACTAAGGTGTATTTCTTCCATTAAATTGCAAAAACAAAGTTTTCTGCTTACAAAGCAGGTAAGAACTAAAGACACAGTAAAGAAAGTTATTGCAACAATGAAATGGCCTGGATAGGTTAACAGCCAAAAAGGCTTACACAATACTGTACTGTTTATTTTGATTTATGTTTTATATGTACATTTCTAAAATATATAAAGTCTCAAATCTATAGTTTCAAGTGAGCGGGGTGGATGGAGAATGGACTTGAAGGAAGAGTCATGAAATGAACATGCTCAAAGGTTCTGACCCTCATCTGCACCCCTTCTGAGTCTACAGAAGCTCAGTGGAACTCTGACTAGGAGTATCCCACCTGAGGGCTAAGAACGCTCCTAAGATAACTTGAGTGCAGAACTCATGATCATGGAATGTTAATTGATTCATTTAACACAATGGGCAATTCCCTTTTCTTTTAACTTTGAGATGAGCACAAATCCTTTGCCATAGAGGGATGCAGATGCTGGCAGCTTTCCAATTCCTTTTTATTTTCCTGCTAAGACCAGCTTTCTGCTGTCACTGATTTCCAATCAATGTATTGAACATTATATTATCTTAATTGTTCATTATAATGACAAGCATTTTGAGAAATTACAAACCAAAGGTTTATATCCTCGAAGTTTCCCTCCCCCACCTATAATTCCAACAGCAATGAATAAACCCACTAGGCAATTTGAGGAAACACATTACCAGTATTATCATTACACCCTCCCGCATTCGCGTTCAGGCTCCACCAACCAAGAAAAAAACTTGCTCCCTCGCTGTATTTCCCATCCACCGGTTTCCCCAAGTTGCACAAAGATCAGTTAGGGTCCCCGCATTCACTAAATACCTTCCAGTGGAACGACAATAATTTAGTGAATGCAACACAAATGGACTTCAAAAAGTGAACTGGCATGAACGAGGGTTTGGGAATGAGAGAGGTGGACCGGCAGGGAGGCTCGGAAAGGCCGAGCCCTGGATATGTCCGGGGCGCACGGACTCTCGTGCCCTCCGCTTTCCTCTGCAGGGCCCCGTGGGCAATGCAATGCAAAGGGCACCGGGGCCATACCCACCGCTGGGTGCAGCAGCCCCCCAGGCGCGGGGCCGGAATGAGGCGGCGAGTGGAGGCAGCAGGAGAAGAACGAGGAGCAGGCGGCAGGGCGGCAAGCGGGCCAGGGCGCGGATGGGCGCCGGGCCGGCGGGGCCGCCGCGGGGGCCGCTGGAGGCTAGGGGCAGGCTGCAGCCCGCGAGGGGCGGCCGCCGGGAGCTGTTGCCGGGTGGCTTCATGGCTCATAGCGCCCGGGCGCCGCTCCGTGTGGCCAGCAAGAGCGCCGGGCTAGGCTGCGGGGAGGTTGCGGGCGGAGCCGGTCACGCCGGCTCGGCGCGCATGGTGCGGCCGCGGACAGGGGGGTCGCGGCTCGGGGCTCGGGGCTGGGCGGCGCCCCCTCCCCTGCTCGCCTCCAGCCCCTCCCGGGGCTGCCGCTGAAGAGTCCGGGGGTCCCAGTCGCTCCGCCAACTTGGAGCCTCCCCAGATGCTCCTCCCTCCCTGCGGCGGGCGCGGCTGTTCCAGCGACTGCGGGGGCTGCTGCTGGGGCTAAGGATGCTCCGGAGACGGGCGGGAGCGAGCGGCGCGGGGGCGCGCGGCGCGGGCGTGCGCCCCGCCCTCGAGAGCGCGCCGAAGCGCGGCTTCGCGCCCTGATGCTGATGCTGATGCTGTTGCCTGGCACGGGACGCACTGCGCATGCTTTTTTGTGGAAGAAAAGGGAGGGGAGGTGGAAAAAGCAGCAGAGTGATGCAGCAACCCAGGCAGCATCAGAGGTGACGGTGGCACCTCCAGAGGTGGGGGCGGGGGAGGGAGGAAGCTGGTAGTCAGGGATTAGCCAGGGGGCAAGAAAGAAGAGTGTGGGGGTTTCCAGACCTGAATGATCTGTAGGAAACCACCAGCCAGAGAAATCGACCGGCCTTTTCCACCACCCTAGACCTGACTTAACCCCCTCCCATTTCAACCCCCTCCTTCTCGGGAAAAACTAAGGCCAAGCATTTCCTTCCTAATCCTTTATTTATTTCCTTCCTGCAAATATGTATAAAGGATTGCAGTCGGAGAGGTAAAAATAGCGCTGCTCCTCATTCAGCTCGCTGGCAGCGCGGGGAACGAGGGCTGGGAAGCACGTCCGCGCGAGGCAGGCTGGCGGGCGCGCTGACGCCCTGCGGCCTCGCAGAGCGGGACCTCGGGAGCAGGGATCCCCCAAGCGGGGCGCTCCGCCTGGTCTCTGTCGCCCGGCCTGTGCGTAGGGGCTCTGCGGAAAGCAGATGAAGCTCAGAAGTTCAGACAGGATGACTGGACGTATTCAGGAAGGATTTATAAATTCTGGCGTGGAAGAAATACGGAGATTAGAAACCGAGTGTGTGGCAGCTATCATGGGAAATCCAGTATTTGTCAAGTCTGTGGGTGGGCATGCATCAGAGTGCACATCTAAGATTTTAAGATCCGATCCTGACTTCTGCGGAGAAAAGAGATTTTTCTCTTACGCTGTAAAAAATGAAAGAAAAAAAATTCCCTGATTTGGGTGGATTAGCGGCCACTAAATCCGATGGTTTCAAATTAGGGCCTGTGGCATATTTCTGCCCCAAAACATAAAGCAAGCATTCATTTATTCACCTTCCCAATGTTAGTCTGAGTAATAGTATCATTATCCGTTGTTTGTATTTAAAAGTGAGCTAACATCTACTTTGGGGGATCAAGAATTCTACAATGGGGGAGGGGGCAGGGTATAGCTCAGTGGTACAGTGAGGGCTTAGTATGGAGGAGATCCTGGGTTAAAATCCCCAGTACCTCCATTAAAAAAAAAAATTAAAATACATAAACCTAAATACCTCCCCCCTCAAGAAAAATCAATGTGCAAAAATCAGTTGTTTCTATACACAACAATCTGAAAAAGAAATAAAGAAAAAATATCATTTACAGTAGTATCAAGAAGTAAAAATTTTAAAAAAGAATCCCACAATAACAAGAAAGGATGTGATATAAGACACCATAGCAATGACAGGACAGGTGTTGTTAGCTGTCTTCTCCACCCCCATTTAACAGAAAGGGAAGAGGGAGAGAGAGCAAAAGAAAGACAAGACAGACACACACAGAGAGACCAGAGATCTCAGAAGTGTTAGGGAGTTAAATACTAATATTAGCTCTTCCTCGCTGTAAAGGATATTAATTTGTTATCACACATTTATTAATGTGAACTTGTAATTGATGCTACGTCCCCCAAATGTGGGCAGCAACAGTTTCCCTTTTGGCTCAGTTTGTGTCTCTAGAACCTAGCATTATGTTTGTGGCACAGAGAAGGCTCTCAGAAAATATTTCCTGAATGAATAGACTAGTGGGTAGGGCACGTAGCAGGAATCACACTGAGGCAGGCTGGTGATCACTCCCACCTCCCCACAGTTCCTGCTTGCAGCTCAGTGTTCTTAATGGTCTCTCCCTCAAGACAAGCATTCCTAGCTACGTTTTCCCAATTTATATTTGATATAATGATATAATCCTGGAAAAGGGCTCAGGGGAAGGGAGGTGGACAAGGAATACGAAGGGGAAAGGAAAAGCAAAAGATGGCCAGATATAAAGTTATTTAAAGGCATCTCTTGCAATTGAGCGACAACCTCTCAAAGCCTCTTCCAATAAATAAAGCCATGAGTCATGCTGGACCACCTGCACACCCACCAGTCAGCAGCCACCATCCCATGCACTTGGGAAACAGAATAAGGACTCAATTCCATTTCTAGTAAAGAACGGGAATGTTTGCAAAGAAGGATGTTGTCTGTTGCACTATAATCAAAAACTGCATTTATTTACAGAACTTTAATATTTTCAAACTCAGCTGCAGACAAGATGATGTTTCAGTAAATGAGAGAGTGAGTCAGAGAAGAAGTAAATCACTCAGAAAAAAAAAGTACTGAAAGTTTGGCCCTTAAACCATATATTTAAGGGAAGGGTAAAAAACAGAACCAGGTATTCTTTAAGTGGTTAAATTGTTCAATTTAGTAATATTCTCATTAGGTAGTTTGAAATTTGTATTGTTACAGAGTTTAGTTCTAAATATTCTCCTCTGCGCTCATAATATTTAGTAATTTTGTTCACCACCATCTATTGCTTTGCTCTGTATTCATGTCTGTGCATTTCACCTTTCCCCTGTCAAAAAACACTAAGAGCTAGGCTGCATCTTGGTCATCCCTGATCCCCAGAGCCTAGCAGAGTAACTGGAATGTTGTCAGCATTTGATAAATGTGTCCTGGGTAAAGGGGCACTCACAGGTAGGAGAGGGAGGGGTTCAGCAAGCTGGACTGAAACGAAGAGGGATGTACCAGAAGTTTGAGTGCTGCAATAACTGGTTAGACACGCACGCTGCATCCCAAGAGCATCAGGGATGGCTGGAGTGGCCTGGTCAACGAGGTAGACGTGGTAGTGTTGTAGCTGTAGGTGAAGGCAAGTGGCCAGGCGGTCCATGGGAAGAAAATTACAGCAAGCAACATGGACACTAAGTGAACATAATAAAAGATGTGTGTGAATGGTGTCCGGAAAGGGTGGCTGTCCTCACAAAAGTGGTTCAGCTGGGCTGGTTAGAAAAGAAACCAGAAGTCCTCCCTTTGCTTAACATCTGTTGCAGGGAGCAGAACTGGACTTGCTATGAAACCAGTGAGAAAACTGGGTCTGAACACGAGCAAGTAAAAGGCAGGGGTGGAAATACTAGATCTGAAAGGCATCTGCCTCAACAGGGCTGAGATGCTGGGGAAGAAGGCAGAAAAAGGGATCACAGGAGAGGGGCCTTGGAAGGTGAAAGCAGGTGAAAAGTAGGGCAACGGAGCAAAGCAGAGTCACAAGAGCAATTAAAGTGGAAAAATCACTTGACCAAAGAGCCAAGGTCAAAGAAGGTGTGCAGCAAATCAGTGCATGGTGATGATGCTGAGGGGCGGTCTAGGGGAGTGAGAGCTCCGGCTCAAATACGGACGAAAGGGCAGAACCCTTTGATTTGAGAGCAGCTCCATCAGAGAGCTGGCTGGGAGCAGAGAATTCTGTTACGGAATCTGCTCTGGGAGGTTTCTCATTCTCTTTTTAGACTGGCTGTGAAGACTGATTTTACAAGTGGAAATGAATGCTTCCAAGGAAAGAAGTGTGATGAGAAAAACAACTTTTGTTTTCCTGACTTGCTGCCTAGGCGTTTTACAGTAGGGAAATCCTGCTCACATCCAGAGTCTGAACGCTCAGATAAGGGCTTGACTTTAAGAGTCTCACTTTAAGTTCCTGCTTTGCTTTTCCCAGGCACCTTTTCAAATAATCACTTAAGAGTTCAGCCCGTGAAAATGAGTGACCTCCGCCCCAACCACTTCTAAGTGATAGGTACTTGCTACCCTCGCTACCTCCTGCTCACAGGTGACGTGAGATGGAGGATTGCCCTTCCCCCTCCCTCACTCACTGCCTCCCACCCCTTTCTGGGATCTGTAAGTAATAAATCTTGTGACTCTACTTCCTTTGTGTGGGTGTACAGAAACTGTGCCTTCAATCAAAATGATCCTATGGGTTTCACTTCCCCAAAGTGGGATCTTGGGTGCTGAGAGAGCTACCTGCTGGCCCTGTGTGGGTGGCTTGTCCCCTACCCCACTCCCACCCCAAGGTCATAATCTGCATGTTCTTAGTTCAATACACCAGCTCCAGCTTCTCAATGCAAGACAGTGAACTTCTGGCTGAAAGCAAAACATGAGTGAGCTCTGTTTTTGGTACTTTCCACATGGTTCTGGGGGTCAGCAAACATTTTCTATAGAGACCCATACAGCAGATATTTTAGGTCTTTTTGGCCATATGGTCTCTGACGCATATTCTTGGTCTTATTTTATTTACAATCCTTTAAAAAATATATAAAAATCATGCAGACTGCAGGCCCTAGTTTGTCAACCTACCACTTTTAACATGCCTTAAGGTTGAAATTTTTCATCACCTGCATTATCTCCTATGCTTATGAGCAGAAAAGCACATGCCACAATGTACCTAACTCAACTTCAAAACAGCTAGCTCTTCACTGATCTTTACTATTTGTTTCATCAGTAAGTAGTTGCTTAATTCTTAATAGACATTCATCACTTGAAGGGATTCCTAAGGAAAAAAAGCATTTCTTCATTTAGAGATCGTTTCCAGACTTGGACAATGGAGGGTAATGTCAGAAATCATTCATCAAAAAAATACAGATACTGAAGAGATTATAGCCTTTCCTTTTGTTTTGCCAAGGTGTATTTTCCGGTGAACAGAGGGATGCTGAATGGAAGCTACAGACAAGACAGGTCAGAGATGGAGTAACACAGCCCTTCTTGGAGCCCGTCACCGTAGCTGCTCTGCCTGTGTTCTTCAGACTCAGTCCTGATGAGCAGCTGCAAGGGAGCATGTCCAGTCCCCAGACACAGAGGTGCACAGGTAGCCTTCAAGTTCATGAGAAATAAGTCTGCAAGTCTATCTTAAATACACCTCTGCTCATTCTGAAGGATAAACCACAGTGGGCCAGCATCAGAAGTCAAGGTGTGACTTACTCTAACACTACCGGGAAAAGCAAAAGTATTAAATCACCAAAACTGCCAGGGTCACAGACATTTTTGGTGGAATCATTGAAAGGCAAGAATGTATGAAAGTGTCAAAGTCTGAAAGTATATGAAGACACCCCAATGTTCATAGCAGCACTATTTACAATAGCCAAGACATGAAAGCCACCTAAGTGTCCATCAACAGATGACTGGATAAAGAAGTATACACACACACACACACACACACACACACACACACACACACACACACTGGAATATTACTCAGGCATAAAAAAGAATGAAATAATGCCATTTGCAGCAACATGGATAAACCTAGAGATTATCATACTAAGTGAAGTAAATTAAAGAAAGATAATCACCATATGATATCATTTATACATGGAATCTTAAAAAAAATGATACAAATGAACTTATTTACAAAACAGAAACAGACTCCCAGACATAGAAAACAAACTTATGGTTACCAAAGGGGGGAGAGGGGAGGGATAAATTAGCAATTGGGATTAACAGATACACACTACTATATATAAAATGAACAACAAGGACCTACTGTATAGCACAGGGAACTGTATTCAGTATCTTGTAATAGCCTAAAATGGAAACAAATCTGAAAAAGAATAGATTACATATATGTATATATATAACTGGCTCACTTTGCTGTACACTTGAAATATTGCAAATCAACTGCACTTCAATTTGAAAATCAATTGTTTTTTAAAAATATGAAGAAAAATAACCACTGAAGACATGTAAAGTTAAATTCTTAAAGGATGTTATGTTAAATGAGGGTTAAGTAGGAATTCCTGACAGAATAGGATAAATTTAAAGAACAGTTGATTTTTTTCTCCAGCACATAAACATTAGGCTAGTTTACCCCGGTTTGGTGCACTGACAAGCTGTAGTACAGAGGGATAAACAAGCATGTCATGATGATCTGTGGTGATGACATATGCTAAACAAAACTTGGAAGAATTGTGTATTAAGAATAATCAGTGAGGCAACATGTAATTAAGCCCTCACTGGGTCACAGAGCAGTACTTGGAGTTTCTGCAGAAATAAACTGCCAAATACAAATTGGAGAAAGGGACCCTCAATGACTTTCTGAGTTTGCAAGTGAATTTTATCTGAAAAGGTTAGAATCCCATGAACAGTATTAATATACTAACACTAATCCCTACCATTTGCATAACAGCAATAGCTAAGCCCTTTAATAATGTCTGTTTTAATCATTCCTGTCAATTTACATATCACAAAGTGCTCTTACCTGTTCTGTTTTATTTGATCTTCAGTTCTGTGACACTGAGAGGAGGGTTATTACTATTCTTTTCAGGAGCTCCATCTTGGATGCAAGGACCTGAAGGCCCTCTGGTTTCTGCAGTTATCCTCAATCCTGGCTGCACTTAAATCACCGGGAAAGCTTTAACAATCTCATGATGTCTGAGTATTTGGAATCTTCAAGACTGGAATCCAACATCAGTGTTTTGAAAATCCCCCAGTTTAAATGAATGGGAAGCAGAGTTAAGATACACTGAATAGAAGGATTTCCCAAGATCACACAGGTGCTCAACATCAGAACTAGAGTTGGAACCCTGAATTCTAGTCCTGTGCTAGTCTCAAGGTCTTCTTCCCTATTTCTGCTTTTATAGCAAGTTAACCCTGAACAAGGAAAGCTTTAAAAATTAGCTTAGTGCAACTGCTGCAGGATGTGAGAAAATACAAAATGAAAAAAGATTTGAGCCAGAAGTTACCTTTGAGGTCATCTAAGAGTGCAAATCCATTGCTGTCCAATTGTAGAAACTAAGATGCAGGTTTAAGGTCATTGCTCAAGGACACATCAATCTATGGCAGAGTTGGGACTGGATTTAGATTTCCCTTTTCCAGGTTTTCCAGTACTTTACGTAGTGCTTTGTAAATGGTTTGTTTTAAAAAAAAAAAAATTTCCTTGCCAAAATCCTGGTCAGTCTGCAATGTAGTTCATTTCCGGTCTACGACATGACATCGCTTTGTAAAGATAAGCAAGGATATAGCTATGAGATCTGGGCCCCAACAGCATCCGTTCCTTTAAGCCCAGTTCCATAGTTCGGCAGCATAAAACAGTCTCACACAGCAGCATGGAGGCAGCCCAATATGAAAAAAAAAAGTGTGGGGAAGGTCCCGCGTATCTTTGGAGATAACTCATCCAAATATCTGTTGTTCTCCTACTGCTCTTGTCTTTTGTGTCTAAAATATTCCCAAGGGGCAGTTTTTTCATCCAATGACTTTCTTGTAATACCCTCAGGATATATTAAGAATTCAACAAGGGCAGCTTCTTAAATTGTGTTTTAGGTAGTACCAAATTTGGCGAGAAGCAAAAAAAAAAAAAAAAAACAAGAAATAATAAAAATAAAATAATAAAGAGAAGAAAGAGGAAGAAGAGAAATTAGTTCTGAAGCACCTACGATGTGCCAGATATAAGCACTTTCCCTGGATGAACTCATTTAATCCTCATGTGATTCTGCAAAAGAGCTACTATTACTACCCCCGTTTTGACTGATGACCACACTGAGGCTTGCAGAAGTTAAACAATTTATCTAAGGTCATGTGACTGCTCAGAAGCAGGGCTGGGTTGGGAAGCATGTTTGTCTGACTCCAAAGAATAAACTCCCAACCACACCGTGATGACACACAAACATTAACAATTTATCAAGTGTAATAATAAAATTCACCAAATAATTACTCAGATTCTATCCTCTACACAGTCCACATTTAATTAGCAATGAATTTTGTTTGAAACTAGAGCTGAAAAACACTGATGCCATATAATCTATTTGGCCACAGCCAAAACAAAACACCTGAAACAGTGTCTTCAAAGGACCTGTAATGTTTTGAAATCATGGCACTTGGCTGTAAATAGAATTTTAAATTTTATTTTTATCTGTTTAAACCACTAACACATTGATCCATACATGGAACTGTTCTGAATTATGTTTCTAACCTTGTATTAGAGATTTTTGAATGTAGCCATTCTATACAATTATGTGTATAATTCCAAAACAAAACCTAATATGGTTCAGATATTTGTTTCTTACACTGACATATCATTCCACAAGAGAGTACCAGCAGCCTCACTTACCAGATAACTTAATTTTCTCTAAATTTTAAATCAACCAACATAGCCACCCATTAAATTTAGCTTAGCTATAATTAGCAACATTTATTAATCTACCCCTATCAAATAATATTAGCTTTTACCAAGGTACTAACATGCTCAGATTTTTAATGATATAACCAAAAATGCTTAAACCCTGATCAACAGTCATTAAATATTTTTATTCTTCTGTTGTTTCAAGGCAAAAAGAGCCACTAACACATAGCTCCTAGATCACATAACACGCTTTTGTACAACTTTGGTTATTTACTCTACTACAACACATAAGTTAAAGGAAAACTAGCTATAATATTCCTATTAGCTTGTCATGGAATTAGACTATCCAGGTCATGGATGGCTTAGAGATGGAAAACAAATGATAGAGGCAGATAATCACTTCTCTAGAAGAAAAAGATAAATTCTAGGATTCTCCAGAATCCAATTCTAAGATTTCTTTTGCAAAATTAGCTGAGGGATAGATTGCATGATGAAAATGCCCTTGTAGAAAACATTAAGTTCTTCCATGTAATAAAATGTTTGGGTGACCTGAGACAAACTATAATAAAATTTTTTGAGGCTGTGTGACCTGGTCAAGAAAATTAAGAAAAGAATCTCAATATCAACAAGTAAGTTTTGGAAAATTCATCTAAACTGTGTGTCTAAATGTCTATCCATCCCACCTTCAAATATCACTGCACACATAGTATTGCAGCTTGCAATAACACACACATGCAAACACTCACACAGACTCCTTCAGCATCAACATGGGAAGCAGATTATGGCATTGACTATCCTTGAATGAAACAACTTTATCTAAAAATACCAATAAAACAATACCAAGTAGGAAATAATGATCAGAATTACACCAAACTATGATGTATAAGTCCTATAAAAAATTAGATGTGATCCAGGAAAAAGCATTTTTTTAAGGAGGGAAGGATTTTTTTTTTATTGAAGTATAGTCAGTTTATAATGAGTCAATTTCTGGTGTACAGCATAGTGTTTCACCCATACATATACATACATATATTCCTTTTCATATTCTTAGGAAAAAGCATTTTTACACGACCAAGTTGTCGGCAGATGAGAACAACCTGAAAAGATAAGAAGCACACATTCTGGCAAGATAAAGAATGAGAGGGGATATTTTCAAAGACTTTAGAAATCATGGACAGTGTAGATAAGTTGAACATAACCTAAAATATTTTAATGAAGGGGTAGCATCTGAAATTCAAGAAAGAAATTTTGAGCAAATAAGTAATACCATACATGGACCCCTCTTGAGAAATCTCCTTGGGCAAACACCCCCTCTTCTGAAAACACTGAGAATTAAGTTCCCATGACTATGCTGATACTTTATGGTCCTGCTCCCCTACCTCATTGTGGCCAATCAAGTCCTTGCTTGAGACTTCTTAAAAATCAAAACTATTTTTTAAGAGCAGTGTAAGGTTCACAGCAAAACTGAGAGGAATGTACAGCAATCTCCCCTACACTTCCTGCTCCTACAAATGCATAATCTCATACAGCTCAATATCAAAAAAACAAGCAACCTGTTTTAAAAGTGGGTAAAAGACCTGAATAGACTTTTTTTCCAAAGAAGACAATATAGATGGTTAAATGGCACATGAAAAGATGCTCAACACTGCTAATTATTACAGAAATGCAAATCAAAACCACAATAAGGTATCAACTCACACCTGTCAGAATGGCCATCATCATAAGGAACACAAATAACAAGTGTTGGAGAGGATGTGGAGAAAAGGGAACTCTTGTACACTGGTGAGACTGCAAATTGGTGCAGCCACTATAGAAAATAGTATGGAGGTTCCTCAAAAAACTAAAAATAGAACTATTATATGATCCAGTAATTCCAGTAATTTGGTATATATCTGAAGAAAATGAAAACACTAATTTGAAAAGACACATGTACCCCAATGTCCACAGCAGAACCATTTACAATGGCCAAGACATGGAAGCAACCTAAATGTCCATCAACGGATGACTGGATAAAGACGTTGTGGTATATTTACACAAAGGAATACCACTCTGCCATAAAAAAGAATAAAATAATGCCATTTGCAGCAAAATGGATATACCTGGAGATCATCATACCATGTGAAGTAAGCTAGAAAAAGAAAGAGAAATACTGTATGATATTACTTATATGTGGAATCTAAAAAAAAAAAAGACACAAATGAATTATTTATAAAACAGAAACAGACTCACAGACATAGAAAACAAACTCACAGTTATTACTAGGGGAGGAAGCGGGTGGCAAGGGATAAATTGAGAGTTTGAGATTTGCAGATACTAACTACTATATATAAAATAGATAAACAAGTTTATACTGTATAGCACAGGGAACTATATTCAACATATTATAGTATCCTGTAATAAAAAAGAATCCGAAAAGGAATATATGTATGTACATGTGTGACTGAAACATTATGCTGTGCACTAGAAATTGACACAACATTGTAAAGTGACGATACTGCAATTAAAAGCAAACAAACAAACAAAACTTTGTGTCCTGTATTTTATGTGGCAACTGTAATCTACCCTAATGCAGTATAACTTTGATGAGCCATTTTCACTTCAGAACTTCCTATGGATGTGCCAACGCAGCTCTTAGGTCAGCTTGCCTTCTCCCTCTGCCTCCCTCCTCCCCCACCCTTCCCTCAGGAATTGATCCCAATGCCATTCCATAAAAAACATCCTGTTTGCCAAACTCCATCTTAGAGTCTGCTTCCCGGAGACTCCAAACTGCAATAGAATACATCAACCATCTGTTTTGCCCAACTTTTCAAACATGCAGATCATAAAAAATAATAACCCAAAAGTTCTCCTAAGTCTAAAAGGACAAGAAAATAATCACGAAGTAAATGTGTAACTGATGGCTAACTTTTTTAAGTTTTTTTAATTATTTATTTATTTAGAAAAATATTAATAACCCATTACATTTCAAGAGAAATTCTGTATGTTTATGAAAATAACTATTTTCCAAAATAAAAGTGTAGTGAGAAGAGTAGATTTCTTTACCTATCACATTTTTGCAAGTTGTATTCTTATTTGTCTCAGAAGATTATTAGATTTTCGTATCTGTTTCTGCATTAGTTTGTTACTACAGTTAAAGGGTATGAAAAAATTCAGCCTCACACAAATATACATGAGTATTTTTAATAATCTTTTCAGATAATTGTGGCTTTTCACCTTTGATACTAAACTAAAACTACACAAGTGGTACTTTCTTAAAGGTTAGTTGCAGTGTATAAGTTAAAACCCTATCACTGAATATTTTCTACTCTGTTACATTAAAATACCTTGCACATTTAATTGATGGTTATTTCAGCCAGCATGTTCACTATGGATGGTCATATTTATGATACAATAGAGCTAGAATTTTTCTGGACTTTATATAAACTTTATGCTATATTTAAGCCCTTGTGTAATCAACACATATAGACATTCATATCCATCTTATAGAACTTAATTTTATTATCTTTTAAAGTGAAATACTGGTAGTTAATCTTTGATTTATTTAACATGATATTTCAAGTTTTAAGTGAAGAAGGCAACCCTCAGTTAGAACATTATTCTTTGGGAGTACACAATCCATTTTGTGGTGATTTGCTATATTGAAGGGCTTACAGAAGATGCATTTTAGCAAAAACTAGAAACTGCTAAGAGCAGCAGAAAGGCAGTACAGTGCAGTGGCAGGAGCATGCAATTCAGGATGGAAGGTCATGTCTCAGCACAGTCTTATGAGCAATTTAGAAAGGGGTATACAAGCATTAAAATGGCCAACAAGCACATGAAAAAATGCTCAATGTCACTAATTATCAGAGAAATGTAAATCAAAACTATAGTGAGATATCTCCTCAAACCAGTCAGAATGGCCATCATTAAAAAGTCCACAAACAATAAATGCTGGAAAGGGTGTAGAGAAAAGGGAATCCTCCCTACACTGTTGGTGGAAATGTAAATTGGTGCAGTCACCAAGGAGGACAGAATGGAGGTTCCTTAAAAAACTAAAAATAAACTTACCATATGATCCAGCAATTCCACTCCTGGGAGGGAATATATTGGGAAGGAACTCTAATTCAAAAAGATACATGCACCCCAATGGTGATAGCAGCACTATATACAATTTGCAAGACATGGAAACAACCTAAATGTCCACTGACAGATGACTGGATAAAGAAGATGTGAGATAGATAGATAGATAGATAGATAGATAGATAGATAGATAGATAGATAGATAGGTAATGGAATACTACTCAGCCATAAAAAAGAATAAAATAATGCTATTTGCAGCAACATAGATGAACCTAGCGATCATCATACTAAGTGAAGTAAGCCAGAAAGAGAAAGAAAAATACCGTACGATATCACTTATATGTGGGATCTTAAAAAAAAAAAGACACAAATGAACTTATTTACAAACAGAAACAGACTCACAGACATAGAAAACAAACTCATAGTTACCAGGGGGAAAGGGAGTGGGAAGGGATAAATTGGGAGTTCAAGATTTGCAGATACTAACTACTATACATCAAATAGATAAACAAGTTTCTACTGTACAGCACAGGGAACTATAGTCATTATTTTGTAGTAACCTATAATGAAAAAGAATATGAAAATGAATTATGTATGTTCATGTATGACTGAAACATTATGCTGTGCACCAGAAACTGACACAACATTGTAAATTGACTATACTTCAATTAAAAAATATTTTCATTCAAAAATAAATAAATAATAAATAAAAATAAAAAGTATATAAGCACTAGACATACAAACTTATCAATTATCATATTTTGGAATTTACATTCAGTTAAATGTTTGTTGGTGACAAATTATTAAAGGGAAGTAACAGGTTTGACATATAGCTCTGATATTTGCTATTTATGAATGAAGCTTTACTGTAGCATGAGCCTCTGGACAAATCATGGGTTATAATGATAACAAAGGATACATACTCTATTTCACTCTCTGGGACATATCCCAGAGACAGAGCAACATTTGTTGGTGAAGAGCCACCCTATGAGGTAAAGCGCAACATATATATGTTATATTTAGTGGTTTTATCTTTTAAAAAATTTTAAAATTGAAGTATACTCGGTTTACAATGTATTAATTTCTGGTGCACAGCATAATGTTTTGGTTATACATACATATCCCTTTTCATATTCTTTTTCATTATGGGTTATTACAAGATATTGAATATAGTTCCCCGTGCTATACAGTACAATCTTGTTGTTTTATTATTAATATACATATTCCTTAGTATCTAGGGTTTCTTTTCCCTTTATCCTCATACCAAGTGTTCATCTATTTTATTGGCTCTCTGTCAATACTATAAAGAAATGAGATACAAGCCATGGTCAGTCAACAAGGTGAGGCAAACACAAAAGTAACCCCCCTTCAGCCCAGGGCCAAATTATGTACAAATGTGACAACAGCAATCAGAATCCCTACTTGACAAAGTTCTTCCTGCACCCACCCTGTACTGCGCCCACACTTGGCTCTGTCCCTCCCCTGCCGTTCCTCCCCTAGCCGTCTGCTACCCCCTTGGCCATCTGAGCTCCCATTGATTCTGTCCCCTGACATTCTCTTCATCTCTTCCGAGCTTCTCTAGAATCATTTCCTGACTTACCTACTTTCTTGTGGATTAGATTTCCTTGTGCTGACTATGGAGCATATATCCACACTGTCATGGCTTTGGAATCACTTCTCAGAAATGAAGCCATGCTAAGCAGTCCAATAGGCCAACCAGGAACCATGCGGGGCTGTGAGGCCTTGTTAAGTAGTGACTGGGGAGGGTAAGCTGGGACTGTGCACCTACAGGCCGTATCCAGGGAGGCCCCCACCCGCAGCAACGGAGTACTAGGAGGGAGAGGTAGTGCTTCCAGGAAATTTGGCATTGTCGCCATTTGTCCGAGATCAGGCCTATCTACAGATTCTGTTGGCCATTTTTGTGTTGAATGCCAGATGAAAACCTCACATCATTGTTCCAAAGTGAAAAAAAAAATTACCTGAACAATGAAAATGAGATAATGAGATGGAAAAAAATAGCACATCACAGAAGGAAACTGGTCTTACTTAAAATGAGGTAATGTTTGATAAAATAGCCAAAGTACTTGGAATCAAAGAAATTGAGTTGAAAGTTATTGAATTCATCCTCCCTCTCAGTGTAGAGATTCCCTGTCCAACAAGGGTTGAAAAGTCAAATTCCTATAGGGACCAGGCAGGTAATGAAAACAAGAGATAGCATACAATACAGAATGGTGGAGACTGCGGCAAACAGGGAAGTACACGCCTGGCTTACGTGGGGCAGCCCTTACAGAGGTCTCTATCCAGTTGTATTCAGGAAGGCCTCATGGTGCTAGATATTTCCATTTTTCAAGAAGAACTGGAAATTCAGGTTTTTGGTGATTTTTTAAAATTATTAAATATTAACATTATCAAATGTTTTAAAACACTGCCTGACATCAAAGAAAACATGAAAGTGGACCATCCCTGACTCACAGTAGTGATTTTGCTCTACAGAAAACCTGACAGATGGCCCAATTCACATTTCAGCAGCTCTAATCCTGAGCTCTTCCTTATACTGAACCAAAGCTTTCAATGTTGGTGTAACTTCCATATATTCCATTATATAACCGTATCCTCTGGATCAACACAGAATAGCCTTGTTGTTTGTATTTCATTTTTGTTCTCAAAATATGTCCTCCAGAAACAAAATGCCTAAGCCTTTATTACTTCTTTCCTTTTCTAATCCATCCAGTTCCTCTTTGCACACCAAACTACCTTTTAAAAAAGTTTATCACTGAGTTGTGCTTTTCTTTGAATTGTTTTCATCTTGCTCCTTCTCCAGTACCTACAGAGACCCCCTATTGCCTTTTATTTCAAGAGCCTCCATGATCTGACCCACAGTTACCGATACAAATCTTCCAGTGTG
The DNA here is from genome assembly GCF_009834535.1 of Camelus ferus. NCBI lineage: Eukaryota > Metazoa > Chordata > Mammalia > Artiodactyla > Camelidae > Camelus > Camelus ferus. The sequence goes on from NC_045700.1 coordinate 66,612,875, forward strand.
TATCTTCTGCTTTAACACTGTTAGCAGGAAATGATCCATTCCTGATATTTTTTTCCAAGGGAGTGGAAGTCTCTTGCATTCTGCTCCTGGCTTCTCTCTGTCCCTTTTCTAACTCCACCTCTGGGACACAGAAGTGATTTGTCTGATGAGGAAATCTGAGGTGAATAAACTGAGCATAAGCAGATCAGCTTCCCTTCCTCCTACTGGGACTGAGCATCCCACAGAGGACAGAAGTCCTCCATCAGAATAGAGTGATATCTTGGCCTCCAGCCTTCTCTCAATGTGTACAGAATCTGGTTAGATAACTGGGGAGCTATTGCTTGTGCCCTCTGAAAAATATAACCCACCACGTTCCTTCTCACCCCAGAAGATTTAGAAATGCCACAGACCACTGCAACTAAAAAGAACCTCAGAGAATATTTAGTTCAGTATCATCACGTATCAGGGACAAGAAAATTAGGTCCTAGAACATATAAGTAACTTGCCCCCAAACTAGCTAGTTAGTAATAGGCAATAATTTCATGTTGACAGCAGTAATAAAATTCCTTATTTTTTAATTCAAAACGCAACTATTAGGCGATACTTGATAGAATTTTCAAAGTAGAAGATTCAGTAAGGCTAAGTTGGAGGAGGATCTAATTAGCATGCAAGGAAAAAGTCTTTGGCAAAAACATCAGTGAGACTAAAACAGACTCATTGTAAGCTTGAAAAAGACCCCATTCAACTCCAGTTTCATAATCTAGTCTGCAGTTACTGGTAGACTCGAGGACAGCAGTTAAACTTTGACATTTTCTGCACTGTCCCCATCCCAAACAATGCCAGCTAAGTCAGTTTTCAAATTTAAAGCATTTCTAGAAACAAGATACTATTTAACACAAAGACAATAAAAAATATGATGTCCCTTTATTGTATTTTTCATCTTCAACATGTTTTACTAAGATTCATTTATATTAGTGACAGATGTGGAGAGTTAACCAAAAAAGGACACAGCCCTCTGTATGTGATCAGGGAGACAATCTTTCCATTGATCTGTGTTGACATGAACTAGCGATGTGGTTGACATTTCCTCCTTGGAAGTGAATTTTGCCCTGTTACTGGAATATCTTTGTTTCACTTCATAAATCTGACAGTGTGAGTATCAGGAAGCCCAATTATCAAAGTGCTGGCTGGCAATACCTCTCGTGGCCTAGAATATGAGAAGTTCCATGCTTCTAAGAACTCTGGCTATTTAGGGTGAAGCATAAAGGACCCAAGGGAGCTATCAAGAGGCAAAATCTTTCAAACAGTTGATTTTATTTTTTATGTTCTTCAGACTACAGTCTGCCAATCACTTTGGATTTTAATGTGCTGGGAATGAAGAGAATTACTATAAAACAGCATTTTGGGTGGTAATGAATTATCAGTTTTAAACTAAGACTTTTTTCTAATGGAGCACTTAGTGCATCAGAGAAACTATTCACCAAGGAGTCTCCTCCTTGCCACACCCTGAGGCCATAACCCCAGTCACTCTACCATAAGCACAAAGGTTCACTGATATAATAGGAGATCCTCTGAAACCCATCCTGCTATTTCCTCTACTCACACATCTCTAATATTAAAGTAAAAAATACTATATACCTACAGATAAATAAAAGTCAAAGGCCTATAGAGTAAAATATGAGGGAAAAAAAGGACACTGTCACAGAGGGTGCTAGTTGCTCACTAATTAGCACATAGCAATCTAATCTCTCTCTTTTCTGGACACAGAGCACAACTACATTTCCCAGACTCCCCTGCAGTTATGAGGAGCCATGAGACTGAGTTCTGGCCAATGGAATGCAAGCAGAAAAAATTAACATTGCTTCCAGACACAGACCATAAGTTCTCTCATGGGCAATCCTCCCTCTCTCACTTCACCTGCCAATAGAATGAAGATGCCCCCAAGAAGATAAAGAAAAGTAAAGAAACAAGATAGAAAAGGACTAAAAGAGGAGAACTGCCTAGGAACCATTTGTCCAGGAACATCTATGTTGAATTATTGCATGAGCAAAAAGTAAACTTTTATTTTTAAGCTAAGCCACTGAAATACTGAGATTGTTTGTTTTAGCAGTTAGCCTATCCTAGCTAAAATAGACAAGGTTATATGTATTTAAGCAACTATTAAAAGAGGCATCTGCGTAGAGAGATTCACTTAATGTTTTACATTCATGATGATAAACAGAAACTCAAAATGGTAAGTTGATGTTTTTAGCCTATTGAAAAATAATTTGAATTACTGTTTGATTTACCAAATCAATTGTTCTATAAATACAACATTTGAAACTTTTTTGCATAACTTGGCCGCCATAAACCTGAGAAATTTACATCACTCTACATAGGTCGTGATTTAGACTTGGGTGAAGGCATCCCAGAGAATGTAATATTTCAGCTCAATCTTAAGAGATGTAAGTATACAACAAGTAATTAGAGTCCCAGATTTTCCAATATAAAAGGGTTCTTACAGATGAGAAAACTGAGAGCCAGAAAAACTGGAGCTTGTCCAAGGTCCACACCACTGTACTGTAGCAATTCTTAGTTTAGATGAGGAATTCTTTGGCTTCCAGGAGAGTATTTATTATATGTCACATTTTCCCCCATATCACTTCACCTAGCAAAGTGTTAATGTTCTCTAAATTATCTGTCATAAGGCAATGACTGCATGCATTTTCAAATTTTCAAATATTTATCTATAGACAGACACACGCACACATACACTTAAATACATGTAGCGAGGTTCCAAACTGAACTGGAGCAAACCCTCTAATACAATCATGTCTATCTCTAAGGACTATTAACCCATTCTCGCTGTCTTCAAATAGCAAATACCTAGCTAAAACACTATGTGGTAGCTAGTCATCAAAACCAGCTGTCAACATGACTGCATAAAGAAGCCGTGATATATTTATACATCGGAATACTACTCAACCATAAAAAAGAATATAATAACACCATTTGCAGCAACATGGATGGATCTGGAGACCATCATTTTAAGTGAAGCAAGCCAGAAAGAGAAAGAAAAATACCATATGATACCACTTATATGTGGAATCTAAAAAAAAAGGAAAAAGAAGACACTAAATGAACTTACCTTCAAAACAGAAACAGACTCACAGACATAATAAACAAACTTATGGTTACTTGGGGGAAGAGAGTGGGAAGGGATAAATTGGGAGTTCAAGAATTGCAAATATTAACTACTATATATATATAAGAGATTTTAAAAGCAATTTTTTCTGTATAGCACAGGGAACTAATTCAGTATCTTGTAGTAACATGTAATGAAAAAGAATATGAAAATGAATATTTGCATGTATATGACTAAAACATTATGCTGTATACCAGAAATTGACACATTATAACTGACTATACTTCAATTAAAAAAAAGGAAACAAAACAAAACAAAGACAGTTGTCAAAGTGCATACTTTATGGTATCCATGCCTTTGTTATAGTCCACACCTACATTTACCTCAGATTTCCAATAAAATGTGCCAGTAGTGATGCAATACCAGTGCTAGGCTTTAAGAGGATTGGCTGCTTCTCTTTCGTGTGTTCTCTCTTGGAACATTCATTTTGGGGAGTCTAGAATCCCAGTGTAAGAAGTCGAGCTACCCTACTAGACAGACAATATGGAGAGGTCATGTGGAGAGAAGAGTCTGAGCCTACATAGAGGGGGATAGAGGCCCAGCTGCCCAAGGATTTCAATTACCATCCGCCTGCAGCATTGAGAAAGACCACAAAAAACACCAGTAGAACTTCCCAGATGTTCTCAGTCAACACATTGAGCAATGAAAGATAATAAAATAGTTGTTGTTTTAAGCCACTAAGTTTTGAGGTAGTTTGATACACAGCAATAGATGACCAAACCAGAATTTGGTACATAGAAAGAAGATGTTGCATAATTTAAAAAAAACCTAAAATATATGGCTTTGGCTTTGGCTTTGGGACTCAGTAGCAGGCAAAATATGGAAGGCTCTCGAGGAGATAATTAGTGAACACGGAAGAAATTGCGATTGGAAGCTGAGGAAAGGTGGCCTGAAATTTGTGCAAACCTATCAGCAAAACTGTCACCTGTAACATGAAATGTAGGAGTGTCTTTGCTTTGTGGCCCAACATATGACTGGTCCTGGAGAATGTTCTTGATGAGAATGTGTATTCTGCTGCTGTTGGGTTCAATGTTCTATATTATGTCCATTAGGTCCATTTGGTCTAAAGTATAGTCCAAGTCCAATGTTTCCTTATTGGTTTTCTGTCTGGATGGTCTATCTAATATTGAAAGTGGGGCATTAAAATCTACTACTGTTATTGTATTGCTGTCTATTTCTCCCTTCAGTTCTGCCAGTGTTTGCTTTATATATTTAGGTGCTCAGATGTTGGGTATATACATATTTATAATTGTTGCATCTTCAAATTGACCCTTGCATCACATAATGTCCTTCTCACTACCTTAGAACAAGTTTTGACTAAGTGTATTTTGTCTGATGTAAGTATGGCCATTCCTGCTCTCTTTTGGTTATTACTATTTGCATGGAGTATCTTTTTCTACTCTTCATTTTCAGTTTATGTGTATCTTTAAATCTAAAGCATGTCTCTTGTACATGCATATGGTTAGATCTTGTCTTTTTCTCCATTCAGCCACTCTATGTCTTTTGACTGGGAAATTTAATCCATTTACATTTAAAGTAATTATCAATAGATTAGGACTTGCATATTGCCATTTTGTTAATCATTTCCCTGCCCAGGGAGAAGCTCGTATTTGGGATTTTTCTTCTGTTCACTCTGCTTTGAGGAACTCTGGTGGGTGATGCATACTAATTCAAGCCTTTGCCTTTGTTCTCAGTGGCCATCAGGAGTCTAGAGAATGCCAGTCCCACCAGTGCTTTGAGATAGGTGAGACAGATATCAGTCTCTCAGGCAGCACTCCCAAAAAAGTTGGAGTTTTGGATGTGTGGCCCAACCTTTTCCCTTCACTTCCCAGATTTGGGACTTTTTTCAGCCTCTAGCTCAGCACTGAGCCAGGAGGAAGGGCTATGGTGAGTGCTTGCATGTTAATCCAAACAGCTGCCTTTCCTTTAAATAGCTCCCAACTTAGGGTCTTTCCTTATCAGCATTCAGACTCAAGCAAGGAAGAAACCAGGACACGGTCAGCCTAAAGAAAAGTCAGAATGTTGGAATACAGTCTAATCTTTTCTTTCCTTCCCCAGATAGAAGCTGGGAACTGGGGTTTTCCTCCCAGTCGTGGGGAAGTGTACCAAGGAGAGGGATTACGGCAAAATGGAGCCTCAAATTCTGCTACCAGCTTCAATGAGGCTGGTTTTGCTCTTCCCTTGGTGGTAGCATCCTCTCAATTGGCTTCTGGATCTCTCACAAAGGGAACTGGTCCATGTATTGCTGTTGAATTGGTGTGTCCATGGCATAGAGAATGGTAGAAGTCTTCCTATTCCCTCATTTTGTTCCATCTTAACCATTTTTAAGTATACAGTTTGGTGGCATTAAGAACATTCACACTGTTGTGCGACTATCACCACCATCAATTCACAGAACCCTTTTCTTTTTAAGAAACTGAAATTCTATACCCATTCAACAATAATTTACCATTCCTCCCTCTTCCCAGCTCATGGAAACCACCATTTTACATTCTGTAGAATGTCAATGAATTTGACTGGCCTATGTACTTTGTATAAGTGGAATCATAGGGTATTTGTCCTTTTGTGACTGGATTATTTCATTAGTATAATGTCCTCAAGGTTCATCCATGTTGTAGGATATGTTACACCTTTTGTCTTTGAAAATTACAAGGAAAGTTGAAACTAAAGCCAGCAGTAGAAAGGACAAAGACACAATTTAATTTACACATTAGAACCATCAAAAAATCACAAAAATTGACAGCACCAGAAAACAGAGAAAGAAAAGAAAGAAAGAAGACGTAGAATATAGGAAATGGGTGATGCGACAAAGGAGAAAGGGTATGAGAATCCTCAGAATGACGGTAAAGAGAGATGCTTGGGTGACAATAGTCCCCAAAAAGAGAAGAGCAACTGGTTCAGATCGAGGAAGGTCAGAGGGCTCTGGGAGAGGTTTTGTCAAGAAGAATTGATAAAAGACCTAAGAGAGCTGAATATAATAAAAAAGGACTTAGACAATTAGAGGAATTTGGCCTTGAATTAGTGATATATATATATATATATATATATATATATATATATATACACACATACACACAGAAAAAAGCAAATATTAACAATTAGTGAAACTGGGTAAAATGTATATGGAAGTTCTTTGTACTAATTTTGCAACATTTCTGTTAACCTGAAATTATTTCAAAATAAAAATAATAAGCAAGGCTAGAGGTGACAGCAGTAAGCAGCTAGAAAGACGGCCCCAACACATTCACCCTCAGCTCACATTCAATTCGCTTGTCCTTGTATGCTACTCCCACTCTGAAGAACACTTCTGTAAAATACAGTGGTTTGAACAGTTAAGAAAATCACTTAATTCAATCAAATATTTAAGTTGATCGGCATGTTCATTTAAATGTTCTTCTAGCAAGAGTTGTGACGGAAATATTTCCTATTCTCTTTTCTTTAAGCCTATGTTCTTGTTCAGTGCAGGTGAGTTAACATGTATTTCTTTTATTTCAGCCTAGAATTGATCTAGTCATTTTAGTCTTTCAAAATATAGATTCAAGGAGCCAACTATTCTATTCCTACACTGTCAGATAGAACTGGGTATGGCTTTAAGTACATTTATAAAAGCTCATCTTCCTCATGTGACAAAGTGTCCAGTGGTAGGCTACTGCTGGCATTTGCGAGCTCAACGTGTTCTATGGTTCTCCTGGTCTGTCCCTCATTTCCAAGATGGCTGCCACATTTTCAGTGTCAATTTCAAGGCAGGAAGAAAGAGGCAGGAGCAGCAGTAATCATATCACTCTTCTTCTTGGTAGACTTCCATTTACATCTTCTTTATTAGAACTGGGTCACATGGTCACCCCCAAGGAAGAATGAGGGAGGCTGGCAAAGCAGAGGGCAAGATTGTCACAACTGGCTTCTTGGACCATGAGCTTCTCTTGGGAATTGTTCTTGCTTAAGATTGAGCACATTGCCATCCTAAATAAAATTAGGGCTTTGCCAGTGAAGAAAGAGGGGGTAGAGAGACTGATAAGGCAACCAGAAGCATCTCCCACACATTCCCCATCCTAGTCATCAGACTATTGGTTACAGACTAGAAGTCCTAATAACTGCTGTTCATTCAAGTAGATGCATATTAAGACCTTCCTGTCAGTTAAGGCCAGAGTCGTACAGGCAATTTTCAAAATTCAAAATCAATTTTATGAAGGGAGTACACTGGTAAAGAGAATGTGAGCTGTCAGAATAATTCTATAACTCATAAGTCATATGAATACTTGGAGCCTCTGCAGCTTATTCATCATAGTGCCTGTTGCAGAAAGTCAGGAGGAACTTTGGCAGCTGATCTGTGGCAAGTGAGATATTTTATATTGGCTGAAAAAGAGCTTTACCATTCCAGCAAACTATCCAATAATAAAAAGCTACAGTGGTCCACGTATCATCTGCCATGTTTGTAGTTATACATAATTTCACAATTACTCTTGCAACTACCATTTTCATGTCTTTAAGCTACAGGAGGGAATTGAAGCCATAGGAGAAAACAAGGTGTGTAGGAAGAACACACAGAGTGAGAAAGGCAGGAAGGTGAGAAACAAGGATCGCTCTAAAGAGCACCTTTGTGTGCAAGACAGTCACAGGAAGAGGGAAAACGTCATAGTTATAATATTACCTAATTCCAGTTCATTAGAATGTTCCTTTACTGTGCCCAACATAGTGTTTGCCCTGTTAAACTTTTCACTAACTTTATTTTCATTCTCACAATTTTTAATTGGTTTTTTTTATTTGTACTCCATTAACTCTTTACTCAGATCTGCCTACTTCTGTTTTGTAATTTCTTGTTCTCTATCTCTTTGAAGATCTGGAACACAATTTTTTAAATCATTTGATATGTTTCTATTATTTTGCATTTCACTAGGAGTGAATCCATCTGATTATTTTGCTGGTCCTCTGTTTTAGTGGTAGTTTTCCTAATGGTGAATTTCTATTTGGGTTGGTAGGCTGACCTTGAGTTGGGACTGAGTTTTGTTGTTGTTGTTATTGTGTCTTAAATCATGTTTTCTCTCTCTGTGACCACTCCCCTTTATGTATAAGTTTTGCAGTTGCCTCCACTCAGCCCCCAGGGAGACCCACCACCCAAGTCCAGAACCAGGTCTTACACTGAAGGAACAGCTCCAAGTGCAGAGTGATGGGGCTATTTTAGATCTAGTTACTGAACCAAACAGGTCCTGCTGAGGGGCTTGCTCTACTTCCTCCTGTCCCCTGCAGGGACTCAGCTTTTTACAGGCACAGCGTCAAGCAGTGATCAGAGCTGTTTCCACCGCCTTTCATGGTCAGGGTAGGTCCACGCAGCCTTCGCCTTTACACGGTGCTGCTGGCCCTGATGCCCTACCACACGTGGGCCACTTTGGTCTTCATCTCCCTGCAGGAGTCGCCCTCCTAACTCTGTCTATTTCTGGGCCTTTGGCCCAGCAGGCCTATGCTGCAGTGCCGGCTTACCGCTGAGTGCTTCCATTTCAGGCCCATGAAAATGTTTAGTTATTGTTTCTTTCCCCCTTGCTCTGTATTTTAAGTTTGGAACAGAGAGGAAAATTTTAAGGATATACTCTCAGTACCACTTGATGGGGAAATCTGGAAACAAAATAAAGTAGGGTGTGGGTACAGGTAAACCTGTAGATCAGGAGTCAGAAGTCAAAGAACATTACAATTTTCTAAGCAGAATGGCCCTGCTTCCAAAGACATAGAAATAATCTAACCAAAGGCAGCAGGCGTGTCAGTTGAGGAATGAATAATGCTCAAATGCATATTTACTGTAAAACTAATACAGACACATTCTAAAGAGAATGAGGGAAAAGAAAAAAAAATAGCATTTCCGGGGTAATTCATGCAGTTTTCCACTCCATCCCATCAATTCCCATGACCTTAAACTCAGAAGAAATGCAAATAAGAGATTAATTAATGGGGTAATGGGGTCATGCTCCAAGAAACTTCACAGCAGCTTTAGCTGTAGATTTCCAATTTTTTGAAAGGAGAACGTATTCAGGAATCACTTATATAGCCAAAAATTAATTTTAAATAGGAAAAGCAATTATTCATATATCTTAGGTGGAACCACATCCAAAAGGAAAAGAAGAAGGAATAAAGTAAGGGAAACGAGGAAGGAAAGAAGGAAGGAAGGGAGGGAAGAAAGGAGGAAAGAAGTCTCCTCCCACATGTCTTCCAGGTTGAAGGAATGAATGGAGGGAGAGAGAGAGGTCACAAGGAGAGAGAAGGACTTCCACACCTCTTTATCTGTTTAATGGTGCATTTCATAGCTCTGGTTTATCAGACACTTTCAGTGATCCAAAATCCATGCCATTATTAGAATTCATCTCAGCCCAGATTGAGAAAAAAGAGATAAAAAAGAAAACAAAACGCTTGGATTGTGAATACACTCTCCTGTCCACAAATGCTAGCACTACCAGCCCAAGATTCTCTACAGAGAAGTTCTTTTTTGAGATGAGCCCTCCTTTGCCCTTGTAACTAATTCCCAGCCCACTATAATCAGTTCTGTCTCATTACCCAACAGGATGCTGCCTGGCCTGCAGTCATCTTCATCGTTTGGCTCTGATGGAGAGAAGATAATTCCAATCAAACTGCAGTCAAAGCAAGGACAGAAAGGAAAGTTTTTCTTAGTTCCTAGAAATCACCCATGGTCCCCCAAGACCATCCGGAGGCAGCAGACCTCCTCTGTCTAAGAAGAGCCCTCTTTAACCAGCAAAAAAAAAAAAAAAAAAAAAAAAAAACCAACAACAAAAGAGAGAAAACCCTATAATATGAGAACCCGAAAAGAAATTTACTACTAGGAACCCCATTTAACCTTCCCTTCAACATTGACCCATCCAATATCTGCCATCAACCTCTTTGAGGGCAAAGTAGTAATGGAGGGAAGTGAGATCTGAGCTCCCCCCAGTGGCTGAAGCCTTCTGCTAACCTGGATGCGCTCAGTAGGCTTTTGCAGATTAGCCCAAATTCCTCAGCTCTGTGTGCAATCCACTGATCTTCTTTTGACATATTTTTTTAAAGCATTTTCTGAAATAGCATCATTTTGTGATGAGTTCTTGTCCTGAAACATTGAATACTGCAGTGTTTATGACTAGGGTTAGCCCAGAATTTTTCTCAATAATAGACAACACAATCAGCTTATTCCTTCCTGTCTGTTTTTGCCAACCCACATGCACTTCTTATGTGAACTCATTTTTTTGAGCAAGTTTTTATTTTTAGGGCAGTGCTACAATTAACTCAGTATCAGATTTTCCAAATATTCTATGACCAAGGAGAAAAATAACTTGGGCGTGTGTGTCATTTACTCTAACGTAGTCCTCAAAACAGGGCTTCTAGTCCTATGATTTAATAAAATAAAACATATGGAGTTTGATACACATTCCTCACCCCCAAATACCTCAAGAACACAAAAGACAGAGCCCCTTAGCCAAAGCTTGCAATATTTCCTCCCTTCTCTGTCTTAGGAACTCCTTCCAGATACAGAGCAACACTTGAATTTGGCAATTCTTCTTGCTACAGCAGCATATTTTCTCATTCCAAAAAAAAAAAAAAAAAAGTTCTTTCTTTTAAAGAGTAAGATAACCAAAATTAAAAGGCAAACCACAAACTGGGGGAATACTGCAACGACTATGATAAAGCACTTACATAAAACTGTCAGGGAACGACTATTACCGCAATAAATAAAAAGATACAAAGATTACTTCCAAAAGAGGAAACACTAATGAGCAAAAAAAATTGTAAATTCTTCACCTGCTGAAGAGACCAAAGAAAAAATTAAAACAAGATAACATTTTGTCTGTCATATTAACAAAGATGTTTAAAATGCTAAAATGATGCATTTACACACAGTAAAATAGACGTTGGACAACTTGTTTTTGAAAACAATTTAGAAAAATATCAGAAGGAGCCTTAAAAATATTCATACCGTTTGACTTTTAGGATTGATGCTAAAAACATAATAGAAAATAAGGGAAAAGCTTTATGCACAAAGATTCTTATTAAAATACTATGGATTGAAACAATGTAAAATAGTCAACATTAAGGGATTGGGTAATCCCACAATTTTCTTAGTCTAGTGTTTCTCCTTTCTGGTTTCATATTGGAATCGCTTGGGGAACTTTATTTTTACAATAATGATGTAAAAACCTCATATTAGAACAACAACAGTCAAGATCTCTAGGGATGGGTCCTGGGAATGTATATTTTTTAAAACTCTCCAAGTGATTCTCCTGTGCCACGGGTGTTGAGACCACTAGGCTAACAAAGCTTTGGAGGATTCATTAAGTAGAATATTATGCAGCCACTAAAAGTATGCTATCAGAATTTTAGGGGAAAAAAACCTTTGAAACAGTTCTAAGCTTAGCAAAAAGTTTCAAGGTTGACACAAAGTACTCACATATACCCATCACCCAGAGATTCCATTCAAGTATGGCATTATCCCAGAAATACCCTTTTCAGCAAAAGATCCCGTCCAGAATCACATATTGTTGTCAGTCGGTATGACTTTCTTGAATTCCATTACTCTGACATTTTTTTAAGATTATAGAACAATTGAGCAGGGGAGTATAGCTCAGTGGTAAAGCGCATGCTTAGCATGTACGAGGTCCTGGGCTCAATCCCCAGTACCTCCATCAAACTAACTAAATAAATAAACCGAATTACCCTCCCCCCAAAAACAAACAAAATAAATATATAAAGTATTTTTAAGATTATAGAACAATTACTTTGTAGAATGGGTGTCTCTGGGGAAGATCACTCCCAGGTTGGATGATTTCCTAGGAGAAAACACAGGACTCAGCATATTGTCCTACTGACAGCTGTGATTTATTACAGCCAAAGGATACAAAGCAAAACCAGCAAAGAGAAAAGGCACAATGGACAAAGTTCAGAGAAAATCACATGCAAGCTTCCAAGAGTTCTTTCTCAGTGGAGGCACACAGAATACACAACACCTCCACTCCCAGCAATGAATTATGTAAGACATGTGAAGTGTTGTCCACCAGGGAAGCTGGTAAGAGACTCAATGCCCAAGGTTTTCACTGGGGGCTGGTCACATTAGCCCCCAATGAAATTCAGACTTCCAAAAGGAAAGCAGGTATTCAACACAAACCCCACTCTCTGTACAAACAGTTTAGACACAATGAGCCACCCTTATCAGTAAGTACGGTGGAAACACTGCTGAAGTCCAAGTTCCCAGATGCCAAACAAGGGCCAGTCTCGCAAGCAGGGCTTTCTGAGGAGCGGCCTCTCTGCAGCCTGCCATGTTAACTCTTTTCTACACAGTAGATCTGTCTGATGTTTCTCATGATTAGATGCGGGGAATGTATTTTTGGCTAGAATATCACAGATGTTATGTTCTTGTTGCATTTACTGAGTGGAACATGGCATCAACTGGCCCCTGTAACAAAGAATATGATTCCATTTTAGATGTTTGACTGCTGATAGCTTCTGATTCTTATTCCTCTCTCTTCAAATATGTGTATATATGCACATAAAAACCTAGCTCTGTTTGCTAGACTTTCTTATATGTAGCATGTCCTCCAACCACGCTTCCTCTGCCATCTAGTATTGATAAATCCAGTGTTTGTATGATTTAAAGAGGCTGTGTAAAGATAGTTTATCTAAATGAACATAAACAAAATAAAAATAGTCTTTCCCCAAAAAAGCAAACATTTTGCCTCTTTGTTCACTGATTTCCCAGTAAAATAAAGTGCCGCTGCCTCTATATAAACCTTGTACTTGCCATGGCTAACTCAGTTTTCTGCTATTCTGTTCATACACACTAAAGGACTCAATGACATAATTGGCTTTGCTTTTTACTCCGTTGCTTAGGGCTTATAAAAATAAAACACAAATATCCACAGCTGTTCAAAGCAATCACTCAGCTCTTTGAGAAAAAAATACAGATAGAGGGACAGGTGGCTTCAGTCTCAGCACAACATTCAGAATCAAGGGTGCAGGGACTGCAGCTGTGTTTCCAGAAGAAAACGAGCGAAGTCCTTGGCTCTCGAGGCTAACTATAGTTACGTAGAGACATGCAAGATCAAGGAAGTGACGTTTCTTGAGTCCTGCTTCTCCTGGAAGTTGACCAACTGATATCCAAGGTCTGCCTCTACGGGAACACCTAGGATTTCTGATTACCCAGTGGAGGTAGTTCAGCAAGCCAGAAAATGAGGATTTGGCAGCCAGCTGAATTCAGGTGGTGTTGGTAAAGAATAAACTAGTGACACCAATCACTAGAATATACTAGTGATACATGGAGTCCTTAATCAATAGAAATTGATAAGAAGCCAGAAGAAAAACTCAGGCAAGGCTTTACTGGGACTTGTGCTATGGCTCGAGGGAGCGAAAACAAGTAACAGGCTCACTTGCTCACTCCCTGACAGGAGGCGAGCTGGTCCCTTAAATGGAGTAAGGGTAGGGGCGCATCCAGGGGTCATACCAGAGGGGTGGCTTAGGTGGTCTGCCCACCCCCTTCCGTGGTGCTGTGTGCAGGAATCACGCACAGTACCCTGCTTTTGCTCCTAACACTTCAGAAGTGGCAGGTGGGTTTTTAGTCTTTTTGTATCTTGTTGTTCATAACTCACCCCAACGCATGCACACAATTATTTTTAGTCCCTTATAGTTTCTTTGTATTTTGTTGCTCTGGAGACTTTGGTTCAGGTCTGCAGCAAAGGGTCCTAGGTCCCAGGTCCCAGCCTGTCTCACTAGATCTACCTGCCCTTTCTACAGCTAGTTTGACTGCAATAACTTGGCTTTCTAAGTTCAGCTGAGCAAAGGTATGGAGATAGAGCAAAAGAAAGTGATAGCTCAGATGGATTTGAAGGAGAATAAACTAAGTGGGTGATGCTATCTGATCCTACCCTTAATATACTCATGGCATCCAGACTAGTCAAAGCTTCTGACTGCTACCCAGAGCGTGCGAGATCACAGAGTCCTGACTCTTGTTTCAAACGCTGGCTGCCCTAGCTGCCTCCAGTTCCCTTCAGCTGTGGCTATCCGCAGAGCTTGCCTATGACTCTATGAATCTCAGAACTTCTGCTCAACAGTTTCAGCTTTATTTAAGTTTCTAACTCCACATTCACCACGGAATTGGGCTGGGAGTCCCTATTCCATCTCTCAGTCTTCCTGCCCACAGACTTGGTCAGGTCATCCTTCTCTGAAATAGCAAGTGACTCAAATAGCAGCTTAAATCTTTATACCATCTTTGTACCCTAAACTACCTAGCCTTTCCAAAACATTTCAACCATTAATTTATGGGCTATGTTGGCACTTCTCAAACATTTTTTATGGCAGTGCATTTACCTTATTCATTCCTAATTTTCAGTGGAAAAAGAATTTGAGAAGAATCATCAAGATGATGATAGGAGGGAAAAAACTCTAACAAAGGGAAAACCTAGTGGTAATTTTTCATATATGCTAATGAATATTTATTAAACTAATGAATATGTGTGTAACAATAGAAAGCCATTACCAACTCAACTGTTAATGCACTCATAAAGATCAGTCCTTCCAAACTTTATGGATATTCCAATCATCTCCTTTTATGAATTCCAAATTTTAGTAATCCTTAAGAGGTTGGATTCCAGGAAGGTGCCTGAGTAGAAAGCACCAGGAATCACTCTCTTTACCCAGACAACAGTTGCACTGGCAGAATCTGGTCTGATGTAACATTTTAGGAAATCTGGAGTCTACTGAAGGCTTGCAACTTCCAGAAGAAGGCTTAGACAGTAAATTGTGGTTAATTTCAGTCCATTTCAGCTCTTGGCACAGTAGCAGCTACCCATCCTCCACCCCCACAGTCCCATGACAGGAAGCTGTGAATAGTGTTCTGGAAGCACCTTGCTTGCAAGCTGTGAGAGCCAGGATGGGAAGAAAAAGAACCCATACACCAAATATCAAGGTGCTCTGATAGCTGATTAGCCTCTGTTGCTATGCCTTCCCTTCACTGTTGTAAGCTCCTATCCTTGGGCTGAAATTATTTCTATAGAGTTTAAAAGGCAGCACCTCTTCCACTCCTTTATTTTTCCTTTTTTTCTCCCTTTGGGAGAAATGCACTGAAGACTAGGACATTCAAAAGCAACCACACATACAGGGGAAATTAGAAAGTCACCACACGTGCCCAGGCTTTAAAAAGATCTGAGAAGACTTTAAGTTTATACCTCAGGCTGATATTTGGTACAAAAACTCTATAACAATAAAATTTTTAAAAAAAGAAACAGGAAAACAAAGATAGCAAACCCTAGAGAAGGAAAAGAATTTAATTTCCAGAGTTATCATATAATTAGATTCAACTGTTCAGTTTTTAACAACCCAAAAAAAAAAAGAAAAAAGGTCATACAAAAATAGAAAATAATGTCCATTCAAAGAGAAAAAATAAACCAACAGAAACTGCCTCTGAAAAATACCTGATGGCAGATCTACTAGACACTTCAAAACAACTGGCTTAAAAACGCTCAAAGAACTAAAGGAAGGTGTAGAGGAAGTTTTAAAAAATTATGTATGAACAAAATGGGAATATCAATAAAGAAAAAGCCTAAAAAGAGCCTAAAAAGAAATTCTTGAGATGAAAAGTACTATAACTCAAATGAAAAATTCACTAGAGGTATTCAAAAGCAGTTTTGAGCAGGTAGAAGAATTAATCAACAAACTTGAATACAGGACAATAGACATTATACAATCTAAGGAAGAGAAAGAAATAAGACTGAAGAAAAGTGAAAAGAGCCTAAGGGACCTGTGGACCACCATCCAGCAGACCAACACATGCACTGTGAGAGCCCCAGAGGGAGAAGAGAGAGATAGGGGTAAAGAGAATATTTGGATAAATAACAGCTGAAAACTTCCCAAATTTGATAAATGACATGAATATAAACATCCAGGAAGCTCAACAAATTCCAAGTAGAATGAGCTCAGAGACCCACACTGTGATATATTATAATCACACTGTCAAAAGACAAAGACAAAGAAAGAATGTTGAAATCAGTAAGAGAGAAGCAACTCATCTCGATAAGAGATCTTCAAGAAGATTAACAGCAAATTTCTCATTAGAAACTTTGGAGGAAAGAGGGCAGTGTTCTGATATATTCAAAGTGCTAATAGGAAAAAGTGTAACCAAGAATCCTATATCCAGCAAAAACTGTCCTTTACAAGTGAAGTTGAAATTAAGACATTTCTAGATAAACAAAGGTGAGGGAGTTCATTACCACTAGACTTGCTACGCAAGAAATACTAAAGAGAGTCCTCCAGGTTGAAATGAAAGGACAATACACAGACACTTAATGCTGTATGCAGAAATAAAGGACTCAGGAAAGGTAAATACATGAACAATTATAAAAGCTAATATTATTGTAACAGTGGTTTGTAACTCTACTTTTTCTTTTCTACATGATTTAAAAGACTAATACATTTTTTAAAAACAATTATTAGTTTTTAAAGGCCAGTATTATTCTAACTTTGGCTTGTAACTCCTCATCTTGTTTTCATAATTTAAAAGGATAATAAATTTTTAAAAATTAGTTTATGTTTTTTTACGGCAACTGTTTTTTTTTAACATTTTTTATTGATTTATAATCATTTTACAATGTGTCAAATTCCAGTGTAGAGCACAATTTTTCAGTTATACTTCAACATATATATATTCATTGTCACATTTTTTTCTCTGTGAGCTACCATAAATCTTGTATATATTTCTCTGTGCTATACAGTATAATCTTGTTTATCTATTCTACAGTTTTGAAATCCCAGTCTGTCCCTTCCCACCCCCCCGCCCCCTTGGCAACCACAAGTTTGCATTCTATGTCTATGAGTCTATTTCTGTTTTGTATTTATGCTTCTTTTTTTAAAAAATTAGTTTATGTTTTTAGACACACAATGTATAAAGACATAATTTTGTGACAACAACTGAAAAGGATGGAGATGGGACTGAAAAGGAACAGAGTTTTTGTATGTCACTGAAGTTAAGCTGTTATAAATTCAAATTAGAGTGTTAAAACTTTAGGATGTTAAATGTAATCCCCATGATAACCACAAAGTAAACAGCTATAGAATATACACAAAAGGAAATGAGGAAGAAATTTGAATCTTTCCCTATAAAAAATCAGTTGAGGGAGGGTATAATTCAAGTAGTAGAGCACATGCTTAGCATACACGAGGTCCTGGGTTCAATCCCCAGTACCTCCTCTAAAAATAAATAAATAAACCTAATTATCTCCCTCCAAAAATAAAAAATTTAAATTAAAAAAAATCAACTGAACACAAGAGAAGACAGTGATTCAGGAAAGAAGGAACAAAAATCTATAAGGTATACAGAAAACAAATAACAAAATGACAGAAATAATTCTCTTCTTACCAGTAATTACTTTAAATGTACATGGATTAACCCTCCAATCAAAAGACAGACTAGCAGAATGAATTTTTTTTAATGTAACTGAACTATATGCTATCTATAAGAAACTCACTTTAGATCCAAAGACACAAACAGGTTGAAGTGGAAATAATGGGAAAAGCTTTCACACGCAAATAGTAACCAAAAGAGAACAGGGTAGCTTTACCAGTATCAGACAAAACAGAATTTAAATCAAAAAAGTTTACAAGGACAGAGAAGGATGTAACGTAAGTCTCAATAGATTTAAAAAATAGATATCATACACAGTACCTTCTCAGACCACAACAGGACGAAGTTAAAAATCAACAACAGAAGGAAAACTGGAAAATTCACAGTCATGGAAATTAAACAACACAATCTTACACAAGCTCATGGATCAAACAGGGTACCACAAGGGACATTAAGAAATACTTAGAGGTAAGTGAAAATGAAAATACAACACACTAAAACATAAAGGACTCCATCAAACAATGCTAAGGCAGAAATTCACAACGGCAATGCTTACATTTTAAAAGGTATCAAATCAACAACTTTACACCTCAAGGAACTAGAAAAAGAAAAAAGCTAGCATAAGGAATGAAATAACAAAGATTAGATCAGAGATAGATAAAATAGAGAGTAGAAAAATAATAGAGAAAATCAATGAAACCAAAGAGAGTTCTTCAAAAATCAACAAAGCTGACAAATTTTTAGCTAGATTGAAAAAAAAAAAAGAATAAAAATTACTAAGATCAGAAAAGAATATGGGGACATTACTACAAATTCTACAAAAATAAAAAGCGTTTTAAGAGAATACTGTTAAAAATTAGAAGCCAACAAAGTGGATAAACTAAATGAAATGAACAAATCCTTAGAAACACAAAACCTACCAAGACTAAATCATGAAGAAATAGAAAACCTGAATTGGGGGTGGTATAGCTCACTGGTAGAGTGCATGTTTAGTATGCATGAGGTCTTGGGTTCAATCCCCACTACTTCCATTTTAAAAAAGAAAGAAAATCTAAATAGAATCTGAATAGATGTTATCTCTGGTAAGGAGATTGAATCAATAATCAAAAATCTCCTGACAAATAAAAACCCTGGACGTGAAAAGTCTAAGACCAGATGGTTTCACTGGTGAGTTTCACCAAACATTTAAAAAACTGATACCAAACATCCCTTCTGAACAGGATATAAGAATCCTGATATCACAACTGATACACTAAGGAGCCAGAGGTCACAGCTGTATGAACACAAGGACCCCCTCCACTCAATACCATAAGATTACATAAGCAAAGATACCAAGATGTCATCTTGGAGCGAAGCAAAGGGGAAAAAGAGGGGTAAAAACTAAAGATCAAAGATCAAAAAGACTATTTAAATCATTTTTTTATATACAAACAAATTTTTAATTTTGCTTTTCTTTTCAGTAATACATTTATTTTTTGGCCTTAGAATTATATAATCTATTTTCTATTAATCTATTAGAAATAGAGAAGGATAATTGAAAAAAGTATGATATTTCAAATGGTGAGCATCAAAGCTGATCTGGTGCTCAATGGAAAAAAATGGAGAATGGATGTTATCATTTTGTCTCAATATGCTTAACTTCAGGTTTAAATCATTGAAATGGGCTAAATTTGCTTTTTCCTCTTTCTCCTACCTTGCAAAAATTTGTAAAGAAGACCACTTCAGTTTTGGGACAACTAAGAAATCTACATTTTCTTAACATATTCAAGTGACAGTGTAACAAAATTGAAAGATTTCACAGCAAATGAATAAAAAAAAACCTTGATGGGCTATGATTTGGAAACATAAGTCTATATGTCTCATCTGAACACTGTCTTTTGTCTGGTCTTAGAGTGATCG
This sequence comes from Camelus ferus, assembly GCF_009834535.1. Classification (NCBI taxonomy): domain Eukaryota; kingdom Metazoa; phylum Chordata; class Mammalia; order Artiodactyla; family Camelidae; genus Camelus; species Camelus ferus. The sequence goes on from NC_045700.1 coordinate 66,632,290, forward strand.
ACTTACAGATCACCAGAGCTGGGAGATTCTTTAGCACCTACGTGTCTCAACCTTCCTTATTTTACAAATGAGGGAACAGATGTTATTTGTTCAACTCAGTGTTGTTCCTTTAAGATGCCAACCGCACCTCACAAGGCGTGCCATGTGAAAGAAGTCCCTGCTACGTTACATGGATCCCCCATCATCACTTGCCCTGCCCTCCCATCCTGTTCAGGCTCTTAGTCCCTGTTAATGCTTCATCCAGACTCTCCATCTGATGCATAACTCAGTGCAGTATCTCCCCCTGCAGAGCCAGCCCCATTCTAAGTAGTTACTTTTGCTTTGGCTCTGCACTAAAATATCTTATGAGCAGCTTCTAGGTAATCTTCCTCCTGGTTGGATCAAGATCTCACAGTATATTAGCCAGTAGGCAGCATTCTCAGCTCTGTTCTGACCTTGGCAATGAGAATAATAATCTTTTTCATTTCCCGGCACCTTGATCTCTTCAATTAGATTAGAAATGCCTTGAAACAAAGACTGTTCATCTTTATATTCTTTCCCAATTACCTAATAATGTTCCCTGTATATCACTAGTGACAAAAATATTGGTTAATTGATTTAAATCCCTCCCTGATCACCAATACAGCCCCCACACCATATTCTGAGCGAGCAGAGTAGGCAGCTGCTGACTTGATATAAATTTAGAATTTAGGAAAGCTCTCCCAGCCCAAGGACTGTTTCTCTCTGCCAGGATCCCTAAAATAACCACATTACTCACTCCTTTGAGTCAAGGCCTTGAAAATTCTTGTTAAAATGCAAATGTCATCTGAGAGGGATAACATGAAGTTATCAATGCCTATTAATAACATAGAATATTATCATCTTAGCGGAGAATACAAAAGATCCAGATCATGGAAGGGCAGGCTTAGGTCAGCCCCAAAATTTAGGACCCGGTGAAATTAGGGACAGCACCTTGGCAGTAGGTAGATGCATACTGAAAGGAACAACTATCTCAGAAAACTCAAATGAGGTGATAGTAAACATGCGCCTGACAGAGTGCAAACATGAATCACAGTAATAAGAACAGCTCATTTTTAGGTACATACTCTGTGCCAGATAGTTTTCTAGGTGCTTTACATTAGCTCACTTTTCATTTCTTCATCTGTAAGACAGATACAATTATTTTTCCACACTTTGAGTTGAAGAAACCAAGGCAGAGAGACATTAAGTGATTTGCCAGTGTCGCAAAGCCATGGAGGGGTAGGGCTGGAATTGGAACAAGCTGTCTGCTTCTTGGCTCTCTACGCTGGACCTCCAAGCCACAGTGTTCAGTTGTTGTTTTCATAACAGTGGCCGTGATTTTAATCACACAATGAGGGTCATTTACTCCTCTCGCTCTTTCTCAACTGCAGTCTACAAGCCTCTCCATGTCTATTGCTTTCCATTTCTCCTACAACCTAGCCCAAGTTCTCTTTATTTCTTTTCTGGGAAGCACTCGCTGTCTGCCAAGCACTGTGCCAGTGTGCCTTATCTCCTTCAAGCCTCAGAAAAAAATACTAATAATTTCTACATGAAGAAACTAAAGCACAGGAAGATTGTGCCCCCACATCAAAGTCGCTCTGTAAATATTAGTCCTGGGATTTGAACCCACAAAGGCTGATTCCAGAGACCTTACTTAGACTGCCTATGTGACCCAACCACATGGCTATCCTAAGAGTTTCCTAACTTGCCTCCCTTTTGCTGGTCTTCCCTCCCCGACTCCCACATCACAAGCCCTAAGGCCTCCCTTCCCCACCCTGGCCCCTAATCTGTCACTCAGTCAAGGTTACCACCAGGTATAAGTACCTGCTGAGTAGCTACTGATATATTTGACTCTATTTTTTTAAAAAAAGAAAGAGTTATCGACTATACTTCAGTTAAAAAAAGAAAAAGTTAAACATTTCTTCAAGACCACAAACAATTCAACAAAGAGCAACTCAGTAGCGTGAGAGACGGGGAGGAGCAAGAGAGAGGTAGAGGATAAAGAGGTACAATATTTATAATAACTATAAATTGAATACAACCTTTAAAAATTGTGAATCACTATGCTGTACACCTGAAACTTACATAATACAGTACATCGACTATAATTTTTTAAAAAGGGAAAACTCAGGAAAATATTTATAGCGTATGTAACAAAGAGCTAATTTTCTTCATTTACAAAGAGCTCTTAGAGATACGTGCCCCCCAAAAAGGAAAAATTGACATAGGTTTGTGAAATAAAATTCATATTTTATGGCAAGACAAGAAAAATTTAAACATAAGAAATTCTTCTCTGCCATTTGGCCTCCTCTCCCCTGTTCATTGTGCGTCTGCATTATGCATCCATCCGCCCTCTCGTATCAGCAAGAATACCAGCTCAAGCATAAAGAGCAGCGTTCTCCTAGCACCAGCAAGACAACTCCTCAAAAGATGACATTCCTTCTTGATCTTGTGAGGCATCATATGATCCACCAGGATGACACTCAGATCAAGATTATGTAAATTATCAATAATATGTCATTTGATGTACAGCCCTCTACCTCAAAACACTTATGTAACTGTGTCTTGATTTCTAACTCATGGAACAGTTCTCAAAACTTTCTGAGATGCTCTTTTTGGGTTATAATCCTCAAATTTGTCTCAAATAAAATTTTCCACTTCTTTCTTAGATCAACCAATTAATTTTTCATTCACAGGTTATAAACAGGCTTAAGACCAATTTAAAGTGTCTGCACTTAGAGATTAGCCAAGATAGTGGAGTAGGAATGTCACCAAGCCTGTTGCCCCAGAATCATACCCCTGCCCCTCCCTCAAATGGAGACCAACTACTCTTAACTAAGTTTCAGGAGGAAGCTGCAAAGAGAAAAACAAGAACTGGTTAAAACCAACTACACCCAAGATGGCAGAAAATTTGACTTCCAGTTGACCTTGAGCCTCATTACACACTCACTGTAATATACTAGCATATCAAATGTCACACCCACCAGCACCATGACAGTTAACAATTGTCATGACAACAACCAGAAAAGCCCATACAAGAACTGAAAAGAAGTGCTGCATCCGCTCTGGGTTCAAACTACACCCCCGTTCTCTGGTAAGTCATGAATATTCTTCCCACTCTTTCCAATTCCCTCCCTTTTACCTCAGCCCTCTTATATACACAATGTCTCTGCCAAATTGTGTTGAGAAGTTGATTTGCCACATGAGATGTGCAGGAAGGGTGAAGTCGCAGTATAGTCAAGACCCATACTCCCGGGTGGGTGACTCACAAATGGGAGAATAGTTACAATTGTGGAGGTTCTCCCCAAGGAGTGAGGGGTCTGAGCCCCACACTGAGCTTCCCCAGCCCAGGGATCCTGCACCAGGAAGATGAACCCCCAGGATGTTTGGCTTTGGAGGCCAGTCTTGCTTACTTCTGGGAGGCCCAAAAAGCTACGGGAAACAGAGACTCCTTTCTGAATGATCACACACAAGATCTCACATGCTCCAGAACCCAGGGCAGAAGCAGTTGTTTAAAAGGAGCCTAGATCAGACCTACAGAGTTGATCTTGGAGGGTCCCCTGGAGAGGCAGGAGACAACTGTAGCTCGCCCTGGGGACGTAGACACTGGCAGCAGTCATTTTCGGGAGCTCATTCTACCACGTGGACCCTGATGCTGGCAAGTGCTGTTTTGGATCCTCCCTCTAGCTTATTAGCCTCAGGACCCAGCCCTGCTCCTGTGCAAAAGCCTGTTGGTACCAGTACCTCAGGCCAAGCAATACAGGCCTACTCACCAGCAGACAGGCTACCTTAAGACATCCTAGACCCAGCTCTGTCCACCAGAGGGCCCAGGACCCAACCTCACACACCTAGTGTGGGCTCAGGCACTAGACCCAGGAACCTCAGGGCACTGCAGCCAGAGACCCAAGGACTCAGCTTCACCCACCAGAGGGCAGACACCAGCCCCAGAATCCCTGGCTCCAGCCACCAGCAAGCCTGCTCTAGCCTCCAGACCAACCACACACACCAGAGGGCAGACACCAGCCCCAGGACAACCACAGCCCCACAGTCTGCAGATACACTAGCAGGTCTGCACAAGTCCTGGGACTGGCTGGGCCCTGGCTCTGCCCACCAGCAGGCCAACACAAGCTTTGGGATATCCTGGACCCCCACTGCCAGCTGTCTCAGGAACCAGTTCCAAACACTAGCAGTCTGACAATAGCTCTGGGACCCCTGGGCCCTGCAGCGAGACCCCAGGATCCAGCTCTGCACACCAATGGGCTAGCACAAGCCCCAGGGACCTTCAGGGTTCCTCAGCCAGCCGTCTTATGACCCAGCCCTGCCAACCAGCTGCCAGCAGCCTCTGCACAAGGCAAAGCCTGGCAGTCAATGGGACTAGGGACCAGCTGGGCCTACCAGATCACCACAGTACCCCACCACAACAGAAGGACCCACACGACCCACAGAGGGGTACTCCTGGAGCATATAGCTCTAGGTGAGCAGAGAGTAGCGTGCTGCTGGGACTCATAGGATGTCTCCCACAAAAGACCACTTCACCAAGGTCAGGAAGTATAACCAACCTACCAGATACACAGAAACAAAAACAGCAAGTTAGGCAAAATGAGGGGAAAGAGGAACATGTTCGAAACAAAGGAACAAGACCAAACCCCAGAAGTAGAACTAAATGAAGTAGAGATAGCAACACGGATGGACCTGGAGGGTATTAAACTTAGTGAAATAAGTAAGACAGACAAAGGCAAATGCTGTCTGTTATCACTTATATGTGGACTCTAAAAAATAAAACAAACTAGTCAACATAACAAAAAATACACAGATTCACGGATATAGAAAACAAACTAGTGATTACCAGTGGGGAGAGGGAAGGGGGAGGGACAAGGTAGAAGTAGGGGGTTAAGAGGTACAAACTAGTATGCATAAAGTAAACAAGCTACCCTAAGATATGTTATAGAACATAGGAAATAGAGCCAATATTTTATAGTACATATGAATGGAGCATAATATAAAATTTTGAATCACTATGTTATATACTTAAAACTAATATATTGTAAACAACTATACCTCAATTAAAGAAAAAGACTCCAGTGAGGTCTGTGGCTTGAAGCTGGAGTGTGGATCAGTGATCTGTGCCCGCCAATAGGTTAGGAGGCTTCTGTTGCTTGGCACTGACTCAGTGTTAGCTGAACACTCAGATGTGGTATATTTACACGATGGAATACTACTCAGCCATTAAAAACTGACAACATAACGCCATTTGCAGCAACATGGATGTTCCTGGAGAATGCCATTCTAAGTGAAGTAAGCCAGAAAGAGAAAGAAAAATGCCGTATGGGATCGCTCACTATGTGGAATCTAAAAAAAAAAAAACATAAATACAAAACAGAAACAGACTCATACATAGAATACAAACTTGTGGTTGCCAAGGGGGCGGGGGGTGGGAAGGGACAGACTGGGATTTCAAAATGTAGAACAGATAAATAAGATTATACTGTATAGCACAGGGAAATATATACAAGATCTTATGGTAGCTCACAGTGAAAAAAAATGTGACAATGAATATATGTATGTTCATGTATAACTGAAAAATTGTACTCTAAACTGGAATTTGACACAACATTGTAAAATGACTATTACTTAATAAAAAATGTTAAAATAAAAATAGAAAGAAAAAAATTACAAATTTTTTCAAGACAATTAATATGTATTCCCAAATTACTTTCTAGAAAAATCTATACCAGCTGATACTCTCACTAGCCATGTTTGGCACATATTTACCATTGAACTATTATAAAAATTAAGCATTTTTTAATCTGCTGATTTGTTAGTGAATATGACCTATCACTATTACTTTTTAATTTGCATTCTTTGATAATCACCGAGTTGGGCTTTTGTGTTTATATTTACTATACTAGTCATCAGAGACTCTAGACTCTTACCAGCCCAGAGATGGCACCAGAGAAACCTACATAACAAACCTGGCTAAAAACCACCCTTATTTTCTTTTCGTTTCCTTTATATTTTTACCATTGCTATCCCCTAAAAGCTTAAGGTGCTTTTCCTTTTTTTGTCACTATTCTATGAATGCACTGTTCTTTATGAAGATGCTATAAAAGCCCGGCTGACACCTTGATCTTGGACTTCCCAGCTTCTAGAGCTGTAAGAAATAAATGTTTGTTGTTTCAGCCACCCAGTCCATGGTATTTTTATTACAGCAGCCCAAATGGCCACACCAGGCCCTTAGCAATGGAGTATAGATTACTTGACTTCTCCCTAGTCCTTTCCCATTCCTTTTTCCCCTCCCCAGCCTAATGCACCATATGACTCAGCAAAACAATTTATTCACAGATTCCCACTTCTTGTGCTAGGAGATACTCCTCTATGGGTCTCTCATGTTTTTACGTGTCTTACAGAGGCTCTAAACAACAAGGTCCTACTGTACAGCAGAGGGAACTACATTCAATGTATCTTATAATAACCCATAATGGAAAATAATCTGAAAAAGAATACACATATGTATGTATAACTGAATCATTTTGCTGTACACCTGAAACTAACACAATATTGTGCATCAACTACACACCAATTTTAAAAATTAAAAAAAAAAACCAAAACCACAAAGCTCCAACTGAACTTTACCAGGACCATTTCTCAGAGTTACATCTATAGCACACAGGCTTTGTAGATGAGGCGATGTCTACCTCCAGGACAAAGAGCAGCCTTGCTTACTGCTTGCTATAAAACAACAGGTTCCCAAGCTCCGCGTTTCTCTTCTGTAACACAATCCTCCACATGTGCAAACATCCATCTGTGCTTAGGATGTCACCGTCATGGGGCTTAGGAAACAAGGGAACTGACACAAATATGCTGATTGATGCTTATGCTACTAGCCAGGCTGTGAGTAATATTTACTGGTATCTTACCGAGGAATCTTATGTCTTCTGCCAGCATCCATGAATCCATAATAGGCTAAGTTATTAGCGTGTAAGTAGAGTAAAATCAACAGTGACAGTGGGGTTTCTGTTCCATTGCCCACACATTCTCTTAAAACATTCTTTCCTCCAGTCTTTGCCCCTTTGTTTCTTCTTTTTCCTTTTTTTTTTTTTTTTTTTGGTTATTACAGTTTTTCATTCCTTTTTTATATGTTTTTTTAATCAATTATCCTTAGGTCATGCTTACAGGCCTCCAAAATAATGTTGAGTCAGTATCTCCTTTCTTCTTCCAACCCTGCAAAGATTTCAGCATGCTTTAACACTAATTATCCATCCTCTTTTCCCATGTTATGGTTGTCTTTTATTTTAATTTTACCTCATTTTAATCTTCCCCACCTCTTATTGGTTTTGTTTCATTTGCTGTAGGCAATTATTCAGGTTTACCAGATGCTTTCCAACTGTTTCGCTCACCATTGCCTCTTGCACCCCAATCTGTCCTTCCAGGTTTAATTCTTTTCTTAGAGTGAAGTATATCCTTCAGTAGTTCCCTCAACAATTTGTGAGAGGTAAATTCTTTCCGCCACTTCATCTGAAACACCAGTATTCCATCCTCACTCTTTGGACACTGCAGTAGCAAATGTTTTCCACATTAGTGCACATTAAGAGTCATCTGGGGAATTTGTCAAATGCAGATTTTTGGGTTCTTTAGGAATTCTACTTTAGTAGTTTTGGAAGGAATGGGACAGGATTAAACCTTTTCAATTACCATTTAAAATGACTCTAATGTAAATATGTCAGGGCCACACTTTGAGAAGCAATAGCACTACAGACAGAGGGATGCCATGGAAAAGATTTTTAGTATGTTTTTTACATCTTTTCTTCTAAAATGTATACATACAAATTAAATGAATTTTAGGAAAAAGAAAAGAAATAAGGAAGAAAAGGTCACTTAATTATATCCAAATACAATGACTGTTAATATTATTATTTACAATTAATGTTCATTATTAGGGGATTCCGAATTTGCAGATACACCTACTTCCTAAAAGTTGTATGTAACTCCAAAATTAATACTTGTGGACCTGCACACAGTGCTGAAAATTTTGAGCAGCCCATGGGACCTGCATTGGTTTCTAGCTGAGGTCCAGACAAAGCCAGTCTGCCTTGTTTCAGCTCTCGTACAGAGGTGACAAGAGGATGCAGCCGGTAGGGGGCAGTGTAGTGTAGTGAAAGAACTCCAGCTCTGGGGTCAGCTGGACAGGGTTTGAATCTCAGCTCTGGCTCCTGTGACTGCGATGGTCTCAGGCAAGTCATTTAACACCTCTGAATCTCATTTTTTCCCTACCAAAATGACTTGTTTTTAGTATTTAGGATTATTATCTATGTGATACATATAAATCCATATTTCCCCTAGTAGCAATGATTCAGTATTGGCTAATTCAGTGTTTCCAGATTGTGTGGAACATAATTACCATCGTGAAAATTGGCTGCATTTTCTTCCAGACTTTTTAATATGCTTGTTTTTTGCAACATTGCTGTTGAGATCTGTATAATATTTTCCTTACCCAAGGTCAGCCTCTCCCATTTCTGATCACCATCTCTAAGGCAGTAGTTTCAACCTGGCTACATATCTGAATTACCTGCAGTGCTCTTAAGAAATACTGATGCCCAGACTCCATCCCCAGAGATGCAGATTCTATTGCTACGAGGCGGGGCCCATGTATCCATAGCCTTTAAAGGTCCCAAGTGGTTCCAGTGAGTTATTTGGAGAAGAAGCTAACAGCCTCAGTGCACTCTGAAGCCACTCATTTGGCAGCCCCCCCCCCGCCCCGTGGAGTAGTACTCCCCCACCCCCAGCTCTGCTCTGGCAAGGGCCCATTCCTCCGTGCCTGGAACTCAGCCGAGTGGCCTTCCCCAGACGATGGTGCTATTTCTACCGCTGAGCACACTGGAAGGGTGAGACGGAAAAAGCCAGACAGTGTCTTTACTGACCCACCCCTTAATCTCCCTTCAACAGTACCATACAAGGCTGGACGAGAATACCAGGCTTTCTGGAAGATTAGAGGTAATGGAAGGGACCTACAGAGCAAAGGAAAACTGCAAACCAGGTACCAGAGGTGACTGCTCCGATAGTCCGAGGAAAAAGCCATCAGCACCAAACAAGTCTGTGTGCAGACCCCGATCCCTGCCTTCTGCCTCCTTCCTCTCTTAGGCAGTCCATGGGACACACCCTGAGTAGAAGATCTCCCAAAGTCTGAGTTTCTCAGACTAGAATATTCCGGGGAAGGTGGAAAGGGGTCCCTCTACCATCATAAAGTAAAGATATGCATCTCTCTTCCTGATAGATTCAGCAGGTAGCCACTGAATCAAATGTGTGCCGTGCACACAGACAGAAAATTCTCAGAGTTCGGTACCAGTTCATACCAAGGATTTAGAGAAACAGTTTCCTAAATGCGAGTTAATGTGGCCCCCACATATATTGAAGATAATGTTTTATCTTATTATGCAAAACAATGTCACTCTCACCACCCAGAACCATTTCCTATATTCTCACTTTAAAATGCTTTCCAGATTTCTAATTCCTGTACCTTTTCCAAGCATCAGAGCCACTTATCTCTGAAGGCCACACTCTGGCTCCACAAAGAAACAGCAAAGCATTGAAAACACTTCTTGCTTTTCTATTATATCAGATCATTTTGTTAGGGAGGGCATTTCCAAGACTAGCTTTTGTTAGTAGTAGTAGGCAATACGAGGTTTATTATCCCTTCCTACCTCATCTGGGGCGGGGCGGAGGGGGAGTGGAGATGGGAAGAGGAAAGAGAAGGTTTCAATTCTTATTCTCTCTGTTTTTGGATTTTGATACAATTTTGTATGTTAAGACCTTTACTAAACATTACTGCATAAGCACTTTCCCATGCTGCAAAACAATGTAATTAAGTATTTTTAGTTGCTAAAAAAATACTTCTTTGACTAGGCACACCATGGGCTACTTAACAATTCCCCGATGTGTGTGTACAGTAAACTTGCTTCCAATTTTTATTTTCTTAAATAATGCTGCATTAAACATCTTTGTATACAAAGCACCTTGCTGAGGCCTACTTGCTGAGGATGGATGCTGAGAAACAGAACTGCTGAGTCACAAGACAGATATATTTTTTAAATTCTTGCTAAATACCAGGACTTTTCCAAAAGACACGTACAAACTTGCATCTTCACCAGGAGACTGGATGGGAATGGTTTTTAAATGAGAAATGACATGACCAGATCTGCATTTTAGAAACGTGTCTGGCTTCTTGTCTAGGCCTGGTTAGGTGGGGTTTTGGCAGTCCAGGTATAAACAGTGGGGAGCTGGTAAAAACTAGAGGGAAGGCTTCACTGAGAAGAGTTAGCCACAAGACAACCAGCATAGAAGCAAGGTCCAGACTGGCCTTAAAATCACCATGACTATATCAGGAAGTTGAAGGGAATCTGGAGCAGTACCATCCTCTGTACCATGGCGGCCACCTCACGTAGTGTCTGCTAGATTTGGCTGGAAACTCCTGCAGCATCTGAGGACCCCTGAGGATATTTTCTGTCCACATAAAGTTACATTGTGCAAAAATGCCATCTACATGGATATCAGAGTAACAAGGAGCATAGAAATATCCAGACTGTGGGAAGTATAAGACAGAGAGAACTGAGGACCAGCCAGTGGCGGAAGAACAAAGCATGTCTTTGAAGAGCAAGAAGCACAGTGTAAGGTTGAGAAACAGGGAGAAGCCAAGCTTCGGGGGTATATGAGGTGATGACAAGGGCTTCAGCACGGCAGGCGAGAAGGAACAGGACAGGAAAACTTCCAAAGGAAGCAGAGCATATTAAAAGACCAGGACTTCAGCTGGGTTTTGGTTTCTATGTGGCATCTGAAGGTTTACATGTGTTATGTGGTTTTCTGCTCATCAAGCCATCCTAAACAGTACATTTCCCAGACAGGCCATATGAGAGGGAATACCCAGAAGACAGTATGGAGGCACAGGGCAAGGACAGCATTCAAATAGCTATTCTCACCCTTTTGTTTGGCAGAGACCCCAATCTTTAGCCAAGCACATCGCTGCCTGAAACAAAGACCACACTTCCCAGCCTTCCTTGCAGATAGGTATGGCCACATAACTCAGTTCTAATCAACAAGATACAAGCAAAAGTATCAGGGTGGTCTATGAGAAAAATCTCAAAGGAAGGTGAATCTTGGAGGACTACTTAAAATAAGCCCATTTTGCTTTTTCTTTAGGGAAATGTGAAGAATTACTAAATCCTGCTTCAAGGCTGACGCGGATCACACCAGAGGTAGAGGAAAGCACCATCTGGTTAAATATACAACGTGCTACAGAAGTCCTCTGGAAGGAGATATGGAAGGTTTGGATGGACAAAGTGAGAGCTGTATTAAGAATAGTGAGCAATTTTAAAAGGGAGATAAATGGCAAAAGGTACAAAGAGAAAATACCAATATCTGCATATTCTTAGGGACTTTCAGCAAATGACAAATTAACGGAATGGTTATCACGATGAGGATTTTCAGGTACCATGTCAAGCTGGCATGGCAAAATGGACCTGTCAGTATCTCCTAAATCACACAATATACGCAGGTGATTAATAAATGGAGATAAATAAGGGAAACACTTAAATCAGTCATATGTTTAGTGAATACTTACATTCAAGGCATTCAAAGATAAATAAACATAACTCACTTTCAAGAATTTCATATTATATATCCATCATATTTTCAGTTTGTTTTATTCCCACAGAAGAGGACAATGGTTAAATAACTATTTAAAAAACTCTTACATGTGACCAAATTACTATCCCCTAGAACAGGTTTGTCTCAACTACATCACAACTGAGCTCCTGGGAGCTTCTAACACTGTGACGCAACCATGATCAGAATAGTTTATACGCCCAAAAGATTATTACAGTAGTGGTGTTTATTGTAAAATGGGTACCTCCTGCAGAAATAGCCTATTTAATTCTGAATCATATTCTAACCACTTTCTATCTCTTCTAAAATAGAGGAAATAATATTCTAATGCCAATAAGCTCAGCAATAAAGATACTGAATTAAACCAGAATAGTGAGGCAGACAGAAAAGACAGTTCCAGAGACCTCTCATTTAAATTGAAAATGAGATGTTAAGCTGAGGACAGGGGAGTAAAATTAGTGCAAAAAAACAATATTTGAGTTGTGATCACTCTAACGTGGCACCATAATAACAGACTTCTAACCCATGATTAATCTGACTGTTCACATGAGTCAACCTGCCAGTTATGTCAAAAGGAGTTGGCCTGAACAATAAATTCTGAAAATAGTTCCAGCAGACTTGAGAGCAAGTGGGAAAGGGGGTGGAGAGAAAGAACAGGGGAGGAGAGATGAGTTTGGAGAAAGGCAGATCCTGGAGGTGAAGCAGAATTCTACTCACCTGCCACCGACTCACTGGCTTTACTTTGACACAGTGAGCTCTTCAACATTGGCTCAATTCAGTGAGCACCCACCTCATAAAGGGAGAAGTATTCTAAGCCCCAGTCAGACACTGCTTGTTCAGATTTGGAACCAACTGTTCATAAAGTCAAAACTAGCAGTCACTTACCTATACGGTGTGATTTGAGAGATACTGAAAGTTCCAGTTGCCCCTAAATTTTTGTACTTCCTCCTTGACACAGGACCTGAAATCCTCATTATTATAACCCTTCCATTAAGTTATATCATCCTCTGGAAGGTCTCAGGAAAATGCAAATATTTGTGCTTATTCCTGGTACCCACTGCCAGACCATCTCGTTACCTTTCTGCCTCGATATCCTTTTACGGAGCATAACTAGGGTTTTCCCAGTTGCCTGGGATAGTTCTGTGACTAGGCCGATGGATTCTGGCTGATCTACAAATGACTAAGCCAAGAGAGTATGCATATTGTTAAATATGTGGCTTTTTAAGAGACATAAGTTAAACAAGTTCCCAGTCCTTTTGAAAATTAAAGGTAAGACTGCTTGTGGATAATTAAGTCTTGCAGCAATAAAAATGAAGGAACTACAACTACATGTAAAAATGTGGATGACTCCCACACATAAATGTCAAGCAAATGAAGTCAGACGTAAAAAAGAGTACATATTTATAAAGTTCAAAAACCGGTAAAATTATAGTATTAGCAGGAAAGAAGATAGTCATTATCTTTGTAGGAATAAAGAAATGGCAATTGGGAGGGGACAAAAAGGGGGCTTCTGGTGTGCTGGCAATGTTGTGTTTCTCAAACCAAGTGATTATTACCTGATTATTTACTTTGTGATATTTCTTAGTAATTCACTTGTATTTCATTTACTTTTTTGGTATATAATATACTTCAATTTAAAATAATTTTTTTAAGTTTAAAAGTCAGCTATATATATATAACCTCAAAGATCCCTAAATAGCCATAACAGTCTTGGAAAGAAAAGAAAATTGGAAGTCTCCCACTTCCTGATTTCAAAACTTACTACAAATCCACAATAATCAAAACATTTTGTTTGTACTGGCATAAAGACAGAGATATAGACCAAAGGGATAGAACAGAATCCAGAAAAAAAGGCCTCTGCATAGCTGATCAAAGGATTTTCAACAAGAGTGCCAAGACCACTGAATGGGGAAAGGACAGTCTTTTTAACAAAATGGTGTTGGGAAAATGATTTCCACCTGCAGAGAAATGAAGTTGGGCTCCTGCATTAGACCATACACAAAAATTAACTCAGATTGGACCAACGACCTGACTAAACATAAGAGCTAAAACTACAGAACTCTTAAAAGAAAATTTAGAAGGAAAAGCTTCATGACATTGGATTTGGAAGTGATTTCTTGGATATGACATCAAAAGCACAGGCAACAAAAGAAAAAACGTTCAAGTTGGACTTCATCAAAATTAAAACCTTTTGTACACCAAAGAACATGACCAAGAGTGAAAAGGGAACTCAGAATGAGAAAAAACATCTGCAAATCACATATCTGATACGGGGTTGATATCTAGAATAAGAAAAGAACTCCTACAACCCAACAACAACAACAACAACAAAAACCTGACTTTTTAAGTGGGCAAAGGATCAAGTGACATCGAATAAGAGCTTTATACCATCATCTCCCCACAGATCACTGATTTTTGACAACCACCCACAGACCAGAGTGCCTCTGTGGGAATCTGGGAGTCCAGCAGAGAAGCTCCAGCACCTCACTGAAGCAAAAAAAATCTGAAAATAAATGCATTGAAGAGAGTAAGAAGAACAGTTCCACTGTACGCCTATCATCTCTCTGCCAAGGCTGCACAGCTCAGAGCCAAGAGAGACCCCCTCAGGCTGCAGTTTTCCCAAAAGTGAGAGCTGGTAAGCACCAGGCTTCCCGAGCAAATGCAGGACGCCACCCAAGAGGCCCGCTCCTTACTTGCTCCACCCAGCATGCTGAGGTGATCAGCACAACTGAAAGGTCTGGAGAAGCTAGAAGCCCAGCAACCAGGGCTCAGAATTCATCAGAGGGACCTGAACTGTACTAATCACTTCGTAGATTCCATCAAGAAGCCTGCCCACAAGCCGCTTGGGGCACTTTGTCTATAGACCGCCTCAGCTGACCCATGGGCACCACGAGGCTCCGAGTGCCTCACCCACACACCCTGCCGTGGCTGGCCTCCCACATACACCCCTGGGGACGGCGAGAGCGAGCCCTTACAGGTGGCATGGGAGCACGTGCAGAAGGCCAGCCCAAATCTGCGGGACTGGGAGAAGGCACAGAAACTTGAGCAATTCAGGGCACTGTCTTAGGGAAAATACATAAGAGGCTCTCGGCACCCAGCCTGGCTTTGTGGTATCGAGAGAAGCCATACAATTTTAGGAATCCAGCCCCACCAGGAACAAGAGATGTGGGATGGGCACATGCATAGAAAAGGTCTGAGAGAGCCTCAGAATCCCCAGCCAGAACGACTGGCAAAGGTGTTTTTCTCATTCAGTAATAATGAAGGAGGGGACTGCTTCTTCAAATGTGGAGACAGCAGTGCAAGGTTTCAAGGACTCATGGCACCACCAAAGGAGTCTAATGGTCTCCAGCAACCAGCTCTAAAGAAATGAAGATCTCCAAATTGCCTGTCAAACAAATCAAAGTAATTATTTTGAGCTACAAGAGAACACAGGCAAACAACTCAGTGAAATGAGGAAAACAGTACATGAACAAAACCGGAAGTTCAACAGATATATTTTTCTAAAGATAGACATCATTAAAAAAAAAAAAAAAGTACCAAACCAAAATCATGGAGCTGAAGAATACAATGAATTAAATGAAAACTGCAGTCATCACGATGGCGACGTAGGTCATTGCTGAGTTCCGTCCCCCTCACAAGAAGACCAGCTAGCAACTACCCACAGACAAGACTTCATTGTGAAAATCCCAGGACTCAGCGGTGAGACTGATGTACCCCCACTGGACCACAGAAACCAAGAAGGTCCTCACTAGAAGGGTAAGAGAAACAGCGACACTGACCACATTGCCTCTCCTCCAGGCTGGCACAATGCCACACAGACAGGGCCCCCCCTGGCCTATGGATTCCCCAGTGGGAAAAAGAGATCCCAGGGCGCATACCCAGCTCCCCCAGAATTGAGGGTCACTTCCTGGAAGGCCTATTCAGTCTCCCCTCACAGGGATGGAGGGTGGGGATCTGGGGGCTTGACTACCTGAGATCAGATTGTTATGGAAAAGGGGGATGAGTGCTCAGATCTTGGCAGCTTCAGTTTCCCCAAGAAGAAATCCCACCCAGCACCTCTGCCCATCGGCAGAGGCAAGGCAGCAGACCCTCTGGCCAGAGAACTTGGTTTGCAGTTCTGTCTGATTCAAGACCCCAAACAACAAGTTTTGCCAGCCTTGAGGCTTGCTCTGTGGCCCTACCCAGGCAAGGAAGTTTATTCGTAGCCCCACCTGCTGCTGAACACAACCTTCAGCTCTGCCTGACCAGGAAGCCTAACCAGGGCACCTGGAAGGCTATGTAGCCCACCCTGCAGCCCCACTTACAGCAGCACGTGAGCAGAGAGCCCAGTCAATGGCTCTTCCTGTCTGCAAAGCCAAGCCAGTGGCCCTGTCTGGCCAGGGAACTCCGTGCACAGTTCTGTCAGATTCAGATCCCAAAACAATGAGTTGTGCCAGCCTTGGGGCTCCTTCTGTTGCCCAACTCAGGCAGCGAAGCCAATTCATAGCCCTGCCTACTACTGAGTCCAGTACCAGTCCTGCTCAGCAAAGAAGCATGGCCAGAGAATCCATTCAACTGCAGGTCCCATCCTACAGCTGCAATTGGCAGGGAACCAAGCCAGCAGTCCTATCCAAATGGTTCCAGCCTGTGGCATCCCCCACACCTCAGAGCTCAGACAGTGGCCTCTCCCCAAAACAGACCCCTATAGAAAGCCCAATTTGCCTAAGGACATCAAGCCGCGCTCACTGGTGAAGGAGCACGACTGTCAAAGAAAACCTGTAAAGTCTAAAAGAGGGGAACACCTTCTCAAATGCTCTGATACCAATCAAAGAAATCAAGGATCATGAAAAATCAGGTAAACATGACACTACCAAAGGAAACTAATAAAATTCTAATAACTGACCCTAATGAAATGAAGATCTGTGTACTATCTGACAAAGCATTCGGAATAGTCCTCTTAAAGTTTAGTGAACTACAAGAAGAGACAGACAATTAACAAAATTAAGAAAAAAAATGCTTGAACAAAACAAGATTCAACAAAGAAATAGAAACCATCAAAAACAAGCAAACAAACAGAAATCCTAGGGCTGAAGAATACAATATTGAAATGAAGAATTCAGTACAGAGCGTCAGCAGCAGACTCCACTGAGCAGAAGCAAGAATCCTGCCATTTGCTACAACGTGGATAAACCTGAAGGACATTATGCTAAGTGAAGTAAGTCAGACAAAGAAAGACAAATACTGCAGGATCTTACTTACACGTGGAATTCTAAAAAGTCAAACTCATAGTAATAGAGAGTAGAATGGTAGTTACCAGGGGCTGAGGGGTGAGGGAACTGGGAAGATGCTGGTCAAAGGGTACAAAGTCTCAATTACAAGATGACTATGTTTGGGGGAATCTAACATACAGCATGGTGACTATAGTTAATAATAATGTATCGTACAGAGTCCCCAGCTTAACAATGGTTCAACTTAAAATTTTTCAACTTTATGATGGTGGAAAAGCGATACACATTTAGTAGAAATTATACTTTGAATTTCAATCTTTTCCTGGGCTAGCAATATGCAATACAATACTCTCCTGTGGTGCTGGGCAGTGGTAGCAAGTCTGAGCTCCTGGTGAGCCACGCAATCACAAGGGCAAACAGTCAACACACTTCCAACCCTTCTGTACCCAGACGACCATCTATTTCTCACTTTCAGTGCAATATTCAATAAAATGCATGAGCTAGTCAACACTTTATTATAAAATAGGCTTTGTGCTAGATGATTTTGCCTAACTGTAGGCTAATATAAGTGTTCTGAGCACATTTAAGGTAGGCTAGCTTACTATGGTGTTCCGTAGTTTCCGTAGGCAATTTCAATTTACAATGCTTTCAACTTACAATCAGGACAAAACCCCATTGTAAGTCGAGGAGATCTGTACTTGAAATTTGCTAAGAGAGTAAATCTCAAGTGTTCTCACTACACGTATAAAAAAATGGTAACTAAGTGAAGTTAATTAGCTTGACTGTGGTAATCATTTCACAATATATGTGTTTCAAAACATCATGTCATGTCGAATATACATTTTTACATGTCAATCATACTTCAATAAAGCTGGAGAAAAACATGGTCAAAGGACTTGAATAGACATTTCTCCCAGGAAGATATATAAATGACGAATAAGCACTTGAAAAGATGCTCTACATCACAAATCATGTGGAAATCATGTAGGGCAATGTAAAGCAAAACCACAATGAGATACCACTCTACACCCATTAGGATGGCTACTCTCATAAAAACAGAAAATAACAAGTGTTAGTGAAGACAGGAAGAAGTTGGAACCCTTGCCCATTGCTAGTGCAAATGTAAAATAGTGCAACTGCTATGGAAAATGTTATGTCAATGCCTCAAAATATTAAAAACAGAATTACCATACAATCCAGTAATTCCACTTCTGGGTATATACCCAAAAGACCTGAAAGCAGGGATGTAGATATTTGTACGCCCATTTTCAAGCAGTATTGCTCACAACAGCCAAAAGCAAGTCAAATATCCATCTACAATGTGTTATACACATTCAACAGAATATTATTTAGTCTCAAAAAGAAAGAAAATTTTGACACATGCTACAACACAGTGAACCTTGAAGACATGCTGAGTGCAATAAGCCAGTCACAAATGTACATAACATAAAATACTGTATGACTCCAGTTGTATGAGGATCCCAGAATAGTCAAATTCACAGAGACAGAAAATAGAATTGTGGTTGCCAGGGTCTGGGGATAGGAGAAAATAGGGACTTATTGTTTAATGGGTACAATGTTTCAGTTGGAGAAGATGAAAACTTTCTGGGGATGGATGGTGGTGGTGTCCCTGCACAATCACGTGAATTTACTTAATGCTCCTGACCTGTACACTTAAAATTGGTTCAAGTGGTACATTTTATGTTATGTACATTTTATAACTTAAAAAGTCAGCTACAACAAAACACGGCCCACAACTGAAGCTGTACTCTCTGCCAGCGCTTCCCCAAAGGAAAGTAGGGCACTAGACTAGTGCCTGGTTAACTGCATAGGAATTACTTTCAGAGCTTGGCCAAAATATAAGCTATATCTAGAGCCCCAAACAAGATTCTAATTCATAATGTCGGGGGCGGTGCTGAGCATTTTTTTTAATGTTCCGAGCATTTTTTTTATGTTCCCTTGGTGAGTCATGTGTAGCCGCGTTTAAAGGCTGCTCTTCTGCAATTTCATCATATCAGATTTATAAGCCAAAAAGCAATTACATATCTTTTGTTTAGAATTGACTCAACTCTAAATGTACTAATTTTGTATAAAGAAACATAGATTTTTGTTTATTTTTTACATAATGCTAGGTTGACATTCAAGAAAAGCCCCAAATTGAATAAAGTCCAAAAACGACCTTTCGGACATTTATTACTCAAAAAAAAAAAAAAAACCTGATAAGAATCTTTTAAAATTAGGTTTCTAGGCACATGTCCTCAATTCCTTCTGTTAACTTTGCGTTGAAATTTCTTAGATGTCCACTGAACACTCCCTAAGTGAGCAGGGAAATGTCATCTCACATTCTGTCTTGGCAAATGCTGGTGCTATAAAAATGTCTAATTCTTTACTCATGGGTACATCACAGTTTATATTTTAAAAGTCAGCTTCTACCTGAAATGATTAGTGTCTTTTCAGTGAAAGCACGACACGGTAATTATATCCCATTTGCATCTACAGATTTCATTTATTCTTAACAACTTTTATGATTTTACATTATCAATCAGCATCTTTCTGGAGCCAGGAAATTTTTTTAACTACATGCTAAATCAACAGCTTAAAGATGTCTACAAGCAATTCTTGGTAAGTGGTGACAAATGGTATCATGGAAAGATTTGAACTGAAACCCAAAGACCATATCTAGCCTATGTGCCACACAGGTTCTGTGTTCAGAGCTAAGTACTCACTGCCCCAGCTGAGCTAAAGAAAGTACCCTGAATCAAAAGTTCATGCCTCCTCCCGCGATCAGCCTACATACAATGACTCTTGGACCCAGACCTCCTGCCTCAATCCACACATCTGAAGGTCCACCCATCTTTAGTTTCCTAGCTTAAAGCTTGCCTGTGATACAGCTACATCCCAGTTCAATCTCTCTCTCTCCACAATCCTGCTTTCCTCACTCTCAAGCTCTAATAAATCATTGGCAACAGAACCTTCATCTCAGAGTCTGTTTCCATGGAAACCAGACTTGCATCACCTATTCTCTCAGCTAGCTCTGTAACCATAGTAAAGTCACTTAATCACACCTCCCCCTGTAATTGAATAAGTCTTACTGGGCTTAGAACCACAGGAAATTTCCAGCAGCACACTGAACAATGCTCCCCACTGGCAGAGGCCTGCCCTCAGAACTCACCTGCTGTGCCCAAGTTCATACATTTTCCAATCTATCCCTTTGCATTCAACTCCCTTTAGATGGCAAGGAAGGGAAACTCTGTATCACTACCAGGCGTATCTTTAAGGTCCAGCAATTCCAAAAGAGCCTATGGCCTTTCAATGGATAGAAAATGACCTGGGATTGGGGTAGTTTAGGGTGATTAAGGTTTACCTGGTGTAGGGAAAATGGAGTCAGTCAGGCTCCGTCGCCGGACGACTGGTGCCTAGTGACTCAGCAATATTATCCCGCATGCGCAGTACCCCTGTATTGTTACGTAATACTTGCGCTGCGAAAGCGCAATGGTTAGCTCACATAGTTCGCGTCGTTGTCTGGGTGCCCGCTTTGCTTGCCCTGCTATAGGAGGCGGGCGGGGCTTGC
The DNA here is from genome assembly GCF_009834535.1 of Camelus ferus. Lineage (NCBI taxonomy): Eukaryota > Metazoa > Chordata > Mammalia > Artiodactyla > Camelidae > Camelus > Camelus ferus. The sequence continues at coordinate 66,652,723 of NC_045700.1, forward strand.
CGACCACTCCCCCCCCACCCCACCCCACCCACTCCGCCCCGCCGCAGCCGTTGAAGCCTGCGTACTCCGCTCTGCAATAAAGGCACGTCGGCGACCTACGGCTCCGCCTGTGTTCTTCCGTGTCTGCCAGAATCCGTGAACCCGCCAGGCCTCAGGCACCTTGAGCACCTTCAGTACACCCGGGCTCACCCAGGACTTCCCCAGTTTTAGCACTAACGGCCTCATGTACCAGGAAGCTTCTCAGACCCAAGCAAACCTGGACACTTGGGCACCATAACACGGCTCCATATATCCCCTGGTCCTTTGGGTTCGCATAGTTAGTCATCATCCGGGTGACTCTGGCTGCCTGATTGTACACGAGACAGACTGTAACTCCCAACCCACAAGATTAGGTCAGATCTCCTGCTGTACACTTTCATGGCCCTTTCTCTCTTTTTCCTTTGTAAGACTTAATCACACCTGTAATTATTAGTTATGTAACTCTAATTTTTGTCTCAACTAGACTGCAAGTCCCAGATGGACCCTTGTGCCTTGTTCATGGTTACATCCTTAGTGCTTAGCAGAGACCCTGGCATACAAGCAATGACCAATAAATATTTGTTGAATAAATGAATGAAGTGGGAAGGAAGGAGATGTGCAACGCCAGGGGCCCACTGAGGGTGAAAGACACATATTCATAATTTTCTATCAGATCAAGTATACTGTGCCTGGAATATAGTAGGCCCTCAATTTTTTTTTTTTTAATGTGTTGTCTGAATGAGCTGTATCACCATTTTGAGGGTCACTGTTTCAATTAAGTTCCCTGACAAGGAGATTTTAAGTAGTTTATCTAAAAGAAACCCTAGCAGATATATAGTCAAACCTTCCAATTTCTCCCTCAAGGCAACTGCATATCACATTTGATTCCCTTAAATAATATCTGTAGATTTCTATTTTTTTCTAACTGGCTACTACTAGTATAAAGCAAGTCCTTTCGTAATACTTGAAGACACACTGAAATTCTCCTTTGTGTATCTTCAGACCATAATAAAAAATGATCAAGTGTAACTTGCCACCCACGTAACAGCTTTTTGATCTTGTTGATGCTTAAAATGATACTGGTCTGAATCGAAACACATGTTTAAAAAGATACAGAACTTCTGTGTTCTGTGAAGTTACTTATCAATAAGTGTTATCCATTTTCAACAACAAGTCATAGAAACAGAATTCATATTGAAAACGCCATCCTTTTAGATCCTGGTGTAATGATAATTAATTTGGAACATGAAAATGGATTTTGCCAACATGAGATGTCCGAATTGATTTCTGCCCTTGTTCTTTGCTCTTATAAGTGGCTTTTATCTTTCGACCACCTAGAGCTCTGTAGAAGCTGAACAGTTTCATTTGTCAAGCTGAAAGATTATTTTGTCTCATCAATCTATTTCATATCAACTATAAAATATTTATAAAATTTTATTGATGAGTTCATTGCTGTAGTTTATAATATGAACCAAGTGGTACAAATAAATAAGCAAACAAGCCAGATGATAAAGAGATAGTTGGTAGATTAAACAAGTCAAAGCTTCTTTGTCTCACGCCTAGCTTCATTGCAAAATTATGAAGTTTCTATCCCCCACCTCCACTGTCAAGGCTCTTTGGCTGAGATGATGAGGGCTTAAAGCTCCTCGCAGTACTGTATTCAGAAAAAGAGATGCTCTAAGCCAGCTGTTCTCATGGCATAACGCATGGACCACTTGGTATCTGGGAGACCCTTTCAAAGATTAGGAGATAAAAGATTAATTTCATAAAATTACTAAGACATCATTTGAGAGTTATGCCCCACTGTGTTAACATTTATGTTGATAGCAGAAAGCAATAGTGACTGAAAGTGCTGGCATCTAAGTACATATCAAGATAGTGGCACCCAACTGTGTTAGTGGTCATTATATTCTTTACCAAAATGTACTTCCTGGAGAAAAAAACAGTTTCATTTAAGAATGCCCTTGATGAATTAGTAAAATTATTAAATTTATTATATCTGGGTGGTTAGGTACATGTCTTTTAAATATTCTGTAAATGAAATGGTAAATACACATAAAGAACTCTTGTGTATTATACCTGAAACTTCTGTAATATTGTAAACCAACTATACTTCAATAAAAAAATTAATTTAATTAAATTAAAAAGAACTACTATGTATTGAAGAAAAATAGTCTCCAGAAAGAGCATTTGTGCAGCTGATTTGCAAACTAGACTAACTGCTTTTTCCTAAAACCCCACTGTATTTGAAGAAGCAACAGACAGGCAAGGTATGCTTATTCAGATTTGGATATTTGGCAGACATTTTACTGAAAATAAACAAAGTGAACCTTTAACTTCAAGGAAAACAACTGACAATATTTCACAAATAATAAACTGCAAGCTTTCAAGTGAAAATTAGGATTTTTAGAAAACTGTATGCAATACTGTGAATTTAACAGTTTACCAATACTTAAAGACTTTTCTGATAAAATTGGTAGTAATATAAATAAATTTTTATATTGTGTAATAAAATGTGTCAGCATTTGGAAGACCTGTATATCTCAGTGAAATGGCATTTTCCAAGTGACAAATACATGATATATTACCAAATCAGGCATGGGGAAAAGATTCATTAAAATGCAAGATAAACCAATGGATTTTAATATAACAGTATAAAACAATCGTTGGTATGGTTTTAGATTCCACGTTGCAACAGTTCTTTAGGAGACTACCACTCCTCAAGTTTTGGTGTAATTTCAAAGACAAATATCCACAATTACCTGACAAGGCTATTAAAATACTCCTCTTTTATTCCAATTTACATCTATGTGAGGCCAAATTTTTTTCACAGTTCTACCAGGCCACAGATTGAATTCAGAAGGAGATACAAGAATCCAACTGTCTTCTATTAAATAAAACATTTTAAAAATTTTTGAAAATTTGTTAAACAATGCCACTCTCTTCACTAATTCTTTTTGTTTTGAAAAATATAGTTATATTTCATTAAAGCATTATTTATGTTAACATATAGTGGGATTATTATTGTTATTTTAATTAAATTTATAAATAAATATTTTAAACTTTTCTCAGTTTTAATTTCTGATGCAATAAATCTCAACAGATATAGCTCATATAAACAAAAGCTCTTTGGGATCCTCAAAACTTTTCATGAGTATAAAAGGGTTCTGAGCCCAAAAAAGTTTGAGAATCACTGATCAATGATGCTGACGTTCTTATTTGCTTAAACAAGTTTGAGTTCATTGTTTGTCACTTGCAACTAAAGTCAGAATTGATACAGAGAGAAAAGAAAGGAGTTGAGTTCTAAGTTTGGCATCACATCAATACAGAGATAGAGAATCAGCTTCAATAGTTAGAACAAAGAACAAGAATTCAACCAGCAGGAGGCAGATGACTAAAAATTCAAGCCTTCCTCACATCCCCTACTTAAGGATCTGTAGAAATATTGAGGATACTCAGATTTGGAATTACCTGGCCTGCAAGGCTTAGCTAGAATATACTAATGGAAGCTAAAGGACTAGATTTTTGCATGTGCTTAATCAACTCCTATACAAGCAAGAGTTTATTGCCTGAGGGACACCATATCAGAACACAAGATTTAACACCCTGGCAAATACCCAAAAGGGTGAGAGAAACTCACTGGTTGGGTAGTTTTAAAAACCTGGAGAAAGAAATGGCCCATGCTAAGTGAATTTGAAATGCATGAGTTGCCATGGCAGGCAGTAGAAAAAAAAATAATTAAAAGCCTCAGGGAATTGGACATGCTGGGAAGCATAGATATGTGGAGCCAGAAAATCAGAGAATTCTTATTCCACAGGAGAACCTGGAGGACACACCATTCATAAAGGCCGTTAGCAATGCAGTGGTAAGAAGGGCATCAGTGTCACTAAGAAATTCAGTGGGGGTCCTCCTCTGCACATTAGGGCTGACCATAGGAGAGGCAGTCACAGATAGCGGCTCAGAAATAGTGGTAATAATGGGCCCCTGAAATAGCAGAGACCAGGCAGTGCCGCATAACTGCCCAACAGAAGCCCCTTCCAAGAAGGAAAAGATGTGCCTGGGATCAAGCTCACAGAGGATAAGAGAGCATGTATAAGCTTCATGGGGAAGTAGTCCAGACTCCTGGTTGCACTAAAGCTCCTCCTTTAGCTTACACCTCATGGTCATAGGGAGGGCCTCACGTGAACAGCTGAAGCAAGAGGGGAAATCCTGAGCTTGGTTTACAAGTGGATTGGCTCTGAATGTGGATGAAAGGTGAAAATATACAGAGAGTGCATTATAGTCCCATTCAGGGATGACTTGGAAAGACAGTGGTGAGAGAAAATCTTTGCAATGGCAGGAGCCTCATCTGATACATCTGATCATTCTCTTTGTGTGGCAAGAGAAATGGTCCAAGATGAGAATATATACAAACTCATGGGCAGTAATGAATGGCCTCATAGGCTGGTCAAAGGGTTAGGAGGGAAATTCTGAGTGATTGGAGAAAAGAGTTCTGGAGGAGAGACAAGTGGGTGAACAGATAGGAATGGGCACAAAATGTAACAATTTGTATATTGAATGTTAACACTCACCAGTAAACATCTACCACAGTAGAGGCAATAAACAACAGAGTAGATAAAATGGCTTGGCCAGTTGACATTTGCCAATCTTCCTCATTAATCACCTGAGAATTGGAAAGGGGCATACATATAGAGTGACCACCATGTCAGAGATGGAGGCTACACATGGACCCAACAGCATGGACTTTTACCTACCAAGGCCTATCAAGGTCCTGCTATCTCTGAATGTCTAACTTGCCAACAATAGAGACCAACGTTGAACCCATGATTTGATACTCTTTCAAAAGCCATTTGGTGCAAGTTAACTACTTTGGATCCCTTATGTCCTAGAAAAGCCAGGGATTCATTTTCTCAAGAATACATACTTTTTCAAGTAATGGGGTTGTAATTTCTGCCTCCTTTCCTGCCAACATCCACCATCTGGGGAGCTTAAGTGACAAATTTGCAACCATGAAATCACACACGAGATAGCATCCAGCAAAGGAAGTCCAGTAATGGGCTCATGACCATAGGATTCACTGGTTGTGTCACACACAATACCACCTGAAGAGCAACCAGCCTGAAAGAGCAGTGAAACGGCTTGCTAAGGTGTAAGCTTAAAGACAGCACTCCGTAACAAACCGTGTTGAAGCTGTTTTCCAAATGTGTGTGGAGAAGTGGATCTGCACGGCTCAAAGGGAGGACTATGGTAACCATGGAGACGCAGCTCTTGGTGGTCCCTGTAAAAGGAACTTGCTGGTCAGCAGCCAGGAGTGCGATTAGCTGACAGCCTCTAGCTGCAGCACCTTCAGGATCCACTAAGTGTTTGTGCTGAGCCCATGAGCCTCCCGGACAGCACCCAGGCAATGACTGAGCCACTGCTGCCCAATGTGGAACTCTTCTATGGGTCATCTTTATACCGGAAACCCCTTCCAGGCTGGCCAAGACTTTATCAGACTACACCACGGTCTGTGGCTCTTCCCACCCAACCCTCTTTCTTTCCGCCTCTCTTTTCATAAGTGTCAGACATACACTGCTTCTGAAGACCTTCTCCGCCTACCCTTGCTCCCCTCATTTTTATATTTCACAGGCATTTTTATTTGACAGGAATGTTTCACAATAAGTCTGTTGTTGCATTTCTAACTCTGTCCCAGTGTTTCTTCCAGGAACACAAGCAATAATTAAATTTTTCTTACCAATCAAAAAATAAAATAAAATTAACTTATATTTCCTCCTCGCCACTACCCTACTAACGGGCCTCTACTTAACACCATGCAATTCAAGCACTCATTAATGACCTCAATGTGTACTGTTAGCTATGGCACCTATAAAAAGCCCAGAGTCATTCATTTATTTATCCAACAATTATCTATTGAGTACTTACTCCATGCAAGACATAGGCACTAGAAATACAGTATTAAACAAAGCAGAAAAAAAGTCCTTTTCTTCATGGAGCTTACATGCTAATGGGAGCAGATAGACAATTAAAAAGACAGACTGCCAGAAAAATGCCTCTCTGTACTATATTGCTTTTTTTCTTAATGGAATTGCCTTTCACCATATGACAGCACAAAAGTTAGCCTCAGCTTTTTATTATGAACCAGTTTAAGAAAGAGCCATATGTTAAATCTCTGCTGCACTTTTTTGGTAGAACAACTAATTATAAAACCAGTTTGGTCTACATTAGAAAAAGCACCTATTAAATATGCACATAGGCTGTGCTCCAACAATTTTATTTCTAGGAATTTATCCCCCAAAAATAATCATGAATATTCAAAAAGCTCATCCACAGGACTAGTAGTGGCAGGATTTTTATACTGGAAAAAAATAAACTGAAAACCATCTAATAGACGACAATCTAGAATTATTCAAATAAACATTTGCCATCCACACAATGGAATACTGTACGATCGTTAAAAGGAATGTCGTACAAAAAATGTCGGCAAGGAAAGATGATCACAATGTATTTAGTTGTAGGGGAAGCTAGTCACAAAACAGTAATCCATACGCTTTTTACAGGATCATCCCATTAAAATGCATGTCCAGAAGCATATATACCAAATACCAGCTGTGTTATTTTTGGATAATGGGATTATAGATAATTTTAATTTTCTGTTGGCTTGTCCATAGCTTCAAATTTTTCTACAACAAACAGGTAAATTTATTTTATCTGCTACCTTAAATTTCTTAAATTTCTGTTTTAATTTTTGATTTTGGTAAAGAAAAGTCACTCAACATCTCTGACTTGAACATCAATTAGTAAATTTGTCAAATAACTTCCAGATAGTTAGTTAATGTTCTAGAAATAAATATTTTGATGGCCACAGTTCTTTCACTCATAGCACACTAGCTGGAAGGGGTAGAAGTGTTCTGTGCCCCTCGTAACAAGCCTACAGGAAAACAAGTAGCCCAACACCAGTGTCTCCAGAAGCCTTTGATGAGGATGCAGAACAGGCACATCAGACATGTTGCTAAGGAACACAGGGCTTCTTCAACACTTACTGATTATGGATCGATGACAATAGCTCTAAGCTTTCTATATTACAATTCCTTCCTATGTAAGAGGATTTCCCTCTCTCCCACCTCCCCTAGTTAAGAAAAAACACACATACGAACACATACACATGCACACACACACACTCGAAGGATCCTGCAATGGCAAGTTATTAGAGAAGATATTTTCATGAAATTCAAAGAAAGAAGGAAAAACACCCTCTTCTGCATAATAACAAGTCAAAAGCTGTGTGGGAACTGACAAGAGAGTATCCCTTCCAGAATCCCAATGTTCGTTGTCTGAATTTTAACATACAATTTATAAATAAGCATATATATAAATTATGTATATAATTTTATTTTATATATAAACTACAATTTATTATATTATATATAATTGATTGTATATGATTAAATTATATATAATTAAACTGTATAATTTATATTTTTATAAGCTATATATTTAAACTATATAAAATTATAATTAAAACATATTAAGTATATATTAAATTAATATATGAATTAATTACATGTTAAAATATATTAAATTATATATAACTTTTATATACATTATAATTTTTTAAGGCCAATCATAAAGGAAAAAAAAAGCATACTGCCACTCCAAGAGTATACCCCTCAGTGAATTTTCCCCTCTATCCTCAGAATCTCCTACTCGACTTTCAATGTTGAAAAAAAAAGATTCAATGTTGAAAAAAATATTTTGAAAATTAAAAGGTGTCTAGGAGGGGTGGGGTGGGTATAGCTCAGGGGTAGAGTGTGTGCTTAGCATGCATGAAGTCCTGGGTTCAACCCCTAGTACCTCCATTAAATAAACAAACAAACAAACTTAATTACCTCCAGAAGGTATCTAGGAGAAATAACCAAGATCTAGACTTCAAAGCATATGGGCTGAGTCCCAGAGAGGAGGGGAGGAGACTCAGGCCACACATCTGGGTGGAGAGGACTCCCACTCTGGGATCAGGGCCTTGTAAAGCAGACAGCAACAAGGAAAGCCAAAGCCAAGGCCGGCTGCCGGATGCAACTGATAAAGACACACTAGCCCTTTTTAGATTTAGACAGTGTATCATTTACATTGGCAGCAAAACAGTAGCCAAACCTCCAGTTCCCGGTTATTCTTGTTCCAACAACAAAAAGGGTGACTCCCTAAAAATCAGGGCCAGAAGACTGCAACACCAGCCGTGGACATTCCACTGCTATGGGGCTAATTCTAAACTGCAGCTGGAAGGTTTTGGAGCCTGCAGCTCTGTTCCACAGGGGCAAGGCAGGAAACAATCATACTCAGCAGTACCTCGAGAGCTTTCACACCATGAGAAACTCAAGGCTGATGGCCTTGGACCAGCCTATCACAGACCTCGTGTTCTGGGAGAATAATAAACCATTCTGCCAAGACTCAGATTAGCTGTGGTTCAGGTCCTTGACTACATGACCTATGTGGATATGCGTGAGGCTGCCAGGGTGCCATATGGAGTTGTTCCCTTAGAAGCCCCACATAAGTTCCATCGTTGTGAATCTTATGTAAAGACTCAAACTTCTGGAGTTCTGTGAATGCTCATCTGCAAAGCAGAGGAGGAAACCAATCAGTCAGCCATACTCAGTAGGGGGAACCAGGGAGACCCACAATCTCCTGGCCTAGAGATCATCTGATTGTTAACCTACAAATAGGGTGCTAACCAAACCAATTTTACTAATGGTCTTTCCTAACTCCAAGATAAGGAAGTTAGTGACTGGATTATAGAGGTAATGATATACATCCTAGACTAATTAAGATAATATATATAAATACAGCACAATGCATGATATATAGCAGATGTTCATCAAATGATCATTCCTTTCATTCATTAGTTTGTAATTTATTTATTCAACATACGCTCTTTGAAAAGTTGCTACCAGCCAGATATTAAGTCAGATGCTGGATAGACACTGGTGAATAAAGTAGACAAGGCCTAATTCTCATGAAGTCTCCAAGCTGTTAAGGAAGACAGGCACACAATAAATATACATCCACAAATTATGTATGCTAAGTTCTAAGAAGGAGAACCATGTATTACACTAGACATATTGAGAGACACAAAAATGTAATATACACGATAATTATTACATCTTTAAGGAGCATACATAACCTACTAAGGAGGACAAGATGAATAAGCTTTTATAGAAAAATATATGAAAAACTTTCCAACTCCGAAATTTCTCATTGCTTCTGTTTTTCCCAATTTCTCTTTATTAATATTGTCAACTTGGTGAAACATTGCTCTCATACATTAATTCTTTAGACACGGTTTCCTTCTTTGGCTCTTTATAGTTATAGATTCATAAATAATAATTTCTATATTTATATTATAGATTTTGTATCTATATTAGAACATTCTCTAACACCATACAAAAAATAACTTCAAAATGGATTAAAGACTTAAATGTAAGACCAGATACTACAAAACTCCTAGAGAAAAACACAGGCAGGACATTCTTTGACATAAATCACAGCAATATTTTTTTTGAACCAGCTCCTAGAGTAATGAAAATAAAAGAAAAAGTAAACAAATGGGACCTAATGAAACTTAAAAGCTTTTTGCATGTCAAAGGATACTACCAACAAAATGAAAAAACAATCTACAGAATGTGAGAAAATATTTGCAAGTGATGTGATCGACAATGAACTGATTTCCAAAATATACAAACAGCTCATACAGCTTAATATCAAAAATTAAGCAACCCAGTCAAAAAGTGGGCAGAAGACCTAAACAGACATCCAGATCCAAAGTTAGATAATGTTCTAACTTTATTCTTTTACATGTGGCTGTCTAGTTTTCCCAGCACCACTTATTGAAGAGACTGTCTTTTCTCCATTGTATATTCTTGCTTCCTTTCTCATAGATTAATTGACCATGAGTACATGGGATTATTTCTAGACTTTCTATCCTGTTTCACTGATCTATGTGTCTTTTTTGTGTGTGTGCCAGTACACATCCAAATGGCCCACAGGCACATGAAAAGATGCTTAATATTACCAATTATTAGAGAAATGCAAATCTAAACTACAATGAAGTATCACCTCACACCAGTCAGAATGGTCATCATTAAAAAGTCTTCAAATAAATGCTGGAGAGGGTATGGAGAAAAAGGAGCCCTCCTATACACTGTTCGTGAGAATGTAAATTGGTGCAGCCACTATGGAGGACAGTATGGAGGTACCTTAAAAAACTAAAAGTAAACTTACCATATGATCCAGCAATCCCACTCCTGTGCATATAGAGAACTATAATTCAAAAAGACACATGCACTCCGATGTTCATAGCAGCACTATTTACAATAGCCAAGACATGGAAACAATCTAAATGTCCATCAACAGATGACTGGATAAAGAAGGTGTGGTGTGTATATGTGTGTGTGTGTATGAAAATAAAATATATATAATAAATAAATAAAAATTTATCTATTGACAAGGGCTTAATGTCCAAAATATATAAACAGCTCATACAACTTATTATATAACAACCCAATGAGAAAATGGGCAGAATGTATGGCTAACATTTCTCCAAAGAAGACATACAGATGGCTAATAGGTGCATGAAAAGATGTTCAACATCACTAATTATTAGAGAAATGCAAATCAAAACCACAATGAGATAGCATCTCACACCTGTCAAAATGGCTATCACCAAAAAGTCTACAAATAATAAATGTTGGAGAAGATGTGGAGAAAAGGGAACTTTTGTACAGTTTTGGTGGGAATATAACTTGGTGCAGCCACTACAGAAAACAGTATGAAGGTCCCTTAAAAAAAACTAAAAATAGAACTATCATATGATCCAGTAATTCCACGTCTGGGTATATATCTGAAGGAAATAAAAGCACTAATTCAAAAAGATACATGTGCCCCAATGTTCATAGGAGCACTATTTACAATAGCCAAGACTTAGAAGTAACCCCAGTGCCCATCAAGAGATAATTGGATTAAGAAGATGTAGTGTACATATATACAATGGAATATTACTCAGCCACAAAAAAGAATGAAATATTGCCATTTGCAGCAATGTGGGTGGACCTAGAGAACATTATGTTTAGTGAAATAATTCAGACAGAGAAAAGACAAATACTGTATGATATCACATATGTGGAATTTAAAAAATAATACAAATGAATATGTGTGTGTGTTTAAATATATATATACATACACATATGTATGTATGTATATATCTCAAAACAGAAACAAACTCACAGATATTTTTTTAAAAACCAAACTTGTGATTACCAAAGGGGAGAGGAAAGTAGGGAGCGATAAATTAGGGGTATGGAATTAACATAAACAAACTGCTATATGTAAAACAGATAGGCAGCAGGGATGTACTACATAGCACAGGGAATTATAGCCATTATCTTGTAATAACACATAATAGAGTAAAACCTTCAAAGGTACTGAATCACTGTGCTGTACAGTAACATATATTGTAAATCACCTATATTTCAATTTAAATTTTTTAATGTTTTTAAAAAACATCTGATAAATACAGCAACGTGTCCTTAGGAAATCATTTTTGTGCCACGATAAGATGGGTAACTAAGTGAATCTATATAATACTTCATCCTGGTGCATCAAACCAGCACAGAACAGGCTGTTCATAATAATGCAAACAGACGAAAACAATCTTCCCAGATAATCATGAGAAATGCTTTGCAATGGGCCTCAGTGTAGAAAGTTGAGGAATTTTTCAAGCCAAATAGCAGTATCTGGTGTTATCTATATAGGTTTTTTTTTTCCTTTTTCCTTTTTTTTTTTTTTTTAATAGACTTTATTCTTTTAGAGCAGTTTCAGGTTTACAACAGAATTGAGCAGAAAATACAGAGTTCGCACATAGCCCTCCCCATCCACACATAAATACTCCCCTACCCTCAACATCCCTCATCAGTGTGGCATATTTGGTACAATCAATGAACAAACATGGGCACATTATTATCAACCAAAGTCCATAGTTTACATTAGGGTTACTCTTGATGTTGTACATTCTATGGGTTTTGACAAATGCATAATGACGTGTAGCCACCACTATAGTATCATTCAGAAAATTTCATTGCCCTAAAAATCCCTTGTGCTCCATCTATTCATTCCTCCCTTCCTCCCTCCCTCTCCCCAAGACATTTTTTTTACTGCACATATATTTTTTAATTTACATATATGTACTGTTCACTGTTTCTAAGAACGTTTAGAGCTTTAGTTTTTTAAACTTACATAGTTATCAAAGGAATAAAGCCATTCATAAAATAAGAACTAACTCAAAAAGATATATACACCCTGCTATTAACAGCAACATTATTTATAATTGCCAGGATATGGAAGTGCACGTCAATAGTTGAATAGATAATGGAGATGCAGCATACATATATACAATGGAATACAACTCACCCATAAAAAATAAGGATGTTTTGCCACTTGTGGCCCTTTATTCACTTTTTTTTCACTTCAAAAACCAGAATTTTATAATTGGCAGAGGCATTTCCACTAAATCAAAAACAACAAAACACCTAGAAATAAACTTAACCAAGGAGGTTACCTATACTCTGAAAACCGAAATGACACAAAGAAATGGAAAGATTTCTTGTGCTCTTGGATTGGAAGAATCAACACTATCAGAATGACCACACTACCCAAAGCAATCCACAGATCCAACACAACTCCCATGAAAATACTCATGACATTCCTCACAGAAATAGAACAAACAATTCCAAAATTTATAAAGAACCACAAAAGACCCTGAACACCCAAATCAATCTTTTGTAGGTTTTTTTTTTTTTTTTCTCTTTCTTCTTTTTGTTCTCTTTTTTTATGGTTTGATGACTAGAGAAGGTCCTTTAACGTTTGTTGTAAAGCTGGTTTGGTGTTGCTGAAATCTTTTAGCTTTTGTTTATCTGTGAAGCTTCTGATTTCTCCATCAGGTCTGAAAGAGACCCTTGCTGGATAGAGTATTCTTAGTTGTAAGTTTCCCCCTTGCATCACTTCAAATACACCGTGCCACTCCCTTCTGGCCTGTAAAGTTTCTGCTGAAAAATCAGCTGATAATGTTATGGGAGTTCACTTGTATGTTATTTGTTGCTTTTCTCTTGCTAATTTTAATATTTTCTCCTTTTCCTTAATTGTTGTCAATTTGATGACTAGGTGCCTTGGTGTGTTCCTCTTTGGGTTGATTCTGTGTGGTACTCCCTGTGCTTCCAGGACTTGGGTGACTTTCCTTTCCCAAGTTGGGGAAGTTTTCAGTTATTATCTCTCAAAAAAATTTCTCAGGTCCTTTCTCTCTCCTCTTTCTGGGACCCCTATAATGCAAATATTAGAGTGCTTCATGTTGTCCCAGAGTTCTCTTAAACTATCCTCATTCCTTTTTTATTCTTTTTTCTTTTTTCTGTTCTGAAGTAGTAGTGATTTCCACTAATCTGTCTTGGAGCTCACTGATCCATTCTTCTGCCTCATTTAGTCTATTCTTGGTTCCTTCTAGTGTATTGCTCATTTCAGTGATTTTATTCTTCAACTCTGGGCATTCTTTATATTTTCCAACTCTTTGCTAAAAACTTCATGCTGTGCATCTATACTCCTCTTGAGTTCTCTGAGCATGTTGGCCATCATTACTTTAAACTCTTTCTCAGATAAATTACCTATCTCCTCAGCACTTACTTCTTCCTCTGGGATTTTATCTTGTGGCTTGGCCTGGGAGATATTCCTTTGCTGCCTCATATTGTCTATCTTTCTATGTGTTTGTTGATTCCTTCCCCAGGCTTTGGGATTATTTTCTTATTTCTCCCATCTGCCCCTGGTGGATGAGGCTGGACTAGAGGCTTATGCAGGTTTCCTGGCAGGGGGAGCCATTGCCTGCCCACTGCTGGGTGAAGCTTGGTCCTGGACCTCTGGTGGGTAGGGCTGTGTCTAGAGGCCTTTGTGGCTTAGGAAAGTCTGATGATGGATGGGGCTGTGTTCCTGAGGTGGGAAGCCCCATTAAAAAAAGACCAGCAGGACCCCCATGCAGGGCCACTACTCTCCTGCCAGCACCATCCGGTTCCCTGGCCCAGCAGCATTATCTCACTTTTTGCCTCTGAAGCAGCTTATTTCTAGGAAAGTGGAACTTACTCCTAAAATTCTATTGGTTCCCTGAGCTCAGTCCTGATTGGTCATTTCCTTCACTCCTGATTGGTCCATTTCCCTAATTTCTGATTGGTCCATTTGTAGTACTTCATTTGCATGAAGCTCACTCCTGATTGGTTATTTCTCTCCCTCCTGATTGGTCCATTTCTACAAAGCTTGTTCCTAATTAGTCAATTTTTGTTATACCTTATTTGCATATGATGTTGCAGAGTGTAAACTGGCAGCCTATAAAAGCCTGTGTAAACCTGTGTAAACAGACAGGGTCCAGAGCTTGGAGTGTTAACTCCTCTGGGCCCACCTGCGTAATAAACCTGAGTTCTCCAATTCTCCGAGTGCTGCTTAGTCTCTCGCCCGGATCCAGGTTGCTGTCACAACTGAGCTGTAACAGCGGGCTGTAACTTGTTTTTCTGCAACATTTCTACCCTGTATGTTGCTTTGCCTGAAGCTTCCCTGCAGGCTGTTGGGTGGGGCTTGGTCTTGGTGCTAATGATCCAATCAAGATGTCAGCCTCCAGGAAAGCTCATGTAGATGAACACTCCCAGAATGTCTGCCACCTAAGTGAGCCACAGCCATCCCACACATCCTCAGAAAACCCTCCAAATCCAGCAGGCAGGTCTGGCTCAGGGTCCTATGAAATCACTGCCTCTGCCCTTGGACCTGGTGCTTGTGAGTTTCCGTGTACAATTCTCAAGCAAATGGACTCTCCATTTCCCCCAGTTTCATGAGGCTCTCAGAGCCAAGCCCCCCTGCCCTTCAAAACCAGATGTCCTGGGGTCTCCTTCTCTTCCCAATGCCGGGACCTGAGCTGGGGAGTCTGACGTGGGGCTTAGAGCTCTCACTCCTGTGGAAGGGCATCTGCAACTTAACAAATCTTCAGCTTATGGGTTGCCCACCCAGGGGGTATAGGGCCCAATTATAATACGAGCACGCCACTCCTGCCATCCTGCTGTGGTTCCCTCTTTGTTTCCAGTTGCAGAAGATCTTTTTTTTTTCCTCCTTTTTAGATGGTCATTTAGCATTCAGTTGTGGTTTCGTTGTAGTTGTGAGGAGAGGCAAGCTCGTGGTCCTACGACTGTGCCTTCTTGACTGGAACTCCCTATATATGTTTTTTAATGATCTTTTGAAAGCCTAAGAATTACGTTGCAAGTCTACAGACACACTACTGAAATTGTCTTTCACTCATATCAGGGATGAAAGTGAACGACCAGAGACCTGTTTGATTGATCTTGGACCCTTGGCACCCATCACAGGGCCAGGCACATAGCAGGGGTCTATAATATTTGCTAAATGTATGAATAAGCGACTGTCTTATTGATGAGTTAGATGATAAATGTAATATAAAATTTTCAGTCACAATTGCCTCAAACCTCAGTTGTAGAAAAACACAACTATCAGTTGATATCTCAACTTACCCTCTATGAGAGCTCCCATTTCAGGTTATTAAAAAGCTTTTACTCTAAAATAAGGACAGATCCCCAAGATGGGTTCACAGTTTTGAAAGCACTAGCCTGCTATGAGTCCCCTTTACCAGGCAAAGCAATAAAGCTGTCTCTTTTCTTCTAAGCGCTAAAAATAAAATAAAATAAGGACAAAAACTGCTATCTTTAATCACCACATTTATTTAAACTGACATCACTTGATTTTTGTTATGATACACTGAGAAGTCCACAGAATGTCTGCCCCCGCCCCCCCCCCACCCCCGCAAAAAGCATTATAAAGAAACATCACACAAACTCAGACTGAGACATTCCACAAAGAAGCTGGTTTGTACACTTCAAAATGTCAAGTTATAAAATATACAGAAAGGCTGAGGAACTGCTCCCTACAGAAAGAAATTAGTGTGTGATCCTGAATTGAATCCTAGACCTATAGTGGACATTTTGGAACAATCTGTAAAATCTGAATGAGGTCTGTGGAGTAGAGGGTTACGTCATTATCAGTGTTGGTTTCCTGACTGTGATGATGTACCCTGTGGTTACGTAGGAGAGTAATTTTAAACAGAACTTTCGCCATGACCAGTACCATCATCAACACTTCCTGGCTCTACGGCACACGTAGAATAATGGGCAACTTGGATACGACTCTCAGTTGGGTTACTTGCAAGCAATTCATTATGAAAGGATCGAGAACACAGGGTAATGTGTCGACACTGAAAATGAAAATTCACAAAGCACAGTGAAAAGAATACCAAGATGGGCAGAAAGGAAATAAGAGTCAAAGACAGAGGAAGCATAACACATTCCAGTATGGAATAAGAGCACTGCAAAAAGGCAGATATCCTGTTGATCTTGGAATTGGGAGAGTAATCAAGGATAACAGGTGTGAGAGGCATAAAGGAACAGCTAGCCGCAAGCCTAACAGCTTTTACCCTTATTTGTCATCAGGAGACCAGCATTCTGTTACCAACTTCGTTAAAAAACTAATCATAAATACTACTCAGCAATTTTTTTAAAAAGAGCAAAATACTGATATATGCTACATGAATGAGCCTCAAAAACAGTACGGGAATGAAAAATGCTGGACACAGAAGACCACGTGTAAGAATATGAAAACAAATATATGTATGTCCCTATATGACTGAAGTATTGTGCTGTACATCAGAAACTGACACAACACTGCAAACTGACTATACATCAATAAAAAGTATTTTAAAAATAAATAAATAAAATAATTTTTACAAGACCACATATTGTATGATACCATTTATATGAAATGTCCAGAAGAGGCTAAACTATGAAGACAGACAGCAGATTAGGGACGGCCTGGGACTAGGGGTGGGGATGCGAATGGAATTATCTGTAATCCTCACTTGATTACAGTAAACAACTCATTTGTAATCCCCAAATCGAGGCTCTATACCTCAATTTTCTCATCTGCTACTTAGTAACAATTACAGTACCTAGTCAAAAGGGCTCTTTGAAGATCAAATGAGACAATACAGGTTAAAAGCCTAGAACAGTGCCTGGCACTTAGTGAGGGCTCAAGATGTACACATACAAGCCCAGCTTAAAAAATCAGAAAATAAAATGCATATAAGAAAAACATGTAATTAATGAATTATAAACACAGGAAAAAGCACAAGCTCACACTTTTAAAGATTCAGCAACAAACTATACTTCATCCTTGACAACTCCTTAATCCAGGTAAATAATTAAAAATACTTTGGGAGAACTTTTTAAATATACACAATCAAGTATAAGAACAATGAAAACTTACTAAATATTCTGTTATTTCCCTAGTATTTGGGGTCCATGAAGTATAAGGAAATGTTGAGACTCTTCCTCAGCTTCTCATCTTAAGTTGACATTTTGATGTGTAATTTCCTAATTATATATTTTTTTAGTATTTTCCACATTTTTACCTATACATAAAAGTATTTTACTGAAAATGGGCTTCCACCTTATATTTTTACTCTATTAAGATTTTTTTTATATAAAGAGTAGGCTATTGTTCATCTTAACAATATAATCCTGGACCAAAAACCCCAGAAATCAAAACTGAGGCCAAAGGCACCTATTTCACTGACACAAATACACTCTTTCATGTTTTCTTGCCCTTTATAAAGTATGCTATGGCACTGAAGGCACCGAAGTTCTCTCTTCCAGTAGGTGTCAAATAATGATGTAGACACTGCCTCCTGAACTCAACTCTGTTCACTGACTCTTCTAACAGAGGTATACAAAGTGAAAAGTTGCTAACCTATCACTCCATCAAACAGTTGTTTAATTTTAATCCTTTGAAATAATTTCTTCATTGAACATAAACTGTGTATCTTTGGTTAAACTATTTCCTCACCAGCATCAATATTTATATTCCCTTATTTATTACCTCTAAGACCATTTATAAAGTGAACTTCTGTTTTCATTATTCTCTGATTCCTTAAGTATCCTCAGGGAAAAGTTCCTAACAGGAGAAAGTAGAGACAAATTTCGATACTCAATAAATTTTACCTAACCTCAAAAACAACTTTACTCTTTAAACTGCATTATAAAAAATACGTTAGTCTTTACATCAGTTTTCCATGGAAATATATAACTGTTTGAATACTTAAATATAGCTTCTCCTTAGCAAAAAATTGTCACTCAGAGCCCTAGTTAACAAAAAATTTAAAGCATAAACCCAAAACACACTTTACACAATGTTATCTACATATTGTACAATTTGGAACAATTATAATACACATCTACACAAGATACTGAACAAGGACAAGATTCATAAGATACTCATGTGGTTATAATTTGATTTTCACTATTGAAAGAATTTAATACTTACTTGAATGCACAAAAAACAACTGTTTTATCTAATATGCAAATTAAGCCAAACTGTATTTTGACAAATACATCTGTATCCTACCAAATTCTGAAAGTTATTCACTTCTTATATAATCATAACTTTTACAATTTCAAGATCTCAACTTGTCTAAAATAATGATTACAGGAATTTGGTAAACATTTCCAAAATGTCTAAAAATCATCAGGACTTTTATACTTTGATATAAATTTTAGATACAAACCTTTCCCTCTCAAAAGAAAATGGTACTAAACAACAAGTTCATACTGTACAGCACAGGGAACCACATTCAATATCTCGTAGTAACTTACGGTGAAAAAGAATATGAAAACAAATGTATGTATGTTCCTATATGACTGAAGCATTGTGCTGTACACCAGAAATTGACACAACACTGTAAACTGACTATACTTCAATAAAAATGTATTTTTAAAAAATTTGGAAAGAAAAAGGTACTTAGAAGAGTTTCCAAAGCAAAAAATGTAGTAAAATTTTTTTAACTTCAAGTTTTTGATCACTCAGATTATAAGCACTATCCTCTCTGCATGATGTGATCACAATAGATGTATAAATAATTACATGGTACATTATTTCCATATGATCTCTTACTTTTAAACTGACACTAAAAGTATGCAGAATGCTTACTAACTGTACTCAAGGGAGTTGCGTGTCTATTTCATAGGGAACAAAGACACCAATACCCACAAGTAGAATATTTTCATGAATTAGTTGCTTGTTTACTTCCTAAACAGAACAGGTTTTTTTCCTAAATTAAAATTGGAGGATTATTTTAAACTAAAAGACCACAGTCATACTTTAAGAAATTAAAATATTCATATATGAGGCAAAGTTGAAGTTGCTGCAACTAAAAATATAAACATTTGTCCATTTTTTTCAACATACTTACCGTTTTAAATTTAGAAGTAAAGAAATTACAACACACCATAACATACCCACAGGTTAAATAATGGCTCCTGAAATAAAGCTATATTTAGAAACCAATTGTTACACTATATTTTATTAATTCTAAGGTAATAGAGTTTTATCTCTGAAATCATGGTACACTGATCTAGTTTCAATAAAATATGGTTTATACAATGTAACAGTTGAAATCCATGTTTCCCTTTAACACTGATGGCAGAGAAGGATCCAGGATCCTTGGCTTAACAGGATAATTGGATGTACCTGTACCAGCTCAACCTGTGTCCCTGAATAAAAGGTCTAAACATACTGTGAGTACCTCAGGCCTAAACTGCCTCTCTTGACATCTTTTATTTGAACTACTAAAATCAGTTGGCAAGTTTAAGGAAAGCCAAACTAATGTACAATGACATAGTTTTTCACTTGCAAAATGGGCCTTCACCTAGGTTATTAGTTTTATCAGATCTTTTGAAATATTAAGATTATAAGTAACTTATTAATAACAAAAATTAATGGTCTGCCCAAATTACCAAGCCAGTAATTTCAGTTCAAGCTATTAAAAAAAAAAAGAATATGGTAATGTCTAAAATATTTTTAAGAGATAAAGCCCCATAAGATAACCTGGATTTTCATATTAAACCACCAACCCTTCCAGGTGGAGGGGAATAAAGGTGGTAGAAAAGCATAACCACACTGGCAAGATCATCCCTCCTTAAGACCTAACAACGCTAAGGAAAAATCTACAGAGCCTGCACATGTGCATTCATCCAAATTAGGAAAGTTAGAGACCTACGGGTCCAACTTAAATGAAGCAGGAGAAGTTTGTGTTATGTATTTAAAATCAGCAGGCAGCTTTTAAAAACTGGATTAAAGTTGATGGAATCTCATTTTCTGGAATTCTTTTTAAAAAAGATGAATTACATATTGTGTAGGACTACTTAGGTCCTACTCAAAAGCTGAGATAATCTATTTGACTTTCTGTTTTTAAATTATCCAATTAGAATACAACATTGACAACATTACTCAGAAACTCACAAAAGATAACTATATATTCATTTGTTCAATTTTTTAAAAGTAAAACATAAGATAGCATTTAATGTGTGCCATATTCTTTCTTGCAATTATAACCTACTGACACGAGAGATACAATCACAAAAAATAAGTTAAGAGGGACATGATTTCTGAGGGAGAAAACTGTATACACTCTGCTAAATTATGTAATATAAGTAAGATGAAGCTCTTCTACAGCAAAGGGTGGTTTTGAATCTTAAAATTAAAAAAAAAGACCCTACATACTAATTTTAAATAAATATAAAAGTTCTAAAAAATAAGTCTATAGCCAAATAATTGAAGATTAATTTTTTCACCAAAGTTAGGAAAGCTCTGTACACAAGGTACCAAATACAATTTCCACTGAGGTACTGAATCCTCAACCAGCCTTAACAGAAACACCTCTAATTCACCTTATTATCTTGAAATCTGTGTGACAGCCGAGTACTCATTCTATCAGTATATGGTACCTGAGAATATAAGCTTCTCAAATCATATACTCTTACAGGTCTAGAAGGCTTTCTTTGATTTCTTCTAGGGCTTCTTTTAATACCGTTGTTCGTACTTCCTGCAGGGCCAGGAGAATCCTGCACAGGTTGCTTGGGAGAAGAGCTTGCTGGAGCTCCTGACTGCTCTTCAGCACCAGCTGAGGGAACCGAGTTCGGAAGCATTTCGGCTGGATTCTTTGCCTTCTTTAACCTACTAACATGAGATTTTTTCTTCTTATGATGCATCCTAATTAAAGTGTTCTTGGACCAATATTTGTGACGCAGAAAAACAGAGTATTTTAGAATATACTTTTTAATTATATCACTTAATTTGGTCTGACTCCAAATTGACTGTTTTTCTGAAGCAATGCTGGTTTTTTGCTGGGGAATAATTGGTCTACAGCCCTTTGGGGGAAAACCTGGCTTATTATTAGTTGTCACCTTCTTTCTCTGAATTTTCTTTTTACTTTCAGAAAACTTATTTCTAACTGATTTTGGAGAAATGTTCGTAACATCACAATTTAAAAGAGTTGACTGGAAATTACTTTCCTTTGGAACTTCACTAGAATTCAAAATCTCAGATTCTTCCAGAAACACAGAAGGCTCACTGGCCTCCTGATGTGACATTACTTCATGTCCTACTGTCACTGTCATAAAAGGTGCTGAAGCAGAGCTCTGTACATAAGTGTCATCATCTCCTCCACGGGAGTTCAGGTCACTAAAATGAATTTCAACACAGTTATTCCTGTCCGAATTTGGTACTTCTATGTTCAAAGAAGGATCAATTACAATTCGCTTATTCAATGGGTCATAATAATTATAGGAACTCTGTTTATCTCTGTACTGAATGTTAATATCCCAATTATTTCTACTACAGTGCCTCATTTTAGAGAAGTTGTTGGGTTCACCTTTCTTCTGCTTAATATTTGAAGAAAGAACATAAACTAAGGCATTTGGTTGCAAAGACTTCAAGACTGTACTACATGACTCAGGAAATTCAGCTGTTCCAATTTTTACGTTCTTTCTTGTTTTTCTGTCGTTCTGTAAAAGTAGACGTTTCCTTCCTGGAGAGTCTTTCTCTTGTCCAGTCATTCTTCTTTTCATCCCTGGGTTACTTGAGAGATTGGTTTGAGTTCCATGGCTGACTTTTACAGCCTGGCATCGAGAAGCCACTCGCCATGTTTGCTCACAGTGCCTCTTTGTTGAAAGAAAATGGCTAGGTTTATCTAAGGCCACTGGAAAGTCATCAATATCTGAAATACCACCTGCACCATCATCACAATCTGAGACGACCTGAATTGATGTAGTGTCCTGCTCAAGGTCAGCCCAGGCAATCTTTTTTCCTTTATTCAGTTTTTTTTTTTTTATTTTCCTGGTCTCACGGTCATCAACGTAACAGCGGAAGCTATCTTCCTTAAATTCCTTCGCAAGAGCATTAGTATTCATGTCACCTTCTCTCATTGTTTGAGACCATGTTTTCCCCACCAATGAAGCAGGGGTTTGAGGCACGCCTTCAGGAACTTGTTCATCAGGATCATCCTCTGTGACCTCCTTTGCTTTTTCCAGGTTCCCTATAGAATCAACCCCGGGAACAGAGCTTGAATGGCAATTATAGTTTGTTTCTTTCAGGTCAAAAGACACCTTCTTTAACAGGCCTGTTTTGTTAATAGCTTTTTGAGGCTGATCAGTGTTAGACTGACGAGAGGGATCACACTGAAAATTCATCCCAGAACCACAAGGGTCACAGCTCATACTTTCTAGATCTGCACATTTTAACTTCAGAAGGTTTTCTTTATCAGCCACTTGGTGGATCACCAACTCCGGAGACTCATTACAACCCTTGGCAGAAACATTAGATTCATAGTTCTTATCTTTTAGGCCAGTATTTTCTACATCTTTCCAAAGGCTGACTCCTTTGTCAACCTTCTGCAGTTGATGAGCCAGTGGCTGACAAGTGTCTTCCCATTCAAATTTTCGTTTCAGACTATTAGACTGACAGCTCTTATCTTTTGGGTCAATATATTTTGCCTTTTTTTTTTCAGGCCCTAGTGATTGGTAAGTTGTGGACTGATGAGAAGCATCAACCGGAAAACTGACTCCAGAACCATATGGCTCACAACTTGACTCTTCCAGAATAATATAGTCTTTCTTCTGGTTTACTATTTTGAAGGTTTTTTTGGAGTGGTGTGTCACTGATTGAGAAGAGGCTTCACAAACATATCCTAGCTCAGTATCACAAGAGTCACAGCTCTCACTTTCTAGAACAAAACTTTCAGCATTTATACAGCTGATTTCTTCGACAGTCATTTGAGGTGAGTCAATCACTGGCTGAAAAGGGACATCAGAATCTGAAATCACTTCACAATCATATCACCAGTCACCAGGTTCACCGACTCTTGAGGTTCATTTATCACTATTTGAAAAGAGACATCAGAATCACACATTATGTCAGAATCACTAGGTTCACTGGTCTTTTCTTCCATGCCAAGATGCTCTTTCTTCTGAAGGTTCATTTCTTTACAAACCACTTGAGATTGGCCAACTTCTAAACAAAGATGAACACCAGAATCATTCTTCTCTTGCAAGCTTATTTCTTTGACAGCCTCAGGAGAATGACCAGCTACAAAGTGAACATCAGAATCATAACTTACTTCAAAATCACCTAGTTTATATTTCTTATCTTCCAGGTAAACATGGTCTTCCTGCCAAAGACCTATTTCTTTAACAGACTTTGGAAGGTGGTCAGCCACTGACTGAAAAGTTTCATCAGAAACAAAATTTATATCAGGATCACAAGGATCACTGCTTTTATCTTCCAAATTGGCTTGTTGCTCTTCCAAAACATGTGGCTGCTCAACCATTGACTGAAGAGGGGCATTTGAAACAAAAATGATTTCAGAATCACGGGGTTCATAGCTCTTAGCATCCAGACAAACCTGTCCCTCCCTCAGATTTATTTCTGTAACAGCCTCTTGAATTTTATTAGTCACAGACTGAAGAGGTGCATCAGAATCAAAATTTATTTTTGAATCACTAGGTTTGACAACCTTATCTTCCAAGTCAACATGCTCCTTCCAAAGGTTGATCTCCTTAACAACTTCTCTAGTTTGGCCAGCCACTGACTGAAAAAGGACATCAGAATCATATACAATTTCAAAATGCTTAGATTTATCTCTCTTATCTTCCATGTCAACTTGATCCTTGCAAAGGCTTTTTTCTTTAACAGTTTCTCTAAGCTGGTCAGGCACTGACTGAAGGGGATCAACAGAATCAACACTTATTTCAGAACCACAAGATTGATTGTGCTTATCTTCTAGCTCAGAGTGCTCTTGTTCCAGAATAGTTATCTGAGGATGATCAACTGTTGACTGAACCATGAACTCAGAATCCAATCTCATTTCAGACCCACTAGATCGGCTGTTCTTATCTTCTGAGTACACATGACCTTCATTCTCGAGGTTTATTTGTTTAACACCCACTTCAGGTTGATCAGACACAGGCTGGAGAGAAACATCAGAATTATGTATTAATTTAGAAACATTAGGTTCATTGACCTTATTTTTCAGGCCCATATCATCTTCCTTCCATCGGTTTGTTTTTCTGATCACTTTCCAAAATTGTCCAGGCAATGAATGAAGGTGATCAGAATTAAAACCTTCTTTACCACCACCAGATTCACTGTTTTTATCTCCCAGATCAACATGTTTTTCCTTCAAAAGGGCTAGCTGAGGTTGGTCAAGAACTGAATGAAGAGGGGCATTAACACCCAAATTTATTTCAAAATTTCCAGGTCTAGTACTTTCAACTTCTGGGTCAACATGGTCCTCCTTCAAAACAGTTACTTGAGGTTTTTCAGTCAATGACCGAGGAGGGACATCAGAGTCCGAAATTGTATCAGAACTACTATATTTATTGCTCTTATTTTCTAGACCAACACATTCTTCTTTCTGAACATTTATTTCTTTAACAGCTATTTGAGGTTCTATTATTGAACAATGAGGGATATCAGAATCTAAATTTGTTTCAGAACCACTAAATTCAGCACATTTAGCTTTTAATTGAGCATGCTTTTCTTTTTGAAGCCATAGTTTTTTAACAACCATTTCAGGTTTGTAGATCACTGACTGAAGACGAATACCGGAATTCCAACTTGTTTCAGAAATACTTAACTCATTACCGTTCTCTGCTAAGTTTGCATGTTCTTCTTTTTGAAGATTTATTTCTTTAATAGCTACATCAGGATGATTCGCCACTAACTGAAAAGAGGTATCAGATTTTGAACTGCCTTCAGAAACACTGGGTACATTATTCTTATTTTCTAAGTGTACGTTCTCTTCTTTCTGAAGGCTTCTTTCTTTAATGGGATCTTCAGAATGTCCAGTAACTGAGTGAAAAATACCATAATCAAAACTTAATTCAGAACCATTAGGTTTGTTTTCTCTATTTTCGACTGGTACCCACTCTTCTTTTTGAAAATTTAACAGATTTTTAACAGCTTCTTCTGGAGGATTAATCACTGGGTGAAAAGGGATGTAAGAATCCAAACTTATCTTGGAAGTGGTGGGTTCATCGTCCTTCCCTCCTAAGTGTACATACCCTTCTTTCTGAATGACTGTTTCTTTATCGGCTAATTCAGGCTGATCAGGCCCTAAATGAAGAGGAGTATCAGAATCCAAAGTTATTCTAGAACTAATTGACTCAAAGCTCTCATCTTCCAGGTTAATGTGCTTCTTTCTTACTTCTTCAACATCCAGCTCAGAATACTCAGTAACTGATGTAAGAGGAGAATTGGAATCAAAAGTCAACTCAGAACTGGAGCACCTATACCTTTTAACTTCCATGTCAATATTTAACTCTTTCAGATTTATTTCACTCAAAGCCCCTTGAGGTTGGTCATTACCTGATCGATAAAGAGAAGCATGAGAACCAAAACTTAGACCAGGAACACTAGATATAACACTCTTACTCTCCAAGTCAACAGCTACTTCCTGAATGTTTACTTCTTTAACTGCTACTTGGGATTGGTCAGGTGCTAATTGAGCATCAGTGTGAAAACTCATCTCAGAGCCATAAGACTCATAGCTCATATCCATAAGGTCATTCTTCTCTTTCAGATTTATTTCTTCAATGGCCCTCTGAGGTTCATCAGTCACTGTCTCAAGAAAGACATCACAGTCAAGATGTGCTTTAGCACTACTGGGTTTACGATTCTTATCTTTCAGGTAAACAAGCCTATCTACCAGGTTTCTTTCTCTGACAGCCAGTTGGGGATGATCAACTACTGACTGAAGAGAAATATCAGAATCAAAACTTGTTTCAGAACAACTTGATCCATAGTTCTTATCAACCAAGCCAATGTGAACCTTCTTCTGAAGCTTTCTCTCTGTCACAGCCACTGGGAGTTGGTCAACCACTGACTCAAGTGAGAAAACAGAATCAGTACTTATTTCAGAGCTACTGGATCCATAGTTCATATCAACCAAGCCACTGTGAACCTTCTGAAGTTTTCTCTCTGTGACAGCCACTGGGAGTTGGTCAACCACCGACTCAAGTGAGAAAACAGAATCAGTACTTATTTCAGAGCTACTAGATCCATAGTTCATATCAAACAAGCCAATGTGAACCTTCTTCTGAAGTTTTCTCTCTGTGACAGCCACTGGGAGTTGGTCAACCACTGACTCAAGTGAGAAAACAGAATCAGTACTTATTTCAGAGCTACTGGATCCATAGTTCATATCAACCAAGCCACTGTGAACCTTCTGAAGTTTTCTCTCTGTGACAGCCACTGGGAGTTGGTCAACCACCGACTCAAGTGAGAAAACAGAATCAGTACTTATTTCAGAGCTACTAGATCCATAGTTCATATCAAGCAAGCCAATGTGAACCTTCTTCTGAAGTTTTCTCTCTGTGACAGCCACTGGGAGTTGGTCAACCACTGACTCAAGTGAGAAAACAGAATTAGTACTTATTTCAGAGCTACTGGATCCATAGTTCATATCAACCAAGCCATTGTGAAACTTCTGAAGTTTTCTCTCTGTGACAGCCACTGGGAGTTGGTCAACCACTGACTCAAGTGAGAAAACAGAATCAGTACTTATTTCAGAGCTACTGGATCCATAGTTCATATCAACCAAGCCAGTGTGTGCCCTTTTCAGAAGGTTTGCTTCTTTATCAGGCTGTTGGGGGTAGTCATCACTTGACTGAAGTGAGGCATTGCTATCAAAAGTCATCTCAGAATCACTAGATTCATAGCTTTCATCAACCAGCCTAATATGCACTGCCTTCTGAGCACTTATATCTTTAACAATTACTTGAGTTTGGTTCGTAATCAAGTGAAGAGAGCCATCACAATCAGAACTTATTTCAGAAACAGAAGATTCGCTATTCTTATACTGCAAATCAGCATGTACTTCCTCTGAAAGGTTTATTTCATTAGCAGTCTCTTTCGATTGGTCAGTAAGTGAATAAAAAGAAGAACTGCCATCAAAACTCATTTCAGAACTTCTTAATTCATAGTTCTTATCTTCTTGGTCAATTTGCTCCTCCTTCCAAAGGTCTGGCACATCCTCTTCAGGGTGATCAGACGCTGACTGAAGAGAGCCACCAGCCAACTTCATTTCGGAACTCACTGAGGTCTTCTGTTCCAAAAAGGCCAAATGCTTTCCTTCTTGGGTACAATCCATATTAGGAAAGAATTCCTCATGATGCTTTGGAATGCCATCTTCAAAGATTCCTTTATTAACAGGTATGTCAGTTTTATTCATGTTGATTGCTGGGTTTACTGCTAATTTGGAAAGAGATTCCAATTTTAAGGAGCCTTCAGTACCCACAAATTCATGTGCTTCAAAGCCAGCTGACAAAGTTTTACCCTGAGATTTTACATCTTCCTGTATAACCAATTTATCTGAATTTATACATAAAGATTCCCTATTTGATTCTTTAGGTTTCTGACATGAACCTGAAGAAGTTTCTGGATAACATGAGAGCGTAAGATTTCCAGAGTCCCCATCCAGCCTGTTTAAGGTATTTGTCAACTTTGTTTGGGTCACATTCGCCAACTGAATCAAAATGGGCTCCTAGTGGTAACAAAGTAGTAGTATTAGTTGTAACTGGTCTTTCATGAGAACTTTCAGGTAAACAACTAACAGGAGCATTAGAAATAACTGAAAAACGTATTACACTTTGTCTATTATTTGTAGAGTGACCAATACCAACTGAATTAAATTCTTTCATGTTGTTCCCAATTTTGTGAACGAACTCCAAGGACTGCTGCTGTCCTTTCTCCACTTTTTGAATAACTGATGGTCGAACTGAAACACCCTGTATATACTCTTGAGATTTACTAGATCTAGAATACATGTCTTCAACAGGTTTAGAATCCTTGGTGGGCATCTCTCCTCTGACTCCATCAGCATCTACTGCCATTTCTTCAGGAGTAAAATCATTATTAGGAACCACTTCAGAAGGTGCTGCAGTATTCATAGGAAGTCTCTTCTTTTGCATTGATCTAAAAAGCAAGGGAAAACAGCCATGAAAATATATTAATATCTGTTTAAAATGCTTTTTTTAAAAGACATACTAAAAATTATTTTCTTTCTATCCTGGGCCAGATTCCTAGAAGACAGAGTCAAGGCAATCACACCAGGCTATACATTACATGTATTTCAGAAAGGTAATCAGTGCAGAAGATGGAGGGAACTCCACAAAGTGCTACTTAATAAACACTAATGGCTCCTAAACATGAAAAAATGTAAATAAACCCATATATCACTTTTCAGTTATCAGAATGGTAAATAGCAAAAAGTTTAACACAAGTTATTTAACCATCTAGACTTTAGTTTCCTCCTCCAAAAAAGGGGAACTAATATTATTTTCCTTCATGAGATTGTTTTGAGGAGTAAATTAGATACTGAATGTAAAAAAGCATTTTTGCAAAAAGCCGGGAAAATAGTAATCATTCACAAATGTTAGCTATTATTAATACATTATTTTGGCAAGAGTGCAATGACACAGGCACTTTAGTACATTTTTGGTAGGAGTTTAGATTAGTTTAATCTCTGCGAAGAACAATTTGGCAATGTCTATTAAAATTAAAAATACCAAAAGGAGTCTAGGGAGACATGACAAGTTAATGTAATGTGCTTGTACTGGATGGGATCCCAAAACAGAAAAAGACATTAGGTGAAAATTAAGAAAATCTACACTTGACTTTAGCCAAAAGGCTGACAAGTAATAAGAAAATCTGAATAAACTACAGAATTTAGTTATGGTATTAGTTCCTTGATTGTAACAAATGTAACCTATTAATGTAAGGTGTTAGTAATAGGAAAACTGGATGAGGAGATATATATAGGAACTCTCTGTACTATCTTCTCAATTTTTCTATAAATCTATAACTGCCCTAAAAATAGTCCATTAAAAATAATAAATAAATAATTTAAAATAGATTAATACTAAAATACAGCTTTATCAAATATTTTTCAGTTTGAGAGATGATAAAGTTGTCTACAAGGACATGCATACATGTGTTGACCATAAGAAATTTTTTTTAACATGTCCTAAATATTACTATTACTTTTCCATGAAAATATATTATCATAATTAGTATTAAGATAACACTTTTTGGCATTTGTAAAATAAAAAAGTTAACTGTGGTATCAAAATAATATCATGATGAGGCAAAAAATCTATAATTTTTCATACTTCTGAATGCTAATCAATAAAATTGCAGCACAATAATCACTTTATCCTAGTTTTTCAGAACCCTAAAAGATAATCTCCATTTGTCTTAAAGACTATCACAATTATTCTCAAAATAAAATTAAGTTTATAACATTTGGCTAAGAAAAGAAAGGAAGGCAGAACTATAAAATCAAACATGTTGGAAATCCCAAAAGATTTTCATCTGTATTTGTGTGAATTTAAAATTAACAACTATGCAACAACCTAAATAAATAAATAAATAAATAAATAAATAAATAAATAAATAAAATTAACAACCAAATCACAATTCATATTTCTATGCATTTTAAACTAATTTTACAACAATGACCCAAAAAAGCCCTCTAAAATCATAACTACTAAAGCTTAAAAACCACTCTTCTTGAACCTAGAGATTATCACACTGAGTAAGCCAGACAGAGAAAGACAAATGTAAACATGTATGACCAACTGCATAAATTGTGTATAAACTGGTATAGCATTCTAGGGAATGTCTATCGAGAATTAAAAATTTCCTATCTAAATATTTGGTAGAATTCACCTATGAAGCCATCTGGTCCTGGACTTTTGTTCATTGGGATTTTTAAAATTACTGATTCAGTTTCATTACTAGTAATTGGTCTGCTCATATTTTCTATTTCTTCCTGGTTCAATCTTGGGAGATTGTACCTTTCTAGAATTTGTCCATTTCTCCTAGGTTGCCCATTTTATTGACATGTAGTTGTTTATAGTAGTCTCTGATGATCCTTGGTATTTCTGTGAAGTCAGCTGTAACTTCTTTTTCATTTCTGATTTTATGGATTTAGGCCCTTTCCCTTTTCTTCTTGATGAATCTGGCTAAAGGTTTATCAGTTTTGTTTATCTTTTCAAAGAACAAGCTTTTAGCTTCATTTATCTTTTCTAATTTTTTTCAGTCTCTATTTCATTTATTTCTGCTCTGATCTTTTTGAATATTTTCCTTCTACTAACTTTGGGTTGGGTTCTGTTTGTTCTTCTTTTTCTAGTAACTTCAGGTGTAAGGTTAGAAACTTCTGAACTTATTCTATGAAGCCAGCACATCCTAATACCAAACCCAAACAAAGATATTATAAGAAAGGGAAATTACAGGCCATATCACTGATGAACATGCATGCAAAAATCCTCAACAAAATACTAGCAAGCCAAATCCAACAATTCATTAAAAGAATTATATACCAAGATCGAGTGGGATTTATCCCAGGGATAGAAGGATTTTTCAGTATCTGCAAATCAATCAGTGTGATACACCAAATTAACAAATTGAAGAATAAAAACCATATGATAAATGCAGGAAAGCTTTTGAAAAAATTTAACATCAATTTGTGATTAAAAAAACTCTCTACAATGTGGATGTACAGGAAAAATACCTCAACATAATAAAGGCCATATATGACAAACCCACAGCTAACATCATCCTCAACAATGAAAAGCTGAAAGCATTTCCTCTAAGATCAGGAATAAAATAAGGATGCCCACTCTCACCACTTTTATTCAGCATATTTTTGGAAGTCTTAGCCACAGCAATCAGAGAAGAAAAAGAAATAAAAGGAATTCAAAATGGAAAGAAAGAAATAAAACTGTCACTTTTGCAGATGACATGATACTATACATAGAAAGTCCTAAAGATGCACCAGAAAACTACTAAAGCTCATCAATGAATTTTGCAAAGTTGCTGGATACAAGATTAATATACAGAAATCTGTTGCAGTTCTATACACTAGCAATGAAGTATCAGAAAGAGAAATTAAGGAAACAATTAAGTTATCACTATATCAAAAAGAATAAAATACCTAGAAATATAACTACTTATGAGGCAAAAGACCTGTACTTGGAAAACTATGACACTGATGAAAGAAACTGAAGATGAAACAAACAGATGAAAAGATATACTGTGTTCTTGGATTGGAAGAATCAATATTGTTAAAATGACCATACTACCCAAGGCAATCTACAAATTCAGTGCAATTCTTATCTAAATACCAATGGCATTTTCCACAGAACTAGAACAAGTAATTTTAAAATTTGTATGGAAACACAAAAGACCAAGAGTAGCCAACATAATCTTGAGAAAGAATAGAACTGAAGGAATCATAATCCCTGGCTTCAGACTATACTACAAAGCTACAGTCATCAAAACAGTATGGTACTGGAACAAAAAGAGACACACATCAATGGACCAGGATAGCGAGCCAAGAAATAAACTCACACACTTATGGTCAATTACTCTATGACAAAAGAGTCAAGAATACACAATACAGAAAAGAGTCTCTTCAGTAAGTGGTGCTGGGAAAACTGGACAGCTACATGTAAAAGAATGAAATTAGAACCTTCTCTAACACCATAAACAAAAATAAACTTAAAATGGTTTAAAGACCTAAGTGTTTATTTGGTTTGGGGGGGGGGCAGAGGGGAGATAATTAGGTTTATTTCTTTCTTTACTTTTAGAGGAGGTACTGAGGATTGAACCCAGGACCTCACGCATGCAAAGCATGCTTTCTACCACTTGAGCTATACCTTCCCCCAAGACCTAAATGTAAGACTGGATACTTTAAAACTGCTAGAGGAAAACATAGGCAGAACACTCTTTGACATAAATCAGAGCAATACTTTTTTGGATTCATCTCCTAGAGCAAAGAAAACAAAAGCAAAAATAAGCAAATGGTACCTAATTAAACTTAAAAGCTTTTTCAGAGCAAAACAAATCACTCAAAAAATGAAAAGACAACCTACTGAAAGGGAGATAATATTTGCAAATGATATGACCAATAAGGGATTAATATCCAACATATATAAACAGCTCATACAATTCAGCATCCAAAAAACAACCTGATTTAAAAATGGGCAGAAAAACTGAATAGACATTTTTCCAAAGAGGAAACACAGATGGCCAACAGTTACATGAATGCTCAACACTGCTAATCATCAGGGAAATGCAAATCAAAACCACAATGAGATATCACCTCACATCTGTCAGATGGTTATCATCAAAAAAAAAAAAAAATGTCAGTGAGGATTTTGAGAAAAGGGAACCCTCGTACACTGTTGATGGGAATGTAAGTTGGGGCAACCACTGTGGAAAATGGTACAGAGGTTTCTCAAAAAACTAAAAACAGAATTATCATATTACCCAGCAATTCCATTCCTAAGTATATATCCAAAAAAACCCCAAAATACTAATTTGAAAAGATATATGCACATCAATCCTCATAGCAGTACTATTTACAATTGCTAAGATACGGAGCAACTTAAGTGTCCATCAACAGATGAATGGATAAAGAAAATGAGGTATATATATATACAATGGAATATTACTCAGCAATTAAAAAGAAATGTTGCCATTTGTGGCAACATGAATAGATTTGGAGGGCATTATACTAAATGAAATAAGTCAGACAGAGAAAGACAAATGCTGTATGACATCACTTATATGCAGAATCTAAAGAAATACCACAAACTAGTGACTGTAACAAAAAAGAAGCCGACCCGCAGATATAAAGAACAAACTAGTGATTACTAGGGGAAGGGGGGGGAGGGGAAATATAGGGGTAAAGGAGTAAGAAGTACAAACTAATAGGTATAAAATAAGCTACAAGGATATACTGTACAACATGGGGAATACAACCAATACTTTATAATAACTATAAATGGAGTATAACCTTTAAAATTGGAAATCACTATATTTTACATGTGTAACTTATATAATATTGTGAAGCAACTATACTTCAATTAAAAATGAAATAAAATAAATTTTGTTTAATTTTTAAAAGAATTAAACATTTCCATATACAATTTGAGCAATGAAAGAAATAATAGCAATGGATTAAAACCCACAGAATAAAAGACATTCTTGAGTTAAAAATGATGGAAATAGATGACTGAATAATTAAGTGAGGGAATAAGAAAGATCTTCTTTATGGTAGAACTCTGATTAATACATGTAACTACTGTTTCAGGGAAGAATCATTAATGAATGATTGAATAAATCATTAATGAATGAATGAATAAAATCAGTGGGTGAAAGTAAGATGAGAAACAGGATATTTATATAGTCTCAAAGTACTTCCCCACAAGTATCTTATTAATTACAATAGGAAAAATTTTATTAGCTTTACGGTGTAGAAGCCACCTTAATCAAGTAATCCAAGTCCACATCACCAGCAATGAGACTCAATATCATGGGTCTCATCTGATACAGAGAAGGGTACAACCATCAATTATAATTTATTCTTATCCAAAATATATTACCTAAGTTTAATTAGGAGAAAACATCAGGCATACCCAAATTTAGGGATACCCTACCCCAAAAAACTGGCCAGTACTCTTTAAAAAGTGTCAAGGTCTTGAAAACAAAGATAGACTGAGGAACTACCAGTGATCAAGGGAGAGTAAGATGTGACAGCTCAATGCCATGTGCGGTCCTGGATTGAATCTTGGTCCAGAAAGAGGACATTAGTAAGACAACTGAAAAAATCTGACTCGGGTCTATAAATAATATGGCATCATGTAATTTCATGGATTTGATCACTGTACTGTGGTTATTTTAGATTTAATATTTGGGGAAGCTAGGTAAAGTTACACAAGAACTCCTTGTACTGGTTTTGTAACTAAATTTTTGTAAGCCTGAAATCATTTCAAAATGAAAATTTAAGAAATAAAAACTACCTTTAATGTCCATAAATTTTAGCTCAAAAGTTCAAATTCTAGGAATCTACTCTACAGAGTTACACGTACAAATATGTTTGTTGTAGCACTGTTTATATACACTGAAAACTGGAAATTTATGCTGACCCCAAGATAGGCTAATTCCATCTTTCCACCAGCTAAGAAACTACATATTTTTATCCTAACTTTTCCCCATAAAACTTTTTTCGCCATTTGCAAATTCTAGGTTGATGACTTGCAAAGCCTTCAAGAAGTGCATCCTTTTTTTCTACTGCTGGTGCTGAACTCAAACAAATCTTCACAGATGTGCAAATGATCTGTTTTGCCTTCTCTCGTATAGTTGTAGCTGCAAAGTCACCACAGTACATAATCTGATTTTCTACCAAAGTTTTCCTTTAACATAGGATATTAACCTTTAAACTGGTATCAAAATATTTATTTTTATTAAAACAACCAAAATAAACTGATATGAGTAAGCTATCAAGATACTGACAAATAATAAAAAGAGCCAGTTCTATTTGATAGACTAGCAAATAGCTAGCAAATAGTTCCATTAATGTGTAATTGACTTAATTTTTACTTTGACCACCCTTACTTGGCTACTGTCCCCAGCTTTTTGGTTACTAATCTTGTAAAAGCTATGTTTACTCCCACCTTTTTCCTGTGCTTAGTCCTATGACATCCTTACAAAACACATTAATGATATATAATTATTTACTGACCTAAGACTTTTCTTTAGTAAAAGCATAGTGTAGTACATATCTTGTATAGTGAAATTTCTTACTTAGGCTGGGAAAAATTAAAAAATGATTGCCAAGGTATGTTACTAGACAAAATTTCACTTTATATTGCTTGACTCAAAAGATTCACTTTAGGAAGTACTGGAACATTAACACAAACTGTAACTTATATGTATGCTATAACATATAACTATGTACTAATATTATTCCATTCAGTTACTTTACCTGCTTTTTTGATAACGATATGGGTGGTGTCGCAGTACATCCTGCAAGAAACGTTCCATCAGAGTACGGGAACCCTTCCACTGTCTACTCTGTATGGTCAAGTATCTGTGCCGATCACTGGACATATGCTATAAAGAAAAAAAAATAAGTATTTTTAAATGGGTAATACTCACAAGTAGTGAGAGTGTCAGAATATATAGGTTCATTATACTCCTGGTAGATGTATAAATTGATACATCCTTTCTATAAAGCAATTCTAAAATACAATCTAAAACCCAAATGGGGAGCTCCAATCAATGCAGAGTATTAGAGGACGTGGATCTTAATTCCCCCACCAAGGACACATCAAAAATACATCTACAAGTAGAACAATTCTCACTGAAAACAGGAAACTAGCAAGACTCCTATATAACCAAGCCTGTAAGAAAGATACACATGTAGGATGAGTAGGAAGGGATGAAAAGCAATCCAGTTGGAACCTAAAGTCCGTGGGAGGGGATGTAGAGGAAAAAGATCAGTCATCCTATTACGAGGGTAAACAACCCAGAGACTTACAACCATTCTGTACCCAGACAACCATCTGTTTTTCACTTTCAGCATAGTATTCAGTAAATTACATGAGCTATTCAATTATTTAGAACAGGCTTTGGATTAAATGATTTTGCCCAATTGTAGGCTAATGTAAGTGTTCTCAGCGCTTTAGTGTAGGCTAGGTTAAGCTATGATGTTCAGTAGGTTAGCTGTATTAAATGCATTCTCAATTTAAGATTTTTCAAATTACAATCAGGATGTAATCTCATCACAAATTGAGGAAGATCTGTGTCATCTTCTTTGTGGCTTATCTTTTCACTTTGTGTACGTGTGTATGTGTGTTCATAAATAGTTATATTGTTGCATGCGTGCACACACAGACAACCCCCAAGTAAATCCAACATCTTTCCCAAGAATAGTTACAGGATAATTTTACGCTTTCTTAGTCATCTTCCACTGTTTCGTAAATTCACTGCAGTTCAATTTACCAATTTTTTTCTTTGTCATTGCTTTTTGTGACCAGTTTAAGAAATCTCTTCCCACTTCAAAGTCATAAAGATTTTTCTCCTATTTGTTTCTAGAAGCTTTATTGTCTCACCTACAATACTTATATCTACAATCCACTTGGAATTGATCTTTGTATCCAGGATGAGTTAGCAAAAAGCCACTAAACAGCAGAATTTTTACGTATTATAAACTTGTCTTAGATATTATATAAGATGAAACAGTTTAGCACTAGCAGACCCAGAGCTTCATTATATCACTACTTCACCTATGACACAATTCCACAGCTTATACCCTGGAGAAAAACGTGAGACTCTTCTAAGTAACCAACCCTGGTCAGAAAACTGCATCTATTATTACCATAAATACTTACTTCAAATCTCCATAGATGATGCTTCACAAACTCTTCCAACAAAAAGAAGAGAAATGAACACTGCTCAACTCACTCTATGAAGCCAGTATTACCCTAATACCAAAACCAAAGACATCACAAGGGAAAAAAGCTACAGACAATATCCCTTATGAATACAGATGCAAAAATCCTCAACAAAATACGAGCAAACCAAATCCAGCAACACATAAAAAGGATCATACGTTACGACCAAGTGGAATTTAGTCCAGGAACGAAAAATTGGTTTAACATTCAAAACTCAATCAATATAATTGCTATAGACTGAATGTATCCCCACATCAAAATTTTTTAAATTTATTTATTTACATATTTATTTTACAATATCACATTTTTAATTGAAGTATAGTTGATGTGCAATATTACATGTTATAGGTATACAATATAATGATTCACAGTTCTTACAGGTTATACTCCATTTATAGTTATTATAAAATATTGGCTATATTCCCCATGCTGTACAATACATCCTTGTAGCTTGTTTTACATCTGATAGTTTGTACCTCTTACTCTTCTACCTTCATTTTGCCCCTCCCCCTTCCGTCTCCCCACTGGTAACCACTAGTTCCTTCTCTACATCTGTGAGTCTGTTTCTTTTCTGTTATATTCACTAGTTTGTTGTTTCTTTTTAGATTCCACATGTCAGGGCTATCTTACAGTATTTGTCTTTCTCTGTCTGACTTATTTCACTTAGCATAATGTTCTCCAAGTCCATCCATGCTGTACACCAGAAACTAATACAACATTTTAAATCAACTGTATTTCAATTAAAAAGCAACCAACCAACCAACCCATTTTGAATATAGGCAGATCTGAACAGACATTTTTCCAAAAGAGGAAATGCAGATGGCCAACAGGACCATGAAAAGCTGCTCAGCATCACCAGTATCAGAGAAATGCAAATCAGAATCACAATGAGACACCACCTCACACCTTAAAATTGGTTTAACATCCAAAACTCAATCCATGTAATTGCTATAGAGTGAACTGTGTCCCCGCCCCCAAAATTCTTATGGTGAAGTTCTAATAACCCCTCATATGGTTGTATTTTTTTAAAACAGAGCTTTGGGGAGGTAATTAAATCAATACCATATATAAAAATTAACTCAAGGTGAATCAAAGACCTATATGTAAAAGCTAAAACTATAAAACTCTTAGAGGAAAACACAGGCATAAATCTTCATGATCTTGAATTAGGCAACCTTTATGACACCAAAACCACAAGCAACAAAAGAAAAAAGACAAGATAAACTCAACTACAGTAAAATCTGTAACTTTTGTGCATCGATGTCTAAAATTCAAAGTCCTTATCTTATCTTACAATGTCTTACGAAATCCAATGCTCTCAATTTTACACCTGTCACTTAGCATCCACTCCCCACCCACCCTCCATGGCAGCCACTTTGGCCTCCTGGCTTTTGGTCAGCATGCCAACCACCCCTCTGCCTCAGGGTCTCTGTCCTTGCTCTCTCTTCTGTCTACCTGGAAATTCTTCCCCTAGATACAAGCACGCCTGGCCCCCACACTTCATTCATACCTCAACTTAAATGTCACTTTCTTAACATCATCTGCCCATCCTACCTAGAATTGCACACTCTTCTCTATTTCCTCAGAACATTTATCACAATTTGATCTATTATGTACTAAATCTACATGACTATTTATAATCTGCCTTACTGCACTATAATGTAAGATTCATTAATAAAGAAAACTGATTTTGTTCATGGCCAAATCCCTGCAACCTTTAAAATAGTATCTGCCCACTAAGTAGACTCTCAATATGGTCTGTTCCATGAACGAATAAAGGAATTTAATAAAACGTAAAAGAAGAGAAAGTTACTACTAGGTCCTTGAGGTGTAACCATGATGACAGGATCCTCTCACCTGTTCCAGGTTACTATAGCACACACGGCAATAGCTGCAATATCCTTGTCTGTTCTGCATATTGAATAACCAAAGTCAGATAGACGGCTGTTGTCCTTGAACACTCAAACTGAAAAAGAGAAAAATGGCAAAATCACATTGATTCCTTACTACCACAAGGAAACTGGCTATGAAAATATTAGAGAACAGAAATTTATTCATCAGTCCTGCCTACTCATATTTCTATTAATTATGAAAACAGACAAGCCTACCATAAGCTCCTGAATCACTCAGTGAGCCTACAGTAGAGATGAGACCTCTGTATCTTTTTTTTTCATTGAGGTGTAGGTGATGCACAATATAAGTTTCAGATGTACAACACAGCACAATTCACAACTTTTAAAGGTTATAGTCCGTTTACAGTTACTATACAAATATTGACTATATGCGTGTTGCACTGTGTATCTGTATAGCTTGTCTATTTTATACATAGCAGTTTGCACCTCTCAATCCCCTTCCCCTATTTTGCCCCTCTTCCCTTCACTCCCACAACCAGTACTAGTTTGTTCTTTATATCTGAGTCTGCTTCTTTTATGCTACATACACTAGTTTATTTTATTTTTTAGATTTCACATATAAGTGATATAATACAGTATTTGTCTTCCTCTGA
Source organism: Camelus ferus (assembly GCF_009834535.1). NCBI lineage: Eukaryota > Metazoa > Chordata > Mammalia > Artiodactyla > Camelidae > Camelus > Camelus ferus. Next base: position 66,692,011 of record NC_045700.1, read on the forward strand.
GATTTATGCATCTTCTAAAAGAGTAGTTTGTTGCCAATCTTTGAAGCCTAGATGACTACATTTTTTATTAATTTTCTGAAAAGTTGTTAGTTATCAGGAATTGATTCAGTACTGCATACACTACTCAATTTGTAAAGATAAATTATATTTCTAAGTTGTTACTATAGTATGTTTACTATACGCTAAAGAAGCTCACTAATTTTCACATTATGCTTCTACACAAAATCCCAGATTACGTGAACTCTGTCATATTAATATCTTTTACTTTGTCATGAGAGTAAAGATACCACATTTATTTTCTGCTTAATCCACAAAGAGCCAGATTTTAAAGTAATTTATCCAATAAAGTTGCTAAAAAGCAAAATAACAACTAATACAGCCTCTGAAACAAAAAACATTTTTCTTCTGACAATTATATAAGCCAAACAAGTAAGAGGTATTTTTTCCAACTGGTGCAATAAGATTTCTCCACAAATAAAAAATAGTTTACAAGTTTCTACCCTCCTCCCCCAAAGTATAATTCTCCCACATTACATACTGCAGTGGTTTCCAAACCAGGATGAATATAAAAATCATCCCCCCAAATTCTGACTTAGTACATCTGAGAACAGAGCCTAGAATTCAGAAACTTTTTAATTCCCCAGATAACTCTGATACACAGCCAATTTATTCACTGACACAAAATGTATATAGTTTATGATTATTTTAAATAAATTCAATGCAATACAGTTTTTGCTGTTTTGTGAAAGTGAAAATAGGATTTTAAGAAATAATTTCATCAAGTTTTTAATACTAATTATTTCAAACATTCTCGTCTGTTGAAAACCATAAAGAGAATAATCTTGTTATGAGTATTTCTGATAAGATTATCCAGCAAAGAAAAAGTTTATTCATTAAAATCAATGTTCAAAAATGAAATCATAGCCTTACACTCGATAATATAAAAGCTTCATTAAATCAAAATGCTATCGTAACATTCACTTACCTATTACTTTTTATTATGAGAAATTTTGATAGTTTCTGACTTCTCACACTTATAGGGAAAATAAATCAATTAAATCAGCCTCTGAAATAAAGAATATATAAGAAATTAGTTACTTAAAATTTGGTCTTTTTTCCCTTTACTTCACTTATTAACCTGAAGCAACAAAATGAAAGAAAGTTTTATTTTAAGTTGCATTCATAGATATGGCAATTATCAGGCTGAGAGAACCCCAGAGTTTAGACCTAAACTCTGAAAATCATAAAATAACAAACTTTTTAGTGCTGTCTTTAAAATATAATTAAGACATTCATTAAAAGGCAAAATCAAAGTATGAGTCTAACATCACACGCACACACAAAATTTAAATACTTTTAAGTATTTTTGATCTTTAACCCTTATGGCCTTTAACTCCCATGGCATTATTACCTGCCATTTTCATCATTCTAATGTCATACACATGCCACAATGAAACTGAGTTACAATAAATCAAAAGTAGCTGTTGGCATTTTAGAAAATTCACATGCTAGGACCCCACTTGAATAACTTACAGAATCAAAAGTCCCCCGGTGGGGAGTCAGGCACATGCATATTATACATATTTAAAATGTCCCGAGGTGATTCTGATATGAGTTGAACCAATAATATGTCATCATTTTTCATGTACTAATAAAATTCTTAAAGGGATCATTTCTTTGGGGCTTGGGATTATATTACTTTACATGACCAAATGGGTCTTTTTATACAAACACTGAATTTTATTAGTACCTGGTATTTTTATAAAGTAACAAATCATTTACCTTGAGCAGAAAAAGGCAGGTATTTCATCAGCTATATTTAGTCTTGGCAAACATCTATAAATTAGAATAAAACTATTTAAAAGAAAAAAGATAAGCCCTTTAAGTGTCTACCCATAGCCAAATAAGTACCAAGTCACAATTTAAGTTTGAAAAGTGACACAATTATGTTTCCAATAATAGGAGAAAAAATATTAACCTTTGAAGCACAAAGCACTTTACATACTATGACTCAATGAATCCCACATGACTGCTTAAGATGCTCTGGAACAGAGTAACTATGATGGTCCATATAACCCACCATCAAATACTTTAGAGCTCTGGATTCCAGGAACAGTAGCTGTAAGAACACAAGGCATAACCGTGCCTCTGGTAGGGTTAAGAACAAAGAGTCTATCAAACCCAAAATGAGCTACATGAGAAACTTTTTCAAGAAGTATTTACATGAAATTAAGTTTGAGTCCTGAACTAGCCATGCAACTCTTGACTGTGTTAGTTTTAATTTTTAAAAAACTGTCAATTCCTTATCATCCATCAATTGACAAGCCAAATTATTATTTTTTTCTTCCTCCACACCGTTGTGGGCAAGATGTTGACCTCTATCCAGGATCACTGGTTAACAAAAAATTTCAAATCTTGGACTCAAAAAAGCCAGTGGCACCACTGTATGATCAAGGAATAAATATTTAGTACCTACCCTGTGCAGGGTTGCATGCTAGGAGAGTCAAGGGGTAGAAAGAAATATAAAACAAGCTTTCTTGCTCTTAATTAAGTTTAAAATAGAATTGGGAAATAAACTAAAAAATATCAGGTGGTATCTGAGAAATGCCTAAGCACAAATAGTAAGTGCAAATGGCTTCAATTGCAAAATTCAGTGTTAGCTGGAGGGACCAAGGATGTCACAGTGGATATGGTTTTTTAACTGGATTTGGAAAATGGGTAGAATTTGCTTATACAACTGTCAAAAAAAGAAGATATCCCAAGTAACAAAGAAGCAAAAGTACAAAAGCAAGAAAGCACAAAGTACATTTGGAGATAGTAAGCTGACAGGTTCAGCTAGAGCTACGGTTTCACTTAAGAATTTAAGGGGCAATAAAACAGGAAAAGTAGACTGAGTTCTGACATGACAGGATTTAAAAGTAGAATAAAGATTTAGGCAGTGTGCAAATTTTTTGGAAAGTAGTATGCTCAAAGAGTGTTTTAATAAAATTCTGGAACAATGTTCTTTCTTACTCAAAAATGCTTTTCAGAAGATAAGGAATATAACTTCTAAACTATTCAGCATTATTTTCTAGAATACTGGAAAATTAGTTTATACCCAAAATATCCAAGTTTAAAGAGTCAGAATCCCTTAGAGCAGAGACTTAGTCTCATTTATGCTGGTAAATTAGGAAAGCACACATTAATTTTTTTCTTTAAAAAATAACTTTTATTCACTTTATTATGAAAGCAAAACATAATTGTAGCACAATTATAAAAATTAAAAAATAAAGAGCATAAAAGTCAGCTATAATCCCACCATTAACATTTTTCATATATTCTTCTTTGTTCTAAACACGTTTTTTACAAAAATGGAATGGTACTACACATTCTGGTCTATAGCCTCCTCTCTTAACCATTTATGATGATCACCTCTGTATCATATTATATATAATTCCAAAACAGAATGTTTAATTGCATACTATTTCATTTTATCAGTGTAAGATAAAAACCCTCTTATCTGACAATGTGAGACACAGTAGTTGGTGAGTTAACTTCTTAGAAATTAGTCAATAAGATGATTTCAAAAATATATACACACATAAACTTAGTATTTTATCTACCTTAAAACATACAAATAAATACATGTTTGATTTAAAGTCAAGATATGCTTTTTTGTCTCATTGACGTCTTTTTGTGGACAGCTGGAGTTCAGTCTTTTTTTAAAATCGTATTTTCATAAACCAGTATCATGATTTACCCTCGAGGGGTTTCTGAAACCAAGACCCTCTAAAACCAAGTTCCCTCAGTGAGTTTATAATTAACCTCTGTATCCAAAACTTTATTCCCTTTCTTGTTCCACCCCATTTCCCTCAGGATTGAGGAGTATCAAAGAAAAGGGGGAACTGAGACGGACCAGGACCCTGTGGGGCCTTTGTGGGTACAAAAGCCCCTGTGTCCCCCATTTCTTGTTTGTAGAAAAAGGCTTTAGTCTCCTTAAACCTTCCATGAGTTCAAAAAAAGCAGACTCAAACAGTTACTACTTAGGGAAAGTGAGGGGATGCAGAAACAAAGGAAAAGCAATTAAGCAATAAAAGCAGTGATAACTTAAACAATAGTTCAGTGATTAAAAAAAAGTCCCAGTTCCTCCTCAAGGGATATATATACAACAATCTGATGCATATCTTTGAGTTGTTCTGCAGAAACTAAGACACCGCCACCCAGGTGGAGGATGATGACTATAGGCTGACCACAAGCAGGTAGACCCCAGACTGGATGGAACCAGAAGATTAATGATTAAGATTCCCAAAACATTCACCCTGTTACCTCACCCCCAACCAGTCAGCAGAAAATCCACTGAGCTGCAACCCTCACCCCAATTGTTGCCCTTAAAAAGCCCTTCCCTGAAAGCCATCGGGGAGTTACGGGTCTTTTGAACACGAGCTGCCTGTTCTCCTGGCTTGGCGCCCTGCAAATAAACGCTGTACTTTCCTTCACCACAACCTGGTGTCAGTAGATTGGCTTTGCCGTGCAGCAGGCGAGCAGACCCAAGTTCGGTTCGGTAACATTTCCATTTTGGTCCCTCTAAAACAGAATAAGAACTTAAAGACATTTTCAGAACTGAGAGTAGTATTATGATTAATGTTTAAGATTTCCCCCAACCTTTTACTTAGTTGTGATACCCAATTAAGTACTTTTGCAACAGTCTTTTTTTTGAGGCCAAATCATCCAATTTATTTTTCATAAAAATAACAATGCTATAAAAATGGCAATGCTTACATTTTTTTTCATTGGTTTATGTAACATTTAAAACTGCAAAAACCAGGCAGGGGCAGTTAACAGAGATCTCTGAACTGCCTGAGATAACTTCAGAATTATCTCAAAACAGAAACAAAGTTGTGCTTTTTTGGAGGGGGAGGACTATTTCTTGCATACTTGAGATCTGTACCTACTGCAGACATAAATAAAAACATCGTTGAAATGCACTGGGTTGTAGTGTTTAAGTTTCTCAAGCTGACTGTGGTACTGAATAAGAGCTAACAAAACGCAGAATCTCTATAGGAAATATTTTTCAATTGCCTGACAATAGAGACATCAGCTCAATAATAAATAAGAAACACAACAGAAGGGCATTTGGCTTACTGAATATGACAATCTAAATTACTTTTCTAGCAATAGGAAAACAATTGAGGAGCAACACAAAACAATGGCCAAATGATATAAAAAGACCATCTTAATTCAGTGTCCCTTTCCTTGTAACATTGTTAAGTAATTGTCAATTTCCCACTTTTTTTGATTATCCACCTTATATAGGTTTACCTCTGGCAACAAGAATTATCCTGAATGCCTCCATTCAGTCTTAATAAAATAATAATAGCTAACTTTTAGTGAGTGCTTAATCTGGGCCAGGCACTAAATCAATAGTTTCACATGCATTATCTTATTTGAATATCAAACAGCCTTATGAGGTTGGTGTTCCAGTAACTCCCACTTCACAAATCAGGAAACTGAGGTTTAGAAAGAAGCACTGTCTTGTTCTAGGTCACACACCAATAACCAATGCAGCTGGGATTTGACCCTAGGTCAATCTGAGCAGTTTATGCTCTTAACCTCTGAACTTCTTTAAATAGCTTCCACTCTGTATTTTCAGGAACGCTAATTATTGTTTTAATATTTGGTGAAAACAAATAATTAGAAATCAAATATACTGCAATAAATACTGTCACATATTCCAAAGAAAAGAGTAAAACTAATGTTAAGCTTAATTGCATCATTGCTCTCATTCTGAAAGAAGTGCTGACAGTACCTTGAATTAGCGACTTTCAAACTTAATTAGCATGGCACATGGGAAGCAATACATTTTATATCACGACCCAGCATATGTGGACACACACACACACACACACAAGTAAAGTTAAAACAGTTTCACAGAATACCCTCAGGACATGTAATGAGATCTGGCATTTTCTCTATTATCTTATTTCGTTTTTTGTGTTTTTTTTAGTGCTAGTTATGATCCACTAAATTTATTTCACAATTCACCAATGGTTGGAAAGCTGCAATTTTAAAAAAACATTGCTTCAAATTATTAACCAAACAGTATTTTACACAACATGATTGTTATCCTGAATTCAGCTTTTTTCTATCCAATATCTTGGCCACTGCAGTGATATTTTATTGAATCTTTAAGGTGGTCTTTATTAAGGTTGGCCACCGGTTAAGGTTCAAGGAAAAGAAAATTCTTGACTTACAGGCTTTGGGTCCAAATCAGTGCAAGTTCAGAAAGCAGTGGAAAAATGATCATGCACTGATACAGAAAAATGTACTAAAAATTTATCAAAAAGCAGATCACATTAGCACCTCATTTATGCAACATGAATATATGTTTATGTGCCCCAAATTTTTAACAGTGAAATCTCTTGATGATGAGATTGCTATAAGCTTTTTCAGCGTTTTTTTTTCCTGATAGTATATAATCGCTGTAAACAAACAAAACAAAGTAAACACAATTCAAAGGGGAGGGGGAGTAAAAAACATTTCAGTTCCGTGAGAGCCACTATTTCTTCCACGCGCTGCCAGAATCATCGCGTCGGAAAACGCTAGGAACCTTAAAGGGCCTTAGGAGCACGTGATAACGACGGCGTAATGTGACCAGATTTACACAACTGTTGCACGACAATAGTAAAATGATCGTGAACACAAAAATCTAACATTTCCGAAATAAATTCTAATCGCCAGAGGCCGGTAAAGGCCTAGGTCTGGGGGCGCGGGGCATAACGCAGGACACTGGGGGAAAGCGATTTGCGGACAGGTGGCTTCGGATCTCGGTTCCGCAGGTGCCCATGCAAGTCCCCACAGGTACAAAGCCCTAAATCCGACATCCGCAGGCCGCCCCCTCCCCAGGCCCCAGCCCAAGGCCTGGTCCGCGAGCCCCTCCGACCCAGGGCCCCCCACCGAATCTCAAGGCAGCCTGCGCACCACCCCCACCCCACGCCCAGCCACCTCGACCCGGGCCCGGAGACGCCGGCCCCGCTCACGCAGGAGGAGCAGAAAGGGACTCGGGGTGAGGGGAAGTCGAGGACCTGCGAGGTGGGCGCGGGAGCCCGCCGAGCCGTCCGCGCGTCCGTCGGAAGAAAGCAGTCGTCCCGGGCACGGGTCAACACCCCGCCGCGCGCACAGAGCCCGCGGGCGTCGTCCGGACTGCGCGCCACCTGGCCCCGCCCCCCCTGCGCTCGCCCCGCCCCCACCTCGCCCCGCCGCCGTTCTCACCTCGGCTGAGGCAGCACGGGTTCCCTGCGGACCTGCGTGGGGGCTGAGGACCCGCGGAGTGGGCTCTCTTCTTATTCCAGATCCCCGGCGGTGCCTGGTTTCCGGACCGTCCAGAGCGCCTCGGCTGCCCGCCGCCCGCAGAGCCAGAAATTCGAGCCACCGTCTCTCCCGCCAGCGCGGGAGCAGAAGAGCGAGAGCGTCACTCGCAGGGCCCGGGCTCTAGTCACGGCTCAGCCCACGTAGACATCCGCGGGGAATGTAGCGCTGCAGCCCTCATTGAGGTTTGACGTCAGGCAAGGTGCGAAATCAGGGGCCCCTCTGACGCAGGAGCCCGGGGACCGCCCCTTGCCCACCCCCCCCACCCCCTGCGGCAGAGTCCCCTCCCTCCCGCCTCACTCTCCCCTCCTCAACATCTTCAAAGCGAGCACTTCCTCCAGGGTCAGGGCCCCAGTCCCGAGCTTATAAAATCAAACCTGTTCCAACCCAAGTGACTAGGCTCATAGCGCAGGATAGACATCAACGTTTTAGCGTTTGAGGGTCCACACAGAAATTGCTTGCCAATTCAAAGCCACAAAGGAACTGTAGAAAAGCAAATGGGACTGAGAGCTAGTCGTTCGCGCTGTTTTCCTGTTTGCCGCATGAGCTGCATCGAACAAAAGCTGCTGTTTAATGAGCTCTTACTTTGTGCTAGGCACAGTATTTAAGGTTTATATATGTATTCCTGCCTTTCATATTCAGGGCAACCCTTTACAGGCTCTTAAGCGGAATCTATAATTTCCCTTTGACAAATGAGAAAACTGAGGTTTAAGGAACTTAGGTATTCAGAGACCTGCACTGCACATGAAAGGGTGACGAATATTAACCAGAATCCACTCAGTCATACAATTGTATTATGTACTACGCACTACGAATATAGTGGTGTGTAAAAACAGTTTTGTGTATGAGGGATACAAACCTACACATCAATCACAGTACTGAATATATCATAATAATCTGTGATAAGGAAAATAATCATACCTAAAATGAAGAGGGCCCTGATTGGAGAGCTTATGTCTTATGTAAAAATAATTTTAGAATGAACTACTTTGCTCTTTGGCTATTGCTATAAGCGTCATTACATGTTTTTGGTAACCTTGTGGCGTTGCCCCCCTTTTTAAAACTTGTCCATTCCTTTGGCATCCATAGTTTCCATTCCTTCTGTGTTTCTCAGCTCTTGCTTTCCCGACTACATCTTTCCCCCCCCCTTTAAACCTGGGCTATTGCAGCTGTTTATTTATAACCCCCTTCAGATTTTTTAACACACCAAAAAGTACTGATTTCTTTTAGTCAAGCCTTCTCCAAATCTCAACCTTGAAATTGGTGAAAGAAAAGCCATTACACATTAACCCAGCCACCATGGTATTTCACAGGTGCTAAGACATGCATTTTTCACTCTTTAACGTCTCTGAAATTAGGGTGTATTTTACAAACTGGTCTCTTAATATTATTGGCAAGGTGGCTGTATTACCCTAGTTGCCATTACCTCCACTTACAAGCTTGAAAGTAGCTGTTCACATTGTCCTTATTTTAGCTGAGTTAAGTGCATTGTTTAATAAAACCCACAACCCTAAGAGGAGGGAATTAACAGGCATAGGAGTCTCTCAGACTTAAAGTTTTCCTTAGGAAAAGAGAGAAGATTTTCCCAAAATCAAAAAGATTTCTCCAGCACTTACAGAAAAGAGATATGGGGCTAGCTACAAGCTATTAGATTATGGGAGCTCTGAATTACTCACCAGCTACATTAATTCTTAATGTACTTTGGAAGCCTATATCTGAACAGTTAAATTGTGAGCCTAACAACCCCCCACACAAAAAAGTGAAATGACTTAGCTATTATCCCTCATGGTGTGGTTGGTCAGTCACAACTGCTCTAAGTTTTAGTTTAAAAACTCATTGAAGACGGAAAATAAATCCTGGATGTTACCTGAAGACCATCCATTGACATTTTCTGGATAGACCAAGAAAGCGCAGGCATCCAACATTGTAAATCAACTATAATTCAATTTAAAAAAAAAAAAAAAAAAGCACTTGAGGAATAGAATCGCTACTTGGGAAAAAGTCCTGGATTCCATAGTGAGGCACTCTTTGAAGACTTGGTGCACCACCACCGCTTTTGGTAGCACAGGAGACAATGCTGAACAGAAAACCACAGCCATCGACAACTGATTCAAAAAGTGATTTAGAAAAGTTGGTTCTGAATGTGAAGAAATTTTTGGAACACCATAACCAATTTTACTTATATTTCCCTTTTTTATTCATGTGCAAGATTGATACATAATATGTACCTAAGTCTGAAAGTATTCTTTCACTACGTATGAAATCAAATTACTAAATTGCAGGAAACCATTGCATTTTAGTTTAGTGGGCAGTATTTTTTTTCCAGCATGATACTACCACGGAAAATTAGAGGAAGTGCCATCCTGCATCAGATTAGCAGTCTTTCCAGACTAGATTTCTGTCTAGTGGCAATAGGTACATTTTTGGCAGACCTTAATTATCTTTAAGCTCTAAAATGTATAATTCCCCCCATCCTTTATTAATCTCTTATAGATCTAAACTCATTCATTCAGCAAATATTTATTTAAAGGACACTAGGAATCAAGGTTGGAATTGGATGTACCCCATTCCCTCCCCGGGGAAAAATGATCCTATGTACGTGTTATTTCATATTCTTCTTTCTTCAAAGGAAGAATGAAAACTTCTCTTTTATGTCCAGAAATCATTCCAATAATGCCTGTATTTTATAAGCTGTGTAAGCTAACACTAGGCTAATGTCTTAAGGAAAAAGGCTAAAGGGAAAACCTAGATCTCATTCCTGAGTCATAAAAGAATTTAAACTCCATCAGTTTCGAGTTTGGATTATTTTTCCCCAAAATTCTATTATTGTGCCTGTCTACCAATTCACAGTCAGGTGAGAACATTATGAAGCTTTTATCCATTAGCCTGGCGTTGCACCTCTTTAAAGGGTATAATGTCATCTTTAAGAGAAAAGAATTTACTGATATGCCCCATCCAAATCATGATTTTAAAATTAATGAGAATGGTCACAAAATACCTCCATTCATTTTATCTTGTTCTTGATTCCTTCCTGTAAAATAGTTCCCATCCTTGATAAAAATTTCATTCTAAAGAAGAAGGAAGGATGAGGGAAGGAGAGTAATGCTGACATCTTCATCTTATTGATTGCTGCAAACAGAAAACACAGAGGCTTGTGAAAAGGGAATGAAAGTTAAAGTATATAGCTTAAAGTTGCAGAGGTATGTGGTGGACCTAGGAGAACGCAGGTGGGGAGGAGAGTGCAGGGGACATTGTGCAGATGAGTTAAATCCTCATGCACCATGTAAGAATTGAATGTACAGTTGACCCTTAACCAACACAGGTTTGAGCTGCTGATGGAGTGGAGTCGGCTCCCCTAACTCCCATGTTGTTCAAGATTCAACTGTAAAATGTCTAAAGTCGGCAAATCACTAAATGGCAATAAAAACCTATTTCTAAATAAGCATACCGATGATCCACTAGAATTAAAAACAATTTTTTTTTTTTTTTTTTTTACCAGTTGCTTCTGCTTGTCAGGAAAAGGCACGGCAGGAAGGCAATCAACTAACTTCTAACAGAATAACATTTTCCACCACATCTATTTAAAATAATGCGCGATGAGATTTAATTCTGTTATAGTCTTCCCATCCTATTCTTCTTTCAATCTGGTCAGATCAACTCTTTACCACTTTTATATTCTGTGGATACACCTATAATACACCTGTAAGACACCTTCATACAAAGCTGGGACATAATTTAGCATGGTTTGTTTGCAATAATTATTGGCCAGTTTTTACCATATTCTACTCCTTTCTTTTTTTCTTTCTCTCGTTCTCCTCTTTTGCTTCTGCCTGCCTATTTTTTCTTTTCCTTTCTTTTTTCTTGCTAGCCGAAATACAAGTTGTAGCCTTCCAAAATAGTGGTTTTAACTTCTAGTGATGATCAGGACCGAAAATGTTTTTAACCTAACACTTGTTCCTACCTTTAACTCAAAAGTTATTGCAAAGCTCATGTTCTCTGGGGTTTTCACTTGAAATTAATACTGCCTTCTTATATGATGACGTCATCAAGATGAGAACTATATTATTGAACCTTTTCCTCTATTTAAGTTCCCAGATGTTTTCACTGGTTGACTTGCAACAATACAGAAGAATATGCCATTGGAATACAGTTACTGTAAGGAAGAGTTAAGAGACTCATGTGAATTTCATAGGCTCTTTTTAAAAATTCATTAATCATTTTCAAATATTATTTGGAAAGAGATCCAGATTGTATTAAGTGAAAAAAGCAAAGTATAATAATTTTTTGTGTAAGAAAAGGAGAACTAGGATGTAAATTTATAATAGTATTTTCACAAAGAAACCTAAATGAAACTCAGGAGATGAATAAAATCAGTTATGGCAGAGGTGAGGTTGTGAGTAATGTGGAAGATTAAGGTGAGGAGAGTGAAAATTATCGTTGCACTTACTAAGTTATGGTTTATGGGTCTTCTGAATTTTTTCTATTTAAAATTTTAGTTAAATTAAAATTTAAACTAAAAAATATAGTCAGTGGGGAAATGAAGTTTTTGATGATGGACTCTGGAGTAGGAGCCTGACTCAGAAACTTCTGGAGAAAAGGATGCAGGGATGAAAAGTGACATTCTTGGAAAGACTATCTGTGGGTATTTGCTACTAAATGGACCTCAGAACCCTTTGTACATGACCATACAATGAGTAACAAATTGGAGTCTTTTTTTTTTTCCCCTCCAGAAACTGAGGAGCTGCTTCCCCACCTGAACCTGGACCTGCCTGAACAGTTTGTCCAGACCGCCACGGGCCTGAGAGCAGACAGAACATCCGTTGCCTGACAGCCCTGCATGAGGCTTCCCAGCATCAAAATAGATTATCCAGGGTACATAGGACTTAACAACTTTTCAAAAATGATTTTGGCTCACTGTCGTAGAGGACCATGCTGCAGGCAGCGTTACCCCAGCCCAGGAGTTCGCTGCTAAAGAGGACTTAGCATCCTACTCAAGCTCTTCTTCAACATGATCCCTTGGACTCAACACAGCTGTGTTGCTTTACACTTACAGCAGCCTCCCTTACTCCTCCTCCAAACTTCTCTGGGATTGTTTACAACAGTATCACCCACTGGATGTCTGTTTCCTTAAGCCAGCAGTTTGCTTCACCCAGGATCCTGCTACGTTCTATCCTGCCTGCACACTGTAAGTTATAAACCTCTCAAACTTTTGATAATTTTATTAATAGGTATATTACTGATCAATTTCCTGTTTGTTTGCCTCTTAAAATAGTGTAGTAATGTAGTTCCCTACTGTTACATTTATTTTATTGTATTTTATTTCATTGGGGTGAGAACATTTAATGAGATCTACCCTCTTAACTGATAGATATACAAGACTGCATTGCTATCTGTAGGCACAATGTTGCACATCAGGTCTCTAGAACATGTTCAACTTGGGTAACTCCTGTGGCTAAGGTATCTTCCATTCATTACCGCCAAAGCCTTTAAGAAATGCTTGAGCCACACAGGGTCAATTGTATTAACTATACTATCTTACTCTCTGTACTCCTTTTTTTTTTATTAATGGAGGTACTGAGGATTGAACCCAGGACCTCATGCATGCTAAGCATGCGCTCTGCCACTGAGCTATCCCCTCCCTCCTTATTCTCTGTACTCCTGATGGAATTTGTTTGTTTGTTTGTTTGCTTGCTTGCTTGCTTGTTTTTTCTTTAAGGTGTGCACTTTATTGAACTGGTCTCAAGTCAGTGTACAGGTAAGCCCTGGCTGCCTCCACACTTCAGCCTGCTCCCAGGGGGACCAAAAGCCTTCATACATCTCAAGTTGGGGGACAAAAAGAGGGGCCGTGATGGCTGACCATTCGAAATAAAATAAACAAAAACAAGTATTAAGGCAAACTTTTTTAATATTTTGGAGTACATAATTTACACAAAAATAATGCTATCACCCTCCCCTGTGTGGACTCAGGCGAGGACTGGCCCTTCTCCTTAGAGAAGCGGGTGGCTTTGGGGAAGGCAAGGGACTTCCTGTAACAATACATCTCATGATATTTGGAATGACTATTGAAAAATAAAATGTACAAAGTCCTCAGCCAGACTGTAGAACTTTAAGGATGCTTGACCCAACTGACTGCTGTCACCTTCACCATTCCAGTTTTTAAATCCTGAGTCAAGCGCCAAAAATAAATAAATTTATGTATTTTTTAAAAACCACAAAAACCAAATAAAGCCATGCCAATTTCACCTCATTTTCTGCGCAAGTTAGTTTTTGTCAAGAAAAGGGTGGAATATAACTAAGTCCACCTAGAAGCATTTGCGGTGGGCAGTGGAAGGGCCGGACTCGTTGTACTCCTGCTTGCTGACCCACATCTGCTGGAAGGTGGACAATGAGGCCAGGATGGAGCTGCAGATTCACATGGAGTACTTGCGCTGGGGAGGAGGGGAAGTGCAGGGAGCCAAGGCAGTGAACTCCTTCTGCATCCCGTCGGCGATGCTAGGATTCATGGTGGTCCCACCAGATAGCATCGTGTTGGCATAGAGGTCCTTGCAGACATTGACGTCACATTTCACGATGGAGTTGAAGGTAGTCTCGTGGTTGCCAGAGGAGGGTCCATGCCCAGGAATGAAGGCTGGAAGAGAACTTCAGGGCAGCAGAAGCGCTCGTTGCCGGTGGTGATGAACTGATCGTCAGGCAGCTCGTAGCTCTTCTCCAGGGAGGCGCTGCAGGTGGCGGTGGCCATCTCCTGCTGGAAGTCCCGGGCAACACGGCCGAGCTTCTCCTCGGTGTCACGTGTAATTTCCCACTCAGCTGTGGTGATGAACCTGTAGCCACGCTTCGTGTGGCTCTTCGTGAGGTAGTCCGTCAGGTCCTGGCCAGCCGGTCCAGATGCACGATGGTGTGGGGGATGGCTTACACCTCGTAGATGGGCACAGTGTGAGTGACCGCATCACCAGGAATCCATCATGATGCCAGTGGTGCGGCGAGAGGAGTACAGGGACAGCACAGCCTGGATAGCCACGTACATGGCTGGGGTGTTGAAAGTCCCGAACATGATCTGGGTCATCTTCTCATGGTTGGCCTTGGGGTTCAGCAGGGCCTTGGTCAGCAGCATGGGGTGCTCCTCAGGGGCCACATGCAGCTTGTTGTAGAAGGTGTGGTGTCAGATCTTCTCCATGTCCTCCCAGTTGGTGATGATGTTCGATGTGGTACTTGAGGGTCAGGATGCCTCTCTTGCTCTGGGCCTCGTCACCCACATAGGAATCCATCTGGCCCATGCCCACCATGATGCCCTAGTGCTGAGGGTGCCCCACGATGGAGGGGAAGACGGCCCGGGGATCATCGTTGCCTGCGAAGCCGGCCTTGCACATGCTGGAGCCGTCATCGACCATGAGCGCAGCAATATCGTCATTCAGGTGAACTGTCAGGAGAGCAGGGCTGTGAGCCGCCCCCACCCTTCTGGTGGAATTTGGAGCCTTTGGATATGGGAACCCATCCGCCTGGATTAACTAAATCCAAGAGATAACAAACAATTTATCTGCCAAAAAAAAAAAAAACTTTGATATGCAAGCAAACCAATTCAGAGTCATACCCCCTACCTGGACAGATTCTTTTATCAGATCTCTACATTCCAGGACTCTATCCCCTGCCCTAATCACTTCAGGGCCAAGTGCAAGACTACTGGGGGCTAACCGTATGGTTCAGGGTCCCTAGGAACTGTTCAAACTCTCCCATCATAGTTTCTGCCCTGCTTACCTTGCCAATACTTCCAGAGAAAACCTCCAGAAAGGCCCTCACCCCACCTTTCTGCTGATCCTGCAGATTACCTCCCCTGGTGGCCCTGTTCTAGGGAACTGTGCAATTAATACAGAATCTCTTCCTTCATCACCATCCTTTTTGTTGTATATGTGTCTTACTGTTTATGCTCAAAACAAATCCAGGGTAGGTTTTTAGAACAACTGGCACTGAGTGGCAGAGTGGTCTCACCAGAAGGAGGTGGTAAATTCTTGAACTGCTTGGCCGGCTTGCTGCTTGATGGTTACGGCATTGTGTTGGTTTTTTCAGCTGTTGCCATGATCTCCCAGCCTAAAATTAGGGAGCTCAAGAAGTTGAGTCCTCCTCCAGCTGCTCCCGAGAGTGCTGAGAAGAGCTGCCGAGCCCAGCACAGCTTCGCAAGGAGCCACGAAGTGAGTTTAATGGTATCGTGTGCGCAGTGAGTATAGTGCTACTTACGCAGTTTGGTCTGGCCAAGCCGTGTTTCAGTGTTGTAGTCCTGTGCGACAGTAAAGAAGATTATTCAATGATGCTTGCGAAAACGAGAAGACAGGCATTATACAGGACCATAGCAATAGGGACAGGGGCCTCTCCAACTGGGACTTCACAGTAAGGGAGAGACTGCACTTAGCTCACGAAACAGTATGGGCAAATGGGAATTTACAGTGGATGGGAAACTACTAAGAGGAAACATCAGGGATAAAAGCTCTGGTGGAACCAACCTGATAGGATTCTTGCCAAAGAGAGGTCAGGGTAATCAGATACTACCTGGAGGGGTGGAGAAGCATGAGGAACCTGATGAGATATCCAAAGAGATCAGAAATGAAAGAGGGGGTTGTTCTAGTGAAACTGACATAGCAGGATTCTTGCTGTAACAAGATTGTTCAAGTAAGTGCCTGGATGAGCCTAGGAGAAGGTTCAAGAGCCTGTCTAAAGTATAGTGAAAAAAGAATCCTTGTCAGCGAAAAGTGACTCGGAATTGTGCTAAAATACACCTGACTGTGACCCTGAGGTCCAGTGCTGAGGTACAGCACCACATACACTGCATGGTACAGTTCCATGTATGATGCAATGGATGGTGCTTACACAGGCTTATTCAGGATCATAGCAATATGTATGAGGACCTCCGAGTGGGACATAACAGTAAGGGGACTGGGCTCAACTCTGAACACAGTGTGGGCAGTTATGACAACAGAAATATGACTTAATAAATAAGTTTAGTTTAAACCACTAAGTTTGTGGCAATGAGTTACACAGCAACAGAAAACTATTACAGTAACCATTGTGCATTTAATTATTATACTTATTACCCCAAATACACTAATACACTGTCCATATAGATTTTTTAAATAGGCAAATGAGATTACATCAAACTTTAAAAGTATTAAGCATCTAGAAAACAACAGAGCAAAAGGCAGCTTGTAGAATGGGAGAAAGTAATTGTAAATTATATATCTGATAAGGGCTTCTCATGCAGAATATTGAACAAACTTCTACAACTCAAAGAACAAAACAAATAACCCGATTAAAAATGAGGTAGCGATTGAATAGGCATTTCCCCAAAGAAAGTAGAGAAATGTCCAGCAAACATGCTCAACATCACTAATCATCAGGAAACTGCAAATCACAACCACAGCGATATATCATTACCTCACAGGTATCAGAATGACCACTATCAAAAGAATAGAAAACAACAATTGTTGCTGGGGAGTGGAGGGTATAGCTCAGCATAGAGTGTGTGCTTAGCATGCGCGAGGTCCTGGGTTCGATCCCCAGTACCTTCATTAAAAAGTAAATAACTAGATAAATCTAATTACCTTCTCACCCCCCCCCAAAAAAAGTTTTAAAAAAAGATTTGTTTTTTTAAAAAGAGAGAAGCAAACAATTGCTGCTAAGGAAGTGGAGAAGTTAAACTCAAGAGCACTTGCTGTGACTGTAAATAGTGTAACCATTACAGAGGTCCCTCAAAAATATGAAAAGAGAGAATACCTTTTCACCCAGTAATCCCACTCCTGGACATTTGTGCAAAAGTGCTCGAAGTGTTATCTCAAAGAGATACTTAGACCCCCGTGTTTGTCACAACATATTCACAATGGTCAAAGTCAGAACCAACCCAAATGTCCGTCAATAGATGAATGGAGAAAGAAAACGGTGTATATACATATAATAGAATATTACCCAGCCTAAAGAAAAATAAACATTACACGCTACTGCATGAATGAATATCAAGGACATTATGCTAAGGGAATAAGCCAGTCAAAAGAGAGACAAATACTATAGAATCCCATGGAGGTGAAGAATGACGAACCTGATCAGATATCCAGGGAGATCAGGTTCTTGTGAAATGGACTTAGCGGGGCTTTTGCTAAAACTAAATTTAATAAAGTCCACAGATAAGACTAGGAGGTTCAGGGATCTGCTTAAAGTTAATGAAGCAGAGTGTTCACCACCAGAAGGTGCTTCCCTAAGGCCCCAAGTACCGGGTTTGGTACCAAAGTAGGGTACCTTAACGCCTTTGGTATTAACGTAAGGATCGAAAGTTCTGTCGCTTGTAGGATGCTGCTTACAGAGGAGAAGCTCACGGCACCAATGCCAACGCAGTACAGTTCATCGACTCCATGCTGTGTATGGTGTATGGTGTTGCTATAGAGGAGAATATTCAATGATGCTTGTTAAAGTGGCAGGACATGCTTTATTCAGAAACATACCAGTAGTACAAGGACTTCTCTAATGGGACTTCGCAGTGGAGAGGCTGCTTAACTCCAAATACAGTATGACCAAGTGCTAATTTATAGCCAAGGAGCAGGGTTGCAGACAGAAGATGGAAAATGACTAAGGGGAAACATCAGGGGAAAGGGGCTATCTAGTTAAACAAACCTAATGGGATTTTTGCTGAAGATGGGCCAGCGAGAATGGCGAAGGATGACAAAGCCGGTCAGGTATTCAGGGTGAGCAGAAACAAAGAATGGAAGGTTCTGGTGAGACTGAATTAGGTAAGTTCTTGCCAAAACAGGATTTTACAAGAAAGAGCACAGATGAGCCTGGGAGAAGGTTCAGGAGTCTGAGGAATTTTGGTGAATCAAATGTCCACGTGTGGATGAATGAAGAGACAAAAATGGGGTATATTCATAAAATGGACTATTATGCAGCCTTAAGAAAAAGAGCCTGTCTTATGGTCCTACATGAACAGACACAAGGAATTTGTGTTAAGTGAAATATGATAGTCACTAAAAATGTATTGGATGTTCTCACTCATATACAGTATCTAAAGTAGTCAAAATCATAGACAAAAGTGAAATGGAGGTTACCAAGGCATGGTGCAAGAATAGAGGAGATAGTGTTTATTGCCAGTCCTTTTTAAACCCTTCCAAAAAATGAGTGTGAATGAGAACAACCATTTTAGAAAACACTATGGAGTTTCCATAAAAAATAAAAAGTAGGACTGACGAACGATCCAGCAGTCCCACTTCTGGGCATATATCCATAGGAAATGCTATCTCACAAAATCAGATCTGCACTCCAAAGTTAATTGAAGCATTATTCACAGTAGGCAAGAGATGAAGACAGCCTAAGTATTCACCGACAAATGGGTGGATGAGCAAAATATAATGTATAGATATGTACAGTAGAATATTATTCAGCCTTTAAAGAAATAGTAAGTACTGTCATTTGCTGCAACGTGGATGAAACGGAAGGACATTATGCTACTGAAATATGCCAGACACAGAAAGACAAATTCTGTGTGATCTTACCCCTATGTGGAATCTAAAAAAGTCTAGGTCATAGGAGTTGAGAGTAGAACAGGGGTTGCCAGAGGCTGAGGCTGGCAGAAATGGGAAGAAGTTGGTCAAAGGGAACAAAATTTGAGTTATAAGATGAGTATATTCAGAGCAGCCAAGATGACAGAGTAAACGGGTGCTCTTAGCTCACCCTCTCCCACAAGACACCGAGAGAGACATCCACGGACCCACCCATTCACTCAGAACACCTGCTGAACTCTGACAGAACATCGCCTTCTTCAAAAGTCAAAATTTGTGGACTTGCAGGTACTAACCACTATATATAAAATACATAAACAACACGTTTATAGCACAGAGAACTATATTCAGTATCTTGTATTAGTCTATAATGGAAAAGAATACAAAAAGGAGTGTATATATGTGTAACTGAAGCACTATGCCGTAGAGCGGGCACTAATACATTGTAAATCAGCTGTACTTCCGCTGAGAAAATAAAAACAAAAAATAAGAAAAACATAGGCATAAAATTGAATACTGCATCCCATTAGTCTACATTCTTTACAGTCAACAATTGATCTTTTGTAAAAACTAATGAATTATGAACCAAAAGAAAAAGACTACATAACACCTAATTGACAGAC
This sequence comes from Camelus ferus, assembly GCF_009834535.1. Classification (NCBI taxonomy): domain Eukaryota; kingdom Metazoa; phylum Chordata; class Mammalia; order Artiodactyla; family Camelidae; genus Camelus; species Camelus ferus. The sequence continues at coordinate 66,711,506 of NC_045700.1, forward strand.
ATGGACTGTCTTAAGTGCTGCCATTTATCAGTGAGCAGATGTTTCATACTCATAATCCATTGGCAAGGTAAAATGGACCGCTCTACAGCTTGCCTAGATGTGGACCCAGTCCCTCGGAGTTTAAGGATGCCGGAGAGCAAGGCTGCTGCTCAAAGCAGGCCAGAGGGGGCTCACTGTGTATCAGGTGAACACCCAGTGGATGAAAATGTTGGGGAAGAGGAGAGGATAGAGACTGAGAAACTTTACTAGATTAGAGAGAACTCAAACTATCCTTAAGGATTTTATATAAAAGAAAATAAATGGGACAGTAACTTCAATGAGTCTGTGAGGTGAGCTCTGAGCTCTGGCTCACCGCCTGGGGGAAGTGACAATCAGCTGGCCTGGCACGAGCCCCAAGACTCATGATGCACTAAGATCCTCAGACTCTCCGTGGTCAGATTTTACACAGCTGGGAAACACCCCCAAAGCCAAAACAAACGAACAAACAAGCAAACAAAAAACCTATGCAAACTCTAGATTTTACACAACGGGAAAACAACCCTAAAGCTAAAGAATTATTCAGATTCTCCAATGATTAAGTCGTGTGGTGGTGGTGTTTTTATGAGACCTGTCATCATCCTCTTCAGCTTGAGTAATAGTTATTCATATATTTGCCAGTGTTTTTTTTTCCATTAATTTTGAATTAGAGTTTTCAAAGCTCGGTCTGATGTTACCATCCTCTGTCACCAAGGATTCCAGTCAAATATATACTTTATTCAATGAATCCTTCCAGGTCCCAGAGACAGGAGGCACAGTGGGGTACAATATGCAGGGCTACATGGAACATCACTGAAGTGGTCAGGAGGCAGGAGACAAGGGCACTAGGGGAGCTCACGTTTCAGTCCTTATCAAGGTTTTTTTGCAGCCTGTCAGGAAGCACCCTACCTTACCTGGGGTACCATCAGGCCTCATAAGATCGCTGCTCTCTTGTTCTCTGTCCACTGCCTGCTGGACCCAGTCCTGCCTCATCCATACCTTATGCCCGTCATTGCCTCCTGATCCTAAGCTGAAAGATTTTTTTTAATACAGTGATTTTATTAAATTGATTTGGACATACTGTGGGTCAAACATTTTCCGAAGATAACAATTATAGACTTTAAAGCTCAACATAAAACTAGTAGCTTTAGAAATGTTACTCACATTCCCCAGCAACAGCATGATAAAATAATTCAACTATGTTGAAATATAGAACTCTGGGATGAACTGGAAACTAGTTCTGGCGCTGCTGGGGTATTAGGCACTTCCAAGTAAGGAGTGGAGGTGCCCCAGGCTGCAGACTAGGCACACCGACCCTACCTCTGTTCAGGGGAAACGAACCGACTTCCCCGATGCTAAAATTGTTTCCCGATTCTTTCTAAGAAATCATGCAATTTACTTTGTCTCCCTTACCGCTTTTTATGCTAAACAACCCACAAACATTCAACAGTTTTAACCAGGGAGGACATAACGGGTCCATAATCCCAGAAGAATGGACAGAGTCTCCAAAGTTCCTCCAGAAAGACAGGAAGATCATTGAGGTTAAGAGGAATGTAGCAGCCTGTAAAACGCCCTGATTGTTATCACCTTGTCTGTTCCATCCAGTTTTCTATAAAACCTCAAGACCCTAAGCCTAGGATGGATTCACGGTCTCTAAGGCATGATCCTCCTGCAAAGCAATAAAGCTGTTCTTTTCTAAACATCCCAAACTCTACCTCCAAGTCTGAATCCATTTTCAGGGTCCAGAGGCCGGTTTTGCAGCAAGAGGTGCACCTCCCACCTCATGCACCTCCCAGCCGTGTGCCTCCCGGCGCCTAAGTTGAAAGTTTAATCAGTAACTACCTACGTGGTTGGCTGGACCCCCAACTAACAATTGTTCCAGCCTTCAGACCAGAACGGCCCCTGTATGTTCGGTCCTCCACAGGAAATAGCGGCCCGCTCGACAGTTATTAATCCAAAGAGTTGTTGGGGGACACCTTCCAGCAGGCCCCTCACGAACATGGAGCCCTTCCGATGTCAGGCCCACTGTAACTGATTGCCTCTTCCTCCCCTGGGTAGCCAAGATCGCTGCCTTTCTCTGCCTGCTCACTGAATATGCAGCGGGGTTTCTCTCCAGGGCCTTAACCTCTGATTTGTATGAGTCCCTGTCCGATAAATTGTTGGTCTCTGACTCTGGGTTCCTTTTTCAGCCTCAAGACTTGGAAGTTGCAAGAATATGTCAATGAAATAAAATGCAAACCTAAAAGTTGAGAGTTACGTTTTATTCTGTGAACATTTCTGAGGACTCAAAACCTATCAATCACTCTGATGGACTGTTCCGAAGAGGTAAGGGAGGCCAGGTTATATGACTTTTTTGTTCACAGACAGCAAGACTGTGGTTCCTGCGCTGAGCCGTCCCATGCCGGGCCGCACAGTGCCGGGCCATGCCGCGCTGGGCCATGCCGCACTGGGCCAGCCAGTGCCACTCCGTGCCGCGCTGTTTCAAGCCGTGCCGTGCCGCGCAGTGCCAGGCTGTGCCAGGCCGTGCTATACTGTGCCATGGCCCGCCGTGCCGGGCTGCTCAGTGCCGGGTCATGCCGCGCTGGGCCATGCCGCGCCGCGCTAGGTGGTGCTGCACCCTGCTGGGCAGTGCCGAGCGATGCTTGTGTCGCACCACGCCAAGTCTGCATTCTGTAGTGCAACAAGGAACCTCTGATACCTGAACCCGTTGCTTGATACTATGACTCCTCTTTGCCTGGCAAAGCAATAAAGCTGTTATTTTCTAATCTTGCCAAACTGCCTGCGAGTCTCATTCCATTTTTGAGGTAGAGAGGCCAGTTTCGTGCCAACAACCTAGGCACCCAACATGGGGCTCGAAACTCCTTTCCTCTCTCCTACCTCTGGACACCTTGGCTTGATGTGACTCTCTAAGGGCAGCCCCTGTGTCACCTCCCTTGGAACGGCGGAGAGTCGGTGTAGCCCAGCAACGCCAGATCACCGGGCAATCCGGAACGGGAGAGGCGGGGATCTGGGTCCCAGGCACTTGGGTTGCCATAACCAATGGACCAGGCTTAAGGCAGGAGGATGGAAACAGAGAACAAGCCCAGCAGCTGCCAAAGCCCTTTTAGCTTTGGGGCTCAGTTCCTTCACCCTCTCAACCTCGGTCAGGACCTCCAGCTGCTCAAAAACTTGGGACTGAAAAGAATGCCGCTAGTGATGCCGAGACTCCTCAGCCAAGACTAGGTTGAGTTTCCTGATGAGATCAAGGTCCCTTTGACCCTATCTGGAAGTACCTAAGGCAGGGGAGTCCCGGGGTTGATGGGGCTCTCTCCTGGAGAGAGTTCCCGTTTGATAGGCACCGAATGGATAGCAGTCATGCACTTAGTGAAACTAGGAGGCTGTTGTTTTGACTTTGAATTTTGATTTGTACCTGCTTTGAATTTTGAGGCTTCCGTTTGCTGGCTGAGGATTGAATTTTGTGTTGTGTGCACACGAAAGATCAAAATGGGCGGTACTGTTTCAATTTCATCAGACTATCATCTGGGAAAAATCTTGACAGACTCCTCAAACTCCAGTTAGTTATCAACTTCAATGCGGTTGAGATGCAAATGTTATGTCTGGTCTTCTCCAGGAACCCTGAAGGAAAAAATGTAATGAAAGCAGCACCCAGCTCAAAATTAGATAACCAAGTCCTATGGTTTTCTCCCTGTCTCCCGAACCCAAAAAAGGTCCAAATTTCAAGGCATCCTAATAGGGAAAGATAACCTGATATCCTCTCCCATGAGATTCTGCCACTTACCAGAGATGTCTTAAAGATCAGGACCTTTTCTTTCTTTCACAACAGAATCAAAAGCACAGTGGGCCAACCATGCCAGATCCTGCAGCAAGCGCTCAGGACAGTCTATGAGGCAAAGTTGCTCAGGCAGTGCTGGAGAGGATCCCAATGCTGCCACCAGCCAGGAGCCTATACGTCAAGGGTGAGATGCTCACTTAGGACAGCTTCCCCTTAGTAGTCACCCACATTTTTACCGAACCAAACTTGTGTCCTCTTGCCCGCTGCGCGGCAAAGCCAATGTACTGCTGACACCGGACCGAGGTGGAGGAAAATACAGCATTTATTCCAAGGCCAAATGAGGAAAACTCTTGCTCAGAAGACCCAAATCCCCCGATAGCTTTCAGGGCAACATTTAGGGTGAGGTTGCAGCTCATGGACTTTCTTCTGATTGGTTGGAGGTGAGGTTACAGGATGATGTTTCAGGAATCTTAATCATCAACCTTCTGGTTGCAACTAGTCTGCGCTCTAGCCATGGTCAGCATGTCGTCACAGCCACCACCTGGGAAGGGGTCTCAGTTCCTGCAGCACAGACTCAGAGATATGCAGCAGATTGTGATGTATATCCCCTTTAGGAGGAACTAGGATTCTGTTTTATCACTGAACTATTGTTTAAGCTATCACTCCTTTTCTTACATAAATGCTTTTCCTTTGATTTTGCATTTCCTCAATTCTCTAATTACTAACTGTTGGACTCTGCTTTTTAGAACTGGGGAAGGCCTAGCAGGCTGAAGTCTTTTTTCTACAAACAAGAAATGGGAGCCATAGAGGGGTATTGTACCCGAGAAGGCCCCGCAGGGTCCTGCTCTGTGTCAGCCCCCACTTTTCTTTGATACTTCTCAGTCCCATGGAAGACAGGGGTTGGACAGGAAAAGAAATAAAGTTTTAGATAGATTGATCAAACTCAGCCAGCTCTGTTTACAAGGCTGCATGGTTCATTTGACTTCTGAGAGCTATCAGTGATTTTTTTTAAACCCTTTTTACAAAGTTGTTCAAAGAGTCACTGCTGGAAGATTTGAAGGTTCTGATGTGTCAGTCATGATGCAGCCAGTAAGAAATGCTTTGCAGGTCACCCCTATCTTTGCTATCCAAAGATTTGTATGCAATTCTGGTGACCACATATTTCAAAGCTAAAATCGTGGGTGTGCGCTGACAATTTAAATTCAGGATTGAACTGGAAAGAGCCAGGTCCTGTAACTGATTCTCCTTATTCTGAGGCTGTTTTTCAAAGGTTTGTCCCAGAGAGTTCCAGAGAGTTTTGTACCAGCATTTGAATACACAATCCAGCTTTCTACTGATAAATCCCTGAATGTCCTGTAAGGAGAGGCCATTCTCTCCCTGCTCTTCTGTCTCTCATCCATTGGAAGAGTTGGATTTGTTGGTAGACGTGAGTCAAGAGCTTCCAGGGAAGAGGGGCCACACCAGGTTTCTACTGACCCCTGCCCCCAAATGTGATAGTGGACTTGTTGAGGAGTATGAATCGAACTAAATTCCCTGATGCTAAAACTGTTTACTGATTTTTTTCTAAGAAATCCTGCAATTTGCTTTGTCTCCCTTACCATTTTTTTTTATGCTAAACAACCCACAAACATTCAACAGTTTTAACCAGGGAGGACATAATGGGCCCATAATCCCAGAAGAGTGGACAGACCATCCAAACTTCCTCCATAGGGCAGGAAGATCATCAGTGTTAAGAGGAATGTAGCAGCCTGTAAAACGCCCTGATTGTTATCACCTTGTCTGTTCCATCCAGTTTTCTATAAAACCTCAAGACCCCAAGCCCAAGACAGATTCACAGTCTCTAAGGCACAAGCCTGCTGCAAAGCAATAAAGCTATTCTTTTCCAATCGTCCCAAATTCTGCCTCAGAGTCTTAATCCATCTTCGATATACGGAGGCCGGTTTTGCAGCAACAGGTGCACCTCCCACCTTGGGCGCCTCCCAGCAAGCGCCTCCAGGTGCCTCTCTAAGTTGAAAGTTTAATCAGTAACTACCTACATAGTTGGCCCGGCCCACACCTAACAATTGTTCCAGCCTTCAGACCAGAACGGCCCCAGTATGTTCGGTCTTCTACAGGAAATAGTGACCCGCTCGACAGTTGCTAATCCAAAGAGTTGTTGGGGGACACCTTCCAGCAGGCCCCTCACAACCAAGGAGCCCTGCTGACGTCAGGCCCACTGTAACTGATCGCCTCTTCCTCCCCTGGGTAGCCGAGACTGCTGCCTTTCTCTGCCTGCTCGCTGAATATGCAGCGGGGTTTCGCTCCAGGACCTTAGCCTCTGACTTGTAAGAGTCCCTGTCTGATAAATGTTGATCTCAGACTCTGGGCTCCTTTTTCAGTCTCAAGACTTGGAAGTTGCAAGAATGTGTCGACTGAAGAAAAAAAAATCATAACCTAAAAGTTGAGAGTTACGTTTTATCCCGTGGACATTTCTGAGGCCTCGAACCTTTCGATCGCTCTGACGGACTGCTCCAGAGAGGTAAGGGAGACCAGGATGTATAGGACTTTTTTATTCACAGAAGGCAGGACTGTGGGTGCCTGCGCCGAGCCGTGCCATGCTGGGCTGCACAGTGCTGGGCCATGCCGTGCTGGGCCATGCTGAGCTGTTTCAGGCCGTGCCACGCAGTGCCAGGCTGGGCCGGGCTATGCTGGGCTATGCCCGCTGTTCGAGGCCATGCCGCACCATGCCGCGCAGTGTCAGGCTGTGCTGGGCCATTTCGGTCCATGCCGTGATATTCCAGTCTGTGCCACGCTGTGCCATGCAGTGCCAGGCTGTTCTGGGCCATGCCATGCTGTGGCAGGCCGTGCTGTACCCTACCGAGCAGTGCCGATCGATATTCGGCGGTGCCACGCCATGCCTCCATTCTGCGGTGCAACAAGGAACTTCTGGTGCCTGAACATTTTGCTTGGTAGCTTGACTCCCCTTTGCCTGGCAAAGCAATAAAGCTGTTATTTTCTAATCTTCCCCAAGCTGCCTATGAGTCTCAATCCATTTTGGGGGTAGAGAGGCCAGTTTTGTGCCAACAACCTAGGCACCCAACATGGGGCTCGAAACTCCTTTCTCCTTTCCTACCGCTGGACACCTCGGCTTGATGTGACCCTCTATGGGCAACCCCTGTGCCAGCCTCCCTTGGGAGGGCAGAGAGTCGGTGTAGCCCAGCAATGCCAGATCACCGGGGCAATCCAGAATGGGAGAGGAGAAGATCTGGGTCTCAGCTACTCGGGTTGCCACAACCAATCGCCCAGGCTTAAGGCGAGAGGACGGGAGTAAACGAAAATGAGCCCAGCAGCTGTCAAAGCTGTTTTAGCTTCAGGACTCTTCCTTCTTCCTTCCAACTTCGGTCCAGACCTCCAGCAGCTCGAAAACTTGGGAGAGAAAAGAACTCTGCTAGTGATGCAGAGACTCCTCAGCCAGGACTAGGGTGAGTTTCCTGGTGATGACCAAGATCCCCTCGACCCTATCTGGGGCTCCCCAAGGCAGGGGAGTCCCCGGGTTGACGGGGCTCTCTCCTGGAGAGAGTTCTCCTGAGATAGGTGCCAACTGGATAGTGGTCATGGACTTAGTGAGACTAGCAAGCTGTTGTTTTGACTTTGAATTTTGATTTGTACCTGCTTTGAATTTTGAGTCTTCTATTTGCTAGGTGAGGTTTGAATTTTGTGTTGTGTGTGCAGGAGAGATCAAAATGAGCAGTACCATTTCAATTCCATCAGAAAGTCCCTTAGGAAAAATCTCAAACTCCAGTTACTTTCCATCTTTAATTCAGTTGAGATGCAAATGTTGTATCTGGTCTTTTCCAGGAACCCTGATCTCACCATCTTTTTAAAAAATGCAAATCTTGGGAAAGGGAGTAAATAATTTGGAACTTGACTTGTTAAAGACACATAGCAATCTTCTGTCTCCTGTAAATATTACTAAGAAAAACTATGAGGCCTCTGTGTTGTGTGTTTGTGTGTCACAGGGTTATGGTATTGCCAAAATTAGTTCAAAAAATAGCTCTATGTAATTGGCTTAAAGGAAATTAAGTGCTTGTATGAATACCAAGAAATATAAAGAAAACTGACCAAAATAAATTTTACGTTCACATGATCTGGGAAATATTCAGTACTAAATCAATATCTGGTATTAAAGCTACCTTAAGCTTGTTGGCTTAATTAATATATATATGCCTTTAGAATCATCAGTGTTAGGTGTAATATTTCTGTGGTACTTAGGTTTACTAGAGGGCAGAAAAGACCATATTATATCTGTTGCAAATTTGTCAACAAGGAAAGTAACTCAATGTGGGGGGGAAAAAAGCTTTCAAGAAAAGTAAAAGTAAACAAAGTAAGCGCTTTTAGGTAAACTCTACAGAAATAATTATGTTTGGGGAATGTCTGTGTAAAATTGTCTCTCCAGATTTTGGTAACTTGAAACTAAGTGAAAAGAACTCACTATCTGTGCCATTTATGAAATACTGAAACATTAATTGCTGGGCAGGTCTAAATTTACCTATGTTTGCCTTCTTAGGAAGGAAAAACTGAAGCAAAAATTTCCAATCAGGAAATGCTGATATGACAACCAATTCACAATTACTCACTTCTTGGTTTTTGCCAGAGAGTTAACATTTTTCAGGGTTAAAATTATAATATAACTAATTAAAGCTTCTAAAATAATAAGGGACAGACTGACATAGACACAGAAAATGATAAAAAATTTATAAAAGAGAAACCCTGAGAAAGGAATTTTATGCGTAATCAGGATTGGCTAAATTTAAGATAAACTTAGTTGAGTAAATGAACTTTAAAAATAAGCTACTGCAAAACAGGAATTTGATTCTCTCTGTCTCCACAAAAAAGACAAAGTTTTCTTAAAATGTTTATCTGCTTTTGGTAAGAGATTGTAAAGTTTCTTTTACCCCTTAAGTGACATGTTCTGTATTTGCTTTTGACATATTTTACTATTACCTTTGGAATAAGTATTGTTTCACAGTAACTGATGATCTTATTTTACCAAGTGTTCTAAAACTTTTTAACCAGCTTCTCAAATACCAAACTTTGATTAAGTTGTTTTGATGTCCAGCTAACTTTGAGATGCTTCAGAGGGGGCCGGACCCATCCCAAAGAGATTAAACTGATTAGTTTTAATTGGTATGTTAAATTGCATGCAAAGTATTATAAATAAGTAATAAATCTTATTAGATTATATTGTATGGAAAAAATGTTATTACTATAGAAATTCTAGAAATTATGCAGAATTCCTAAAAATTGGATATGTCTGAAATGTTACCAGGCATAATTCTGGTTATTGTAACCAGGGTTGTCAACTATAGTGCACCCAGATGTTTAATCATGCTTTTAAGCCTTTTCTCATTTATAGACAGTTCTTGTTTTATTCCGATGCTTTTGCAAAATGCTTTCTCTTCAGATCTAAGAGAAGAACTTTTTTGACAAGTATAGCTTTCTGATAACTTTTAAATCATATTGCTGAATCGGGTAAGAAATTTTAAAAGTCTAATAGAAACTCAGCATGAAACTGTTAACAAAAGGAGTAGTTATACCGAGTAAACTGGTAAATATGACTGCAATTTTTGGTTTTGTCTGAAATATTACTGACTTTTAATGTGTTTTCCAGATATAAAGAAACCCTTCTCAAGCTAATTATGACTTAGAGCAACTTGGTAAACTATACCTTTGAAAGCAGAATTGAAACATTTATCTTTTTTCTCCATCTGACCCCTCCAGAGACTGGAAACTCTTAGGTTCCCAGCAGCTTTACAGGAAAATTAGGAACGCCACCTCCTGACAGGTGCAAAAATCTCAAGGTATTTTAGGGACTACAAAAAGGGAGGAATTCACCTAAATCTGTAAGACAAAATGTGACAGGTTGTTGATGTGGCTCTCCTGGCCTCAAGAGGCCTTTTGGAAGCAGTCTGAGACTCCTGAGGAATTCCAACATAGCCAATTTGAAAGAGCTTATACAATCAATTAATATTTATTTGGCTATGTTTGATTTTAAATGAGTGTAATTATAGAGAAAAGTGATTATGTTTTAGTGGATATTAAATTCCAGTTTTGTTATTCAGATCTATAATTACTAAGACTCAATTCCCAGACCATTCCTTGCTGTTAGGTTATATTGTTGCAAAGTTTAATTGAATTATTAGAAGAACTCTACATTTGTTTCTGAAGCCCAGTAATCTTTTTTGGATGAAGATCTAATACCCCATGACCTGCAACCAGGAGATTATGCATACTGGAAATGACATGATTTAAAGGACTGTCTCCAAGCAGGATGGAAGGACCTTTATCAGGTACTCTTAACTAGCTCATGCACAGTAAAGCTGAAGGAAATTGACTCTTGGATTAGTTTTCATTCAGAAAGGGCCCTTGCACTGGACTGGCCTGTAGAGAAGACTGCTGACCACCTTAAAACAATATTCACACAAAGGAGAAGCTACTACACCAGGATGAGATGAAGATGACATCTGAGGTAGGCAGCTGGCCCAAGACACTGGACCAGGCCTGTGTACCAATTACTTTGATAATCACTCATACCTTTGCTTATGAACCAAATGTATTTCACAATCTCATGCAGAGTTAAAGTCAATCCAATTGTTAGGTTTATGATCAATTACCTATATCCAGTATTTCTGGGTTACCTTGGTGGTTTTCTCCACCCCAAGTGTCTAATTGGTGGGCCTTGAGGGAATTTATTCTAGAGGAGAGTAATTATAGTTGTCTTCAGGCCACTGGTGATATTACCAGGTGGGATTCCCTCACCTGGCCAGTTACTACCTGCTCTGACTCTGGCCATAAATATGAATCTTTTGAAGTTACCCAAGCTCAATCAGAGCAACAAGCAAAGTTTCAGCCAAAGAATATAACCTCCCACAATCATGGGATAGAATTCTATGGTTAACACCAGTCTACGGTCATTTAGGTTTAAAGTCTCCCTTATGTTGAAAAAAATTAAATCATACTAAGGACAACCAGCTTAATAACCCTATGAAACTGGGCTTATGGATTTATGGTTATGAAATTATGGCCTTATGGACAATTCCAATATAAAATTTCCCTTAAAGATATAGTTTACCTTAAATATATAAAATATATATTTTTCCCTTATATATATTTTCCCAATATATAATTTCCCTTAAATATATAGTTTTATACGAGATTTATAATTTTAATGGTGTAAATCTAAATACGGGAAGAAGCAACAAGAGGGAATATTTTCCTGGACCAGAGAGTTTGGGCTGCTCTTAGTAAGGCCTAGTCTAGTAACAGCACATTGAGTGGCCTATCAGTGAAATCCTTGCTTGGCCTAGGAATGAGCATTCCTAGCCTCATGGGGAAAAATGGTCATTAAATGCCTTCCAAGCCATGGTTGAATTTGTGATCATGGGGGGCCCTGCCAACTAAAAATTGGCACTTGTCATCTGTCTCTGCAAGGATTATGTCACACACCACTGCAGTCGCTGACCTTCAGCACACCCTGAAACGATTTCAGGGTGGAGACCAGAAATGAGACACTCTGCTCTGGGAAAAACTGCCAGTTACAGGCCTTCAGATAGGTAGATAAATTTTTAGAAGAAGATTTTATGAGCCCAAATTCTTGCATGTCCTCTTATCTAGAAAAGTACTAAAATCATTAATGGGGACATCTGCTTTGGCCATTAAGGAGAGAAATGCATTTGAAAATCAAAATGGAGTGACTGTAGTTCAGACATCTAAGGTAAAACTAGGTAACCATTGGAGGTGAGATCTCAGACAAGTTTCTGTGTTGCTGAGAACTTGAGTTTTCTGAACTATGTCAGACCTGGGACACCACCAGCCATCCTCAAAGCGGTGTTTGCTGGCAACTTGTAGCTGCAACCTTATGGTTGCAAGGTCTCCTTGTAATTATTAAGTTCCTAGATAATAAAATCACTTTAGACCAGATATTAATAGAAAAGACCTTCATGTAATGGTCGGTAGCTCCTATCACGTGTATGTAAATACCACATCAAAATTTAACATTAGACAGCTGGCTACCTGATATTTAAGTCTCCCCAAAGTGTCCCCCCCCAAAAAAAAGCCATTGAATGCTACTTTGTATTATTATACTATTCTGCAATTAGAACTGTTTTGTCCAAAAAAGAAGTGGTAAATAAAAAGAAATTACCTATTTGTTCAGGCCTTTATGAAAATGTTTAATAAAGGACAAAAATGCCCAGGGACAAGGGGTCCTGAAGACCCAGCGAGATAAAGTGAATGATGACAGTGACTAAAGGGGGCCCAGGGTTCCTGGCAGTCTTAGAGAACCCAGTAACGAGAGCTTCTCAGGAGCCCTGAGGACAACTGAAGTGGGGCCTCAATTAGTGGGTTTCCTAGTGAACACTGGGGCCACCTACTCCCCTCTACATTGTAAATCCACCTCTTTAAGCAAGACCAGCATTCCTGTAGTTGGGGGGCTGGCCAGTCACAGCCCAGTCTGTTTAATTCAAAAGGCAGTGGTGCCCGACTGGACGGCCTTAGCCGTGCGGCTTGCCTCACAGGGCGGAACTTGTGCTGTGATTCACACGCCTTTTTGCTTTCATACGTGGTGAATCTGAACATGTACCCTCCACTTTGAAATGATATGAGGTCTCAAATTCAGGGAAAAGGAGACAAGGGGGCCTGAGCCTCAGAAGTGAATACCAGATTCTCCAGCTGGTTTTCAGGTCTGTTTTCTTGGGTCCCTCAAGGCCTCTGATCTATCTTTTTAGGAATCTTTCAATTCCTGCTTTCCATTCTGATAACAGGACTAACTAACTGACTAACTGACTGACTAACTAACTAACTAACTATATATATATAATATATATATACTTTGTCTCATTCCTCACCTCTACAAATGATCATAAAAACTCTTTCAAAACCCCCCAATAATTGGCATGATCATATTTGTTCCTTCTATTTAAAGGTGCCCCAGAGGATGCCCCAGTTCTGCAGGAAGCAGCTAGAGAACTACACCCATTTCCCTATGTCCATAGAAATCGAATGAGTAAACAAACAAGTGGGGATTTGAAGGAGCAGGAAAGGAACTGACTTCCCTGATGCTAGAACTGCTTGCTGATTCTTTGAGTCCCTGTCTGATAAACTGTTAATGTCTCTGTCTCTGACTCCTGGTTCTTTCTTTAGTCTCAAGGCTTGGAAGTTGCAAGGATATGTGTTGACTGAAATAAAATGCACAACCTAAAATGTAAGAGTTTTGTTTTATTTGGTGGACATTTCTGAGGACTCAAAGCCCTCCAGCCCAGGATGACAGCCTCTCAGGTTGCTCCAAAGAGGTAGAGGAGGAGCCAGGATACATAGGAGTTTTTATAACAAAGACCAGGTAGTCAGAACATCAAAAGATTACTGTTAATTTAAGAAAACCAGATATCTCAAGTTAAGGAATTTAGCAGTTTTCTATATATAGGAAGGCACAAAGGTAAGGGCTCAATAAAATCATTTCTTTGATATGCACCTAGGTGTCTAGGGCCGGTATCCTGTTTTTCCACATCCTGTCTTCCCTCAGAGTATACCACTGGGGGTGGCTGCGGAGGCTGGGCTGCCTGCTTGTCTGCATCCTTAGCTCACTCTAGGGCTAGTAGTAGTGGCTGATGACTTGATGGCCAAAGCATTCTTTGTTAACTGATATGGCTTGCAATATTTTTTGTTCACACTGTTCCCCCTTGGTCCTAAATTCAACCAATATTTTGGGAGACATTTCATGGCCAATTTTGTCCTATGTGCTGGGAAGTCTCTTCCTTGGTTAGGGAAAGAGAATTCTGTTGATGTTCCACTCAAGGTGCTAATTTTGGATCAGGGCCTGTGATATTCAAAAAACTCTCTGGATCATCTGTCTTACTAGTCTATTATGATCCAAGAAATGTTTTCCCTTGTTGCTTCTTCCCATACCTTGAATCACACTATTACAATTATTCTATGTAGAGTTATAAGTATAATCTATTTCCTCATGGTGTTTAGCCATCATCAGTTTTGTTGGAGGCTTGATTACAAATTGGCTAATGTAAGAGCCAACAATCTTATAAAATAGACAGAATATAAACAATACAGCTAGTAACATTAATAAAGTACAAAATGTAACAATGTGGAAACAAAGAACAAATTAAAACCATGATTAGTATAATTAGTTGTAATCTGGATGCAATAACCATCAGGTCCACAGGAGAGCCAGCTGCAGAATTAAATTCTGGAGGGATCAGGTAGAGAGAAAAAGATAAATATTTTATCCTTGTTTATAAAGGCATATTTTATCAACTTGTTGTAGGTCATAGCACAAGAGGAAAGGTTTTTTGGAAAATAAAAATTAAAGACCAGTATGTTTCTCAAAAGCCATAAGGTTGTCAATCATATTTATCAATTTATTCAGTCCCATGTAATTAATTCCTATTCAGCTGAATGAAGTTATCAGGTATTCCATCAGCGTTTCATAATTTACCCAGTTACCCAGTACCCAATTTACCCAGCTAATTATCAGAAACGTGTATTGGTTTAAAAGTCCCTTTTTATGAATCTTCCTGAAGAGCTTCATTTTATAAAAGATTCAGAGTAAAACAATGATTGTTTATATAAATGACAAGACAAAATGACATGGTTAAAGATTTGATTATAATGCAACAGACAAGCAACTTGGATATTTCTGACATACAACATTTTAAGATAATAATCAGAATTACAACTGATACTAGGACATATTAGATTCTTAGAAATTCCATACAAAATTTGGAATATCTATATTAGGGACTTTTGTCTCTATGATATAACCTAAGCTTTATCTCCAATCACTTGACAATGTTTTTAAAATAATTTAGCATACCTGATAAGTCCAATTAGTTTCATATTTCTCTTTTCAATGTTTCAGGGGGCCCTCTGAAGCATCCCAAAGTTAGCTGAAGGTCAAAAGAACTTTAATCAAAATTTGATATTTGGGAAGCTTGTTAGAAAGTTTCAAAACATTTGTACTTGATTGCTTTTTATAGGTACCAATAAAACAGCTGATTATAATGAGAGCTCTGTAAAATGTTACCAATTTAGAAGTTTCTCCGATTTAAAGGATCCATCATCTGGCCATCAATAAGTTATATATATATATTAGTAGTGATTTTAAACCAATAAGATGAAGAGACTTCCCCACGAGACAGTGAGGGGTGCCCCCTAAATAAGATTTAAAACTTTACTCCCACAAAAAAGTAAAGGCCTTTGTGGTCTAGGCTGCTGCAATGAAGGTTAGGATGGGAAAAGCCTGAGAACTGGTACAAAGGATTGCTCAGAATCCCAATGTATTTGCTTGGCTGCCAAATGTGCACCATACTCATACCTATTGTATGACAGAGCCCAAGTTTTTAAAAACATACACACATATACACAAATGAAACACCAAAGAGGATCAGGTAGAATACTTGCATTCCAAACGCATAGGAAGAGAAATGCAAGTTTCCCCTAGAAAGAGTTTTGTTTTTGTAAGGTCAGAATTCTGGCTTTTTTAACTTAACAGTGTAACCAATAAAAGACCTTCAACTTAGTTGTTTTCTGGGCAAGATTTCCCTGTCTCAGCCTCCATTGGAAGGGCAGAGAGTGCAGGGAGCCCAGCAAGGCCAGACCACCAGGGCAATCCACAACAGGAGAGGAGAGGATCTGGGCCCCAGCCCCTCGGGTTGCCACAACCAATGGCCCGGGCTGTAAGGTGGGAGGACGGGAGCAGAGGAAAACAAGCCCAGCAGCTGCCAAAGCCCTTTTAGCTTCAGGACTCTTTCTTCCTCCTTCCAACCTCAGTCTGGACCTCCAGCTGCTCAAAAACTTGGGAGAGAAAAGAACTCTGCTAGTGATGCAGAGACTCCTCAGCCAGGACTAGGGTGAGTTTCCTGGTGGTGACTAATGCCCCCTTGACCCTATCTGGGGCTCCCCAAGGCAGGGGAGTCCCCAGTTTGATGGGGCTCTCTCTTGGAGAGAGTACTCCTGTGAAAGGTGCCAACTGGATAGCGGTCATGGGCTCAGTGAGACTACCAAGCTGTTGTTTTGACTTTGAATTTTGATTTGTACCTGCTTTGCACTTTGAGGCTTCCATTTGTAGGCTGAGGTTTGAATTTTGTATTGTGTGTACACGAAAGATCAAAATGGGTGGTACCATTTCAATTCCATCAGACAGTCCCTTAGGAAAAATCTTGACCACCTTGTTAAATTCCAATTAGTTACCAGCTTCAATGCAGTTGAGATGCAAATGTTTTACCTAGTCTTCTCCAGAAACCCTGATCTCATCATCTTTTTAAAAAATGCAAATCTTGAGAAAGGGAGTAAATAATTTGGAACTTGACCTGTTAAAAATAAATAGCAATCTTGTCTCTTCTGTAAATATTAGTTAAAAAATCTATGAGGCCTCTGTGGTGTGTATGTTTGTGTGTCACAGGTGTATGGTATTGCCAAAATTAATTCAAAACATAACTATTTAATTTGCTTAAAGGAAGTCAAGTGCTTATATGAATACCAAGAAATATAAAGAAAACTGACCAGAATAAATTTCAGGTTCACATGATCTTGGAAATATTCAGTACTAAATCAATATCTGGTATTAAAATCAATATCTGGTATCTTAAGCTTGTTGGTTTAATTAATTTACACATGTCTTTACAATCATCAGTGTTAGGTGTAATACTTCTGTGATACCTCGGTTTACTAGAGGGCAGAAAAGATCTTATTATATATGTTGCAAAATTGTCAACAGGGAAAATAACTCAATGTGAAAAAAAAAGCTTTCAAGAAAAGTAAAGGTAAATAAAATAAGAACTTTTAGGTAAACTGTATAGAAATAATTTCGCTTGGGGAATGTCTATGTAAAATTGTCTCTCCAGATTTTGGTAACTTGAAACTAAGTGAAGACAACTCACTATCTGTGCCATTTATGAAATACTGAAACATTAATTGCTGGGCAGGTCTTAGTTACCTACGTTTGCCTTCTTAGGAAGGAGAAACTGAAGCATAAGTTTCCAATCAGGAAATGCTGATATGACAGCCAATTCACAATTACTCACTTCTTGGTTTTTGCCAGAGAGTTAGGCTTTTTAAGGGTTAAAATTATAAGTAATTAGAGCTACAAAAATAAGGGACAAACTCATATGGACACAGAAAGTGATAAAAAGTTTGTAAAAGAGAAACCCTGAAAAAAGAGTTTTATGGCTAAATTTAGGATAAATTTAGTTGAGTAAATTAAAAATAAGCTAGTGCAAAACTGGAATTTGATTCTGTCTCCGCAAAAAGGACAAAGTTTTCTTAAAATGTTCATCTGCTTTTGGTAACAGATTGTAACTTTTTTTATCCCTTAAGTGATCTGTTCTGTATTTGCTTTGAAATGTTTTATTATTATCCTGGGAATAAATAATATTTAACAGTGACCTCATGTGTTTTAAAACCTTTGATTTTTTAACAATTCCCAAATATCAAATTTTGATTAAATTTCTTTGACCTCCAGCTAACTTTGGGATGCTTCAGAGGGCCCCTGAAACATCCCAAAGAGAGGTATTAAACTAATTAGGTTCATTTGGTATGTTAAGTCACATGGGAAGTATTACAAATAAATGATAAATCTGCTTAGGTTATATTGTATGAAAAAAGTTAATATATATTCTAGAAATTATATGGAATTCCTAAAAATCTGGTACATCTAAAATGTTATCAGTCATAATTCTGGTTATTGTAAACAAGTTTCTTTATCAATTATGGTGTAACCAGGTATTTAATCAAGCTTATATCTTTTGTCATTCATAGACAGTTATGGTTTTACTGTGATACCTTTTGGGGGAAAAATGCTTTTTCTTCAAGAACGTTTATAAAAAGAATGTTTTTGACAAGTACAAGTTTCTGATAACTTTTAAATCATACTACTGAGCTGGGTAAGAAATTTTAAAAGTCTAATAGAAACTCAGATAGCATGAAACTGTTAACAAAGAGGACTAGTTACATGAGACCAAGTAAACTGATCAATATGACTACAATTTTTGATTTTGTCAGAAATATTACTGACTTTTAATCTGTGTTTTCCAGATGTAAGGAAACCCTTCTCAAGCTAATTATGACTTAGAGCAACTTGGTAAACTATACCTTTGAAAGCAGAATTGAAACATTTATCTTTTCTCTCTCTCTTTGACCCCTCCGGAGACTGGAAACTCTTAGGTTTCCAGCAGCTTTACAGGTAAATTAGGAAGGCCGCTTCCTGACAAGTGAAAAAGGGAGGAATTCACCTAAATCTGTAAGACAAAATGTGACACGTTGTTGATGTGGCTTTCCTGGCCTTGAGAGGCCTTTTGGAAATTCAGTCTGAGATTCTCTCTGAGGAATTCCAGCACAGCTAAAAGAGCCTATAAAAATCAATTAATCTTCATTTGCCTACATTTGATTTTAAATGGGGGTAATTATACAGAGAAAAAGATTATGTTTCAGTGGATATTAAATTCTAGTTTTGTTAACTGAGATCTATAATTACTGACTCACTTCCCAGACCATTCCTTGCTGTTAGGTTATATTGTCACAAAGTTTAATTGAATTATTAAAAGAACACTCTAGGTTTATTTCTGACGCTTGGTAATCTATTTTTGGATGAAGATCCAATACCCATGACCTGCAACCAAGAGATTATGCATACTAGAAATTACATGATTTAAAGGGCTATCTCCAAGCAGGATGGAAGGACCTTTATCAGGTACTCTGAACTAGCGCATGCACAGTGAAACTGAAGGAAATTGACTCTTGGATTATTTTCCACTCAGAAAGGGCCCCTGCACTGGACTGGCCTATAGAGAGGACTGTTGCACCTTAAAACATAGCTCAAATGGAGAAGAAGCTACCAGACAAGGATGAGAAGAAGTAGACAGCTGACTCAAGACACTGGACCAGGCCTGTATACCAATTACTTTGATAATTGCTCACATCTTTGCTTAGGAACTTAATTTCAAGAAGGGGTACCTGGGTTATCCTCAGTGAAAGGAACTGGGAAGGGATAAAAGTTGATAGCATTGAGATAAAAGTTTATAAAAGTTGGTATATTTAAATAAGCTTTATATAAGATGGTTATATCTCCTTTGCTCAATTATATTGTGGGATAAACATGTTTCATTGGGGAATGCTCCCCTTGTTTAGTATTATAAGACAGGACATATAGCTCTACCCTTCATGAAATATTGATCTCCCAGTTTTGCAAAATTCAACCTAGGGGACTACAAGATGGAACAGAGCAATTATTTCTATTCATGGCCAATTTGACGAGAAACAGACAGGCTGGCAGATCAGTATCCAGCACCATGAGAATGGAAAGTTTCCTACCTACCCTTCCAGACAGAGGTGCAAACAAGCCTTCTTTGTGTTTCCCAATTGCCACTCAGGCAGTGCTCTGTCTCAAATCCACTTTTCCTCAACCAACAGGGGAAAAAATCAGTCAAATCAGCACTCAGCTCAAAATTAGGTAACCAAGTCCTATGGTTTTGTCCCCATCCCCCGACCCCAAAACAGGTCAAAATTTCAAGGCATCCTAATAGGGAAAGATAACCTGATATCCTCTCCCATGAGATTCTGCCACTTACCAGAGATGTCTGAAAGATCAGGACCTTTTCTTTCTTTCACAACAGAATCAAAAGCACAGTGGGCCAACCATGCCAGATCCGCAGCAAGCGCTCAGGACAGTCTATGAGGCAAAGTTGCTCAGGCAGTGCTGGAGAGGATCCCAATGCTGCCACCAGCCAGGAGCCTATACGTCAAGGGTGAGATGCTCACTTAGGACAGCTTCCCCTTAGTAGTCACCCACTTTTTTACCGAACCGAACTTGTCCTCTTGCCTGCTGCGCGGCAAAGCCAATGTACTGCTGACACCGGACCGAGGTGGAGGAAAATACAGCATTTATTCCAAGGCCAAATGAGGAAAACTCTTGCTCAGAAGACCCAAATCCCCCGATAGCTTTCAGGGCAACATTTAGGGTGAGGTTGCAGCTCATGGACTTTCTTCTGATTGGTTGGAGGTGAGGTTACAGGATGATGTTTCAGGAATCTTAATCATCAACCTTCTGGTTGCAACTAGTCTGCGCTCTAGCCATGGTCAGCATGTCGTCACAGCCACCACCTGGGAAGGGGTCTCAGTTCCTGCAGCACAGACTCAGAGATATGCAGCAGATTGTGATGTATATCCCCTTTAGGAGGAACTAGGATTCTGTTTTATCACTGAACTATTGTTTAAGCTATCACTCCTTTTCTTACATAAATGCTTTTCCTTTGATTTTGCATTTCCTCAATTCTCTAATTACTAACTGTTGGACTCTGCTTTTTAGAACTGGGGAAGGCCTAGCAGGCTGAAGTCTTTTTTCTACAAACAAGAAATGGGAGCCATAGAGGGGTATTGTACCCGAGAAGGCCCCGCAGGGTCCTGCTCTGTATCAACCCCCACTTTTCTTTGATACTTCTCAGTCCCATGGAAGACAGGGGTTGGACAGGAAAAGAAAGTTTTGGATAGAGAGATTGATATTAAACTCAGCCAGCTCTGTTTACAAGGCTACGTGACTCATTTGACTTCTGAGAGCTATCAGTGATTTTTTTTAAACCCTTTTAACGAAGTTGTTCAAAGAGTCACTGCTGGAAGATTTGAAGGTTCTGATGTGTCAGTCATGATGCAGCCAGTAAGAAATGCTTTGCAGGTCACCCCTATCTTTACTGCCCAAATGTTTGTATGGAATTCTGGTGACCACATATTCCAAAGCTAAAATTGTGGGTGTGAGCTGACAATATAAATTCAGGATTGAACTGGAAAGAGCCAGGTCCTGTAACTGATTCTCCTTATTCTGAGGCTGTTTTTCAAAGGTTTGTCCCAGAGAGTTCCAGAGAGTTTTGTACCAGCATTTGAATACACAATTCAGCTTTCTACTGATAAATGCCTGAACATCGTGTAAGGAGAAGCCCTTCTCCCTCTGCTGTTCTGTCTCTCATCGATTAGAAGAGTTGGATTTGGTAGCAGTCATGAGCCCAAGGCTACCAGGGAAGAGGGGCCACACCAGGTTTCTACTGACCCCTTCCTCACACAACGTGATATCAGACTTACAGAGGAGTAGGAAATGGACTAACTTTCCTGATGCGAGAACTGCTGATTGTTCAATTTGCTTTGTCTCCCTTACCATTTTTTTTATGCTAAACAACCCACAAGCATTCAATAGCTTTAACCAGGGAGGACGCCCATAATCCCAGAAGAATGGACAGAGCCTCCGAAGTTCCTCCATGAGGGCAAGAAGATCATCAGTATTAAGAGGATTGTAGCACCCTGTAAAACGCCCTGATTGTTGTCACCTTGTCTGTTCCATCCAGTTTTCTATAAAACCTCAAGACCCAAAGCCCAAGATGGATTCACGGTCTCTAAGGTATGAGCCTGCTGCAAAGCAATAAAGCTGTTCTTTCCTAAGCCCCCCAAACTCTGCCTCCAAGTCTCAATTCTTTTTTAGGGCACAGAATCTGGTTTTGCGGCAAAAGGTCCACCTTCCTCCTCCTGTTGCGGCAATAAGTACGTCTCCCACCTCTCGCACTTCTAAGCCGCATGCCTCCAGGCGCCTCTCTCAATTGAAAGATTAATCAGTAACTACCTACTTGGTTGGCCCAGCCCCAAGCTAACAATTGTTCTAGCCTTTGGACCAGAATGGCTCCAGCAAGTTCGGTCCTCCACAGGAAATAGCCCCACCCCCACAGTTGCTAACCTGAGGAGCAGTTGGGGGACGCCTTCCAGCAGGCCACTCACAACCAAGGAGCCCTTCTGGCGTCAGGCCCACTGTAACTGATCGCCTCTTCCTCCCTTGGGTAGCCAAGATCGCTGCCTTTCTCTGCCAGCTCACTGAATATGCAGCGGGGTTTCACTCCAGGACCTTAGCCTCTGACTTATAAGGGTCCCTTTCTGATATAGTGTTGATCTCTGACTCTGGGCTCCTTTTTCAGTCTCAAGACTTGGAAGTTGCAAGAATGTGTTGACTGAATAAAAAAAGCATAACCTAAAAGTTGAGAGTTATGTTTTATCCTGTGGACATTTCTGAGGACTCAAACCTCTCGATCACTCTGAGGGACTGCTTCAAAGAGGTAGGGGAGGCCAGGATATATAGGACATTTTTTGTTCACAGGGAGTAGAACTGTGGTCCCTGCACCAAGCAGCACCTTGCCGGGCTGCACAGTGCCGGGCCAGGCCGTGCTGGGGCGTGCCGCGCTGTCCTAGGCTGAACCGCCCTGTGCCGCGCAGTTCCATGTAATGTCGCGCCTTGCAGAGCAGGGCCAGGCTGTGCCCCGCCGTGCTGGGCTGCACCGAGCCGGGCCCCGCTGTGCCGCTCCGTGCCGCGCTGTTCAAGGCTGTGCCACACTTTGCCACTCAGTGCCAAGCTGTGCTACGCTAGGCTGTGCCGCACCTACCAAGCAGTGAGGAGGCGTGCTGGGCCAGGACACGCCATGTTGGCATTCTTTGGCGCAAAAAGGAACCTCTGGTGCCTGAACCGTTTACTTGATACTGTGACCCTCTTTGACTGGCAATAAAGTAAAGCTGTTATCTTCTACTCTTCGCCAAACTACCTGCAAGTCTCTATCCATTTTCAGTGTAGAGAGGCCAATTTTGTGCCAGCAACCTTGGCGCCCGACATCGGGATCAAACCTCCTTTCTTCTCTCCTACCCGCAGACACCTCGGCTTGATGTGACGCGCTAAGGGCAACCCCTGTGCCAGCCTCCCTTGGAAGAATGGAGAGTCAGGGGAGCCCAGTAAGGCCAGATCACCTGGGCAATCCGGAACAGGAGAGGAAAGGACCTGTGTCCCAGCCTCTTGGGTTACCATAACCAACAGTCCAGGCTTAAGTAGGTAGGACGGAAACAGAGGAAAATAAGCCTAGCAGCTGCCAAAGCCCTTTTAGCCTCAGGACTCTTCCTTCTTCCTTCCAACCTCACTCCAGACCTCCAGCTGCTCAAAAACTTGGGAGAGAAAAGAACTCTGCTAGTGATGCCGAGACTCCTCAGCCAGGACTAGGGTGAGTTTCCTGGTGATGACCAAGACCCCTCGACCCTATCTGTGATTCCCTAAGGCATGGGAGTCCCCGGGTTGACCGGGCTCTCTCCCTGAGAGAATTCCCATTTGATAGGCACTAAATGATAGCAGTTCTGAGCTCAGTGAGACTAGGAAGCTGTTGTTTTGACTTTGAATTTTGATTTGTACCTGCTTTGTACTTTGAGACTTCCATTTGCTAGGTGAGGTTTGAATTTTGTATTGTGTGTACACGAAAGATCAAAATGGGTGGTATCATTTCAATTCCATCAGAAAGTCCCTTAGGAAAAATCTTGACGGCCTCATCAAATTCCACTTAGTTTCCAGCTTCAATGCGGTTGAGATGCAAATTTGTATCTGGTCTATACCAGGAACCCTGATCTCACCATCTTTTTTAAAAATGCAAATCTTGAGAAAGGGGAGTAAATAATTTGGAACTTGACTTGTTAAAGACAAATAGCAATCTTGTCTCCCCTGTAAATATTAGAAAAAAGTTATGAGGCCTTTGTGGTGTGTATGTTTGTGTGTCGCAGGGTTATGGTACTGCCAAAATTAATTCAAAACATAGCTGTATTTAATTGGCTTAAAGGAAGTCAAGTGCTTATATGAATACCAAGAAATATAAAGAAAACTGACCAGAATAAATTTCAGGTTCACATGATCTTGGAAATATTCAGTACTAAATCAGTATCTGGTATCTTAAGCTTGTTGGTTTAATTAATATACACATGTCTTCACAATCATCAGTGTTAGATGTAATACTTCTGTGATACCTTGGTTTACTAGAGGGCAGAAAAGATCTTATTATATATGTTGCAAAATTGTCAACAAGGAAACTAACTCAATTTGGAAAAAAAAAAAAGCTTTTAAGAAAAGTAAAGGTAAATAAAATAAGAACTTTTAGGTAAACTGTATAGAAATAATTTCGCTTGGGGAATGTCTATGTAAAATTGTCTCTCCAGATTTTGGTAACTTGAAACTAAGTGAAGACAACTCACTATCTGTGCCATTTATGAAATACTGAAACATTAATTGCTGGGCAGGTTTTAGTTACCTACGTTTGCCTTCTTAGGAAGGAAAAACTGAAGCATAAGTTTTCAATCAGGAAATGCTGATATAACAGCCAATACACAACTACTGGCTTCTTGGTTTTTGCCAGAGAGTTAAGCTTTTTAAGGGTTAAAATTATAAGTAATTAGAGCTACTAAAATAATAAGGGACAAGCTCATATGGATACAGAAAGTGATAAAGGGTTTATAAGAGAGAAACCCTGTGAAAAGAATTTTATGTGAAATCAGGATTGGCTAAATTTAAGATAAATTTAGTTGAGTAAATGAACTTAAAAATAAGCTAGTGCAAAACTGGAATTTGATTTTCTCTGTCTCCACAAAAAAGACAAAGTTTTCTTTAAATGTTTAACTCCTTTTGGTAAGAGATTGTAATGTTTCTTTTATCCCTTAAGTGATCTATTCTGTATTTGCCTTTGATGTATTTTATTGTTTTCTCGGGAATAAGTATTGTTTCCCAGTGATCTATGATCTTATCTGACCAAATGTTTTAAAACTTTTTAACCAGCTTCTCAAATACCAAACTTTGATTAAGTTGTTTTGATGTCCAGCTAAATTTGGGATGCTTCAAAGGGCGCCTGAAGCATCACAAAGAGAGGTGTTAAATGAATTAGTTTTATTTGGTATGTTAAATTGCATGCAAGGTATTATAAATAAATAATAAATCTTAGATTATATTGTATGGAAAAAAATATTGTTACTATAGAAATTCTAGAAATTATGCAGAATTCCTAAAAATTGGATATGTCTGAAATGTTACCAGGCATAATTCTAGTTATTGTAACCAGGGTTATCAACTATAGTGCAGCCAGATGTTTAACCATGCTTTTAAGCCTTTTGTGATTTATAGACAGTTCTTGTTTTATTCCGATGCTTTTGCAAAATGCTTTCTCTTCAGATCTAAGAGAAGAACTTTTTTGACAAGTATAGCTTTCTGATAACTTTTAAATCATATTGCTGAATTGGGTAAGAAATTTTAAAAGTCTAATAGAAACTCAGATAGCATGAAACTGTTAACAAAAGCACTAGTTACATGAGACTGAGGAAATTGCTCAATATGACTGCAATTTTTAGTTTTGTCAGAAATATTACTGACTTTTAATCTGTGTTTTCCAGATATAAAGAAACCCTTCTCAAGCTAATTATGACTTAGAGCAACTTGGTAAACTATACCTTTGAAAGCAGAATTGAAACATTTATCTTTTCTCTCCATCTGACCCCTCCAGAGACTGGAAACTCTTAGGTTCCCAGCAGCTTTACAGGTAAATTAGGAACGCCACCTCCTGACAGGTGCAAAAATCTCAAGGTATTTTAGGGACTACAAAAAGGGAGGAATTCACCTAAATCTGTAAGACAAAATGTGACAGGTTGTTGATGTGGCTCTCCTTGCCTCAAGAGGCCTTTTGGAAGCAGTCTGAGACTCCTGAGGAATTCCAACATAGCCAATTTGAAAGAGCTTATACAATCAATTAATATTTATTTGGCTATGTTTGATTTTAAATGAGTGTAATTATAGAGAAAAGTGATTATGTTTTAGTGGATATTAAATTCCAGTTTTGTTATTCAGATCTATAATTACTAAGACTCAATTCCCAGACCATTCCTTGCTGTTAGGTTATATTGTTGCAAAGTTTAATTGAATTATTAAAAGAACTCTACATTTGTTTCTGAAGCCCAGTAATCTTTTTTGGATGAAGATCTAATACCCCATGACCTGCAACCAGGAGATTATGCATACTGGAAATGACATGATTTAAAGGACTGTCTCCAAGCAGGATGGAAGGACCTTTATCAGGTACTCTTAACTAGCTCATGCACAGTAAAGCTGAAGGAAATTGACTCTTGGATTAGTTTTCATTCAGAAAGGGCCCTTGCACTGGACTGGCCTGTAGAGAAGACTGCTGACCACCTTAAAACAATATTCACACAAAGGAGAAGCTACTACACCAGGATGAGATGAAGATGACATCTGAGGTAGGCAGCTGGCCCAAGACACTGGACCAGGCCTGTGTACCAATTACTTTGATAATCACTCATACCTTTGCTTATGAACCAAATGTATTTCACAATCTCATGCAGAGTTAAAGTTAATCCAATTGTTAGGTTTATGATCAATTACCTATATCCAGTATTTCTGGGTTACCTTGGTGGTTTTCTCCACCCCAAGTGTCTAATTGGTGGGCCTTGAGGGAATTTATTCTAGAGGAGAGTAATTATAGTTGTCTTCAGGCCACTGGTGATATTACCAGGTGGGATTCCCTCACCTGGCCAGTTACTACCTGCTCTGACTCTGGCCATAAATATGAATCTTTTGAAGTTACCCAAGCTCAATCAGAGCAACAAGCAAAGTTTCAGCCAAAGAATATAACCTCCCACAATCATGGGATAGAATTCTATGGTTAACACCAGTCTACGGTCATTTAGGTTTAAAGTCTCCCTTATGTTGAAAAAAATTAAATCATACTAAGGACAACCAGCTTAATAACCCTATGAAACTGGGCTTATGGATTTATGGTTATGAAATTATGGCCTTATGGACAATTCCAATATATAATTTCCTTTAAAGATAAGGATTGGTTTAGGACAGACTAAGTCAGATGACTGGGGATATATGGGTTGCACGTATTGGAAGTCCTTAACTTGAATTCCTACTTATGATCTTACTGTATTTCTAGTTATATTAATTGCAAATTGCCTATTTTACAAAATTGTTTCTTGCACTACTAAATATGTAACTGAGCATCTGATAAAATGATAGCTAGGCAACTTGAAGCAGTTAACCAGATATACAGTTTTATATGAGATTTATGATTTTAATGGTGTAAATCTAAATACAGGAAGAAGCAACAAGAGGGAATATTTTCCTGGACCAGAGAGTTTGGGCTGCTCTTAGTAAGGCCTAGTCTAGTAACAGCACATTGAGTGGCCTATCAGTGAAATCCTTGCTTGGCCTAGGAATGAGCATTCCTAGCCTCATGGGGAAAAATGGTCATTAAATGCCTTCCAAGCCATGGTTGAATTTGTGATCATGGGGGGCCCTGCCAACTAAAAATTGGCACTTGTCATCTGTCTCTGCAAGGATTATGTCACACACCACTGCAGTCGCTGACCTTCAGCACACCCTGAAACGATTTCAGGGTGGAGACCAGAAATGAGACACTCTGCTCTGGGAAAAACTGCCAGTTACAGGCCTTCAGATAGATAGATAAATTTTTAGAAGAAGATTTTATGAGCCCAAATTCTTGCATGTCCTCTTATCTAGAAAAGTACTAAAATCATTAATGGGGACATCTGCTTTGGCCATTAAGGAGAGAAATGCATTTGAAAATCAAAATGGAGTGACTGTAGTTCAGACATCTAAGGTAAAACTAGGTAACCATTGGAGGTGAGATCTCAGACAAGTTTCTGTGTTGCTGAGAACTTGAGTTTTCTGAACTATGTCAGACCTGGGATGCCACCAGCCATCCTCAAAGCGGTGTTTGCTGGCAACTTGTAGCTGCAACCTTATGGTTGCAAGGTCTCCTTGTAATTATTAAGTTCCTAGATAATAAAATCACTTTAGACCAGATATTAATAGAAAAGACCTTCATGTAATGGTCGGTAGCTCCTATCACGTGTATGTAAATACCACATCAAAATTTAACATTAGACAGCTGGCTACCTGATATTTAAGTCTCCCCAAAGTGTCCCCCCCCCCAGAAAAAAAGCCATTGAATGCTACTTTGTATTATTATACTATTCTGCAATTAGAACTGTTTTGTCCAAAAAAAAAGTGGTAAATAAAAAGAAATTACCTATTTGTTCAGGCCTTTATGAAAATGTTTAATAAAGGACAAAAATGCCCAGGGACAAGCCTTCCCCAGGGGTCCTGAAGACCCAGCGAGATAAAATGAATGATGACAGTGACTAAAGGGGGCCCAGGGTTCCTGGCAGTCTTAGAGAACCCAGTAACGAGAGCTTCTCAGGAGCCCTGAGGACAACTGAAGTGGGGCCTCAATTAGTGGGTTTCCTAGTGAACACTGGGGCCACCTACTCCCCTCTACATTGTAAATCCACCTCTTTAAGCAAGACCAGCATTCCTGTAGTTGGGGGGCTGGCCAGTCACAGCCCAGTCTGTTTAATTCAAAAGGCAGTGGTGCCCGACTGGACGGCCTTAGCCGTGCGGCTTGCCTCACAGGGCGGAACTTGTGCTGTGATTCACACGCCTTTTTGCTTTCATACGTGGTGAATCTGAACATGTACCCTCCACTTTGAAATGATATGAGGTCTCAAATTCAGGGAAAAGGAGACAAGGGGGCCTGAGCCTCAGAAGTGAATACCAGATTCTCCAGCTGGTTTTCAGGTCTGTTTTCTTGGGTCCCTCAAGGCCTCTGATCTATCTTTTTAGGAATCTTTCAATTCCTGCTTTCCATTCTGATAACAGGACTAACTGACTAACTAACTAATTATATATATAATATATATAATTTGTCTCATTCCTCACCTCTACAAATGTTCACAAAAACTCTTTCAAAATCCCCCAATAATTGGCATGATCATATATGTTCTTCTATTTAACACTTGCCAGAGGATGCCCCAATTCTACAGGAAGCAGCTAGAGAACTACACCCATTTCCCTATGTCCATAGAAATGGAACGAGTAAACAAACAAGTGGGGATTTGAAGGAGCAGGAAATGAATGAACTTCCCTGATGCTCAAACTGCTGATTCTTTCTAGGAAACCCTGCAGTTTGCCTTGTTTCCTTACTGCTTTTTATGCTAAACAACCCACAAACATTCAATAGTTTTAACCAGGGAGGAGGTAACGGGCCCATAATCCCAGAAGAATGAACAGACCTTCAGAATTTCCTAAGGACAGCAAGGTCATGGAGGTTAAGAGGAATGTAGCGTCCTGTAAATCACCCTGATTCTTGTCACCTTGTCTGTTCCATCCTCTTTTCCATAAATTTCAAGATCCCAAGCCCAAGATGGATTCAGTTCCTGAGGAGCCTGCTGTGACTCCCCTTGGCCTGCAAATAAAGCTGTTCCTTTCTAATCCTCCCAGACTCTGCCTCCCAGTCTGTTTGTTTTCAGGGTACAGAGGCTGGTTTTGCAGCAACACTTGCAGTGACCACGTGGCCCTGCCCAGCCTCTCCCCTTATCCTGCAGCTTTAAAATCTCACTGCTTTAAATCAAAGAAAATGAACAGTATGGGAGATAGCAGCGTCCCCTACCCTGCACACCATATACTCCCTTTGGCTGACCTAGGAAGCCTGGGGATGGGGGCACACAAGAGCACCTTTCTCAGCTGGCTTGTGATGTCTTCCTGGTGACCTGTTGACAGGCGGTGGTACATGCTCATTTGGAAACCAAGGAATGTCTGCTGCGTGACCATGTCTGGGTGCAGGCTGTTTCCCACTGAGCAAGGGATGGCAGTGCCAGCCCAGCCCAGTCCCTCCCTCCGCAGCCTGCCCTTTGTGGATCAGGGGGCCAGCTTCCTGGGAGGCTCAGATGTGGGGGGGTTGGGGGGTGGGCGAGCAGTATGCCTGTCTCTGGGTGTGGGTGTTGGAGGCTTGGCTCCTTGGAGAGTCCCTTGCATCAGTCCTGGGGACCCTGGGGGCTGGAAGGCCTCAGCACTGGGCTCCCCTGGGCAGTAGTTGGTGGTCTGGAGGGCCCAGGGCCAATGAGGCCAGGAATCACTGTGCGGCTGTGTGGGGTGCTTGCATCATCATGATACAGGAAAATGAATATGGGGTGAGATGGCCATGTCCAAGGCCTCACTTGAGTCCCTGGGACACACCCTGCTACATGTAGGTCCTTTGCTATGAGCAGTTAAGAATTTAAGGCCAACCATAGTTGAGTAAAAGTAGATTTATTGAGAGATACACACCTCCACAGACAGAGTGCAGGCTGTTTCAGAAGGCAGGAGAAAGACCATGAGGTGTGGGGGTTGGGTGCTTAGTTAAAAGGAAAAGTAGTTACACACTCAGAAGGGAGAGTGCCCAGGCAGCGTGGGGGTTAACTTTTATGGGCTTGGTAACTTCATATGCTAACAAGTGGGAGGATTACTCCAACTACTTGGGGCAAGGGGATTCCCAGTAATTGGGCCACCGCCCACCTTCTGACATTTTGTGGTCAGCCTGGGAACTGCCATGGCCCCTGTGGGAGTGCCATTTACCCTGCTAATATATTAACAGTGAGTGTGTGGTAAACCTCAAAATCTACTAGAAGTCAAATCTCCCGCCATCTTGGGCCTCAAAGCCTGTCAGGAGTTTGGTGTTAATTGCTGTTAATTCTTGAATGGCTGTGCCCTGCCCCCTTCCTTCCTGTCTCTATTGGGGTGCAGAGGGGTGACAGTCCATCTTCAGAAAGGACTCCAGGGCTGAGTAGGGGCATTGCCCCTGCCTAACAGAATGGGCCCCAGGGGCAGGACAGCCTTTTGTTTTTGCATCAGAGGGCAATAGGGGCTGGAATCCTTGCATAGCCGTCATCTGATGTGGGGCTGTAGTAACCTGGAAGACACAAACTTTACCAAGAGTTTAAAGAGAAAAAAGTTTAAGGAGAAAGAGTAAGATTATGACTATTAATTGTAAATGAGACCAAATGTCCAAATGTCCAGGCTTCCCTGTGCCACACATTATTAACATAAAGATAACCACTCATATAGGGATCAAATTGTTCCTGGAGTACACTTGTCCTTGGGCCCTCATTTTGGAGAGTGCCACATATTTAGATATATCCTGAAGATGTAACAAAAGATCTGCAAGCAGATCAGTTTTCACAAGGCAGCAGCCATGTGAAACCATGAAAGGGAAAAATTACGAACACAATGTGGGGACAGAGGTCTGTTAGTACAAAATAGTTAAGTCTCATAGTATTTTATGTCCTTGGCTTGTTTCCATAGACTTCGTATGAATCTTTTTAAAGATGAAGCACCTTTGTAACATCTGTTTAACTGTCTATAATAACAAAAAGACTTAAAAGGCATGGTTAAATACCTGCAATTGATAAAGGGAGACTTGTTTATAATTACTAGAATTGTGACTGATGGCATTTAACTTAACATACCAAATAATCCTAGTTATTTTAATATCTGAGATACCTCAGGGTTCCTTTAAAGCATCTCGAAGTTAGCTGGAGGTCCGAAGAACTTTTAGAATTTGTTAAATACTTATTTACTTAACCAAACGTTTTAAAAGCAATTACAGATCACTTAAAGGCAAAGAATCACATGCAATCTGTTATCAAAAGCAAAATTTCAAGAAAACTTTGTTTTCTTAACAGAGAATAAAACTCCAGTCTTGTATTAATCTATTTTTAATAACAAAATTTTTTACCTAATTAAATAATCCAACCTTAGAAAATCCTGGTAATGCATAAAATTCTTTTCTCATTATTTCTTTTCCACAAGCCTTTTTTTAACTGAAAACATACATCTTACATTTTTAGGATACTGAAATATTTTCATTATTTTAATAGCTTTAATTACATACACTATAATTTTAACCCTTAAAGTCCTTAAATCTCTGGCAAAAATCAAGGAGCAAGCTTTATGAATTGGCTATCATATCAGTGTTTCCTGATTGGAAACTTATGCTTTTGTTTTTTTCCCTAAGAAGGCAAAGGTGCGTAAACTTAGACCTGCAAATCAATTAATGTTTCAATATTTTGTGAATGACACAGATAGTGAGTCCTCTTCATTTAGTTTTAAGTTTCAGATACCAAAATCTGGAGAAAGAATTTTAGACAGACATTCTCAAAATGTGATTACTCTTACAGAGTTTACCCAAAGCTCTTATTTTGTTTACTTTTCTTTTCTTGAAAGTTTTTTTCACATTGAATTACTTTGTTGACAAATTTGTAACAGATATAAGGTCTTATTTGACCTCTAGTAAGTCTAGATATGACAAAAATTATTAACTATAACTATAGTTAACATTGATGACTGTAAAAACATGTCTATATTAATTAAACCGACAAGCTTAAGCTAGCTTCAATACCAATACCAGTACTGAATACTTTTTAGATAATGTAAACCTGAAATTCATTTTGGCCAGTTTCCTTTATATTTTTGAGTGTTCATATAAGCACTTAATTTCCTGTAAGCCAATTAAACAGAGCTCTTTCACCATTTAATTTTGCTAATACCATACCTCTATGGCATACAAACAGACTGTCCACTGAAATAAATGCACAACCTAAAAGTTGAGAGCTATGTTTTATTTGGTGGACAATTCTGAGGACTCGAACACCTTTGAGCGTGGGATGGCAGCCTCTCAGATGGCTGAGGGACTGCTCCCAAGAGGTAGGGGAGGAGCAGGGCATACAGGAGTTTTACAACAAAGACCAGGTAGTCAGAACATTAAAAGATTACTGTTAAAGAAAACCAGACATTTCAAGTTAAAGAATTTAGCGCTTTTCTATATATGGGAAGGAACAAACATCTGGGTTCACTGAAATCATTCCTTTGATAAGCACCTAACCATTTAGGGTCAGCAACCTGTCCTTTCTTATTCTGAGTCCCTTTGGGGTGCACCATTGTGGGTGGCTGCAGAGGCCAGGCCTCTGGTCTTCACTGCTTGTCTTCACTGTTGGGGGTGGTGGCAGCGGCTGATGAGTTAATGGCTTCAGTATTCTTTGTTTACTAATATGGCTTGTATTATTTTTCATTCACAATACAAAACAGAGACCAATTTTGTTCCAAATTTTAGCCATGATTTGGGTACAACAGTGTAAAACCCATTCGTTACAAAAAAAGGTAGGATTCAAATTGAGTTTTTGGCAGATGGAATTAAAGATGCCTGTCTAGATGGCCAGACCTTTTTACTAATATTTATGAAAAGGAGTCAAAATTTCTATTTGTCCTTAAATTACAAATTACTTATTCCCCTCTTTTTGGAAAATTTGCATTTTATTTTTATTTTTACATAAATAACATCTTTTCAAAGGCACTTTCCTCATGTATTTTTACACTTTATCTGGAGGGGGAGGTAACTAGGTTTTACTTCATTATTTTCAATGCAGGTACTGGGAACTCAGGACCTGGTGCATGCTAAGCATACCGTCTACCACTTGAGCTATGCCCTCTCCCTGAAATTTACATTTTAAAAGGATGGTGAGATCAGAGTTCCTGGAGAAGACAAGGTAGGCCATTTGTATCTCAAAGACAGAGGAAGGCAAGTCTCTTTGTTCCCTTAAGGCCAGGGGGAAAAAAAAATCTTTCAATACTTGTAAGTCTCTTAAGATAAGTAGGGGAGGTTTTCAGAGTGTTAAAAGGATAGGTGGGCTTTGTATTATTTCTGGAGTCACACTTCTGGTCCTGTTAAGACTAGATTTGTAAAACAAAGACAGCTTTGTTTTTCCTCATTTAGCTTAGGGGAGAAGGTTTCCCCACCAAAATTCTATCAGGCTCCAAATATCAGCTATGGTTGATTTAGTCTGACCCATGGCCTCCCATTTGGCAATCTATTTACAAACACTTTTGAGGGTTTGAGTTTTTAATTATGACTCCCAGTTCAGCATTTGATCGGAAGAGGCTTGCCTATAGCCTCACGAGGTCCCATTTCTGATGATAACTTGACAATCGTAGCTGTCAGGGACCTCAGTTTCCCAAACAGCGGGGTTCACTTGAGAAACAATATGGGGTGGAAGGGAGACCTCCTCTGGCTTGGGGCTGAGGCAGGGTCCCAAAGCCGAGAGTGTCATTTTTCTTGGTGGCTGTCTTTCATGTAAGGGTCTCCTAATTGGATAATTGCCTAGAATTTAGTGAGCAAGTCCCTTCCTGTCAAGGGGATGGGGCACTCAGGCATGAGCAGGAATTGATATGCAAAAGTAAATTTCCTAATAAGCACTTTGTCTGGGGCCTTCTACTGATCCCCATTATTACACAGGATTGGGAGGACAAGGGTCCAGGGAAATCAGTCAGCACAGAGCAGGTGGCTCCTGTATTTAAAAAGAAAATTAAAACAGAAAGAAAATAACTTCCCTGCCTGCCACGTCGTGTTACCCAAGGCGCCTTCAGAAAAATGACCAGGTATCCTTTGGGAGCCAGGGAGGGTCCTGGGCCCTGTCAGTCTTTAGTCATTTCGGCCATCACAGGTTTGGGCACCGCAAGCCCTCTTTGGGACCTAGGGCAGCCTCGCTTCCACCTCGCTTGCATATTGCGCAGGATCCTGGTGGACTTTTCCTATACATAGGGCATTTGTCCTTCCAGTGGCCCACCTGGTTGCACTTAAAACAGTTCCCTTTCTTGGCAAGACAGTGGCTCTGATCCAGGCAACCTGGATCCTGCCCTCACCGTGCGTCTTCACAAACAAGGGTAACCCTGAGGAGGTGCAGGGGTAGGGCTGCTGCCAAAAATTGTGCCTTTTCCTATTGTCCCTGAATCCTTTCTGCCTCTTTGACCCTGTCTCTATTATTAAATACTCCAAATGCCAGATCCATGAGCTGATTGATGGGAGTCTGGGGTCCCCAGACGCCCAGAAGTAGCATTAGGTGTAGATGATTGGGAAGAGTATCTGCCCTTAGAGTCAGGGGAGGTAAAATTCCCAGCTGGGGACCTCAGGGAGGTGGGCCCATGAGGAGTCATCTAAAGCATCCAGCTTCTCTGGGGGAAGACACTCTGGTGGGACGTGAGTCAGGCATACCCAGCAGTTCTTTAAACCTGCGTCCTGGAATCAGATCAGGAACACTTGGACAGATGGACTTCCCCCATTTACCTTTCCTTTGTAATTCAATGACCCAGTGGGAGAAAAAGTGACCACAGTTCCAGGGCCTTAATTCTTCAGAGGAAGGAGACCTAGGCC
Organism: Camelus ferus; assembly: GCF_009834535.1. NCBI lineage: Eukaryota > Metazoa > Chordata > Mammalia > Artiodactyla > Camelidae > Camelus > Camelus ferus. The sequence goes on from NC_045700.1 coordinate 66,746,216, forward strand.
CTGAGTTAACTAAGTGAATTACCTTCTGGGAAAGGAGAAGCAAACAGCTGAAAGGTGGGGTTAGAGCACAGCAAAGCAGTGGTATCAAGTCTCAGGTATCAAAAGACAGTCTGCAGAGTCAGGACAGAGGAGGATGTAAGAGAGATCCAGGGTGAAGAGGGAAGATGTACAGCCACGACGCTTCCTAGTCCAGAGATCCATAGGCCCCCCTGAGGTAGTGCCCGCCTGTGACTCCTGCTCAGGGATGCAGTGAGGCCGTGCGCCCCGAGAGCACTCGGGGAGCGCCGGGCTACAAATTTTTAAAGGGGAAATTCCCAGAGTCCTCTAGTTTGGGCCCCCTTATGCAGTGCCGGCGTCCCAGAACCAAATTGAGACCACGTAGAGAAGTGGAAATGGGCTCGAGGAGCCATGGAGGGGGAGCTCACCCCATCAGGTTGTCAATTACTTGCCGCGTGTCCTTAATTTGGATGTACGAATGATTGCCTTGGTGGATCTTCTCGAGTCCAAAGAGGTAGAGCGACAGAGGAGAATGAGAAAAGATGGAGGGAAGAAAAGCCCTGGGCTCTGTGGGCTCCTTCAAGGCTCGAGAGGTGGTCACTGCCAGATCCTGCAGGCAGCGTCAACCATCACCTGAGCCCCTTGAGCCTGCCTGGCGCAGGAGAAACCCACTGCCACCCTCCGAAGAGAAGGCAGCTGTAGCCCAATAAGCCGACTGAGATCATGCCCTTTGAGCCCTGTTTCTTTATTCAAATGCCCGTGGTGGGCACCAGAGAGATGAAACAGGAAAATGAATGTGGAGCAAGAGGATGGCTGTGTCCCAGGCCCCGGCTGAGTCCCTGGGACACACCCTGCCAAGTGTGGGTCCTTGCTTTTGCACAGTGAAGAATTCAAGAGCAAACCGCAGTTGAGTAAAAGTAGCTTTATCTAGAGAGATACGTACCTCCACAGATAGAGTGCAGGCTGTTTCAGAAGGCAAGACAAAGGCCACGAGGCATGGAGCTTGGGTCCTTAGTTTAAAGAAAAAGTAGTTACACACTCCACAGATGGTGCAGGCCATCTCACTCAGAAGAGAGAGTGGCCACAAGGTGAGCGGGTTAATTTTTATAGGCTTGGTTACTTCATATGCTAACAAGTGGGAGGATTATTCCAACTACTTTGAGGAAGGGGCTGGGATTCCCAGGAATTGGGCCCCCGCCCACTTTTTGACCTTTTATGCTCAGCATTGGAACCGTCATGGCACCTGTCAGGGTCTCAGGTGCGCCCTCCCAACTCCGCACAAAGCAACCCGTACCCTGTCCAAAGCCATTGATGGAGCTTCTCTGGAATCATTTGCCAAAACCCCAGGGTAGAATCCAAGGGTCCAAGACCATTTCCATTGCCCCATTCTTTTTCAAGTCTGGCAAGCCCAGGAGCAGGGGCAGTCAGAAGGCTGCTTTTTAGGATGGTGTATGCCTTCTGGCACTGCAGTCCATGCTAGAGGCTCTGAATCTAGTCCCTTTAATGCCTTATAGAGAGGTTTGGCTATTAGCCCCAAATTGGGTATCCATATTCGACAAAATCCAGCCATCTCTAGGAACCCATGGGGTTGTTTTTCACTCTTTGGAATCTGGAAGTTACAGATTGCCCTCTTACGGTCATGCATGAGACTACGGGTTCCTTGTGATAATTGGAATCCCAAATAGGTCACTTTTCTTTTACATATTTGTGCCTTCCTTGGAAACACTTTGTATCCGCACCAGGCCAGATGATTTAGAATAGTTATCTGCAGTTTGCCAGATTAAGACTGGCTATTAATAAGTCATCAACATGAAGGAGGAATAATAAAATGGCCACGTTTAGGCTAACAAATTCTTGGCTTTATGCCTGCTGCTTGCTCAGAACGGTCAGCAAACCTGACTGACCGGTTCCTGCTCCCAGCTCTAGGCCCACTGTGAAAGCCTTAGTTATTGATTTTACTGTTTTTTCTTTGCTCTGGTAATTAAAAATGATAATCATGTTTGGCTTCTGAGTTGTTCTTCAGGAAGAAGGTCACAGAACTGTAACCCTGCAAAATAGCCTAATTTGTCAAAAAGAGACAAGCCGCAGGGGTTTGTGAGATGAAAGGATTAGAAAAGTAGCAACTACCAGTCTCTATAAAATTGTTGCCTGAAGACACCGTGACGCCAAGAAACCTGGTGACAAGAAAAATGATTCTGCTGATTGTTATCTTTGTTTAAGCTATGACTATATAATCACCCTGCCCCATCCCCAAGGTGGGCTCACAATTTTGAAGGCACTAGCCTGCTGTGAGTCCCCTTTGCTGGGCAAAGCAATAAAGCTGTCTCTTTTCTTCTAAACTCTAAGACCCTGTCTCTGAGTTACTTCGCTCGTCAGGGACGGGGGCCAATCTTTCAGCAACAAACACTGTAAAAAGATTCCTTGATTTAGATGTAAGTCTCCCAAGTCCTGGGCTTCAAATTTCATTAAAAATGGTCTGGGAATTTTTTAATCCTTGTGGGAGCACAGTCCAGCAAAATTGTGATTTTACCCTAGAATGAGGATCTTGCCATTCAAAGGCAAACAACAGTTGAGACTTTTTCTCAAGAGGAATGCAGAAGGAGGCATCCTAACCTAAACCTAACATGGTGAAATATTCGAATTCTCCAGGTATGTATAAGGATTTGGACCTGTTTTGATGTATATCTTGCACAACATCATTGATTGCTCTTAGATCTTGCACTAAATGATACTCCTCCAAGCGAGGTTTTTTTAACTGGCAAAATGGGGGTATTATAAGGTGATCTGCACGGTTTCGTAGGTCCGTATTTTAGGAATTGATCTAAGATGGATTGTATGCCTTTTAAAGCTTCATTTTTTTTTAAGGATATTGTTTTTTCTGAGGGGTGGTTGCTCCCTGTTTCAGCTGAATGTTAATCAGGGTGGCAGATCATGCCTGTCCTGGGACCCCATCCACCCAGACGGTTTTATTCAGGTTTTGTAGAATGTATTCTGGTATCGGCTCAGCTTGTTTTTCTTGTTGGTCCAGTTCCTGCTGAAGGAGCAAGGCGCTGTCCGGTGAGACTTTGAAACAGATCATTTGCTTTTCCAGAAAAAAGGTTATCTGTGCATTAAGTTTTCATAGTATATCTCTCCCTAAAAGAGGAATTGGACGATCAGGCATGTACAGAAAACTGTGAGTTAAAGTCTTTTCTCCAAGTTTACATTCAAGAGGTTGTAACAGGGGCTGTTCTTGGGACAGCCTGGTCACTCCTACTACAGGGACAGTTGTTTTTGTTAGTGCAGACAGCTTGCCATTTAGAACGGAGTAAGCAGCTCCGCTATCTACTAGGAAATCTGTGAGTCGAAACCCCACTGTTAGTTGTACCCAGGGCTCCTGGGGAGCAATAGTTGTGAGGGCCCTTAACAATCCTAGGGTGCCCGGGCCCCTTCAGTCACTGCCATCCTCTATTTCTTCCTGAGCAGCCATAACCTGGGGAGGCTTGCTTCTTTCCCTTTCAGCCTTTGCTTTTAGTTTTGGGCAATCCTTCCTTCAGTGCCCTTCCTCCTTACAATATGCACGTTGATTGATTCCTACAGCAGAATCCTTCTTTTTTGTCTGGAAGTTTTTCTTTGGCCCCCTTTGGCTTTGGTCTGGGTGACACTCATTACCTGTACTGGTTTCATTCTTTTTTCCTCACAAGCATTGTGTACTGTAAAGGCGATTTCTAATCATTCTCCTGAGTTTTTAGCCACCGCCCCTTCTATTTTGTTCAGTTTCTTCCATCTGTCACCAGTGCTCTGACTGATGAAAGTCATGTTGACCGTACGAACATTTTCTGGGTCATCTGGATTTAGCAGTATATTTTCTGTAGGCCTGGTGGATGTGTCCTAGGAATGCGGAAGCATTTTCATTAGGTTCTTGTTTAAGAGCCTGGACCTTATTAAAATTTGTTTGTTTAGGAAATCCTTTTCTTAATCCAGCCAATATACATTGCCTGTAATGATTAAGCATATTTAGTCCAACTGGGGTGTTAGGGTCCCAATTTGGCTCAGTTGCCGAGAGAGCTAAATGCACTGTGGGCACTGCTTGATTTTCTAAATGGGGTTTTGGCTCCTCCAGTGTATTAAATCAGAAGTAGCGAAAGGGCTATATGTCCATTCATAACCGGCTGGGTGTCTGGACTCCATCACTCCAATCGGCCACTGCCTTAAGGAAAACTGCCCTACTCCTGGGGTGTCAGTAGTTCCCAGGCCAGATTGGGTGCCCTGTCAGGTCTTATAGGGAGATACCACATCTGGCCCTGTCTTACTGTGAGGTGGATAAGGAGGTGGCCCCCCTCCTCTGGTGGTTCCTCTGATAATGGCAGATTCAAAGTTGGGGAGAGTGGTAGGGTGAACGTTTTTAATGTTTTAAAACAATTTATAATATTAGAATGTGGTTACCAATTCTACACTCTCCATGTATGACATATCTATGAATGGCTGTCATAGAAAATGTTTCCTTCCACTTAAGTTAGGCCATTGTTTGGATAAGCAGGGCAAAAAGCTGGGAAGGCAGTAATCTTATCCTTTATGTGTTTTGCACATCATCCTGGACACTGTGGCTTCACAATAAGTTGTCTCAGGACATTGTCAACAATTTTCAGAGAGGCCTATTTCCTTTGCCTGGCAAAGAACTAAAGCTGCCCTTTCTACTTCATCCAAAACTCTGCCCTCAAGTCTTAACTTGGTAAGCAGAGTACGGAGGCTGTGTTTTGGCAACAATAGCACTTCATCAACAGATTGTACAAGTGAAAAGCACCTTGGGCAATTGATGGCTGATGATGATAATAATAATATGAGTATTTATTAAGATGTTACCCTTTATGTACTTTATGTATCCTGTCTTACTGAAATCTCACAACAGCACTATGATGTAGGTAATATATTGTCCCCATTCTCCAGATAAGAAAGCCAGGGCTTGAAGAATTTCAGAAACTCACTTAAAGTCATTCATCTTGTAAGTGGGGGAGCAGTTGGACTTAGAATTCAGGTTCTCCTAAAGTCCAGTATTTTGCAGCCAGTATGTGATGTAGTCCACTCTCCCTCTGACACAAGTGACTAATCACGAAATTGAGAGCATCTGCTCTAGAGAGCGAAGACTTCCAGAGCATGTGTGGTCAGCACCTTCTTAGCACGGGGCTCCGTGTCTAAAAGTGCAATGTTAATCAATCTGACTCTACTTTTTCCGCCAATGAGTAATTTCTTCAGTGCCATTTCCATTTTCTGTGTTGCCATAAATGCCTTGATCTTTGCATTTGTCATCCTTATGAGCACTGGTACCATAATAATTTGTTTTGTTTTGTTTTTCAGGTAAATTTCCAAGTGTGATATTCATTGCAACATTTTGATAGCTGATATGACAGGAAAGAAAATAATATATTAAGTATGGTTTTTAAATTAAAATGCCGTACATTTGTGTTCATTGGAAAGGGCTCATGGACTCTAACTAAAGCTATAAACTTGCAACTCTCTTCCTAACTGACTCTGGAGGATGCAAGGGAAGCTTTCATTTTTCCATTTCAATATGTTTATAATTCAGCATTTCTCCCTGCTTTGCTTCCTGGGGCTCATAACATTTAAATGAAAATATTAAATTGCCTAATGGCTGGGCCCCACCAAATAGCATGCTTGGCATAAGTTAACATTTTTTAAAATATAAAGTCTCATTATATTAAATATGTCTCATTATTATAATTATGCTGCTACAAATTTACAGATAACACATCACATCATTATTTAATTCTGTGGAAAAGATTTCTAAGTTGTGTGTTGACAGATAATACCAGATTCTGTTTCTATTTGCCTAAATTGCAGCCTGTGCTAAGGTTTAATATTTCACTTTAATATTTCTTAGAATGTCCTTATCTTTGGGACCCAGCTTGATAGGACTTTATTTCAGCATTAGATGTACCAAGAATTGCTTTGAGGACAGGTTTGACAGCACTGCAACTTTTTGTTCTAGGATGGCAATAAAGTTGCCATTTTTTAAAATGCCTTAAAGAACAAGTCTGTAGAATGCAATATTATGCAGTCATTTAAAAAATGTCTTTGAATAACGTATAATGACATGGGAAAAATATGTCTTTGAATAACTTACAATGACATGTAAGCAAAATGGGCAGGTTATAAAATTGCAAGTACAATCTAATCTCACATAAATATTTTTACAATACAGAATTCTGCCAAAAGTCCCAGGATTTAGTTTCTTGAAATGGTGCAGTTAAGGATGATTTTAATTCTCATTTTATGCTCTTTTATATATTCTGAATATTCTATGATAAGCATACTACTCTTTTAATTGAAAAGGGTTATTATTTTAAAAGCAACTTTGAATGGGTGGGTGGCAGGTGTGAGGCATGACAGTGACTCCATAGCAGTAAAGCCTAAGCAAGCAGCTGGCATCTCACTCCACAGATGGCCTCTGTGCGAGGATACCAAGCACCTCCCAAGACTGTGGTAAAAACGGCCCTGGCCCCTTTCTAGCCTCTCCAAGAACTCCACCGGGACGGCTGCCACTCTGGGGAAATAAGGCTGCCCCATCAGGGTCTGCTCCTACTGCCCTTTCTACCCATGTCGCCACATGTGAGGCTGGTTCCCTCACCCCTCACCCTGCCCTTCCTCGTGCTGGCCACTTCCTGAGGGTCCTTCCTTTGCCTAACCTGTCAGTAGAAATTTCTTTTAAAAATTCACTACAAAAATGGGAGTTCTGTGTAACGGGTAAAGAGTTGCCCATTTGGAAAATTAAGAAGTTCCGGAGATCTGTTCCATGACAGTATAAATATTAAAGTACTTAAAAATGGTTGAGGTGATAATTTTTCTTTTTTTTTTTTTTAATATTTTCTTATGAGGGGAGGTAATTAGGTTATTTATTTATTTATTTATTTATTTAATTTATTTTAATGGAGGCACTGGGGATTGAACCCAGGACCTTGTGCACGCTAAGCACGTACTCTACCACTGAGCTATACCCTCCCACCTGAAATGATAAAATTTTATGTTATGTGTTTTTTTAACCACAATTTTTTAAAAAGAAAAAGAAATTAATTTAGTACAGAGATCTCCAACACAAGAGAATAAACCCAGCCTATGTCATCTTGCTGAGTTCGTGAGGTTACTGGAGGGGATCAGCATAAGCCACTCCAGAATATGGCATAGAGATTATTTTAACCCGAAGGCAATTAAGAAACAGTGGACACAGGAAGAGCCCTCTGCCCTCCCTTTCTGCCTCAAAACAAGACATACATTTCCCTTTGTAGAGGTAACAAATTTTCCACCTGTAAAGGTGCCTTCCTTTCCTGTACGAGGAAGAGAATGACTCTTATCTCTGCCAGTGGCACTGACTTGAGTCTGCATAACAACCTGTTCAACAAAGACCACAGACTGCGTGGCTCATACACAACAGGAATTTACTCGTCACAGTCCTGGAGGCTGGGAAGTCCAGGGCCAAGCTGCCAGCATGGTGGCGTTCTGGTGAAGGCCCTCTTCTTGGTTTACAGCTGGCATTTTCTTGCTACATCCTCACCTGGTAGACGGGACAAGGTAGGGATTTCTCTGGACCTCTTTTATAAAGTACTAATCCCACTCATGAGGGCTCTGTCTCATGACCTCATCACCTCCTAAAGTCCCATCTTTTAATACTATCACCTTTGGAGGTTAGGATTTAAATATGAATTGAGGGGGAGGACACAGACATTCAGACCATAGCACTTACTAAACAATTCTTATTTCCCATACATTTCCTAGTTAAATTCCCACAATGCATCACCCCTGAAAGCACAGCCACCCCTTTCTTTTGCCTAGTCTCTTCTCCATAATTTACTGCCCTTTGTTAACATGGTATATAAGTTCTTAGGCCTAACTGCTTCTTTGGGCTTTCCCTTCTTTTCTGTGAAGTCCCTGTGTGTATGAGAAATAACCTTTCCTCCTGTTAATTTATCTTTTGTCAGTTTAATTTACAGGCTCCAGGTACAAAACCTAAGAGGGTAGAGGAAAAGTTTCTCCTCTCCTACGTTACCTTGGTAGTCCCTGTGTGCCAAGGCAGTGGTATACCCATCCATTGACACTTGGAGCAGATCGATTTTTAGTAACCTCCTCCTCAAAATGACCAAACTATTTTCAGTAACATCATGAAATGAAACAAAAAGAAATCTAGATAGTGAGAATTTTCATTTACAGAACTTTGTCTCTATAAGTATGCCAGGAAACAAAATGAAAAAGAAATTAATAATATATATTTATAGTAGAAAAAGAGGAAAACTGAACAATTATTTCTTCAACAGTTTTTATACCTAACAATTTGACCGTAGATCCCTTGCTTACAGTCTGATATAATAATGTTTTCTGCAAATAATTGTTAATGACAGGGCGCAGGATACACTACCCCAAAGTATGGCACCTTGGCATAGTGAATATTTTAAGCTAAAGAAATTGGAGAAACAGCATGTTTTTCTGACCTTCTCCTGAAGCAAGTCATAAAACCTAGGAAAGACTTTCTGGTCTTCCTCTGAAAAAGGTCATAAAACCATCATGTGAGAGGTGCCCTTCCTATACCCAAGGAAAGAAGCATCCTTATCTCCAAAACACCAAGAGGAATTTCAACAAACGGGCCTTGTTGCTTCCCCTAGTTTCCTACACTTAGCTTCTACCCTTTGGTCCTACCGCATTATTTCAAGACTTCGCACACTTCATCAAACCTAGCGTAAAAACACTCATGTTTAACTGCTTCTTCAGGTCTTCATTTCCTTAGGAAGTCTCCCGTGTCATGTAAAACTGAAATTAAATAAATCTGTATTTTTTTCTTGTTAAGCTGTCTTTTGTTACATGGGCCTCACTTGGATGGGGGAAAAGATCAGAATCAGCAATTAAATAACTGAAGTTTAATAAATCTTATGTCTGCAGAAGATACAATTCAGGCAACTATTAAATCACATCCTTGCGGTAATGCTTTTACTTTTTGAATCAGTCATTTTAAAACAATTTTTAAATGATTTTCAATTTTTTAAATATTATCCAAACTCAGTAAAAAAAAAAAAATTAGCCCTGAACTAAATTTTACATTTGCCAAACAAAAAATAGTGCACCCTGCAGTTCCCCCTTGTTTCACCCTTGCACATTTTAAATAAAACTAAAAACTCCAAGCAGTAGGTAGCATGGAATAAAGAAGTTGAAATGTCTTAAGTTCTGTTTCTTCATCTTTACCGTGATGGTGCCACCACTGTGTACGTCAAATCTACCATCTAAATGCAGGCATATGTAGTATTACAGTGGGGAAACACCAACAGCACCAATGATTTGGAACCATTACCAACTTAATCTCAAAAGAAAGCATAACTGAGTCCACCCACGGGTACTGGGATGATGCTACAATTGGGAGTTTTTTCAATTAACTTCCATATAAAATACATTTGTTAGGTAGGTAGATAAGTGGGGGCACTGGGCAGACAGGTGGAGAAGAGGGAGGATGGTCTGGAAGATGGCACTGTGCCCGCCTCCAGCATAAAGGGACTGTACTTCTTCTAAATGAGTGCTAGTAAGAAACCAGTTAGAACTCAACAGCCACAACTGTGCAGGCAGCAAAAAGGCCTTAACTGGACAGGACCCAATGCTCACTGTATTATAGTGAACAGTGCGATTTAGGCACTCGACTGTGGGTTTTTCTGTGTACACCATGGATAAGGACATGCGCAAAGGGGCCAAACATGACAAAGCATTCCAGGGACAAGAGCTGTCAATCAATCAAAAGACTGCCTCGAAGCCACAGTTTAAGAGAAAGGGGAGACAAATCCCGCCGATTTTCCTCCTTTGGATCAGCCTGCCTCCCATTCTCGGAGGTATGTATGTTTTCCTTTTTTAAATAAATATTTGAAAATCTTTCAAAATCTTTCACTACACAACGCACCATCTCTTGACTGTAAACTTATCTTTCAGGTAAGACAAGAACTGGGATCTTTATCGTTTGGGTCTATTAAAGAATAGTAACAAAAATTAAGAATAACTAACTTTCATATAAAACACAGTCCATTAAAAAAATTTTTACATAGATATGTATATGTAATTAAAACTCAGTCATCAGCAATTTTTTTAGAACTGAAGCCAACAAAAGATTTTTTGAGGGCAGAAGTATTTCATTACTGACCTTAAGAATTGCTGGCGCCCAGTGATCACAAAAAGCGGAAGGGCTTTAGTCGGTTTTATTTTTGGTTTTAAATTCCCTAAAGGCAGAACACTCCCTCACTGCCGGCACTGGGCAGGTCGCCCCCATTGTTCCCTCCTTGACGCACCACTGTTTCATAGTTAAGCTAGTTAAAGTTGGTTTGTTAATTTAATCGTGAGTGGATTCAGGTTTTACAAGGGAAACATTGGGAATCCATATTTTTTTGAATGACCAAACCTAAAATTCCTTGTGCAATAAAAAATGATTGCCCCATAACTTATATTTCTGTGCACTTCAATTGTCCTCAATTGAAGAAACCCAATAAGAAAAGAATTAGAAAAGAGGCATGAGGCTTGAAAGTGCAAACTCTTGGAGGGTCCAGATGGATGTAGTCTGTGAGTGAGGACAGCAGGGAAGAAAGGTGTAGAAATGGAAAGAAATGTCTCGCTGGAAGTGGCCAGATGGCGCGGGGAGTAGCCAATGTATCCTCCTCTAACTGTATCCTGACGGGACGCCGCCGGCCGCTGTTACCCAGATCTGGCAATTTTTTCACGAGGGGCCTACAATCTGATGTCCACGGAGGATCTCCTGATTTTTAAATGATGGAAATTGATCCTAAGTTTAGAAAACACTGCAGTGCAAACAAAACATGACCGCAGCTGCCTTACGCCCGCAGGCTACCGAATTCCTGATGAAAAATACAAGTAGCGATTGAACCAGTTACAGAGGTCGAGAAAATATGCTTTATTCTCCGATCCTTTTCCTTTTCTCAAATGTCACATTTTAGAAAAATCCAGATGCACTTACATCATTTCCATAATCTGTAGTTTAACGAGAAAAGCGGCATAATTAAAGTAAATAGTTGGGAGTGGTCTGAACTCCCAGATCCCTTCTTTCACTTGAGTCAGAGCCAAGGATGGTGTCACCCAGATGCCTGTTGACGAAGTGATGTGAACCAGATTTATTTAACCACTGGCAAACCACATTTTTTTCAAGGGCAATAAGTTAAAAGATTATTTTCCGCCCTTGGATACAAAAAAGGAAATACTTCTTCCAAGACTCAGGGTAGCTGCGGCCAGTTCTCCCAAAGAAATTATTAACCACAGAGATTCACAGCACAGAGCCCCAAGACCTTGCCCACGAGCCTCCCTGCAGCTGCACAGCCCAGACACCTTCTGAGAGGTGAGTGTTCGTTTAGCCCTCCAAAATTTCAGGCGCTGAGCATCTGACACTGGTAGTTAAGAAAATCAATCATCTAAATCCTTACACATAAATCTCACTTGATTTGGTATTTGCCATATTAAAAGATAAGGTTTTTTCCAAGGTAACAATAGAGGCTGTCCCTCCTCCACCCCCCATTTCCACAGGTGATTAGACCTTTGTATATCATAATTAAAAAGCTATATACTGATCATGGCTGAATTTTTTTAGAATTGATGGATTACTCTTATAATTAAAAAGAAATTAAATGTAGTGAAAAATGATATAACGAAAAGGGATTACTCTGTGACCCTGAACTAAGTCCTATACACTTAAAACAAATATAATGCTGGTTTTCATAGGGTTGTGCTTTCTGATCTGTATCCACAGATGGCATCAGACTGAAGCACTGTTTGAAATTCAGGAGCAGGGAGCTGGCAGAGGTGGGGAGGGAGGATAACTGAGTGATTATTTACAGGCATTTTCTATCTAGCTAGTTACTAAATTCTGTTAATGCTAATCAGTATTCAGCAGACTGTCTTGATTTTCGCTGCATATAATACTATAATTAACAAATAAAAAATGGTTGGTACCCCCCGCCCCCAAAGAAAAAAAGCTATATACTAAATCCTCTAACAGATTTACTGAGTATCCTCAAGGCTCAGTTCCTGCCAGGGCCATACAGCATTTAAAGCAAGAATTTGGAAAAGGCTTTGTCCTCTGTGGCCATTAAGAATTCTCTGGTTTAAGTGGCATGGAAGCTGCCCTGAATGGGCAGGCTGGCATGGCTCCTCGATGTGACCTCCCAAAGACACTGAGTCAGCAACTGTGAGTCTCTGCATGGGCCCAAGCCTTACTGTTCAACCCAGCAAAGGCCCCCAGGTCTAACCTCTGACTCTGCCTACCCTGAAGAAACTGGCCACAGAGGGGCATTTACACAGGGAGACAGTCATCTCCCTGTTTGACCAGAGGAAAAAAACTCAAAAGAGATGAAGTCTTTCCCTTTTTCACAAATTAGCTTCTTTAAAAAGAAAATGTCCATCTGTATCCTATTATCTCTTTTAGTGGTTATGTTCTGGGACTATTTCCCCCCCCCCCCTTTTTTTTTTTTACAAACAATAACAAAAAGATTAGAAATGATCATTAACAAAACCCAAATGGCCTAATTGTATTCTCCCAAATGTCTGTTTCTGAAATTTCTATCATCTGAGTATTCAGGTGTTTGGGGCAAGTTATGCTATTTTAACATCAAACAAGAAAGGAAAAGAATAAAGATATTCTGGATCATACCAAAGATGGGAGGCCAAGTTGCTGACGCCAGTTATTTCTGGTGAGAGTGCAGTAGGGAGAGGGATCATCTTAAAATCGCCCAATCCATTCTATTAGAGCTTCACTTGATTAATACAAAGCTCCTCTCTTAAAATGGAATCTCTTCAAAAGAGCCATTTTCTAACAGTAAAATTTCGAGCAGCGGTGGAGAAAAGCTATTCTTAGAGAAAGAAAATCCTGTTCCCCAAAACAATATGATAAAGGCACTGTGTATCTTCTCCTCTGAGCCCAGCTGGCCCTCCAGACCTGCTTGCACACACATGCCCCTCTGGAAAGGCCTCTTGCAACCAACAGGCTTCAGAGAGCTTGCAGTGATTTAGAAAGCGCTGGAACTGTCCTGAAAGCCTTGTATTGGCAAAGGTCATTCCTGCCCCTTCCTCCTAGTCACTCAGTTGTGGTACTACTGCTTCCCATAGAGAGAAAGTCTAATGATTAAGGGTCTTTCGAGCATGGTGTTTCGAGTCAGAATGCAGGGGACTGAACTCTAACTGCAACTTATGGGAGAGGCTCTCTTAACAGACCCGACTCCCCAGCTTAACCAATGCAGGTTAGGTTATCCCTCGTACATCCGAGCACCCCAGCTTCAGCTACTTTTGAATACAGGATCAACCATAAGGCAAGCCTCAGGGTGCGGACTGGGAGCTCCTCAAACACATAGCAAACTGCAGACTATAGGGCTGATTAGGAGAGAGGTTTTATTTACCGACTTTGATTTGAGGGGACCAATTTCAAAGCTAAGTAAGCCTATGTTACAACTCTGTTGTTTTAGGTGGTAGCTAAAACACAAAAATAAAAATGCTGACACTTCCTGGGGTTGCAGCGTGGACCGTGTTTGAACTGTGCTTGGCACACAGTAAATGCTTGCGAAATGTCATTTTTCTTGTCTTCTTTCTTTGTCCTTTGCTACTCAGTGCTTCGTGTCCCACTACTAAAAAATAAACCCCAAACCATGCAAAATAACCAAAACTTCCTGAAGTTCTCCTCAGAATGTCTTTTGTGGATGAAATTGTGCTTTTGTGTGATTACAGAAGACAGCATGTAAGCTGATGCCAAGAGGCGGGAACTGGTGACTGGATATAATCTCCAGCAGAGAATTTACTACTATCTCCTTCAAGGACCACATCCACACTCAGATAATACCAACAAAACATATGCCAAGATTATTAATCGTGGTTATATCTGTAGAATCAAGGGACTAGGGGCAAACATGGGACAGTGTACATCTTTATGGGGCTGAAGGAATATTTGTAGTTTGAAACAGCGTACCCTACCCTCTCCACCCCCAACCCCCACCCCTGACAGTATGGATTTTCTAGACTTCATTTTCTAGAGAAAGAAAAATAATTTTCCCTCTACCTTTCATTGTTCCTCACTAATTCCCCCTCCTCTCCCTCCTCAGTAAAAAAAAAAAAAAAGATTAACAAGAGAAAAAAATGTTTATGTACATGCAGGTGCCCCACAAAGATACGAGACTCAAAAGGTGGCCATAAGATTGAAGATTATATTCCATCCTGAGCTAAGGAAAGCGGTGAGGTTTGGGGATTAAAGGTGGGGGAAGGCAATTCACAGGAAGGTGAAAAGAAGAAATATTTGGTAAACAAAGGTGGCTGGGTCAAGCAGATAAGTCTCTCAGGGGAAAAAGTGATCTCTGGTAATAGCTGTCTTGCTGATACAGGCCCCTTTGCTAATGTAAATGTCCTTTATAAGTGTAAGTTCCCTCATAGATAACACCTCCTCTGTTAGAGCTTCTGCAAGGTGCCTGCAGTTCTTCAAAATAAACAACTCAGAATAATTCTTACTCTCCAAAGAGGCATATTCTGCTAACCCTCCAGCATTCGCAGCCCGTCAAATACAAATTGTGTGTTTTTCTGGCAGCTCACCTAACAGTGTTCAATCAGCCGGCCTAACAATGTGTCATGACCTAATAATGTTCAGTTTCTCATATCACATGGTCAAGCTGATGTTAGACATGAAAATCAAGTTAGCTCTGCAGAGGGAAAGCTAACCACACCGAGGCTGGCTTACTGTCAGCCTCCATGTTTCCCATCCCCTGAATTTCTGAATTCTGAGTCCCGCTTCAGGTACACAGATGTGCCCTCATCTGCCAGGGCCACAGATGAAATGAGAGATAAAAATCAAACCTTTAATTTCCTCCAAGCTTGGAAACTTTTCTCTCAACCCACCTAAGTAAAGAAATAAAAAATAAAATACATAACTTAACTAGTATGTAATTCTGATTCTTCCCTATCAGAAATACGCTGAAATCCCAGGAAATAAAATCTCTCTGCTAATAAGCCCTATAGTTTGCGGCTCCTTTGACATTTTAAGGTTCTTTTCGTTCCATGGTTGGAATGAAGTTTAACTTGACTTTTCACAAGCAAAAGCCCACCCAAACACAGGCGGGATCGGTGCCTCCCTCTCCCTGGTTTTCAGCCTGCAGCGTTGAAGCCAACAGCAATAATTTCCATTCAAAAAACAAACCTCAGTTACACATGTGTACACGCTGAGCAAAAGAATTAATTTCTGCAGTATGTTCATTGCTTACTTTTCTCCTGGAATGCATGATGAATTTCTATGGAGGGTAGTGGAGGAAGGGAAGAACCACATTCAAGTGAAACCCAACATCATTCTCCTCTGCAGTGTCATTTCAAAAGCCAGATAAAAGCCAAACGAGGAGGCTGGGAAAAGAGTGAACAACGTAGCTGTTCTGAAAACCACCCTCCATTTCATTCTGGAGCAGGGAGGTTACACCCAGACATCACAAAAGCTTCTCTATTCACGGAAAATTAACTGGTAAGTGCTGTCTTGTTTATTTTCCTCAAACTGACACGTTTGCAGCTGACCTGATGGGGATTCCTGCAGATTCATTTACAAAGCTGTTTTTGGACTAACTACTAGCTGGCAAAGAAAGAGAAAGGACTCCTGATAGTTTATGGAAAGCTCTCTGTGCAGATTCATATTTTTGGTCCTGTCAAAAGTGTGTAGGAAGAGCAGAACTGGGTTTGCTACAGCTGTGATTAAATCTAAAACACTGAAAGAGAGAACAGAAGGAGGTTGCTAGGGTAGGTGGGGCGGGAGAGCACAGTGAAGAACTTTCAGTCATTTTCTAGGCTTTTACCTAGCAAATTACAGCTCCAAAATGTAGTCGTGATTCAGAAATGTCAAACATCATTTGTGGAAAGCCTACTGTAGAGAAATCTAGTGGGAGGAAATGGTACTCTGAGATGAAAATTGATTTTGCCCTCCTTAGATTACAAGGTAGGAAAAAAAGTTCTAAATTGAGTTGTAATGTGGTTTGATTTTCTCGTCTCTTTTTAAGATGAATAGCTTTGTGCTTCTTCAGGACAAACATTTCTTTGTTGTTGCATTTTTGAAATCTCATAATCAATTGCCTGTTAGAGTAATTGGTATCTGGGCTCATCTAATGAAGGACAAATGGCTAATTGAAGGGAAGGATATGGGAGAAAATGTTCAGCTAACTTGATTGTTCCTTTGGTAGCCAGATAACTGTAGGCACCAGTTGTTTTTTTGTGTGTCATAGTTTGTCCTTTCCTCCAAAGGAAAGCTAATAAAAAACAAATGAAAATTTTATAACTGAGCTTTCACCAGCAATTATTCTCTTAAATTGGACCTTTTCACTTAAAACAAATTCATTCGCCCAAGCTTCCACAAATGTGTTGCTAAATTAATCCACTAGTATTTTCTGTTTTGTGTATGAAGAAGCCAAGGGACTTTCTCTAATTTCAAATTGCCTAATTCAAGTAGTTCCTCTTTCTGAGTAAATTCTCATCATGTTTGCACATCTTCCAGACACTGAATTATTTTTAAGTTTTTTCATGGCCTTTATTTATGATTTTACCGACTTAAGTCCTTTATTTTATAAAAGAAAGTCATACATTTTCTGTGTTACTTTACCACTAATTGTCACCTCCCCGAGAGAGATTTTTAACCCAACATTCCCCTTTCAAAAGCTATGGCAATTGAAGCAAATCCATGGAAGTAATTTTAAAAGGAGAAAAACTTTATGCTCAAAGATTTTTTTTCTGGGTTGCTTATAATTTAAAAAAATCCGAAGCAATCTAAAATATCTTACAGTAGGAAGCTAGTTAAGAAACTTCTTATATATTATCTCAATGAAATATTTTGCAGTAATTATTAAATCATAATTTGGAAGGTTATGTTGCATCATGGATAAGTGTTCATATTAAAATATTAATAATGATTATGCTTATGTAAAAAGTAAATGCAGTTGAAAAACATTGAAGACAAATGGCAAAATTCAGCTACAAAATTAAAAATAGTTGTGTTAAGCTGATGGCGAACTTTGGTGTGCTAATTGGGAACCGATGGTTTGTCAGGGAGGAAAAACTTTTCCTCTACCCTCTTAAGTTCAGTTTGAGGGCCTGCGAGTAAAACTGACAAATGACAGATTTTCAAGAGATAACACAAAATTTAATCATGTATTTTTACATACATAGGGGAGTTCACACAAAGATGTGACTCAAAGGGATGGCTTGAATTTTGGGGCCTATGTACCATCTTAACGGGAAGAAAAGAGGTAAAACTTACAGGAAAACAAGTGACTTCTTAATAAGGGAAGGGGAGAGGGAGAAAGGGCACCTGTGGGAAAACAAATGACTTCTTAGGTAAGTGGGCCTTTGGGAGAATAGACGGACAATATAATAAGTTTTGTGACAACGTCTGTTTAGGTCTGCTGTGGATACTTCTCAACTCTGGTGATAAGAGACAACCTTTCCTTGTTGTTCCTGGGGAGGAGATTTATGACAATTGAGTTCTTTTGAGTTTTTTGGGGGCCTCAAATGCCTTCTGCTCAAAATAATTTTTATGCCACAGTGGCATATGCTGGACCCGTTCAGGTGATATATCTCTTCTTTTTCCCCAAACTTTCTCTAATAGTCCATTACATGTATAATTTTAAAACTTTGTAATATCGAAAATTCTCATCTATTTTTTTCTTCAGGTCTCAATTTTCATATAAACCACAAAAAGTTAAATCCTTCAATCTGGTAGGGGCTTTTTAGTTCTAATTCACTTGGTTTCTTTGGTGACATTAACTTTAGTAATTTGGTAATTAAATTTAGTAATTAACTTCTCTGCCTCGTAAAACTTCTAATGAAAGTAGTAAAAGCCAAGACCACAATAAAAACTGATAATACAAAAATTTTAAAGATAGAAAAAACATAACTAGCTAAATCAAGAGTACCAACACAGCATTCTCTTAAATTGGACAATTTCCAAACATGCCTCAAATCTACGGTTGCACAATATCTTTATACTTGCTATTTTTATTTTGTCTGTCACCCAAAACTTTAATCCCAACTCTGCCTCAATCTTATTTCATAGCTTGAGGCAGAGAAAACTTTCTGGATCTCAGGTTCCTTTCCTCTTGAATAAATCTTATTGGCTAGGGTCCTTCTAGCACTCCAGTCTTCCCACTCTTCCTTTTTTTTTTAACAACCTTTCCTTATTAAGTCATTGTTCCATGTGATGTATGTAATGGGTCCCTAGGACATATACTGGGTACCGAATAAATACTTGCTGAGACAAATCTTTTATTCAGATTCTATTTTTTCATATTCTTCAATTATCATAGTATGTTCTGATTATTTTATTGATGCTCAAATAGGATGAAAAATGCCCTTCATTGTTTTAAAAAAAATGATATCAGAAGGAACAAAGTAAACATGAGTCAGGCACAAACGTTTTGCTAGAAATTATGCAGTCCTTCGTTCAGCCTAATGAGTATAATTGGCCAGATGATTAATTAGAGGATGGAAGGGCAAGGGTTAAAATGGGGCCTGGCTTTGCCTCTGGAAGTTTCTCTTTGTGAAGCATACTGATCCAGGGAAGAGCCAACCAGCCAACCTCAATCTCATTGGCCCCTTGTTCAGCAAACACAATCAACTAGCCCTTGTGAATTTGAGTGCGTCAAATGCTGCACACAGCAATTCTTTGCAGGACGAGTGCAAATAAAGATTTGACCTGTGATAAAGGAATTGATCACATCAAATTAGTAAGGTATGTTCGGGTTTTCTGGATGGCTTAAATTTTGTTTTGTTTTGTTTTACTCTGTTTCAAGCAAAGGAAGATGGGTGGTAGAAAGTTTGGTTACTTGTTTGGAAATTGGCTATTTTCTATTTTATGGGAGGGAAGGGGGTTGTTTGTTTATCATTAACTAAGAGAAGGTACCTGTACATGTCACATTCAGTCAAGCAAATTTTTTTTTTCAGTCAAGCAAATATTGACTGAACTTTCAGCTGGTTTGGTGGGAGAAGACATGGATTTTAATGGAAGGTTCTTGCCCTTAGTAAGCTTAGAGTTGTGCTGCCTGGGAGACAGAATTAAATTACTAAATGAAAAGAGTATAAAAAGTGTGTAGTACCTACAAGATACAGAGTTCAGAAAAGGGAGGGATGGATGTGGATGGGAGTATCCAAGTTAACAGCTCATGGAGGACGTGAGACAGTGGGAGAGGTGAGCCTGGTGTCCCATCATGAGTCAAAGTGAGAGGACAAGATTTGGACTTGACTGAGCAACTGATGGGGTGTACCCACCTGAAGTTCTTGTTGGCCTGAGGAGGCTTATGGGAGAACTTGCTAGGAGGGAGGAGTCCAGAACAGCCTCTGACCTTTGAGAGGAGAAGGGGGTGTAAGAGCAGCATGCAATTAAAAATGCTGAGATGCTTCCACTAAAACATCAGGGCACAAGCAGCGCTCTGACAACAACAAAAAATGTATATATATAATGGAAGAGAATTCTCCAGTCCACTACACTAACTTCACCCCAAAGCTCTACCCAGCTTTGACAAGGCAGGTAGCCCAGCACTCTGGCAGCCCACCTGGTAGAGTCTTGGTGCCCAGGAGGAACAAACTTGTATACAAACACATGTAATTCACCTGGAAGCCCTGGAAATACTTTTCTGTGAACTCTTCTCAAGTATGATCTCTTTATTGGGCAAACATAGTGGATATTGCATCAGCCAATGGAGACAACCCAGTGAATCCTGATTTAAAACTCTAAGTACTACCTCATTTGTGCCCACTGTCAACTGGGGAAATTTTCAGGTTACAATAAAAGTATATAGCACTTTACATTTTTCACTGTGCTATTTTTGACCACACTGTGACCTCCATTCTCTAGGAAATCCAAACCTAATTAAATTCTGCAATAAAGGTTCTCACTTAAGTCCTGAAAGCCTGTAATACCAGAGCTGCTGACCTACATACAGTATTTCAGAATTTTACCAAGCCGGATAATACAGGTGCACTTAAAGCCAGGCTAACCCAACTAAGACCGGGACATTCCCAAGTGGACTCTGCTTGGGGTATAGTTTTTAAATTGAAGACTGAAGCAGAGTAGAAAGAGAATTCAGGCTCACCAGTGGGTTAGGTGAACTTTCTTAGAACACCAAAAGCAGGAGATCTTGTTGGTATTGTGAACAAAAATGCAACCACTAGATGACAATGTTCAAAGCGTGGCGAAGCCAACAAAATAATTCATTTCATAAAGTTTAACATATGAAGAATTCAATAAGGAGAGGTCAGTCTTCTCTCCTTATTGAATCACGCAGAAGCAAAGCTTATCGTGTGTGCTTACAAAGGCCTCACGGGTTACTCCTCAAAGTTATAATTTTGCATTTCTTTCTCAAAGTTTTTTTTATTTTTATTGAAGTATAGTTGATTTACAATGTTGTGTTAGTTTCTGGTATAGCATAGTGATTCAGTTTTTTATATATATATATATTTATATTTATATTTATTTATTTGTTTGTTTATTTATGTATTTATATTCTTTTAATGCAAGAAACAAAATATTAAGAACTGTCCATGGTCCAATGGACCTTGTAACAGCCTATAATGAAAAAGCCTATAATGAAAAAGAATATGAAAAGATATATATATATGTACAACTGAATTGCTATGCTGTACACCAGAAATTAACACATTGTAAATTGACTGTACTTCAATTAAAAAAAAAAAAAAACTGCCCATGGTCAACCAGCTAGTATAATAGCTGAATTTAGTATAATAACTGAATCAGTTGGAGATTGTAGGGATGAAAAACTTTTCCCTTCTTCCCTTCTAAGTCCTTTGGCTGACCTAATAATTACACTGACACAAAACAGATTAATAGGAGAAAAATTTAATTTTGTATGTACAAGAGTTCACATAATGTGAGATTCAAAGAAGTGGCCAAAGCAGACAGCTTTTATATCTTTGAGGCAAAGAAACAATAAAATCTGTGAAGAAGTGACAAGGCAAAGAAGTTTGCATTTGAGGTCGCGGAGACGTAACAAGTTTTGTTTATATAGGCTTCTTGGCCCTAAACTCTCTATTTCTGGGGACAGGGGTGCCTCCTACCCTCCTGACATGGGGAGGGTACCTTTCACATAGGAGATTTATTTCCTGCTTTCAGGGGAACAAAAGGGAGTCAGAATATTCTTATACCAATTGTTTCTCAGGTAACTTTAATTCAAAATAATCAGTATGCCAAAGTGGCATATTTGGGTGGACATATTCTGCTTCCTTTCAGTATCGTTTCTCCATTTCAAATGCTTTATACAATCACATATAACAGACCCTATTATTCAACGAAAAGTGTTCGTTACATGCATATGTAATATACTCATTACAAAAGTGTTTGAGGAACACTAGGGGGTGCATGAGGGCTTGGGATAAAGGCAGAGTTAATATTAAAAAGGGAGAACTTCCTGGGGAAGGACTTTTGCAAGGAGCTATGCAGCCTAGCAGCTTGGAAAAGATAAAGAATCCAAGCCAAGTCTAATAATGTGTGCTGGGTTGAGTTTTCATTAGGACCTAAAGCATGAAAAATAATTTGTGTATTAAATTAGATCATTAGACCTAGAAGAAAGTGCATATAGATAGGACATCCTTAATTTTTCATAAAAGTTTCTCTTTGGCAGTTTGTAATGAGAAACCTCTATTTGAGTGGAAAACATCTGGTAATGGAGTGTTCTGCTTCATTATATAACTAGGAGTTGACAAAATTGGTTTTTTTTTATTTTAAGTTGGGTTGTACCATATAAAAATGCTGTTATTTGACCTTGACCATTTTTGACCTGACAAAATGGCATGCTTACATAAAATAAGGATTACTAATTTAATGAAAATAGTAAGATGTATTTACGTATTATTTGTTTTATTACATAAATACTTGTTTGATTTGTGTGTTTTCTTTATGCACATTATAGAGTTAACTAAGTTTAACATTAAACATACTATATAGTTTTGAGGATTGAGAAAGCGCTTCCTCCTTGATTTACTAAACTTTTATTGAGCACCTGTTATCTTTCCTGCACTCTGCTCTGTGCTTGAGATATAAGGATGAGTAAAACTTAGTCTTTGCCCTTGAGGTGCTCACAGTTATTTCGCAAGGGGATAAACACATTAACTGATAATTACTGGGTTAAGAAGGAAATCTCTGAAGTCACACAGACCCAGAAGTCTTGTCTAGGCTTCACCACTTTCGCTAATTGCCCAACCCCTTTTAGCCTCATGGAAATAATAATAGTACCTCACAGGGTTGCTGTGAGAATTAAATGTGAAAATGCATGTAGAGTTACTTAGCAATGTAGTGTACTTAACAAGTACTCAAGAAATGTTAGGTATTTCCTTAATGTGTTAAATGGTATTATATAATTAGGTATGCTTCGTATTTGCTTTCTTTTGAATGCAGTTAGGTAAACTGGTTTTAATTATAAGCAACAGATTATTAGATAACAGGTTTATAGTGAAGTAATTTGCTCCTGATAATAGTTCGGAGAAAAATCTCATCATCCTAGTAGGAACTGTTGTCAGTCAAGTCTCGGTCTAGTTAAGTGGCTGGACAGATTCAACACATCTCTGGGGAGTGAGATTCGACATTCCTTTAACACCATTAATAAGAAAGAGGAACTGGGAACAGGACCTAATGGATTTGATGATAATTAAGACCTTTAATTCCTCCTCAAACTCATCTTTGCCTTCTCAGACAAATGTAAATGTTAATTGCTGCCAAGATACCCATGGGCATGAATGTCTTTTATCAAAAGCCACTGAATCTTCATTCTGCTAGTCAATAAATATTATTGAGCTCTGTTCTTTGCCCAGGCACTGTGCTAGGCTCTGGGGGTATGAAGGTAAACAAAACTATAGTCGGGTGGAGGAGAGACATTCCTCAAGTAAGCATTCAAATATATAACTAAAAATTGTAAGTGAAGAGTGAGACATGTAGAATAGATAAGCAAGATGATACTGTATAGCACAGGGAAATATATACAAGATCTTGTGGTGGCTCACAGCGAAAAAAATGTGACAATGAATATATGTATGTTCATGTATAATCTG
The DNA here is from genome assembly GCF_009834535.1 of Camelus ferus. Lineage (NCBI taxonomy): Eukaryota > Metazoa > Chordata > Mammalia > Artiodactyla > Camelidae > Camelus > Camelus ferus. The sequence continues at coordinate 66,769,286 of NC_045700.1, forward strand.
AAAAATTGTGCTCTACACTGGAAATTGACACACATTGTAAAATGACTATAACTCAATAAAAAATGTTAAAAAAAAAAAAAAAAGAGTGAGAGCAGAGGCCTGATTTAGGTTGGGAGATGGGCTTGTAGAGGTCAGAGAAGACTTCAATTAGGAAAGTAATATCTAAAAACACAGCTTACCCTTTAGAAGAACTGGTGATTTTCCCCTTAATTCCAAACCACCATCAAGTTCAGGAAATATGACCTTAGTCAAATCAATTGTTTGGTTACTTTATAGAAAATATGAAGTTTATATAAATTGTTTATTCTATTGCCCAACTGTATAGATAATATTAAATATGACTTTTCTGTTTGATTGTCATTTTGTCCAAATGGGCTTTCATTTCATTGCCTCTATTCAAAATAAAACCATTCTCCCTTGGGGTGATTTTATCCATTACAGTTCTTTACATAAATCAACCAAGAAGATGGAAAAATTTAGAAGATAGTAGAATGACCATCTTCTATCCTTGCCTGGGAGAGATTCCTTGCTCTGAAATGATAACTCATGTTTAAGCATAGCATTTCTCCTTGGTTTGCCTTTTGCTTTTTGAGAGATTGAATAGGGAAGGAGGAATTTCAGCATCTACTTAAAACTGCTTATCTTGTAGAAGGTATTATAATATACCAAACACTGTTTAAAAGTGGTGGTTTCAGATTTTTCCAGGAAGGTATTCATCTCCCAGAACACAGGAGTGGGTTGGGGAAATGACTGTGGAGAGTGTCTCTCCATTTTAATTTTTTATTAGATCATTTACAAGAATATTCACGCTCATTGATTTCAGCCTTAATTAAACAAAAGCTTGATTTATTAAAAATGAGATTTTCTAGCCATGTCAAATGGAATCTGCTCAAATCCACTGAGTGCTCTTCAATAATTTCCTGAAGAATGACCATTTCTTCCTTTTTACACTTTTCTCAGTCAGTAAATAGCTCATTCATCAAACTTAAGAGGATTCCCAAACAGAGTTTCTTTGGAAAAGCTGGAGATTTTTTGGGGGTGTTTTTTGTTTTTTGTTTTTTGTTTTTACTAAGCCAGGGAACTGATGTAGTTTCTAGCCAGTTGGATTACAGCAAGAAGCCCAGCTACCTGGTACCGATCTTCATCACAAGAAATGAACTCATCTACATGAATCATTTGATGTAAAACAAATAAACTCCTTTAAGTAGAACAGCACCAGAGGATCAGAATGTCCTGCTTTGGGAAGGAAGAAATGAGCATAATGTAGCTTTACTTAACAACAGGAAACCCTTGTTGCTCCCAGTGGTATCTTTCAACTAATGTTTTCTTTTAGGATGAAACATAAATCCAAATGTTATCTAAACCATTTACAAATAATATCAAACAAGCTCTTTGACTAGAGACAGTGATCATTAAATTTTGGAAGCCCCCAAATTTGGTCTCTTTCAACAAGGCCATATGTTAGTTATGTGAATTATTTCATAATACACCCTAATCAAAGGATGCATGAAATAAGATAAAACAATGATATTTCACAATTCTTGAGCACTTACTATGAGCCAGGCACTGTGCTAGGGCATGTATATACAGTATCTTGTGTAATTCTTACAACAGTGATTTACTAGTGGGGTTTCTCCCCAGATCACAGACGAAGAAACTGAAATTGAGTGTAATCAAAAAATGATACGGCACATATGAGCACTGTCATTGATTTGCTATTGTAGAGGAGGAAAAAAAGTATCTTTTCTTCTTCCTCTTCTAAACTCTCAGCTGGGGCCCCTATAACAAAGGATAGTTTAACAGGAGAAGAGCATACACATTTTTAAATGGGAGTTTTACATGACATGGGAGCCTTCAGAAGAAAATGAAGATTTGAGGAACAATTAAACTTGATTGTTTTTATGCGTACTGGATTTGATGAAAAGTGGAGAGTCATCGAAAAATGTGATAGACAAAAGGGGTGTGAGCTAAGGGTGGTAAACTGGGGGACACTCAGCAAGGCTTGTTCATTCAGATGTCCCTCAGCATCCCTCCTACTTTGGAGATAAAGATACTCCCTTCCTAAGGGTACAGGGAGGGCACTTCTCACATGAGGATCTTGTGTCCTGACTCGGGAAGTTCAGAAAGTCCTTCCTGCATCTGCTATTTCTCATATTCTTTCAGCGTAAACTATTCTATATGCCAAGGTGCCATATTTTTAGTTGGCGTGTCTTTAACTTCATCAGTAATTATGTTGGATTGGAGCAGGGGGAAATGTGAAGTAGTACCTACAAATAAGAAAATATGAAAGGAGACTGGAGACAGAAGAAGATTATAGTAGTAATAGATGACTGTGTATCAGACCCTGAGCTTCACTCAGTTGCCTCATTTCCTCCTCACAGCTGCCCAATAAAGTAGATATTTTTATTACCCCTATTTCTACAGATGGAGGAATTGAGGCTTAGAGCTTCTGACTGACTTCCCAGGGCCACCCAGGTGGGTGACAATTGGCCCTGTAGTTAGAAACCCGGGTCTGTCTGACTCCAGGGCTCTTGTTCATAACCACCATATACTGCCCGGAAAGGCTTAGGATCCCTTCTGGATACATCAAAGCTCATGGTGAGGATAGACGGTGGCGTAGAGAGTGGTTTAACCAGGGTGACAGAAGAGAAAGAAGACAGACATGGAAGCCTGGAGAAGGAAAGGTGGAGAAAGTCAAGTCTGCATAAACACCCTGATGGGTTTAGATATCCCAAGGGCGAGCCGAGGCCAGCGCCAGGGCGGATGCCCATGAGACGGAGCTGGGACTTCGCGGGGAGCTGCTGACTTCTCTCCATCCCCCTCTGGTGAGGCGGGAAGTGTCTCCTCAGGCCGGGAAAGGCATTCTGTTTTCTCAGACTGCAGCCTTGATCAGGCAAAGTGCCACATCTAACCATTTATTTTGGAGTTTGGGGATGGCTGGAACACTGGCTTGGCTCTCTTCCTCGATTTGAGTAGCTGCCGAAGGGATTAAGTGGCCTCAGTCTGACTGCAAAAAAAAAAAAAAACAAAAAAAAACAAAAAACAAAGAAAGAGAGAGATAAAAGGAAAGCTGCACATATCTGAATGCTGCGTTAATGTCCTGGCTGTGTAAAACAGTTGTATTAATCTTGCTTATTGGCCTTCTGATTCCAATAGTCATACTAAGGGCCTCATTTCTAACATTCCGTCCTTAAGGAGAACAGATAGGAATGAAGGATGAAGGGAAGAGAGAGATCTCGGGATCCCTAAAGAAAGAGCTTTGCTCAGCAATACAAACTTATGGTGATGCCAGAGTTCTCCCTCCTTAAGCCCTTCCTGCTTGCCTTGTACTGCACCCAGACCAAGCCTCCAGCCCCACCCCACCCCTTCCTCTAAATGAGTGCTTCCCCCGTTCTGCTGTTCAGTTCCATCATTATCATAGAAGGGGAAGGTAAGTTTAGGTTTTAGAATCTTGAGTGAGCCAGAAAGAAACTACATACACACTTAAAAAAAACACCTTACCACATCCCTGCCCACCTCTCCCCACTCTCATTTGTGCCCTCAAGGTCAGACCAATACTTTTGGACTAAAGAGTTATTAAAAAACCATTAAAAAAAAAAAAAAACAAGTAGATCGTGACTCACATACAAATATAAAGTTAACCTGTTTCAAAGGTTTTATTCAACTCATTAATTAATGATAGAATCAGTCAGATATTACAATGGGTTAAAAGGAGAATCCATAGTATCACACATACATAGACCATCAGGAGTGTCGAAATGATTTATAGGGCGTGGGGTAGGGGTATAGCTCAGTGGTAAAGTGTGTACTGGGTTCAGTACCTCCATTAAAAAACAAACAAAAAAGAAATGACTTATAAACAGTTGCAAAACTGGTCAATATTTACAGGGCAATAATTAATTACATTCTACTAGCCACAATTCATTTATATTTCTCAAGACAAGACTGTTTGCATTATTATAAGTTGTCTACAACTTGCACAATTGTAAAACACACAAAGACAGTGACAGGCAGAGAGAACCTGAAATAAATCATATTTTTCAGGATACCCACATATCATAAATCATGTCTTACAGTGTAGCTGTGTAGTAAGACCACTGTACTGAGTCTCCTTCCAGTGTTCCACTTCAATGTGTCAAGAAGTTGAGGAGTGTGGTCTTTTCTAAGCAGTACTGTAAGACGTCACCTTGAAAACACTTCAGATAATTGGCTGGTCTGTTAGCTACAAGGATCCTTTTCATTATTCAATGCAAAATAACTAATTACAAATTTAAACAAATTATTTTGAATAAAAAGTTGCTTAGGGAGCAAGCAGCTTTCTAGATTTGAAAATGATGGAGGTGGGGGCTGGACAGGAGGATGAAGATGAAAAATTGAAGGTTCTTGGTGGTACTGAGCTTGACTTCTTCTGACTCTGAGCTGGAAGTAGAAATAGTAAGGATGGTGAAGTAGGATATAAAGGGTTACCTGAAACAACAGCAGAGTGTGCCTCAGGGGACACCTGCCGGTCAGGACCCTGGTGAGCCTCCAGAACCATCAGCAAGCCCCCGGTGGTTTGCCAGGAGGTCATGATCATGGCCAGACTGTTTTGTGGCTAACACTTCCACCCAGGCCCATGTGGGCAAACATAACTGATGCCGCAGCTGCTGTGCCCTATTTCCGCATCTGTTTAGGTTCCTCTTGGTTCTTGCTCCAGTCCCAGTTTCTGCATCCTGACTCCTGGCTGCCCTGTCTCCTGCAGCGTTATTATTTCCAGCCTCCTTGTGTGAGTATTAACATTTTACTAATAAACAGGCTGTCTTCTCTGATGTGTGGCTTCAGCTAGCCTCCTGACTTCATTCCTCCACACGTGGTGGAGCGTCAGTTCTACTGGCTTCAAATCAGCTTGATCTTACCCTCCTAAGGTGGGTCCTCCCCTCCTAGCCCTTAGCTGTGGTTGCACCTCTTCCCTCAAGGTCACTCTGCACCTGAGCCCCCTAACAGGCTTGCACTCAAAAGGCTCTCAGCTGCTTCATCTGGGAACCCAGAAACATGACCTCAAATTACTTCCTGGCTCAGCTTCACTCAGATTAACTACTTTGGTGCTGAAATAATTCCAGAATTCTAATTCTCCCAACCTGCAATGAGAAAGAGAAAGTAAGCAAAAAAAGAAAAAAAAAAAGAAAAGAAAACCAAATCTAATTTTGGCCATAATGGTAGGGCTTGGTGTTCAGTAGGTAAAATTATTTTTCTTTTTCGATTTTTTTAGACTTTTTTTTATTGAGTTACAGTCATTTTACAATGTTGTGTCAAATTCCAGTGTAGAGCACAATTTTTCAGTTATACATGAACATACATATATTCATTGTCACTTTTTTTTCTAAAATTATTAATCTATATCAAGATCACTTTTACTTTTGAACTTCCTTGCTTGTTCCTTCGGCAGGTATTTACTGAGCATATTCCATAATCTAGGGATTTATCTAGCAACTAAGGATATAGAAGAGAATTTTAAAAAGGCAAAGTTCTGGTACTCAGAGTTTACACTGTATACCTAAGAGGCTTTCTTAGAATGAAGAGGTAAATAATTAATTATTTAAAGAGTTCTGCTTTATAGGGGGAAACTTTAAGAGTCTAATTGGTATTCTAATCTGTGTTCTCTCAGTTAATCACAGATAGATTAACCAGAAAACTCGTGGCAGCAACTGAAATAAAGGCATAATCTCCAAAAGGTATAGTCTTACAAGCCTTAAAGAGGTAAGCGATAGCAAACATCCTGGCCTGTATTTTTTCCCAACTTTTTATTATGAAAAATTTTAAACATTCAGAGAAGTTGAAAGAATAACAGAGAACAACCATGTACTTATAACCTACAGTTGTTAACATTTTGCTATATTTGGTTGATGTATAATTATTTGTATATGAATGTGTATTTTTAAAATTTCTTATCTGAAAATAATTTCAAGCTTACAGAAAGGTTGCAAGAAAAATACAAAGAATCCTCTCATACCCCCTTTACCTAGATTCACCAATTGTTAAGCTTTTGTCCCTTTTGCTTTTATATTCTCTCTATGTATGTGTGTAGGTAATTTTTATGAACCATTTGAGAGGAAGTAGTGTACATCATGTCCCAGATACCCTATATTTTTTAGTGTCTCTTTCCTACAAATACAGACATTCTACCTAACTACTGTGTACTTCTCAGTGACAGAGAATTTAAAATTGATGCAATACTTTTTAAAATCTAATCTATGATCCATATTCCATTTTGTCAGTTGATCCAGTAATGTTCTTTTTGGCCTTTTGTTTTTCTCCAGTGTAAGATGCAGTCCTGCATCACGTATCACATTTAGCTGTCATGTCTCTTGAGTTTCTTTTAATCTAGAACATTTCCACAGTCTTTCTTTGTCTTTGACAACATTGGCATTTTTTAAGAAAACAGAACTTAAAAAAAAATTCATCATTTGGAGATTGTCTGATACTCATCTTCTGTTTCAGATTCAGTTTTCCTAGAAGAAGACTTTGACACAGAGTTTAATGATCAGCTGTTTACTAAGTCAGGACCGTAGGATCAATACCTATGTGTGGGATGGGGGGAGGGGGAACAGCACAACTGGGCAGAGGGAGAAATTGAGCTGCAAGCTAGGATGGACAGCCATAGCTGACTCTGGGTGGACCTCTGAAGCTAAAATGGACCCATTAGAATTATTCCCCCATTGGGCCAAAATGGACAGGCCTTTCTGTTTCCACCTCAATCATCATTGGAGGTTGGCTACCCTAGAAGGACTGACCTTGGGCAATAGGCTCTATGTAATAGCAGCAGTGTCTGAAATGCGCTTAATTGGAGCCTGTCTCTTGACAGCTCTCCCAGGAATTAGGGCAACAGGTTTGTCATTGAAGGGGGATCTGGACAATGCATTCCCATTCACCACATTTCATGATTAAAATCAGATCATACATTCCAGCTGGACAACTGCCATGTGTATATATTTTTCTGAATCTTTTGAAAGTTAAGTTATAGACTTCAGCCCTAAAAACTTCAGTATACACCCACAAAAAAGAATATTCTCCTACAAAGCAATATCATTAACAGACCTAAGAAAATGAAAAAAATCTTAATGATATCCAATCCATATTCAAATTACCCCTATTATCCTTAAAATATCTTTTATATCTTTTTAAAATCAGTATCTAATCAATGGTCACACTAAAATCCTTTTTTTCTTTTTTTTTTTTTTTTTCTGGTCTTTTAATCTGGAAAAATCCTCTTATTTGTTTTCTCATGACAAAAACTTTCTAAGGAGATGACATCTGATGTCTTGAAGAACCTTCCTATTTTTCAGAGTGTTTTTTTTTTTTTTTTTTTTTTGCAAATTTCTAAGTCATAAGACAATGTCACAAGAACTGAGGAAAATACCATTTGCTTTTTCTTAGATGATTTTGAGTATTAGTACAGATAGAATAATTTTTAGAGATGTGGACTATCTTTGTTAGAATAACAATTGAAGGCCTGTTTTTACATCCATTATTAATTAAGAAGAGTCAAAGAGAAGTAAAAAGATAATTTTTATACCATTTTTATTATGTATTTATAAAATTGAGTTAACCCACTGTTTGTACATTTGTGTGTGTGTGTGTGTGTGTGTGTGTGAAAATATAGCCTGATTCTATTCCACTTTCACATCGTTTTCTCTAACAAAGCATGAAGCAAAACAAAAAGCTGCTTGGTTTTTTTTTTTTTTTTTTGTAATTTGCTAGTGAGAACAAGAAATGTAAGAATTGTATTGTCTTCTTCCATCATATCATGTTGTATCGTAATCATATTATATTATATTGTTACTAAATCTTCTTTAGTCCTTTAAATGTAGCACTTACATTATAAGCAGCGCTAATCCTCTTAAAATATTATAACTCCTTCATTATAACAAATTAAGAAAGACATGGGACACAAGAATCTTTGCAGATTATTTCCAAACAAGCTTCTTTACTTAATGTCCTTCAGTTGAGCTAGTTATGAATTTTTCTGATGGAAAAGAAGTGTGCTTCTACCAGTTTCATTTATCAAAATTCTTTAGTGGGGAGGGTATAGCTCAAGTGGTAGAGTGCTTGCTTAGCATGCATGAGGTCCTGGGTTCAATCCCTAGGAACTCCTCTGAAAATAAATAAACCTAGTTACCTCCCCCCACCAAAATAAAGTAATTAAATAATAAGTAAAACATAAGGCTATTAAAAAAATAAAAATGAAAAAAAAACAAAATTCTTTAAAAATTTGCCAGTGGTCACCACCTTGACAACTGACAAAAATATATTCCTGTCTCCTAACTCCTTTCTTCTTTTTTTTTTAATTATCTTTTTTATTTTAATTTTTTTGTTGTTGTGGGGGAGGTAATTAGGTATATGTATTTATCTGTGTTTAATGGAGATACTGGGGATTGCACCCAGGACCTTAAATAAGCTAGGCATGCTGCTCTACCACTATACCCTCCCCACTCTTCCTTTTTTTTTTTTTAATGGAAAGAATGTACTCTTAAAACTGTATTATAGGACCTATTTTTATCCAAACTAAGATCTATCCCATAAAAATTAAAGGAAGTGGGAAGTCTTCAATATAAAAGATTATACAATTTTATGTGTGATAAATATAAAACTAGTTAATGTTATGAATAGTATATAAGATATAATGGAGAACAGGTCAATTTTGCCTATTTTGAGCCAGATTTTGATTTGGTACCACTTCTTGAGTACTCATTGTGTTTAAGTCCCTGTGTTGGATCTTTTGATGAGTCACAAATTTAATTGATTAATTGATTCATTTATTTATTCATTCACGTTTATAGTCTCCGGGGCCAAAGCAAGTTTAGGAGGGAGAAGAAAATGGTAGAAAAATACAGATTTTCCCATAGGAGTTTAACCATTAAATGGTCTATATTCCTATTTCATAAGCTTAATTTTTAAAAGAACACCATGCTATTTGGCCAAGTGGTTTTCAGGTACACAAAGTGTGCCAGTTCAAATCTCTGTCCAGGAGACATCAGCAAAAGCAGTGGAGTAAGGACCTCAGAACATTCTCTCTTTCACAGAAGTAACAAGAAACTGGCGAAATAGTAAGAATCAAATTTTTCAGAACTCTGGAAATTACCCAAAAGCTTGCAACAATCTGGGGGTGTTTATTTTTTAAAGAGAAGAAGGAGAAGAAGGGGAAAGAAAGAAAGAAAGAGAAACAGCTCAATCTCAGTAAAAGAGGTGAGCTTTGTGGCATTTTTACCTTGCCCTAGTCCCATCTCAGATTCTCCTGCTTTGTAATATTCTTGAAAACAAATACCTGCATTCATGGTGAAGACCAGCAGCCTGACAGCCACCGGAAGGAACAGAAAGGGGCTGGAGCTCCTTCAAATCTTCATCCCCAGAGAATTATTACATGACCTGTCTTTCGGTTCCCTGGAAAAATTCCACTTGCAAGACCGTCTATTTGACTTAACTCAGAGCTCAATCAGTGTGAAAAGTTTTTTCCCCGTGAGTATTCATCAAAAACAGTTACAGGCAGTTACTTAACTTTGCTGCTGCCTGAGGTGATGGATACCAGCTGGGGGAAAGCATTAGATCAAACAAAAAATTAAAAAGAAAAACTGGGAATGAGACATGCAGAGGGGCTTTGGGAAACTTCTGAATCAAGAAGCCCCATGCATGTGTAGGGTTGTCCTCGTGCCTAGGGCTCTGTGTATTGCCAAGAAAGACTTGCAGAGGCCCTAAGCTCTCACCTCTGGATGACCTTGAGGCTCTGCGCAAGGAAAGTGTAGGTTAAGGCAGACAGGAAAACGCACTCCCAACATGCACACAGAGCCTCTCACCAAAAAATTGAGCTACTTATTGTTTCTGGCATTTAAGGAAATTTCCAAGTCCTACATTATACTTTCTGAACTTTGCACGGTGGTAACCATAAAGGGAAGGTCACATGGGCCATCGGACAGCCAGTAACTTTGATGTCACTAGATTTCTGCTCCCATTTCAGTTCAGGCCACTAAAAATTTTCCTTACTTTCTTGCCAGCTCAGCCATACATTTAAAGAGATGGGCTATTACTTTGCACTTGCATCTTTGGGAAGGATCTGCCTTCACTGTCATTTCACATCTGACTGTAGCAAGGCGGGAAAAGTTATTATGCAGTTTGCCTTACTGAGCCATCTCATTTGTTTTTTTCTACTGTCCAGCCTCAAGCCAGGCTTGAACCAGCTGCCATTTACAACTCTTGTCCTTGAGGGGCCCCAGGAAGTCAGACAGTCCCCTCTCCCTCAGGATCTGACCCTACCCACTTCTCTTGTCACACATCTCTCCAACTTCCATATTCTTTGCTCCACAAAAATTTATTTTTATCTTTATAAATAGTCCTTTACTATTAATCACTAGAAGGAAATAGGAGATAACAGAAACCATGAACAGTATGAGAAATTTACAAGCATTGCATAACTTTACAGAAGGTCTTACAATCATGGTCTTGATGTCCTGCTAAGATGCTTTTTGTCTTCCAATTTTATTCTCTTAAAGAGTTGTTCCATATTTAGGTGAAGACCACAGGGACCCTGTTTTCAAAAATGACCCTTCCTCCTAAACCAAAGAAGTAAGGACTTGTGGATAATATCAAGACAGAACAATAGGTGTCCCTCTGCTCTTCAGAGGGTAATTGGCACCTCTGAGAATCACCAGATTGTGTGATACCCAAATCAGTCCTCTTCTGTCTTGATTAGGACTATTATGTCATTATTTCATAATTCTCTATTATTATATGATCAAAACATCTGAATATAAACTAGATTCTGATTGTGGATCCACTTTTAATAAAGGAAAAAACTTCATACAATTATGAAAAGAAACATGAGTAAGAATTGTGGATCCACTTTTAACCACCTGGTTAACTCAAGGCTTTATCCCCTTCTGAAACTCTGGAGTTGATGTATGTTAGATCTCCTTACTCTTTACTCCTCATTTTTTGGCTTTTCCTTCATATCTTCCATCTCATTGTCTCTCTGTGCTACATTTTGGATAACTTGTTCAGATATGCCTTCTTGTTTACCTTCTCCCTTCAACTGGGTTTAAGCTACAATTTTATGCACCCATTAAATTAAATTTCACGATTAACTTTATAATTTCTAGAAGTTCTATTGATTCCTTATAAAACTTTCCTTGCCCAAAGTAGGTATTCTATCTAAAATTCTAATGGTTATTGGAGTTTCTGTCTTTAGTATTCAGGCCTTTTAAAGTGTTCTGCTAAATTTCTATTTTCTCATGTATAAAATTTAAGGCACTAAAGTAAATGATCTCTAATATTCCATCTCACTTTAAAGACTACGATTCTACGATCTTTAGCCACCTTGATTCCATCTTCCTTCAAAGAGATTACTGATTTGTAAAGGAAGAACTCCCATTCCCCAAGCAATAATGGCAAGCTGAAAAAGAGTGAAAGTAGTAGAAATGACAACCAGATCTTTGAGGGTGAATGTGGGACATAAGAAAATTGTTTCTCTTCACTGTCCATCACGTATGAAAGAACTATTATGATGTTTTCTCTCTACCCTCCATACCACCCCATCCCTCTAAAAACCTAGCAGAGGCAGTACTGCATACATACACTGATTGATAGAAGACCATGGCTAAGCCACAGAACCAGAACTGTACATCCTGACCCGTGGTAAGGAGAGTCATCAAACTGCATCAAGTATAACAGAGTAGCCAAAGCATAGTTTAAGGGTTGGCAGAACTTTAGATGTCAAGTCCAGTCACATCTGATGCCTGAAAATCCTTCAATTTATGGTTGTCTCATTAAACATCTCCAAGTAAGAGAAATGTACCGTCATCTGACAGAGCTTTGTACTGGACCGAAGGCTCCATGGCTTCAGCTTATTGTCATTCACTACTGTTTCACCGGCTCCTAGAACACATAGCAGATGCTCAGTAAATATGTATTAACTGAATAAATACCAACTTTTAACAACTGTAATCTTTAGACAGTTTTGCCTCATGTTGAGCTAGAATGTATCTTTCCCCTCATATTCTTTGCTTTACTCTTTGGCTAAATAAAACAGTTCCCTCCTCTGCATGCAGGTCCTTAACGCAGCTGAAAAAAGTTACCCTGTTCTTTCTTTTCCAGGGTAAATAGCTTCCACCAGTTCATTCAACGTTCCTCCCATGATGTCATTTTAAGCTTTCTCCCCATCCTGTTCGCTCTCTTCTGGACATGCTCCAGTTCATCATTGTTCATCACAAGCTGTAACTCCCGGAAAGGAACTGACCAGCTCAAACAGAGTTGTACCAACACTCCCCCAATTGTATTAAACAGCCAAGGGCAAATTCAGCCAAGGGCAAAGTCACCCAAGGAGAAAGCTTTTATCTGGGCAGAAATTTAGCATGTCTAAGTGTTAGAAGAGGTCACCAAAGGGCGCCGATCTCAGTTCCTTTGATGAATGTTGCTCATCCCGTAGAAACGTAGGTGAAGGTGGTCGATTGGGAACCTGGGTGTGTCACATCAGCTCTCTTCTCGTGGATGGTGAAAAAGCACCGAATAAGCCATTAGTCCATATTACGTACCTCTTTAATGTAGGCTTACCAAATCCATTTTAGGGAAATAATTCAGGGCCTGTAACTGCTGCCTAAGCAGCATTAGAACTGGGAAAACCTGTCGGAGAAGATGATCGGCTTTGTGCTGTAACTGGCATGAAGTTCAATGCAGGTGTTGCTTAACAAATGAATTCTGAAGTGAAAGGAGACGGGTAACTTCTATAGAATACTCTGGACACTGCCTTTCAGTCCCATTTCCCAGGTCAGTATGGTAGAATTAGATTTTTCTAGAAGTAACAGAATGGCCGTTCAGAATATCTCTTTCCAGAACCTTCAAAACTTTGCTATCTTGAATGCAAGTAAAACTAAAGTGTTTTTGACTCAAGATATCTATGGTTACTATTAATATGACTAACAATAGATGGTTTTAAAGTTGAGCTTAGACTTGCCAAGCATTTTTCTTTTAATAACTAGTCATGTGAGTTATTAAACATGCTTTCAGGGAATCAGACTTTAGGCTTGAAGTGGCTTGTCTGACTTTACCTTGTTAGAGAAAATCTGTGATGAACAGAAAAGATAGAGAAACCTGTTCTAGAAGGAGAATTTTTGAAAAGAAATTTTATTGTATCAAGTGGTTCGCTACTGAGTTCCTTCCAATTTCCTTGTCAGGAAATAAACTAACTGCATTATGTTTTAATGACAGGGTATTGAATTACTTGCGTAGGTGCCAAGGTATTTTCTGACTGCTTTCTTGGACTTGAGTACTTGGAGAAGTACTTGGCTTTTGAGTTATCCAAAACGCTGTCCCCAACTTACGATGATGCAAGCTTAGGATTTTTTGACTTGACAATGGTGCAAAAGCGATACATGTTCAGTAGAAATTGTACTTCGAACTTTGAATTTTGATCTTTTCCCAGACGAGTGATCTTTTCCCAGCAGCGGTCACAGCCCCAGCCACCCCATCACGAGTGTAAAACACTGATACACTTAGAACCCTTTTGTGCCCAGGTAACCATCTGTTTTAAACTTTCAGTACAGTGGTCAATAAATTACATGAGCTATTCAAGACTTTATTATAAAATAGGCTTTGTGTTAGGTAATTTTCCCCAACTATAGGCTAATGTAAGTGTTCTGAGTACATTTATGTTTGGCTAGGCTGAGCCATGACATTTGGTAGCTTAGGTGTGGTAAGTGCAGCTTCGACTTATGGTATTTCAACTTATGATGGGTTTATCGGGACATAACCCCATCATTAGTCGAAGAAGATCTGTACTGAGACCACAGGGACAGATATATGCCCACATCCATCCTTTCTCATGAACCGCCATACTAGTGACCTTTAGAAGGTCACTTTTATTTTCCTCGAGTACCAGACCTGTTTCAGAGGCAAGGTGAGTGATATCAAATATGGGAGAAAGAAATTAAATACATTGAAATTATTTACTGAATATCAACTGTGTTCAGAACCAGTTTGCAAAATAATATAGCTGAGGTCTCAGAAGCGGTTCTTCCCTCATATTCCTACCACTGGTTGGAGAGTAAGTAAATGGAAAAGATGCCATAATATAAAATGAGCTAAGACTAAAGAAATGAGCTCTTAAAATATAGTCATATGTTTTATCATTTTATCATTTACCAGTATCTTTTCCTCCATCCTTCCCTCCTTCCCTCTCCTCCTCCCTTCCCTCCTCCCTTCTTTCCTTCCATCCCTCCCTTGTCGGTCAAGGAAAGAAGAGGAGAAAATACAAAGGAGTTTGGGCTATACGCACAAATGCTGTCTCTCCCTGCTTTCTCATTATGCAAACTTAAATACGAAAAACTGGCCGGGCACTGGAGATCCGTTTCTTCTCCAGTTCTATAGCTGTTCCAGGCGCTGCTGCGTGTTTATCATCTTTTCTCACAGATGTTAGATTTTATGAAATGTGACTCATCAGGGTGGTACATCTTTCGATGGAAATAAATCTCTGAGGGATGGATGATTACACAAGTCTTGTTCACACAAAACCTGAAATATTTGAAGAGAATATTTCCTGGGGGAAAAAAGGCAACAAGACTTTGCTGTACTTAAATGAATCAGCAAGACCGATGATTTCAAATCCGTTCTTTTCTCTGAAGGGAATGTGGGAGGGACAGTATTCTTGTTTGGGGAGGTTTTGTCTTCATTTGCAAAATGTTTTTAATTTGTGTGGGCTTTTAGTTTTGAACTTTGGCCCATATTTTTGTTCCAGTGTTCAAAAAACAATTTACTAGAAGACATTTTTTGAATACCCATTCTGTACAAAGCACCGGATTTGGGGCTACTGGGAGGCATCGAAGGTAGTAAAAGAGCTAGATTACTTTGTCCTGCCATCTTTGAGCTTCTCGTAAAAGTTTAAATGTCACCTGCATTTTTCAGATTGGGCACCTGGGGTCCCAAGTGGGAAGGTGACTCATCTAAAATAATGCAGCTAATGGATGACGTGCAGAACAAAAACTTAGAATCATCTCTCCTGAGTTCCAGTGCTCTTTCAACATACCAGGCTGCTTAGTATTGTGTACGTCAATAGGGTCAAGTGTCATAGCACGGTTGGAATTAGAGTGAGGTTATTGAGACAAAATGTTAACAGGCATCAAAAATCTCAGTAATCAAAATAAACGCCCAAAAAAAGGAAAAGAAAAGAAAAGAAAAAATCCATGCTGAATAAAATGTCAAAAAATTTGAGATAAAGTCAGGGTCTGACCTTGTACTTGCATGACCCAGTCTCACTTGCCTCACCCCAGTCTTGGCCGTATGCCATACAGTCTTAACTTGTGGGTGGACCAAGGGGGAAAGCCAACAAAAAAATATTTCTCTGGCTGGGATAATTGTAAAGCAATCCTGAAAGGGATAGACTGAGGTGTCCAGATGTTCAGAGATGGATCACAAATGATCCACAGTAGTGTACTGAGATAAAATAGCTCTCATTTTGTTTTAATAAGCCTACTGAGGACCACAGAGGGAAAAACTGGAGATGTGACAGTAGATCATGCTGACCTCTAGGGGGCGCTGCTCCCATGATGAACCCTGTTCCCCTCAAGGGCTCTTGCAGGATAGAAGACAAAATGGAGTGCTCAGGGCCTCACAGTGAGGTTTGGTTGGAGGACTTTGATTGGAACTAGAAACTGGGTTAAATTTTTCTTCCTCTTTTGGATTGTCTTCTCTTATCCAAGTCCTACGCCTGAAATATTAATCCAGGACCTACATATGCATCATTTGAAAGTATCTTTGCCCTTAGTAAGCCAAGAAGAAATCATGGTGGGGTCCTGGAGGAAGGGAGAGGCTCTGGGGCAAATGCAGTCCAGGAGTGGTCCAGTTCACCAAGAGGGGACATGAGACTTAACCTGCCATAGATAAGTAAAGAATATGCATTTGCCGGAATGTCCTCAGAATCTAGCTGTCATGGCTGGATGGGGGTTGGTTTAGGTTCCTGGTCTGGTCACTTAATTCTTTACTTTTCCACATTTGTAGTAACTTTTAACAGCAGAGTCAGAACCAGGCCCCAAAATAGAATAGATTCTGGGTAAATGTGGGCCTCTGACAACAGCGCTAATGTGTAGCCACTGTTCTCACAAGCTGGGTCCACTGGCCCTGGAGGTGAGGGTGGGTGGTGAGGAGTAGTGAGAAAGGGTTTAGGAAAGAACCAAAGTAACTTTCTTTTTCTTATGTTGTTCTGAGCTGCCTCCTGTCTAGTCTTCCTCATTTGCAGGGAAGAGTGGTTTATTTTTGTTTTGTTTTGTTTTTTTGTTCAGCCACAGGGACAGCTCTTGAAAAGGAAAGAAGAATTATTCTCTCAATTCAGTGTCACTGTCAGAAACTACGGTTTTAAGCATTCTTGAGAAAGAATTATTGTGCTCTAGGTGCCTAGAGGGTAAGAAGTTGGGCATTTCCATTTAAACAAATAAATAAATAAACCTAATTACCACCCCCTCAAAAAACAAACAAAAAACAAAGAAACAAAAAAAGAAAATAAGGGCTCAAAAATAATATCTATTGTCATAGATTCTTGCCCGTCATGGATGATGATAAAGGCCCCCTTCGTGCAGGCCTTCTGCCTTCTTGAGTATCCCCACCAGCAGCCATTCCTGCTGTGCTTGAACCTTGTTAGTGGCCACACAGTGCAATGGATCTGTGTGTTTCATTTGTTGGATGGTAGGTTTTCAACATGTTCCACTTTGAACGGCTATAAGATCTTGGTTCTACTATGCCAAAGTTTTCCTGGCTATCACGCCAACTAGCTCCAACCTTGGAGCCACACAGAAATAAATGCCTTACTGTTTCCTCATCTTCAAGTATCTGTAAACAGCTCACAGACTCCTTCAGTCTCCCTTTCTCACTGATCCCTTCAACCATTCCAACAGACATAATTTCAGGTCCCCTCAGTCCTTTCTTTGGCACTGCTTCTTTTTCAGTGGTCTTCTCACAATCTATTTTACGTAGACCTGTACAAACTATACCTAATATAGATTGACCATGACAAAGTGGAGTGCTGAGCTGCTAGCTTTACTATCATTACCGTCAAATAATTAGAAGTGTTCGTGAAGTATGTCTTTAAACCATCACAATAATGATTCTGGCACCCAACTGTTTGGTTGGCATGAATGGGCAAGTCTTTGAACTGGTGCTTTATTTTATCTTCTGCTGCTACTTTGATCCTGCACTCCCTCCTGGCTCCTTCTAGGTGAAAAAATGCAGAAATATTTTCAGGTGTAATGTTGCATGAATGGGAGGAAGTTCTAGAATTGCTGTCCTTCCCTCCTCTCCCTACTTTTGCCTACTGTCTGGAAAAAACATTATCATTGCTGCCCAAATTTCCTGCTTTACCAAGTTCACTTACTATCTCTCTGGAGGATGAATAGTATTGTTTTGTGGCATGGCTGCAACTTCAATGTATTTTGCAAATTACTTAAGTATTGTTCCTTCTCCTTTAGGAGACCAGCCTTCTCTTTCTTTTAGAGAGGAAATAATCTTGATACAAATTGAAATAAGCATATAATAGCTGCCAATTCAGTTTCTATCCTAAACTGGGTATTCCTCCTAGATTTCCATAAATGTCATTGACAGTATGCGACTAAGAACCAAAACGTCTTTAGTGCCAAGTAGTGATGAAACAGAAAACAAATATATTATGGTAGCAGTACATACTTCCACTACGTGTCCCTGACTACTCTGAAGCATATCTTTGAAGAGACTTCAGGTCAAAATTAAAGATTCTAAATACAGATCAACGTAGTCATGTTCAAATTTATTTTTTTCTTTTATTGTCTAAACCGTGGGTGTTAGCTATTTATGAGAAGTTATATAATCTGGTAGGTACCCTGTTGTGACTGCTACTTCCAAAATCAATTCTTCAGTAGACATAACATTGCCCAGAAGACACTAAAAAAGATTAAAGCTTGAGTTTTGACTACATATATGGGTGAAACTATCCACAATATGAACTGAACAATTCAGATCCCCCGTAGCTATCTCATCCTAGGCCCTACAAAAACAGAGTTACAGAAATTCCATGCCATCAAGATTTCCAAAGTAAGTGCCCACATCTTCCTGCTACAAAATTATTTATATACACAGAAATCCCTTTTCAAGGAAAAGGGGTTTAGGGATTTAGGGATTTCCCTCTGCTCTGACCAAGGCTTTGAAACACTTCATCACTAATGGTGGTGATTCCTTCCCAGACTCTAGATAAAATTTGGAGAAAAGTGAGATAAAGACCTAGACTGTGTTTTTTAATAAAAGGTGAATAAATAGCTTTTTTTTTTCCCAGAGGAAGAGAAATATAATGCTTTACAGCATTCTAATTTCTCACCCTTCTTGGACAGATCTGGGGCTAATAATGGCATCTGGGGCCTAGACACAGGGTCCCCCAACTTCCTTCAGAAGGAAGGCATCTAATAATGTGTGAGTTCCATACAGATTCAATATCTTTCAAAATAGAAAGCACACAAAACAAGTTTTAAAATCTCTAATTAAGTCTTCTCACTCTTCTCTTGAAGTAACACAAAGATATCCCTTAATCTTTCTACCTTCCCTCCACCTTCCTCCACTGTGTACTGCTTTTAGTTTTAAACTGGTAGTAATCAGTAGCTAGAATTATTGAGCTTGCTTTGTGCGCCAGGCACTGAGCTAAACACTTTCTGAGGATTTGCTTAGGTGATCATCACAGCAACCCTCTGAGTTAGATCTATTACTACTTCCACTTTACAAATGAGGAAACTGAGGTTTCTGGGTAGTGGTTGATTTGTCTAAGATTCCACAGCCAGGAAGAGGTTGGACTGGGATTTGAAGGCAGGCATTCTGATTCCAGAGGCTGTAGACCACTTTATGGCCCGATATTTAAATTATACCCATGTGTTAATTATTTTAAAGTCTTGCAAAGGAATTAAGCCTGAAAGTTTCTCCCTGACCCATGGTTAATCATTCACTCTGTTTTCCCTCAGTGATCGACAGAGCTAAACAGATTGTACAAATCAGGACACTAACTTCTGGGTAGAGCTTTAAATCAACTGGTACATTAGTAGGCATTGACCTTTCAAATATATGCTGTGTCCTCTTAAACTGGCCAAGTGAAGCATGGGGGTTAGACATGCAAATCAAACTACAAGTGCCTTTGATCCCAGCAGAATGGAAATAGCTATCATTTCATGTCCACTTGATTTAATTGTATTTTTTGGTAAAGAAACAATTTTCTTTCCCAACTCCAATGCCTTTAAAACTGAATAAAACATTTGTATGCCTGAAATTAGTTAGTTTTTTTTTAACCCAAGTTTGATTTTCAATGCCAAGTCAATAAAAAAGGTTATACTCAGTTTATCTAAGCTTCTGAAAGATTCTATTAATTTCCTAAATGAATGTCTTTCAAATATGTCTCCCTCATCTCTATTCTAACTCTCATTGCCTAAGGCTCTTCCGTCTTTGACTTCAGTTGTGGCAGTGTTCTCCCAAACTGCTACCAGATGATCTTTACAAAAACAAAAATTCAGTATTGCCACTCCCTGCTACAAGCATTATTTGCTCCCAGTTGACAATGCAATAAATCCAAATGCTTAAGCATGACACTCAAACACCTTCGTGACCAAAACACTCCCCTTTTTTGTTGTGTCTTTTCCAGCCAAACCGAAATACTTCCGTTTATCCTAATGCGGCAAAGAATATTGCCATTTGTCTTAATGTATGCAACTAAGCATGGGAGCTACAGATAGGCAAGATGCTTCTCTAGTCAAGAATAGGCTATGCTAGCGCTTGGGGTGGAAATGTGCAATCTGACAATCCCGCTCTACCACCCGCCAACCCCAGGAACCAGCAATATCACACTCAGCCTTCAATTTCTATTTAAAACCTCCCTTGCTTCCCTTGGGTGAATAAACAGGGAATCTTTATGAAATACCGCTACGCCCCAACATCTTCCAAGCAGTGATTATTCACCCAAAGGGTGGCAAAATATTCCACTGGTGCCAAACATCTTGAGCACAATCTGGGGTGTGGTATCAAGTTTATATTTGATAGTTAGTGGAAAATACTGAGCAATGATCTCAGATAACCCCGTGCCCTCAAACACATACACACAAATACGCTTTTCAGATAAAAATCTCTCTTCTCTAAGCAGACAGCCCTTGAAAAATAAAATTTGCTGACCATGTATGTTCGCTGGGTGTGGTTTTCACCAGAGAGTTTCTCTTTCATGTCTATTGATTCTTTTTTCATAAAAAATGTCTAGTTTTTTTTCTTCCTTTTAAAATGACATCACTTTATTTTTATTTTATTTATTTTTTGGTGAAGGGGGACGTAATTAGGTTTATTTATTTTTTAATGGCGATACTAGGGATTGAACACAGGTGCCTGCTAGGCACACACCCTACTACTGAGCTATACCCTCCCCACCATTAATTCTTTCTACTCATTCCTGTCATCCAATCAGAAGCAGAGTACAGGTTCCCTCAAGGGCCTCTATGGTTTTGACAGGAGATACATTTCACGGGAGATACATTCTTGAGTTCTTTTTTACCAGAGTGTATGGGGGACTCCATGAAGGCAATCCATACAGACAGCAGTCAGTGAAACCAATTCCTTCTCTCTGTTTAAAGCAGATTCGAGCCTAACTTTTCTTAAGATTCTGTTAGGTATACATTTTTGCAGTGGTCCATGAAAACCCAGCTCACTCAACAATATGGAACTAAATTAAACCCCTCTGTAAACACCAAATATTCTGCCAGAAGGAATCTCTGTATTTCGTCAGGGTAGATAAAAAAAAATGTTTCCCTCTACAACCAAGCTTCATTTAAAACCACATTTAAAAGTTTAGTGATACACATTTCTACCAGATGTCCTTTCCCCAAATCATCTGGATTTTATAGACTATTTATCACGACACTTTCTGCCAGAGCTCTTGCAGTGAAATCTACTTATTCAGGAAAGACTTCCAGCTTTATCACCAATTAAGTCTGCATAGATCAGAAACCAGTTTGTTTAATTCAGTAACTAGTTCTGTGCTCCTGGACTAGACGTGTGTCACTTGTGTGTTGAAGTAAGTGTAACCCAGGAATCTGATAACGTGGGTCCCCACAGCAGCTGAATCCCTGCAGTAAACATGCTTCTTCACATTCTTTGGAAACTAAACCACAAATTTCCAGGATGCTTCTCCAAACTTCGCTTCTCACCAAGAGTTTTTCACACATTTCTGATAGACTTGGGTAGACCTGCTTATATTCATGTCCACGGTACAGCTTAACACTCACTTCAGTGCTACTCAAAAGATTTAAGATCATGTAGGACTTTATTAGCCTTTATTTGAGTCAGAATTATTTATTTGCCTTTCAGCAGCACATATGGCTTAAAAAAAAATACAGTAGCTATTTCCTCTTTTCAGTCAAGTCTAAAAGCTCCATCCTGGCATTGTTATTGTGCTCTTCCAAGCACTTCCAAACTGAGAAAAATATACGCTGTCTCAATGAAAAGTCACTGCCAGCCAAGACAGCTTGACTCTTCCTGTTTAATAAATGACAATGTTTCCTTTAAACCTGGATTTAAAGACCTAAATCTTCATTTCTGGTTACTGCCTAACAAGGCTTTTTCAGTTACCCAGACATCCCTCCAGTTTCACCTTTGAGTCTTCATTCACATCCTCCCATCACTTCTCAAAAATACGTAAATGTGTATATATATGCACAGATATACATGTGAATGTGTATATATTTATAGCCATATGGTTAAACTGAGGACAAATTTCCCCATATTTTCTTTCTGTATCTCTTTTTGCCCATTTCTCTATCTCACCAAGAAAAAAAAGTTAAGTATACACAGCATAATTGATGATACAGCATAATATCAGTTACTATGAGTTTAAAAATATGTTATTTTGGTGGGGAGGGGAGGTAATTAGGTTTGTTTGTTTATTTATTTAAAAAAAATTTTTAACAGAGGTACTGGGGATTGAACATAGGCCATTGTGCATGCTAAGCACTAACTACCACTGAACTAAACCACCCCCTAAAATTATATGTCCTTATAAGTAGACCCTTAAGTTTAAATCGGCAGAAATGCCCAAGGCAGTAAGATTTCTTTATAGGCCACCTTTTTCCTTTGAGATTGCAGATATTATCTTGAGATTGCATTATCACACTTCATTTGCACTCTCACATGTGTACAGTTTTATTTTGTTCAGCAATTTTATTTCTTACTATATACAAGGCATAGCATTAGCAAAAATTGCAAATTCAAGAGCTGACAGTATCCTGGAAAGTGTCATAAATGAGTGATCTGGAAGCGGGGGTGACTGGCAAATCAGAGAGTACATACTTTGTCTAAAGAGGAATGCAAATGCTGCTGTAGGAAATACAGACCCATTATTAACAGATGTTGTAAATTATTAAGAGAAGCTAAAAATTGGAATCTTTTTGTGAAGTCCATTTATGTTTAACTATTAGCGTCTACATCGAACATTTTTAACACCTTTTCAACCAAATTAAACACACAGACCAACAGCTTGCAACCTCTGTGACGCACATTTGGTTGGTAGGGGGTAGAGCAGACCAGGCCAAGGCAGGACTCCAAGATGAGAGAGCTCCTGGGAAGATAAGTGTGCTCCTAGGAAATGAGCAGATTCAGCAGCAGGGGAGAAGAAGGGAGTTCAGGCTGAGCTCAGCATGTGTAGATCAGAGTTTCTTAGCTTTGGCTTCCTTGACTTTTGGGTAAGATAATTCTTTGTTCTGCGGGGCTGTCTGTTACAGGATGCTTAGCAGCATCCCTGGTTTCTACCCACTAGATATCAGTAACGTTTTCCCTGTTATCCCCCATCCCTTGTGGTGACAATCAGCAATGTCTCTAAGACACTGCCAGATAGCCCCTGGGAGGCAAACTTGTCCTGGGTTGAGAACCACTGGTATAGATCTCGGTGGTATTAAAGGCTGGGAACCGGTGTCAGAGCAATGCCTCCTGGGGTGGTGGTGAGTAGTCTGGTCGAGGTGGGAGAGAAGCATGGATCCTCCCAGAGAGCAAAAGAGCAGAGTCATGGAGATGTGGTAACAGATGTTAGTGTTCTCCAGAGGACCAAAGGTCTAGCAATCCAAAACTGGAACCTGGGAGCAAGGACTGGGAACAAGGCAGTAACCCAGTTACCTGAATCAGAGAATAAAGTAGAAGGAGAACCATGGATCAGGATGACTGCCAAGTTATACTTTGAATGAGGAACATAGTTGAATTCAAGTCTGGGGCCGAGCAGAGCTTACAGACAAGAGCTGAAAGACTCAAGCTGTGGGGATTAGAGTAATGAAGAGGCAGGAACATAGGGATCTTCTACCCAAAGATGGCTGGAAGCAGGATGAGGGTCCTTCTTTTATCAGGGAATTTACTCACTATGGCCTCTGGAGAACCAGGAGCTTTATTACAACTCCAAAGAATATCTCTGGTTCTAGGTGCTGATCCATTATTTTGCCTTTTTTAACCACGGCCCTCCCTGGTAACTCTAGCCAAAACCCAATAGAGTCAGGAACTTGTCCATGGCATTATTTCTTGGAGAAAAAGGAGTTGCCTCAATTCTTACAGTCAATTTCCTATATCCATTGGAAGAAGGCTAAAATGAGGACCTGTGGAGAGGCCCCTGGGCAGCATTAAATCTTCTGGTTGCCTCCCTGGGACCAAGGGGCTAACTCCGAGTTTCTATTTCCATTTTAATGTGTAGCCTCCTCCTTCACTGTCGAAAAGCTCAAAGTTGTCAAAGAGTTTGCCTGTCCCAGGGGTCACAAGTTTATAGATGGGCTGAATATGGCCCACAACTGTTTTGCTTTAATACAGGAGTTTAGAATTTGGAAACTTTTCACATTAAAAATATAGATAATCAGCCATTGTTCAGAAACTCTGGCAACACTAAGCCCTCATTTCCCACATGGAACCAGCTGGCTAGAACTGAGTAGCTGCTCTCCACTGAAAGCAAGTAAACACCCAAATCCCATTGTCTCCCCCAGCTTGGACTATTGCATCCATTAAAGTTACCTGCCCCTGGGATATTTGAATTATGAGATAAAGGACAAAGGACGTTTAAAAGTCTGCCCAGATAACATAAGCCTGTTATCATCACAACTCAAGATCTGCCCCCTCATTTCCTTAGACAGTAGGAGCCTTACCAGCCCACCATAGTCAGTTGCAAAAACTCCCCTATATTCTGTCTCCATGGCCAAAGGGTGTTTCTTAAATGGTTCCCTGACCCTTGTTGGGATAAGAGAGATCCTCCTCACAAAGCCAGCTTCTTCCTCTTTGTGTTCTTCCTAAGGGAAGCTCCCATCTCTCTTCCAGAAGCCATGACCATTGTTAAGATTAGCTCCTGCTTCAAGCATTTCTTGTAACTTCTTTTCATCGGAGGTGAACACTGCCAACCTCCACCACAGTGCTTAAAGGCAAGGCCTAGAGAAGCTATAGTAGTTGGGATACAGGTTCAGCTGCTTTAACAAAAGCCCAAAAGAATGGGAGAGGGTGTGGAACTTTTCTCACTTAGTAATGCAGAAGGAGGCGGTCCAGAGAAGTAGGGCAGCTCTGCTCCGTGAGGTCATCCAGGCACTTCAGCTTCTATCTTATGAAAAATCATGTTTTCCTCGTCCATATGGTACATGATGGCTCGTCCCTGCATCCTCATTCAGCCAATGAGAAGAAGAGAAAAAGGGTAGGGGAAGGCCTGAGACAGTGGCATAGAATGAAGTGGTCAGAACAACTGGTGTTGCATGTACAAGACAGGGACTGCCTAAGTTTGTCAACGTACCACCAGAATCGAAGCAAGAGGCATGGAACAGATTCTCACTGGTAGCCCTTGGAAGGAAACAACCTTGCCTACACTTTGACTGCAGATTTCTCCAGACTTTGAGACAGTAAATATTTGTTATTTTAAGCCACCCAGTTTAGAGTGCTTTAGAACAACAGCAGCCCTAAAAAACTAATACATTAGTCTCTAGATATTTGGGTAGGTCGAAGTAAGGTTTGGAAACCTAATTCAATCTGGAGGTGACTGTAAACTCTAAAGCAATATACAAGCAAGGTATAATTAAGAATATACCCTCAAGGGTTAACTATGTCTGGCCAAGGATTTGGTAGGAGAGTTGCTGAATTCTGCCTTACTTCTCTCTTTTCTCCATCCCACTCCACCCTCTCAACATTACATAGCACACAAAAACATCTGCTCCAAGTCTCGGGGAATTCCTAGCTTATATTTCCTGTGAAGGATTCAGCTGGGCAGAATTCAGCTCCTCTTGAAGATCTTTCTTCTTCAAGCCTGAACTGGTCCTTGCAGCTGATCTACTCATCTGCTTTCTGGAAGACTAGGAACTTCTCTGGTACAGGGCTTTCTGTTGGAAGGGATTCTGTTCAGAAAGATCACTCATCCTCAAGGTATCTCCCCCCGCCCACGAGAATTGGGAAGAGGGGTGGCTGGTATCCCTCAGTAGACTCTGTGATCATTCTGACCCAGCAGGGTCAGCAGTGACATTGGAAGGGGAAGTCTCCCGACTTGGTGAGGATAGTGGTTGGGCGATTAGAGGTCCTCCGTTGGCTTCTCTATGTTTGGGGAATGAGGTTCCATCTACCCACTACTTAGGGTTTTGTAAGGTGATTTAGGTCCATTTGGCTTCAGAATTGCTAATAGCCTAAAAGAACAGGTCAGAGGCACCAGGAAGGTAAAGTGTCCTAGTTTATAGGTAGAAAACCAAGATTATGGGGACTATGTTGGAAAGGACTTGACACAGAGGAGGATCAGCCACCCAGAAGGAGTGGAGAGGGCAGAGGACGACCCCAGACCTGAAAGAAAAGGGCAGCAAGAAAGAAGCCAATCCTTGCTCACTGAAGTAGGACACACGAAGGAAAGGACCTGTTGACAAGGAACAAGGCAAGATCTTGGGGATAGAACTGTGGGTCGAGGTCAGAGAGATTCTGGCAATGACAGTGATTTACAGGTAATCTCTTAACTGAGGCTTTAAAATTACATTTGGTTCTGAACAGGGTTCATCATAGCAGAGTGGATCATTTTCTGAGCACACGTGAAGCATCTGTGATACATTAAGCCCTGTGGGATACAGAGATGACATTTATCCTCAAGGAGTTCACAGTTTGGTAGTGCTGAAATCAAAGACAAATCAATGGCAGAATAGCGTGTGAAGTACAGTAAAAGAAATATGACAAAAGAGGGGAACGCTGCAGTGATTAAGAGCTCAGGATCTGGGTTCAACAGATTTGAGTTTAGATCTAATTATAGGTTGTGTGACACTGGGAAGTCACCAAGCTTCTCCAAGTGTCAGTATGTTTTCTTGTGAGTAGGAATAATAGTACTTACCCACTTTATATGATTCTTGCAAGGATTAATTAGATCATATATGCCTGGCACCTAGTAAATTCCCAATACATTGACTATTGTGTATTATTATTATTATTATTATTATTATTATTATTATTATTATTATTATTATAGTATTATAACTGTCTGGGGGAAGGTAATGTCAGGAAAAGTTTCCAAGAAAAGTGGCATTTGAGCTGAATATTGAAAAATAAAGAGAAGTTGGCTAGGTCTGGGGTTGGGAGGATGCTAATGAATTGCTTTTGTTTTTAATTATGCCCTGCTAGATTCTTCAAATGATTTTAGTGTTAGTTGAATTGAGTTTGAAATGGCTGTGAGCAACACAAGATGTTTTGACCTCTTCATTGTAACCCTACTATAATCCTTTCAAATCTTATGTATTTGCCCCATTAATGATTGTAGCTCCATAAAATGAATATAACTATTAGTCTTTTTTTCTACTTGATTTTGAACACTCCAGATAGAAATAACAGAATAAAATTGATGAAGCTGGAATTGCACCCAGTAAACTTTGTTTTGATTGAAAAATTGACATCCAAGTCTTCTTAACCCAGGAAAACTGGACTTGATAAGAGGAAAAAAAAAAGGCCACACCAAAAAAACTTACTTTGAGTGAAATTATAAGAGATAACATTTGGTATGGTCAAAAATAAGCAAAATGAAACTGAAACTGAATAATAAGTCAAAGCTTTGCTGTAAATATAGAAAAGAATTAATTCAAATTAATTCAAGACAAAGGAATTTCAGTAAAGTAAAAATTTTAATAAAGCTTTACCGCACTCTGTTGGAAATTAATATAGAAATTAAGTGGCCATAGTCAAGTTTATTCCAAAAGGTATCTTTTCGTTGAAAAACCTCCCATAGTGATATAATTCTGGTGGACATGTTTGCATTCATAAACATAGAATCAAAACACTCATGAGTGCAAATAGTGGCTCAAAATCTCCAGTGGTTGCCTATGACATTCAGGCGGATGAGCCAAGGAAGTAACTGAAACTCTGTCTAGAGCTTAAGAAATCGGGGTACAAATAAGAATTTTGAAGTTATCACCACGTAAGTCTTAATCTGTTTTCTTTTGCTCCTTCCATAAAATAACAACAAGTAGTAAGAACCTAATAAATACTTGTTGAATGTTAGATGCTCTCTAGTCAGTCCTACAGCCATTATGAACAGAGATAGGAACTGCACCTGCAGAGTCAATCATTTTAATTTACCACTTACTTAATACTTTACAAAAATAAACTCTCACAGCATTGAGAATAATTATAGTGAAATTTGGATCTCCAAGACTTGGACATCTAGAGTGTAATCACAGGTCCTACCAAGAAATATACTATTATCAGCTCATACAATGCAATATTTTTATTCTTTTTTTTTTTATCATTCGCTGAACATTTCTTCTTCTTTTAAAAGTTGTTTCTTTCTTTTGAAATTTGCTTCTATAGATTTTTTCATTCTGCACTTAGCAAGGTCATGGAAGATCTAGAGGAAACATTATTTGAAGAACTTGAGAACTACTCCTATGTCCTGGAATATTACTCCCCAGAGACTGATTTTGAGGAGAATGCACACCTGGGAGTCATTCACTGGGTCTCCCTGGTGTTATACTGTTTGGCATTTGTTCTGGGCATTCCAGGAAATGCCATAGTCATTTGGTTCACGGGATTCAAGTGGAAGAAGACAGTCACCACTCTCTGGTTCCTCAATCTGGCCATTGCAGATTTCATTTTTCTTCTCTTCCTGCCCCTGTACATCTCTTACGTGGCCATGAATTTCCACTGGCCCTTTGGCATCTGGTTGTGCAAGGCCAATTCCTTCATTGCCCAGTTGAACATGTTTGCCAGTGTTTTTTTCCTGACAGTGATCAGCCTGGACCGCTATATCTACTTGATCCATCCTGTCTTATCACATCGGCACCGGACCCTAAGGAATTCTCTGATTGTTATTATATTCATTTGGCTTTTGGCTTCACTCATAGGTGGTCCAGCCCTATTCTTCCGGGACACTCTGGAGTTCAATAACCACACTCTTTGCTATAACAATTTCCACGAGCATGATCCTGACCTCACGTTGATGAGACACCACCTTCTGACCTGGCTGAAATTTATTATTGGGTACCTCTTCCCTTTGCTAACAATGAGCATTTGCTACTTGTGTCTCATCTTCAAGGTGAAGAAGCGAAGCATCCTGATCTCCAGTAAGCATTTCTGGACCATCCTGGCAGTGGTCGTGGCCTTTTTGATTTGCTGGACCCCTTATCATCTGTTTAGCATTTGGGAACTCACAATTCACCACAATAGCTATTTCCACCAAGTGCTGCAGGCCGGAATCCCCCTCTCCACTGGCTTGGCATTCCTCAATAGTTGCTTGAACCCCATCCTTTATGTCTTAATTAGTAAGAAGTTCCAAGCACGCTTTCGCACCTCCGTTGCTGAGATACTGAAATATACGCTGTGGGAGGTCAGCTGTTCTGGCACAGTGAGTGAACAGCTCAAGAACTCTGAAGCCAAGAATCCGTGTCTCCTGGAAACAGCCCAGTGAATTCTTCCTCTTCCAGAAATCAGTGTCCAGCTTTTGTGTGGATCCCCTGACAGATGCTTTCAGATTATTTGGCTCCAAGATATAAAGCTCACTATATCTTTTTATTGTTTTTGGTCATTTTATTGGCATTGCATTTTTCTGTGGATGTAAGACATAAGAAGGATCTTCAATTTTTTTTTTCTGCAGCTTATCTGAGCTATTCTTGCTAAATATAACACAGTGGATTAATCAACACTATTTTTTTTTCAATTTTAATGACTTTTTTTTACATTTTTTATTGAGTTATAGTCATTTTACAATGTTGTGTCAAATTCCAGTGTAGAGCACAATTTTTCAGTTATACATGAACATACATAAATTCATTGTTTAATGACTTTTTAAAAAGACTAATTTTGAAAATATAAAAATAATCTGTGCTTAAGCTCACTTTAATTTTGCACCAGGAACCTGTTAGACCTATCCTTAAAATGTGACATATGTACTTAATTTCTTTATTTCATGTAATCTGTGTATGAGCATTTATGAATTAGAGTAATAGTTGGCTATAGTAGTTTAAAATTGTTCCAGTTAACAATGAATGCTTAGTAAGCTGCCCCCAAATGGAGTTGCTTAAAATAACACTTTATTATTATAATATCTTACAATTCTAGGGATCAGGAATTTAAATAAGGCACAGAAGGGAGGTTCACCTCCCTACTTCACAGTATCTGGAGCCTCAGCTGGACTGGGATGACCCAACTGGCTGAAGTCTGGAACAGCTGGAGACTAGCTGAGATGCTCTCTTCCCTTACCCCGCTTCTCCTCCCCTTCACTCTCCCCACTCCTTTCCCTCCTCTGCATTCTCCTTCTCTTGGGTATTCCGGCATGGCACCTCAGGGTAGCCAGACTTCTTATGCGTCAATTTAGGGCTCTAAGCGCCCAAGATGGAAATTTTTACTCCCCTTAAGGGCTCTGCCAGACACTGGCACAATGTCACTTCCACTGTACAGCATTGGTCAAAGCAGTCCCAGGCCAGCTCAGATTCAAGGGAAGGGGATGCAGACCCTACCTCTCAGTGGGGATATATGTCCATCTTTCATCCCCCATGATATCATTTTAAATATGAACATTTTTGGAAAATTCTGGGTTTGTGCAAATATGTATAAAGTTGCTATAAACATGAAACACTGACATCCAGATAATAGATAGGCAGCCCAATATCAGAATGATTTCAGAAAAAGAAAGTGTGTAGACCTATTGATAATTTCCACCTTCTATTCCTGTAACTATATTTATATAGACACCAGTGTAAGACCAATAAAACATACCCGTAAGTCAGTGACCTCTTCATTGTGTAAATCGGTTGCATTTTAGACTGTACCAGTATTTTGACTTCTATTCATTTATCCTTTTTGTTAACAGATGACAAAGAGTTATGCAGAACCATAGTAGATCAATACTGTGAGGGATGCTAAGATGCATAAGGTACTTAGAGTTTACAAAGTGAGATTAACCTGCATAAGAACAATCCTAAAATAAGGTAGTTGGTCGTAAGTACCATGAGGGAGCCGAGAAAGTCCAGATTGTTCAGAAGGGAAAGAGATGACCTTCAGTGTGGAGGTGAAGAAACACTGGAAACCTGTCCTTGCCATTGGGGTTTCCTAGACATCCTGCTTCTTTTCCAGGCCTCTGCTGGGACCCTTGTCTTTTATGAATATAAACTCCGCTACTCACTACAATTTTTAAAACCTATTTAATTTCCTATGATTTCTTGATTTTATTTTGGAAGTTGTTACAGGGAAGCTGTGCTATTTCTTGAATCAGTATCCTTTTTTATTTCATCTCTCAGTTTTTAGAAATGCTAATATCAGATCATTTATAGGCTGTGTTTCTTACTTTGAGTCCCATGCAACCATCAGATCCAGTTTTGAAAATTATTAGAAGAAAAAAATCTGTGCAGCATAGCTCAGCCTACCCCAAGATTCTACCATTCCCCAGCTTTCTGGTTTCTGTCACATCCTGGATAGCATAAGGGAGGCAGGAAGAGAAAGGCTCACTGTAAGTTTCCAGCCCTTTGTGCAGCCCTTAACCCTGCCCCCTCCACCACCAGGGTTTTCAATATTCCACTCTGGGGTCTCCCTTGGATAGGCTCCCAGGATCAGGAAAAAAGCTGAAGAAAGAAAAAAAAGAAAAGAAAAGAGAACTGTGTAAGCTCATCCCTAGTTTGGGCAAAGAGACTCCTAAGGCTGGGGAAGAAAGAGGAAGGGTGACGAGCAGGAAGGAAGGGGGTTAAGCAACCAAGGGCAGAAGAAAATTATGGAGCAAATGGTGGTCTGGAGTTACATTTCAGGGCAGTGCTCCCTGCCCTTTTAGTTAGGAACCCGTGCAGATCTGTTTCTTTTTCCGCTAGGCTAAGCGGTCAGCATCTAGGGCCTGTGAGCTTTCCATCATACTTTTTTATTCTTAACAATTTTAAGTTTGAACCACCTCCCTATGGTTTTTTCTTAAGCCTTTTGTATTTTTATAGCATCTAACACAGTGATACTGAATGAGTCAGTTTTGAATTCCCACATTGTGCCCAGCCCTTGTGCTAGGGACGGCTGAAAATGAGAAAGAATCAAGGTTTCAGGGTTATTGTGATCACTTACGGAGCATGCAAAAAAAGGTGGGCTCTTATAAAAATCTTCCACTCCAACGGCAGAAACAAAAGAAAAAAAAACCTCTTTCTCTACATATACCTATGCCTCTGAGCCAATTGGTTCAAAAAGTTCATTCAGTATCCTGGCTCACATGAATGTATAAGCATTGCTCATAATAGCAAAAAATCATACAGCAATTTTAAAGAATTCAGTAACTAGATTGGTTAAAATATGAAGACAATGGATTATGTAGCTGTGAAAAACTAAGGAAGTCTTTTATGTACCGATACAGAATGTCCAAGATATCATCTCCCAGATATCCCAAGTCTACGTCTATGGACAAAGTTTACGATGCAGAAGTTTGTGTTGTACACTACAGGTAGCCCATACGTATGCTTACTAGTTCTGCAAAGATCTAAGAACCTGGTGACATTGGTTGCTTTCATGGAAGTGATTGTAAGACCTGAGGGACGGGGGGACTTCACTGTATAACCTCTTGAACTTAGAACCATGTTAATGTATTATCTCTTTATTTAAATATGACATTGAAAGATACCATTTAATGTACTTCTTATTCAAGACCATGGAGTCAAGATTTGAAGTCACGTGCTTCATCATTCATTATTTTAAGATTTTTAAGACAGCTATGGTTTGAATTGACCATTCTAAATTTTTAAACTCCTTTTACTTTTAACCAAATTTTTGATAATTAATCATTAATAATTTTTAATACTTAACATCTTGGTCAAGCTATTTGGTACTCAAACCCTTTAATATGTCAGATTATGAATTATTTTTGGCTATTCACTAGTTCCATCTCCACTTTTCCATAGCATTTCTAGAAATGCCAGTTTCTCCCATTCTCCAGAAAATGAAGTGCTGCCCTCTGCTGGCTCTTACGATACTGACAACCTGAAAATTTCCAGTGATTTTAGACCGGTCTGTTGGACTAAACATTGCTTGATTTTACTCATCAGCACATACATGTCTGATTGAATAAATTTTTAGAATTTAAACAACTTCCCATACTCAAAGTAGTCACATACAAAGAAAATCAGATGGAGGGAAGAAAACAGCATTGTCTGGTTCTGCTAGGAAAACCTTCACGTCAAACATTTAATCTCCTGTCTAAAAAGAGATTACAAAATGAACGCTTAGAGGTCAGCAATTCCCAAACTCTACTTTTGTGAAAAATATTACTGTAAAAAATACATAATGAGATGTTCTACATACCCCAAGTTAATTGTTCAAGATGCAGCTATTCCAATATTTGACTACCACTTGACTCCACCGCTGCCCTCATCTCAATACCTTTACCTGCAGCACTACCTCAGTAGTGAAGTACCCCCGCCCCCAGAGGCTCAATCAGACTTTCAAACCCAAGTAAAATGTCCCACCTCCACACCCAAGCCAGGCTTATGAACCACAGCCTCGGGGTCAATCGCCCATATCAATCTCCCTCCCAGGACACAAGGCTACTCAAAATCATTCTCAGTACAAGTTCTCCCTGAACAGTACAGGAGGCATTAAATTGGTAAAATCTGCCTTGACAAATGGCTAGAATTCATGACAAATCCTGGGCATCCTTCCCTCCTCTGGATACGTGTCCTTTGGTAACACTGCACACCCCAGCTCATTAATACTTAACATTATTTTCACTTGGGATTCGTAGTTGTGTGTGTGTTTTTTTTTTTTAATCGTTAAGTAACCCCTAAATTGAAGATACTAGGGTCAACAAATAATTTTGGCAGCCATTTAAGTCACTGGTTACTAACTGTAAAAGGAGTTAGTCCTGGCACTTAATTCCTTATCTCCAAATATTTCATTAACTATCTGGCAAATTATTATTCACTATGTGCCTGTTACTTACTGCGCTAAGCACTTTACCTGTTTGGACCCATTTCTCATGATTCTTTAAGGTACTCTCAACATTCTCACTGAGTAAACCCAGCTTAGATAATAAGTACAAGGTCTTGAACCATTATACACCAACAGGGCTAATTA
This sequence comes from Camelus ferus, assembly GCF_009834535.1. Classification (NCBI taxonomy): domain Eukaryota; kingdom Metazoa; phylum Chordata; class Mammalia; order Artiodactyla; family Camelidae; genus Camelus; species Camelus ferus. The sequence goes on from NC_045700.1 coordinate 66,802,820, forward strand.
TATAAAATTAAGAGCTCTTAACTACAAGATTTTTACATTAAGTTTATTTCCCTGATTTCTTTTAAAAAGAAGGCTAATACAAAAACCTTCAAGTAGTAAAGCACATGCTTAGCATGCACAATGTCCTAGGCTCAATCCCTAGTACCTCCTCTAAAAACAAAACTATATCATTATACATTGAGGACACATTAATGGGTACATAAATTGCACTGAGTCTATTTCTATTCATTTGTTTATAAAATCTACTCTGTACATATATATACTCACAGTATTCCCTTCTATTTGGGCTAAATGTCAAATGACAATGCTGACCCAAGTTTACATTATTTATGAATTATCTATCCATTGAATTTCTTCCCTCAAAATGTAAAGAATATAAATACCACCATCCTATTTAGGAGTCAAGAGGCAAAAGTTGTCTTTCAAGCTTTTATTTAAGGGCAATGATTTTAGATCTTGTTGAACGCAGCCACGTCCATTGACTGCACATAGTCCTCAAAAGCAGTGATCCGTTCCTCCAGCATATCTGTTCCAACCTTATCGTCTTCAACTACACACTGTATTTGAAGTTTTTTAATTCCATACCCCACTGGAACTAGTTTAGCTGAAATGAACATTAAGAAAAACCTTAGTTAGAAAAGTTCTGTTTGGCAAAGGCTGAAACTATATGCAAATTCCAGATGCCAGTGTCAAAAGGCAAAGACTCAACTCACAGGAGCCCCAGACCAAGCCATCTGCTTGGATGCTTCTGACGCACTCCTCTAGCTTTGCCATGTCAGTCTCATCATCCCAAGGCTTCACGTCTAATAAGATGGAAGACTTGGCAACAAGTGCTGGTTCTTAAAAAAGTGCAAGAAATAGCATTATTCAAATTATTTTTGCCCTATTATTTTTACTCTACTTCAAGACATTTAACCAATCTTAATTTGTTTCTAAATAGATCATCCAAGCCACAGAAAACTATAGAAAATACATCTTGTGTTTGTCACACACATGCCCACTTTCTGTTTTGCTAAGAAAGAGGTGTGTGATTGTGTGACAGTTCCTTTCCCACAGAGGAATGCCACAGCTGCCACCAGAAGGACAGCTGCAGACCAGTAGCTGTGGAAGTTCTGAAGCTCTATCCACCTTGACGGAAGGTTCTGAAATACTGACGTATTCAATGAATATGGAGGAAAAGAAATTACTTGGGTGATCAATCTTTGAGAAAGATTATTCACGTCATTATGAAAGGAGTTAAGTTAAACAAACACAAATTATAAAATGACCTACTTTTGGCTTTCTTTGACTCGTACTGTGCAAGGCGTTCTTCTCTTAGCCTCTTGGCTTCTTCGCTTTCCTGAAAAGGAAAAATTTAACATATTTCACAAAGGTGGTTGGTCCTCCACTTAAAGCTGGTGGAGTCATAAAAAGACCAGCTTTATCAGAAAAAACAAATCCATCACGAGCTCAGCCGAAAGATGGTGATTTGATTTTATTCATCATGTAGCCAGTGATAATTTTTAAAAGGCAGGTAATACAGTGAAGCCAGGATTGGAACACAGGCCTTCTGGCTACAAAGCCTGTGCTTAAGCACAATGATGCATACATATTTCAATTTACGCCATACCTCCTCATCATCAGATCCAAAGAGATCAATGTCATCGTCATCTTTACTATCTGCAGCTCCACTTTCTGTGGTGTCTTCCACATCAGCAGGGCCATACTTGCCCAAAGCTTTCTTCACTCCTGGCAGGCTTGAAAAAGTTTTAATCAACTACTATTAGGTTGGTATGATGTCTTTTTTCAAACACATGAGAACTTGTTTTCATTACTATTTATCAATAGATCCCCTTTCTACCAAGAATTTACCCTTCAGCACTCCCAGATAAATACTTTAATAGGTTTAGCTCCTCATCTAGCAAACATTAGTAGCATGTGAGACATTATATTCGATAGACATGATTTACTTTCAGAATGATTATTTGTTTGAGATTTCATTAAACATGCTCAGTCCATTCTTAGTGAACTGGAGTCCCCAAACGTCCATCCTTTTTGGCAGTTTCAGAAGAATGGCCAAGAATTGGGGGTGGTGGGGGCATAGCTCAGTAATAGAGCACAAGCTTAGCATGCACGAAGTCCTGGGTTCAATCCCCAGTATCTCCATTAAAACAAACAAAAAAAGGGCCAAGGAGTAAAGAATGAGCTACAATTTCACCTCAGATTGGTCCCCCCAGGTCAGGGTCAATCACGTTGACACTGGTAGGGCAACGTGGGGGAAAGCTGAATTGACGTTGTTCTTGAAGTAAAATTTATAATTTATGGCAAGACAAGAAAAATTTAAACAAAGTTTTTCTTTGCTCTTCTGGGCCTCCTCCTTCCCCTTTAGTGTGTATTGTGCATCTGCATTAACCAGACCTCCTTAGGAGGTAACACTTCTCCTTAATTTTTGGCCACGATGACCCATGACCCACTACTTGCTTTGTATGCGCAGATTGGGATTATACAAACTCAATTATGCGTCATTTAACATACAGCCCTGTCTCAAAAACGTATATTGGGAGAACAGTTCTCAGAGCTTTCTGAGGGGCTTTTCCCAAATTATAATCCTCAGTGTGGCTCAAAATAAAATCTTCAATTTCTTTCTTTGATTGACTGACCAATTTTTCATCAAAAACTGTCCATGTTCTACCTGTTCTGTTAAAAAATGGAGGACTTCAGTCTCCTGGCCTTCTAAAGTCACAGAGGAATTTAACTCACAATATCCCAACAAAACTAAAGTAGCCTGAATCCTAGTTTGTCATGTAAAAATCCCGAGCTGAAGCTCAGAAAGCATTCTGTTCTTCAAATAAACACAAAGACTATTTTACCTGGCCTTTTCCTTTTCGTAAGATTTGATGTGATTATACCAACGTAGGGCATGACACAAGTCGGCAGGTGGCGGGCCGGAGACTGCTTCAAATACTGCCACATCTGCCTGTGACGGCACATACCTGCCGAGGACACAAAAGCAATCACACGTGCCTTTAAAAGAAAAGCCACAAACACCGGTAAATAAACGATAAACGCTACTACCCCCCGTCAAATTAACTAGTGGCAACTCGCTCATTTATTTCCAGACTACCTAAGCTGCTTTAGTTTTTTTTAAGACACAATCTCCTTAGGAGCAGGGACCATCCGTTTGGTTCTCCGCGCTATCCTGAGACACGCGTGCTACTTAGAGCTCAGAACTTGCAATCGTTAACGTAAATCTACAGGCTTACATTTGTTAACTGAGCAGAGACGCGGAGAAACACTGTTAAGTAAGAGGAAAGAAAGCAAATTTAACTCTCCTCCTCTCGCCCGGGCCCTGGGACCCCAATTCCTTTGCTCCAGCGGCAGCGGAGGCCGCGCCACGTGGCCCCACCGCACTCGGCCCGCCTGTCCGCTCACCCCTCGATGTAGCTCTTGTCCGCCAGGTAGTCGTTGAGCACCTGGAGGCCCGCGGGACTTTTCAGGTCTCCGAAACCCATGACGACGGCTGATCCGGGAACTGAACGGTAGCGGGGAAAAGAGGAGCCCAGGCAACCGGCGCCAAACGCTAAGAGGAAAAAAGGGCCACGAAAAAGCCGGAAATTCCTTATATAGAGACGGAGGCGTTTCTCTCCGATGCCTCCGGCCGAAGGTTAAAGGTCAAAGTCCGTTTAGCTTCCTCAACGTAAAAATCAAGGGCTCTGAATTAATGAGTCAGAAATTATCCGCTGGACTTTCTGTGTGTTTGGAAATCAGTTAATAAAAGGGTATGTCTTAAATTACTACGTCCAAGACTTCCGAAGATTACAGGAACTGCCCTTAGAAGCGCCGGAGATGACCGAAGACGCTCGGCCTAGGCCGCAGGGCTACTTCCGGCGGAACTGCGGATTGGAGCCGGCCCTCTCACCCCGCCCCCGCACCCCCTCGGCTGCTACGCCCTCCGCCCCGCCCTCTGTCAAGCCGACGGAAGTTGCCGAACACAAGCTAAGCGGGAAATTGTCGAACTGGGGTTTCTAGTCCCTCCTGGCTTCCCGTTCTCCAGACCCGGGACGGAGACAGCCGAGGCCTCCATATTGAAAAAGCGACCCGGCCCGTAAAGGGTCGGTGAGGTGTGGACAGCTCTGCAGACCAGCCTCGGCGGCTTCAGGGGAAAGGTGAGGTCGTGTTTGGGTGAGAAGGTTGAGGTGCCTCGGCCCTGCAATTTGGTTTTTTGACGAGACTGTTTCCTTTGGCTCAGTCCACTCATTTTCTTCTTGTCCTTGACGGGGCGCCGCGTCCCACCCCGCCTCCTTGGGAACCCCCGAGAGCTGGCAGGTGAGGACTGTTAGCCGAGGTCTCTGGTCTAATGGAACCTAAGAGGAGGAAGGGGTCTGGAAGCCTTGGGGAACGCTGGCCGGAATGCAGCCTTGTAGGTGACCTCTTTGCAGGGGAACGCAGGACAGTCTCCTTCGTGGAGAGGAGGCTGTTTTGTTCCCCGGGAGCGGGCCTATGTCAAGTGACTTAGGCCTAAACACTGAGCATTTTCCCCCAAATTAACACAAACCTGCTACAGTGCATCTTTGATCACTGTTGCCTCAGCAATCGTCCATGCCTCTCTTGTTTTGTTTGGTATTTTGATTTTGTCTGTGGACTGCGTTGAGTAGTACTGTTTATCCTTTTCACTGGTGGGGAAAGTGAAGAAAAAGACATTTTAAGAGTTGGTCCAAGGTCGCACTGCGAATAACAAAGCTATATTGTTTAACAGTTTGGGGGATCTAGTAAAATGGTAAAGTGCATTGTAAAATCATGGGTCAGGCACAACTCTGCTCAAAAACCAAATGAGGGTATAGAAAATGTAACCTGAACTATGTCTGGTAAATAGACACCAAGTTCGTTTTTTGTGGAATGTTGTTTTTTCTTACTGAATTCTGTGTACACCTTTAAATGGAGTGTTATAATGTTGCCAGAGCACTTGCACTCTTTAATTACAGAAAAGTGGAAATTAAATTATGGCCAGAGGGTGGAGATAGAATTTATTTAGCAAATACTAAACGTCAACTGTAATCTAGAAATGAGACCACAAAGAATTAAATGAGTGATATGGCTGAGGAGTAGTTGGGACATTTTAGATAAGCTGGTAAAAGAGAGTCTCCCTGACGAATGTCATTTAAGCCAAAATTTGGAGGATGAGGAGGAGCCAAAAAGATCTGAGGGAAGAGCATTTCAGCCTGAGGCTACAGCCTGTGTGAAGATGGTAGCTGTGGCAGCCCTGTGGAAGCCAGGAGACCTGTTGGGGGCTATTATAATAGTCCAAGCAAGAGATGAGAGTGGCTTGGAATAGAAATAGTACCTTGGAGGGAGAGAAGTGGATAGATAACAGCATACATGGTGCAGAATGTGGAATAGTATTGTCTCTGAACAAAGTGTCTAGTCTAGTTTCAGACATGATTAATCGTAATTAAGATTAATCCTAGAGATGATTATTTTTGTTCGTACGTGGTAGCTAAGTAAGTGTAAAGTGCATTTAAGAGTTTTGCAAATCTGTATTTCTTATGTTGAGGCTATGCAGTCTTCCATTTGATGTTGGGTTTTCAACAGACAGCCTAGTCCTGGTGGACTTCCCAGCTAAAGTGGACGCCACTTTCATATTATATTGGAAACAAAATAATATTAAAGATTTTACACTGTTGTATGAAATACTGGTTGTTGATTTTGAATCTGTCATTACTGTAATTCGGCAAATTCAACTTTACCTTTATTTCAGTAGATTTTAATAGGACAGTTGCTTCTCATTCTGGAACTTGGTGGTGAAACTACAGTTGACCCTTGAACAACGAGGGGATTACGAGCGCCCACCCTCGTGCAGTCAAAAATCTGCATATAATTTATAGTTGGCCCTCTGTATCCACGGTTCTGCATCTGAGGATTCAACTGATCTCAGATCTTTTAGTACTGTAGTATTTACTGAAAAAAACTCATCTATAAAGGGATCTGCACAGTTCAAACCCGTAGTGTTTAAGGGTTAACTATTTAATGATTATATTTTCAAGGGCACTGTGCTAGGTCTTCAGAAAAGGGAAATGACAAAAGTGTACCATTCCTTATCAGGGAGCTTATAGTTTAGTAGGTGCTGAAATTGATTACTAACCTATAGTTTAGTAGGTGGAATAATAAAGGTATATGCACAGTGTGTCCTGATACTGAAGAGAAGGGCCACAAAGGAGGAGTACTTTAAAACTGATTTTCAGTGGCCAGTGGCTAGTACTGCCTAAATTGAATTCAGCTTTAACTGGCATTAATTGAGCGCTTACTAATACCACATAGCCTGGGAGATATTGTTTTCTTCTATAGATAAAGAAACAGAAACTCTTGATTTACCAAAAAGTCTTTCACTAGTAGGCAACAGATGTCTGCAAATTCAATATCCCAAATTCTGAACTAATGAATTTTGAGTTATTGAGGTCTGAATTAATGGAATTTCCTGTTATACATCATTCATAATAGGTATGCGAAACTTTATGCTTAAAACTTAGGTAGATATACTATTTTTCACTCCTTTAACCTTTGAAATTCTTTATGTGATACATTTTGATCACATAATTTGCATTTTAAGAGTTCCAAATGAATAATCAGATGCTTAGCCCGTATAATCAAGTGGGTAGACAGAATGTTCAGTGCTTAGCCCATGTGATGAAGCGAATGGACCAAAAACTAAAAGATAGGATAACTTTTCTCTCTGTTTTCTTACGTAAAACTTTAATTGCTGTTATTTATATAATCCACTTCCATTTATTTTGATGATTTTCTCTCAGCTTCAGCACTGTTGACACTTCAGATAATTCTTTTTTATGGGGTACTATCCTGAGCGTTGAGAATGTTCAGTAGCACCCTGGCCTCTACCCACTAGATGCCATTAGCTTTGCCCTGTCACGGCAACGAATAGTTTGTCCAGTTATTGCTAAATGTCCTCTGGAAGCAAATTTGTCTCTTGTTGAGAACCCTGTTTTAGAGCTTACTGTGTACCAGCCTTGGGATAGGTACTGAGGAGAGAAAGATTCAAGAAGTTCATAATACAGAGGGTGAGTGGAGCAGGCACATAAATAATCGCAGATGTACTACTTGGCAAAGAAAATGGTATTCCAGACACTTTAAGGCTTGGGCTTGTGAGCCCGGCTGAGGATATCTCAGGAGCATCTAGTAGAAAACTGCTCAGAACATGGAATGTTAGAATATGTATTAGCAGGAAATGAAGGCAGAAAGGAAAGCTTTATTTTACGTAGCTTTTAATCACAAGCTCGCTGTTATTCTTGAAATCAATTTTACTATATAGTAGTGTTTTAAGTTAGATCATTTGTTTATAGTTAAAAACGAAAACAAAACTGCCCTTTTAAAGAATCATAAGGCTCAAATTTATATACTAGCTGCTCCTTAGATTCTTGACAATGTACAAATTTCTCTGAGAGGGAGTATTCATATCTCTAGAATTTGAAGAAAAATAGCAGGACTTGTAAATGTTCAGTGAAATAATGTAAATAAAGTGCCTTAAAATCATAAAATATTACCGAAAAGTTTGTAATTAGGATTTTTTTCCTATAATAATACAGCTTTTCTTTGTTTTATTCTTAGCAATATGTTAAGGATACCTGTAACAAGGACCTTAATAGGCCTTTCTAAGTCTCCTAAAGGATGTGGTGAGTATTTTTTTATTTGCATTTATGGGCACTGGACTTTGTATCTTTGTAAATTCTTAGGTCTGTGGTATGTTTCTTGAAAGACCCTAAACTCGTAATTTAAGTAAAAATAGAAACAGTGGCCCAAGTTGAATAGTCATTTTCAAAATATAACTTTAAACCGTTTATAGAAATTATCGTGGAATAGAAAATAGTAGGAACTGTCCATCAGTGCCAAAATGGGAAAAGCAGTCATTCTGCTTTTGAGAAGTGGTCTTCCCGTGAACGTATTTTCAGTGATATTAAAAGTTTCAATCTAAACTGCTGTTAAAAGTAGACAAACATATTTGGTATTCAAGATTAGAAAAGCTTTCTTCCAATTCAGTATTTTTAAAGTTTGCATCTAGTGAAAAAGAGGGGAATAGTATATAATGAAGAAAAATTTAAAGGTATAGGTTAGAGTGAGTTAATCCATTGTCCTCTGCTATAATAAATTGAATTCTGTTAATTTTTTTCACCTCAATATTTTTGATGTTCAGCTCGAACAACTGCCACAGCAGCAAGCAACTTGATTGAAGTATTTGTTGATGGTCAGTCTGTCATGGTGGAACCAGGAACTACCGTCCTCCAAGTAGGCGTGCATTTTTATTCTTTATTTTTGTGTATGTTCTAATTTTTAAAAAGTTTATTTTCTTTATACTGTTTATTTACTTCTAAAATTTTCAAGATTTCTTGACAAATGTTCATTAAAGAACTACAGATAGTAAAATTATATGAAAATAAGTTTGATTTGAAATATTGGCATTTCAGAATAAGCTGTCATTTATCCGTTTCTGACTTTCTTAGTGAAGTGTGGCAGTTCTTTTGTTTTACTTCTGCCTTACAAATAAATACCTATTTAAAAATTTTACTTTACCTAAATATTATTAGTTAACATAGGTAAGTTCGAGGAAGAGGTAACCTTTGTTTGTTGTGAGCCTTTTGATGCTTTTCACTTTTACATAACCTTTCTATTTTTAGTAATATTTCTAAGAATGTGTCCTACAAAGCAGGTAAATGGTTCTTAAATTCGTGCTCTAAATATTTACTTTCTCCAAATTCCCCCAGAACTGACAAAATTGGTCATGGAAGTAATACTTCATTTCATCTGTAAATTACTATAGCACTAAATGCTCTTTATTCATTTTAGGAGTAATTTCTAGACTATCTGCCAGGTGTAGACATGTAAACAATAAAAGTATCATATAACAAAAATATATTCAAGGTCCACTGGAGAATATTTTGGCATGTATAGGAGGTGATAGAAAGAGATGTCAGAAACATTTCAGGTAATCCCTGAGGCGATTTGAAAGGATAGGTAGGTGTTTATATGTGGACAAGGAAGCTTCAAGTAATTTGGTATTGATGGAACATAAGGTATATGTAGAAAGGGAGATAATAGGTAATTGGGTTATTCTGGTAGAGGTTGAGTCATGAAAGAAGATACATATAATGTTAAAGAGCTTGTAGTTTGACCCATCAGGAGTTTTCATGGCTATTAAGCAGGATGACAGTGACTGTAGAGGATGATGGTTTGGAGGATAGTAAGATTAGAGTGAGAGACAAAGAGTGTATCTTGCAATAGCGGAGTAGGAAATAAAAAGGCCTAAAATGGTGGCAGTGGGAATGAAAACAAGAGGGTATATTCAAGGGAGAATGAGATATAGACAGGCCTTAATGATGAAGAGCAGAGGAGTTTTTGTGATTCCTGGTGGTGGTAGCTTATTTGGGGATGTATAGTAGAAATTTTTAACTGTCTATGGAGCTTACTCATGCAAATACCTATTTAAAGCTTGGAGAAGTGGAGGACTGTCAGGGCTGCAGATGAAGGTTTGAGTGTAATCATCATATGTAATGTGAGCTAGTGTGAGGGCTGGGACAGTTGGCCCACTGCATCTAGCGCATAGAAAGACTCGATACATTTTTGCTAAGTAGTTAAAATATTGAAAATTGATGGCTGAGCTTTAGAATGAAGGCTCAGGATGGAAGAACTAATTCTACAGGAAATTTAAATACATGTATAGGCTCAGAGAAGAAGCAAGAATAATTGGTAGAGCAGAACTAATCTCCCTCACTAGGCAAATGGGAACTGGGAAAAGAGCTTCAGTCAGCAGTGGGAGTGAGAGACCTGGGTGGGATATATGGAGCCAAAGATAGAACCAGATCATAGCCAGCCAGATGGTATGAAATGCAATCTAATTCAAAGAAAGAGAGCTAGTCAAGGAGAAAGTCCAGGTATGAAACCACTGGGATATAGTTTGAAGGGGAAGTCTTTGTGGACAGTAGTTCAGAGTAGAAATGGGGAGTTAAGCCTTCAGCACAGTCTTTATCCAGTGTCTTCCACACAAGGTGTAGGCTTAGTGAGGATCTTTAGAGAGGTAGCTTCAGAGTGGACGGGGTTTGGAATCAAGAGCAAAGAACAGGAGGGAAATCTCTTTGGGGATGAAGTAAGAATGAAGATACCGATATTTATAGATAGGCAGGAGATGGCCTCATGTTGGATTCTTTGTTTGTGTTTCCTTTTTCCTGTGTTTAGACAAGGATAAGTTCAGGTTATTCTATAGCAAAAATTTTTAACTTTGTCTTCTAGGCTTGTGAGAAGGTTGGCATGCAGATCCCTCGATTCTGTTATCATGAAAGGTTGTCAGTTGCCGGAAACTGCAGGATGTGCCTTGTTGAAATTGAGAAAGCGCCTAAGGTACTTGATATCTAAAATTCCACACCATGCTGTAGAAGGTAGAAAACTTTAAATCTTGCAGCAAACTTTATTTAGAATCAATTTTGTGGTAGTGGAGAATCTAGTCCTGTTTACTTCTATCTGTAAATTAATTCTTTGTGTGATTGATTCTCTCATTTCAAAACTGGAAACACATCAGTGAAAGTGCTTTGTAAATGCTGCAAGTGCCATATAATTGTAACACTTAGAAATTAAAGGGGGCTTCTTGGAGTGGTCAGTATTTCCACATGACTATATAACACACAACTAGGATGTGGAGTTGCCAGGCAGCACATTAGAAGTGATTATGCTGTGCCATTTTCACTAGACAATAGGGTTGCAGTGAAGAGGTTCACATTCAGTTTTATTGTTTTGGCTCTTGCAGTTCTAATTCAATAGTGCCTGCTAATCAAAACACGGTTATTTGATGTTCTGTTTCAGAGTCTCTTAGGAAAAAATTGCATTGATTATTAGAATAAAATTAAGAGGATATCTTATTTGTTTCTAAGAGAAATGTAAAATGCCAGATTATCATATTATAAATATGAAAACTAAGAAGTTCAGTCTTCAGAAATACTCTGTTCTTTCCTTGTTTTCAAATGTATAATGTTTTTATATTTTGGATTACTTAATTACAAATAAATACAAATACAGATTTTTGCATTGAAATTCCAGGTTGTAGCTGCTTGTGCCATGCCAGTAATGAAAGGTTGGAATATCCTGACAAACTCAGAGAAATCTAAGAAAGCCAGGTACTTTATTGTTAACTCAGCATAATGACTTCTAAGAGCAGAAATGGCACATTTCAGGAAGTAGACCCTCCCATAGATGAGAAATTCGGTATCAAAACTGTGAACAAGTTTGGATGTTTGGCTTCTAGGAGCAGTGGAAGTGAGTACACAGTAAAGGAGGTAAAGTCAGGTGTTTGTGGCTTTGAGCCTAGATTGGTATCAGCGTTAAAATTCCATGTTTAAAACCTTGCTCAATTTGTGATGAACAGTGAGTCTGGGGCTTATTGAACTGAGTTTATTGCAGTGATATTGTACTGTACTATACTGGCTGTGGTTGGGCTTGTTTTTGCTTTGCATTTGTGTTTTTGTTTTAAATTAATGTGAATGTTTTCTGAGGACCATTCAGCAACTTTTGGTAACTCTGTATTGTTAAAAGTCATAATTTTTTAGATTCTCTAATGATACTTTATTCTAGACTCCTATAAACATTTTTTAGATTACGTATTTAATGCTAATGATAGTTACATTGGCATTTCTGTAATAAATGTAAAGTAAATACTATTTGAGAGCATACATCTGTGATGGTTATTTAAATAACTTATATGTAAACCATTTTGAATGCCAGCGATTGACATCATTTTATATATTATAATTTTCCATACAGAGAAGGTGTGATGGAGTTCTTATTAGCAAATCACCCATTGGACTGTCCTATTTGTGACCAAGGAGGTGAATGTGATTTGCAGGTATGTAGTCTAAGTTTGTAAATCTTCTTGGTTGTCTCAAGTTCTAATTTTGATAGCAAAATTAGATTAATGCTTTCATAATCTACTTAAGGATCAGTCCATGATGTTTGGAAGTGATAGGAGCCGATTTTTAGAGGGGAAACGTGCTGTGGAGGACAAGAACATTGGGCCATTGGTAAAAACCATTATGACTAGATGTATACAGTGTACTCGCTGCATCAGGTAATTTTTTTTCCTTGTCTCTTCTGGAATGTCATACGTATACTTATTTAATAGTCACAAAATTTGGTGGAATAACGACACTGGAAAGGAGGGCAACTTCTATTTTTTTTATTTTTATTTTTGAGGGGGGAGGTAATTAGGTTTATTCATTTACTTATTAATTTTTTTTAGAGGAGGTAGTGGGGATTGAACTCAGGATCTCATGCATGCTAAGCATGTGCTCTACCACTTGAGCTACACCCTCTCCCCAGATGGCAGCTTTTATTGGTGGGAGAAGAGGAATGTTGTTTTCAGTTGTTTCTTGCATAAGCCAATAAAATGAATAAGTTTCCACTTTTGCTTAATATCAACTTTAGTTGGATTTAAAAATCAAAATGTACAAGCATTAACTGTGGTAACTTGCTGAGCTATACTCATGATTTGTGCAGTTTTCCGTATGTGTATTATACTTCAAATTAAATGCAAACATTTATTGAATAATTTTTTTATTCAGGGACTATGTTCACCATTGAAAATATATTTGTATCTTTTAAGTGTTTTGAAAATCATTATCTCTTGGTGGTAATGATAGGAAAGGAGGTCATTTTGCTGGGTTTGACCATTTGATGGTACATTTTTATCTTGCAGATTTGCAAGTGAGATTGCAGGAGTAGATGATTTGGGAACAACAGGCAGAGGAAATGATATGCAGGTTGGCACATACATTGAAAAGATGTTCATGTCTGAACTTTCTGGAAATATCATTGACATATGCCCTGTAGGTGCCCTGACCTCTAAGCCCTATGCCTTTACCGCCCGGCCTTGGGAAACAAGGTATTCATCATTGTTGTATTTTTTGTCCTTTATTTCACTACTATTCAAAAAAAAATTAAGGTTCATTTTCCTCCTGAGTTCTGATTGTTTTGGTGTGCTAAGTTTTTGATTGCTGTAAGTAAAACCCTTTTAATGGAAGATAAGTTGTTAGGTTGAAGGATAGGATGAACCTGTTCAAATTACTGTGGTTTTCTTGGAAATTAACTCCAAAGTACTTAACCACAAAATTGTTTTATTCACTTGTACTTCCACGGAGTAAGATTGTCCTGATTTTTAAAAATTTATAGTTTCCTCTCATTGTATTTTAAATTTTTAACCATGTATACATACCATACTTTATTTAATCAGTTTCTATTAATAGACATTTAGTTTATTTTTTTTATAATTACAAATCTATGGTAAACATGATTATTTATACATTTTCTTAGATATCTCTGATTCTTCTGATTAAACCAAGAAATGTAATAGTCACAATAAATTTGAATATTTTTAAGGTTCTAGAAACGTATCACATCAAATTGCGCTCCAATTTTAAACTTCTATCAGAGTATATGGGAGTATCTTAAAATTGAAGACTTTAAACCATGTATTTATGTATACAAAAGGTTTCAGGGGTTGAGTGCAGGGGGGGAGAGAGTACATAACTGAAATGTTTACGCAGAAAGTTTTTTCTCCTCTCTTGAGGCTTCTATAATGCATGTGTTGCTACACTTAAGTGTTGTGCCACAGGTGTCTGAGATTCTATTCATTTTTCTTAATTTTTTCTCTTTGCTTTTCAAATTGGATAAATTCTGTTGATCTGTTGTCAGGTTTATTCCTTCTTTTATTTGCCATCTCAAATCTGCTATTCAGCCCCAGTAGTGAATTTTTTATTAGTCACACTTTCCAACTTCAGAATTTCTGTTTGGTTCTTTTTTATAATTTGCATATCCTTATGAGAATCTCTACTTATTGATTCATGGTTTCATATTTCTCTTTAATATTTAAACTTGGTTTTCCTTAGTTTTTAAAATATATTTCAATACTCTTGTTTTTATTTTTAAGCAGGGCTTCTTAGGGGTTGCTTCTGTGTCTGTATCACTTAGTAGTCAGATACTCAGAATCCTTGAGCCAATAAAGTTTCCATCCCCTGCCTGTTAATCTATGTGGATAGAAATGCATATTCAAAGTTCAGGCTGTTTTCAAGTCTGCCCAGCTTGTACTTTGCATGGGCCTTTTCATCTCTGTGTTGTTAAGGAGTGTGTGAACAGCGTGGGCTCTCTCTAGTCTCAGTTGGCATTATGTGCAGCCTCCCCTAGGAATGCTTGCCCTGACTGCAGCCTCAAACCAGTAGACCGTTGGCTTTCCTCAGCTCAGTGACCTCCAGGATATCACTTTCACAGACAACTTTCCCCATTTCTCCAAATTGAGTGACTCTTTGTCTGCAGTAAAGACACTCCTATCATCAGAGCTTGCCCCATCCTGGCAGAACCTCCAGTTCAAGGTGGTGTGAAAGGGGATAAGAATAGTCTCAAGCCAGAACAGCACTGATTTCCTCTGTTCTTACTCGAAGTTTAGCAGTTTTTCCACACATAAAAGCTTCTTGTGATGTTGTATATATACTTTTGGTAGCTCTCCAAAGAACTGAGTTGGTTACTTTTGTCAGTTTTGCCTAGCTTTATTTTTGCTTTTGGTGGGGAGGATTTGTCAAGCTCCTTAACTAGCCATATGCAGAAATCCTACCCCTCTTATTATTTATTTTGATACTCAGATTATCCCAGATTTGGCTATTTGGTGCCCTTCCAGTTGGCTTCTGTATTAGATAATAGTTTTAAAGATTTTATTTTTGCATTATGATCTATTCAGATATGAGAGTATAAATCACAATTCCTCTAAGTTCCATTATTTTTAGAAATTCAGAAAGGAAAGTAATTGCAGAATTTGTTGGTTTTGGTAAACTGGTAACAAATTTTTTCCTTATTCTCAAAAGCAATATAGTAAATATATGTGTTTTATTTTCTTAGAAAGACAGAATCCATTGATGTGATGGATGCAGTTGGAAGTAATATTGTGGTCAGCACAAGAACTGGAGAGGTGATGAGGATTTTGCCAAGGATGCACGAGGACATCAATGAAGAATGGATCTCTGATAAAACCAGGTACATGCCATATTGTTTCCTTTAAGTTTTGCAATTGACTTAAAGAAACTTTTATAATTATCTTTATTTTAAAGAGCTATATTTTATATTTGCAAGTTAATGAATATAGACTATTGATATCTGTACTGTTTATATAGAGAATTGGACAAAATTGACATTAATAGCCCTGTGTGTATCACTGGCTTTCATAGTAATTTTGAGAAGTACCTTTTTTCCTCCCAGATGGAGAAGTTGAAATAAATTAAGGTACTTAATCTATTTCAGTTTGTCTCTGTCTCATTGGAGAACAGAAGCTAAATATAAGTCACAGTTGGCACAACATAATTTTGATGAAATATCTAGAGATGCTCAAGTTTTATAAATAAAAATGGTTTGGCTTTCTTAGCTACCAATTTTTTTGTGTGTTACAACAATTTTAAGATTATTCAATTAACTGAAAATTATAAGAACTCAAACTTTATAGGTGGTATTATAGTTTTAGGTGATACTCATAAAATATTTATTAGTTAAACTCCCCAAAAAACCTGGAATAATTATTTGTGTCCAAGTATTTATTATTCTAATTAACACTTGAACCAATCCTGTATTTAAATAACATTTCTTTTAGATTTTAAAGTTCAAAGTTATGGTTGCCTCTTCAGCAGCATTCACAAATGATGTAATTTCTGTTATCTAGATTTGCCTATGATGGGCTAAAACGTCAAAGACTTACCGAGCCGATGGTCAGAAATGAAAAGGGGCTTTTAACGTATACCACCTGGGAGGATGCGCTCTCTCGTGTAGCTGGAATGGTAAAAGATTGAAATATAGAATAAATATATTTGTGATTTCCAAGGGACATCTTTGTAATGAAGAGGGGATGTGTTTGTCTTCACTTCTTTCCTCTTGCCAAGATTACCTTCCATTTAACCAACATTTATGGAGAACTGCATGCCAGATGTCATGCTAGATGTAGGGATATAAAGACCTCTAGTACATGGTTCCGGCCTCCCACAATCTTGTAGTAGGAATAGATGCATAATTAGGCAGTTATTGTATGCTATTTTGATGGTTGTGCAGCAAATGATACATGCGAGAGCACACTGGAGGGATGCCTAACCAGGGCTAGCATGTTATCTAGGTAAGGTGACTCCTTAGACAAAGGCTAAGCATGAATACAGGCTTACCAGAGCAGAAATGAGGGGAATGGCTTTCTGGTCATAGAAAAACAATATCCATAAAGGGTTTAAAGGAATGACAGATACTTCAGAAGAAGTTGTATTTAATTATAGCTCCACAGTTTTCATCCTTCAGACATCATTTTGAGGCCCCTTTGTTCCCAATTTAAAACAAACAGCTTTATTCCAAGCTGATGTTATTAGCCTTGGCCCCACATACACTTCTGCTTTTCACTTTTAGATTAATGGTGCAAAACTTTTTAGTCAGATGTTTGTTGCTTTTTTTGAACTTGAAAATGACTGCATTACTGTTTTGTTTTCTGAACAATTCATTGTGGTCTTTTGCTCAGTGAAGGTTTCTTGATGATACCCTTTTCATCCATTTTTAGTTGCAGAGTTTTCAAGGCAGTGATGTGGCAGCAGTTGCAGGTGGCTTGGTGGATGCTGAAGCCCTGGTAGCTCTCAAAGATTTACTTAATAGAGTGGACTCTGACACCCTGTGCACTGAAGAGGTCTTCCCCACTGCAGGAGCTGGGTGAGAAATTTGAAGCTAGAATCTAGGCTTTCTTTCTTTTATTTCCCCTGTTACAAGTTGTGTTTAAACCAACACATCTATAGCATCTATGATTTATATGTGATAACTGGGATACTCCAACATTCCTGCTACTTTATTTTCACATATAGAACAAAGTCAAACCAGGACCTGTTACAGAATTCAATTATTAATAAGTATCTGAACCTTCGATGTAAGTTAAGGATACTTCATAAAACTTTTTTGTCTGGAGTGCCATGGGTTTGATGACATAAGAATATTTCATAGATTGTCGGTGTGCATTAGTTTTAAAGTAAAATTGCATTTTGTATTTTGTGTTTGTAGAACGGATCTGCGTTCCAATTACCTTCTTAATACTACAATTGCTGGTGTGGAAGAGGCAGATGTTGTCCTTTTGGTTGGTACAAATCCACGTTTTGAGGCACCACTATTTAATGCTAGAATTCGAAAAAGGTTAGTAATAATATTCAGGGTTTTAAAAACATTTATATAATAGTTTGTTTCATATATGAAAAGTGACCATTTTAGCTGATTTCATAATAGTGTTAGTGGGAGTGAAACTCCAAAAGATAACTGGAGGCCAATTTCTAACAGGTCCGTTCCCTCCTCCTCCCCCTGCTGATCTTTTTATTTTATCTTTTTAGTTTGAAGTAATTTAAGGTACTTAAAATGATCTTTGTATACCCATTTATTGTATAATGTTCACCCAAGTGAACCAATTTTAATATTCTATTTTTTTTTCTCCATGTGTGAATATAATCTTTTGAAAGTAGGTTTGTAGGTATGATGTCCTTTTTCTCCCACACTAAATACTTCTGTGTGAATTTCCTAAGAATTTTCTTAAGACACATTCTCTGTTTAAGAATATAATTCTCTACTTAATCAAGAATTTAGTATTGATACAATGTTACTATCTAGTTCATAGTTTATATTCTGATTTTTCTGTCTCTCTTTTATAATTTTTTCCTGCTGAGGATCCAGTCTGGAGTTACACATTGCTGTTAGTGTCATGACTATTCAGTCTCATTTTTTGACATTTTTTTGAAAAGTATAGGGCCAGTTATTTTGTAGAATGCCTCTCCATCTTTTTATATCCTAGATACTTATGAATAGGTCAACCATAGTATTTATTGTCTAAAATAGGATACTGTTGAGAGTAAAAGGAGGAGTTGTTAATTACTCTAGGATAACAGGTAAAACCCACCACTGTCTCAGACAAACCAAGAATATATGATCACTGCATTTATAACTATTTTTGGAGGCCCTGGATCCATACTTCCCTACCAAAGAGAATAGATATGAATGATGCGGTCTATTTTTATGAACTTTATTTAAATGGCCAAATGGATAGTGAAATAATTGACTTTGCTATGTAAATATGGCAAAATAAAGACTATAGATCATTTATTCTAAAATTAATGTCTTTGTTTATAGCTAGCTTAGAGTTAGGATTCTTACACAGCAAATGAATTCATTGTACAGGCTTACCTCATTTTGTTGTGCTTTGCTTTATCGTACTTTGCAGATACTGCTTTTTTCAAATTTAAAGTTTATGGTAGCCCTGCGTTGAGTAAGTCTATCATCACCATTTTCCAACAGTATTTGTCTACTTTTTGTCTCTGTGTCATATTTTGGTCATTCTCACAGTATTGTAAACTTGTTTATTATTAAATTTGTCGTGGTGATCTGTGACCAGTGATCTTTGATATTATTATTGTAATTATTTGGGGACACCACAAACCATACCCACATAAGATGGTGAATTTAATTAATAAATGTTGGTGTATTCTAGCTGCTTTGCCAACTGGTTGTTCCCCATCTCTCTTCCTCTTCTTGGGTCTCCCTATTCCCTGAGACAAAGAAATACTGAAAGTAGTCCAATTAATGACCTACGATGGCTTCTAAATGTTCAAGTGTTTGAGATAGGCCAAAAGCTAGGCCTCTAGTGCCAAATGGTTAGCCGAGTTGTGAGTGCAAAGGAAAAGTTCTTGAAGGAACTTAAAAGTGCTATTCCATTGAGCACATGAATGGTAAGAGCAGAACAGCCTTATTGCTGATACAGAGAAAGTTTTAGTGGTCTGGATAGAAGATCAGACTGGCCAAAACATTCCCTTAAGCTAAAGCCTAATCCAGAGCAAGGCCCTAACTCTTTACTTCTGAAGGCTGAGGAAGGTGAGGAAGCTGCAGAAGAAAAGTTTGAAGCTAGCAGAAGTTGGTCATGAGGTTTAAGGAAAGAAGCTGTCTTCATAACATAAGAGCACAAGATGAAGCAGCAAGTGCTGATGTAGAAGCTGCAGCAAGTTATCCAGAAGATCTAGCTCAGATAATGAGGGTGGCTACGCTAAACAACAGATTTTCAATGTAAATAAAACAGCCTTATATTGGAAAAAGACGCTATCTAGGACTTTCATAGCTAGAGAGATGTCAGTGCCTGGCTTCAGAGTTTCAAAGGACAGGCTGTTAGGAGCTAATACACCTGGTGACTTTTAAGTTGAAGCCACTGTTCAGCTTGCCATTCTGAAAATCCTAGGGCCCTTAAGAATTATACTAAATCTACTCTAACTCTGCTCAATAAATGAAACAGCAAAGCTTGGGTGACTGCACATTTGTTCAGAAAAAAAGATTCCTTTCAGAGTATTACTGCTAATTGACAATTGGACCTGATCACTCAAGACATCTGATGGAGATGTACAATGAGATTAATGTTGTTTTGTGCCTGGTAACACAACAGCAGTTCTGCAGCTCATAGATTAAGGAGCAATTTTGGTTTTTAAGACTTACTATTTAAGAAATATATTTCTTAAGGCTATAGCTGCCATAGTGATTCCACTAATGGATCTGGGCAAAGTAAATTGAAAACCTTCTGGAAAGAATTCACCATTCTAGATGCCATTAAGCAAATTCATGATTCTGGGAAGAGGTTAAGATAATCAGCATTAACAGGAATTTGAAAGAAGTTGATTTCAACCCTCATGGGTGACTTTGAGGGACTCAAGATTTTAGTGGAGGAAGTTACTGCAGATGTGGAAATAGCAAGAGAACTAGAATTAGAAGTGGATCCTGAAGATGTGAGTGAATTGCTGCGATCTCAATGGTAACACTTTAATGGGTGAGGAGTTAATTCTGATGGGTAAGCAGAGAAAGTGATTTTTTGAGATGGAGTCTACTATCTTTACAGAATCCTGTAAAAAATTGTTGAAATGACAATAGAGAATTTAGAATATTACATTAATTTAGTTGATAAAGCGGCGGCAGGATTTGAGAGGATTGACTCCAATTTTGAAAAAAATTTCTATGGTAGGTAGCATGCCATCATACATCACTGCATGCTAGAGATTTGTTCGTGAAAGGAGGAGTTAATTGACTCAGCAGACTTCATTAGTGTCTTATTTTAAGACATTGCTGCAGCCACCCCAGCCTTCAGCAGCCACCACCCTGATTATTCAACAGCCATAAACATCGAGGCAAGACCCTCCACCAGCAAAAAGATTTCAACTCACTCAAGATTCAGGTTATGGTTAGCATTTTTTTAGCAGTAAAGTATTTTTTATTGAAGATATGTATATATATATATAAATTTTTTTACTGTAATACTTTTGTACATTTAATTAGACTGCAGTGTAGTGTACACATAACTTACATATGCACTGGGAAACCAAAAACTTCATGGGACTTCCTTTATTGTGATACTCACTTCGTTGGTGGTGGTCTGGGACCGAACCCACAATATCTCCAAGGTATGCCTGTGTTTTTAAAATACTTTATTTTGAAAGGTACATAGTAAATTATATCTTTTAAAGTTGAATGTTCTGGAAGTGCTTTTGTGCTTTTTTAACATTTTGTAATTTAAATAGATGTAGCACTTAGCATTGATAAGACTGGTAACTATGCTAACTTAGTGATTTAGCTCTAAAAACTGTTGTTTTTATTTCAGCTGGCTTCACAATGACTTACAAGTGGCCCTTATAGGCAGCCCGGTGGATCTCACTTACAGATATGACCATCTGGGAGATTCTCCCAAAATTCTTCAAGACATTGCTTCGGGTAGCCATCCATTCAGCCAGGTGCTGAATATGTATCTACTCTTGTTGATTTTCAAGTGTTGTTTTTAAATTTTATTGTTTTTACAGGAACAATATGTGATTACTGTTGGAAAAAAAAACCCAGCAATATAGGAAATAATATGTAAGAAAAATAAAAATTATCGAAAATCCCACCACCTCCAAACGAATATTGGTGAAACCTCATAGTCACCTCTCTATTCATATATAGGGCAAGATGGATGAATAGATAAGTAAACAAGAATGAAATCATGCTGTACATTTTTATTTATCAGAGTTTAATTTTACTTGAAGTTAATCAGAAAAGAAAATGAAGTGAAACTGGAAGAATTGAACTTCAAATTTCAGTGAAATCTTTCTTTACAGCAAGGAGTATTATTCCTAAAAGAAATTTCACCAGTTCTTTTACATGACTTTTTTATTACTGAGTTCTTTATTTACATTCATTTCATTGCTGTCTGGAGTTCAGAGTTTTTGGTTATTTTTTTTTTTCCCAAGAAGGATTTTCCTTGAGTTCTTTCTTTCTTGAGAATGTCTGTTTTATTACTGAAGAGAGCCTTGGCAGGGCTTTATAGGGTTGTATTTTTTTTTCCCTCTGAACTGCCTTTTATTCCTCTGGAGAAGCCTGTTGTCAACCATATTCTCCCCAGCCCTGTCCTATTGCTTTTTTGTTGTTGTCTAGATACTTTTTTTTTTTAATACTTGCTGCTTTATCCTTGACATTTAGTAACTTCATTGGACTATATCTTAATAATAGTGGTTCTCTACTATTTTTTTATGGGACGATGCATCTTTCAGTCTTAACAATTCAGGGTGCTTTTTGTTTTAGGATTTGTGTGTGTGTGTGTGTGTGTGGTGGTGGGCTGGTGATTGCTTAAAAAAAACTTAAAGGGTTTCTTTTTCTTATGTAACAGTGATTTCTGATAGTAGGCAGTTGTCCAAGGATGTCACCAAGGCAGGAGCCTGACTTCCTGCTTTGCCATTCTCAGTGCCCTTGTTCACTCACGTGTGTTTGTGGTTTGTGTGTGAGCCTCTCCTCGTGCTTCCAAGGTGGTTGCTCCACTTACAGCTTCAGGTGTAGGGAAGAAGAAAGTCAAGTGTGCAGGGACAAAGCAGCCAAACCCATCTCCTTCGTTTGTCAGTTTTGAGTACCATCATTGTGATTATAATGATCAAAAGTATTTTTTAAAACTTTATTGAAAAGAATCCCTCTTCTCTCTCCAGTTCACGTCCCCATGCCCCAGAAGGTGATGAGCGTTCTTCAGGAGAGTTTTCTTATGTAATAGATTTACATGTATTTTCTACTAATGAGTTCTGTTCTCCTTGTTAAGAACTCTGAACAGTGCAAATACTGAATCCCCTTTTCTATCTTATCTGTCTTTTTTCCTTTATTACATGTATATTATCTTCCATCTACTCTCTGTGTCCCAAGGAGGGAGGAGAAGATAGGGAAAACAGTGATCACTAGATCACAATGCAGAATACCTAAAACTTCCAGGGCTTTGCTTTGACCATAGTGACTACCTGAATACCTAAAACAGACAGGGAATACACCCCAAGTGCAAGAAACTGCAGATACTGGGGAGGATGGAAAAATTAGAAGTAAAGCTGTAGACTAATAACAGCTCACTGTCCTGCCATCTTCTGTGTCATTCTTCAATAAATAGCTGGCTTCAACCAAAGACTCAGCATAAGAATTATACCTAGATACTACAAAGAGGAGAAGGACATACATACAACCAGATTTACTCAAACATCTTGCTAGTGCTGTGAAAAGGCTAAACAAGTACCAGATAAAATAGATTTTCAAAAAGTAAGCTCTGGAAATGAAAACCTGAGCCAAACATCCTTTGGTCAGAATGACTACAGTTAGGTCCCAGAAAAAAAACTGAGGAATGTCTGTGTAGATGTTCAGATGATACTGTGTGTAATAGGAGAAACCCTGCTCAAGTACCATGTCTATTGTATATCCTTAAGTTGACTAGCAAATCAAGACATTCATGTTAGAACTAATACTTGGGACAACGTATTGTAGATGCAAATTTGGTTAGATTTAATTTATTTTTAATGTTTTTTAAATCAGAAGTTTTTTTTTTTTTTTTTTTCTTCAATAGATCCTAAAGGAAGCTAAAAAACCAATGGTAGTCCTAGGCAGTGCTGCACTCCAAAGAAATGATGGAGCAGCAATTCTTGCAGCTGTTTCCAACATTGCCCAAAAGATTCGGATGAGTAGTGGTGTTACTGGTGACTGGAAAGTAATGAATATCCTTCATAGGTATGTTGAGTAATTGTTTTATATTCTGTGATTTTCTGTATATGTGATCCTATTACACCATCACATTTAGATTTACGATCTTATTATTTAGTAATATTATCTTAGTAACAGATGTGAAATAGAAAGCTTTATTTGTGTGAGAAGAACCCAAGATAATAAATAATATTAAAATTATTCAAATAGCAGTAAATGCTGAGAAAATTTTGAAAATCTATCATATTAATATACCTTGGATCAAAAATTGAAACAAGTCTTCTGACTTTAAGGGATAAAAATGTAAGCTAACATGAGAATTCATCTGAAGTGAAGTTTTTCTCTGACAATATTAATAATGCAGCTTTATTTTTGGAAAGAGAAGAAATTATATGAAAATAAAAGTTACCCGTAGTCCACGTCTGTAGATAATTATTGTTATTCTTGTGAACTTTTCTTCTGGAGTTTTCTTGTGTGAGTATAAATATTTTTTTAGTTATATAGTTGAAATCATACTGTGAATAGTTTTGTATTTCGCAGGATAAACGCTTCTAAGGCCTTTTTTAAAAAACATTTCTGAGGTTTTTAATGCATATTTCCAACTTGCTCTAGAAAGGTTGTACCAATTTTACATTAGTGAATGAGTTTCCCATTTTACATAATTCTTTCTACCCTAAGTATGATTTTTCAAATCTTCAAATTTGTTTAAGGCTTAAAACTAAACACTTTTAAGTATGATAGGGACTTTTTTTCATTTAAAAGTGTTTGAATGCATTTTTAGACATTAATTGCTGTGTTACATTTCCCCTCTTGTTTTAATTTGGCATTATAAATCAGCATGTGAACATTTTTAAAAGGTTATTTATATTGGCCACCTCTAGATCCTTTCTAGCCACAATTTTTAGAATAGAAAGGAGACTGGGTATTTTCTTGTTTTTATTCACTTGTGAGTCCATGTCTTTATTAATGTAGTTTTTTGAGTTTTTTTTCATTTGTTTATTTTTCTGAATGGGTGTTTAATAACTTAAAAAAAAAATTCCTGAATGTCTAACAATTTCTTTCTGGTTCCTTCTCTTAGATGACCACTTGGCTAGATACAAAGATCACAAACTTTTTGCCTTTAATACTTAGTATTTTTTTCACCCTTTTCTTTCACTATTTTAGAGAGGATATCATCTGATTTGAGTTTTGTCTCTAATGATAACCTGATTTTATATATGTATGTGTTTTGGTCTGCCTGCCCACTCTTTGGATTCCTTATTTTTTTTGTGAGGTGGTTATTTATTTAAGTGGAGGTACTGGGGATTAAACCCAGGACCTTGTGCATGCTAAGCACGTATTCTACCACCGAGCTATACCCTCCCCCACTCATTTTTTATGTTAAAAAATTCTACCAGAATATAACTGGTGACATTCATTTGACCTTACCTTTGCCTCAAAATATAAAACTCCATTTTCAAAATGAAATTTTTGATTTGCTTTTTCTTTCGAGTTCAGAAAAAGCCAGTTGGTTTACTTTTACATTGTTATTTGCTCTTGTGCAAAAGTGTCTATTTGTTACACATTGGTTGGCCCTTTAAATTTTCATCTCTTATCTTTTCTCTCATAATTTTTCTCATTTTTTGTCTGTATTTAGGGAGAATTTCTTATATTCTATCATTTGTGAGTTTTCATTACAGTGAGCACTGACACCATTGTGATTTTTAATTGATTAACCTTGTTTTTTGGGGTTTTTAAATTTTTTTTCATTTCATTCTTACCACAAGATTTCCTCTTTATAAAAATTCACTGTAGTTTATTAAGACATATCTTTTAATGCTTGTTGAGGACCTGAAACTTATATTTTAAAACCTTTTCTTTATTTCTTATAGTAAGTCTATTTCAGAGTAAAGCATATTTTCTAACTCTTAGAGACTCTTTTAATTGGTTCTGTAGTTTTTTGTGTTGTCTACTGATCATTCTCGTCGAGACAATCTTAGACTTACACTCAGTTTGTTTTCCAAGGTGAGGTGGGCTCTGTCATAAATTAGTGTGAGTCTCTGCCCACATCTTTAAGAGACAGCAAGGCTTAGAATGAGGGAAATTAAGAAAAAAATACTATGTAGGTGGAGCGATAGGGAGAGCTAAATTTTAAAATTGAACTTGGGAAAGTGTGCTTTCTCTAACTTTGTTCTTTTTTAAGACAGGTTTGGTTATCCTGGTGGGTCCTTTACAGTCCATATGAATTTTAGGATTAGCTTGTCAGTTTCCACAAAAGATTCAACTGTGATTTTTGATAGGGATTGCATTAAATCTATAGATCAATTTGGGGATTATTGTCATTTTAACAATACTAAGTCTTCCAATCCATGAACGTAAGATGTCTGTCCATTTGTTATTGCATTTAATTTCCTTTGGAGTTGTTTTGTAACTTTCAACAAATCTTGCACCTCTTTTGTTAAGTTTTTTCAAAGGATTTTATTCTTTTGATGTCCAATTAGAGAGTTTGACAGAGCAGCAGCATCTAGTGTGAATTTGTTTGACCTGCCCTCTTCTCTTACCAAATAGGTAAAAGCTTCATGCACAGTAGACCCTCGCAATGACTGCTTTTCCTATAAAGAAAGTTAATGGTAGCAGAGTAGACCAAAGACTCCCAAGTGTTCAAAGGATAGTTATTTGAGACCTCTTTTTTAAAAGATTATTATCTGCTTATAATAGTAATGTATTTTCATTGAAAAATATCCATAAGGACATACATCAGTATACTAATTAGAGTTCTGTGAATTAGTTTTATGAGTGGTATTTAAATTTTTCCCTTTTGGTTTTCAGAATCATCTAATTTTTTCTAATGACTGTGTTTGGCTTTATCAAGTCTTACTGTATTGAATAAAAATCAATTTAAGACAGTTGCAGTTGGCATAAAGTTTACAAAATTATTCCAGTAAGTATTATTTCATGAAGAGACAGTGTCCTAAGCATCTTGTTTCTTTGTTTGCCATTCTCAAAACAGTAAAAGACTGCTGTTTCTGGTTTTGACATCTATTTTAAATGGGTAGGAAAGATGAGGGAAGATTTTTGACAGCATTAAATAGAAAAGAGACTAGGTATCATTTCAGGAATCTCTTTAATTTTTTTCTAATGAGAACACAGCAAGGTTACTAAAAATCCATAATTGTTTTACAGAATCGCAAGCCAGGTAGCTGCTTTGGACCTTGGCTATAAACCTGGGGTGGAAGCAATTCGGAAGAACCCTCCCAAAGTACTGTTTCTTCTGGGAGCAGATGGAGGTTGTATCACTCGACAGGATTTGCCAAAGGACTGTTTCATTATTTATCAAGGTTAGTACCTTTTATGACACTAAAAACCAAAGAGAATAGTACATTGTGTATATTAAAAACTACTGCGGTATATTTAGTTGATTGAATATTTTCCGTTTCCCACACACCCCCCAAGTTTTTTAAATGGTTATTAAATTTTTTATAGATATTTAAATGTTTTAAATTTTATATTTAAAAATTGGTTTTATTAGTTACATAGTTGATATTGCTCTTAAGAATTATTACCTGGTGTTATTTAATAACGAAAAATTAGAGGAAACCTAAATGTCCCCAGAATAGTAATATAAATTATGAAATATTATATAGTATTACATCCAGCTTTTCAAAGAATATTTAGTGTTATTATGATTAAGGGAAAGCACTTTTATGTAAACAATGTAAAAGTCAAAAAATCATGAGTCTTGTGTTATAGGACATTTAATGAATTGTATTTAACAGTACTCCTTTGGCTTTTTGTGTTTAACTCATTTTCTCAAACTCTCATTCATTGTAAATGTAATCAAGTTTCCTTGGAATAAATGGAGTCCAGAGTATTCCTGGATATTTTACAGAGAAAAATATGTAACTTTGCACTTTATTTTATACATAAGCACTATAAATTTATAATAGGCTTTTTATTGCCATGGGACATAAAAAGCATTGTGTAACAATATTTCTTATCTTTAGTATAAGGTTAGACCAAAATGCATAAACTAAAATCTTATGCTAGTTCTATCCAGAGATAATCATTGGTGATAGCTTAGGTATGTGTGTTTTGTACATATTTCTGTTCATATGAACACGTGTGTACAAATGAGATCAAACTTTGTATGTTCTATAGCTTTCTTTCACTTAGGTTTCTTTTTTCTTCCAACACGCTTGTTAAACTTTTAATGAGCAGGTATTCTTTCAGTATACTATTTTCTGTACTCTCCTGTTTATGCCCTTTTAAGTATTATTACTGTCATATTCCTGTTCTCCACTTTTTGTTTCTCTACCATTTCAGTTTACTTTACCAAATTTCACTAACATACATCTGAGCATTTCCACTTCGTAATCATCAAAAGAAATAATATACCTAGTTGCCCATTATATGTGATGTATGATATTATATATATTTATGTATTTGCAAAAATTAATCTGGGAAGACACATACCAAAGGCTTTAACAGTAGTTATCTTTGGGAAGGGAGTTTAACAAGGGCAAGGTGGACTGTAATTTTTATTACAAGTACTTCAGTGCTATAGTGTTTTAATTTTTAAAACACTTGTCATTGTAAAAATGGGACTTTAAAGGTTGTATACTATGCTCATGTATTACACCTAATCAGCTTTGTGCTCAAATGTGATTTACCGTTTTCCGTCTTTTCCCAGGACATCACGGTGATGTCGGAGCTCCTATAGCTGATGTCATTCTCCCCGGCGCTGCTTACACAGAGAAGTCTGCCACTTACGTCAACACTGAGGGCCGAGCTCAGCAGACTAAAGTAGCAGTGACACCTCCTGGCTTGGCAAGAGAAGACTGGAAAATTATAAGAGCCCTTTCTGAGGTACTCGTTCTTGGTGATGCTGCTAATGGGGTGTGTGACATGTCAGCTTGTCAGAATGATTTCAAAGTCAAGGAATGTGCAGGTCTGAGATTCAGATATGATTTGAATAATCTCTATAGAAAACACATCTTTAGAAAATGTGGATTTCAAGTTAGTGTTTTTATTTTTGACTTGTTTTTTCCCTAAAGAGACTTCTTCTAATTCTTTTTACTGTAAAAAGAAGCATTATGAGGTTTAAAATAATGGACAGTTGTCTGTAAACTGTATATATGATTAGTAGCAGGTTAGCACAGGCATTCAGTTTTAGCAAAGCATTTCTTTATTTCATAATCAGTCTGTTTTTTAAAAAATAAATTAGTAAGTAGTGACAGCTATTTATTAATTAGAAGAATTATTGATAGTAGTGTTCCCCACTTAACCACTTGCTTAGTGTCATACAAGTGGACACCAATATATTTTTCCATAGTACTGCATTATTTTACTGTAGCTGCAGTGATACATTATTTAAAATTTTTAAGTATTAATGCTTTATATCAATTTTTGGAACCTGTTATGTTACAGATTGCAGGAATGACTCTACCATATGATACTCTGGATCAAGTAAGGAACAGATTGGAAGAAGTCTCTCCTAATCTTGTTCGATATGATGATGTTGAAGGAGCTAATTATTTCCAACAAGCGAATGAGCTCTCCAAGGTAAATCTTGTGCATGTGCAGTTTTCATCATGATGTATCCACTGGTGTGACAGTACTAGTTTTCAATACTGTTACTGTTTTCTTACCTTTTTTTGCAGCTAGTGAACCAGCAGCTTCTTGCTGATCCACTTGTTCCACCTCAGCTAACAATAAAAGACTTCTACATGACAGGTATGCAGTTGTCAACATGACTGCCAGATGTGAAAGGTGGGAAGGAATAAGGTCGTCTAATTTAGCATTATGATTCCAGACTGTTAGTGCTAGTATTCGATATTTTTAATCTTAGAAGATTTTCAAATATCAGAACTAATAAAATTTCATATTTTCTGATTTTACTTTAATATCTTTCTGAAATGTAAGTAGAGTTTGAAAATCTAAGAAGAGTGAACAGATTTTAAATATAAAATTTTACTGTTACATGTAAAAATCTCTGTGTAGCAGTTTAGAAAGAATTTTCTAAGTGACAACTGTGAAGGTTTTTCTGAGAATTACAATAGAAGAATTTAAACACTAAAATGTGAAACATGTTAAATGGTGCTTCTGATGTAAATTGTTAAGACTGTTCTTAAGGAATACAGACTAATAAACTTGTTAACTGAAGGTTTTACAACACTTGATATAACATCTAGGTTATGAGGTAGTTAATAGATGATTTTAAATAATTTTCTGTTCTAAAAGCAGATAGGAGTATATTTTAAGTTTTTAATACAGTTTGTTTATACCTAAGATTATGTTTAATAGGTTTTTTAGTTATATTACGAAAGTTGTGTTCTTCATAGAATATATACCTAAGCCCACAAGGGCAGGAAGAGAGTCACTGTGATCCCACTTCCCAGAAATAACTACATTTATGTTTAACATTTTGGTCAGTCATCCAGGGATATAAGCATATATTAACTTATTTAAACTAAAAATGAGATTATTCGTTTACTTAGTGGGGGGCAGTTTAGCAGGTTTATTGAAGTGGAATTTACATACCATAAAATTCACCTATGAAGTGTACAGTTCATGGTTTTAGTATACTGTTTTGTAACCCTTTTCTTCAATAATGGTATATATGCACATTTTTTCCCTATCTTTAATACTTTTCTGTATTTTTACTGGTTGCATATTGGCAAATTTTATGGCTGCATAAAACTATTGAATCATTCCTAGGAGTACTTACTAAAAGCATTTAGCTAATAAAGGGCTTATCTTCTGAACTTATTGGTTGATCTTGCAGTATTTACATATAGTTACATAGAGTATTACAGTCTTTTTTTAGTTGTTCCTGAATGTGGACAACAGGAAAGTTTTACTATGTGCATTTTTTGAAGTTGTATTTTCAAAATGCACTTTTTCTTGATATCTTCCAGATTCGATTAGCAGAGCCTCACAGACAATGGCCAAATGTGTCAAAGCTGTCACAGAGGGTGCTCAGGCAGTAGAGGAACCATCCGTATGCTGAAATACCTACTGGGACCCAGTTTTGCTACGGTTGGTTAATGGACAGTTATGTTGGAGTGCTCTCTTAGAGGTATATCTCTTTAAAAAATAATCTGAATGATGTCATATTTAAGGTTCTACCATGTTTTATTTGAACACGATATTGCAATTATCAAAGAGCTTGAGATTTCAAAGCATTTATGTATTGTGTGTAAACCTTGTTAAACAGCTTAATAAACATTATACAGATGCTCTTTCATGTAAAGGCATTGACAATCTTTGTGACAAAAAAAGAAAATCCTTAAAATGTGAATTTTTATTTATCTTCATTGATGACTTACATTTGTAAAATGGATGAAATAAGAATAGCTTCCATTAGGGGCTTTTTGTTTTAAGTGCTAAAGAAAAGATTTATGTATTCTGTCAAGCTGGGTAAATAGAAAAAATATATATAATATAACCATACATCAGACATGTATCTTGGACAACTCTAATTAATAATAATCATAATAATGATAGCTAATGATTATTCAGGTTTTTTAATGTGCTAAGCACTCTGGTTTTACATACATTATCTTGTTTTGTCCTTGTTACATCCCTTTGAGGCAGTGTTATCTCATTTTACAGATGAAGAAACTGAAGCCCAGGGATATTGGGTGGATATTGGGATATTGCTGAAAGCCACGGCAAAAAAAAAAAGTCATAGAATCACGCCTGATTTTCTGACTTCAAAGCCTATTTGTTCTTAACTGCTGCACATAATTTCCTCCCATTAATACAGATTCCATAGGTTGTTACTTCTAAGAATTAGTATTGAGAAGCTTAATGGATAACACATTTTTCTGTTTTCTCTTGAATCTGTTTGTAATGTTGTGGTGATTTATGTGATTTTTTTTTTTTTTTTTGGATAATAGATTGCATACATATGCACCCTTGGAATGAGGGAGGTCTCAAGAGATATAATTTAGGTCCTCATCGATGTTCCATATTTATTATATTAATACCATCTGTAGTATTAAGCAACTAAATTATTCCAGGGATAGAAGACAAAACTAACAGCTTTCATAATTTTCAATTGTCAAAAAAAAATTAAAATTTTACACTTAATCTAGGAGATAATCTAATGCTATATTAAATGTTTTTCCAAATCTATGTTCAGAATCCTTTGTTTTGTAATTTTTACTCCTTTCTGCTTTCACTAAAGACTTAGCCCTGACTATAGATTACAATTTTACTGATATAACAGAGGGTAAGATTTTTTAGACTATAGTATGCCATCAGTACTTTGTCTTTAAAAATTGTACAAAATTTGTCACCTAACAGCTTTTTCAGAATCGTGTTATTTTATTCACTTCAGTGATATGTCATGTAGTTGTGTACTTTGCTTAAAGTACTTTGCTTAAAATTCTCAGTTGCCTGAAATTGTAAAAATTCTTGCTGAAAGTCTTTGAATTTAATACAAATGTCTTATCCCTCTCTGCCTTCTTTACCCCTTAGCACTGTTGCTGACCTCAAGGGGGCATATAATTTTAGTATGTATTTTACATAGTACTCTTCATTGAATGAGTATAGACTTCATAAGATTCTTGGTGAAGGAATAACTCATTCAAATGGAGAAAAGGTGATATATGACTAAGATGGTCCAGGATCCTAGGGCTGCCATCTAGGCAGCATGTGTTGAACTTGTAATTCTGTAAAGAAAACCTTGTCTGGGCTAAGTAGTACTCAGTAAGATGTGTTGATTTTTTTGTGAAGTAAAATGAAAGGCCATCGCAGGGGCACCTATTAGCCACTTAATGCTGAATATTAAGGTTATTGTGAGTGTAAACATTGAAGATGGTTGCCAGACTTTCCAAAGAAAAGCCCCAGATAGAAGAAAAATACATCTAGGTAAGAAGAGTAACGTTGCTGATGAAATTTTGATTCTAAGCAGTGAGGGAGTCAACAATGAGAAATCTGCAAAGGATCAAGGTCAAGTCATTTTGGGTTACGATGGCAATCCAGAAAGACTCTGGAATAATGATGCCATTCAGAGAGGACCTTCTGAATATGGCCATTAAAGCTTTAAGTACATTATGTCTAATTTTCACAAAAATTCTGCTATCAATTGGTATATAAGACCAAAAAAATATCAAATAACTTGCCCATTGTCACCCAGTTAGAGACTAAAAGCAAGAATGTTTAATTAAAGATACTTTTATTGACCCATTTTGCCTCTAATAAAAACCTTTTGAACCACTATAAAAACTGAATAGATGTACAGGAAAAATCTTAAAGCTTAAACTCCATACAGTATGCCCCCCCAATTTATTGTAAGTTTTATTATAGTGAATACATTAATAAAAGTACTATACCTTCTTAACAATACTCAGTGTACAATAATTTATTATTGTTTGTTGCTGAGTTGTTTAAACACCATTTCTTGCCAGGTCAGACAGATCTTGTTCAACTTTGGAAAAGTTACTTAGAAAAAATTAAGATTTGTTTCTTCATCTGTAACAAGGATAAAAATTGTAATAATTGTACTTACTCCTGCGTCATGGGGTTGTTATGAGGATTAAGGCAGAAAGCCTTTAAAACTTTCTTGGCCTATTTCCTGACACGTAGTAAATGCTCAATGTGTTTAATAACTGAGGACCGTCATCATAGGAAAATGTGTAATCAGAATTTTGCTGGTAGTTTCAGAAGGTTGCAACTAACCATCCAAGGGAGTCCTTGAAGTCCCCATGCTAAGTGAATCAAGTGAAAAAATCAGTTCCATTGATTGGGAGAGGGAAAGTCATGCCTAATATAACTTCTAGCTTATGTTTTCCTAAAGAAATGTATTTCTTTCCTAAGACTCAAAATAATTAAATGACTCATACAAGGTCAATCCAGTCAACAGAATACTACTACCACAAACCATCCACCAGGATTGTGAAAATTAATTTATTATGCAAAACTCTATGCGTATTTTGATGGAATTTTAACCAGTCACAGGAAGATTTACTGAGCCTGTTGGATTCTAACTAACCCTTAAAAGAGATTACTTCTGAGAGGAAAGACATAAAACAGTGCTATCAGAGGAGGGAAAGCTAGTGATAGGCCACTGAGGGAGGGTGAGGACTACTGATACGCATGAAAGTGGACAGGCGGATTCTTTTGCCAACATAAACCTTTGGCTCATGTAAACTATCGGCCTTATTGCCGCCCAAACAGATTACCCCACCACTGTTCAAGCTCCCATTAGCAACCAATGCAGTGGCAAGAGGTGTTTTTTTTTTTTTTTTTTTTTTTTTTAATGTTAACAGTGTCATTCATGACCACTGTTGAAATGTCACTGGCAAAGTCATTACAAACCCCTGTTACCAAAGGCCCAGTGTGGCTGGGAAAATTAGAGTTCAAGCAGAAATAAGTGATGCGTGAGTATGATCATTTTTTAGGACACTTTGTAAGGCTAATCCTATCTTGGCATTGCTAGACTTCAGGTTTGTGATTGACTCAACTTTTGGAAACAAGTACACATGAAAAAGTAAATCTGATAATGATCTTTTGGAATGAAAAAAGTGTGTATATATACATATATGGCCACCTTTTATAAAAAGATGATGCTAGCTGATAATCCCCAAGTAATTTTCTAGTAACCAATGTTTTAAAATGTCTTAACAGTTGCATAGTACTTTAATTAGTTTACTTCTTTCATTTAGCCCGAGACAAGAATATTAATGAGAAATTTGACTCAGATCTAGATTTTAAGAAAACAAGAATCTCAGAGCTAAATACCATTTGCTTAACACGTTGATCACCATGTCACCCCAATCTGGGTGACAGTTGTATTTCCTCAGTAGCACCCGATCCACAGTGGGTAATCAACGTGTTTAAAGTGTTTTGTGATGTTTACATAGGGAACCACACTTTTCTAAAACCACTCCCTTATAAGGTATTTCTCCTAATGTTCCAGTTTTGGATGAGAACCGTTCCGGTTTTACCAAAGGGTAAAAGATTTATTTACCTATCACTGATTCAAAATCTTTGACATCTTAATATTTTTTAAATAACTTATACACTGAAAAGCATATGTTGTTTGAAAAATAGGGAAATGCATGGCTTAGGACTAGTGATTAGTTTACAGCATTTAATTTGAATTGGTATGTAAAGAGATCATAAGATTAATAACATTAATTTCTTTCTTAGATGCATAAAATTTCAGATTTGAAAAGGACTATAGAAAAAAATCTAGTATTACATGTGCATTTTGTAATTGTGGAAATGAAGGCCAGAGAAAATCAGGGGCAAATTAGAGACAGGCCTTGTGGTTTTAGCTAGCTCTCTTGATTCCTGGTTCAGTGACATTTTAAAGCTTTAAATTCAACTCCAACATTTACTCAACATTTGTAGAGTATCTACTGTGTGTGAAGTACAGTATTAAATTCTAGGACTACAAAGAGAAACACAATTTAGTTTGTGCCCTTAGAAAGCTAACAGTATAATAAAAGATACGTAAACATCAGTTACAGTAACATCGTAACATTCTAATACACATACGTACATAACACAGTGGTGGCCATGGCCAGACCTGCTAAAACGTAAAAGCTTACTAATAGCCAGCATCAGCCATTACCTAGGGAAACAGACACACTCATACATGGTACAATAGCCATCAAAAGTTTTAATGTGCATTTTTTTAGACCCAGATATTCCACTTCCTAGGAATTTATCCTAAAGATATACTGGCATGAATTTGCAAAGACACATGGGTAAGAATGTACATTTGCATTGTTTGTCAGATAAAACAAAGAATTTAAATGTCCACCAATAGGGGACTGCTTAAAATATTTTTGGTACGACCGTAAAATGTAATAATGTGTGTGTGAAAAGTAGCCCTGCAGATACAAAAAAAAAACTGAATTGTGGTCACCTCTGGGTAGTTCAAACAGTCTGAGGAATAGCATAAAGGAAAGGATTGTACACCTCTATCATTTGAGCATTTGAAAGTTTTTACAGTAACAAGAATTTACTTGCTTTTATAATTTTAAAAAATACATTCTTTAAACAAAGAATATGTTGCAAAACAAAACATTAAGTTGATGAAAACAAAATGGTAGGATACAAAATTGTGTGCATGCCATGTGTGACAGGCAGCCTCTAAGGCAGCCCTGATGATCCCTGCTTCCTGGGATTCCCGCCCTTTGGTCATCCACTCTCCCTGAGGGTGGGCTGCACCAGACTGATTCACTTCTAATGAATAAGTATGTCCCTACTGAGATGAGGCTTTTAGAAGACTGGTTTCCGTCTTGGGCTCTCTGATTCCCTCCCAGATCTCTGCCTGCCGTGTTGTGAGGACACAGGCAGCCTGTGGAGACGCCTCACGCGGTCAGGAAGAGGCCTCCCAGCACCCGTATCAGTGAGTTGAACCCTTTGGCCACCAGGTAAGTCGAGGTGACTGTGGCCCCAGCCAACAGCTTAACTGCAACCGCAGATACTTCTGGATTCCTGATACACAGAAACTGAGCTAATAAATACTTGTTTTTAGCCACTAAATTTTGAGTTATTTTATTATGCAATAAAAGATAATACACTATGATTACAACCAGGCAAAGGCATATGTCAGGGTGACCCACATCCAGTGACTGACCCATGTGGGAGGAAAACGGCCTGGCCATCTAGACCAAATAGAGGACAATTCTGAAGGGCTGTTTTAGCTCCCAAGCACTGTGGGGTTGGTTGAGACTACCATTGGACCAGCATTGCAGCTCAACTTTTCCCTCTGCCCACTCCTGCTTTCTTCCCCTCCCTTACTGTTGTTGATCCCCAGGGAACTCCTTAATAAATATTCTGCACACCAAATTCTGCTCAGTCTGCCACTTGGGGAATCCAGTCTGTGACAGGCATCCAGAATATCTGTGGATCCTACGTAGCTGCTTCAATTATCACTATCAGCCAGCACGAAGCAGTGAGGGAGAGGAAGTGGAGGATAAGCACTAACGTTTTACTGACATAACTTGGAAATTGCATCACTTCACTCACATACCATAGGCAAGACGCATAGCCACACTCACCTGCAAAAGAGGATGCTGGGAAATGAAGCCTCTTAAGTGGACAACCTTCCACTCAACTAAAACAGAGATTCTAAGAGAAGGTGTTCTAGCTATCTTTTGCTGTGTAACAAACCATCCCAAAACTTAGTGGTGTAAGACAGCCATTATGCTTATGGGATTCCATGGGTCCAAGGTATAGAAAGGGCACAGAGAGATGGGGCAACTCTGCTCCAATCCGTAAGGCTGGAGCCTCAGCTGGATGATTAAGAGTATTTGAAGATGACTTTAACAGTTGGGGACTGGAGCCGCTGTGACTGGAAGGAGCTTCAGTCCCCAAATGGCATCTTCACTTAGAGGTTTGGCTCCTAGGCTGGAATGGTGGAAGGACAGGTTCAGATGGGATTGTCTCCCAGAGTGTCTACTTGTGGCCTATTCAGCACGACAGCCTCAGGATGGTTGTACTCACAGCGTGTTTCAGGGCTACAGGAGCATTCCTAGGGGCCAAGGAGAAAGCTGCAAGGCTTTGTATGACAACTTCAGAAGTTACATAGCATCACTTCAGTGCACTGTATTGATCAAGCCAGTCTCAGAGTCCACCCTGATTCAAGGAGAGGAAGCATACATCTCACCTCTTGATGGGAGGAGGGTCAAGTAATTAAAATGACCACAAAGGGAGAACAAATATTGGGGGACAAATAGTTCCTGGCATCAGCCCTGTGATATGTACTGCAGTAATGAAGAGGAAGATACACAGTGAAAAAAAGAGACTACTAAACTATAAACTGAAGTTTTGATAATATACCAATTAATTTATCACTGTTTTCTGATTACTTACCATACCCAACTCTACTGCTTTTGTACCCAGTGTAGAGTTGGTATGTCCCCTCTCATATATAGGACAGAGTTGAGGCCCTCCCCTTTGGCACAAATTCTTTAAGATTTTAAATATAACTCAAGGACCTTGGCACTTATAACGGAAATGCTTTTTGTGGGATTAAGGCTATTTATAGGAGGAAATGAGACTTTGTCAGGTTGCTTACAGATTGTCCAGCCTGGGTTCTGTAGATTGGGTAAGTATTAGGTCCAAATGAAGTAGTGTTCCTCAAGTAATATATTTAGTATCACAGTCTGAGTACAACTGGAACCCAAACTGTAGTTTTTCAGTATCTTCTATTCCATTTCCACTTTACAGAATTTACTGTATTCTTCAGCAGGTTAAATAACCTCCCTGTCAGACAGTGTGCTGTACATTATTAATATAAATTATTTTCTGAATTAAAAAAGAAAGTGGCAAGTCATGAGGGCTAAGTAGGACAGGAACTGAGTCTACTGAGATCTTTAAACCCTTCCAAGACTTGGGGATTTTCCTCATATTCCTAGGGTTAGGATGACCTTGTCCCATTGTTCTAGACCAGAAGTATCTGCTTTGCTGCTGGGAAGTCCTGGGATGATGTTGGAAATCTAAAAGGGGCAATAAAGCGGGACTAAATTCCATTATTCTCCATTTCCCTTGCCCAGGTCAAACTTTTTTTTTTTTTTTTTGCCTGTTTCTGGTTTTTTTTTTTTTTTTTTTTTTTTTTTAAGACTGGAAGCAACCTGGTCTTTATCTGAGATGTTGTGTGGATATAGTTAAATCACGATCAAACATACACCTTCCAGTAGCTCCTCACACCCCAAATTACAGTTCCAATAAAGCATACAGTGGAAATGCATGTTTTGCTTGGTAGCCAAAACTAAACAAGTACACACACCCCTTTGTGGTGTTTTGTATCTGCAAACCAGGAGGGAATGGGGAAGGAGGGGCAGTGTATCACTGAGCAGCAGCATACCCTTGAGAAACTGGGGCTGTTCCTCAGTAACTTCTGTGCACATCTTTACTGTGACCTTGCCCTCTCCTTGTTTACCCTTCATTTTCTAGCCAAACGTGCGTGTCCATCTCTCTTCAAACCTTTTGTTCCATAAGAGGTGGGATGTGCTCCTTACTTCTTTCAATGTTTTGCCTCCAATGTTCTTAACTAATACTTTCCTCTCCCATCATTCCCAGTCACATACGAGGTGCATTTTCTACAGGTTCACATTTGTTATCTCATGTATTCTGCACCTTTCCTTCATTGTGACTTGGCATACAAAACATATTCCCCTTTGGTAAAACCGGAACGGTTCTCATCCAAAACTGGAACATTAGGAGAAATATCTTATAAGGGAGTGGTTTTAGAAAAGTGTGGTTCCCTATATAAATCTATTGATTGACAGAAAAGAGACACCTTATCTTTTTTGTTTGGTTGGTTGGTTGGTTTCGGGGAGTTGGGGGTCGGGGGGGGAAGTACTTAGGTTTAATTTATTTATTTTAAAGGAGGTAATGGGCATTGAATCCAGAACCTCGTGCATCCTAAACGTGCAATCTACCACTGAGCTCTGCCCTCCCCACTGAGATACCTAATCTTTTTTAATAACCTGTTTGAGTCTTGAGAGTCCACATCTTACTCCTCTATGATCTTGATTGGAATTGGTTCTTCCATTTCATGTTTTGTGGTTTAATTCATTAAGTCCCTGTGCAAGAAAAGCAGTTTGCAGAAGGAAAATGAAAACCACTGGAAAAGAGGGGCAGAGACCTTTCTGCTAGGTGAACTACCAACTACTATGCTTCTGAGACAGCAGCCTGCTGCTCTCCTCAGTAGCTTTACAGCTAAGGCTACTAGGCAAGGACTGTGCCTGCAGAAAATATTCCCCCTGGGCAGCAGTACCCAGTGTGCTCCTAAATTTGGGTACTGTGATGTGAACTCGAATTATCATGCCTGATCCTTAGGGTTAAGTGGAGCAAGTCAACTGTTCACCCCTAGGAATAACAGTTAATTTTTCCCAGGCACCAAGATACTGATTAGGACACTGGGCAAGGAATTTTCCTAAATCGGCCCTGCAGCCCAGGAAGTCATTCCTTTTTCCCTGTGAGCACCTCCCTCCCAGAGAGCAGGGTTGACTCACCCTCTGACTCAGCATGATTACACACAACAAACGGTTGAGAAATTGTTGTCTCCACTTGAGTTAAAGATGCAGGAGAACATATATCTGTATTTAGTAACCAAAAAGGTCCCAGATCTCAATTTCCTATAGGCTCCATAATTCTTTCCCTGGTCCCATTTCTCCCCTAAATCCACCCACCAGACTCATACATCATTAAGTGTTGGCTGTTTTTTTTCTTTTCACACTCCATGTTGTCGCAAAGCCTCTCACTTTCCTCCCCTCCAAACTCCCAAAATACTTTCCCACTAGAGCACCCCCCCAAAATTTGCTCCTTGTTTTTCAACATATATGCACCAAATTTGACTCCTCTCTGGTTAAGTATTTTCTTGGGCTTTGGGAGGGAAAAAGACAAAGTAAATGGGCAAAAGACTGCCTTCTGGTTAAGGTAGTACATAGAGCTGCCTCTTAAAAAAGTTGCCTCGTATTCCATTGTGTGCCTCTACCAAAATGTGTCTTGATTCCCTATCACTAATGATAACTAAAATATATTGAGCATACACTATGGACTAGGCACTGTTCTAAATACTGTCACAATCCAGTGAAGTAAATTTTGTTATTAGCTTCACTCTACAGATGGGCCAACTAACAAACAGCACACTGAGATAATTTGTCCATGATCACACGGTAAATTGTGGAGATGGGATTTGAATCCAGGGGGTTCTTTACCACTCTGCTATACTGCTTCCCTATTAATGGGATATCTGAGTCTTTCTCTAGATTTTTTTTTTCAATATTACAGATAATGCAGTAATAAATACCCTTGTACATAAACATTTGCATACTTTTCTAGGTATATCTGTCAGGACACATTCCTTGAAATGACATCATGGGGTCAAAGATCAGCACATTTTTATTTGAACAAAAAGGTTTTTCCTCCAAATTTATCATTTGTTTTGACAGCATTTTATAAGAGCAATAAGCTGTCCTCTTGATATATTTAAAATTTCACTAGTAAAGTACTAAAAAAAATCTTAGTCCTTTATTATTTAGGTGGTCCTTTTCTCATACCAGTTCTGTTATTTAATTAGGAGTAGAAACAGGGAAACTATAAGCAAAAGGGCCGAGTCATGATAATTGAGGATTGACTAGGTTTTTGATATATATAAATATATATATATTTCATCTGTAAAATGGGGATATTAAGTACTATGTAATTTACCTACCACCTATAGATTTAGAGGCACAAATATGAATGTATACATTGTTCATACATATCATTGAGAACACTTATAATGGAGGGTTTCTCATCCAGGGACCAGGGCAAGAACTATGGGCCCATTAGGAAATTGAGATTTGGTCTCTTTTTGGTCACTAAAAGCATGTATGTGCTTTACTACATCTAGCAGAGACAATTTCTCAACCACTTATTGTACGTGACCATCTGTATAAGTCTTAGTACAGTTCAGCAGGTAGGCTCACTGTAAATATTTTATGAATAAATTAATGAACAAAGTTTTCAAGGCCATTCATCAATTTTCCAAAGCTAAGATCTTTAAAAAAAAAGTAATTTTTAGCACTTTGTCCTACTTCTAAGTAGTAAGTATCTGATTCTTCTTTAGAAGAACCATGTTCATAATAACAGTTTAAGGGTCTTGAAATTTGATCTCAGGCAAGCTAGTAACCAAATCATCCAGAGCAGAGTCTGAGGTTGTCTAGTTTGTCCAATGTAGAGTAACTGCCTTTCTATAAATTTGGAAACTACAGAAATGTAGAAAAACCATCCATTTATTGACTAGTAGCCCTTTCCTCATGCTGTACAATTAATTGGTCCTTCAGGACACCATCTTCTATTTCATAAATCTATTGACAGACAACCCTATTTATGAGAATCACTTCAAAGTGACTAGAGATTCAGTAGAAATTAGTCATGTGTAGTCATATATATGCTAACAAAACTTACTTTCATACTATAATATAAACTTACTTTGAATATATTTTAGATTATGTGTTGGAGTATATAAATCATATAAATCACATTTCATCTATTTTATTCCAAACCTTCAATTATCTTGAATAATGTTCCTCCTTGTTGAGTGTATCCATATTTCAAAGACTTGAAAAAATGTGGATATAAATTGAATTAATTTTTCCCCTTTCCAATTTGTCTAGACATATATATGTATTGTCTAGACAAATACATATTTGTATTTATATACACATATATTTTAGCAAGACGTATTTTAAAATAATATATATATATACATTTTAGCAAGACATTTTTAAAACTAGGTTGGGAAATATCTATGAACTTCAACATGAAGATATTTTAGATTTGGGTGTTCTGGAATAGAAAAACTTACATGTTTCTACGAATGAAAGATGTTAAGTACTCAAATGTATAAATAAAGCAAACATGAAAAGCATTCTTTCTGATTAGATGTGAATAGAATATATTGCTAAGAGTTATTACGAGGCAGCCAAAATTATTTGTCCAGGTTTCCCTCCAGGATTTTCCCAAGAAACTGGAGAAATAATACTGTTTTAATCTGTTTGGGCTGCTATAGCACAATACCACAGACTGGGTAGCTTATAAACAATAGATATTTACTTTTTCGCAGTTCTGGAGGCTGGAAGTCCAAGACCAGGTGCCAGCATGGTTGAGATCTGGTGAAGGTCCTCTTCCAGGGGGCAGGCTACCATCTCTTGCTGCTTCCTCACATGGTAGAAGGGACTAAGGAGCTCTGTGGAATCTTTATCATAAGAGCACTAATCCTGTTCATGAAAGTTCCATCCTCCTGAAGTAAGCAGCTCCCATAGGCCCCACCTCCTAATACCATCACCTTCAGCATTTAGGATTTCACTATAGGCATTGTAAGGAGACACAAACATTCACATCAGGGCAAATACCTAAATTGACAGCAGGCCTCCTTAATTACGGGAAAGTAACTACCAATAGCAAAACAGATGCTGTGTGTAGTTCTACCTCATTCTGAAAAACTGTGATGGGAGCTACATTCTCCCTGAGTCATGCCATCAAATTAAAGAGAGGATTTCAATAACAGCAAGATGAACTTGAGTCTGAAATGTCCTAGGCTCCAGTTTTCTATGTGCATTCAATAAGACTTGGATTTACTAAGTCTGTGCAGCATTTAGGCTATTGCTAAAATTTGTGTTCACTGTATGCATCACAATCTATTGAGAACATAGTTTTTCAGCTGTATGCCAAAGTTGGGGAAATGATCCAGTTAAGAGCAGGTTTTGGAGCCATCATTATATCCAACTTTTTTTTTTTTTAACTGAGTGATAACACTATGTGATACTGTACACACTGATTTGTGTATTAGAGAAGAAAGCTCTGGAATCAGTTCCCCAGACTTAAGTCCTGGCTCTACACTTAGCAGCTAGGTCATCTCTGTTTCCTGTTGATATGAGGATGTGGATAGTAATTCCTGCCTCACAGTTGAGTAAATAACTTAGTATGTGTAACGCATGGGCCAGGAGTAAGTGCTTAATAAGTGTAAGGTGTTGATATTTCATCCTTTAAGAAGAAGGAATGAAAAATGCATCCCTAGAAGCCTGTGATTCAGAATGCAACCAACCTGTAGTTTAGTACTAGGATAGAAAGCATTAAACGGCTTTTTAAACATAATACTGTACATCAGAAATTGTATTTCAAGTTAGCTGAAAGTAATAAGAATGGTAAAACCTTGGTTTTAGAAACAACCTCCCAGACAGAAAATAAGTATGTAAGACATTAGATACTTGAATTAGTCCCTGAAGTTAAGCTACTAACAGCAATACCCCCATATTCTGAATCATGATTTATTATATCTTACTGGTTGTCACTAACATCTATTGCAGTGTCTTGCACAGTCAAATATTCAATAAGCATTTGCTCAATAAATAAATGAATAAAAAGTAAATGCACGGTTACAGGCAAGAGTATGAAGAGAACATTTAATTTTTTTCATTTAGCTTTGGCAATGTAATTCCCAACCAATAATGTGCATACAGGTTATATAAACCGAGTTTTTTGGACCGCAGAATAATGCATCATGGGAAACTATAATCATTGCTTTTATAACTGGCTATGATCCTGTAAAATCTGTGCTGTTGGTGACAAACAAGAAAAAGACGAGGAGAGACAGATGGATGAACAGGAGTTCTTCACTGCTGCTGGAGGACAAATCAAAATCAATGTCCTACCAGTGGAGGATTAATGACATCTACTTTTATAAGGATTTAGACAAATGTGCAAATATATTGCAATTTAAAAAAAATAACTTACTGGACTAAGAAGAAGAAGTAAAACAGGACCTGATATTAAAGGGATATTTTCCTTTTGCCTGATTTATGTAGACTGATGGTCCCATTAGTCCGAATATATTCATGTGGCAGGCAAATAATGGCCACCAAATATGTCCTTGTCCTAAATCCCTGAACTTGTGGATGTTATCTTAGATGGCAAAGGGGATTTTGTAGATGTGATTAAGTTAAGGATCTCGAGATGGGGAGATTATTCTGGATTATCTGGGTGGGCACAATCTAAGTAGGAAGATCCTAATAAGAGCAAGGCGAGAGGACAATAGTCAGAAGAGATGGGACGACAGTCTGCTGTTGGCTTCACAGATGCAGAAAGGTATCGTGAATCAAGGAATGCAGGTAGCTTCTAGAGGCTGGAAAAGGCAAGGAAACAGATTATCCCCCAGAGCCTCCAGAAAGAATGCAGTCCTGCTGATACTTTAATTTTAGCCCAGTAAAACCCATTTCAGATTTCTGACCTGTAGGGCTGTAAGATAATAAATCTGTGTTGTTTTAAGCCACTAAATTTGTGGTACTTTGTTAGAACAGCAAGTGGAAATTAATACATTCATTAATCTGCACCTAATCTGTGGAGACATTAATTTGCAGCCAATACAAACTAAAATTTATATCTAGTTCTCTTGGGTTAAAACTGGAGTTATTCTTGGAAAAGTGATT
Source organism: Camelus ferus (assembly GCF_009834535.1). Lineage (NCBI taxonomy): Eukaryota > Metazoa > Chordata > Mammalia > Artiodactyla > Camelidae > Camelus > Camelus ferus. The sequence continues at coordinate 66,846,808 of NC_045700.1, forward strand.
TATTCCAGGGTTGGGGCAGGAAAAAAATACAAGATGAATCTAAGCATCTTAAGGTGTCAAAAAGAAAAGAAGTGCTGAGAAAAAGATGAGGGCAGGTGGAAAGGGCATAGGAACTAACCTGAAAGCGCTCCCAGTGGCCAAAGCTGGAACAGCTAGAACAACAAATAATGACAGTGTTGGATTATAACTCCCCAAATAAAACATATATCCATGAGTTTGCAATGAAATAAACAAATAAACAAATAAGGAGGAGAATGGACAATTCTACTGATGAGTGTTAAAATCAACTCTAGGAAAGTATGAGGAGAAATAAAATATTTGCCTAGTTCAAATTATCTCCCCCAAGGTATCTTTTAATGGAAATGGAAATGGAAAAACAGTAATGTTCAGTTGGAGAAAACAGAAGACACCAACTTAACCAAGTAATCAGGCTAACATCACTATTGTGGAAGGTAGAATTCTAAGGTGTCCGCTCCCTCCCCTTTCCTCCCAATCTTTGGTATACATGCTTTTCATAATCATCCAGGCTGTGAATATGATGGATTTCAATCCCGTGACTTAGGTTATATTATGTGACACAATTGACTTTAGTGAAGGGAGGGTATTGGTTTAGGCCTGACCTAATCATATGAGCCTTTTAAATCTGGGTCTAGAGGTCAGAGATTCAAAGTGTGAGAGGGACTGTACAGGAGGGAAATTCTCCTGCTGCCCTTGGAACTGGAGGGGCCACTGGCAAGAACTTGGGAGTGGCTTCTAGGAACTGAGAGTGAGTCCTGCTGCCTGCTAGCAAGAAAACAGTCCATCCTGAATTCTGCCAACAACCTGAATGAGCTGGAAAAGGACCACAAGTTCCAGATGAGAACGCAGCCCACCTGACGACACCTTGATGTCGCCCTTGAGCAGAGAGAGCCCAGTTGCGGGGACTTCTGACCTCCAGAAGCCATGAGATAGGAAGTGAGTGTGGTTTACGGTGCTAGGTCTGTGGTGATATGTTACAGCAGCAGCAGAAAACTGCACTGGTCAGAACAGGCATCAGCATCACGTCCTCCCTGATGGGATGCTCTGAAGAGGACATTACACGTCTGAGATTTTCTTCCTAAAAATGCGTTCCCTCATCTAATCATGAGGAAGTATCATAAAACCCAGACTGAGAGACATTCTACAAAATAACTGCCCACTATCCTTCAAAAGGGTGGAGGTCATGAAAAGCAAGGAGAGACTGAGAATCTGCAGCAGAAAAAGGACATGAGTGATAAACTGGCAAAATCTGAATAATGTCTGTAACAAAAATTACAGCAGAATATACTCGAAGTTATTTCTCTCTAGAACTGGGCTTTTCTACGTAGACTTAAGCAGTTCATTTCTAGAACTTAGTTTTCCAATTGTTAGGTAACACAGAAAGCATTTGTAGTCTGCTTTAAGATTCTTAGCTAATCAACTATACTTCAACAAAAAATAAATAAAAAATAAAAGATTTTTAGCTGAAATAGTAACAGTCATGTAGCTTACTGTTTGTCTTTTAATAATTCTATTTTCTTTCAAGATGGCTTAATTTTGGAAGAGTTGGTGATTTTGGAAGGTTTTGTATGCTTCAACATTATAATGACTTTGATGCAATAGTATAGATTAATGAAAGCAAATACTATTCATGGATGCAATCCAAAAAAGAAAAACTGGACCATTTAGTACATTGTGGAGCCTTTTGTGGTTGTTACTTTGATATTTGCTTTTTAGCTTTTATTTCAAATTAAGGAGTTAGCATGCAAAACTATAAATACACAAAATCCTTTCAACAGCTTAAAAGAATGAACATTTCAGAAATTTTCTGAATTCAAGATAAAAAGAGGGAAGCAAAAAAACCCCAAACACGCTATTCAAACAGTTTGCTTCAGATAAGATAGAAACCCCCTTCTAATAGGAAAAAAAGGACAAACGGCCTATCTGGAGTATTATACACGAGTTCTCTAAGAACGGTATCATGAGTCCCTTTCCCTGTAATTTTTTTCTTAGCTTCGTTTCAGAGAGCTGGACACACTCTATAGAGATGGAGTGATAACTGATCACATCATCAGTGATTATTGTATGAAGTGCTCTGGAGTTTGCTGCTCATACATTTTAGGTAACAATTCCTTCCTCCTTCCTCCACAGAGAGAAACATAGTACTTACCATCGAGGGCAAGGCTGGCTTAACGGCCCCCTCTGAGGTTAATGTTAACATCGTTCTGGACAGAGCAACAGGAAGCATCTGTGTATCTTACCACAAACTGAGATGATGCGTTCTTTCCCCATCTGAAGTCTAAATTCTGTTGGTATTAAATTACTTAATTGCTCTTGCTTTGTACATTTAAAACATTTAGATATATAAAACATCATGGTAATAACCACTGAGAAAACTGAAATGATTTATGACTATGTAAATACTTATTTAATTCTTCCCAGTTGGTCAATATTGATTTTCCCCCTCTATAATTTAAAGGAAACTTGCATTATGAAAGCTATTCTGACAAATCTTTTGTTCTTATGTTCTAGAACCATCTATGGTGACAGCAAAACTCAGGGAGCAATGTCAGTCAATTAACAGCTGCCAAGTTACCTAGAGGAGCAGATGGTATAATTGCTCATGCCCTACACAATGGGAGAGAGGAATACTTGAAGATATTTGCTCAAACATGCTAGAGAGTTTCCACAGAAAAGGCTATAATAAGACATATTTTTTTTCCTCCTGTATGTTTGCCTTTTACCTTGGGTGATTCTCTTACATCGTATTTTTACCCTTTTAACCTGTGAGTTTTCACTATTAACTATTAATACATTAGTTATTTAAAAATAGAGCATACACTTTCAGTGTTTTTAGCAATAAAGAATGTACATTGAAACACACCATTAGAAAATGGCAGAATACTTAACACCACTCCCAGATTTTTTTTAACTAAATCGTAACATGGTCAAATGAAATATAATGCTTAAAAGTTACTGACAGAATTGTACAGATATTTTACTAATCATCTTAGACTCTTTTAGTGATTTTGACAACAAAAAGTCCAAACTTGCTTCCTTAGGACCCTTCTCATTTAATCTAAAAGCCGTATCTTAGTTACCTAACAGTCTCAAAGAGATTGTACTGCTTAAAAATTCAGTATCTCGAATATTCATTAATTCAACAAATATTTCTGGTGCAGATTTTGTGCTAGGCACTGTTCTAGAAGCTAAATCAACAAAACAGAGCAAAAGAAAAAAAAAAAAAGGACAAAAACCCTAGCCTTCAGGGAGCTACTTTTTTGAAAAGTAGGATCTGTATAAAAATAAAACAACCCCCAAACAATAATCCTTTTCTTTCTTGCCAGACTTAAGCCACTTGAGGGCAGGGGCTACTGGTTCCCCGATATCCTAACCACAGTGCCTAGCACACTATAAATGATTCACAGGTACTCCTTGATTAATTAGATAGCAGAAGTACTTTTTGCTTAAGTACAAATAACGGTTCTTCATTCCTGGTTCTATCTGTTCAAACTTTTCAGCCTGGCTTTCAAAGACCTCTTAACTTGGCCCTACCCTGCTGCTTCCTTTTCCTACATTTTCTTGCACATACCTTCTGTTGAGACATGCTCACTCCTGGTTTACCAAAGGCCATTTCCTCTGCTCCAGGTAAATAAAAATTCTCTTTAAAATAAAATTTTTAGATTCTACAAACACTGATCAAGGATCTTCTAGGTGTCAGAACTGTGCTAGAGATGTTCACGTATCTTCTGGAATAAACACAAGAACTCTCACTGGTTCTCTCAGAAGGAGCGGGAGATGCTCAGTTCTGAGAGCACCAGGGTCACTCAGCTATGCTCACTTGGGGCCTGGATCTCCCACAACAGCCTGAGGCAGCCTTCCTCCTTCCTCTGCCCCTTCCGCGCCCTTCTAGGTTGTTCTCCAAGGGCTTCCCTGATGTTATTTATCTTTGCAACTAGACCATAAGCTGCCTGGGCACAACTGTGAATTATAGTTTCTTTTACTTTCCTGCAGAGCCTAACCAAGTACTGTGCCCAGTAAGCACTCAAAATCTCACTAGCTGAGAAGTTTAACCAACTCCAGCTAAGTCTCCTATTTTCAACTGTTAGAAAGTTAAACTTTGGAACAAATTCTATCTTTTGCATTCAATTCCAGATGGTCAGAACTTGCTGTGTGAAAAAATACTTCCTTTTAGTCTTAAGTATTTCATTTGAGATTCAAGTTATCTTTGATTTATAAGTAAACAATTTCATGTTCAACTGATCTGCTTCCTTCACTGACAAGCCTGTTCATTGTATTTATCCCAGCAAAGAAGACCTAGCATTTCTAGGTTTTCTTTCATTCTTTTGACTACACCGTGGCTCCTTTGTGTCACTGAGGTACGGCATGCTAAACTGCATGGACAAGCTGTATTCTGATGAGAAAAATCTATCCAGGGTCAAGTGTTCTCGTCAGCCAGCAAATCAGCCACAGACACGTTTAGCTTGGCCAACAGTTGGGGAAAAAAAAAAAAGACAAAATATTTTTAAGCCCAGTTGTCTCAAGTTCTACTCAGGCCCACCTTCCCTATAGCCTTCACCCAGGGCAGTTCAGATCTTTGTCCTAAATCTAGACTGTAAAGCCAGTGAGGACAGGGTCTGTCTGTCTTGTTTACTACTTAACCACTTCAGGATGCTACAAATCAGCCTCATGATATACAGCGGTATCTCTTCAACTTTTTGTCCTAATCCACCATAAAAATATACATACATGCACCTGTAACTGAAGAGAGCTGTTTCGTGAAATAATACTTGGACCACAATTGACTTTGGATAGTTTCTCTTTTGTATCATTCTCTTTTTTCAGTAGGTCATAAGCTGCTACACTGATTTCTTAAGTTCCCTGTTGTAGACACTCTATGCCATGGAACTGAGGTGAGGTCTCTTGCCACTGTATCACCCATGACCCTGAATAACAAGACCCTGTAATTATTTTCTCTTAGAGTCAAGTGCCAGGGAAATGCGCAGCAGCCTGGCACAAGGCTGAGTGAATAAACGCTGTAGTTTTGTGTTGGCTGGCCTGTTCTTACTGCAAAAATGTACAGTTCAACCATATTTTTAAAAAGTAATCATTTACTCGAAAGCACTAATAACTTTAATCAAAAAGAGAAATCTCACAAAAATCATGCAAGAAAACAGTAAATCTGTAAATAGAGCTCTAATTAGTTCGATATTTGTTCTTTAACACTTCAGAAATTGATTCAAGAGCAAGACCCCTTTTTACAGTTTTCTAATTAAAGTCCTACCTTACTTCCGGGGGCTTTCTATGAATTCAGTGAAAAGAAATGGAAATGCTCAGATACGGAGTGGCTGTTACGTGTCAGCTATTATACTACATATGGTCCTATAAATCATCTGATTCAAGCAGTTGTGTTGAGAACGAGGGCACTGAAGTTTGAGAGGCCAGGGAACGTGCCTCAGTTTGTACGCTAGTAAATAAGTATAGTTCCGGGATTCACACACGGTTTTCTGATCTAAATCCCACACTTTATCTGCTACTTAACACTGTATGTACATTTTAAAACAATAAACTAGTACCTGTCCTATAAAACAGTTCATTGGAAATACCGTATGTTTCAAACATCTACTATGCCCTTCGTGGGATGACTTGTTTTGAAGAGATTTCATAAATCTTTTTAAGCCTTGTTGTCAGAAGTCTTCCTTCTTCAATACCTCATATTGAAATTTAAACGCATTTCTCTCTCTTGAGAATGGCTGATGAATGGGGCATTAACTGGTCACAGTACTTCTCCTGTTGTGTATTCTGTATGTACTCTTCCTGTAGCCCACTTTATATACTTTAAGACCTTGACTGGATCTGAAGGACACCCAAATCTCAGCTAAGCTTAAAATTCTTCGTTGCAGACTGTCAACTATTTGGGTATCCAAAAATATCTGGGGGGAAAAAAATCAATGGACAGTTTTTGTAGGTATTTGCTGTGCCATAATCATAGTTTTCTTCTGCCTTTTTCTATGTTTAATTAATTCAATTTGTGACTAGTGCTGCAAAGTCCCCTGTCTTGGTAGTGTTTAAAAATGAAACAAAACAAAACACAAACAAAACCGCACTCTCTGACCTTGGGCTGTGCTGCCTGGAAGGTGTTTATTGGCAAGCAACCAAAGAGAGCAGCTGACCTTAAAACGGCACCAAGACCCCGCCTGGTGCCTCACAGGCACCTTGCCACGTAATCCGAACAATACAATGAGCTAGGTACTCTTATTACTCCTGAAAGGTTAAGCAGCTTGCTTGCCCAGGGTTACACTTCCAAGGCAAAAGGTGGGGCCAAGTTTCTAAGCCAGATGGCCTGGACTAGAGATTAAGCTCTTAACCACCACTGCCCCTCCTGCACGAGAGGAACATGTTGGGGGAAAAAATTCTAGAGAACTCAAGGCATTAGAGTAGGAATAAGTTCACTATAGACTCAGGTTGGCACCAGAAGGGCTTCAGAGGCAAGATTTTGAGCATCAGAGCAGGGTGGGATTTAACTGGCAGAGCCGAGAACAGAGACATCAAGACAAAAATGGCCACAGGCTTGTGGTGTGGGGCAAATCAGTCTAGTAGGAGGCCAGACTGGGTAATTTTTAGTAGAATCGTATCTATTTCTGTGCCCTCATTTCTTTCTCTTTCTGGTTTTCCTTATGAATACAACAAAATGCAAATACTCTACTGTAAGACCATATAGCACCCAGATATGCATAAAACAGAAACAACAGTGTATCCAGTAAAGGTAAATAGTACAATTTTGTTACTGAGGCCTTTTCTTCCTTCCTGGTGTACTACAAGTGGCCTTACCATTTGGTATCTTTGATAATCCTCCTTACCTGAATTTAAATCAAGCTGTTTAAATTGTGTTAATAGCTATTCCTTATTTTAATTGGATGAGAGGATTTTCCCCTTTCCCCACCCCACCCTTACTACTGAATTCCAGCAGCCTGTAACCAACATATGGCAAAGATGTTACAGTACAGGAAGTCTAACCGTATTAATGGGCTGTGTTCCTGAATATCACCGTAAATTAGTCATTTGGAACCTGGAATTTATTTCCCCATGGAAATAGTGGTTAGGTTCCCAGTGGGTCTACAAAAGGTTGCTTAACCAGGAATGCAGCAGACATGAATGCTGCTACCTTTGTATTGATCTCTGCCTGTTACTCCGAGGACTGTGGATTTCTCTTCTATCTTTTAGCTAACTGCCACTTTTGGGATAGTTTTCTCATTACAAATTACAGAAAAAGTTGACTATCACTTATATTTCTACCCAAATTCGATCCTTAATATTGCTTTGGGGTGTTTTTATTAATCATTACTTAAAACACGAATTCAGTTGGTGAGTTATTTTCCTTAGTCTAAGGTCAGGAATCAATAGAATGGCCCAAGAATGCTTATAGTTTAGGAGATGTCATTCTCTGCCTGCAGCAAGAAGAGAAGGCAGTGAAGTGGCACCAGGGACTGTCTTGGCCCTGCTGCTGCCAGTGATCACTTGGTTCCCTGAGGATCTCTTTCATCCCTTATGGGATTTAAAAAAAGAAACAAACACTTTCTTGGTTTCTGGCTTGGCATCAGGTAATGGTTCCCAGGTCTCAGTGCCCCTGGGTTAGGTGTTAGAACTTGGGGATTACCTGATCATGTGTGTTTTGACTATAATTGAATCTAATTATAGAAATTTCATATTTGAATAATCTAAAGCTATGAGGTGGGTATCTTTCCAATACAACGCTGGTCTCAGAAACATGTTCTTCAGGGCACGGTAACTACAATAAAAACCAAAATCTTTGTTTTAGATAGAAATATTACCAACAAATTAAGGACATTAAAATGCTAAGATTATGCACCATTTCCCTATCCCCAGATAGACATCATGCAAACAAGCTTGTTGGTCACAAGAGGGATTCGTAAATGGGTGCAGTATGTATTTCCAAAACAGAAATGCTTAAAGTGAAAAAAATTTACATTTATAGCCATCATAATTAGCATGATTTTGAAAACTTTCAGGGTTTTACACACCCCACTTCTTTTCGCCTTCTTGGGAGTTTTTACACTAGTAGGGACTTCAGAGTTGGCCTCTAGAAATGTCAGAAAAAATCATTTGTACGATTAAGGAAGGTTTATATTCACACCCCTCCTCCTCCTCCCCAAAACCCACTAAATTTGTATAACCATGTCTGCTGTCAGTGGGCTCTTAAACACTTGGTGATTCTGTCAGTGAACATTTGCTAGGAAAGGCATGGCTTCATTGTTTAAAGACATTTAATATATTAAATATGCATAAATCTTTCACTTTAAATCCACACAATCTGTGAATGAGTTCTTTTAAGGACATAGGTGGTAATTTCTTAGTAACTTCACTATAGTGTTCATAATATGGTGGTTAATTTTTACAAAATCAAAATCATTTATACCAAAAGGCAAGTCAATTAAAATTTCTAATAATGTTAAAAATATTAAGGCAAGTCCTATTTCAACTAAAGGCCAAACAAGCTACTTGTGAAATTAAAGCCTAATAACAAAATAAATAAAAGACACTACTGCTTGAAGTATCACACAGGTAAAACTTCTGCTTTCATGGCTGCAGGTGACTGTCATTTATTGACTAGATCTTTTAGAAAATACCATAATTTTACAACCATAGGTAACATTTCTAATTATGTTAGTGTTCTACAAAACGTCATTTTCAGGATCAGGAAGGAAATCTCTCTTAATAACAGTACATTTCAATTGAGATATATATATATATATATATATATATATATATTTTGCATTACTCGAAACAATGGATAGACAGGTACTAGACTTCAGGAGGATGAAAGCTACTGGTTGCTACTAGTGAATGAAGGGGGCTCCAACCGCTCAAACTCAAAGCTTGATTTCGGAAAAGAGTAAATAGTGGGAATTTAGCATTTCTAGATACAGATTATAGAGCTATGGTAGGCACCTTGGAAACTATAGAGCAAAAGGGTTTGGAATCTTACTGGAAAGCCTCAGGGCCAAGAAGGTCTACACTCCTTGAAAGTGAAGACAATTATTCCAATTGTATTTAAAAGGGGAAAGAAGGGGAAAGGAGGAGGAGGAAGGGAGAAAGGAAAGAAAAATAATACTTTTTGGAGCCTTTAGGGGAATTAAACTAGAGCGAGCACATGCATAAAAGTGTCCAGCAAGGTTCCCAAGATGTGTTAGGTGCGCAATGTTAGCCAAATTTGAGTACTGGGAATTTTATTGGGCAAAACAGGGTTATTAATTATGTCAGTAGTTTTATTAGCACCTGTAGTTTTTAGGAATTAGAGACAACACTTGAAATGAGTTCAACTATCAACCAAAATAAACAATGACCAATCAAATTCACCAATATTGCAAATACAGATTTTTTTTTCTTGTTTGGGCTCTAATTCCCCAAGTCTGAGCTATTTAGCTCAGCTGGTGGAAAAACATCACAGATGACAGCCCTGTACAAGTCAAGCTTAAGAGAAAGACATTAAAATGCTAAGATTATGCACCATTTCCCTGTCCCCAGATGGACATCATGCAAACAAGCCTGTTGGTCACAAGAGGGATTCATAAATGGGTGCAGTCAGCTTGAAGCAAATACATCTTAATTTCTTGAAAATTCAAAGCATATCTTTAAAGTCATGTTACATATAAGGAACAAGTTCAAAAACACATTTTTCAAGTCCATTAGATTTCTTCATTAAGGGAACAGATTTCCTTGTTATGATCAAAGAGCTAGATTTCCAAACGTTTTTTTAAAGAATTGTAAATAGAACACAACTTCATAACTGAGGCTTCCAAGATGATAAGAATCAGTTAATTTTACTTTAATTACTTTAGATTTTTTTACAAAGAGTAAGGGGAAAAAAAAAACACAAAAGAAAACCAAGACTATTCAGGTACTATCCTTAAATTTAGATGATACAGACGGAGATCAGCCTGAAAATAATAAATGTCTGTTATATGCATTATCTGAACTCACTTTAACATTATGGGAATTTCTCAATTTGGAAGCTCAAAAAGTAAACATTTTTAAATGAGTCATCAGTTATTTTTAAATGCTTTGTAATAAATTTTAAGTGAAAGAAATTAAATATCCTACTGATTCAAGGCACTTAATATTATCAATTCATTCCCACTATGTCAGCCAACCTGCATCAGAAAAATAACTTTTAGTACAAGATTCAATTCATCATTATGCTGTACACCAGAAATTGACACATCATAACTGACTTTACTTCAATTAAAAAAAAAAAGATTCAATTCATCATTCTCTGGAGAACATACAAAAAGACCTTTTGTTCATTTTCTAGTATTCTCTTCCTTCATAAAAATAGCAAAGTATCTGCACTTTATTCTCCTTCAGTAAGAGTTCTATGGGAATTGCTGCAAGCAGGCTCCAACCTCCTCTCCCTGGTCTCTGTGTTACCTCAGCATGGTGTAACTTTGATCCCATCTACCTAGGAAGCTTTGCTCATTAAAAAAAATTAATTCATGACATCCACTGCAATATACTAACAGTAATTTATACAGTTCGGCAGCACATTGGAAGTTCTGAATATTTCCACTCTAACAAAAACAGACACATTTTTCAATTCTGTGACACAGAGAGTGGACAGACAGCGACCTGTGTAACGCACCAAAGATCCAATCCTTAAGGCTCTAAATAAATAAAACATTAAATGCCTGGATATAATTCTTAATAAGCAATCTTACTTAAACAAAATCTAAAGCTGTCTTTAAAAGCTATTTCCAGTTTTACAGTAACCTTGCCTCATGAGCTGACCATAACAGCATTAGGATTATTTCTAGAAACGTGGTCAGTTATACTTAAGTTGTATTTAAAACCCCCCAGTGATCTCTGCTTTAATTTGCACTATGAAAAATAAACAGCTGTATCATGCCTTTCTGGACAGTCAATAGGTTTTATTTACATTGCTTTGAGAAAAGGAGACAAAAGACATCCCTTTACAATTGTCTTCCAGCAATCTCAGTCTGGAGGGAGTATATAACACAAATTTTTATATATAAGGAACCATACGAGTATCTCTACATACAAAAACGTATAAATAAGTACACAAAGTGGCTATGAAGTCTCTTGAAGTCCAAATTTATAAACTGACCAGACCCAGAACTTAACTCTGCAATGGGGGAAAAATCATTATTAGCATGAAAAAAAATTAAACTACTACTATCATTAACATGGAAAAATTAAATAGAAAATAGAAAACAATAATCACCGGAAAACCTGTGTCTTGTAAAGATTTCTTTTCATCAGAAGATGCAGAAACATTTTCCCCCCTGGTGCAAATGCAAACGGTGCTCAAGCACCCCCAGTTTCTTCCCCGCTTTTTCCCCCAGGCGTCGGTGTAGACGGCCGGTGTGGATTTTTTTCCAGAGATGAGAAGTAGAAATTTGTACTTTATCGGGAGCGGGTGCACTTTTCCCCCCGGCCCCCCTTCCCTCTGCCTCCAAGATGGTAGGAAAGTTGTCGTTTCGGAGGGCAGAGGAGCTGCTCTCTGGTGTTATGTCCTCGCAGTGCCTGTAGTGGTGCTGTAGGAGGCTGCTGCCTCTTCTTGTGCAGCCCCGGCAGCCCTGCCTTCTTGGCTGGAGAGTATATTCAGGGATTTCCCCTTAATAATCACCGACCCTGGGAGCACTTTTTAGTTTCCAAAATAAAAATATGATCCTCACCCCTCTTGCTTGACAGGGAAAGGCTCTCGCCGGAGCCCAGGGGGGAGCAGTAGCAGCGGCAGCCGAGCTTCCTAGTCCATTGCCAGCGCCTCTCACTCTGATCTGTCAGCCCAGCCGAGGGAAAAGGGGGGAAGGAGAAAAAAAAAAAGCAGCTGAAAGGTAAGCAGAGGCGGCCCCAGGCCCGGCCCACATCCCCGGGCTCCCGTAGGGCGGCGGGCTGGGCCGCGCAGGCAGGGCGGGCGGCGAGCGCGCTTACGTGAGGCCGGGGATTCGCCGGCCCGCGCCAGGCCCCGGGCAGAGAATGAAAGGGTGAGAGGGGCCGGCGCCGGGGTGGCGGGGGCTGAGGACCCGGGGACCTGGGGGGCGCCCACGGGCGGCGACAGTGGGCGGCCGGGCGGGGGGTCCAGCCAGGGCCGGAGTGGGGCGAGCGGCGCGGCCTGCGCGGGCCGGGGTAGGGGTGTGGGGCGGGGGGGGTGCCCGGCTAGGCCTCGGGCCGACGGGCCCCGCGGCGGCCGCGCCCTGCCCCCGCACCCCAGGCCTCCTCGCGCCCCTTCGGCTCCCCCGGGGCCTCCAGGCGGGACGGCGGCGCTGCTGGGCCGAATCCTGCGCGGGCCCCCGGGAGGCTTCCCCGAGGGGCGGCAGGCCCGGGTGGCCGGGACAGGGGCGGCAGGGCCTAGGAGTGGGGAATGGGCGCCCAGCCGCCCCCTCCCCTGAGTCTCCCGCCGACGCCCCCCACCCCCGATTCCGGTAATAGTTGAATTTATTTCTCCCCCTCCTCTGCGCTCCGGGCGGCCTGGCCGGGGCGGGGCGGGCGGCCTGGCGGGCGTGGGGTGGGGTGGAGGGGCGGTGAGGAGTCAGGTGCAGCCGCGGCCCGGAAAGTTTCCTTTTAGGCCCGAATTGGGGACTGGCCTCCTTTCGGGGAGCCCCGGTCCTAGCACTCGCGACCCCCGAGGGCGTGGGGGAGAGCACTCGGCTATTTTGAAACTCTTTGCCAGTTCCTGTCCGTGGAAGGTACTCCGCCCCTGCACCCCTCGCCCGCGCCCCACCCCGCTCCCCGGCGAGCCCTTCCCGGGCTGCAAACTCCAGCCCCGTCCCCAGGAGCCCCCCGGCGGGAGAGAAGACCCTCTCTTCTCATTTAGAAAAGTTTTCCAGGGATTTGTCTTAGCTTATTAGTTAGTGACTGGGCTTTTTGCAGTGGGAAGGGAGGAGGTAGATTCAGGTGGTATTTCAACGGGGCAGGCTTTCCTAATCGCTTTTTTAGCCCTCACCTCGGAAAGCGGGGGGTGTTACTTTCAGATTTAGCGCCCACCCTCCCCTCATCCCGGACTCCTTTGGGTCTCGAGCCCCCTTTTCTGGACAGCCCTGCAGAGGGAAAGATGTAGGGAGCGGGGAGGAGACTGTCAGTGAGAGGGGGCTGGATTTCTGGAGCAGCCCCCAGATGGAGGAGTTTCCTGTCCTATTTGGTCACCGTCCGGGAAAACAAACACGGAAACAGGCCCCAAGGGGGAGACCCTGGTTGTCAGAGCGGATCCTGCTGGGAAGCGTTAAGGAGGAGGAGGGAGTGGAGGTGGGCAGGGCAGCTCCTGAAACAAGGTCTACAGTTTAAGGATCAGTAGTTTATTTTTTCTGATAGTAGCTATTTGGATTTCGGTGATACTCTTACTTTCGACCCTTGGAATAGTCAAATGGGGATTTTAAGGCAACTAAGTATTGCCACAACTCAGAAGGGTCCGTGGAAGAGCCCTCAGGGAACTGGACATAGGTGACACAGTGTGGTTTGGGTATCCCCCCCGCCCCCCCCCCCCCCCCTTTTAAACGGATTCAGTTTTAACTGTATTTTGGTGCCATGAGTTTTGAAAGTTAAAAAAGTCGAGAAGTTAAATTTCCAAATCTAGATATCCTGGTTTTCGGGGATGGGATGTTTCCTGTGGCTCCACTTAACCTCCTTCTGGTCGTTCTTTAGTATGGAAGTCGAAATGTTAATGTGCCCTGCCCCCCGCTAGCAGCCCCCCGCCTGGGCATGTTGGGGAGGTTATTTCCCCTCTTTCATTTGTGCTTTTCTTCCCTGCTCTTTCTGGTGGACTTAGGGCGGGAGGTTGCATGCAGATGTGTCTGTCCTGCCTGAAAGCAGGCTGGACTTCGCTGGCAGAGGTGTTCCACATTCTGACCACTCTAACCCCAGAGCACTGCTACAAGTGAGAAGCTGGCACTTGGAGACGGATGGGGATAACCCCTGACTTGGTCAGTGCTGACTTCTGTTAGGCGTGGAAGTGAGATTGATTCCTTCTGTGATTCTTACTAAGTGTGTCTTTCTTTTCCTTTTGTCTGCCTAAAATAAAAACTCCTTCTGTTTCTCCACAATGACAGATAGCCAGCCATTGAGTGTTTTACTTAAGAAAAGCTTGATACTTGAGATTGTATGGATTTCATACAAAAGTGCAAATTACATTTAAAGGTTGTTTAACTTTATTGATTAATTGAAATTGCTTATTGATTGGGACATTTTCATATACTTGTGTACCCAAAATTGTTACTTCTGTTATAGCTTGTCCTTATTTTTAGAGCATATTGGATGGAGGAAATTGGTCTGAGTCTCTTTAAGGTTTTAAGGTTAAAAAATATCTCTTTGCCTCATAATTTGATAATTTTAAGGTATATTGTTGGCTTCACATTCCTAAGCTTTCAAAAACTGTATATGTACAAATCCCAAAAGTTTGTACTTTTTCCCCACCCTTCCTAATATAATCACTCAATGGGCTACTTTATTCCTGAAGGAATGGCAGTTTTGATAATCTAAAAAGTTACATTATATTTGAAACTAATAAAAGACTTTCAGGGCAAATATTGAATTGATTTTAAATTGCTAAGGTAATACACTTTTTCACTATTAAGTATTTAGTTTTAAAAGTAGATGTTTATTTTCATGTGTAAGTCTGAAGTAATCAAGTTTTCTTTCCTCTGAAAGATTGTCTACGGAAATTGTATACCCCACTCCAACTATTTTTCTCAGCAAATCATGTTAGATCTATTTTTAGAGAAATGAAATTATAGTTTAGGTGGATTTAAAAATTTCGAAGTCAGAGCACCCAGAATTAAACATGTCATTTCAAAAATTGCTGATCCATTCATTCTTTCCTGAGATGTTCCCCCAGGGTTCACAGCTCTCACCATCCAGGTTTGGAACAGTAGTTAGGGATAATGAGAGGTCATTTATATCTGAATACAGTTAGTAATATTCTCAGACAGGTAGCACCTCATCTCTCCAATACACACCTGGTAACTTGTAAACAGTGGTTGTATAGGTGAGACTGGGTTGGAGGCAGCAAATTGTCCACAAAGCAGGTACTCCACTGAGTATACAATGGTATCCCATCTAAGTCCATTTAATTTATGCTAATGCAACTCTGTGCTTTGCAAAACAGACGGCAGTGGAGTCTCCTTTCCACTTCCATCAGGGGCGAATTTGCCCCAGAGCCCTGCTTACAATGGTTGATTTTAGACAGTGCTTCTGGCTTTTTTGAAATACTTGCAGAGATACTCTTGATCAGCATAAAGTGAAAATCTTTAGGCCTCTCTTTTTTTTCCCTCTTTACTTAAAGATGCCAGGCTACTTGGTTCTGATTCTTTCCCAGAACGTGACTTGTTTTTAAGACAGCTTTTTGGCTACATTTTATTTGTAACAGAGTATCGTGCAGTTAGCCGCGTGAGGACTGGGCCTTGGGTTCTGATCCCAGTTCTTTCACTGGGCGGGTTCCTCAATCTTTGGCTTCTTTCTGTATAAAGTGGAAATAACTCTTTTGATGTAAAGATTAGATGTGATAGCCCATGTACTTGGCCCTTAGTAGATGCTCATTAAATATTAATTCTTCTAGCCCGCCTCACTTCTCTGCTAGCACCATCTAAATACCATTTCTCTTATTTGGTTTTTTTTCTGACTGAAGGTAATAGGTGCTCATAATCGTCTCATTCAAGAGAGAACCATTGTCAACATTTTGTTGTGTTTTCTTTCACTATCTTGTGCTTGTGTGTGCTTGCCACATATTCTTAGGATCTGCCATTTAACAATGTTGTATAATTTTGTATTGGTTAAAAGCGTGAGCTCTCGAGTCAAATTGGCCTTGAATACCACCTATCTGACTTGGACATTAAGTCTCGTTTACTCATCTGTGAAAGGGGGTGATAATATTTCCTTCCCAGGGTTGCTGTGATGATTAAATGAGGAATTGCACATAAAGTCTTTAGAGTGGTGCCTGATGTGAGACCTTTATATAATGTTTTCCTTTAAAGATGTTTAATATTCTCAATGTGAATTTTTTCCATGTGGATGAGTGCTTGACTCAGCATATATTAATACTACTAATAAGTATTTGAGTGCATATACAAAATAATAACTACCTTCATGGGGTAAATGAATATTTTTGTGCCAGTAAAAAATTAGCAGTATATTCATAGAAAATTTCAGCAGCTTGATGTTAACCTAGTCTCCTCTGAACTCTGAGTTGACAAATGTAAAGGAATGGTAAGTTCACCACTGGGCAAAAAGGTGGGTTTATTGCTGGCTTCTTTTAAGCTCTTGAAGTTACCTGCCTGCAGGTGTGTGTTGCTTGGCTTTGAAGGGCTGAGTTTGTGGCCTTGGTAGCTCGCCTTGGGAGGGTGTGATGTTTATCTGAGGCTGGATTTGCTGGTGCTGTTTCATTCATTTAACAGATTAGCTTCGTCAGTGATAGCTCTGGGCCTCGTAATTAAAAAGACACTCTCTGCCCTTGAGGAGTTTTTAGTCTAATGGAGAAGAAGAAAGCTTACATTCGCAACATGGAATGATAAGGGATAGATTAGCCTGGTGGAAGGAAACCTTATTCTGGCCTAGGGGCAAGCCGTAAGGATTTTCAGAGGGGGAGATCTGCCCTAAGCGAATGGGAGGAGTTCAGAAGGCATTCCAGGAGGTGGGACCTGCAAGTATGAATTAATGCCTAAGGACAAAGGAGTATTCTGTGTTGCAAATTGTAGGAGTTGAGGGGAGTAGGAATGAATAGTGGGAGGGGGTATGGTCAGCCTGGCCAGGTTGTAGAGCAGTTTGTCTTTTAGACTAAGGAGTTAGGCTTCTTTTTACATTTATGAAGGCCTTTGGCCAAATGAATTATTTGCATTTTAGAGGATTCGAATTGCACAAAAAGTGGAATAAAGGAGGGCAAGACTGGAATTAGACCAGTGAGACAGCTGCCAAGAAGAGATTGAAGGTTTGTACTGATAGGGTGTCAGTGGCATTGGAGGTGGAGAGCAATCAGTGGAGAGGCTGGTTACGGAGGTAAAGTGGTCTGCATAGATTGACCGGATGTGTAGATTTGGGAACCATCCTCCTATAGATAGCATCTAAAGTTGTAGAAAGTAGAAAGTTTTGGCTAAGTCAGTGGTTTTTAGTCTTTCTGAGAATCTGATGAACTTTCTGGACCCTTCTCCAGTTAAATGCATTTATGCACATTCACAATTTTATGCATTTGGCTTGAAACCTAGGATAATAATCTCTGGTTAGGATAGATGTAGGACAGATATTAAAACGAAAGCCTGTAAAAATATCTTGACACTCACTTTTTGTGTGTTTGTGTGTGGCTGTGCCACTACGGAGAAGAGGAAACAGATCTGTACAATAACATGCTCAGGGTCACACATCTAGTATCTTAACAATTTCAGTGAGCTGCTGATATGAAAAGATTTTGTGGGAAAATTTGGACTTTTACCTTCTTATGAAAAATTGGAAGATCTGGAAGCCTTGGATCCTTGGTTTTTTTTAAATGGCAACAACTTGTTTGAGTCCCCTGTCTTTAGACGAGCAGTTTGCCAAAGTCAGCCCCTGGCCTACCCCTGCGGCCTATCTAGGCATTTCATCTTACATCCCTATAAAATAAGATTAAGGGAATCTTGGGGGACATTGACATTTAAGTGTAGGGGCCAAGAGAAAGGAAGCCACTGACTGAGCAGTCTAAAAGGGATTTTTCAGGAAAGAGAAAGTGGTCAGCAGTGTCAAATGCTGTGGAGAGGTCAAGTAAGATAAGGATGAAGAGGTGTACCTGGAATTTAGCAACAAAGA
Organism: Camelus ferus; assembly: GCF_009834535.1. NCBI lineage: Eukaryota > Metazoa > Chordata > Mammalia > Artiodactyla > Camelidae > Camelus > Camelus ferus. Next base: position 66,864,604 of record NC_045700.1, read on the forward strand.
GGCCATTAGTTTCAGATTCTTAGAACAGAAGAACTTTGAGACTATAGCTGCGACTTAATTTTTCTTCTTGTCTTGCAATATAGGGTTTCTGTAACAGCTGAGAGTGACTTTGGCATGGATAGGAAAGCATTTGTTGTAAAGGATTATTAACTGGAGCTAATAAGTGCTGTAACCCAATCAAAGACTGCTCATTCTGCTAGTATTTTCCATCCCAAGAACATCAGCTTATAGATGCTCTATAGAATGTAGAAAATATTTTTAATATGGATTATAGAAAACAGTTCTCAGTGGTTCTGTTACCCTAGCCCCAAGAAGGTGGGAGGATCTGACTTAGTGGAGAATTCCATTGTACCATTCAGAAAACTGCCGGCAGCTCGAGACTGCATTTCAGCCCAGCAGATCTTTGATTAAAGTGATAATACCAATAAACTACTACTTACTGCTTCTAATAGTAGTTAACGTTAAGTGATTACTGTGTGCTGGGTACCATGCACATGAAATAACTAATTTAATTCTCCTCAGTGACTCAGTGAGGTCCGTACTATTATAATCCCCTCTTTACAAATAAGAAAGCTGAAATCTAAATAACTTGCCCAAGGTTATACACCTAGTAATTAGCAAAACCAGATTTGAGCACCATCTCTGATACCCACTGAAACTCACGAGTGCTCTCAACTGTGGCATAAACTATTCTTACATTTCTAATAAATCAGGTAAGGAATTCAGCTAGCATAAAGGCAATTTTAATTAAAATTCATAATGCAAACTTCTTTGTACAATGCTGTTTGAGCACAGTATTTGGCACATAATAGACATTCGGTAAGCATTTATTTGATTTATTTTAAAATATTCTAGTTTGAACTTTATGCTGAATATTATTAATATTTTTGAGTGATAGGCAGTTTTTCTCGGTGATCTTTCTCTTTGAATCACACCAATTGATAGATTTTTATCATTCCTGAGTCTAATTTTACTACTTTTCACATTGATATGTGGGCTATTGGTTTTTTTTGAATCAGTGTGCTTATCTGTTTAGTATCACATCTGTTTGCATTCCATGAAGTTGGATTAAAACTTATTTCAAAAACTTAAAATGGGGGGACATACTTTTTAAGACTTTATCTGAGAAAAGTAAATATTCTTTCATTTGTATTAAATATACTTGAAAACTAATATTCTAAGAGTTTAGGTTCATGTTGGATTAGAAAAAATTGTAAGGTATGTTGTAGGTCTACTCTCTTAAAAGTGGGTAGAATATAAAATTACTGATAGCAATTAGGGGAAAATGCTGTGGCAGTGAAATGAACAAGCTTCTGAAACAGGAGACTCAAAAGAACAGTAATGACATACTGAGGTTCCACATGGAGGTGATACAGCGGCAGTCCCAAAGAGAATAATGTTCATATTTTTGCAAATTGGTTTATGGTTGCTGTTGGAAGGCTGAAAAGGCAGGCCGTAGGTTGCCTTTGTTAAAAGCTTATCTTCTTTACTTTTCTCCCTGGTAATGTCTTATTCCTCTGTATTTGCAAGAAGAAAGAAACTATGAAAAGAAATTGTTTTATTTTTCAATTAAACGCAGCATATAATACCCAGGAGGATTTTTTTTTTTAAAGAGTTTACACCTACCCGTATTTCTTATTCTTGAATTCCAGTATATAGATGTTTGCTGTGAAAATATTCTTTCTGTGAATCTATTCTCAGTAATAGTTATTTTTGCTTTTTTGATAATATTTAATAAGGGTGTATATTCTATCTAGTGCTGCTCAAAAGTGCTTAATTACCTTAATTCTCTTCTTTAAGGAGCACAGATCTGTTTGTATTCTAATTCTAAGCAAGCTATTTCCACAGCAGAAGATAGTATCTTCTATAACTGTGATAAATTTACTCTAGCTAGGAATTTTTTTAAGTGATATTCATCATGGATTAAAGGTAGATTTTAGGTATTCCTCTTCTTCATGGTTTAGACAATGGGATAGTATTTAAATATTAGGGTCTATGAGACATTTGATTAAGATCATATGGACTCTATGTATTACATTTCCTCTTATTTGTAGCTTAACAACGAATGTTAAAGAGCGAAGGCCATGTGAACTTGGGTGAACTCATTTATTAAAAGAAAATGACTCAGATTGGAGCAAAAAAGTCAAACCCCTTAAGAGATGCATCTAAAAAGGGGCCAGCAAATAATTTTTTAGTAAATATTTTAGACTTTGTCTCCATTACAATCTCTGTCTCAACTACTTAGTTTTACTGTTACAGCATGAAAGCAGCCATAGGCAACATGTAAATGAATGAACAAGACAGTGTTCCAGTAAAACTTAATTTACAAAAACAGGCAGTGGGTCAGATTTGTCCTGTAAGCCAGAGTTCGCTGACCTGTGATCTAAAACAGTGCCTCAGAAAACTTGAGAGTAAAAGGATGGGCAAAGATCAAACTGGCAAATTCAAATTCGAAAAGTGGGAATCCAGATATGAGTGTCAGACAAGGTTGAATTCAAGACAAAAAGCATCAATTGAATTGCATTTCCTAATGATAAAGTGTGACAGTCTAGTGGTCATGAATCTCATACATCAAATAATACAACTTTAAAATTTATAAAATAAGTACAAGGAGAAACAAATCAGTTTATAGTAGGAGATTCTGATTCATCTCTTCCAGCCCTTGGTAGAGCGAGCATGGAGGCAAAATAAGTAATAACACAGCGGACACTTAATAGCATGATGCATGGTATAACAAACAGCATATCCTGGAAACGATGAATACTTCTTTTCAGGAATACCTGTTAGGCCCCAAAGAAAATCATAGTCAAATCCAAAAAGCAGAGATATATGCAGATCATGCTCCTTTTCTTTTTTTCCCTTGTGAATTTGTATTTTATAGTATGTAGAGGATGGGTTGAGAAATAGCTCTTAGGTTATGCCCCACCTGGGAAATGTCCATTCTAATCTTCCTAGGGTAGCTTTTGAAACTTTTTCTTCCAGCTGCTACTCTTGCCAGCAGACTCTAAAGGTCCACTGCTAAATGGTCCACTCCTCCTTGGAAGAGGATTTCCTCTTTTTCTTGGGAACACTCTTGTTTCCTGCCTCCTCGGGGTCACTAACTGTTCCTCTTTGGGGAAAGATTTCTTCCTCTTGGGAAGTCTTCCATTGCTAGCTGTCTCTTCAAGATCATTACCGACCAGCTTCTCCTTGGAAAAAGATTTCTTTTTCTTGGGGTTGGTGACAGACAGATGGGCCTTCCATTCCATTCTCCTGAGGAGCATCCTGGGGCTCTTGTTTTTTCTTCTTTTGGGGTCTGACTCTCCCAGGAGGCTGCCGAGGACAGAACATGCTTGCCCGGAGAGCGGGTGTGTGCTCCATGCGGCAAGTTCTCAGCACCTTTCTCCTTCCACACGCCCCTGCTCCATCCACACCGCTCCGTTTTCTCAGGAGGTGAGGGCAGTTTCTCCAGCTTCCTACTAATTTTAGCAGCCGCTTCCTCTGCCTGAACCATTGCCTGCTTCATCTAGGTTCTTTCGTGGAATTTCCCCAGTCTCATAGAATAGCCGCTCCTCAACTTGTCCTTGAAGCTTCTTCCCAGATACTCTCATAGGCATCTCAGATATGTAATCATTGGTGAGGCAATACTGCATTTGTTTGCTATGTATCTGGAGATGTGGTCTTTGTCCTTGGTAGCTGCTTGGCCAGTGAAGGTGGAGTGGAAAATGAGTCCATATTTTGGGGTGTTACCCTTGTCTTCAGGGCTCTGGAAACCTGGTCCCTTTGCTGGCCCCAGGGACTCACACAGACACCAGTCCATGCTCCTTAATCTTAACTAGAACTAAAACAAAGGGAAGCATAAAACTCTACCATCGGAAAAAGTTAAGTAACTCCTTGGTCAAAGGATAAACCCAGATCAGCTAGAAAGTACTGAAAATCAGAATGCTGTTAGTACCTATTGGATCCGATTAAAACAGTACTCAGGAAAATTCACAGGTCTAAACAAATTACTAAGCAAGAAAAGAGTGAAAATAAAAGAATTCAGCCCAAGAAGTTAAAAAAGGTAAAATAAATGGAAACAAAGCAGAAAGCAAAAAATAATGTTAGAAAACATACATGGAGGTGCTAATAAATCCAAGAGATTTTGTTTTTTTTGTTTGTTTGTTGGAGGATGTTGGCAAAAATATTTAACAAATAAACTCTTGTTGAGCCCAAAGGGAAAAAAACTCAAATATCACATATATGTGTGGACATACACAGAATATGAGAATGAATCACAGACGTTTAGGAAATTAAATGTAAGGTCACATTGCTCAATTCTACGTAGATAAATTAGAAAACCTATTTTGCACAAAAAAACAGTAGTAGGCACAGACAACCTTCTAAGGAACATTATTAACTACAGTGCTTTTTAACTTGTTCATGAAAATAGGAAAAGACAAAGATTTTCTAAATTATTTTTTGAAAAAAAAATTTTTTGGTGGGAGGAGGTAATTAGGTTTATTTATTTATTCATACTTTTTTGAGGGAGGTATGTGGGGATTGAACCCAGGACCTCATGAATGCGAGGCACACGCTCTACCACTGAGCTATACCCTCCCCCCTATTTTTTGAAATATTAACACCCAATTCTGACAAAGCACACACACACAAAACTTTGGACATTCTCAAATACAAAAATCCTAAATATTAGCAAGTGTAACTCAGCCACACATTAAAAGCATTATACACGATGACCAAGTTGCTTTCATCCCAGGAATGTAAGAAGAGTACAGTATCAGGGAATACCAAATATTAAATATTTTAGTGCATATTTTAAAAAGTACTAAAGAGAAAAATGATCATTTCCCTAAAAGCTGAAAAAGAATTTGGTAAAATGAACCATCAGTTCTGAGTTTTTTGAAAAAAGGAACAACTCAATAAAATGAGAATTACTTCATACTTCCGTAACATAACACAGAAGTCAGCATTATTTCTGCCATCGACTCAAAGCAGTTCTCATTTAAAGTTAGGACTAACAGTGGTTGCCATTAATATTGTTCCAGCAGTTCTAGCCAATTCAAATAGGAAAAATGCATAAAAGTTGGAAAGAAAGGGAAAATCAACAGTCTTGACAGATATGATGCCACCTAGGACTATGTCAGAGTAAAAAGTGAACATTACCCTTCATGTGATTTATAAAATATTTTCATACATAGAGATATATAGGCTACTTTTTCATAATGACAATCAAATTGATTATGTAAATTACTTTTTCACTTACTTATATCCAGCCTATTTATTTCCTAAAGTTCATATAGATTTACTTGAACTAATTCAAGAAAGATTTATGTTTGCTAGGTGGATGAGCAGGCCAAAGAGAAAGTGAAAAATGAAACAGCATGGGTTTGCTTTGAAATAATTTCCTGTCCTGAAAATTCAGATCTTCAGGGTTGCTAAATTTAAATTTCTAGTCCAACTTTTTTTCCTTACCTCCTAATAAAGTGAAAAGGGAAATCTCTTATTTTTGTTTTATATTGACATATCATTAGGTTTACTCAATAATCAATGTGATTTTTTATTAACCAAGTTAATATATTTTAGATGGTTTTTTTTTCTTTCTACTAGGGTAAGTGAAATGCTTCTCAAGGGTAATACAAATTCTCTACCTTTATCATTAGCAGGTAGAATGTAGTAATAAAAAGAATTGACATTTATGAGTAATAACTTCAATTTGTTCTGTGCTTAACATATTCTTAGGCATGAGACTTAGTGTGTTGCATGCTTTGTATCATTTGATCCTTAGAGCCACCTGATAACATAGCTAGTAATATTATCCCTATTTTACAGATGAGAAAACTGAGGTTAAATGATTTGTTCAAGGTAGCACTAATTACCTTGGCAGGTAGAGGGCTTGAGCAAACATACCTTCTGACTCCTTAGGGGTTTATGTATCTTGTCATTCACTGGTGTAAGAAATTCATAATTGGTTTTGTGAAGAAGAGAATGTTTCTTGAGTTTCTCTGTAGCTGATATCTAAGCTATTCATCAGCTGTCTGGGTGATTTTTGGATTGTGGGGAAAGTCGGTGAGACCATAGAGGTTACCTGGGATCCTGACTTGACAGATTAGTTGTATCAGTTTCATTGTAGACTGTATGGTGTTATAGTACATAAATGTTACTGCTGGATCTTTTGTGTATAGAGAGGTAGTGAGTATTGTGTGATTTCTTTCATTTTCTTATTAAACCTCCAAAGACCCATAAGCCATGATTATTGTGCTACTTGGTGTAACTGGGAGCACAGTGTGGTACAGAGCACTGAACTGAATGGTGGAAATGTGGTGACTAGTCTTTGGGCTCAAGAAGTTTATAGTCTGGATGGGATAGGCGTGGGGGAATATTAGAGGAAAATGACTTATTTTTTTTAACATGAATTTGTTCTTTTGTATTTCATAGAAACGTTTGTTACAAATTGCCAAATATTTTGCCAACACATCAGAAAAAATGTAGAATTTCTGAGGGAAGTTTTGAGTCTATAGAGCTCATGCCATTGGTATTTTGAAGAGATTTGAGTTCTGAAAATAGGTATAGCATGCAACCATCAGTGATGAAAAAAAAAGATAGGCCACCTGAAGACATTTGTTTGGTGGAAGAACTATGCTACTTTGAGGTATTTACAAAACTTAACCAGAGTAAAAATTACTTAGTTCAATTTGGAGTGGTAAGTTAACTTATTATTTTATGTCTCCCATTATTTGAATTCAGTATTGGGATGTTGAAGAATCTATCCCATTAGGAAGGGTGGTATTTTACTTTCCAGGTGATCAAGCTTTGCTTATTTCTATTTGTTAACTAGGCCTTTTGATATTTTTGTAGACAATCTGCTTCATCTTGATTCTGCAGCATTCCAAACTGTGGTATCCTTGGGGTTCTCTTAACATTGCTATGGTGCAGAAGATTTAAAATCAGGTATGGCTGTGGGGCCAGAAGTCCCTCAGTGAAATTCTCAACTTAAATCTGCCTTATACTCTCTGATTTATCATTTGGGTTTCTTTTTTTTTTTTGTGGTGGTCTTTTAGCTGATGTTCACAAGGAATAGAGTCACGTGATGTATGAAGGGAAACATATACACTTCTCTGAGGTTGACAATAAGCCCTTGTGCTCATATAGCCCCAAACTGTGCAAGCAGCGGCGACTCAACGGCTACGCTTTCTGTATCAGACACGTTCTGGAGGACAAGACTGCCCCCTTCAAGCAATGTGAATATGTGGCCAAGTATAACAGCCAGCGCTGCACCAACCCCATCCCCAAATCCGAGGACCGCAGGTGAGAACCGACCATGGGTGGGGATCAGTCTTTGATTTAATTGTAATTAGTAGGCCAGAAAGGCTTTTTTTGTTTGTTTTGGTTTGGTTCTGGGGTTTGGGTTTTTTGGGATATGCTGAATTTAAATGTTGAGTTTTGGGGGTAATCTAAAGTAAACGTTGGAATGCTTCTAAAGAGGAGAGATGGCAGTTTTTAAAAATGGAGTAGTAACTTTGGGGAATTATCAGAAAAATACATTTAAGTGTTTTCTTTCTTTCTTTCTTTCTTTCTTTTTTTTTTTTTTGATTTAGTAAACTTTCTAGGATTAGTTAAAAAATATTTTTTCCTTGAAGCCTTAGTGCTGATATGTTTGGTTTGCAGCCTTAAAAAGTATTTTCTGACTTCTCTACTTAGTTTTGTCACCTGCCTAAATGAGAGAAATTATAGAAACTGTTATAATTAGTGATAGTAATTTTGGAATTTTTAAATCTGTGCTTGAAAGGTAGCAAATGATATGTACTCATTGAAAAAGAATTATTCAAAAGAATAATTACTTAAATCATTCGGAAGATTTCCTTCCTCTCAGACTTACTCTTTTGGTTAAAAAGCGTTCCATATAGACTATGTTTACTATAATTTAGAAACTATATTTTCATAGTAAGGTAGGCTTTATGACTAGAATTAAGAATTTATACTTTGCTGAATTAAAAAAATAAAATGTGGAGGTGTTTTAAAAGGAGTCTTCTGCTGATCATCTTGCATATTCTTAGGAAAATTGACACTGTATTTCACATAAAAGCTCTCTTTTTTGTCAGTTCTCCAGAAACCATGTTGATCATTGTAGGATATTAGAGAAATGCATGCTTGTTTTCCAAAACCTTTCAAATACTTAGGTAGAAGGTTTCAACTTTTTATTTCTATCTTTAAAAAATACATATACAGCCTTTATTTTTTCCTGTACATAAGCATATGTCACCTGCATAAATTAATTAAAAAGAAATCGTATATTTTATATGTCATGGTGAGCAATTTTTACACTTTTAGGATAAAATAAATAATTTGTGCTGATAAATATCCCACCAAAATGAGTATAGCATAATGTGGTGATTTGGGAATACTCTCTTAGAATGTCTAATGAGTACTTAAGGCCTCAAATTACAATACCTGAAAGTTAGAAACAGCTGCTTAGTGAGGAAGGGAATAAAATTTTAATCTCAGGTGAGAAAAGGACCACTGTATTAGGCTAAGCATGTCTGTCCAGTTGGTTTTAGCTGACTGAAAATAATTTCTTTCCCCTGCCCTTTTTTAACTTGAAGAATGGATGGAACTTGGATTAATTTTGCACTTCAAGATCCATTATAATCGCATCGCTACAGTTTTGTCTTAAATTCAGTTTATTCACAGTTGTAATTACAACCTTGGATTTTTTTAATTGTAGCTGAAGCAGGTATTATCTTAATAGCTAACAGCAGGAAGTAAAGTGAGAGTCACTCTGAATTTCTCCAAAATCCTAATTCTCTGAAGCATATGTTTTTACCTTTACAAGGGAAATGACTTTTGTGTTGCTATGTCAAGAGAAGCTATGCTTAATCAGTACTAAGTTACATATTTTTTTCAAAATTGGTCTAAGACTGTATGAATGAAAGTGGCATTAATATTTTTATTATTTATAGAGTTGTTTGAAAACAGATTAAAGTAGACATTAATAGAAGGTAGTATTCTTATACTACCTCAAGAAATCCAGGTTGAATTCATGTAATACTTTGTTTAAGCCTGTACATAAATGTAATAGTTACAACTATACTATAGTACATAATGTAGAAAAGATGAATATTCTTTTAAAAATAAGCTTTCATCATTATTAAGGCAGTTACTCCTTGGATACTTAGGGATTTGTTTACTTTTTTTTCTTTTTTTTTTGGAGGAGGTACTGGGAATTGAACCTAGGGCCTCGTTCATGCATACTAAGCATGTGCTCTACCACTTTGAGCTATACCCTTCCCCCTTTTGGATACTTAGGGATTTGAAATGGTTTTATGTATTATTTTAGAAAACAAATTCCCAAGGGCTTTTAATTGACAAGATTATCTATTTGGTGGTCAGCTAGAGGCAGCTTCTTAATAATATCTGGTGTGTTATTTATCTGGTGTGTATTTTAAGTGCTAACTTACGGGATTCCATCTTTTTGATAGTACAGTGTTATATTCAATTAAAGTACTGGTGTAATTAAAGAGTAAAGTCCATTTTTTAATATACTTGTACAGTGGGAAGTGAAGGTTCATTACTATAGCCTTGGTATCTCAGAGATAAGTGGTTATATTAAGTTGGTTATTTTATATAATATTTTAAACTTAAAGTTGCTATAATTTTACATATTTATTTATTTAGTAGTATTTACCCAGAAATTTTGTTTCCTATATTTATTCTAAAACTGCTTAATTAAGATATAATTCACATACCATACAAGTCACCCATGTGAAGTATACAATTCAGTATTTTTTAGTATATTCACAGGAGTGTGCAGCTATCCCCACAGTCTAATTTTATATTTTCATCCTCCCAAAAGAACCCATAGAAGTCAGTTCCCTGAATTCTTTTAGACTAGAAATTCATATTAGCATACTTACTTTAAATGCTGTTCATAACTAAGAAAGCTGTTCTAATTCTAGTTACGAAGAATTTTCCCTTTCAGAAGAGGCAAGATTTTTAGGAGTTCGGGCTAAATGTTGCCATAGTGCTGCCAGAGTGGCTGGAGTAAGAGAAGAGGGTGGGGTTGAAGGAGGACCAAGTGCAGACTAGCCTCTGCTGTATTGTGCACCGTAGCGCGCAGGGGCCTCGTCACTAGTTCCGGCTGCCCGTGGCAATGAGCAGAAAAGTTCAGCTTCTGAATTAAAAAAAACCCATCACATTTCTCCCCACTAAAAATACTAATCCTTTTGTTAATTTGAAAATGAGTTGAAGGGGTGAGGGTACAGCTCAAGTGGTAGAGCACATGCTTCGCATGCACAGGATCCAGAGTTCAATCCCCAGTACCTCCTCTAAAAATAAGAATAAAAGAAATAAATAAACCTAGTTACCCCTACCCCCAACACTGAAAAAAAAAAAAAAATGAGTTGAAAACAACAAAAAGCCATTTACTCTTTATTGGGAAGCTTAATTCAGTTACCCCTGAAACCCTTTTTCTCATTGGCAACAGCTTTATGAATCTGTTCTGTTTAAGGTGTATGTGGGACTTAGCTCTCCTGTCCCAATTTTAAATAATCCTATTTAAAATTAAAGTGTGCCTCTGATAGATTTATTTCCAAGACAAACCAACACAACCATGTGTTCTGTTTATTTGGTGAATCTGTTTTTAATAATTATTTAAACTATTTTTTGATGCCGCCCAATGAGTTTGGGGATTGACATTATTTACTTTATTGCCTTTTCCCCCAAAACTGTTCTATGGAGATGTCCCAGGTAGGCTGCAGTAAAAATATGTGCCATTTTCAAATAAACTTGGGAAACACTGCCATATGGTTCCATTTTCCCCCTTGGAGCAAAATGCACATTATCATACAAAATGCTTTGAGAGGTTGTTCTGCAGAAACAAATGGCGAAATTGTTGTCTAATTCTGTTTAAGCTAGTGTTTTCCAAATTTATTTAAGCATGGAATGCTGTTTTTATGGCATACTGTGGAACTGCATGAGGAATACCAGTTTGGAAAACACTACTTTTCTACTGGTTAAAAGCCTCCATAAGTTTTCAGTGTGGTTTATTGGAGTAACATGCATTCTACTTTCTCATTGTGCAGAAGGATTCTATCTATCCTTTCACAGTTTTTTTTAAATAGCATTTACATTACAAAAGTAACCTGCTCATTGTTGAAGACTTATTAATAGAGTCTTCATGAGCTTTGATTTTTAGTTCAAATCTCAACTCTGTCACTTTCCATATGGATGGTTTGGGGCAAGTTATTTAATTTCTATAAAAGTTAGTTTCCTCATCTGTATAAAGGGCATCATCTTGGTACCTAGTGTAGGTGGCTATTGAGGAACTCATTTAATCTATAATCACACCAACTAGTTTTATTATTTTATTTTCTTTTATTCTATTTTGTTGTATTTTCTCTGTCTCTGTCTCTCTCTCTCTCTCTGTGTGCGTGCGTATGTGTGTGTGTGTGTGTAACACAGTAGACACCTGACATCTTAAGGGTCATGCCATAAGATCTTTGTGAATCTCCAGATACTTGAATGACATTGGAACATATTTTTTTCTTCCTCCATAAGAGAATTTTCAGTGATCCTTTAGACTCTTGTGTTACTTTGTATGCTATGAATAGAGAATAACAAAGCGATGTTAAGAAGCAATAGCTGGGTGGTTATCCAGGGCCTCTCACTATTTGAATGACTTGCTTCTGTCTGGCAGCCTCTTCACATGTGCAATTCATATATTTGCTTTAGCAAAATTGCACAGACTGAGGGTTGCTTGAAAGTAGTGAAAGTTGCATATATTAAATCCACGAATACCAAAGAGTTATTTTAGTTTTGCATTTTTAACATACTAGGATTTACATTTTATGATGTGTAGTTTTATATTGTACTTTTCTTAATATGTATCCTGAACATTTACCCACGTGTGTATTTTTAAGGTACTGCAACAGCCACTTGCAGGTACTTGGCTTTATCCCGAAAAAAGAGAGGAAGAAAAAGAATGATCCTATAGATGAGGTGAAGGTCAGGCACCAGATGGATACCATGGCCTTTAGCCTGACGGTGCCCACGCTGGCCTTGAAGATGCCCAATGGACTGGATGGAATGTCCCTCTCTCCACCGGGGGCAAGGGTCCCTCTCCACTACCTGGAAACCGAGTTGGAAGACCCCTTTGCTTTCAACGAGGAAGACGATGACCTAAAGAAAGGGGCAACTGTGAGAAAGAAGTTGCAGAGCAAGTTGGCCCAGAATCGGCAGTGCCAGAGAGAGACAGAGATTTTAAAAGTTCGACAAGAGCACTTTAGTCCCCCTCCTGCACCTTCTCAGCAGCAGCCTCCGCAGCCGCACTCCCGCCTGTCACCTTTGTCCACTTCTTTAAAACCTCCACCGCCACCGCAGGGTTTAGTCTGCAAGTCACCTCAACCTCAGAACACCAGCCTACCAATGCAGGGAGTGGCCCCCACCACGCACACTATAGCACAAGCGAGGCAGTTGTCCCACAAGAGGCCTCTGCCCCTCCTGCCATCCAGTAGGGCTCCCATCGTGGACCCCCCCAGGACTGACCGGGTCCTTATGAAAGCCACCGCCTTCTCTCCACACTTCTCCTGTATAAGTCGACTGCAGAGACTGATGAAACTGTGTACCCAGAAACATCAGTTGGACACTGATCTGTTTCCCCATCTAGGTGAGTTATCTATTTTACCTGTATCAGATACGCATAATATAACAAAATGTGCTTTTTTGTACAAGGCCTTATTTTCATAACCTTCACTTATGGGATAGGGAGAGACTGCTTGGACAAAGTGGTCCAATGAAAGGTTCTGTATTTAGGTAAACCACCTTAAATGTGCCACTGGAGAGGATAATAACTGGTGAAGAAGATACAGAAGAAATAGAAGCTGGGAATTTAGAATTGCAGTTATAGCTTGTACTAGTGGTGGTGGCAGCAGTATTAAAAGGCACTTGTGTTTGGTTTTGTGACTCTAAGAGCTCAGTACCTGTGTGGCTAATGGAGTCCTCGACACGTCGTATCATAGGACCTTGGAATAACGATAGCATTCTTAATATCTGCCAACAGTTCCTAAAACAAAGACTTTTTAAAAAAAAAATTCTTAAAGCAATACCTGTTGATTTAAAAGTGAAAAAAAAATACAGATAAAACTTTAATGTAGTCACATGTCTATCTTTCCTTTGTTGCTTCTGAGTTTTCTGTCTTATTCAAGAAAACATACCTGACTGCAAGTTTATAGAGATATTCTGTATTTTCTATTAATAAGTTGATTGTTTTAGATCATTTAAAGCTTTAATTCACTTGGAGTTTGAATATGGTATGAGGTCTGATTCTAACTTTAGGAAAAATTATTTGTATAACATGACAGCAATAGAAAAATGGGAAAAAGATGGGAATAGAGGAAGAAGAAATATAAATGGTCAGTAAAAAAAATGAAAACCTCAATCCCCGTGACAGGGAACACAAGTTAAAATAACAGTGAATTACCATCAGTTTGGCAGAAATTATATCCTTTGTTGATGAGGCTATGGGATCTCATACATTGCTGGTGAATAATGTGACAGTATCTACTAATTAAAAGTTTATGTATAGCCAGCAAACTCACTTTTGTGACTCTATCCTATGGCTAAAACAAATATAGGAAGGTAAGGATATGTGTTCAAGGATGTTGACTGCAACATTGCTTACAATACTAAAAATCTGCCAACGACCTTTATAACCTGTAGGCAACCTTGAGAAAATTATTGTATATATGCATTTTATAAAATATGCAGCTACTAAAACAAAAAAAGAATGAAATCTGTATCTGGACCTGGATGTGTCCATGGTATATTAACAAGTAGAAAAAAGTGAAGTATTGTACTATCCTAGTTTTGTAAAAATAAATAAACAAGGGACACAGTATCTGCTGATCCAGATATAGCTAATACATGGGTAGATGTTTGCCTCTTTGGCATGAGCATAGTTAAAGTGTGACTGGATGTACACTGTCAGGCTGGTAACATTGGCTACCATGAGGGGATGGAATTGGACAGGATGTGGTTTTAAGCAGATAGGATTGATAACTCTTATACAGCTTTAGATTGTTTTACCTGTTATTAAACGATGTATGACTTTTGGTAATTAAAAAAACTAATAAACCTTAAAAAATATAGATAAGCAAGTAATAAATTAAAACATCCCAAACTTTATTAATACCCATTTGTTAATACCTTGGTATATTTTTTCAGATATATAAAATTAAGTTCCTGCTATACATACAGCATTGCAACCTATTTAAAAACTTTTTGTAATGTATTATCAAGTTAGTAATTTTTCATACACAACATAATTTGTCACAGCTGAATTCTTTCTCTAATTTAAATCGTTCCCAATTAATTTCATTACTAAGTGTTGTAGCTGTATAGCCTCACAGTAAAATAATTACCATCACATTTAAAATTTTTCCTTCAAATAGATTCCTAGAAGCAGAACTGCTGATTCCATGCTTTTGCACTTTTTAGGAAGGTTTTTGATATGTGTTAACAAATTTTCCATTAGACTGATTTTGTCAGTTTACCTTACTTTCAGCAGTGTAAGAGAATGACAGTTTCTCTACATCTATATAGTCCTGGATATTAGATATTATTATTAGTATTTTGCTTTTATGAATTTGATAGAAAATTTGCCTACCTTAGATCAATGTTTCTCAAATTTTCGACCTTAGAATCCCTTTATTTATACTCCAAAATTATTGAGCATACTGTAGGGATTTTGTGTATGTGAATTACACCTATTGATATGTACTGAATTAGTATTTTTAATTTCTCAGTTTTAACTTGTAATTCATTTAAAAATAACAAACTCACTACATGTTAACATGTTCTTTTTATGAAAAATAACTATGTTTTCTAAAACAAAAACAAATATAATGGGAAGAGCAGCATTGTTTTACGTTGTTTTACAAAATTTTAAGTCTTGTTTACTAGAAGACAGCTAGATACCTGCTTTTGCATTCAGTCTGTCCTGATGGGCGGTATTGGCTAGCAGAGAGAAATATGGCCTTACACATTTGTAGTTAAAAAAGGGAGGAATATTTTAATGGTTTTTTTCCAAGTAATTGTGGGTATTCTTAACTGATTCTACACCAAAACTTGACAAGTGGTAGTTTCTTAAAGATTAGTTGCAATGTGGAATCTGAAACTTTATCAAAGGTTTTTACATATTATTACATTAAAATCCATTGATTTACCTTGTACTTTGAATGGGTCTTTTACTCATGCATGATTTTATAATGCCATGTTTTGGTCATTTGGAAATACTGGTTTAGTGAGTTACACAGCTGTCCCAAATGTTAACATACTTCATTATATAAAAATTTTAAATCACATCCATTAGTATTAACAGCAACCTTATGAAAAGTCTAATTCTTAGGAGGTTGTCATACTCTGTGATAAATTCAGGTTTTCAAAAAAAAATGAGCTTTCAAGTGGAAATTTGAATGTTATTGGCAACAAATACCCTTCATTGTTTTCCTTGAAAGGTTGGTTTCACTGTGTTCATTTTAGGAAAAATGACTGCCAGATATCCAGGTCTTAGTACCCATAGTTTGTCTGTCAGTCACTCTTTCAAATAAAAATAGTGTTGAATGAAGAAAAAGCAGCTGATTCAGGTCACAACTAAGAGTCCTGCAATTGCCTTTCCTCCATGCAGCCGCCACACTCTCTCCAGATGCTGCAGAGGCACTTCACGTATTCCTCACATTTAGTCACACACGATGTCATAAAGACATGTACCCAAGAATCAAGACTTAATGAAATAAATAATCTTTAAGAAACAAGTGCTTTATCAAGGATAGGCTTAAAACTGTTTGTTTTTTGTTTGTTTGTTTGTTTGTTTTCATTTGACCGCAAGTCATGTTGTGGAACATCTATTGACAACTAGTGCAGTTTTATCCACTGTGGTTTTTTTTTTTTTATCATCAGTGCAAATGTCAACACAGTAAAAAAGGCAAATAAGATCTTAGTATTGTTTTAAAGATAGTGTTGACTTAAGGATTTCCCCTAAAGTGTTTCAGGGATCTTTGGGGATGGTGGGCCATACTTTGATGGAGAACTGCTATCTTAGATTAATAATGTAGTTTTGAATATTTGTTCATATGCTTTTTTTTGGACATACATATTTCTTACTTATTTTGCCTTTTCAATTTTTTATCCATTTTTACTTAAATACTTCTCTTTTTTATTAATAGGTAAGAGCTTTTTATACATATTTCATGTTAGTTGCAAAGCCTCTCTTCCCTCCTATTTGTTATTTGCTTTTAATATCTATTATAAAGGTGTTGGAACTTAGAGGTTAACATTTTTAAAATATTTAATTTATTTATTATTGTACTATTTATTTTATTTTGGCAGTGGTGGGGAGGTAATTAAGTTTATTTATTTTTGGAGGAGATACTGGGGATTGAACCTAGGACCTCATGCATGCTAAGCATGCACTCTACCATTTGAGCTATAACTTCCCCCCTCAGAGGTTAACATTTTTTAATGTATTCTCTCTTTTTTAGGATTTCTTCCTTTTGAATCAGGGTTCCCACCCCCTTGTTTGGGCTCTCTTCATTCCAAGAGTATATAGATATACTCACCTATATTTTCTTTTTCTAAATGTCTACCTCTTATTCCACCATTTACCCCTATCATCTACTAAATTTTTATTTATGCTTCTATTTATTTCTGGATGCTGGTAATTTTTTAGCTTTTGAAACCATGAAATTTTATGTTATGTTGAGGGCTGATTTTCAGTCCTTTTGAACAGAACTAAAACTTACAGAAAAAGTACTGTCTTTTTATTAAAAAAAAAAATTCAAGCATATGAGGGGCCCAAGTTTTCAAAACAAAGGTTATTTTGGAGAAACCAGAAATTGTGATGCACTATTATGACCAAGCATAGTCTGCACCCATGTCAGCAAAGAATACTTAAAGAAAAGCACAGTGTTTGATTGGCTTTTATAGTCCTGTCTTGTCTGGTGTCTCAATTATTTACATTAAAACTAGTGATAATGAAGCCAAGATCAAAGGTTTGCTTGATTGGACAGTTAATTTTATAACAAGAGAAACACTTCCGTCTTAGTTCTTATGGCTTAGATCTTGACTTTTTCAGAGAAAGCATACGTGCCTTAGTACACATTATTATATTTACATAAACAATAAAAAATAGCAATTCACGTTCTAATTTTTAAAAGTGCCTTGTGTCACTTTGTGTTCGAAGGATCTCACCTTTCAGCATCCTGAAGCTGATGGTGTTGTGATCACTTACTTGTTTTTTATTTTTTAAATTTAGTTTTTAACAGATTGCTAATTATTTTAGTTACAGAAAGTAACTTTTTAAGATGACCTGGCATTTTGGTTAGTCTTCTTGGAACTAGATTTGGGGTTTCTTTATGCCAGTGGCACTGTTACATAATTTTAAGCATTTATAATTTGCATTTCAGTTAATCTTTTCTTAATTGCCTTATTTGGTACATGTAAACACATTCAAATTATGGAAGAAATCTGTGAGGTCTTTTTTAACTATCCGTGTCTAATGAAAGTGGTCTCTTAATTTTTGTGGGTATCAATAAGGAAGACATAAGAGTATTGGTCATCAGTGTATCTAATTGATGTTTCATAGTGGTATGAGTATATTGAAGTTATATTGTCCACACACTGATGTTGTATGCAACATCAGTATTTATCAAGACTTCTTCAAGATACAAAACTTTTAAAAAGGTAAAACCTTTATATTGGAAGCTAACAATTATCCAGTCATTAAAAATAATAGTGTTAACAACATAAGCAAGTACGTTCATACTGTATTTCTTCCCTTTCCCCTCTAAGCTTGTTTTTCAAAATGGAGCACAAATGTGACAGCTATTGTTTAAAAGAACTAAAAGAAACCCCCAAACCACGTTAGAAATAAAACACTGCCTACCCTTCCGTCTTCATGTAGGGGTCAAGAGCCTGGGAATAAGTGGGTGCAGTCCTTTCCTCCAGAGGTGTTGGGAGGGTGAGGGAGTGTGCCTGCCTTTGACAGTTTATTCTTGGGCCCTTCTTTGTTGCGGTATAGAGTGAGTCCACTGGCACCTTTTTACTTGTCTGTCCTCAACATAAGGCTTCTTTTCCTATCGTCTTGAATATGGTTTATGTTTTTCTGACATTATTTTAGTGTATAATGTTTTGATACTTTTACCCCCTTTTTTGACTTGAACTCTCTTTGCTTGTGTTGTTTCTACTCCATTTGTGAAGCATCTGATGAAAGAAGTTCATCCATGGAATATAGCATTTTTGTTATAATGTCATTAAGTATGAGTGCATGTCATACCTTCATTATTAATATCTTTGTCCCAGAACAAGGATGAAACTCATCAGGAGGCATTTATTCACACCATGATGGTACTTGTTGTTGGTGTTGGGTAGCTTCTGATCTAAATTTAAAATAAACATGAGTCTTTTCTAACTTGCAACATCATCTCTCTGTCCCAGGTTTAGACTGGTCTGAAGAGAGTGGAGAAGAGCTGGAGGACTCAGAGCAGGCCTCACCCTACCAGGTTGCCTGGTCCATCCGAGAGACCCTCAGATACGGAAGACACACGTGAGTCCTTTTCCTTTTTGTTCTTAAATTCCCACTGTAGTAGATTGATTTCTCCCTGTATATGCTGATTTTAAAATATTCTTGGATGTAATTTTATCATCAATGGAGATAAAATAGATTCCACTTGGGAAGAAATGTACTCTGTTATTTGAGGAAAGCTGCTTTTAAGTTTTCTTGGTAAATTTGTTTCTGGAACTTTCCCAGTTATCACTAAAGGAACCAATTATAATTAGAATTGAAAGGGACCTTAGAGATTATCCGATTCCATTCCCTCATTTTATAGAGGAAGTCAAGGCCTTGATAGGTTAAGGAACTTGCCTGTGGTCCCGGGGCTCCTTGGAGTCTCACTGTCTGACTTCTTGTCTTCTGTGTTCCTTTCCCCATAGTAGCTGGAAATAGTGCATTTTACTTCACCTCTGTCTTCTGCAAGATTGATCCATTTTTTAATATTTCTAATGTGTTAAAATATTTTTCAAAATAATCTCATTAGAGGTTCTTGGCATCTGCCTTATCAGAAAGCTGTAGATTAATGCCCAGCCCCTTCAGTGCTAGTGAGAAAGCTAGTTCTCTTTCAGGGTCTGCCTTAGCGTCATCGGGATCTGCTTGGTGCAGTGTGACAGTGCTGACATAGATCCTTGTCTGGGGCCAAAAGATGACTCACAGACTCAGCTAATATTCTTTCTTTCTTTCTTTCTTTTTTTAAGTACGATTTGAATAGATGTTCAGCAAGATAGAGGGGAGACTAGCTATCTGCCCCAGGCCGACTCCTAGAATTTCACAGTATCACTGTATGGACATACATTCTAGGGTCTGTTTTTTTAATTTATAGGCTTACAGTGTGATTTGTTAGTACACCCAGAGGTGATTAGGCTTAGGGAACCGATTCACTGGAGACTAAGATATAAACCAAAATGCCAGTTCATAGTGAGAAATATAATCATTAAGTAGTACGAATGTTCAGAGCAAACTTACATGAGAAGGAAATTGTAGTCAGAAGCTTATTTGGGCATGGAATTAGAGCAGGGAGAGTTATTGAGGTATTAATGTCCAGTATCATTGAACTATAATAGCTTGATACATCTGTTTCCACTCTTGGGATTTATATCCCGTGTAGTTGTCCCTGTCTCCCCTGTCTCCTAGCGGGAGGATTGGAGAATGCTATATATCTATTTCTCTCTCTGAGGTTCCATTTTATATGGCATTCATGACTGTTAACTTAAGGGGGGAAGGTATAGCTCAAGTGGTAGAGCATATGCATAGCATGTCCAGGGTCCTGGGTTCAATCCCCAGCACCTCCTCTAAAAATAAATAAATAGACCTAATTAACCCCCTCAAAATTAACTAAATTAAAAAAAATAATAATTAAAAAAAAAAGGACTGTTAACTTACCATTAGCATCTTCTTGCTTTCAGATAGACGTACAATTGAGCTTAAGCTATCTAAGTTAGAGATCATTTCAATCACGCTTTCTAAGATTGATATTCATATCAGCTTAACTTGACTTGGATTTAAAAAAAATTTTTTTTTCTGGAGGGGGAAGTAATTAGGTTTGTTTGTTTGTTTTTAATGGAGGTGCTGGGGATTGAACCCAGGACCTCGTGCATGCTAAGCACACACTCTACCATTGAGCTATATACACTCCCCCCTGACTTGGGATATTTTGAATTAGTTTTACAAGTTTCTGTACATGAGGCAACACAAGTAAATATTCAGCACATTTTCATGGAATGTAATTGATAAATGGTATTTATGAATCCTGTTTTAATTCTGAAGATGTCCTGAACGTCAGTAGTGGGAATATTTGCTCTTGACGAATGTAGCTTTTTCTTTTTTCCTATATGGCTTTTCTATTTAACCAATACTATTTATTGAACGCTGTTGTTTTCCACTGCATTGGAACCCTTGACATTTATGTGTATGTCTATTTGTGCATTTTCTAAACTATTCCCTTGGCCTGGTTGTCTTTGTGCCGATACTTCAAAGTTTAAATTAGCTTATAATAGAGTTTATAGTCTTTTTAAAGAAAGCTTTTGGTTGTATTGTTTCTTTTTATTTTCTGTTCTTTATTTCATTACTTTCTGTTATCTTTATTATTTCCTTCTGTTTGTTTTGGGTTTAATGTTCTGAAGTTTTTAGGGTGATAGCTTAAGTTAGTTAAATCTGAGATCTTGTTTTCTAACATAAACACTTGGTGCCATACATTTCCCTCTAAACACTGGTTTTAGCTGCATCCCACAAATTTTTATATGACATATTTTCATTTTCATTCAATTCACAATGCTTTCTAATATTCCTGTTGATGTCTTCTTTGATCTATGGGTTATTTAGAAGTGATAATTTAGTTTCCAAATATTTGAGCATTTCCCAGAAATTGGTTCTTAATTTTATTGTACTGTGATCAGAGATAACACTTAGATTACAGTGTTCTATAAATGTTAATTAGGTCAAGCTGGTTGTTAGTGTTGTTCAAGCCTTCTGTATCTTGGGTGGTTTTCTGTCAGCTTGTTCTGTCAGTTACTGAGAAAGGGACGTTGAAATCTCTATTAAGGAAAATTGAGTATCTTTATTTTTAAACTATCCCTTAATATTATCTCATTTGCTTTGTAGCCAATAAAAACAACAGGTGCTTGGGTGTGGAAGATGGGGTGGGGCAGTGTTGGTGGAGAGCAGGACCACCAGCCATGGATGAGACTTGGTATCATCGTTCCCAGAGTTTCTTCTGCTGTCTTATTTCTACCATGAGAGTCAGAGCAAGTTCTTTTTTATTATTCAATTTGTTTAAACCAAAAAACAAAACGAAAACTCCCCAAAACACTCATTTTTCCCACTCCTCACCCCCTGCCTTTGCAACCACCAGTCAAGTTTCTGTATCTATGAGCTTGGTGGGGATTTTATTTTGTTTGTTTGTTTGTTTAAGATTCCACATATAAGAGAGATCATGTGATGTCTGTCTTTTATTTGTCTTTCTCTGTCCCACTTATTTCACTAGCATTATGTCCATCCATGTTGTCACAAATGGCAAAATTTTCTTTTTTTATGACTGAATAATATTTCATTGTATACATGTCCTACAATTTCTTTATCCACTCATCGTTGGATGGGCACTTAGGTTGCTTCTACATCTTGGCTACTGTGCATAATGATGCACTGAACATGGGGGTACTGATATCTCTCTGAGATATTGATTTCATTTCCTTTGGATATATATACCCAGGAGTGAGATTGCTGGATCACATGATAATTCTGTTCTATTTTCAATTTTTTGACGAACCTCCATGCTGTTTTTCACAGAGGCTGCACCAATTTACATCCCCACTAACAGTGTACAAGGATTCCTTTTCTCTACATCCTTGCCAGCACATATTTCTTTTTGATAATAGCCATTCTAACAGGTATGAGGTGATATCTCATTGTGGTTTTGATTTGCATTTTCCTGATGATTAACAACATCAAGCATCTTTTCAGGTACCTATTGGCCATCTGTATGTCTTCTTTGGAAAAATGTCTCTTCAGATCTTCTGTTCATTTTTTAATTGGATTGTTTGCTTTTTTGGATATTGATTTGTATGAGTTCTTTCACTTTTTCCTTCACACATTTTGTAGTTATATTATTAGGTGCATAAACATTTAAGATTGTTCCGTTCTCTTGATGAAGTGGTCCTTTTATCATTTATAAAATGACCTTCTTTATTCCCAGTAATAGTGTTTGCTCTGAGATCTTACTTTATGGGATATTAATATAGCCACTCGAGCTTTCTTTTGGTTACTGTTAGCTTGGTATCTTTTTCAGTACTTTTTCTTTTAACATTTTAGTCTTTATATTTAAAGTGGGTTTCTTGTTGGCAGCACATAGTTGAGTCTTGGTTTTTTTTTTATCTACTCTGCCAATCTCTGCTTTTTATTTGGGTTATTTAGAACATTTAAATTTAATGCGATTATTGCTAGTATTGGGTTTAAATCTAATCTCTTTTGTTCGTTTTCTATTTGTTCCATTTATTCTCTGTCCTTTTTCCTCTGTTTTTTTAAAGTATTTTTTATAATTCCATTTTATCGCCTTTCTTGGCTTATTGGCTGTATTCCTTTGCTTTATTTTTATAGTAGTTGCTTTAGAGTTTACAGAATACATAATTGCCTCAGTCTACCTTCAAGTGTTACACCATTTCATGCGTAAGAACTGTGTATGACAGTATACTTTTGTTTCCCCTTCCCCATCCTTTGTTCTATAGTTGTCATACTTTTACTTCTGCATATGTTATAACCCGCCACATTTTCAGTTTTTAGAGCTCTTTATTCTTTGAGTAGTTCCAGATTTCCATCTGATGTCATTGTCTTCTTACGAGTGGTTTCCTTTAGTATTTCTTGTAATAGTGGTCTTCTGGTGATGAATTCTTCCAGTTTTTATATATTTGAAAATGTTTTTATTTTGTCTTCACTTTAAAAAAGAAATATTTTTTTTGAGGTATACTTGACTGTGCCTTAATTATTATTTTTTTTTTCCAGTTCTGACTATGCCTTCATTTTTGAAAGATATTTTGGCTGGCATTAAATCGTAGGTTGAGTTTTTCTTCCAGTAAAGATGTTGCTCACATATCTTGCATTATTTCTGATGAAAAGCAGTTGTCGTTCACATCTTTGGTCAGGGAACATTATGTATCTCTTGTTTTTCTGACTTTTAAGATTTTTCTATCTCTTTTTTGGCTTTTTATTTTTTATTTATTTTTTAAAAATTTTATTTTATTGAGTTATAGTCAGTTTCCAATGTTGTGTCAATTTCCAGTGTAGTGCACAATTTTTCAAGATTTTTCTCTTTATTAATAGTTTTAAACAATTTGATATAGTTAGTTTTCTTTATATTTCTTGTTCTTGGGATTTGTTAAGTTTTTTGAATCTGTAGGTTTATAGTTTCCATCAAATTTGGAACAATTTTAGTCAAGTTTTCTTCAATTGTTTTTCTTCCCCTTTATATTTGAGAGACTCTAGTTATATATTTTAGAGTGCTTGAAATTATCCTACAACTTATTAATATTCTGCTCATTTTTTTTTTTCAGTCTGTTTTTTCTTCTCTGTGTCTCATTTTGGAAAGTTTCTATTGCTGTCTTCAGGTTCATTATTCTTTTGTGGAACCTAATTAGCCATTAATCCCAAGCAGTGTATTCTTCATATTAGACATTGTATTTTTCATCTATAGAAGTTTGTTTTGGGTCTCCTTAATATTTCCCATGTCTCTCCTTCACGTGATCATGATTTACTCTACCTTCTTGAACATATGGGATTTGGTTATAATAATGTTTTTGATACCTAGTTTTTACTGATTCTATCGTCTGTATCATTTGAATCTGTTTCTGTTGATTGATTTTTCCCTTATGGTTCCTATTTTCCTGTTTCTTTGAATGCCTGATAATTTTTTAAAACACTTTTTAATTTAATTTTATTTTTTAATGGAAGTTACTGCAGATTGGACCCAGGACCTCATACATGCTCAGTGTGTGCTCTGCCACTGAGCTATACCCACCCCCCTGCCAATTTCTTATCAGATACCAGACATTGTTAATTTTAATTATTTGATTCCAAATATTTTTTGTCATTCTTTAAATATTACTGAGCTTGGTTTGGTTATGTTGAGAAACAGCTTTTGAGGCAGCCATTAGTTTAGAGCTAATTTTACCTTACTATTGAGGCAGTAAGCTTCTGAGTAGTATACCCAGAGCCCTGAGTATTACAGGTTTTTCCACTCTGGATGGTGGAAACACAAATTCACCCTGGCATTGTGTAAACTGCAGGGACTTACTTGGTCTTCTCTTTTCGGGTAGTTCTTTCCTGGACTCAGTTATTTTTACACCCATTTGCACTAATCAGTATGAAGATGAAGACTTGAAAGGAACCCTCTGCAAGTATTCAGGGCTCTTCTTTCTGTGTGCCTTTCTTCTCCCCAGTACCTGTCCTGCTAATTCTGGGATTGGTTGGTTAGTTATATATAGATGGGCTGGGCAAATAATTATGTGTCTGAAATTTAATTGGGAGATGTAGGCTGGAAACCAAGTTTGTGTCTTTAGTATGTAAGTTGATGTTGAAGTTAGGAAAATGATTGAGAAGCCCCATTAATGAAATGAGGATTGAGAAGAGAAAGAGGAAAGAAAAAGGAGGCGAATGCAATGGGAGAAAGCAAGGAAGTAGAAAGTTTCAAAATGAAAGGAAAAGAAAAATAAATGAATTCCTTGTGTAAGAGATGTGACAGGAACTGAAAAATATTTGATGCATGTTTCCACATTAATTAGCCCAGATTGTATGTTTCTCTTTTTTTATATAGTGCTAGATTTGGTTTGCTAATATTTTTTGCCTCTATGATCATTAATAAAATTGTCCTATAATTTTCCTTTGTCTTTATTAAGTTTTGATGTCAAGTTTGTGCTAGCCTTATTAAATGAGGAGATATTCCCTCTTTTTCTGACATTTGGACTATTTGTTGTGTGATTAGAATAATTTTTTCTTTGAATATTGATAAGAACTCATGGTAAAACTATTTGGACCAGGACTTTTCTATGTATGTGTTTAATAAGTGATTGAATTTTAGTTAATGGATATAGGACTCTTCAGGTATTCTGTTTCTTCTTAGGTCAATTTTGTAAGTGATAGTTTAAAAGAATTTGTTCTTTTCAAGTAAGATTTACAATGTTTTGGCCTGAAATTTTTCAATATATATTCTCTTTTTAATTTTTGTTGTTTGTAGTTGTATCTTCCTTTTCATTCCTAATATTATTACTTTTTTTTTTTTCTTATCTTGATCAGTCGCACCAGAACTTTGCTATTATATTGGTATTTTTGGAGAACCAGCTTTTGATTTTTCTTCATTGTTCTCTTTTTTACATTTGCTTTCTATTTCATTAATTTCTGCTTCTTCTTTTTTTTTTTTAAATCTTATACTTTATGTTTATTCTGTTGTTGTTTTTCTAACTTTGGTAGTTAGATGTGGATTTCTTTTTATTTCTCCTTTTTAGGATTTGCTGGGCTCCTTCAATCTGTAGAATGGTATCTTTCATCAGTTCTGGAAAATTCTCAACCATTATCCAATGAAACAGTACCTTTACCCCATTGTCTCTTTCTCTCAAGTCTATCTTACATCTGTGTCTAATCTCCTGTTCTTCTATATATTGAATTTTAAATTTTAGTTATTATATTTAACATTTCCAGAATTTCTCTTCAGTTCTTAATCAAATCAACTTGCTATTTATTCATATTCCAAAAACTTTCTTTTATTCTTGAAACTTCTTAAACATTGTATATTCTATGTTTGATTGTTCCAGTATTTGAAATTAGCTGTTTCTTGTTTCTGCCAGCCCTTACTCCAGGTGCTAACAGGAAAACAATCCTTTTATGTTTGTATTTTGTTGAGAAGTTTACATCTATATTTACAAGGGATATTTGTCTGTAGTTTTCTTTCCTTGGATTTCTGTCTGATTTTGGTATTGGGGTTGGGTTATACTGGCCTGATAGAATGAATTGAAAAGTCCTCTTCATTTTGGGAAGACTTTGTGAAAGATTGGTGGTAATTTTTCTTTAAACATTTGGTATAATTCACCAGTGAAGCCATCTGGTTGTGAAGCTTTTCTTTGTGGGAAGTTTTCACTCTTTTGTTGTTTTAATAAAGTAAATTAAAGTGAATTTTATTTGGAGAATTTTATGTTGTGCCTTGAGATTATAGTCAAAGGAAGTCTTAGGAAATCAGGTTTGGAATTTACTGCTCTCTACTTGAAGTTATTAGTAGCATTTTAATAATAATAATATTTATATTGTGTATTTATATTGTGATTTCACATGTATCATTTCTTTTCATTCTCTTAACCATGGGAGATTGGGGAGCCAACTATGTCTCTCATTTCACAGATGAGAAAAGTTAAAGAAGGAAGGAAACCTAACATACTGAGAAATGCAGTAGGTGCCAGCCCTTGTCACTGCTGGTAAATGGTGGGAACTGGCCTTTCTTGTCCCAGTTTGCTACTCTTTCTCAGCAACCAGGTTTGAAATATTAATGTCAGAGCATCTTAGAAGCAGGAAGCATCTTGGAGATGTTCTAGTTCAGGACCATGCCTTGGATGGTCTGTGGCCCTGTGCTAGACCACAAACTGCTAGTTACTGGCCACAGCAAGATAAGTATGGAAGTTATGAAGAAGCTTTGAAAGCTTTTGTAATGACAGAACATGCCTCAACATCCAGGTGCATCTTTCCATGGTTAACTTGAGAACCAGTCATCTAGCCCATTTTCCCTGCAATAACAGAGTCTTTTAAAGTAACAATATTGGCAGTCGATTATCCACCCTAGCTTTATTTTCCCCTTAAGACTTACTGTTTCTCTTCCTTCCTCTTTCTTTTATGAGACTTTCATTCTCCTAGTTATACAAATTCAGAGTCATTATCGACTTTCTTATCCTTCATACCCAGTCACCAAATTGAGTTAATTTTTTTATGATAATGGCCCTTATATGTCTTCTTTTTGTTATCTCTGTGGCCTTTTACTTTTAATCACTCCCATGTCGTTCAGTTGTTAGCTGTTAACTCTGAAATCTGTATCTCTTCCCTAAATGTGCTCAAGTTTCTAATTTCCAACGGTTTTTCCACCAGCCCCTTTGATGCCTCCTCTGTACTTTAAATCTCCTAGGTCTAAAATGGAATTTGTATCCTACTCCAAATCTGCTCTTGCTCCTGCTTCCTGGTCTTTGCCCATGGAAACTGCTGAGTGATTATTGTCCCTTCCCTCATCCTTGCCTAGTTGACAAAGTCTGTCTTTTTTTACGTGCAAATTACCTCTCATAGTCTGTAGTCCTGCAGCCTGGTGTGGGGTCCCTGTTATTTCTTACCTGGAGTTTTAGAATAATTTCCTCACTGCTCTCTTCTGTCTCTTCTTCCATGTATATCTGCTGACAGTGTAATCTTCATGCACAGCTCTATTACTGTTTCCTATTTTCTTAAAAATCTACAAGGTTCTTCATTGCCTGTGGAGTAAAGGTTAAGTTCATTAATCTTGTGTTTAGGTTCAGGAAGTCTGCCTTACCCACCATCACTCGCCTGCACACCCTACAGCTCAGCCAAAGCAGGCTTCCCAGCCCTTGCTGTTCCCTATCTGTCCGTCTCTGTGTCTTGGCTTATGGTATTTTATCCTTGTTAGATACCTTTCTTTTCTCTTTCTCACATTCTACCCTTCCTTCAAGTTTCAGTTCTATTGTCATTGTCTCTACAAAGCCTTTCATCCAGCAGTCTTTCCCGCAGACTTTAAAAGTTCTGTCTGTACCTCTCTCACGTTACTGTTGTGCTCTCGCTCACACTGAAGATGCACACAGCACTGACTGGCTGTGGTGTATAGAGTCCTGCTGTGGGACTTTGGGGAGCAATGAGACATTCCTAGACCCCGTTCCATGGAAGTTCTAGTTCAGTAGATCTAGAGTAGGTCTTGGGAAACTGAAATTTCAAAAATCTCCTAGATTTGCCTAATTTGAGTTCAGATAGTTGAACCATTGGTCTGTCTGCCCCACAGTTTTAGTTACTGATTCTGCCCTCCTTTGAATTGTTTAACTTTGGGGGTATGTTTATCTTGTCTAAATTGCACAGCAGTCTTTCCGTTTCTCCTCTGTAGTGCACAGCAAGATAGACATGGAGTAAATTTTTTCCATTTTTTTAAATTGAAGTGTATAGTCAGCTTACAGTGTTGTGTCAGTTTATGGTGCACAGCATAACATTTCAGTCAGAAATATGAAACACTTCGCGAATTTGCGTGTCGTCCTCACAGGGGCCATGCCCATCTTCTCTGTGTCGTTTCAGTTTTAGTATATGTGCCGCCGAAGCGGGCATGACATGCAGTAAATGTTGAACGTTGAATAAACGAAAAGGTTGAAATGAGATCCTTCAACTGGCATATCTGTAGTAGAAACTATACTGAAGCGAACATGTCTCTTGAGATGTATACTAAACAGAAGTTTACAGAGTAGCCTGGTATAGGCTATTCTGAAGGAAAAAGGGGTGATACCACCTCAGAAGAGAAACCAAGCAAGGGTTTACAGAAGATTAGTAAGATAATATGTCGCCTGTAGTATCACATGCGTGCTGTTTGTTTATGTTATGGTGTAAGAAAAGGAAGGTAAAATAACACAGGTCAGTTTCAAGTCTCATGTGCATTATTCCTAATAGTAAAAAATGAGATCACATTTGTTCCATAGAAAAGTGACCTTTTTAACCTCCCTGCTGGTAGACATTGCTGACTAACCACAGAGCTCTTTCTTGTTGAGCCTCGATGTGCCCTCAGCATCCCATTCAATGTAGCCCTCCAGCAGGGGCCACCGATCAATCAACAGTCACATGACAGAAAAACCTCCACATAATTCCATGGTATGTAAAATGTTACTTAGGGTATCTCCTGCAGTTTAAAAAAATACTATAAAATGACTGTGATCCCTATAATCAAAATTCTTCAAGTGCTTAGAGAAGGGTAGTTAAAAACCAGTACATCTGAAAGGGCAGCCTTGTGATAAAACACGCTTAGAATTCCCTGCTCTATTTTTGGTATGACCTATCTTTTATGAAATTATGCTGTTTCCTCATAATCACCATGTCATTTACTCAGACTTTTTAGTAAATAAAGGTAAATTATTTTCTTCCCAGGAATCTCTAGTCACTTAAAATTTAGAAGACACCGATGCATTGAATGTCTAATTATGACAAGCTAAGATGGTTAAGCTTCTTAAAGCACTGGATTGTCTTTACCACCTCACTTACCGTTGAAACGTTAGACTTATTTTCAGCTGTTCTGCTGAATTTCTCTTCCCCTGATTTTGTTAAGTATGTGCTCCCATGCCACAAGTTTCAACCTTGTGCATCCAGCCACCCTTCCTCACCACTTTTCCCCTCTCTAAAATGAGCCTAACGTGTAATCAGGTTTTTGCTTCTCTCCCTGCACTTTCTAGGTCGGATGATGATGACACGGAGAGTAGGAGCTCCAGGGTGACCCAACTTTGCACTTACTTTCAGCAGAAATATAAGCACCTCTGCCGCCTGGAGCGGGCAGAATCTCGGCAAAAGAAATGCCGGCACACGTTTAGGAAGGCCTTGCTGCAGGCGGCCAGTAGAGAGCCAGAAGGTACTGGCCAGTTGATCCAAGAACTGCAGAGAGCTGCATGCAGTCGAACCAGGTCAGAGCCCCCCCACCCCCCATACAGCCTCCTGTTTCTGAGAACTCAACTTAGTCTGTTTTCTGTGTTCTTTGGGAGGATAGTCGAGACACAGTGGGTGATGAGCATGTTATCCTGAAATATTTAAGCACTGTATTTTGATTTTGTTGCTCAAAGTTCTACACAGATGACAAAATAATGCTGCTATGAGCTGACGGTAAAATTAACGTATTACTGGAATTTTGCTGAAGTTTGACTGAAATTTATTCAGTAGAGGATTTGATGATGTTATCTGTCTTTAAAAAAAATTCCAATGCTTAGAAATTTCATGTTATTTAAAAGTAATATTTATAGTTTTTTTGCCACAAAAGTGGTATTTTATGTTTCTTATATTATTAAAAATTTTTTCTTTTCATTGTATTTTCTGTTAATATCTACATTATCCCATATATTATATACTCAAAATGTTTTATTACATTGGATTTCTTTTGGGGAAAAAAATCCATTCTCTTTATAATGACGATATTTGCTCATTGTGAAAATTTGAAAAAAAATAGAAAAAAGAAACAAAATCTCCATAATATGATCATTCACAAAATAGAATGAACACTGAACATTTTGATTCTGTTTCCTTCTCGCCTTTTTCTCTGTGCATGTGTGTCTGTGTGTGTGTAAATATTTTATATATGTAAAATATTGGGGAAGTTTATATACCTAAATATTACCACTGGTTATCTCTAGATGGTGAGATAATTGATAAATTAAAGTTTTAAAAAATTGTAGTCTGTATATTTTAGTATTTCTATAGTGATCATGAGTCATTTGAGGAAAAAAGGATTTAAAACAAACAGAAAACTAAAAATTAACCTTCGCTTTGTAACTATTGGTCATAATCCTTACATGTAGACATAATTATTGAAATTTCATTTTCATTTTGTTTATTTTAGTTTTCATTATATTACCTATAAAAAAGTAACCCATTTTTCAATTGAGTACCTCAAAAAAAATACTATGCCTTAAGACTTGTTTTCTGCTCCTTCGCATATTTAGGCTGTTTGAAACTATGTACATATATCTAATGCATCTCCAGTATGGCTGCAGCCTGCAGTATTGTCCTCACTCTCAGAGCTCCAGTCCTCTGCAGTGGAGGTGGTGTCTGTTTTAGAACATCTTTAGGTCTTAGCTTCCTTCTTACTTACTCAGAGACTTACCTTTCTCGGAGAAACATTCCCAGACTGTCTTGATTATGTTAGGTCCCCATTATATATGCTGTTGTGCTCTGTGCTCTGCTTCATTGTAGATTTTTATACTTGTATTACTGTCTGGCATGCTGGACAGTAGTTTCTATGAGGGCAGGAACAGTTGTACATTTTGTTCTTAGTCTCCAGTGTTGATGAATGAATGAACAGAATCGAACAAGTGAAGATCTGTTCTTTGTTTGTTGAAAGAATTTACTCAGTTTGACATCGGTTTTAAAATATGATTTCTAACATTTATATAATGTTTTCAAGTATATAATTTCAGTAGAAACTTCAGTTTTGTCCAGCATGAAGCAGTCTGTATGTAGACCAGTGTATGTGTATTGAATCTGGTATGTTATTATGTCCCTGTCAAAGATGTAAGGGACTATACTGTGAGCTTGGGACAGTGTGCTGTTTGTGTAGGAACTGTATTTATCTGTGGTTTTTAACTGGCAGAATCAACCTCTTTTCAGAACATCTCCCAAACCACTTTTAGTGATTTAAAAAAAAAGAATTCGTGATAACTAAGTATTACAAAGCAAACACCAAGATGGTCTCAATTACAATTCTCAGATTTATTTGATGTCATTTGGTTATGTCTCCCATGAATAGGAAAAAGTTTATTGCTTAGTGCATCACCGATAATCATATAACAACGTGCCATAATCATTCCTTAGCGACTAGTAGCTTATTTATGTTACATTACATATATTTTAAATGTGCAGAAATCAGCTGTCAGTTGAATAATGCCATCTATGTATTTAGTTAGTTTTGTTATCAAGGGCCTAGTTCCACAAAAGACATTTAAAAAGTTGTTAAATATTTTAAAAGTTATAACTATAATGGCTACTTTCTAATAGGTATCCTTAAAATATAGTTTGGATATAAACTGAATAACATTAAAATATTCTTTTTTATCTAATAACTTTGTCACATTTACTGGTGAATATGTGGAATAAGCCATTGAAATAGCTTAAAGTATGTAAACTCTTGGAGCTGGTCATAGTAACTCATACCTGTGTTTTAATTAATGAATGTAGATAGTTAAAATGTGGATGTTATAGAGTAGTAACATTATTCTGAATAATTGCCCTGGATTCTTAAAGCATTTTTAAAAAATTTATTTGGTGTTTTTCATTCCTTAGCATAAGCCGGACCAAGTTGAAGGAGGCAGAGCCGGCATCATGCAGTGGGACCGTGAAGGGTGAACAGTGCCCCAACAGGGCCCTTCCATTCACCAGACACTGTTTCCAACGTATCCTCTTAACTAACTCGAGTGTGCATTGAAAAGTACTGACTCATTAGGGTGATACATTTCATTCTCAGGCCAAGTGAATGACTTTTGGAATCATTACTATTTGATATTTAAAATAATTTTTATGTAACTTCTGATTTTAATGGTGTCCTCTGAATAATTTTTTTCCTGCTTATATCATTGTGATTCTTTATTCAAGAATCATACCAAAATAAGCAAAATTGACAGCAAGTCATAGGTTCTTCCAGTGGCTGCCCTTGATTAGATTTTGTTAACAGGATTCTGGTCCTTCCAGTGATTCTAGGTAGTTTGTAAGAGGCCACTCTTACACTCATGGATGGGAAAATGAAATCCTGTTATTCAAGAACTGTTTTTAGTCTTTCAGGAAAGTTACACGCTTTTACAGTATGCTCTTTGCTGTGGGATTAAATTGCTGTTTTTATTGAGTATGGTGCTGATTTGAAATAAATGAAAGATAACAAACATCACTGACTAGAAAAGTACATTCCTTAAGATGGAATATACTTGAGGAAAACCTACGTTAGAGAGCTTCAGGCTGGTTATGAAATCTTATTACTTTCAATTTCACTAAACATTTAAAGTTGAGTAGCATTTTAAAAAATTTAGCATAGTAGCAATTATATACTCTTCTAAATCACCTATCTGATTTTTGCCTTCCTTTCTGTTCTTGGCATTGTCTTTTCACAGCTTTTTCAGCAACAGTTTCTATGCAGTAAAGGCTTGATAAATAGCCTTAACTATAAAAGCATAAAAGAAAAATGAAAGATACTTCCTTAATAGATATAAAGCAAATCTGTGGAAATGTAGTTAGTGGCTAAAAGTATGGATGTGTAAAAAATGTTGATAAAAAAAGTGGACATTCAAATTTTAATAGTATGGTTTTGATTTTAAAGTAATTTCTTGTAAGCTGTGAATTTGAGTTTGGTGTTGAAAATGTGAAATAAATACCCAAATTTGGATAGATGAGTTTGGTAATTATATCTTTAAATATTTATTCTTGATGAGTATAATAGGCAGAAATTTTTCTTAAAGTTGTGTTTCTTTTTTTTTTTTTTTTTAACCATCATAGCTGAACTTTAGGGGTCAGTGTGTTAATAAGGAAATGACCCTGCTTCTCCAAATAACATAAACCAGAACAGCCATAAGGGTGACTCAGGTTAGGAGCCCATTTAGCAAAATAGACTCCTTCAGAAGGATCTTCTGATCAATGAGGATGGTACATTTAACTACTGTAATTTTCCTATATCAGTAGTTGGGTTGGTTCTTTAGCTTTTATAGATGATAAAATTTATACTTATTAAGCACAAGTAGGGGAAGAAGCGAGTTTTATAAGAAATTGAAAAACTTGCTAGAGTTTCAATGTATTTTATTCTTAACTTAAAAAAACACAGATATCCTCTTGAACCGCTCCCAGCAACTATTCTCAAGTTGCACGGCCAAGTTTGCAGATGGACAGCAGTGCTCTGTGCCCGTTTTTGACATTACACACCAGACGCCTCTGTGTGAAGAACATGCCAAAAAAATGGTAAGTTCACATTTTATTTTCTGCAGCAGAGGCTTTCAGAGTTCTGATAGCTATCCACAGTAGGAAATATTTTGTGACTCAGTCTAAACTTATGTGTGTATATAAATCGCTGAACTGAGTTTTATGAAACAATGCTTTTTTAGTACCTCATGTTTTATACTCTGTTCTGTTTCCTTAAAAAAAAAAAAAACTTGACATAACCATTGAATTCATTTTATACCCTCATTAAAAAACAAAAAAGCACACTGTTCTAGAAGATATAGTCATTTTGTTTGTATCTGTACCTATTCTGTACATACTCTCTTCTCCTTAAGATACATTTTATTATACATAGGCAGATTTCCTAAGCCTTTTCTTTGCCCCATTTCTTTAGGTTTTTGCTTTTTTATATACAGTTCTGCAAATGCCTTGGATATTTGATGAAATTTCAGCCAAAAGCCAAACTGTATGATAATTCGATTGAACTTAATTATTTCTTCAGTTAATGCTAGTATCATAAACCCTAATTAATTCAGAATAATTTGGAGTAGAGACAAGTCTGAACTAGTGAACTATCTGAATTATGTAATTTCTTAAAATATATGCATTTTACCTGTCAGACACTTACTGAGTTCTTCTGCTGTTTGCAAGGTATCATGCTAGGTACTTTAAGTACTAAAAAGTTGAGTAAGACAACTCTTACCTTTTGTAAGCGTATTTCAGTTCTCAGGGGTGCATCAGGGCAACTAAATGGCCACCGGGCCAGGACTTAATGGTGTTAAGGCTGTGATCCTGGCATTGCCACCAGCTAAATGTACAGCGAGGACTATAGTGTCATCTCTTCTAGACCTCAGTTGCCATGTTTGGAGTTTACCGGCTTCTTCTCCAAGAACCTCTTTTGGTTTTTTTTAGATTTCTTTTATGGACCAGATATTTTGAATAGTTGTATATACTAAACTACATGTATAAATATTAAATAATTATTTTCACATTTTAATTTTAAAACATTTAAAACGCACATACTTTTGTTAGCTTGTTGAGGCTTTATTGTGGTTTAGGAGTGATTTCCATATGTTTTCTGAACCACTTTTTATGGATCCTCATGATGATTTCACAGGCCCTTGGTAATACCAGCACTGCAGCTTTCAAACCACTGAATTAAATAATCCTGGTTGTAAATTTTGATTTTAATGTTATGCCATTCCAGCATACTTCTAGTAAGACAAGGAAAATATTGTTAAATAGGGAGGCTATATTTTAGGATCTGCTTTATTGATTTAATGAGTTGTTGATTAGTATAACAATTATGTGAATGCTTTTGAAGAAATTGAAAGCACTTTATTCTTTTCAGCTGGTTAAACATTTCTACTGAGGCCAATTCAGCTAGGCAAACGTAAGGTTGAATTAGTATAAAATTAGTCATAAATATGTATTTTATATAATAATGTAAAATAAGAACATAAATAAAATGAATCAGGTTTTTAAAGGATATTTTCAATACAAAGTTTTTACAATTTAATACAAATAGTTTCCTCTCTGAAGACAGTTACAGAATCTGACACTAGTTTGAGCTATTTTAAAGTTAAAAATTACATAAGAGGGTATAACAAGGACTTATATTCCATTAGTCCTCCGTGAGAGACTTAAGACCGGGTGACAAACACTGTGCAAATCTCATGGCTCTACTTTCAAACTATATCTTGAATTCAAATACATTTTACCAACTTCACTTTTACCATCCTAGCCTTAGCTACCATTACCTTTGCCTGCATTATTGTAATAGTCTCCTAATTAGCCTCCCTTCTTCCTGCCATGCTTCTCTGCACCCCGATGTATTGCCCACATAGCAGCCAGAGTAGACCATGTGTGTGAGTTCCACTGTCTTTAAATTTACATATAGTAACATTCACTCTTTTTGGTGTGCAGTCCTGAGTCTTGACAGTGCTTACAGTTGTGAAACTGCCACCATAATCAAGATACAGCTCAGTTCCATCACCAACTCCCCTAATTGTCTAGTGCTACCCCCTTGTAGTCAGCTCCCCACTGATCTGTCTCTGTCCCTATAATTTTACATTTTTCAGAATGTCTTATAAATGGGATTATACAAGATATAGCCTTTAGAGCACACCTTTTAGGTTCCCTGATCAAAACTTTCCAGTGGCTTCCCATCGCATTTAGAATCCAATCTAAAATTCTTATGCTCTGTGAGGCACTTCCTGATCTGGCCCTTGCAACCTCTCCAGGTTCTTTTTTTTTTTTTCTTTCATAATTGAGATAAACATATGGAATGCTTTATGAATTTGTGTGTCATCCTTGCTCAGGGACCATACTAATCTTCTCTTGATGGTCCAATTTTAGTGTATGTGCTGATGAAGTGAGCACTCCAGCTTCTTTTTATGCGCTCGCCTCACTTCCAGGTTCCAGCAGCATTGGCCTTCTTGCTCTTTCTTGAACACTCGAAGTATGCTCCCACCTCAGGGCCTTTGCACTTGTTTTTCTCTTTTCCTGGAATGTTATTCTCCCAGATTTCTGCATGTCTCACTCCTTCATTTCTTTCAGGTTTCTGATCAAATATCTGTTTATCAAAGAAGTCTTCCTCGTCTCCTGTACCCTGCCACTTTTTATCTTCATACTCTACTCACTTTTCTTCCTCACATTTAAATCTGTCTAGCATTGTTAATTAGTTTATTGTCTTTATCCCCTCCTAGAATGTAAACTTCACAAAGGCAGGAACATTTTTAGTTCATTGCAATATCCTCAGTGCTTAGAACAAAGATGCTTTGTAAGTAATTGAGAACTAAATTACCAGTTAGGCGCATGACTTGTGGGGCAGGGGGCTTGAGGTTCGCAACTAGACTCAGCCACTGCATAGGACAGCCATTGGTAGAAGAGGCTCAAGCTGCAGGAAGTCCAGGCTGGCAGGCAGAGCATGGTATTCAGCAGGTGAGACCACACAGCAAGTGGTCAGTTACTAAATGCATTGCCCTGACGCAGAAGTAGAATGGGACAGTGAGAATGCTGGGAGTGAACAGTGGTTGTAAGTGGTGTAGGTGAATGAACAGTTGGCTTTAGGAAAGCCTCTGGGACACAGGTGCTCTGGCTCTCCGGAGGAGCTAAGTGAGGGAGTACCAAGAGTGGGGCAGGGCCTCTGGCATGGGCACTTCTGTGTGGAGGGCCTGGCATATTACCAAAAACGTTGCCAGGCTACAAAGTACAAGGTTAGGAGAATAAGACACAAGCCTGGAACCAGAACCAGGTGATAACGGGAGTCTTACAGGAGGGCTTGTGTATTCTGTTCTGGGCTAGAGCTCGTTAACTTCCTCCTACCTGACACTCGGACTGGTCCTAGAGGGAAATCCTGAGATGGATGCCAGCACCTGGTGGGTGACAGTAGCTGCTTACTCCCTGTTTATTCAGTTACATAGTGGGCATAATAAAAGTAGACCTCGAGCGTTGAGTCGAAAGGAAACACAGAGGCTAGGAAGCAGCCTCTTTTCTGTTGTTTTCTAAATTGGTGCATTTGTGACTTTTGTAATTGTGTTTGGATTCAAGTATTTGGTTGGGATTAAACTTCTTTCAGATTTCCTGAATTTTTATGCTTAATTTTATTCTTTCTTATTTTGAATACGTTTGATGATAGTGATAGTTATTAGTCTTCAAATACTATTATCTACACTTTTTTATGTATTTGGTTATAAGAATTATTACTGAGTTCATCAACTTACAAAAACCACTACTGTTTATGTACCACTAAGAAAGAAAAAATGCTGCCCATGGGTTTCTCGTTACTTAAAATTTGTGTTTTATACTTATCAAAATAGCTTCTTTAGACTTAGATATTTTTATCTTCTCTATTGCTCTTGGTTTCAGCTAATTCTTGATATGTGAAAGGCAGTATTTTCTACATACATCAACTATAACACAGCTTTGTCCACTTTGTGGTTATTTTCCTTTCTCATTTGGTTGTTGCTTTGCAATAAAGGAGGAGGGGATTGTGGTCAGTTCTTCAATAATGAATATTTGCTTCACTAATAACAGTTTTATATCCTGCTGCTCTTTGTGCCTTTCTGCATACAGAACAGTTTTTCTTCTACATGTAAAACCAATGATGCACATGCCTTAATTCAGATGATGGCAGTACAAAGAGCTATGACCAGCTTTGAGCGTGGGCAGGCAATGCCAATTATAATGACCATCATCTGGCCAACAGCAGTTATAAGATGTCATTATTATAAAATGCTCCCCGTTACAGAGATATTAAAGTGTGCATCTGGGAATTGATGAAATACAGTATTTAGATTTAAGGGTACTAGTTGAAGAAAGCTAGTTATATTGTCAATTTCTTGTTCTTCCTAGTTCTTATTTTGCCTCCTCACTAAATTGCAGCAGTTTTATAAACTGTGTCCCCACCGTTTTCTCTTTTTACCTTGTCTCCCTGGCCCATGTCAGTTTCTTGAAGGACTTTTACTGTGTCACGATTTCCAAGTCTGCATCTCCATCTCTTTCTTTATTCCTGAGCATCAGATAACAGTTCTCTCCTGCCTCCCTGGACATCTTCACACCTCAAACTATATGTGAGCCTGACTGAATCCCTTGACTCTTCTTCTGAGTCTCTTCTGCTGTGTTCTCCATCCCAGCTAATGGAATCATCATCTAACAGTTACCCAAACTAGAAACCCTAGAAACACTTGAGAGTTTTATATATCCAAGGAACTGTCAAATCTTGAGACTTCTCTCCCAGCAGGCCCTCGCTCTTCCACTCCTGCTGACTTCGCCCTCTGCCATCTATCTTGTATGCACTGTTCAAGTAGCCCTCCCATTGGAACTGTTGCCTCCATTCACTTGCCTCTTCTCTCTGGAACTTTGCCTTGCTACCCAGATAGTTAATGCTTTTAAACAATGTATTTCCCTGATCAAAAATCATTCCCCACTGCAGTAAAAGAAAGTTTAAAATCCTTAACAGGGTATTCAGTCATACATGATCTGGCCCCAAACTTCTTTACAGCTTACTGTTATATTTTATCCTTCATTATACCCCAGGCAACAGTCACACTCAAGTATTTGCTGTTGTTTTTATCTTGTTTGTGCCATTTCCTTTAGCCTAGAGTGATCTTCTCCATTATCCCAAGGATTTCAAATCCTGTTTATCCTTTAATCTCACATAAAATAATGGATTTTCCTTTTGTGCACTCTTAGAAGGTGTTTATATCATCATTGCCCAATTTTTTGTACTATATTTATGTATACTTATATTCTCATTTTTCCCATGAGAGACTAATACATAAGTTCTTTGAGAGCACAAATCAAAGTATATTCATAATTTTTCCACTGCAGTACCTATCACAATGCCTTAAAATGTGGGATGAACTATTGTATGTATTGAATTGATTTGAATCAAATTTTTGAATGAATTTCTTATTCATTTTCTATTGTCATACATAGTTTTAGGCACCATATATTAGTATATTTAAGAAATACAGGGTTTTTTTAGATAGCTGTTAGGTTTTCCCCAAATAATTTCAGTTTAAAAATACCCGTTTTATTCCAAAGGATAATTTCTTAAGAGGAGATAGCTCCCGTAAAGTTCAGCACCAGCAGCAGAGGAAACCCAGGAAAAAAACCAAGCCTCCTGCGCTTACCAAAAAACACAAGAAGAAGAGAAGGCGTGGACCTCGTCGACCCCAGAAACCCATCCCCCCTGCAGTCCCCCAGGGGAACCTCAGCATGCCCACCAGCGTCTCACTGCCAGTGGAGGCCTCTCAGATCCGGTCAGTGACGGCGCCAGAGTTTCCGCCACCTTTACGTGTTTTGCTTGTTCTCAGAACATCTGGCTTCTTTCAGTTTTCTAGTGTTAGAAGTGGGCTACAGGAACCAATCGGTGTGTCAGCCTAGACTTCATAGTTTTCAGGACAGTTTTTACTAAATAGTGGATAAGGTTAGATCTGAAATAAAGCTTTTGATTATAACCAAGGGAGCAGATGCTGAAATTGAGAATCTAATTGGCCACTCTCAGAGTTTTCTGTTTCAACAGAAATTCCATACATGTTCCAACAGATATTCCATCAGAAATCTGATACATTATTAATTTGGGGCAAGGGTAAGCATTTTGACCAGATGAATGAGGCTTCTGTTTCAGCAAACATCTCAGTTTTATGTTTCATTTTTAAAAATTATTATTTTGACCAGTTTTTAAATTCTACTAAAAAGTATTAAGATACTTGATATACCAAATTGTAATCCATTCTACTAATATACCAAATTGTGATTCATTCCACTAATTTGCAGTAAAAATATTATTTTAGAATGGTTGTCTTCTCTTAACACATGGTAAAAGTTGTAGAAATACGTGACTACGTATGGTGAGGTCTGTCATTTTGGTTTCAAATTTTCTTAAAGTAGAAAAGGAGACATTTTGAGTTAGGATTTTCCATTTTCGTATTTGACAAACTTGTCTAGGTGACATTGGTGGGTAGGTAAAAATGGGGTGGTGGGGCCAACCATGTCATCTTTGCCAGGAGCCCATCCACGCCAGAGCTGAGTGCTGATGAGTTGCCAGATGACATTGCCAATGAGATCACCGACATTCCACATGACTTGGAATTGAACCAGGAGGACTTTTCAGACGTCCTGCCACGGCTACCTGATGACTTACAAGATTTTGATTTTTTTGAAGGTATGGTCAATATTTTGATTCAAGAAGACTGGTTTTTAAAATGAGTTTTTAAAAAAGGGAAATAGTTTTTTTGAGACTTGTTTGAAGTGTTCCTCCCCACATGTCTTTCACTACAGGTAGAAAATATAAAATACTGAAGCTATTTTACCCTCTTTTAGAAAGTGATGCATGTGCAATTTTTAAAATGATATTGTAGATTTAGTAGATTGATAGGTTTGATAGGTAGGTTTATAACTTCATTCCTTTAAAATGAGTAATTTTACTTTATTTTTGAACAAAGACATTTTAAACTTGAATTTACTGAAGGCTTTCAGAACTTTTCCTCATTTTAATATCCCACTACAAATGAAGTGCACTTTTCCAGATCAAAACTTGCTTAATCCCACCAATTCTTTAGTGCTTTCAGGGAATAATCTTCTATACTCTTAGAAGGTTTCTTCCACCATTAAAAACTAGGTATTTTTGTGGTGATTAAGTCAAGTTCCTAACGATAGATTTTTTTATATTGAAAATGAAATCAGTGTAGGCACATGGGCTTCCATTTTATGAAAATTCTTTAGAAATGGGAGAATGAGAAGGGAGGAGTAGAAGGTAATGCAAAAGCATTTTAAAAGGTAACCAAGCTATGAAATGAGCTGAGTGCTCGGTGTTGTGCTAATAAAATAGACATATGAGGTTCTGTATTCTAGTCTTCACAGCGCCCGAGACTCCAAGAGTAGAAGAACTGAGGGGACTCCTCCTCCACAGCCTTTGTCTCACATCTGAACTATTGATAGGTTTTCTATTTTAATGACATTAATAACTTTAGGTAAAAACATACATGTAATCAGATAGTCACCTTGAGTTTTAAATTGGTAATCCTTAGAATCCCTAAGAACTGAACACTTTGATAAGATGGTTTTGTTTTTTTTTAATTCAAGTAATGGAGTAACTTGTGGTAACTCTTTTTTATATTCTTTTTTTGGAGGGTGTTAATTAAGTTTATTGTGTGTGTGTATATGTGTGTGTATGTATGTGTGTGTGCATGTATGTGTGTGTGTGTGTGTGTTTTAATGGAGGTACTGGGGATTGAACCCAGGACCTGTACACGCTAAGCACACCCTCTACCACTGAGCTATTACACTCCCCCCTATAAGATGGTTTTTGAGAGTACTGAAAAATAAACTCAAGATGCGATTCAGGGTCCAGGACAGCTTGACACTTCAGACCCGTCCTGCAGATGAGTATTTCATTGTTTCCTTCCAGTCCAGACTTTGGGAACTCCTCTTTTCAATGGGGACTCTTTTTAATACTGTTGTTACAAGTAATTCACATGTATGATTTTTGTGGTCTGGCATGGCCAAAGCCCTGCTGATTGTTTATGGTTTCCTTTGCTGTGCAAAAGCTTGTAAGTTTAGTTAGGTCCCATTTGTTTATTTTTGCTTTTATTTCTTTTGCCTTGGGAGACTGACCTAGGAGAAGAACATTGCTATGATTTATGTCAGAGAATGTTTTGCCTGTGTTCTCTTCTAGATTTGTGATGTCATGTCTTGTATTTAAGTCTTTAAGACATTTTGAGTTTATTTTTGTGTATGGTGTGAGGGTGTGTTCTGACTTCATTAATTTACATGCATCCGTCCAGCTTTCCCAACAACACTTGCCGAAAGGCTGTCTTTTCTCCGTTGTATATTCTTGCCTCCTTTGTTGAAGAGTAATTGACCGTAGGTGTGTGGGTTTATTTCTGGGCTCTCTGCTGATTGTCGATGGCTCTTGTTTACTCAGGAAAGAACGGAGACCTCCTCCCCACCACCGAAGAGGCTGAGGAACTTGAACGGGCCTTGCAGGCCGTGACTTCTCTCGAGTGCCTGAGTACCATTGGGGTGCTCACCCAGTCAGATGGTGTGCCCGTCCAGGAGTTGTCAGATAGAGGAATAGGGGTTTTCTCCACAGGGACTGGAGCGTCAGGAATTCAGTCCTTGAGCCGAGAGGTAAATGCAGACCTGGGGGAGCTGTTGAATGGGCGGATCGTACACGACAATTTTTCTAGTCTAGAGCTGGACGAGAACCTGCTCCGTTCTGCTACCTTGTCTAACCCACCTACACCCCTGGCAGGGCAGATCCAGGGGCAGTTCTCTGCCCCAGCCAACGTTGGCCTTACTTCTGCCACTCTGATCAGCCAGAGTGCACTTGGGGAGAGAGCCTTCCCAGGACAGTTTCATGGACTTCATGATGGCAGCCATGCCTCCCAGAGGCCACATCCTGCCCAGCTGCTGAGCAAGGCAGATGACCTAATCACCTCACGACAGCAATACAGCAGTGATCATTCACACTCCTCACCCCATGGAAGCCATTATGATAGCGAGCATGTGCCGTCTCCCTACAGTGACCATATCACCTCTCCCCACACAACATCTTACTCGGGTGATAATATGGCAGCTACCTTTTCAGCAGAGATGCCCATCATGGCGCAGCACTTGCTCCCAACCCAACTTGAGGTGCCACTTGGAGGAGTCGTGAACCCCAGAACTCACTGGGGCAATCTCCCTGTCAACCTTGGAGATCCCTCTCCATTTAGCAACCTTCTCGGCGCAGATGGACATCTTCTTTCCACTTCCCTATCCACGCCACCCACCACTTCGAACTCAGAGACCACACAGCCTGCCTTCGCCACCGTGACCCCCAGCAGCTCCAGCGTGCTTCCGGGGTTACCGCAGACCAGCTTCAGTGGCATGGGGCCTTCTGCTGAACTCATGGCCTCCACCTCTCCCAAGCAGCAACTCCCTCAGTTCAGCGCAGCCTTCGGCCACCAGCTGAGTTCTCACAGTGGCATTCCTAAGGACCTGCAGCCCAGCCACAGCTCTATAGCCCCTCCTACAGGCTTCACAGTAACAGGTGCCACAGCTACAAGTACCAATAATGCGTCTTCTCCCTTTACCTCCCCTAACTGAGCGTGTCTGTGTGTTTGCAGGCAGGTGGGGAACCTGGTGTTTTCTATCTTTTTTTTCCTCTTTATCACCCCTCCCCCCTTTTCCTAAAGAAGATTTTAAACATAACAGGCGGGGACTAGAGGAGAACTCCCTTTTCCAGTTGAACAAGTCGCCCTGCAGCGGACCTCGCCTCAGTGTTCACATGTGCTCCTGCGCACTGGTGCTCATTCCCTCCTGGCAGGTCCGCTCTCCCGCCGTGGTTTCCTTAGTGGCTCAGCACAGTGACTGGATAGAATCGATTTTTAGCAGCAAGTCCTAGAAGTGGAAGATACCTCAGATTACCAGTGCCCTTTACTATTTCCTAGTATTCAGATCAGTGCTTTCCATTCTATTACCAGGTCTTTACATGGGTGGTTCTAGGGAGAATGGTCCTGTTCATCGAGTTCCTGTGTAAGAGATAGCAAATGGCTGTGGAGGCAGATCGGGGCCCTGGTTGGGCGCCAACTGCCGAACACCACATGAGGCCAGGATTCCATTCCTAATTGTGATCACGTTTAATTAAAAAGAAAAAAATTAGTCTTTTGACTGCCTGTGTGTATGTGTGCGCCCACGCGTGTGTCTTTGTGCAGGGCAGGAAGCAGCTGTCCCATTGTTATTTTGTTTTCCTAATGAGTAGAAGGCTCTTCTCCTTTCCCACATCTCACAACCCTAACAAGGTCGGTCATTCTTTCCCACTGAGTTAACTGAGTTTCCTGAATGGAGAGGGTGGTGGTCTGGTGGCGTGAATAGCACAACCCTTTTCTGCTGAGTTAGCCCAGAACACAAAAAGCTGAATTCACGTCAGTGCCCTGCGGATGTCGTGAAAAGCTTGCCTGGAGTGACTGCGGGGTTGCTGCAATTCTGAGGTCTGGTGGTTGGTAATACTGCCTTTCTAGACATGCATTTGTTTCTAAATCCCTCTCCCATGGAGTACATTTGCAAGATGTAATTAAAGAAAATATTTTGATGTGAAAACCAGGATAGGTCAGATAGGTTTGGAAAGATGAGATCTGTAAACTCCTTGATCCATCTTTTGCTTTTGAATTTTTCATGTTTACAGTAGTGACTCTTTGGTAAGATTTGTAAAATGTTGAAGACACTTGTAGAATCAATGTACCAGTTGTGAAGTGATGTGTAATACCTGAAGGATACACATTTTAAAGTTTCTTTCAAGGCAGAATATGGAAATTAGACATAAATTTTACCTACCCTTTGGTACTTTTAAAATAATTTTAAGTACTTAGGTTTAAGTTTTGGGAAAAGTTTTTCAAAGTACCAGAATTTTAGGGTTAAAAATCATACTGGGTAGTTTAGTAAGTTGGTGACTATGGAATGAATATGTGAGGTTTCTTTGTACCTGCCTTCTCCCCACTGCTTTCCCCCAGGGCGGAACTAGATTTTCAAAGCATCTGTACTCTGCTTTTGCTGAGAAGTTTCACTGTCCCCTGAGATACCATTGGCTATTTATACCTGAGTCTAGTCTAATTTACATATATATATTTTAA
This sequence comes from Camelus ferus, assembly GCF_009834535.1. Classification (NCBI taxonomy): domain Eukaryota; kingdom Metazoa; phylum Chordata; class Mammalia; order Artiodactyla; family Camelidae; genus Camelus; species Camelus ferus. The sequence goes on from NC_045700.1 coordinate 66,909,475, forward strand.
AAGATGAGTAGAGAGAACATATCTATTGATGATGTGATATAATAATTCATTTGTCAGGGAATATTTGATCTTAATTCCTTTTCAATAGGTAAAGATTTGGATGTATTTTCCTATTTCCTGTACGTAGTCTCTTTATGTCATGCTAATTCTAACCAGTCCCTTCTTTTGAAAGCTTTTCTTTCTCTGCTTTTTAAAGGAATGATGGTAATCAGCAGGCATTATGCAGATACCACGTGCCTGAGATTATGGAGGGGAAATGTCACATGACTGTATGAAATCATTATATGCCCTATTTTGTATTTATTGAAGTTTCTTTTTGTGGGCCAAAAATATGTTTGTAATATATTTAGTTTTTTTTTAATCATGATAATTGATTGGAAGATTTATTTTTTAATAGCTTTGCCTTTTTTGCAGATTGAGAAATTTCTAAATTATAAATTATGTCACAAAGCAAAATTATATTTGGTAGCACCATAAATCTATTCCGAATGGTGAGAACAGATAATTTGAATATTTCTCACCTGTGAACCTATGTTGGTAAGCTTTTTTATTTTAATGTACTGTAATGAAATGATTATGAGTAGTTACCTCTGCTCAGAAGTGTCATTTGGTTTGCTGAACTCTTTTCACATCCCACTAGAATCATCACGTGATAACTGTCCATTCCCAGTGATTGGATTTCGTCTCCATTGAGTACTAATTAAAGGTCGTAGCAGAGCAGCCCATTGAATTTCTTTTTTATTGAGGTAAAATTGGTGTATGCACATCGACTTTCTTTGACAACGAAGGGAAAGTCATGGGATGTCGATTTGAACCTTTCTGGCTATTTGTCCCTCATGGTAGCTGCTTAAAATTCTTCAGTTATCAAAACTGAGTTTGCAGTAAGTTGCACATTTTATCGTTTGCAATTTTCTGTTTTCTGTGCATTTTTAAGCCCTTTTCTGCTTTCTAGTAAGGAGGCATGAAATGATCAGGAATGTTGCCAGTTACAGCTTCACACCAAAAACTTTGAGTAAATTCATTTTTGTTTAGATGCCCACAGTGATAGCTGAAGACAGGGCACCTGTAGAAAGTACCAGTGTAGGTTTGAGGAACTAGCAAAAAACAAATTTTTCCTCTCATTTCATCTACTTCAAAACAAACATCCGAGCTTGCGATTTGTGTTGCTCTTGCTGTTTCTTGTGAGTCCCTTTTGGGAAGACAGAGGGACATCTGAGAACTCGGAGGTACCCGTTACGTTTTCCTTTGGCTAACGGGGCAGTCCTAGTCTAGTAGTAGTAGATTGGCCGTTATTTTGTAAGGAAAGGAATGAAGTGTCTTTTACTCCAGAAATATGAAAATTACTGTCTTTTAAAATAGCACTTATGCTATAATAAGGCAATACTGGAATCAAAAAGAAATTTTATATAAGGTTCTAATTAGGTGGAAACTAGCTTTCATTCTAGTGTTAAACTCCTGGGAAATAGTGGCAAAGAAGGTTCACTCTGTTTCTGCAGTTCTTTGGGACCATTTATAAAGGCCAGTTAGGTTGTGTTAATGTGATTTAATTTACAGAGTTGCTGCAGTTAATGGATACATTCTGTGCTCTGAGAATCTGAATTCCATTCTAATGTGTAATACCCACTGGCTGTGATCTATAGCATCCGAAGGAAAGATGTGTTTTTCTCCTCCACACTCTACATAATTGTTAATATTATTTTAATTAAAGTACTTAAGACATTGTTTTTCCTCTGTACAAATGGCTTAGCAATTTGCACATCTGGGTAGGTTATGTAGCTAGTAAACAGTTCACGATAGTAAATAGCAATTAAACTCAACCCACCAAGTGACAGACTATGCAATGGAAAAATGTTCCAATTATCGTCGCATAGCTTATATGGCAAAGGATGATTTTCTCCAGTAACCTGCCCTGTGAGATAGGACTGCTTCACGAATGCTTTCCTGAGCAATTTTGCATTGGCAGGCAGTGTGGTGTGTCTAGTGCCCCTCCATGAAAAGAGGATAATTTAATGAGAAGCAAATAGTAGGCATGGAGATACTGTTAGGAAATTGTTTTTTTCTTTTTCTTAAAGTTGTAGTTGCTCTCTTGAGCGGTTTAAGGCTAATGAAAGCTAGTACTTTATCTTTGCCAAATAATTATTTATAAGATTTATTTTTAAAATAAGCCCAACCTCTCAACTGCAAGTTAAGAGTCATCATTTTCTGTGACTAACACTAAAGCTTTTCCTTACCAGAGCGCGTTCGCAGTCCATGATCACGATCCAGAGAGACAAAGACAGTTCTTTGATTCGGAAGGAGATGATGTCCATGATACACACAGCTGCCCTAGCAGCTTCTTACGTGAACCAATTTTATTCTTGTGTGAAAAATGTATTTCTATTGACCTGCACCGTTGGGCGTTTGTCATTTGGGAATTTGAGCCTGTGTAGGTCGCGCCCACCTGTGAGTTCGCTGAGTCTTGCCTGCAGTCCTTTCTGTGCGCCTGCGACGCAGGGGTGCTGATGTGGCTGACAGACCTCACCAGCAATGTTTGTGGGAGGCAGTCACCTTTTCTCCAAGTTAGTTCAAGAGGTGGCTGTGGATTGGCATTGCAAAAGGATGAGGATGTGAATAACACTAAACGAATTACTGCAAGCTAATAGGTTTGAAATTCATTTAAAATTTGTTTAGGTGTCTAGTTTCCGGTTTCTTCATCCTGTTTCTTTTTAGCCTTTTAACATTCTATTCAATTCTATTTTTAATCTGGTTATATATAGACTAATATAATGGTCTTCTAAATGGTCAACAGAACTCTGCAGTTTAATGAGGCAATTTAAAGGATTCCTTGAAAGAAAATGGAGTCATACTGAATCTTTCATCACAAATATCTATACCTACATTGCTCCAAGGACTTTTTTTTTTCCTGACAAGAAACACATTTCTTCAGAATGGGGTGGGGAGGGAATATGTATATGATAGAACAGAGGTTTTTTTTTCCTCTCAATACATTGAAAACAATTGAATTTTTGGAGGCATTCTATGGAAAGGTAAACAATGTAACGACTTCTTTATATCTTGAACTTGATAAACTTCCCAGTATCATATTCTGGAGGGACCCAAAAATCCATGTTTAGTAAATTGAAGTAACATTTTTAAAATACTGTCTTTCAAAAGATGTGTAATAAGATATCAGGGAAGAACATGTTTGGATATCTGTTAAGCATCTTCTTCTGAGCAGTGAGTTAGGAAAGAAAACATAAAACGTAAATGAATAACTGTATCTCTCCTAATAATCAATGTCCTTAGTGCAAAAATTGTGGGTCAAACTTAGCCTTATTTCTAAACAGCAAAAATTCTCTTTTCACTCCAGCTCTTACTTTTTGTTAGCTGTCTTCTCTCTGCACTGTAATACAGAGCCAATAAAAGAAACGTGGCATTTCAGAGAGAGAGAGCAAATTCGGTGTGACTTTCTGTCCCCCAGGTTCCCAGATCTTGGCAATGTTTGGCTACTTTGAATGGCAGGGTTTTGGTGATCTAAAGTTTAGTCTGAAAAACAGGCTTATGAGAGAAAACCTGTCTTACTCTTAGCAGCCGTGGAGGGCCCCACAGCTCTCCTTCCATTTTTCCCTTCTGCCTGCTTGCCCGGCCCACCCCCAGCCCTGCAGTATGCACGCATACACCTGTGATCTGTACTGCTCCTGGCCCAAGAGTAGTAGAATCCTTTTCTTTCACTTGTTTTTTGTTTTTGTTTGTTCTTTAAGCTGGGGACCACTGAAGTAAGCTCTATATGCACCCAAAATTCCCCTTGGAAAAATTTTCAACATGCAGTGCAGAAGGCTCCAGTGCAGCTAAGTGCCACCCTTGCTTTTACTGGGGGAATAGGCTGATTTGCCCTGAAATGACTCCACCCTGCATCGTTAAAGTACAGTTGGCTCCAGCTGATGAGTGTGGAAGGGCTGGGAAGTTTGGTACTTGTGATGTTGTCTTCATCTGCTTGGAAGGGTTGAATCAGTTCCTCTCAACAGTGATAGTTCTTTTCACTGTATAGTGTTGAGTATGTCTCAGGGATTCCTTGTGGAAATTAGGGCAGTTTTTGAAATAAGAAAATAGTTTTAAAAGAAACTAAAGGTGACTCATCATTGACGAGAGCGCAAGAGAGAGAGAACATTTGGTTTCGTAGCCCACGGGGTCTTGCATGGGACTCTTCCTTCTCCTTCATGCTCTCATCTCAGCCACAGCATACAGAATCCTTTCCCACCACGCACAGCTTTAAAACTTTTATTTAAAAATTTCCTTCCCCAATGAGCTTTCAGAATACTTATTGTAGATTTTAAGAGAAAAGGTATATTAATTTATGCTATTAACATCACCTCATAAATTATAAGTTTTATACTAAAGCTGTATTGAGTGTAATGAATTATGTTGCCTATGTGTTTAATAGCTAAAAAAATTATATATGAGCTTTTTTTTTTTTTTTTTTTGACAAAACAAACTAGTGAAGCACCTTTTTACACTGGATCTCTGCCGTGTCAAGGTGTATAGCTATCCTTTGCTACCTTGCAGATATATGAAATAAAAGGATATCCTGGGGCCTCAAAATGTAGGACACCTTTAGACCATTTATTATTGCTCATAGAACTGTCGAGAATCATGTTTCTTTAGTAAATGATCTGTGGTTTACACTTAAGATGGCTAGAAGCTTAGTCACAGGGTAAATAGAAATACATAGATCAAGTAAACTCCCAACTACTGTAGCTGGAATTTGTAAACTAAGTTTTTAAGACCTCTTCTGTTTCCTATGGATTTATTCTTTAATTTGCAGTTTATTCTGTAAGTTGGGAAGTAAAATAGAGAAAATAATAAATCTAGATATTCTCAGTGTCTTATTCAGGAACTTTTTATCCCTCCTCACTAAGGAATTCCCACTGTGACTTAAAAATAGAATTAAATTCCTTGTGTGCATGTATATGTCTGTGTTTTTACACACATGCAAAAATATACATTGGGGGAATGTGTGTGAGAGAGATGAATGTGTGCTTAGGCAAAAATAGAAGGGTAACGGGATATATTGTAGAACTATGGTTTATTTAGTTGAGGGTATTGGAGTTCCTCTCTCATCGTCTCTGTTGTATAAATACACCAAATTCTTCATTATGTTATCTTATGTTAAAAGGCTAGCTCTGATATCATGTGCATTTTATTTTAACCTTTTGATTTCCTTATATTATGCTATGTTTTTAAAGTGACATGAGAAACAGCAGGTTGTAAGACCAGCCTCTTGCTTTTGAGCATAAAAATAAGAGCAAAAGAGAGAAACAGACCTGGACATAAGCTGTGTTTTTCTGTTGGGGTGGTGGGACCAGAGATCAGCTGAACCCTTTTTTTTTTTATGTTAATAATAGATTTCTTCATATCCTGACTTATAAAACATTATTGCTCACCTCTTCTTAGTGAAGTTAAGACAAGTATAGGCCTTTTATAAAGAGTACCATTTTTCCAAGGGGCTGCTTTGTTTAAAGAGTTGTGGGATCATTTCACCATGCACATTTCAAAGCTGGGATGATTTCATTTGTTCCCCAAAATTTAAAAAAAAAGTTGCTCAGTTATGTTGCTATTTATGAAGTCAGTGTGCCCCCTCCAAGCCCATATTTTGGTTATAGGGAAATTATGCTACCCTTGACTTTCACCTGATTCATACAGAATTAAAAAAAAATACATTCCTGTATTTTGAGTTTTGTCATTTTACTAAACATTCATTACTGAAGTATCTGGTGGTCTAAAGTAGTCAAAACTAGAGTTGTTATTAAATGCTCCAATCATATTTATTTTTAATATTAAAAAATCATGTAGTTGGAAATATGTCACAACAACTGATAATACATCTGAATTTATAGTTGTCTTTGAAGCCTCATTCATCTTAGAAATACTCAAGACCTGGAAAAGCTTTGTATGTTGTTCTTTTTACAGTTGTATTTTTGCAGCCTCTCCCAGTTTCATTCACTCTTGCTTTATGGATTTTTAAAAATCTGCATATTTCTTGTACATATGCATGCAAATGAAAGAAGGGAGGTTGTACTGGTGCCATTTCTCCCTTCAGTTACTGGTTAATGGGATTTGCTAGAATAAATTCCCCCTGATTGAAGGGTGAAAACAGACCCTTTTGTGTATATCTGTACAGAGATGTGTATATGGGATGTGGTGGCACTTTGCTGAATGTGAACTTGCCTTGTCAATGGAAAGATTGAGAAGTATTACGTTTATTTATACATTTGTATAAATCTATATATACACGTATGTATATGTGTGTGTATAGATAAAGCTATATACATATATTTCCCTAAAAAATGTGTGTGTATAATAGATAAACAGCCTTTGTTAAGCAAGATTATACATGTCTATGGAAAATTCTGGATTATTCTATACGCAAGAGGAGGTGACAGAGTAATCGTAGGAGCATACAGAGATGGAAGTCCTTTGGATGACAGTCTTGTTTATGAATTCCTGTTAGAACTGTTCTTACTTGCCAGTTCCATACTCTTTGTCTTCATTACTTTCTAAGGCAATCATTTAAAAATCACGCTTCATTGTGTTTATTCCCTTTTATTATGTCCTTTCTAGCCAGAATAATTTGGCTTAACCATATTTCATTAACTTTTCAGTTTGTTTTTTTTTAAGATCCTTAACTCTGAAATTTCTCAGAAGTTACAAGTTTTGGTAATATTTTCTATAGTAATTTTGAGAATTGGGCATCCTCTTTGTCTCAGAAACAACCAACCAACAAACAAAAAAACCAACATTCTAACAGAACTAATTTGAAAGTTTTACCTAGGTAATTTGGGGATGTTTTACTTAAACTGAAAAAAAACCCCCTTAATTATGATTTTATGATTGACGTTAGCGTTAGGTTTATTTTGTTGTTTATTGTCATTAATTTGTCATTTAAAACATTTGGTCTATTTTGTGACCTAGTCATAAATTTACCATTTTCATTTCAACAGAAAGCCTCTTGAATTCTATAACTCATTTTACTCATGATGAAACGGCTTTAATGAATTCTTGTACAATGAATTCTGCTATATTTCCTCTTGACTTTTCTGACATTTGTGACATTCTGTTTTAACTTTGCTGCAGCTCTCTAGAAAACTTGCATCCCTATATATTGTGCCTTTAAAGCTTTTATGCACACACAGGTCAAAGTGTATATATACATGTTGGAGCATGTGTACATATACTTTCACATATACTCGCACAGTATGTCTCTAGTATATATTGTGGGAGTGGATATATAGATATTCAAAGACAACGAAATGTTGCTCTCTAGATATATATGTATATAAATAGTGTTGATATACTGTATATACACATGTATATGTATGAGTTTTAAATGGCAATCTTTTACATTTAGCAAAATGCTGCCCCTACTGGAATATTGTCACTGCAATGGCAGTTGTATGTAATGATTTAAAATACATTATCAAAAGTTATTTAAAGAACATTTAAAAGTCTCATCTAAAGACATCCACACATTATTTATTTATCTTCCTCTTCCTTTTATTGTTATGTTTTTTTTTTTTAACTGAAAGGGAGACTGTCATCTTAAAAATGCCATCTGTCCCATGGGAGAAAGAGAGAGCTGGAGATTCACTTGAGGAGCCCTGTGTGTTCTCCTCCCTCTGAAGTGGAGAAGTGCCACAAACCAGCCTGTTTATTTCAGTTGTAAAGCAATCCTAACATCCGCATCAGTGTATGTCATCCACCATCTCCTAGATCAACTTAATTCACCAGTTTGCCTCTTCCTTTCATTAATAAATAATGGTCATTGAGATCATTCTGCCTGGGGGAAGTTAACTACTCTCTAGCTGCAGGGAAATATATCACCTAATTGTTATTCTGCCTTGTTCAAAATTCAACTTTGAGAGAAGGCGGCTCTCTCATGAAGCTGTCTTGAGCATGTTTTGCGTTTATTTAGTTAAAGGTCTTCCCAGACTGTTTTTTTCTTTTAAGAACTCTAAATCTGCAGGCACTTGGCATAAATTTAATTCTTACTCCCCACAGCTTCAGGTATTTTTATTAGTATATCAATTTGACACACTGAATGAAAGAATATTAAGGAAAAACTTAAATATTTTATTTTGGAGAGTTAGCAGCAGAGTGCATTTTAAGACTTTACAGAGAGAAAAACAAAGACAGACAATCCCAAACCAAAAGATACTAGCAAAAACAACAACAACAAAAACAGGAGGAGTAAGAGTACCCCTGAAGAGTCAAATAGAGAGGTTGGGGTTTGAGGGATTTCACACAGTAGCTTAGATGAAACTTGATATCAGAAGCAGCCTTTAACAAAAACATCTTGGCAGTTGTGTGGTACTAACCGGAGTACTGAAGTATAGATTGAAACCAAGTTGCAGTGGGAAATCAAAGGTGAGGTAGTTTATTGGAAACCAGTAAAGGACAGGTTGCACAGTTCTGAAATCTCTTCTAACAAAGTAACTGCACGGTAGCAAGGACTAGCCGTTCTCAAAGCCCTTCTGTTTCAGTGTTCTCCTTCACCTTGGCACACAAGTATGTTTAACAGGCCATACATTAAAAATATTTACAAAAAAAAAAAAAAAGCTGCTTAAAGGGAACTTACAAACTGGGCATCTTCTCTGTGTTCATAGTGGCTGGAAGCTTAGTTATATGCACAAAAGCTAGGAGCCACTTGTCTCTGCACAGACCGTAGGAGCAAGATGAGGAGATTGGCAGTTTGAGGAAGAGGCCCCCAGTTCTGGCGGAAAGGCACATCTATGGCATTGGGTGTAGTGCTGCTGGGGGAGACCACATTTTGGGGAGATAATGGGCTTTTGGTTTGTAATTTCCCTTTAAACAGGAAGAGATGGCTCACATTTTCCATATATATCTCAATGAATGTACTGTATTACTGTTTTAAAAATTTGATGAAATAATAATGGATTGGTCTCCTTTTGTTATCTGGTTCTTGTTTAATTTGTTTAAGGGTTTTTGTATACAAAAGTTTACATTTTTATGTATATTTTTCTTGTGTAAAAACTGATGTAATATGTGTATAAAACACTGTATGTATTATCTGTATATAGTGTGACAAAATGATTTTTCTTTCTTTCTTTTGGATGTATTAATAAATCTTGCTGTGAAGTAGCCTTGTTTTTGGTATAATTCCCTTTGCCTGGATATTGATGGCAGCTGCTAATCCAGGGTAGGTATTTCTTTTCCCTTTGTTATTTAAATAGAGCAAATTTTTTTTATGTCTTATATTTTGTCAAGAACTCCAGGGAGCTATTATCATGGTTCTTTATAGTTAGTCTAACAATGATTAATACTTATAATAGCTGTGGATCAATTAAACACTATCCAAGGTGACTTTAATGTAGAACCAACCTTGAAATCCAACCAGAAGTTGCATTTGAAATTATTACCTGCTACAGTGGAGGTTTACAAGTCAATTTCTATCTCATTTGATCAGGAGCCCCTTCTCTCTTCATTTTTATAGCTTCACAAGTATAAGAACAACTTCATGTTTTATAACCGAAGTTTAAAAAGAAGCAAAAAACTTGAAGAAACACTCTTCCCTTAAGACATTGCCAAGTGCCTGCCTTGTATCTCCTTGGAATTGAGTTTTGTGTTTTGTTTTTTTTTTTTAATATGTAGATTGGAACTTTTCATTTCTTGTGCTGTCTTTTGTTGCTGAGGAATTTTGTGGTACAAACAGAGGCTAGGACAAAATTCACAAAGAAAAATTAGTAATCTAATCACACATTCTTCTTGTAAAGATTTATTGTTTTTTTATTTTTGTAGGGCATTTGGACTTTCTTTATCCTTTAAATTCATTTGTGGTGGGAGAGGTGATTAGATTTACTTTTTATTTCCTGAGGAGGTACTGGGGATTGAACCCAGGACCTTCTGAATGCTAAACATGCACTTTACCACTTGAGCTATATCCTCTCCCAGGACTTTTCTTTTTCTTGATCTCTAATCCAGGCATGTTTAAGATACATTCTAAAATTGTACTTTATTTCTCTTAAAGAACTTGGCATTCTGTGACTAGAAGCAGATGCCCACAGTACTAGTAAATTGGCCAGCACTGACAGAGCTTCCTTCATCCATTTCTCTGCCTTTGAAGTTGACAAGGTATGAAGAATCATGCTTCAAATTGATCTATCCATTTCTACAGCTATATGGTAGTTGATTTTAAACTCTTGTTCTCTCCCTAAGGGAGCTTTTCTAAATATCTGTGAAAATGCACAAACTTTTGAGATTGTGCTAAGTTCTTGATCTGATTTTTAAATAATAGCCTTAAGGAGACAAGCTTATTAGTGAAGCATTTGAGTTAGGCAACGTCTTTAAAGGGGTGGTGCTGAGAGCCTGTGGACTGCCAAGTGCAGGCAAAAATTCAACTTTAGAAGAGAACATGTTTTCTTAACTCCTTCATTAGCATACCTCCAGTTCTTTGCTCTATCATCTGCCTCATTAACAATAATCCTTAAAAAAAAAGCCTGTATTATTTTAAAACCTTATTTGCATTCATTTGTAGCTTTCATCAACGTGTGGATCTGAACATTAAGGTATTATTATTTTGTTCTTTCACATAACAGGCTTCCTGGGAAGTTCTCCTCTAACCAAAATGCGACTATAGTCAGTTATTTCTCCTGCTTTAAATCCCCATGGAGAGGTGCCTACTGCTTAGTGTTTTGAAATTCCATTCAAGCCCATGGGAGTATGCTGTTGCTGACTCTCTTCTTCCATCTTTCCAATCTTCTGTCCTTCCAATTTTCTGCCTTTTTTGCCTTCCATTCTTTTTAAAATCCACTTATTTATATTTTTGAGCACTGTGTGTTAGGGACAGGTGGCATAGAAGAAAGAATTGCAATTGGATCTACACTCCAAGACTTTGCCGTGTGGAAGAGAGAAGGTGCATCACTGCACAAACAAGGTAGAGATCGTCAGATGCTTAGAGTGATACAGTGCTGTGTAAGTTCATGTCAGAAGGAGATAATTTCCCAACCGAAGGAGAGAAAATCTTGTAGAGGACAGTGCATCTGAACAGAGCGTTCAAGGATGGGCAGTATTTGGACATTTGGAAATGAAGGAAGTATTCCAGATGGAGGAAGCTGTATACACAGTCAGGATGCTTCATGGTTTGTGTGAAAATGGAGCCATTTAACTTGACATGTACAAAATGTGTGAAGCAGAGTGGAGAAAATAATGGAAGTGAGAGCATAATGAGCATGGAGGCTAGACTAGGCAGTGGGTCAAGGGAGGGATGGTCAGCTGTGATTCAGAAAGACTAATCTGGCATAAATCAAGAGACTGAGGTTCGCAGCAGAGAGGTGAGTTAGGAGACTGCTACTGCAGTGGTTAGGCTTGTTAATGAAATACAGACTGGTTGTGGCAGTAAAAACTGGAAAGGAAGGAGGAATTAGAAAAAAATTTGGAAACATACCGAACAGATGTCAGGGGCAAAGGAGGAGGAAGAGGAATCAAAAGAGGCTTTAGTCCTGGGTTTCTGGAAGCATGGTGGTACCAGTGGCAGAAGTGGACCACACCACTCTCAACACTCATTGGATTTGAGAGAGTCAGTGGGTTTTAAATAAAGTCTTGAGTTGGAAGCAGGGATATCCAGTTGGCCATCAATTGGTAGTTAGGGCTCAGAAGAGAGGCTCAAGCTGATGTTAGAGATTTAGAAGTTTTGGACAGGGTTGATTGTTGGAGCCAGCTAAATGATCAAGGAAGAAAGATAAAGACAGATTTTTGGAGAACATCTCTATGTAATCTATTATATTTTATTTACAGGACTGAAAGAAGCTTAAATAATTTTCCCAGAGTCTCCTACCTAGTAAATATGGCGCTAGTATTCAAAGGCTAGCAGACTGCCTCCCCTATGAGTATTGAGGAGAGTCAGACCCTCCCCCTGACCTTGGCCCACTGAGGGCCTGTGGGAATGCATTCACCCCTCCCACTCCATTCTGATGACTTCTTGTATCCCTCACCTGGACAGCATGCTCCATATTGTTAGCTCCTGAAACCCCAGCCCCTAGCACAGCATGGTTGCCCAGAATTACACAAATATTACTGAATGAAGTTAGTACTTGGAAGAAGTTCACGGCTGGAAAGAATGCAAATTTGAAGAGACTTGGAGGATCTGGTGAGTGGCAGTGTAGCAACTGGTTAAGGCTATGGACTTTGGAACAAGACTGCCTTGGTTCTAATCTTGAGTCCATTATTTACAAACTAGATGATCTCAGGTAAGTTATTAAACGTCTCCCTGCTTCAGTTTCCTCATTCATAAAAAACTGCATTGGGAAGATTACATGACACAACACATGTAAAGCACTTACAATAGTCCCTGGCACACACTAAGCACTTGGTTATTTTAGTTATGCTCCTTTTATGACTAGGAAAAGATTGAAGATACAAAGAACATAGACCAAAAGTAGAAATCAAACTTAAAGAGCCAAACCATATATCACCTCCACAGTCCATAGAGGTCAAATACAGTGCCCTGCAGTACTTACCCTCTGTATGACAGATATTTCTTTAAGACCAAAATCTTCCCTTTACTTTCTTTTCCCTTCAAGTGCTGTCATTTCTTTTTACTGCTAAACATTATACTTGCTTTTCCCACTATTACTCCTTCATCCATTGCAATTTAGCTTTCACCTTGTTATTTTCCTGAAGCTGTTCTTTCCAAAGCTCTCAGTGACATTTGCTGCTACTCTTCTTACCCTCTATGGCCCAGTCTGCACTGAGGACATTCAATTTATCTGTTTCTCCACTTAATTCTCAGATTATATCTTTTCTGGGTTCTTTGTTAGTTCCAACTCCTCCCTCTTCTCCCTAAATTTGAACATGTCTCAAGTGTATTTTCAGCCTTCTCTGTACATGAGCTCCCAAAGTACGATCCTTCTACTACGCTCCCAATGTTGACCTCCCTGGAGATTAACTCCAAATTTATGTCTATGGCTCTGATTGCTGTTAGACTTCAGTTCTCACATCTCCTACTGCTCCCTGAGGACCTCTACCTCCAAATTCAATCATCACTATAAATTTAGTTTGTCTAAATCCAAACTTATCATCTTCCCCTCTTTTAAACCAGCTCTCACTCTGAATTTTTGCCCTTGCTCATTTGTTCACTCATGCATTCAGCAACTATAAAGACTCCTAGTCTCCTATGCTAGAGTCTAGTCATCTTGATTTCTCCCAGCATCCCAGCTTTTTATCACTTAGTGACTAAACCAGCACATTTGTTTTCTAACTGGTATCCCTGCTTCTAATCTCTCCTTCCCCAAATTATTCCTTTACACATGCTTCTGCCAGGCTGATCTTCCTAAAATGCTCCAAAATTAGCTAAGAACAATCTATGATTTCCAGTGGGAGCCTCCTTCATTCAATCTCTTTCCACTCCCCGTTGGAAGGTCCCAAAATAGTTTGGTTTTCAAGGCTCCTCATCATATTTCTTCTGATCTGTTTGAACCACATTTCATTGTGTGAGCATCAACAACAAATGTCCTTCCCTTCAAAGCTCCTTTCTTCAGCAAACTTTATCTATACACACATCAGTGCATACACCCAGAGTCCTGTCTGGACCTGTGATAGTGCATACTGTGAAGATCTTCCCTTTGCTTATCTAAGAACTACCCTCTCTCAAGACTTCTTACCCTTAAGAAGACTTCCTCATCCAGAGAAATCCTTAGCCACTTTTCCTTGGCAGCACTCATTGCCTGTGGTAATAATTTGATGCCAAATATGTTTCCTTAACTTTTATTTATCCTTATAAGTCCTATGCCTGCTCAAGAAGACGAAGCGACATTAGGATAAGGACCAGTCTTTAAAAAACCCTTGCTCGGAATGGTGGCCCAATACGTATAGCAGAACCTCAATAAATTGTTGCTCATTGTGATGCCAGCAGAAGCCAAATAACACATCTGGTTTCTTTGGGTAAGGGGAAGACAAGGAACCTTCCAATTTATCTTGGTATTCAAAGTTGGTGATCTTGTCTATAACCCTCATTTGTCACAGCGTATGCTAGATTGTCAGCATCTCATTTATCCATGTCCTGCCTCACTCAAAATATGTGCAGAATGTTAATCGTTAAGACTGTGTACCCAGTGTCTTTTATTTTATATTTTGTTTTTAAATACTGATGGAATAACAGTACCAAAATTATATTTAAATTTTGGTATTGAAATTATAACATGTTTTTCTGCTCATGGCTAGTACCTACAACATTTCTCTCCAAAAATAAGAAGAAACCTTGGGGTTATGATTTATTTGTATGATCATTTGCTTCTCTTATCATACTCCTGTTTAATTAACAAGCTACTTAACAAGATAAATTTATTCCTGAAAAGTTGGCAGTAGATCTGATTTATATTCATTAGTCCTATTTCTTGTTGATATAAATTACCAAATTGGAGTGCTCTCCTTTGGGAAGTGTTTTGGGTTTAAAACTAAGTGAAAATATTGCTAGAAAATGCAGTGAAGCATTCAAGTCACGTATTCTTAAATTGCTGATAAAATAATGCTTAAATTATTTAAGAATAGAAGCTATTCTTGATGCCATGGAATTAGTCCAGTAGGGAAAAAAAAGTGATTTTAAAAGCATAATTTCAGCCTCAGAACAATAGAATTCTAAGTCTGTTTTGCTTTGGAACAGTTCCTTACCGGTGTGATTTTGTATTAGTAAATGCAAACGTGTAGCCATTTAGAAATGAGTAGTTTACTAGAAACAGCACCGTACTGTGAAGAAAGGCTCAGATGTGCAAGCTGTTTCTATAAACTAGAAGTTTAACCTTTGCAAAATAACCTCACCCTTCTGGACCATAGTTTTCCTATCTGTAAACTAAGAATTATGCTAAATTAGTGGTTTCTCAGCTTTGCTCTGGGAGTGTTCTCAAGGTCTCCAGAATGTTCAGCAGGATTAGAATATGGCAGAGTGGGATGGACTGTTCCCCCTTCCCTTTTCATGGGCTTTTGTTTGAACAGTGAGTTCTGGAGCTCAAAATTTTAAATTGTTTGGTAATCTTCAGATTATATCATCTCCAAGACTCCTTCCAATCTGAAATCCTAACAATTTTCATTTTTGTTTTGAAGATAGTGTCTTTACTCTGGAGTATAGAGGGCTAAGAAAACTACTGTATTAGATCTCTCTCTCTCACTTGCTCTCTCTTTAAAATCATACTTTTCCCTCCTTATTCCACCAGTTTCTCTCTGTGCAGGGGTCTGGAGGATTAGGAAGATCCAGATCTGACAAAGTCTATAGAGCACAGTAATTAGGAGCACCATACTGTGACAGAAACTTCAAATGCATGTTCATGTAACATAACATAATAGCTTTTTTACAACAATTTGTTAGCCTTTAAAAATTCTTTGTTCTGAAGACATTAAACCCTTCTGCTTTTTTTCCCCATTAAAAAAAATTAAAGTATAGTCAGTTTAAATGTTGTATCAATTTCTAGTGTACAGCATAGTGTTTCAGTCATACATATACATACATATATTCCTTTTCCTATTCGTCTTCATTTTCATTAGAGGTTACTACAGCATGTTGTATGTAGTTCCCTGTGCTATACAGTAGAAACTGTAGATTTTGTTGATGTGAAGTAGCATTTTCAGATCTGTGTGTTGGGGGTGCCCTGGACTCCTCCGCTATGCTGGGTCCAACGGGCTGATCATCAGCTCTTTGCCCCTGGCAGGTCCCACCTTCAGCTTCCTAATCAGGGCCTCTTTGCCTATTTTCACTGATTTCTGCGTGTCATTCCTCCCTCTCTTTCACAATCTTTCCCAATCTTTTCCACCCTGGAGCCCTGGCGATCTGTGCACGTCCCCACTTAAGTGTCCCTGTGATTGTCTCAGAACAGGAGAGGCCTGTGAGAAGATGCTATCAGCCCATTTCCCACTTGCCACCCGACCTCCATGAGACAGTTCCTCCTTGCTTCCCAGCTTCTGATGGGGCCTTGTACCCACCTTAGGGCATAGCCGCAGACTTTATGTTTGCTTTTTTTTTTTTTTTTTAAGATGGCTTATATTTATTTATTTATTTTGATGGAGGTACTGGGGATTGAACCCAGGACCTCACGCATGCTGAGCATGCGCTCCATCACTGAGCTGCAGCCACCAACCCTCCCCACAGCCGCTTAGCTGCAGCTTGGCATTGGCTCCTCAGCCTC
Organism: Camelus ferus; assembly: GCF_009834535.1. Taxonomy (NCBI): domain Eukaryota; kingdom Metazoa; phylum Chordata; class Mammalia; order Artiodactyla; family Camelidae; genus Camelus; species Camelus ferus. The sequence continues at coordinate 66,925,638 of NC_045700.1, forward strand.
AGAGCTTCCTACCGTCCCTGTTGTAGTCACCTGATCCCCTCTGTTTCAGTGCTGCCCTGCGGGACGGAGGACATGGGGAGCTGGCACCTGTGCTCCTCACTCTTTTGCTGTCGATATAAATAATAAACCGTTTGAATCTAACAGGACTCCCTGTTTATCTACCGGCCAAATCTGCCAGCCTCACTTGACACACAGCAGTTATCAGTGGACGTGTTAGATTTGTCCTTGTCATTCCCCCAATTATTTTCCAATACGCTGTAGAAAAACTTAAAAAGTGCAAACATGCTATGGAACAAACTAGATTGGAGAAAACTTCCCCAGATTGTATTTTAAAGGCACCTTCTCTGCTGTGGCAATTCCTATGTATTGGAATAGCATCGTAATCAGCATTCTTGTACAGTGTTTCCTTCGGGGCTAACTTGCCGTCCGTTCCTTGGTTGGCATCGGGGAAATGTTTGGATTAGTTTTAGCGTCATTAAGAATGTTTGACAGAATAATAGCCTTGGAGCCTACGTTCATCAATTATTCAAGGACTAATTATCTGTTCCGTTTATTATCCGAGCTTCTTAGGTCTCCTAACTCTTTCTCTGGTTACTTGTTTTATGGACATTTCATGCTGGGTAATCACGGGGACTGCAGAGTGGGGAGGGGAAATAAGGAACTAACATCAGTTCTGATACTTCAAAAGTTGTAACTGAAGAATTTAGGGGAGGAGGCTTTTTAAGTGAGCTGTGGGCCTTAGTCACTCGAGTGGTCCCAACGCTGTCCCTGGTATTCCTTTTTTAGCAGCCAGTGCACAGTACTCTTTTTTTTTTTTTTCAATTGAAGTATAGTTGATTTGCAATGTTGTGTTTCCAGTGGTCAGCATAGTGATTCAGTTACACATATATATTCTTCTTCATATTCTTTTTCGTTATAAGAAAAAGAATTCTTTTATTATAAGATATTGAATATATTTCCCTGTGCTCTACAGTAGGAACTTGTTGTGTATCTATTTTGTATATAGTAGTTTATATCTGCAAATCCCAAATTCCTAATTTATCCCTCCCCACCACCATTCCCCTTTGGTAACCATAAGTTTGTTTTCTATGTCTTTGACTCTGTTTCTGTTTTGTAAATAAGTTTATTTATGTCATTCTTTTTAGATTCCACATATTTGTCTTTGACTTTATTCACTTAGTATGATAATCTCTGAGTCCGTCCATGTTGCAGCAGATGGCATTATTTTATTCTTTTTTATGGCTGAGTATTCCATTCTACATATACACAACTTCTTTATCCAATCATCTATTGATGGACATTTAGGTTGCTTCCATGTCTTGGCTATTGAAAATAACAGTGCACAGTATTCTTGAACACTCCTTTTGAAGGGTAGAACGTCAAAATTGGAAGGTTAGTCTAGACTAACTCTGTAATGCAAGAACCATCCTTCACAATATTTAAAAGATGACTTCTACCTTCACTCCTTCTCAGGGAGCCCACCCCATCATTGCACATCTCTAGCAAGACAGTGTTACACTTAGTTGAATCTATAAATTTCATATACCAATGTGTAGTCTGCATTTGGGGGACACACCATTCAAGTATTTATTCTCTTCTCTGCCATGTAGTTCTGAGTTCTGCCACTAACTTGTTTAGGGACCTTATTTAGCAAACATCTTAACTTCCCTGGTCTCCTATTTTTCTCTCTATGAAAGAAGTTGAATGATAATATTTAAAGTATCTTCTGATTCAAAAAGTCTAGAGTTCCATGATTTTAGTAGTGAAGACAGTATTTCCACTGATTGATTCCTAGTTATTCTTAAAAGTGAATTATACATAGGAGGTCGAACATGATTCAAGGTCACTGAATTCAAGTGTACCTTTAATGCTGCCTAGCGAACAAGTAATCCCTTTACTCTCCGCCCTCTTCTAGCTGATAAGTTCATACTTTCTCCTCTTTCTTCGAACCTCACCTCATGCTTCATCCTCCTTACCTTGAGGACAGATCCTTGCTTCCTATTTCACTAAGAAAGCAATCAAGGACCAGGCCTACCGACTCCTACAGCACATCTATTCACTGGTGGATGCGTGTTCCCATCTCCCCCACCTTCCCTCTTGGGACCATGGATGATGTGTCTGTGCTCTTCGCCAGGGCCTCCCTCTCCCCTTGTGCTTGGACCTCATACCTATTCATGCACCCGAAACACGGCTCCGGTGATGGTCTCTTCTCTTCCCTATTGTTTCTACTGGATCATTTCCACTTGCAGACAAACATGCTGTTATGTTTCACATTTTAGGAAAAACAAAACAAATACCCCTCTCTTAATTTTCCCTCTCTAGTTATGATTCCATTTCTCTTCTTCCCTTGAGAGCACGGCTCCTGGAAGGAGTTGTGTGTGCTTATTGTCTCCAGTTTCTCCCCTCCCAGTCTCTCTTGATCTTGCTCCTGTGGGACTTTCACCACGGCCTCCAGCCTGCACGGTTCCACCAGACCTGTTCTTGTCAAGGGCATTTACGCCTCTGTGTTGCTAAGCCCCATGGTGACCTTTGTCCCTCACTGCCCTTATCCTAGCAGCAGCCCTTGACACCGTTGACCACTCCCTCCATCTTAAAACTCTTTTTTCACTTATCTTTTAGGATGTTAGATTCTCTCAGTCTTTTTTCCTTCTTCCCGGCTGCTTCTCAGTCTCTCTCTGGATCTTCCTCTTCTCCCTGTCCTCATAACATTGGGTACACCAGGGCTCAGACCTTGCAGGTTTCCTCCCTACACCCACAATCAGGTCATCTCTGGCAGTCTCATGGCTTTCAGCACCATCTGTTAGATTTACATCTTGTTAAAAACAGGACCACAGGCGCCAAAGGGAGTCGCTTATGCTAAGTTCACATCACCCAACTGAGATTTAACTTAAAGTTTTGATTTTTCCAAAAATGAAATCTTAAACCTGTCAAGCAGGTGTCCCTTGATCAGCACTAGTTAGATAATCTGCTTGTTAGGGCGCTGCCATCCACGGTAAAGTAACCTTGCAATAACCCATCTGCTTTTTTTGCCTACTATAACTTCCTTGTTCTTGCGCCCTTCTGCCTGTAATAGTTTTTCATTTGGTACAGCTCCTTGGAACTCCTTTCTATCTGCTAGATTGGACACTGCCTGATTCATGAATCAGTGCATAAAGCCAGGAAGATCTTTAAAATCTCCTGAATTGAATTTTCTTTTTTAACATGTCTCTATCCAGTGTCTTTCCTCTTATCTCCAGAAATATTTGGCTTCTTGAGACCTTCACTTGGGTTGTCTGAGAGGTTTTCAAATTTAACATTCAAAGCTGAGCTCCTGCTATCTGACCCTATCTGATCCCTCCAGTGTTCCCCATCTCAATATCGATACCACCTGGCACTTGCTCCCGCCCAAACCTTGGTGTCATCCTTGCTCTTCTCTTCCTTTATACCCCATATCTAGCTCATCAGCAAATCCTGAGGACGCTACTCTCAAAATATACTCTGGTCACTAACAATTGCTTAATCTGATTAACCACCTCCACTGGGTCCCACGCTGGTCCAAGCCACTGTCGTCTCTTGCTTGGATTCTATCAGTGGCCGCCTTGCCCCACTTCCATCTATTCTCAACGCAGCAGCCAGAGTGATTCTGTTAAAATATAAGTCAGATCATGCGAGTCCTCTGCTCAGAGACCTCCATGGGCTGCCCATCTTGGAGTGATGTGAGGCCCTGTTCATCTGGCCTTTGTTTCCTCTCTCACCTTGTCTCCTTCCCTGCCCAACCCCCTCCACTCCATAGTTCTTGAATGTGGAACATGATCCTGCCCCAGGGTTCCTTGTACTTAATCTCCCTTGACTCTCTTTCCACAGACACTTGTTTATGGCAAGTCCCTGTACCTACTTCTGGTCTTTACTCAAGTGGCACCTTCTCTTTCCCTGTGACGCTTTCCCTGATGATCTTTTTTTAATATTATTATTTTTTATTTTATTTTTTAACATTTTTTTTATTGAGTTATAGTCATTTTACAATGTTGTGTCAAATTCGATGATCTTTTTTGAAGTTTTCTTTTGTTTGTTTGTTTGGAGGGGAGGTAATTAGGCTTATTTACTTATTTTGGTGGGGGAACTGGGGATTGAACCCAGGACCTTGTGCACTGCTAAGCATGAGCTCTACCACTTGAGCTATACCCTCCCCCTCCCTGAGGAGCATCTAAAATTTCAACCTCCCTTTGCTACCCTTTCTCTGCTTTATTTTTTTTCTCCATACCATGTGTCATTATTAATACACTATATAGTTTTCTTATTTCTTTTTTCATGTCTGTCTTCTTCACTGGAATGTAAGTTGCAGAAGTGCAGGGATGTCTGTCTATCTTGTCCATTACTGTATCCCAGCACCTGGAGCAGCGTCTGGCAGATAATAGGCACTCATTTATTGAAGGAATAAATGAATGGTGAATGAATGATTTGGCATTGGTCCTTATCTGCTCTGAAGACTGGTTATAATTTATATTTAACTATATTGTACAAGTGTCATATGTCCTTATAAAAGAATTAGAAAATGCTGTTAAGCAAAAAGATGAAAATATCTATGCAGCCTTCACCCATAAATAATCTCTGGGACATTTTAGGGTGTGTTCTCCTAGACTTTCCTCTCTCTTTAGCTATATTTATATATTTTTAAAAAATGGGATCCTACTATACATGTGGTTTTCTAGCCTGCCTTTAAATCACTTAACATATGGTGAAAATCTTTCAATGTCAATAAATCTATATCTCCACCATCATGTTTTAATGGCTGCATAATATTCCATTGTATGCAGGGACTACAGTTTACTTAACTAATCCTCTTCCTGAACAACTGTAATATTATCTATATTGATCTCATTGATGTAAAGGTGTTGGCAGATTTGAGCAGGACAAGATCTAGGGCAAGTATGCCAGAACAGCTGTCTTCAATTATTTAAAGACTAAGAATGACATATATTTTGTGGAGTTCCAGAAAATAGGACTTGGATGAGTGGATGAACATTAAATGGAGGTAAATTTCAACTTGATAGAAATAATTTTGTCATATATCTTAAAAATGGAAAAGGATAACTTATTGAGATAGAGAACTCTACCTGCAAGTTTTCAAGGAAAGGCTGTCCGTCCTTGTTTCTGAAAGAATTCCTGCCTTGAAGAGAGTTTGCTGTCAGTGGTCCTCTAGTTCTATGATTTCCAGAAGCAAATTCTGCAGAAGAGTCAGGAGTGATCATCTCAAGCTGGTTTTATATGGCCAGGCCTTCTCCTGTTTCTAGGCTAAGGCAGGGGGTAAAAAGAGTTCCAAAAGTTACCTCCTTGTGTGTAGCCTGGGAACTCTGAGGAAGTGAGGAAGCAAATAGAGGCTGTTTAAAGGAGGGATTCTTTTATCTCCTGCTTGTCTCACTGTCTCTTTTCTCTTTATTTTATCCTTTCTTTAATTGCTTTCTTTGATTTTGATACTAAATTCAAGTCACAGAATTGGTGAGTTTGGCCATGACCTAAGAGTCTGCACTGGGCAGCACCGGGTCAGCGATGGGTGGTGAAGGGTCAGGGGCGGGCAAGGAGCTCAGGAGCTCTGGGGCCTCTTTCTTGCCTCTTGCCCACCACACTGGGCCGCCCCTAACTTCCCGCTGTGCCTGCTAGGTTCCTTGGCAGAAGGATCCCAACCTCAAATGCCCTCCTTCCTCTCTTGGAATCATACCCCTCCCTGTTCCTGATAAGTAGACCTCAAAAGACAAGACATTTCTTGGCTCCCTCTCTGAGTCTCCAGGACCTGTTAGCAACCTCCCACCAGGAAAGAATAGAGTAGAAAGAGGACAGTTCCCCTTGGCATTGACTGCTTGTGGAGTGCCTGGCTAGGCATTCCAGGGCCGCATGAGGAGGCCCGTAGAGCTGGGCTGCCCTGCACAGCCGCCCCTGGTCACAGGGGGCTGCTGAGCCCTTGAAACATGGCTCATTGGACTGCAGATGTGCTGTAAGTGTAAAGTACACACCAGATTTCAAACACTTAGTCTGAAAAAAAAAAAGAACATAAGACACCTCATAAACAAATCCTTGTATTAGTTATGTATTGAACTGCTCTGTTTTAGAAACTTGCTGCTTAGCGTGGTCCCTGCTCAAGCAGCATCAGCGTTTCCTGAGAGCGTGTTAGAAATCCAGACTCTCAGAGCTCAAGCCAGACCTGAAGGATGAAAATCTGTGTTGTAGGCAGATCCGTGGGGGAGTCCAGTTTGAGAAGCGCCTCTCGGAGGGCTTCCTATAGGTTTAGCAGACACTTCTGCTACCAGGAAAGCATTCTAGCGTGGCCACTGCCCGGTGACATGCTGAACAGCACGTGAGAGGCTTTCAGAGCATGGCTGCCATACTGATTTTTCCTGTCTCCCAGCATGGGCCCTTTGGGTTGAGTTGAACTTCCACAGGGAGGCTGTTGTCCACCAACACTTCCCACGGTGGGCTGGGAGGTGGGGTGGGGAGAAGCAGGTGTGTCACAGGAGAAGAGGGGAGCCTCAGAGAAAAAGACGAAGTCCTTGTTTGGCCTCAAGTTAATGGTTAACTTACGATGGAGAAAGAAGCAGTTGAGACTATGGACTTTAGTTTCTGGCTCTTTTTCTACAATCTTCTGTGGCCTCGGTTTAATTATCCTCCTGTCTCAGAGAACAGCAAACACTAGAAATAGACTGGGTCCTTTTACAGCCAAGTCTTGTGAACTACGGGATCGAGCCAAGCAGAGCAAGGTCTGGGCTTCTCACTGTGGCCTGTTTCTCTCCCCTTTTCTAGATGTGTTAGATAAGTCATAGAACTTCATGGAACCTCAGTAGATCTCCCACCTGTAAATATTGGATTAGTATTTTGCAAATAGTCATGAATAAATGACTCAAGTGGTATTTGTAGACGGCTTTGTTGCATGTCTTAGTCCATTTGAGCTGCTGTAACAAAGTGCCATAAACTAGATGGCTTATAAACCACAGAAATTCATTTCTCTGGGTCTGGACCGTCTGAGATCGGGATACCAGCATGGTTGAGTTCTTTCAAGCTGTGATGGCTCCCTTCTCGTATTTTTGTGTGGCAGGGAGCTGAGAGGGGGTGTAAGCTCTCTCCTCCTTATTAGGGCACTAATCCCACTCATGAGGACTTCATCCTCATGACCGCATCTAATCCTAATAGTTTCCTAAAGGCCACATTGAAGGGTAGGGTTTTGACACGAATTTTGGGGGGGACTCAAACATTCAATTCATAACATTGAGATATAATTCATATGCCGTAGAAGTCACCCTTTTTAAATACCTGATTTGAGCAGAACTTTTATTACAACTATAATGAAATTAAAAAATAATGACACTTCTCCCAGTCCTCTTGTATTAGATTCAATTGTATGAAATTGTGGATGTTTGTTTTTGACCTGCAATGTGATTCAAACTTACCTCTATATTTTTTTGGTTTTGTTTTTGTGGGGTTTTTTTTTGGCGGGGGGGTAATTAGTTTTTATTTATTTAATTTTTTTAAAAAGAGGTACTCGGGATTGAACCCAGGACCTCATGTATGCTAAGCATGCTCTCTACCACTGGGCTATACCCTGCCCCCTTGAACTTACCTCTAAAATGCTATGTGTTAAAATTCTTTCAGAGCAGGAAAGCATTTCCACAGAGAAATTTCCAGTTAGAATGATGTCGTCTATATTTCATATTGCTCTTCAAAGTAAACTGCAGTAGAAGATACGTTATGCAAATCTAGATACAATAATTCTATTTTTTCCAGATAATTTGTTTCCCACTAATTCATTGTACACTTGGAAAATGGATTTTTTTTTCAATAAACAGATCTAATCTTTTTTTTTTCCTGAAAAGGAGATTTTTCAATATTTAGAAAAAAGAATGAGTAAGGAGACCTGAGGGAGAGCTAAACATAGAAATTATGTGGGTAGAAATTATGATTTTCATAAAGAAAATAAATATACCTGCAATAAATCCAGAGATATAAATGGTGAAATGAACAACAAGCCCACGGTAAGTAGTAGACCCAGGCCTGCTTGGGCCCAATGAGCTCCGAGGGGTGAAAATAAAATGTGAATATTAATACTCTATTTTATTTCCCACTCTCAACATCTTCATGACATAATCAAGAAATACAAATTTGAAAGACACAAATACCCATTTCATATATATTCATATATATACATATATTCATACATACACACACATCTGTGTGTATTCTCTTCTTGGCTAGAAAGAAATGTCTTGTTTTGCTCCTGTTGTTTATTGACAGAGCTTTGAGTGGATCCTCTCTTTCACACACTTTCACACACACACACACACACACACACACACACACACACACCATCAGGCAGAAAGAAAAGAGATGTGAGGTTAGCCACGTGGAGCCTCCCATGACTCCAGCTGGCTCAGCTCTGTCCACACGCCCAGGCGTGTCGATGTTGGAAGGGCTGTGAGGAACCAGCTGCCTGGACTTGGACATTCCCATCCCCCTCTGCCTGGAAGGCAGTGCTTTTTCCTCCCCTGCCCCATCCCTCCCTCAGTCCTTTCTGACTCCTTCCTGCTGTAAAGTAAGTTTGGGCAGGTTTGCAGTCCAGCTGCTCAGGACCCGAGTCAGCTGCTCAAACAGGGAACCATAGAGGGGTTTTGAAAGTGGACTGAGTGACCTTTGTGACCTGAACATGTAGAGTAGAGGTGGGGGAAAGCTTTAAAAATAGATGTCAAGTTGAACAAACAATTTTTTTTCATGAGAGCAAAAGGAGATCTTAGGGGAGAACTTGTCACTTTGGGCCTGGCCTCAGTGGGCAGAGCTCGGGGGCAGTGGTCGCCCACTGCCCTGGCTTTTCTGTGTCCTCTGGGTCACGTGGTCCAGCCCGTCTCACCCCTCTGCCCTCGCTCCTCCAGGAAACTGCTTTGAACGAAGGGCTGTCACTTTCTGATTTCATACAGCTCCACCTTCTGAGAGCATCATTCGTACAAGTGAAGAAAACCTGTAGAAGTGAGTTAGGTTATTGTCTGTGGAGCTTTTGCAGACTTTTAGGTCCCACCTGTCACAAATACCGAAGATTAATTTATTTTTCCTTTTATTTCCACGAATCAAGCTGAGGGGCCCCCTGACAACCTGATGTTGACTAGTTTGTGTAAAGGGATTTGCTTTGTGGGTTTTGTGCATCTTCCCCAAGAGCCCTTCAGAGCTTCATTTCCATTGAAAGGTGTGTATAATTATGACAAAGGCTTGACAGGAAAACCTTTTCATTGGCACATTTATACCCAATAAGGCCTTCGGTCTGAGTGGCTTGATAGCGTGCACTTAAATAAACAGCTTTCCCCTTATTCTTGAAAAGAGTACACATTTTCAATACAAAAGTCTTCTAAGGTGTCACCCAACAATAGCTGCCTAACCCTTCAGTAACTGGATGGGAATGGCTTTAGCAGAAGGATTGCATTTAGATCTAACTCTCTCCATGTTCCTTTCCCTCAACACTTCTTTTCCTCTCCTCCTCACCTTGCTTCACAGCCAGCATCGTAAATCCAACAGATCACAGACGTCTGTGCACACACACGTACACGCACATACACACACAGTGGGAGCATTCATATGTGTGTCATTTCTCTTGCTGAAATTCGGCCCAAACTTGCATGGCCCTGGGGTTGTCTCGGAGACGGGGAGGCTGATGGGAATGCTCTTCACTCTGACATATGCAAATTTCACCTGGGGCGCCCTGCCGGGCAGAGCTCACTTCTGCGGTCTTTAATATGCCTGGAGGATGCTGTTTCAATGATCCATGGAAAGAAACTGAGGATTGAAGGAAGGGCTGAGGATGGAGAGTTCAGGATTCCGTTTCTCTTTTCAGGTTTATTTTGCACAGGTTACTGTTTTCCTTTAATTGGCAATAAATTTTCTCTGTCGTGTTTCCAGCCACTGTGGAGGACTCACTCGTTAGAATTTAATATCAGCAGTTGTGGTGACCCCCGGTATTTTCTCCTTTTTCTGGTCCTTGGTCCCTTTCAGTAGGAAAGCTCAAGTATTTTCAATCTTGTCAGTTCCTCTTGCCACTCTTCATGTGTGAATGCACATGTGTGTTTTGACTTTCCTAATTGTCTAAAGAATAATTCTTCTGCTAGAAGGTGTCATTCCGGATCACCAACTCTGTTCCTGGCCTGTGCCTTCACAGCTTCCTTTCCAATTCCTTCTACAACCTCCCCTCCATAATCAGAGCGATTTCCTTGTCCTCGCCCAGGACTTCCACAGATTTGGGGTCCAACAGCCCCAGATCTGAACCCCAGCTGCTGCCCCTAGCAGTCTTGGCCCCTGCAAGTTTCTCATCCTCTCAGAACTTCTTACCAGGCTTATACTGAGGTGGCCTGTGGGCCTGAATTTGGCCCACAGATATGGATGTGTTTTATTTGCTCTGCATTTGTTATGGATACTTAACATTAAGGGGAAAAATACAATTGTAAATACACACAATGTATGTACGTAGGTGTGTATATATGTACACATGCATGTCTACTTGTGTGAGTGTGTACACACATTATATGTAATTATTAAAGTCCCCAAATCTGACTGCCCTGACTTTCCTGCGTAGCCACAACTGGGTGGAGCTGAGCAGTGACTGTCCTCTTTAGATGACATGCTCTCTGTCACCACCCTGCCCCATGTCAATATTTTAGTTTCCAATTATTGACTTATCTGAATTGCTCTGAAGGCTCTTGGAGGGCCAGCTGTTTCTGGACTCCCTTCTGAAGGGCGTCTTCCAGTCCCTGGGATCAGGAGGACAGGAGGCAGGTGGGAGCCCCGTTACTGAGGAGCGCTGCATGGGTTGAGTGCCTTTCTCACCAGCATGGGGTTCTCATGCCCTGGACCTTTGCTCATGCTGTGCCTTCAACCTGGGATGTCCTTTCATATTCTTTACCAGAGAAGGCATCTCCTCCTTCACAGCCCAGAGAAAAGAACACACATCACTCCCTTGGGCCCTTTCCCTGCTCTCCCTCAGGGCTCAGAGTAAGTCCCTCCTTCTTTTAGTGCCTGTGCCTCAGTTGAGCTCTGATCTGTCACTTACAGGCCTGGCATCCCTGCCCTATTTCCGTCCCTCCAAGGTGGGTAACTCACCCTAAATCACACCCCCTACTGTGCCCTCCAGCTTTCTCGCCCTGGACATACTGTCTGGCACCAAGTTAAGGGCTAGGTCTATATTTGTTGAATTAAGTTGAATTCTTTAGGGAAATTCAATTTTCTATTTTCAGATTTCAGGCTGAGGAACTAACGTGTGAAGAAAAGTACTGTTCCAGGTCGGAGAGCCGTGTGAGAGGAGGGGCTGGTTCAATCTGACTCTAACTCATTGTTTTCACAACACCTGACACCTCCTCTGAGTCCAAAAAACAGTGAATAAAGGAAAGAATGAATGAGGTTTTTATAGCAAAGGCTGGAACCCCAGTCTCTTTATCACTCCGTATCTGAACAAGCATGATACACACAAAGCCAGACTGAGTTCTGCGCTGGATGTGAATTGGCATTCTCAAGAATGCCCTTTATGGTCTCTCTCCAATTTATTAGGATGCTGCATTCTGTCCCCACAGAAAGGCTGTTCTGTCCATCCCTAGTCATAGGAACTTCTTGTAGGATTCAGATACTGCATGCGTTTCTGTACCTCTGACCCATCCCACCCTGAGTGGTGGAAGGAAGTGGGAAAATCTCAGATCATGAAATCAGTAGATGACTGCGTCTTTTCCAGGCAGTCCAATACAGAATGTCAGTTCTCTTCGCTTTACTTCTTAGACCTTTGTTCAGAGAAATCTTCACATTCATCTTCTCTGATTCAACTCTGCTCTCCCCAGACAAGCACAGCTTTTATTCAAATGCTGTTCAAAGAGAAGAGCTTCACACATCGGTGAGTGGCAGGTACCAAAGGACCATTTTCACCTGACTTGTTGCATTTCTACCTTATAATTGGATGGCAGATACATCTGAAAGAGATGCAGTAAAGTTGAAATAAAGTGTTAGGAAAAAAAAGACTTCTCATTATAAAATTTCTGTAATGTACACCTACTTTTTCCTAGTTGATTCTGCATCGTAGGTGATGGTTTCCAGAGTCCTGGATGAACGTAGGACTTCTTATTTAGTGTATATGTCTGGTGGATTGGCCCTTCCAGGGAAATATTTTTGATATCTTTAGCATCTAGGCATTTGGATTTTGTTCCATAAAGATTTTTTTTTTTTTTGCTCCTTGTTGTGGGTTGAATTGTGTCACCCTCAAATTCAGATATTGAAGTCCTAACCCCTAGAACCTCAGAATATGGCCTTATTTGGAACTTGGGGCGTTGCAGATGTAATTAGTTAAGGTGAGTCCAGTATGACTGGAGGAAGGTGAGGTGATGTGTCCATCCACCGAGGAAACCTCCAGAAGCTAAATAAAAGGCAGGGAACAGATTCTCCCTCACCCACAACACAGGGAAGCAATCCTGCCAGCACCTTCCTCCTGGATTTTTCAGCCCCTGGAATTGGGAGACAATACATCTCTGGTGTGTGAGGCGCCCACTTTGTGGTACTTTGGGCAGCCCTACCAAATGCCCACTTCCCTTCTTACCTTCTCTCCCAGGAAAGACTAGCTTGCAAAGTTGAGGTACCTTCCCAAAGGCCTGGCAGGAGGACTCATGGAGGAAAGAAGATTCTAGCACCTCTGTTCCCAGCTCCCTCTGCCAGCAGGAGGGCACGGCAGTGATGGTTGTGGGCACTGCAGCTGGACCTGAGTCTTGGAACCACCCAGTTACTCCTCTCCCCTGGACTTCAATTTCTCTGTAGAAATAAACAGAGGATACAAACCGCACCACCGCTGTAGGGTTGTCCTGTGGTTTAAATGAGATAAATCAGAAGCACTTAGACTTGTGTTTCACGCAAGCTACAGATGCAATAAATCCGTGTTGGCTGCTATTACTATTCCACTGCTTGTGTTTTTCAACCGAATCTCCCCCACTGTTTCTCCTAAGCCAGCCATTTGATCCTGGGCTTTTCTCCTTAGACTTGTGTCTGTCTCTTCGTGTGGCCTGTCTGCTCAGGTGACCTTAGCAAACAGATGAGATAGTTTATCTACAGAGCTGGTTCTAACAATCTGGTCAGGGGATGGGCAGCATCTGCATCAGCATCATCAGGGGATTTTTTGTTAGAAATGCCTGTACTTAGGCTCCGCCCCAGACTTAAGCAGGAGATGCGCTGGGGGCGGGGCCCAGCCCTCTGTCCCAGGGGATCTAATGCCGGCTCAGTTTGAGAGCCACTGATGCAGGATGGCTTTCTAGCTTCTCCAGGTGTGCCTTCCTCCTCCCCTTTCGAAATACCATTTCCCCAGGCTGCTCGGTAATATCTGATCACAAAGTAGGAGGCAGTGATGCAGTTTATGTCCCCGCCCCCAATCTTCTTCTCTGAACTGCTGTTGCCCCAGAGTCTAACAGGAGGATGTCGTTCTCTGCCAGGGACCCCAGGAAGAGCATCTTCTGATTTCTTTCCAACTCTGGGTATAACTGTCTCCCCAGTCCGTTCAGGGACCGAGTCCCAGGCTCTCTGTGTGCTGCAGGGCCTGTGCCCGGTAGACCCTCAGTAACGCTTACTGACTGGGGGAAGCAACCACAATGCCTTGGTCCCACCCGATTTCTTAGTGCAGATCCTTCTACAGAGGCCGGTGAGGGCTGGCCTGGTGCTTCCATCATTTGTGTTCAGTTTGTGCGGAACCGAATCACAGTCAGAACTTGGGGTGGGGAGAGACTCGGCTCGCTGTGCTCAGCCCAGTGCTGCTGTCTCTGGTCCTCAGAGGCCGCTCCTACCCGGGTGAGTGAGGCCAGCTGGGCCCTGCGGTGCCTCTCGTGAGGATGCGCCTGGCGATTTCTTTCCCATCTCGTCCTGCCCTATTTTCACCTGAACCTACCTGAAGTCTTCCAGTCTCCATCCTAGTCCCATCTGATGTGGGCGGCCGCGCTGCCACCCCAGGGCAAGGAAGGATGTTCTTGGTGTAGGGTGTGTGGGCTGGTCTCTGCCTCTGTCTGCCTTGCGAGGCCCCGCATGTTCCCATACTCCACGACCTGCACTCTGTCCCAGGCTGGGACACCCTACCCTCTTCAGCTGCTCTCATCTGTCAGTCTCTTTGGCATCAGGCACATCCCACACTCTGCCCACCTCCACACATGCAAACGCACACACGGCATGTGCACGGGGCTGACGGCTGAGCTGAGGCTCAGAGCAGGTTTTTGCAATACCTGTACTGATGCATTTGAACCCAGGTGGCCAGCAGCTTCTTTTGCAAGATTGCCTTCCACCTGTGAGAGCTAGTGCTATTTTATAACTCTCCCAGGGGTATTTGCATGTTAAAAGGAGGCGCTCTATGATCAAAAGCCTTCAGGTCTCAAAGCCATAAATAGCTTAGGGTGGAATACAATTATTAACACCAGGCAGTGGGGAAGGGATCTGGGGGCAGGCCCTTCCCGTGGGCTGATTGCCAACCCTGAGCCCTGCCTTCTTGCTAAGTCGTTATAAATTCATCACTGTGTCAGGAGGAATCTTGCACAGTCTTTTTTGTTTTTTTGTTTTTAATAACAGCTTTATTGGAATCTAATTCATATACCATAAACTTCACCCTTTTAAAGTGTATAATTCAAGTGTTTCGTATATTCATAGACTTATACAACCATCACTACTACCTAATTTTACAACATTTTCATCACCCCCACAAAAGAAACTTTGTCCCTGTTACAACCATTTCCCGCCCCTCTTCCCCTCAGTGCCTGGAATCACTAACGCACGTTCTGTCTCTGTAGCCTGTCTCTATAATGCCTATTCTGGACATTTCATGTACATAGAGTCATATGACATGCGACCCTTTGTGTCTGGCTTCTTTCACGGAGCATGACGTTTTCAAGTTTTATTGATGGTGTAGCACGGATCAGTACTTCACTTCTTTTTATTGGTGAATAATATTCCATTGTAATGAATAGGCCACATTTTGTTTTTCCATTCATCAGCTGATGTGCATTTGGGTGTATGTTTGGTTTTGTTCACCCACTGTATGACCCAGACATGGGGATTAAACCTGATCAGCAAAGGGAAAAAAAAAACATTCTGTCATCCTCCACTTACCATTCTTGGAAGTATATCGCCTTCCCTTGGACTCATGCACACTCAGCAAGAATAAGCTCACTGTTTTGCACATTCTGTTATTCATCCTGACATTCCCTGAGTGTATTAACTGTGTCTTTTATTTCTGTATTCTGATGCTTTGTTATTTGGGGCCTTGGTGACCCTGGAGGGACTGCCCCTCCCACGGTTAGCTAATTTCTAGAGAGAGTAAGCCACTTGCCCTCCAGGGTGCTTGTCAAAAGCAAAGCAACCAATCCAGCACCCTCACCCCCAGTTACCTCCTTCACTGGGGCTCTCATGCTCTGGGCTACTATCCAGCTGCCCTAATCACCAGGGACCAGGTACCAGACAACTAGGGACAGTCCCTGTGCCCAGCCTGCTGAAGTTATTCAAACTAGCCAGCCCTAAA
Organism: Camelus ferus; assembly: GCF_009834535.1. NCBI lineage: Eukaryota > Metazoa > Chordata > Mammalia > Artiodactyla > Camelidae > Camelus > Camelus ferus. Next base: position 66,941,152 of record NC_045700.1, read on the forward strand.
CTGGTTTAGCCTGCTTACCCTGTTTCATCCATTCCTTCCCATGAAAACTGCAATAGACTCTCACCCGTGCTTCCTCCTTCTCCCTCCTAAAGGATCCTGGCGCTTCCTTGTGTGGCCCTGTGTGACATCCTTTTCAATGGCAATCGTCTCCTGATCTATTGGCCTCACCACATCCACACAATAACAAAACCTAACGAAACACCTGACCCTAGCACATTGCCAGATCCTTTATTTCTGGTACGATATCACAATTGTACATAATATCCATTCATTCCAACAAATGTCATGCTAATATCTTGAATTTGTTTTATAGCATCTTACACTCTCCTCAGTCCTAGGAAATAACACCTCTTACTTCATCACTCGTCAAATCGTTTTTCTCACTAGCTTTGTATACAGATTTTATTCTTTGCCGTTTTCAGTTTCTTTTGGGAAATAAGACCTTTAAAACAAAGCGTATCAGGCAAACCATCTTACACTGATTACATTAGATCACAGCCGTGCCTGCTAAGGAGAGGCGGCAATAGTGCGGCTTTGATCCTATTTGGGAAGGGCTGACAGGTGTCCTTGCAAGTGCACCTGCCTCTGTAAATGGTCCTAACTTCTGCACATGACCTGGAACACATTCTATCAAGCCAAATATTTGTAGATAATAGAGCTTTATCGTGGTAAAAAAGGAAAAGAGGATCGCTAATCTTTTTATCTCATTTAAATAACTGTATCACAGTTTCTAGCACGTGGTTTGTCAGTCTGGGCTCTGTTTACATTTTGGGTCAGATAATACTTTATCAGAGTGGGTGCGGGGGCTGTTCTGTGCCTTGTGGGATTTTTAGCAACAGTGCTGTCTTCTGTCCTATAGATACCAGTGGCATTCCACCCCCTAGTCCCCAGTTCTAACAAACAAAAATGTTTCTAAACATTGTTAAATGCCCCTGGGAAGGTGGGGATGGGGGTGTTAGGGAGTGGTGTGGCGAAAGGCAAAATTGCTCTAGGCAACCACCACTTTCTGGTTGTGAGAGATCTTGAAATCCAGCCACCTCCTGGCTGTGGGAAGCTCTCTACGTCATCCCCTGGCCTTGGGGAGGGGAGTGAGTGATGCCTGAACACTTCCAGTGGAGGCTGGGTCTCCCATTGCCTGAGGGAACTTGCTCCACTGGGCTAACTTTTTTTTTCAGTTGAGTTTACTAGCTGCTGCTGCTGCTCTCAACCGAATCGTACTTTCCAGGAAAGCTCTAAGTGTCTCTCTTGCCCTTATGGTTGCAGAGTGGTCCCAGGTGTTGTGAGTGGAAGGAAGAACTGGATCTAACATGGACTGAGAGGTACAGGAACTGGGAGAGCGCCCCCGTGAGGAACGGAGCCCTGGAGCCATGTTTCTTATATCATCTGATCATCTGAAGAGGGTGTTGTAAATGCAAATCTCTGTGCCCCAGCTGGCACCTGCTGAGAGCACTAGCAAAGCATGTGCAGCAACACACACATGCACAGAATAGAAAACCATCCAGTCTAGAAACACACTATTTAAACTTCAGATCCATTGTATAGGTCCTATGAACTGGATAATTTAGGAAATTAAGAAAAAACTCTGGCTTGGTATTGCTTTACATTTTGAAATATATGTGGCACTTCTGGCCTATTTAGGGCATCTCTAATGGTCCACAATCTCAGAGGGTGATGCCTGGGTTTCTGCATTTTAAGTAGCATATCAACATTTTGGGTCTATGACGCTGGCATCAACATTTGTAAGTATGTTCTTAAAAAATATTTGTTGGAATGTTTCCACCACAAACGCGTTACACGTTTATTGCAGAAAATTTGGAAAAATGTGAAAAAGGAGAAGGAAGGCAAAACAATGCCCAGGATCTCATGACCTGCCACACCACCTCCCGTGTGTCTCATTCATTCTAGTCTATTTTCTTTTCTTTTAAAATTTATTTATTTATTTAATTAAAATACGTGCACTTAGCTGAACAATCAACGAGTATCAAAAAGGCTTATAAAGCAAAACATTCATTCTCTGCTACATTTCTCTCCACTCTCCATTGTCCCCCATTGAGAGTGCGATGGTTGTTTCTTCTGTATTGACCCCATACTTATAAACAATATCCGCATGTTACTATGTGCTAGTTATCCCCTTGGGACGTGATCTCTTGGCTTCCTGGTAGTTGAGGACTTAGCACCCTTCCACACTCCTCCCTCCTCTCTGCCTTTCTCTCCCCCATCCTCCCAACAATGTGATATCATGATTGGGAGTTAAATTAACAGTCCTGTCTCTTTACTGCTAGGTTATATTTGTGAAAGAAGATGCATATTTTATGGCAAGACAAGAAAAATTTAAACAAAAAAATTCTCTGCCCTTCAGCCTGCCCGCTGCCCTCACTGTGCATTGTGGATCTGCATTATGCATCGACCAAATCTCCCACGCTGGCAGCAATACCTGCCCTAGCATAAAGAGCAACGTTCTCCCAGCACCAGTGAGACGACTCGTGAAAAGATGACATGCCTTCTTGATCTTGGAAGGGGCCATGATGATGCTTAGCTCTGGATTGTGTAAACTGTCAACAGTCCATCATATTAATGTACACCCCCCTGTCTCAAAAAACTTATATAGCTGTGTCTTAACTTCTAACAGGTGGAACAGTCCTCAGAGTTTTCTGAGATGCTCTTCTCAGGGTTATAATCCTCAATTTGGCTTGAATGAAATTTTCTATGTCCTCTTTAGATGGGCTGATTAATTTTTTGTTGGGATATTTGGATATGATGTTTGGCTTTTCCCAGAGTTCATCATTATCTGAATTTTTAAATTTTGTAGTTTTCTGTGGATCTACCACTACCCAAACTTTTTTTCCCCCGAATACTTATAACAGAACTTTCCAACAAAATACTATATAATGGTTTCTCCAAAGGCTCAGACAAATCACACCATCCATCAGTCCCCAGCTTCCCCCAAGCCCCTCCATCAGTCCCCAGCTTCCCCCAAGCCCCCTGCACTCTGCCCCAGTGGGTTGCGGGTCCCTGGCTTGGTGTGCTCACAGTTTCCTGTGAGTTCCTTTTACTGCTCAGCTATGTTCCGTTGTTCCTGGTCTTACATCCTGTAACTTGTATTAGATGTGAGACCTCCTGGATGGATCACCCGATTTTCCCTCTGCTCCCTCACTGCCCCCCACCCCGCCATTTTCTTTTGGTTCAGCTTTCTGGAAGGTTTTTGTCAGCTTAATATAAAAAAAGCCTTCTGTTGAATTTTTTATTTCAGCTATCACATTTTTACTTTGTAAATCTCTTTCTTATTCCCTGTTTCTTCTTACCAGCCCCACTGTCCCAACAACTTTCAGTTCTTGTTATGTGGACTCCATACACCTCTCCAGGGATAGGAATTCATGCCTCTTTGGCGTCTTATTCTGTTCCTTACGTCGATTGCACCCCACTTCCTTTGATTTTCTGATTTATTCATTTACTTGTTCATCAAATATTTACTGACTACATTTTATGTCTCAGATATTGTTCTAGGTGTTGGGGATATAGTGGTTAATAAGATAAAGTCCTCTGACCTTAGGAAGATTATATTCTAGCAAGGAAGAATAATGAACAAATGAATTAAATGATGGCTATGAATAAAAGTAAAGCCGAATGAGGATGTTGTATTAGATACAGTAGCCAGAGAAAGCATCTCTGTCTAAGGCTGCTTTATTCCTCTGTCTGCCACCGGACTGGGATGACTCAAAGTTTGGGCTCAGCTGGGCCTGTGGACCAGGGTGCCAACACACAGCCGCTCTGTGTGGCTTGGGCTTCCTCACAGCGTGCAGCTGGGGTCCAAGAGGGGATGGTCTGAGAGCAAGCTTTCCAGGACACCAAGGCAGAGCTGCAAGTCCTCTGTTGCTTATAGGAAAGTCATTAAGGCCATCCCAGGCTCAAGGCGGGGCGGGTGAGACTACACTTCTTCACGGGAGAGTGGCAAGGTCACACTGCGGGAGAACACACAGAATGGGAGGAAGGGTTGTGCCATCTTTGGAAAACAGAATTGACCACATGTTACAACTTCCTCCATCCTGTTAAGCCCGTTGCTATTTCTCCATCCATCTCTCATGTTTTGAAATTGAGTAACTTGGCTGTCCCCTCTTCTGTTCTTTTTTTTTCCCCCCCATAAGCTAATACTCTTTTATTATTCCTTCACAGCCTAGCTGGGTGTGGAGAGGGGAAGGGAAAAAACACGTCTTGTCAGTTGGCTATTTTGAGGTGTAATCACGTAGTAACAGCCTCACGCACCCCACCCTGGAGACTGCTGAGAGTTGACTGTGTGTGGGGAAACAATGGCAGAGCTGAAGTTTTTTTTCTGTCTTCCCTCTCCCTTGGTTCACTTCTGAAGGAAAGAAGACACAGAGGTTAGGGGACTTTCCAGAATGTTCCTCAGCTAGCGCCAGAGCTGGGACTGCGTTTAGGCTTGTATTTCTCAAATTCTCTGTGTGACATTAAAAATCACACACACACAAAAAGACCCAAGAACAAAAATCTAACCAACCAACCAACCATCCATCCAACCAGAAAACATAGTTAGAGGTCCAAGAAACTTAGGAGATTCTGAGTTAAGCAAAGGCAAGCAATTTTGCAGACCATAACTGTGTAAGTACATTCACAAGTGGCTCCCAGAATGTCCCAGGTCCCCGGCTTGTAATTGTATTATCACAATGAGCTACAATGAGCTTCATGTTCCCTCCATTTGACTCTCAATAGGCATGTGCATGGCATGGCGGATGTCATTGTAGACACTGGACCAAAGACATTAAGTTTGTAGACTTAAATGTAACTGCAGTGTTTCTCTACCCCTAGTAACCAGTTAGGCGCATCTAAGCAAGCAAACTAAGGGACTTTCATGCATGCCTGTGAGGCTTAGAGAAGATTCTTTAAAATTGGGTTTGTTTTTTCAGGATCCCAACTTTCACTGCTCATTGGTAGAGGACTTGAGAAAATCGTTCTGTTAATGATTTATATGAGTTTATATGACTATTTTGTCCTCGGGCTGAGTATTGAGGGTCATTTCACTTTTGGCCACCAGGTGGCAGAGCACTGTCGTGCTATGATGCTTGGATTTTCTCTGGAAGGACCGGGCTGCTGGCTGGGAGGAGAGTAGCCACAGGTGAGCCTTTGAGGAACAGCTGTATTTTTGGAACACTTTGAACATTAGACTCTATCTTGTTTTAGTGATGCCTGAATTTATTTCTGACTATACTGGTACTTAGGACAGGATAATTGAGCCATAAACAAGACTCATTAAAAGGGCTCCGTTTTTTTTCTTAATGATTTGTCAGCTGCCACAATTTACTTGCGGGCATTTGTTGCTTCACAGTCAGTTTTCTGATAGCACAACTACATTTTTTTTTTTTTTTAGTTGGAAAAAGTGAGCTAAGAAACTTGTCAAATTTTAATAAAACTTTTTCAATTCAGGTTGCTCATTTTGGACACTGCAAGGAAGGCCTGAAAGGCTGGGGAACACCTCCACTTTTTTTTTTTTAAAGTCAGTAAGATATGTAGTAATAACCCTCTTTCATTTCTGACATTGGTAATGTGCATATCGCTGTTTGTCTTAATTGGTCTGTGTGGGGGTTTACCTGTTCTGTTGACTATTTCAAGGAACCCATTTTGTCTTTCTTACTTTTCTCTATTGTCTGTTTTCTATTTCATTGATTTCTGATTTTATATTTATATCTTCCATTTTAGATTTACTTTTTTTTTCTTTTGATGGAGGTACTGGGGATTGAACCCAGGATCTCATGCTAAGCACGTACCACGAGCTATACCCACCTCCCTACCTCCACTTCTTTTATTTGCATCTCAAGAACAAGAATTTTTTTTGTTATAGGTCTTCCCAGGTACAGGAGACTTTCTGCTTTTTTAGTCAAAGATGTTCTTTTTCAAAGAAGAGGAGAATTAAAATACACATTAGATGCCGGAGAGATGGGGCTGCAGAGGGAAAGGGGAGACCTCAGGACAGAAGACAGGAGACCCCTGAGTGGTTTGGCTGGAATAGTTATGACTATGGAATCCACAAAGGGGGAGGGAGTTCTCAGGAGGCCTTGAACCCTGTGAAATGAGGAAAAATTGAGTTTCAGTGTATTTACAACCAGTTTGCCAGACATTCACCTCAAACTGGTTCTTGAAGATGGAAAACTGGAAGACGAGGATCTTTTTATGAAAGAGTCATAAAAAGATGTAACTGAAAGCAAAACTTCATTTCCTCTCCTCACTTGCCCTCTGTGCTTTTTGCCCAGCACTAAGATGCAGGAATGGCTGTCGTCTGTCTCTCTCCAGCCCCATCTGGAAACACTAGTTCACTGCCATCCACTACATGCCCGTCTTGGTGGCCGGGAGGTGCAAGGTGAGGGAGTGGCTACGTACTGGCTCCCTCCACTTTCCCTCGCATGTCACCTAGGATGTGTGTCTTCGGTGTGGTGGGTCTGTGTCAGTGTGGGGCTTGTCACAGCCAGGTTCCCCAGTACCGGCTCCTTCCTGATGGCCAGAGCAGCTGTTTCTTGCCAGGATGGTGCTCTTGGCCAATCTGGTGCACCAGTTTCTCTGCAGCTTCCCCATCTCACTGTGAGGGCTCTGGAGCGCATTGTGTTCTCTGTCCTTGAGTCTCCGAAGCTTCGATTCCCCCTGGGGCAGGGAAGAAGCCTGGCCCATAACTCATGGGCTGCACCGGTGTTCTCACCAGCAACACAGACGTCCCCACTGCAAGCAGAGGCCAAGTGCCGGAGGAGAGTGGATCGTTCAGACTGAGCTCTGAATGAGAAGCTGGGAGGATGAATGAGGTGCCCTTTCCCAAGGTCTCTTCCTGCCCTATAATTCTAAGTTTCTGCTGTGTTTTGAGACCCTTGAATTGTTGAGGTCAAGAGAATGAAAAGCATTACAATTATTTATTGTCAGAACTGCCATCTGTCTGATTCTCTGCTGACACCCAGGGCTCCTCATCAATCTCTATGAACATCAGATTACCGCTGCTTAAGGGGGAAAAAGAGGGCTTTTATGAAAGAGTCATAAAAAGATGCAGTTTGTGGGGACCACCTCCTTGGCACCTAAAACCGTCAAGAGGACCAGCATAAAGCAAGTTGCCCCAAGGCAAATGGGGATGAGGAGGGTGGAGCTTGCACTTGGGTACCTGTAAAAGGTGGCGTCTTTATTTTGGGTGGGGATTGCCTTTGTGTACACACACCAGCTTTGTTATATCATGTCTCCGCCTGCAAGGTTTACTGGTTCTACGTCTCCCAACCTAGAGAACTTTTTAAAGCCTGGCTGAAAAGAATCGTAATAAAAATCTATAAGGCCTGGTTTTTACGTATTTCACTTTTATTGAATTCCTTTTAGTATAAAAGTAGCCTGTGTGGTAGTATTCAGTCCTATGTCCGTCTCTAGACTGGAGGCTGAGAGAGCTGAGAGGCGGCAGGCAGATAAGGGAGACAGGGGGCAGGGCGGGGAGGCGGAGACCTCACTCCCTTTCAGCCTGGGCGCTGCAGCTTCTCTCCTTCCCTATTTTGTTTCCTTTCTGGGTTTGTGTTTTTCTAGAGGGTTGGGTGACTTTCGGATACAGGTGAAGGGCATCTTCTAAATTTCATCTTTTTAAGTTTTTTGAATCTCCTCTGTTTATGAACCAAATAAATGACCAAAAAAACAAAACAAAACAAAACAAAAAAAACCCGGCACAAAGGGACATAGCATCAAACTAGCTTTGTTTGGTTCCTTCTGGATAAAAACTTTTGTTTCCTTATCGTTTTATGCAGAAATCCAGGTGTAGAATCAAACTGTGAGTGTGTATCAGCTGGTAACTTAAAAGCTTTTCACATCTGAGTTCAATGGAAAGAAATTTTAAGGCAGTTGCTTTATCTCCTAGTCCCAGACTTTCTCGAGTCTCTCATTGTCCTCTTTTTTTAGGAGGGTGGGTAATTAGGCTTATTTATTTAATTTTTTTTAATTTTTAAATTTTTGAAAGTAATTTAATAATATATTTTCTTTCAACCAATATAGCAAAAATATTATCATTTCAAAACGTAATCAGTATAAAAATTATTTATTAGATATTTCTTTTTTCTCATAGTAATTTTTGAAATCCAGTGCTGGCTTTACACTTACAGCTTATCTCAATTTAAACTAGTCATATTTCAGTTCCTCAACAGCCTTTGTGGCAAGTAGCTTTCATATTGTACAATATAAGTTTAGTGGCTAAAAATATGTCTTTGGATTCAGACACCCCTCATTTCGAATCCCTAATTCCACTAGTTATTTAGCATATCCCCACCAGTTTCCTCATATATAAGAGGGGGAATTAAAGTAGTGATTACCTACATGTTTGTAAAAGCACTTAGCACAGTGTCTGGCACATTTAAAGGGTCCAAGTCATATCTGACATTACTTACATCTGACAAATAATACCTTATTTAATTATTTTTTAAGTGGAGGTACTGGGGATTGAACCTAGGACCTCATGTGTGCTAAGGATGCGCTCTAGCACTTGAGCTATACCTTCCCAACTCATTGTCAGCTTTCTAAGCATGTTACACGTTGGCAGAGCCATGGTGACCAGAAGTGCTAGGAGGCACCAGATCACCGAGTGTTGGGGACGAGTGTGACAGCTTCTACTCATGGTGTCTCTCAGTCACTATGTCGGCTGAGTGTGGTGTTGCACATCCACACACACCATTGGCAGTGCCGTGTGACTTGTCCTACTGGAGCAGAGTGGTAGAGTGGGTTGGGAGAGGATGGGGGAAACCAGGACCCGGCAGGCAGGACATCCATCCTCCCACAAAGCACCCAACACTGTGCTCACTGATCACGTTTAACCTCTTTTCCGTGGTTCAGCTTCTGCCCTGGGAGTCCCCCAGGTGAGTTTGTCTGCATTTAGGAGCTGGTGCTCAGTTGGTGGGTGGGGAGGGGCTAGTATGGCCCCTGACATGGGGGGACGCAGAGTGACAGGTCCAGGCAGTGATTTCTGGCCCAAACAGCCTGCCTCAGAAGGCCCGACTTCAGTGGCTCTGTTCTACAGAAGGAGAGATGGAGGCAACGGTTTTCCTCGAGGTCCTAGGGTCTGTTGAGGGCTGCCTTAGCAAAGTCATATTTCCGGGAACTCAGGAAGGAGCAGTGAAGTACATCTTCCCCAGAGACAAAGCTCCACACCCTTGGTTGCTCTCAGGCAAGTGTTTTACCTGCTCTGTGCCACCGCGGCCCTTTCTGGGCTGACTCTCACCCCCCTGCAGAAAGGGAGGGCTGGCTATGACAACTGGAATCTGCTGTGGGCTTTTACCTCCCTAGGGAGGGGACCACTGCCACATGAAGGCATTAATGGGCTCGGCTTTGCAGGGTCAGGGTGCCCCTCTCGCTCCCACAACACGTGCAGCAGACTGTTGCTCTAGGATTGCCCTAAATTTGATACTTTGTGCAACCTGTTTCTGGTGCTGAAAAAACACATTTCTTCTGTATTTGTTCATCATCACTTAGGAAATTGCCTGTTCTCAGTTATCCTGACAACTCACAAGCTCATAGTCCTAGATTTTCTGTTTAAATCTCCATCCAGGATTTTTGTTGCTGTTGTTGTTGTTGTTGTTGTTGTTGTTTTAAATTTGTTAGGATGTTACTACAATAGCTCTTCTCTCTTCCTTTCCCTGCACCTTGTAACTTTTCGGGATGCGATGTCATCTTTCTCACACAAACTGGAATTTGCTGCAGATAAGCCCCACTGGATACTTCACTTTACCTAAACCAACCATGATTCTCTTCAGAGAAAAAGGCTAGAAGGGATGGCAGAGGAGAGAGACAAAGCCTGAGCAGTCTTACTTTCTCGTTAATTCTTTCAAGAAGTCTTGGTTTAATTGGACACTATTCACTAAACATTACCCTCCACCCTCCTCCAAATATGCTAAACAGTACTCCTTAAAATACCACTTACCTAGGGTTAAAATGCTATTTAACAATAGTATTTCATGAAATTATACATGAAACATTAGACTAAGGCGATTGTCCCAGAATAATAATCCCAGAAGGGATCTGACATACATTTCCTGATGCCCCTCAGAAAAGGAAATGGATGCCTCCAGAGAGGTAAGCTATCTGAGTGATGATTCGTGGCTGTGGGGGGTTAAAGTGTGGCCCCAGGTGCTCCTCCTCTGTGACCTACTGAGGACGTAACTTTATGCTGCCCCCCAAGCTGCCTTGGCTCAGACATGTGAAGTGGCTTTGGTCAGTAGGATGGTAACAATGGTGACAAATGTGATACAACCAGATGATGGGAAAGATTTGCTCTCTCTCTTGCTTCTCTGCCACCACCATGAGCACATGGCCAGACTGCTGGAGGAGAGAGACCCGGGCCACAGAGCTGCCCCAGGTGACCTAGTCTAGATTAGCCACCCCGCCTCCAGGTGGATCCCAAATGCATAAATGAGCCTAGATGAAATCAGCGAACCTTAGAGATTTTGAGAAATAAATTGCTATTGAACAGCACTGAGGCTTTGTAGTTGGCTGTTTTATGGTGAATAGTTGTGTAATGGATGGAATGTTTGTGTCCCCAGCACCAATTCATATGTTGAAGCCATAATCTGCCAGTGTGATGGTATTTATTTAATTACACATATTAACTAGCTAAATAGAGCACATACTAATGTCATTTGGGAGGTGATTAGGGTTAGATGAGGCCATCAGAGTGGAGCTCTGGTCTGCTGGGATTCCTGCTCTTAGGAGAAGAGATACCACAGAGCATCTCTCCCGCTCTGTCCCCTTCTCCCTCTTTCCCTCTGTCCCTCCCCTCTCACTCACTGAGGAAAGGCCAGGTGAGGACACAGGGAGGAGGCAGCCATCTACAAGCCAGTTAGAGACCTCTTGCCAGCAGCCGGCCGCGCTGGCACTCTGATCCTGGACTTGCAGCCTCGAGAACTAGAAGGAAATAAATGTCTGCTGTGGAGGTTACCCAGCCTGGGGTGCTTTGTTCCCTCAGCCCGAGCAGACTGAGACAGGTAGCCACAGGTGCTCATGCGTGGTCTGCTGCTCTTTCCTGCCTACCCTCTCATCCTCTCTACGAACGCATGTCTGAGAGTTTGGAAAGTTCTCTCTTCCCTTCTCCTTCCAAGTTCTGCATTGGGTGCCCTCTCCTTGCTCCGCTCTGAGCTGAGGTCGGGGCTCCTTCAGACCAGCCCGTAGCCGCCTGTGCATGGGCCAGAGCTCCCTGCCCTTTGACCATCACTCCCCTTGCCGGGTGTAACCAGCCCTCGTTCCCAAGTGCTGCACACCTGCTTTTCAACTCAGAACCATCTTTTTTCTTTCCTTTGCCCATTTCAAATGACAACTTGATGGAAAAATGGAGAGCTGCAGATGTAGTCAGTGTTTTCTGATTTCCTTCTCTATTAGCTAGATATGCTTTTGGGAGGAAGCTTCTATTTAAACATAACTAAAACTAATGTTGGAGATAGAAATAATTTGTTAGAAACTAGTAAAAATTATCATTACAAAGGATCCCCTGAGAAGCTAACTTTAAACTTTAGGCACCACATTATTTTTAGTGTTCACTAAGCGAAGAATTCATAAAAAAGAAAGAGAGGAAACAGTCCCTGTCTGAGTTCAGATAAAGAGGCCCACTACAGAGCTAAAAAATATATGAATCCTTTTTATAACGCTTGAAAAAAAATGAAATTGTGCTCTGTGTACTATTCAGATTATGCATATGAACATAATGTGTACTATTATGAAACCGTCTGATGATTTTATTTGTTTCATAATTCAATATATTTTAAAATAATTATTTTTAGACAATAATATATATATATTTAAAAACCATATTAAAATGTAGTAAATAGAACTGAGGGTAAGAGGCTGCATCACATGCCCACAGCCTTGGGGCTATTTTAGATTATGCTACTGACATTGCAGTTGGAAGATAAGGAAGGTCAAGGTAAAAGTACAAGAAAAGAAAAGGGGAAGGTCACAGATTTGTTACTGTGCCTTTTTTTTAACTGAAGCATAGTTGATTTACAATGTTGTGTTAGTTTCTGATGTGCAGCCAAATGACTCAGTTATAACATATATGTATTTATCTGTTCTTTTTTCAGAGTCTTTTCTATTACAGGTTATTACAAGATATTGAATATGGTTTACTGTTCTATACAGTAGGTCCTTGTTCATCTATTTTGTATATAGTAATGTGTATCTCTTAATCCTAAACTCCTAATTTAAGCCCCCCTTCCCCCTTTGGTAACCATAAGTTTGTTTTCTGTCTGGAGTCTGTTTCTGTTTTGTAAATAGGTTCATTCATATAATTTTTTTTAGATCCCACATATAAGTGATGTCATGTGGTATTTGTCTTTTCCTGTCTGACTTACTTCACTTAGTATAATAATCTCTAGGTCCATCCACGTTGCTGCAAATATTATTTCTTTCTTTTTTTATGGCTGAGTAATACGTTATTATGCCTTGTTGAATGTATTTATGCCACCTTTCCCCCAAAAGGATTTTGGATGGTTAATTTCATTTTTTCTTTGGAGTTTGAATGAGAAATGGGGAACAAGAAGAAGCAAATTGTTGAAAATAAAGGTGAAGGTTGGAAGCCATGCGGGGGTGGCGGGGGGGGTGGCGGCTATTGAGTTCAGCTGGGTGACCCGAACCACCCTGCACTATTCAGACTCTCAGATGGAAGGACTTTCATCTGCCCTGTGGCTTTAATCGCCTCCACCTCCCATCATGAGAGGCCAGGCGGAATCCTCCCTGGGATGGGGTGGGGAGGGGGTCCCCTGAAAGCATCAGAATAATGTCAACAGAAAACTCTTTCATGCATTCAGCCCACTTGAGTAAGAACCGCTGGGCTCCACCACTCATGAACCTGACCTTAGACACAGGGGCAAGGCAGCAGCTGCTGAAGCAGGAGTATTGAAACCGGGAGTGGGCCTGGCCGTGAAATTTGTGTATCTCCTCAAACATGAGAAATAATACAATGATTTAGTCACACAGGGAATCCATTAGACGTGGCAATTTAATTTCTACTTCCTTAAGATCTTTTCTGGAGGGCTTGGGGCAGCAGTGTCTTCATAGTTAGCATAATGTATCTGATTAGATTCCCCAGGGATCCCTGACTTGTTCTTTGGGGGTGATTTTAAGAGTGTGATTTTTTTTTTTTTAATGTCAATCTTCTCTGAAAAGAAAATACGCTATGAGCCTTGATCACTAATCGTTGCAGATTAACTTTGAAATGCTAGAGGTTGGCGCTCTGTCCAATGAGGCAGCAGAAAATATGGTTATCTCCAAACAGAGGAAGCACAGATTAACAAATTTCATATCCAATGATACTTACTGAGCATTGGCTTTGCTAAACTGAAAATCCTCCATTCTGAGTCAGTGAGTGTTCAAAGCTGCACAGGATAAATCTGTATTAAATGAAAAATAAATCAATTGTCATGCTCGTAAAGCCCAGAAAATTTACAGCTGAAGTTAAGGCAGAGAAAAGTGACCCGCCTTCCTCTTTCCCTGTGGCTCCCCCATCACTTCACACCTATCAGCTCTCCTGGGCACACAGCGGCCTGTCAGCTCAGGATTACACAGGCACAGGGGAAAAGGGTGGTGTGGGCTCATGCTTAACTGCGTTTCATTTTGTCTGACACGGAGGGCTGGGATTGGAAGCCCCGTGGCTTTATTCAGCCGTCTCCTGGGCTCCTTCTCCCAGCCACACTGCCTTTGTCTTGAACACTCCAGCAATGTATTTTAGAAACACAAGAAAATCAAACAGTAGTATTTTCCTCAAGTGCTTGAACGAATTCCATTTAAAGTTGAAAAGAAGGGGTCTTACGGAGTGCTGCTCAGCACCGCGCTCATCCACATTTCAAGGGGAAGCAAAGATGACTTCCTCTTCTAGACTTCGAGGTGGCTGGCATTTTATTTTAATGGCTAAAAAGTGGTCTCATAGGGTAGCTTCTGTCTGAAGAATTTAAGGGTTTTGCCACCAAGAGTCTCAAGATGTGGGGAGTAGAACACTGGCTTAGGGATCTGGACATTCCACCCTGGACCAGGGATGGTCCCACGGGCCCACCCACTGTCTCCAGTCCTCCCAGCTGGAGCTTTGGCTTTCTGAGGTGTCTTCTGGCTCTAAAATTAGGTAAGTGGCACCCCTTCTGTAATCGATAGCTGAAGCAGCAACTCATTTTAGGAGGAAGTTGGAGCCACCCCAAATGTCTGGCGGGGAACTTGCCTGTATAAGCCCTATGCCCCAGATGCTTTTCCTCCCTGGGGTCATGTACCCTCCTAGGCTGAATCTGATAGAATGTTCTAACCTCTTATGTTCAGAGGGCTTTCCTTGTGAGATTCCACTCTTTCCTTTTGTATCCTGTGGGTCCCACGAGACTTCAGTACTTTGAGGTCATGGTGTAATCCTTGGGCTAGAAGAACTGGGTCGAAGAACTTAGTGCTCATGCTGCCACAGTGGGGAGTTTTTTCAAGATAAATCAGTAGGGAAATAACCATTCAAGACCTTTGGGAGGAGTTTTGCAGAAAAAAACTAGTTTTTTTTTTCTCCTAATTGCTAAAGGTAGTGCCAGTGAGACAGTCTAGCTGCTAGTAATACACACTCAACTAAAGAGAAGTGTTTAAGCTCCAAATCTCACCTCCGACAAAGACTGAGCTTGTCAGATTCCTCTTTGGCATGTACAGCAGAAATGTTCTTATTATTTTTTAGGTAAACAATTTATTATTTTATAGGTAACAGCCAATAACAACCCCTTATTATTTTATAGCTAACAACAAATGTTCCTATTATTTTATAGGTAGCAACATGGTCGTTAGCTAAACTGGTGGAGGTGGGGAATCGTAAGCACTGTTACATACAGGCCACATTGTTGTAACTTAAAACGTATACCATATTTCGTGGATGTGCATTTTTTCACATTAACATCTCTGAAATTGGGATTGTTTTCTAATTACTATCTGCCAGGCAAAATTCGAGATGTAGCTGTCACTGCCAGCGTGAGCATTTTAGTTTGCTCTTCCTGATGGAGCAACCAGATAACTGCAGATACTCAATGTTTTAAGCCACAAAGCATCTAAGGGACTCCTTGAGGAAGGAATGAGTCCTGGCTGTGTTGGCAAGACTCCCTTGACACCTTCTAGTAAGATCAAGAAAGGGACAGCATTAAAATTTGTTGAATGTCTGTTAGGGGCTGGGGAGAATTCTTGGAAACAATCGTAGAGCACTCTTTTAAGAAATGCTGTGTTGCCATCACCCTGATGGCATATTGAGCTAAAAGATACAGACTTCCATGACTCTAGAAGGAAAATGATGTATAAACCAGACTCTTTATGTCAAGTTTTAGGAATGCATACCAATTTATTTTGCATATATATGCATACTGAATGCATGCACAGAACTGATGAAAATGTCTTCTATGCCTAAAATAATTTTTAAGTAGTATAATATAAAAATTCTAAGTGATAAGAAAATTTTGATTATGGTTTTGGCTGTATTTTTTCTTTCTTAGTGGCATGCATAAGATAATGTACATCTCACAATCAATGAGATCTTAGATTTGATGAGATGCAGTAAGCATAAATTTATTCTCCAATCTTTTGAAGCATGAGCAATTTTCTTTGAACATCGGTTGTGCCTCATTGTCTTTCTTGCATCTTTTATAATTTTCAGTTGCAATATCTTTAAAGTGGAGTAAGAACTTAAAGATGGTGAAGAAGAGAGGATTTCAGAAGGGGTAAAATTGGCAGATTCATCTGTTGACTGGAATGT
This sequence comes from Camelus ferus, assembly GCF_009834535.1. Taxonomy (NCBI): domain Eukaryota; kingdom Metazoa; phylum Chordata; class Mammalia; order Artiodactyla; family Camelidae; genus Camelus; species Camelus ferus. The sequence goes on from NC_045700.1 coordinate 66,956,894, forward strand.
ATACGGTTAAAGAGAGAAAGAAAGATGGCTATTCTCAGGTTTCTGGTCAAAATGGTTGACAAATGATGACCCTAGGACCCAAACTGGGCAACCACCTGCCTTTGTGAATAAAGTATAATTGGGGCACTGCCACACCATTTGTTTCTGTATTGTCTGTGGCTGCTTTCACACTACAACAGCAGAATTAAGTTGTTGCGACAGAAACCATATGGCCCTAAAACCTAAAATATTTATGATCTGGCCCTTTACAGAGTTTGCTAACCCTTGGTCTAGGCAATGACGGTGTTCTCGAATTAGTACAAAGACTATGCAAGGAAGAACAGATTCATAGGGAAAGAGAATGGGTTTGTGATACTGGGCTTCTTTTACAGATGAACAGTTTTTCTTTAATGAGAAACCTGGAATCCAGTAATATAGAATTGAATAAAGAACTGAACTGAAGACATACACTTTTTTAACGGAGGTACTGGGGACTGAACCGAGGACCTCATGTATGCAAAGCGTGCGCTCTATCACTGAGCTATACCTTCCCCACCAAAGATATTTTTAAATGGTCTGGAAAGAGAGTGTTAACACAGAGAGATACTTTTGACACTAGTTCTGCACTAGAAGCATAGAAGAGAGAAAACTTGATATTTAAAGGGTTTCATCCTTAGCCTGCAATGAGGCATAAAGTGTACCAAACACACACACAGAGCACTTCCGCCAGGAGGACTGGAGACAGAAGTGAGGCAGGTTCCTGCAGATGTGGAAACTGGGACCATAATCTTATTTTCCAGTAGCTGTTCAGGGTGGTGTGTGCCAGTGGTAGGCTTAATGGAGCTCTCCACTTCACCAGTATCTTGATGAATGTGATCTAATCAACACACAGAAAATTAATTCTGAAATTTAGTTTCACATATACTCTATCCTCTGAAGGTGAAACCAGAGGCTACATTTTAGTTGGTTTTACTTGGAGCCTGAAAAAAAAAAAAAGTAAAGCTCAGAAAACCATGTGAGAAAGCAATTTGTAAGAAGCAAGATGATCAATTTAAAGGACTCAAGCCTTCCGGTCCCTCAGAGTTAGGATGTAGGAGTGGATTTTACGCATAACAAAAGGTCAGTCATTTCTGGGCTCCAGAAGGATTAGAGCGTTGTCTGGTGACATCAGCCTCTGTGCTTCCTGCTGACCACGGCCTTGATATTTCAGAAAACCAGAAAAGGGGAAGGTCTGGGGGAAGAGGGGCAGATGGGATGGCGGGGGGCGGTGAAGGGGCAGGGGGTGAGGGGTGAAGTGGGAGTTAGAAACACTGTGTTTGAATCCCAGTTTGGAAATCACTTGGAATGTCCGGGGAGGAGAGGCCAGTTGGAAAACTAAATAAACTGGCAGTTGAAATTCATTAGGCAACTTGAGTGAGTTCTGATCAAACAGAGCAGAATTACCTGCATTGTGAAAAATCAAAGAATGCCAGGCAAAAAAGAAAACACAGATGAGATAAAGAGATCAGCATTAGCCCTCTTCTGGGAAGACTTGCTAGGATATTAATAACTTGCTTGCGCTTTTGATTTTCGTGACTGCCTCCGAAATGAACAATCTGTTCACTGTGGGATGAGGATCTGCCAAACTGAGTTCACCAATTCACTCCAGATAAGCAGCCTCGAAGGCTCTCTGCTGCCTGGGTGGGCCCTGCCGGGGAGGGTCCGGATGGACACCACAGTCTCTTGAGCTCCTTGCAAGTTTTGGATAAGGAAGGGGGTGCTGGGGGCCAGCGAGTTATCATGAGTGAGGATTCTAGACAGACATCAACTGGGTCCAGAGGGCATTTATTTCTGGGGTTTGAGCCTCAAAGATAGTTCCAAATATTTGAAATGGGAAGGAGATGGATAGAAAGAAAATGAAGCCCCTCAGCCAGCCATCTTTGTTAGACAAACTGTCGGCTGTGATCACCTCAAGGTGACATTTGGACAAAGCTCTGTGGAAGCATGGAGAAATTCTGGGGCACCTGGCCGCCCCTGTTCCTGTGTACGCCTGGCATGTTGGTGGGCAATTACTGAGCATGGAGAATGGGATTGCATTATTAATATATGAATTATTAATTAGTATAATTGCATTTGTCATTTATTGAGCGGACCTTAAGAGTCCCTGCCCAGTGGGGGGTGACTGAGGTAATTACATCTGAAATAGCTGCCATCTCACAGTAGAGCTGGTGGCCGAATGTCAGTGCAGGGTGTAACTCCTGCTCTTTTGCTCTCTCTAGATCTGTATATCTTATATAGGATTTCTAATTTGTTTATGTAAAGACGGGGGACGGGCTATTTGTCAGCATGAAGGATGCTGCATCAGGTTATTTTTATTAGCCTCTATTGTATCTTCCTATCGGCCATCAGAAACCAAGTGAGAAAGTGCTTCCATGACAAAACACTCACAATCCTTTTTTTTTTTCTGATGCACCTTTTCTTGGATGAGGGCTGATGGTCAGAGGGGAGTCCACACAAGGGTGGAGGGGACAGCTAGCCCTGCTGGAAAACCTCTTCTGGGCTTGTTTGTGTCCTGAGCACCGTATTTGCGTGGTATGGGCAGCACATCTTAATTGCTTTTTTTTTTTTTTTTTTTTTTTTTACCATTTAACATGTAGAGTCTGGAAACCATTTTAGAAATCATAGCGTCAAAACTTCCCATTTTGCAGATTTGAAAACTAAGGTCCCAGATGTCACACGGTCTGCCTGAGGTTATACGTTTGAGGCAAAACTGAGCCCACAGGGAGGGTGTGTCAATCCCCAGGTCAGGGATCTCACTGCTAGCCCTTGTTTTACTCTCTTTGGAGGAGCTAGTATAGAGTGGGACTCATGAATTTGACAGGGGAAAAGTCAAGTTCATGTCATGAGGCTCACTGTAAGAGTTTTCCTAAGCGGACCCTTACCAGTGATTCCTTTTTTTTTTGCTTCCACTCTGTTCACCAAGCAATTCTCCGTCACTAATATCATTCATTACATACAATGATTCTCCACCAGGGGGCGCCCAGAGCTGGTGAAGATTTTAAAGTCTCTGCCTCCCCCACCTCCCCGCTCCCCACCCCAACCCCAGCCCCCTCAAGTGGAATCTATCCCACTGTGTCCAGAAGATTGTCAGAGGAGGTCCTGGTTGTCAGGGTTCAATAGTGTGAATTCCTCGAGACTCCAACTTAGGTAGTGTTCCCAAAAGGCTCAGGGAAGCACATGGAATCCCACCATCTTTTGGTCCGAACCTCTGCAAATCATTCTGAGGCTCCCAACTGCAGAACATTGCAATCTTGATACCTCATAGGATGCATTTGTCTTTTTGTCCAGATATGGATGGGGACAGATTTCTTGTGTTTCACCTCTTTCTAGGCTGTCCTTAGACTGGCATGGAAGAAAAATAGCAAAATGATAATCTTTGCCTGAGGGATGTTCTTTTTCTGAAAATTTGAGCAACACAAACACTATGTATTTCTATTAGTCTTATTAAGTACTCTGCTGGAAATGGTGGACAGCCTCCTGGGTGAACATTAATTTATTTCCTCTTCCTAAAGGAACGTAGTGGGGTATTTTAATAAAACATATGCAGCCTTCAGTAAATGAGTTATTTATTTACAATGAAAATCATAACATGGGACTATCAGTTATAGGAGGGCTTTGCCATTCGTTTCTGGGAACACTCTGCACATGTCTGTAGACCCTTCATCTTCCAGAATATGAAGAATAGTCAAGGAATCGCTGCATCACACTGCTCATGTGCTGGAGCAAATGTTTGTGCTGGAGGTGCACATCCAAATTCAAGCCTCCAATTTCTTTACACTTGAGTACTGTTTTTTTTCCCCAACTAGATTTTAAAATCTTAGCTTGTCTGAACACCAGGCTCACGTCTGCCATTTTGAATGTCTGTTTCTTTATGCAACTGTGACTCATCCCCAATGCCAGCGGAGACTCTCCTTTCACAGTTGTATAAATGATCGCATTCCCCTCTATTTTTGTAAATGCTTTGGCATTCAGACTGTGTATACATTTTATTGAATTTCCCCATATTAAGGCTTTTCCACTGGGGATTAAGAGGCTAATTCAAAGCCATGTGATTACAGGAAGATGTGTGAGGAAGGCAACAGGGATACTATTCTATAAGGTCCACTGGGCCCAGACAAGGAATCCATATGTTTCCATTTCCCTAATAGGCAGAGAAAATAAAGAACAAAGAGGCCTAGAGACACGCACCTGCATAAGCAGCCCAGCAGAAGTAACCTATAAACACATGAAAAGCAGCTCTCGAACAATTCCATCTGCATTTTATTGAAAGAAACCCTTGGAAAGGAGACAGAAGGTACAATTTACAAGAACTGTGGTATAAATCCTGCCACAGTGCCAATTGCTAAAAGCATTGGAGCCCGGGAAGGAGGGAGAAATCCATTCTTTCATTGCCCCCAGAAAATAGGCATCCAGACCAGTCGCATGCTCATGCGTCCCGAGGGATTTACACCTCTGACTGACTGATTGCACGAATCACCTTGGATTGATTGCTTCTATATAGAATGTTCCTTTATAGCGTATATGCTTTCTCATTGCCGAGCTCGGCTCAATTCCATTCTGTGGAGCCTCTTTGGGACACTTTGCATGAGAGATGGGGGAGAAGGGAATATTTTGTTTGTTGGTTTCTCTGGTGCATTTCAAGACTGATTTACTCTTAAGCTGGGTGCAGAGGGAAATTCCATCATTCCCACCTCAACTGAATTCCAAATCAAGTGGCCTCCTCTCCATTTCTACAAAGGACCCCACATCTTTCTCTTTCCCATACTGTTATTACCCTTTAAAACATCCCTCCTGGGCACATATGTATCTTTTCTTCTTTTCTCTCCTCTCCCTTCTTTTTTATATTTCCATGGGAAAATAATTCTGTTCATCAGATTTATCATTCAGCGTGGCTGGTTTTAATGGTGTGCTCAGGGCATCTGAGTTCCAAGGTTTATGTTCGTCTCTATCTCCTTTACCTAGCTCTTCCTGAAACATTGGGTTTCTGTCCCACGGCTATCCATCTGCCACAGCCTCCTAAGGGTTTGGATAACTCTTTGAGTCATTTTGCTCCTTATCGTCCTCATTCCCTGTGAACGTGCTCAGACCGCCAGAGACCCCTTTGGAAAAGACTTTCAGATCATCTGAACTGGCCACGTGGGACTGAAGATTCGAGAGAAACGAGGGTTTGTGAAGGCTGCAGGGTCTGGCCGGCAGAAACCCATCGCCTCTCGGCGCCAGCTGCACTCCAGGGATGTGTTGGTGCCGGCGCCGAGCACCAGGGGGCGCTGCAGGCTCGCGCACGGGAGGGCGGGCACCGGCCGCCTGGGCCCGGCAGCTCAGTGAAGCGGCCGCGGTGCCCGGGGCCAGGGAAGGCGCTTAGCCTCGACCCTGCCACCTGCACAGCCGGCCCGGCTCCCGTGTCTGCGAGCCTGAGGGGCCCGCCTGGTCTCCACCCCTGTGGCTCAGACTCACTCGTGTGGACGTGTCAGGGACCTTCCAGGATGGGTGGAGGGCACGGGCTGGAGCACGAGGGAAGCCTTTCAACAAACGTTATTCTGGCCTCCACACCTGCAGAAAGAAACTTCTTCAGCTCGTTTATCAGCCCATTAGTGTGGAACACTTCCTCCTCCTCCAGGGACTTATTCTGATCATAAGTAGTTAGGGCTTTCAAGAATGAATGAATGAATGAATGAATGAACCTAAGATCCTCTCTGTGGAATCGGCCCTGGGGAAGGAGGCGTGAGCAGGGCTGACCCTGAAAACGTAGATTGGAGCCTGTTCTCTGAACGATGAGCCTGGCACCGGGTGCTTAGTCTCCCTGACTCTCTGAACCTCAGTTTTCTCGGTGAGATGGGAATAATGATGCTGCTGTGAGAACAAGTCAGACTCAATCTTCTTGACGCCCCCTCTCCCCCTTCTCTGTTTTCGTGGCGCCATTCTCTCTCTGTGTGGCTGGTCCCCCTTTTCTACAGTTTCTTAAGTAGGGTGTCTCCCGGGTTCTCGCCACACGCGTAATCCTTTTGCTGTGGCTGTTTAATCCTGCGTGTTTTCCCTGGACAACATCGCCCACTTGGATCCGGCTTGCCCTGTAGTTTCCCAGCTCCCCAGCCCCACGTCCCGCCCTTGTCCGGGGCTCCAGAGCCAGAGGTCAGAGCCCCCGTCCCCACACAGGCCTCCCCGCGCAGTAGGCGCCCCCCACCTGCCTTGACGGCCGCTTCCTTCTCTGCCCCCGCCCGCCCAGCCCCCGCTCCCGAATTTCCGGCCTCACAAATGACAGCACCTTCTGCCAGGCTTCTAAGGCAGACCCTGGGAATCACCCTGACCTCCTGCACTCCCCACGGTCGGGGGGGGGGGGGTCACCGAGAGCTGTTGATCTTCCTAACAGTCTCTGCGTCTGTGTCCCTCCCTTCCCCAGCTCCCTGCAGCAACCCAGGGAGTGGCTCCTCCTCTCTTCCCCGCCTCCCCCCTCCTCACACGGTTCGGCCACGCTTCCATCCCGGATATCTGGGCATCTGCCGTCAGAAAGACCTTTCCCAAATGTGGATGCGGTGGTGTCATTCCTCTGCTTCAAATCCTGCTGTGATTTTTTGTGACAAAAGCCAAGCTCTTTGCCTGGGGCACAAGTCTTGTGAACTCAACCCCCTGCTGGCGTGTCCCCCCCTCCCCCCACGGCCGTGACAGTGATGCTCACAGCCCCCACCCAGCCGCTCGCTCAGTGCTCTGTGCTCACCTCTCCTCACCTAGAAACGCAACCGGCCCCCAGGACTGGGCTGAGGGTCGCCGCCAGGAAGCCCCCTGGACTGACCTCTCTCCCCTGGCTGGGCATGGAGGAGGCGCTCTTCTGTCATTGTGTCTATCGTGCTGTTTTCTACGTTTTCCTCCTCCCTGCGCGGAGCCCGTGGGGCAGGGGCGCTGATGTCTTTCATGCCTGTGACCCAGCACAGGCCTGGCCCACATTAGGTGCTCAGAGGTGTGGGGCTGGCTGGCTGGCGGGAAGGGACCCTGCCAGCCGCGAAACGCAGTGCAAATGGAAGCGTGTTGTCGTTCCGTGGAATGCCTGATGTGGGAGAGGGAGATGAATTGGACATGGAACTGTCCTCTGTGGAAAGGCATTTTGAAAACCATCACAGAATTCAATGAACCGTTGACGCGTCTCTTATTCAGGTTTTCAGAGCCCATTGAAGAGCCGTGTCATGTTCCCCGCTTCCCTGTTTACCTTTGCTCAAGTCGTTTTCATGCCTGAAGGCCACGGAGGGGCACCCTGTTTTTCTGAGATCAGCCAGGTCTCTAAGGACATGAATGCCCTCTCTCACCTGAAACGGCCCGAGTGCCTTGCTCCAGGACGCCCAGCGCAGTGGGCAGATGACTTCAGCGGGAGAAGAGAGCACACAAGGGGCAGGCCGATCGGTAACTCTTGGGAGACTTCAAACCTGGGGACGGGGGAGAGGTGGAGGGACCTGGACCTGTAGGGGCCTTTTGTAGTCACCATGGATTCAGGAAGGAAGAGATCCTGGGAGTCTGTGTGTTGGGAGCTGCATGGTGGCCACAGGCTCACTGCCCTCTTGGATCTTGGCTAGATGGGGGCTGGCTTGTTCTGGCTAAAAGGACGTGGTGTAAAGTCATCATGCAAAAGGGACAGTGGGCCGAATGACCTCCACACGAGGCCCAACTCAACGTCAGCAGGGCATTGGGAAGCACCGTCTGGCCGTGGGGACCTCCTCTCGCCCCGGTTTTTAGATACTTATCGTCTCGATCACATTCCATTGGAACTGTTTGCAGTTGGTTTTCTGGCAATGTCTCCCAAGTGGCGTGGTATCATCTATAGTTCAAGACTTTTCTTTATGCTCAGGTTCTTTTAATCACAGCCAAGGGTCCCCTAGTTCACCAGGATCAATATCCTGACAGCATGTAATCCATCAGCTTGGGCAGCCTGCCGACGGGAGGGAGGGCTCCGAGCATCGTGGTGGCCAGGGTGGGCTTGGCTGTACCTGGCAGAAGCCTGCATCGCCTTACCAGGCCTCGGTTGGCAGGACTCATCAGGCTGGGGAAAAGCTAAGGATGGTTACAAGGATGATGCCCAGGCCCCAGGGCCCCCCTTCACTCTGCTTTCTCTGTACACCTGCTGGGTATGAGATGTCTCTCCTCCGTGCTGCTGTGTGCCTGAAGGCGCAGTGCTCTTGGGTCGTCTGGTCTCTGCTCTCACCAGGCAGAGTGTCCCCCAGAGGGTCCTTCCTCATCTCTGTCTAGCAGTTACATGAGTCTCATGCACCGAAGTTTCAGCCACTTTCCTTGAGGGAATAATTCCACACACATGCACGGTTGATGTTTTCAGAAAGTCTGCAGCATCATATGATGGATGCTGCATGGGGTGGAGCGCGTTCCCTGGTTGGGTATTTTCCTTTTCAAAAAATAAAAACCTCAACTTCCTCTATTTTTTTTCTCTCTCTCAAAAAATTAAATAAATTGAATTGCCTGAGCAACTGCTGACTCATTCCTAAATTGCCCTTTTGAGTTTCTTTCTTTGATTTTCCCTCTAAACTCAGAGGATTTAGAGGAAATCTAACAGAGTTTAGATTTTTTATTTCCTCTAAAACTTCTGGAATTTTAGGTCTCTTTGTAAAAGTGCTTTCCTCTCTTCCAGGCTGCATGCTATAGTGAATCTGGTAAAAACAAACCTACGGGCATGTCCCTTTTCTCTTTACCCCAGTTGATCCAAATTGAAATCACTTGAAATTAGATTGACCTAGATTGGAATCGAAGAACCATTCCTTTTCACAGGCTGTGTGACCTTGAGACACTCACTTGCCTTCCCTAAGAGTCAAGTTCTTCATGTTGTGAACAAAGGGGGCCAAGTAGCATTGATGTTACTTCATTGGGGGTTGTGAATATTAATGTGGTATTGCAGGTAATGTGCTTGGCAGAGAGCACCTTGGGAGGACCCTTCTCCTTGATATCAACTTGATATAAAAATGGTAACAATAGGCAGACCCAGAGAGGTGTCTACTGACTGTCCTGGGACTGGGTTGATGTTATTCAAGGGGGAGAGACTCTGAAGGAAAAGTCAGGAGCCCCAGCCCTGCCCCTGACATCCCCCGTCCTCTTGGTAAGTTACACCACATCCTCAGCCGGCTCCCTCACCTAGGAAATGGTGGTTGTAGGGATGAAATGAGGCAATGTTCATAGAAGCAAGTGATTCCATACTTGGTACTTTGTGGGCACCCCATTTCAACCACCAACGACACGCTGTGAAACCAAATACTTGTTCCTTCTCTTAATTCTCTTCACTTCCTCTTTTTCCTTCTAGAAGGAGGCTGCATGACAGCAGCACTTGCCACACAACGTCATGTGTAGTCCTCACCGCCATCCTGGGGGGTGAGGGAGATGAGGAAAACACCCTTGGCTGGTATGCAATAATATCCCAGCAGACACCTGCCCCAGGGACCATGCTACCGGAACACCCTGAATGCTGCATTTCGACAGAGGAGTCTGGAGAATCATAAGCACTTTGAAGGCAGGTGGGGAAGGGGTCTGAAGACGGTGGTCTAGAAGGTACCACCCTTTTCTGTGGAAGATGCTTGGCTTAAGTAAACTGGTTGCAGACCAGAGTCCTGGTGAAATGTGAGCCCATGGACTTTAGTTCCCTGAGGAAATGGACTCAGTCGGGTTGAAGCCAGGTAGGAGAGTCTGTTCTGCATTCAGGCTCTTTGTCTTTACCACCTCTCCAACTTGGCTGAGGAAAGACCAGACATCCACACGGAGGTGACAGACAACCGACCATGTTGAATGCATCAACCCTTCCACAGGGATTTTCATTTCAACAGCTGAAGGAAGACTCAAGTTAGAGGAATGGCTCCCTAATAGGTGAATTGTAGACACTATCCAGGGAGGGAGGTATTATTTCAGACAATTAACTCTAACGTCATGTCAGCAATTCTCCAAGTCGTTCCTGTAGACACACAATGCATTTTACTATTAGAGCTTCAGCAAAATGCTTGGCAACGATAAGTATCAGTACTTCATGAATCCGAGACAAGCTTTTTGGAGAAAGTCAATCGAAGAGAGAGAAATTAGAGAAAAAGGTGACTTCATGCTAGGAATGCAAGGATTTGCTCTGTAATTAGAGAGAATTGGAAGCAAGCCCCAAATCATGATCTCAGACAGGGAGCTGAAGCTCAAGTCTCTCTTCTTCTTCCTTCCCCTCCCTCCCAACTTACTGATTTATTCTAAAAATTGAGGTATGATTGACCTGTAACATTATATTAGTTTCAGGTGTACAACGTAGTTTTCAATATTTGTATATACTGTAAAATGATTGCTGCAATAAGTCTAGTCAAGTCACCACACACAGTTACAAAAAATATTTTTTCTTGTGATGAGGACTTTTCAGATCTACTCTCTTAGGGGGAGGATGTAGCTCAGTGATAGAGTGCATGCCTAGCATGCACAGGTCCTGGGTTCAATCCCCAGTACCTCCACTAAATAAATAAACCTAGTTACAACCCCCCCCCCAAAAAAAACCCTACAACAGATCTCTCTTAGCAACTTTGAAATATGCAATACAGTTTTATTACCTATAGTCACCAGTGCTGTGTGTTACATCCTCAAGACTTACTTATTTTATAACTAGAAGCTGTACCTCTTGACTCTTCCCCCATTTTGCCCCCGACCCCCAGCCTCTCTTTTGAGGGTCCTTTCTTTTTTTTCCATTGAGGTAGCACTAGTTTATCATATTATATAAGTTTCGTGTGTACAATACTGTACATACTTGTCACCTTCTGTGTACTCTACAGCGTGCAGTCCACCGGAATTTTAGTTTCCATTGGTCACCACAGAGTTGAGCCCCTTTCCTCATTTTGCTCCCTGTCCTGCCCCACACCGCTTCCCCTCTGGTAACCACTACTCTGTTCTCTGTATCTGTGAGTTTTGTTTTGTTTTGTTTGGATTGCTCATTGATTTAATTAATTTATTTAAGAAATAGTCCACATATGAGTGAAATCATATGGTATTTGTCTCTGTCTCTGTCTGACTTATTTCACTTTGCATAATACTCCCAGGTCTAACCATGTTGGCACAAATAGCAAGGTTTCATTTTTTATGGCGAGTAATAGTCCATTGTGTGTGTGTGTGTGTGTGTGTGTGTGTGTTACATCTTCTTTATGTATTCATCTGTCATTTGGCACTTAGGTTGTTTCCACATCTTGGCTACTATAAGTAATACAGTAATGAACATAGGAGTGCATATGTCTTTTCAAATTGGTGTTTTCATATTCTTCAGATTAATACCCAGAAGTGAAATTGCTGGGTCATATGGTATTAATTTTTTGAGGAACCTCCACACTGTTTTCCACAGTGGTTGCACCAATTTATATTCCCACCAACAGTGTATGAGGGTTCCCTTTTCTCCACATCCTCACCAACACTTGTAATTTATCATCTTTTTGATAACAGCCATTCTTATGGGTGTGAGGTAATAGCTCATCAAGGTTTTGGTTTGCCTTTCCCTAATAGTGAGTGAAGTTGAACATCTTTTCATGGGCCTGCCGGCCATCTATTTGTCTTTTTTGGAAAAGTGTTTATTCAGATCGTCTGTCCATCTTTAATTGGGTTATTTGTTTGCTTTTTGATGTTGAGTTGTATGAGTTCTTTTATATTTTGGATACTAACCAGAGGGTCTTTCTAAGAACACAGTTCAGTTTAGTGCTCCATGGATTCTATGAAAGAAGTCATGCAGTTAGTAGTAGAAAAGGGTCTAAGGAGAACTTCAGCTGCTAAAATGGAAGGAAATGAATGGTAGAATGAAAAGGCAACCACATATGAGAAATTGAATCTCCATTAAAGAGAGAGAGGAAATGAGGGAGGAGAGGCCAGGAGCCCTGTGCCACCAGCAAGTCGGGCAAAATACTGTCCTCTCCAAAGGAGAGTGGTCAGTACCTCGCATGCAGGAGGGGATACGACTGAGGAGGGACTGGAGTGAAGAAAGGGGGCACTGGCAGAGTGACGGCCCCGCAGAGACGTCCGCATCCTAATCCCTTGAACCGGGGGGCACAGCTCAGTGGTGGAGGGCAGAGCTCAGTGGTGGGGGGCACAGCTCAGTGGTGGAGGGCGGAGCTCAGTGGTGGAGGGCATAGATCAGTGGTAGAGCACGTGCTCAGCATGCATGAGGTCCCGGGTTCAATACTCAGTACCTCCATTAAATAAATAAACAACCTAATTACCCCACCCCAAAATAAAAGCCAATCCCTTGAACCTGTGAGCATATTATGCTACATACATGAGAACAGGGAATTAAGGTTGCTAATCACAGCTGACCTTACAATAGAGAGATTATCCTTGATTTTCCAGGCAGGCCCAAGGTCATCACAAAGGAAGAGAGAGGCTGAAGGTCAGGGTAAGAGAGGGCTTGGAAAATGCTGTGATGCTGGCTTTGAAGACTGAGGAAGGGGCCAGGAGCCACGGAAGGCAGGCAGCCTCCAGGAGCTGGAAAAGGCAAGGAAAGGGATTCTCCCCAGAGCCTCCAGAAAGGGATACAGCTCAGTGAGACCCATTTCAGACTTCTGACCTCCAGAACTGTAAGATAATAAATTTGTATTGATTTAGAGCACTCCACTTGTGGTCACTGGTTGCACACACTTGGGTGAGCTCCCCGTTTCGCTCTGAGCCCTCCTTGAGCACGTTGACCTGAGTTATTTACATACACGCTCACCGGGAAGTCTTCACTGCTCTCACTGAAAAATCGGGCGGGTGCTCAGAAGTTTTAAGCTGTAATGAAATACAAAATTTTTAAACAACCCCACAGGTAATATTTCTTGGTTAATTTAGAAGGCATTGGCAGATCCTAGATGTCCCTAGAGCCCCATTAGGGATGCTGGTAGCCGGTGGGCAAGCCCGCCAGCTCACAGGAGTTTCTGTCTGAAGGGCTGTGGGATGAACCGACTTGCAAGCTGCAGATTCACACGTCCACACAAGGGACGCATGCGCAGAGCTAAAGCGGACGTCGGGCCCCTTTCCCAGGAATGTAAGCTCTGGGAAGGCAAGATCATCCTCTCCTGTGCCTCTCAGGGTTTGCTGCCAAGTGGCTGGTAGATATGTTGACTGAACTGTTCATCAAACTATCAAGGTCATGGTTTGCAAAGGCAGGCCTCTGAAAGGTCTTCACTTCGATAGATATCTCTTGATTCATGGAGGAGAAGGGGCGGCATTGATTGGGGCTGGGCCTGGGGTCACCCCATTCCCTATTCCCCATCCCATGCTAATGCTCTTTCAAGGGGCCAAAAGAGCAGCTGTCAGATCAGCAGCGGCCCGCAGTCCACACTCAGCCCTGCTTTTTTCAGTGCACAGTTCCTCCTGCGTCAGCGCATTATCTGGCTGACCTGTCAGTGAGTCCTCTGGTCCCCGTCAGTCTTTTTACTTACAGACTAGCTTCTCTATTAACGCGCCCACAAAAGTCATCTCTCATTTTTGCCCATTATGTTTTGCTGTGGAAGGAAAAGCATAGGTTTTTGCCATATCTTTTTAAAGGAAAGGAAGAGAAAAAAGCTCACGTACAAAGAGTGTAGCTCTGGGTGTCAGCGACGGGCCATGTCTTGGGAAACTTGATTAGGTCTGGTGGATGAGTGGCTCTCTCTCACGAAGTGACTGTAAAACCTTCTTTTCTTCTGTTAGAGCGTCCCTCTGGGGACTTGTTGGCAGAGAGAATGGAGTTTCTCAGCAATAATACATTTGGAAGTTATCATGCGAGGAGAGGAGAAATACTGGGATTTGACAGGATGTTTTTATGACAGGCCAAGGTGCTAAAAAATAACTAAACTAGTGCCGTTTCCAGACACGATCAACATTTCGAAGTCTGCTGAAATTTGGCTGAGTGCAAAACGACTGGCTTACTTAGGTTGTATCCCAAGACAGAGGTATTAAATGATGCACTGTCGCACCCAGGGACAGAGCGGGCACAGACAAACCCTCTTTAAGAGAATTGTGATTTCCTGTGATTTGTAGAAAGCTTTTTCATGTTCATTTCTCTTTGGCATCTGCTTAGAGACTCTTCATTTTCAAGGGTGTGATTTGTTGTCAACGTCAATGAATTGCAGTGGTGCTGGGAGGTCGGAGCGTGGGGTTATTGGGTGTTTCTTTGAGCAGAGAGGGAAGCTGGGTGAGCAGAAGGACCCTCTACGAAGGCTTGGCAGAAGCATTTGGTTTGGAAGGTGGGTGTGCAATGTCCATTCACAGGGTGGGGAAGAAGGAATCCGAATGACCCCCAAGCCTGAAGTGCAGAGGGCACTGGGGGACCCTCCTGTTCAAGGACATCTGAGAGAAAGCTCTTGGGGCTTTCTACCTGGCTGTGGAGTTGGGTCACTGCATCGTTTGACCTTTTCTGAGGTCAGGAAGTAAGATTGGTTAGTTTAATCGTACAATTCATTAGCTAATTGTTGAGGACTTAATAAGTGTCGACCAAGTCATGGCTGTGTTTAACAAGAAAGATGAACACTTGAGTGTCCTCATTCCAACTTTCTTTGGCATCAGGGAATCCAACTCTGTGGCTCTCCATTCCTTATCTGTTCATCCCCTCACCCCTTCACCCACTCATTCATGCATACCTGTATGCGTTCATTCAGCAGGCATTTAATTTTCCCCTGCAAATCTTGGCTCACTGTGGCACTCGATTGATGAGTGGTCTAGATCCTTCAGCAAATGAGCTTGCTAGTGGACAAGAGCTCAGGACGGGAGCAGGAAGAAGATGTCAGGAGAGGCGTGGAACTCTTCAGCTGGCCTCCACTATGTCGGTGCAGTGCTTCAGATGGGATTTCAATTAGCAGTGTTGTCAGTGACACTATGCGCTGAACCTTATCCCAAACACTTTGGGTGAACAAAAAAGTTATTGTGACCTAACGAATGGGAACAAGATGTTTCCCCCACTACCGGGGGACGTGATTAAACGGTCGTCATCATTAATAAGGCATGCAAGGGGCGGGGACTGAGCCCCTTCCCTGCGGGGCAGGGGGGCGTTAAACTACATCTCATTCCTTCAGCCCAGGATATTTTAGTTTTTCATTGCACCTGTTACCTGGTCATACGCTAACCTCTTTACTTATCTTTTTTTGAGGGGGAGGGAGTGTAGAATAAGGGTGCAGGTGTGTGTGTAATGCATTCTCAGGGACTGGATAATATTGAAATCTAACATTTGTAGAGTTCATACTAGGTGGCGGGGACTGTGTGAAGTGATACTAGATTTTTTCTGGCCTTGGTCATTGTTTTGATATATAAGATTTGGTTTTTCAAACTTTATTTTCCAAATAGGTTATGTGGGAAACATTTTCCCACAAATTGGAGCTAAATCTTTAGCTCCAAGATTATGAAAAAAAAAAATGTTAAAGCGTGCACTTAATATATTTGAAAATAAAACTTTTACAACTATTTAGACAATATAATATAAATTTGGGGAGACTGATTTAATGATGTGCAAGAGAAACATCAAACATGAGACCATGACTTAGAAGGGAAATAAATTGATCATTCCAGTGATCTGACTCCTTATTTAGAAATTTAGCTGAAAATTGAGAGAAATTTCTTTAAACCTGTAAGAATTTTCCAAGTATTTTTTACACAGGAACAACATATCCGAGTACAGTAATGATGATTTGAGGTTTAATTTCTATTGTTTTGATCAACAGAAGATGTTTACTCGGTAGTCCCTACTGACAATGGAGAAAGTATAAAGCCCTGCTTGTCCGTTCTCCCAGTCTGCAGTCATTGTGTTTAGCAAGGCGACCCAGTAAGCTGCTTACCTTTGTCCTCCTTAGCCGGAAGGCTTATCTTTTTGGCCATGAAGTGTGAAGCCCAAGCCAAAGGGAGCCTGTGGCCGTCCTCGCTGCCCATTAAGCCTACTTGTTCAGTAACATTTGGTCCTGGTTGAACGGCAGGGGCTGCTTTACTGGATCCAGGGGCTTATTACCTTGACCCTGTCTGTTGGCTCTCTGGCACGATCTCCATTTGGAGGACAGGGTGCTGGGGTACAGAGCAAGAGATCAGAGGCCAAAGTCAGAATCTGACCTTGGAGGAGGATTCCCAGGACCTCCCAGCTTCACTGCCCCCTCTCTGGGAGGCTGTGCCGTCATGGCGGACACGAAACCCGGGGCTCTGGAGTCAGACTCCCTGGTTGGAATCCCAGCTACTCCACTTTCTGCCTGTGTATTGCTGGGCAAGAGAGCTAGACATATTTGATTCTGCCTTTGCTGCATAGAAGTAAGTGTTAAGATTTATAGAAGTGGCTAGACTCTCGGGATTGCCAGAGTTTGAAGATGTAGGCAGACAGTCTTCTTTAGGTCTAGAACAGTCTAAGCTCATCAGTTATTTCTTTAACAGCAACTCAGCAAATACTGTAAACCCATCTACCATCCTGGTCCTTATTTATGTCAGGGGTTGGGGTGGGAGGGAACAAGGAAAAAGCTAGGGGACGGGGATGGGCGAGATGGGAGATTCTGGGTTCAGAGAGAGAAAAGGCATAGGGGATATTTGAGTGCAAACCCCAGCATCTCAGCCATTAGAGGACAGAAGACATCTGGGGTACTCAGCGAAAATGAAGGAAACTTCCTAGGAGTGTGAATTCAGATCGTGATAAGCATAGGGAATGTCCATAGGCCCAAAGATCTTTTTCTCTTTTGTCTTTTGATGGAAGTTTTTTTTCAGGGCTGGTCCCTAAGTGGAGCTGAGGTTCTGTTTCCTTGCCAGAGCCGCTGGGCATGACCGTAGAGTCTGCGTACCCCACAAAGAGGCCAGGCTGAAGGGAAAAATGGGAGTGGACCCCCAAGCTGTGTGCCCCGTTGTGGGGCTGGGTCTGCCAGGAGGAAGGGGGATGCCCCCACCACAGAGGTGCCTTCTACTCTCCCAGCCTGGCTCACCGGACTGGGTCCTGAGCACCTGTCCAAATTTGAGTAGAGTGTCCACACAGGCCAGCGGAGATCCTGCCTTGACCTCCATTTCTTGTTGCCTTCACTCCACTTCGTGGCCTAAAATCTTGATTTCTCCTTAGCTGAAGAACTTGAAAGAGTCATGCATATTAATGAGAAAAGGATTTGACATATGACCTCTCCTAGGAGGAGTGAGTATTTTAAGAGAATGCCCGGGAGAAAGCCATTCTCAATGCACAGAAATAAACTGGACAGAGGATCATCGGACATCCTGGGGGAGGGTGTTTTTGAGGGGGTGGGGAGAAGCTCAGATCTTCCTTTTCTACACTTTTTAAAAAACCACTAGATGGCTTATAGAAGGCTCAGTCTGCCTCCTGGACTGAGAAGGGTGTGTTCTCTGTAGACACATGCAAGCATTCACGGTGAGGAGGATTAGCTAGCAAAGGCCAATGTGTTCTGTCAGCAGCTTCCTTGAGACTTTGGATCTTTCCTTCTCCCGACTCCTTCTGTCACTTGCCAATGTCTCTCTCTTCTCCTCTTTCCTGTGAGCCTCTGCAGGAAGACACATGCAGGGTAAGCCTCAGCATCTTCTGCTTTGGGTGAAATGGAAGGATCTTTATTTCCACAATGACTCAGCTGCGACCAGGAAGGATCTAAATAGTCTCATGTTCTCCCAGAGGAGGATGAAACCCTCCGTGTTCTCCAGTTCCAGGGAGTGAAGAAATTAATGTTAGTGAGTAGAATTCTGAATTTCAGATCATTCTTTTAAACTGAGAGCATCACCTTTATTCTTTTAGCTAGTAAAGATTTGTTCTGCCAATCAAGAGGTAAACATTTCGCACCTCTGAATTTGTGAGTTGTAATGGCGTGGGCTGTGAAAATCTCTGCTTTCTCTCTTGTTCCTGCTAAGACGGAATCTGGGTATTGTGTTAACTCCGGGTCCTCACAGACTGTTATTCTAAGTCACACGTTACAGGAGGAGAGAATTGCCAACATGCCACGTGGTATAACATATAGCTCTATCCTAACCAAAACCTTCTTGGGATGCATAGATAAAGGATTTGGGAGAAACACACTGTGTTGTTTCAGGCTTGTCAGGCAAATCCGTGTTCTGTGTAACAGTTGGATGACAGTGTCCCAGGAGAGGTTTCACGGCTGCTGAGCATCCCTCAAGAGTGACATTGGAAGGGAAGCCGGGGCTGGCTCCTGATCAGAATGGCCATCCAGCCGGCAACCAGTGCAATCTGCTCTTGGAGGGGACTTCCTGCCTGAGCCCGAGGGTCCGGAGGGACCGTGGGCAGCGGCTCTGGCTGTGTTTACTTAGACTTCCTGGACTGTGAGTAATAAACGTGGTTAACAGCCTGGCTGGCCAGCTAGCACCAACCCAGCAGAAATAAAACAGAGTAGGCTGAACTATCACCAGGAAAGGAACGCTTTCTAATTCCGTCAATTTTATCAAGCTGTTTGAAACAGAGAATGGATCAGAAAGGCCTTCCTCCCTCCATCACCCACCCCCTTGGAGGCATCTCTGTGCAGAGAGCACTTGTGTGGCTCCTAAGGACAGAATCTGTCCCTGGGGGCCCAGGGGCTCCCATTCCTGGTTGCAACCGAATTCTTAACGTTCAGCAGAGGTGGAAAAATCATGATGTTTCCTCTCCGCAATGGAGCAATGAAACCAGAGAGAGAGAGTGTGTTTATGTGTTCGAGAGTTTTAGAGGGAGGGGCGAATGCCCGCGTGACTTATCCGCAGGCAGGAAGGCAGGGCTGCAGGCTGGAGAGAGGGACGCTTAATAGCTATTTAACCATTTTTAAACAAACCATAAAATCATATTGACCCAAGGCCTAATGGGCATTGTCCGTGTCTGAACATCTTCCAGCCGAGTTGTTTCCCAAGTGGAGGATTCGTTAGCAAAGACTCACGCATCGAAGTTGTCAGAGACTGGGGGTGGGGGGGAGCGCCACGAATATGTGTGATTTCAGATTCTGTAACACCCTCTGACAACAGCTGTCTGTGGTTTCTACCACGGAACCCTGACATGCTTCATGCTCTGTGCTCTGAGGTTCCCGGGCGCCTCACAGAGGGGGAGCTGGCTGGTCACCCGGGGATGACATACTATCCCTGCTGTTCGCGCAGGCAACCTCGGCTACGTGGGAAAGAATTTTCAGAGACACCAGGGTAAGGAACGAGCCACATCCACTTCTCATCTTGGCAGCAGGAGTGTTTCTGAAACAGTTTGTGTTGCACAAAAGTGTAGTTTATGGAGAGCATTTTGTTGATTCAGCCATAAAAATGTGACCTACAATATGTTTGTTGAGGGGAATGAGCTCTGTTTCTGTTTTCTGTTGAAGAATATACTTTTTGCGGTTGAAACCCAGGGTCTCCTAAAGCGAGTCCTTTGTGAAATTCTGGTTGTTTTGACTGCTTCTCTGCATTTCAGGGATGGAGGAGGGGCTTCCTACAAAGTCTAATTTCAGTTTGGAACATGTCCATTTGTAAGACCAGCTGCTAACGGACACCTGTGACTTAGGAATAAGGACCAAGGTTGGGCGTTGTAGTTGGAAAGACAGTGGCTCCCAAAGATAGCAGGTTCTAATCTCTGGAAACTATAAATTCCACCTTGTTTGGAAAAAAAAAAGGGTCTTTGCTGATGTGATTAAGCGAAGGATCTTGAGATGGTGACATTACCCTGGATTATCTGGGTGGGCCCTAAACACAGTCACAAGTGTCCTTATATAAGTGAGGAAGCCATGCGACCATGGGGGCAGGGATTGGAGTGATGTGGCCACAGAACAGGCAATGCCAGCAGCTGGAAGAGGCAAAGAATGGATTCCCTTCCAGAGCCTCCGGAGGGAGTGTAGCCCTGCCAACTCCCCGCTTTTGGCTCAGTGATAATGATTTCAGGCTTCTGGCCTCCAGAACTGTGAGAGAACTGCTGTTTTAAGCCACCCAGGTTTTGGCCATTTGTTACAGTGGCCGCAGGAAACTAATACCAGGGCTATTCATTATTTTATTTTTGTGAGATATATCTGTGTCTATTTACATAGAAATATAAATAAAAACTACTAATAAAATATTAATGTTAATAAAAGATAGATTGTGTGTGTGTGTGTGTGTGTGTGTGTGTGTGTGTTGGGGTGTGTGTATGTGACTGTTACTAAAGGGGGAGGCATCCTGTAAGGACTGGAAAGTTGTCCTTCAGAGCTTACAGTCTAGAACCTTAATTAAGTGCAAGAGTCAAACTGCCTGAGGTTCAAATCTATGACTTATTAGCTCTGTGATCTTAGACAAGTTAAATAACTTCTTTGGAATAGTTAAATAGTTCTTTGAGGAGTAAGTGCATTCATCCGGGTGACAGCACGGTGCCGGCCCGAAGGTCGTCTCCCACGCCAGCCACACGGTGATGGCTATCGAGGCCACACCGGCTACAACCAAGGCAAACTCTGACAATGTCCATATTTATGGAATGAACTGAGTGCTTTAAGAAGAAAAGGGAAAGACGTCACTTTGGGCTGTGGGATTTATGGACACACCAGGGACTAGGGGGCACTCCGATCTAGACTTTGAGGATGGACAGTTTTTCTGTAGGCAAAGACCAAGGAAACAATCCAGGTAAAGGAGACAGTGTGAAACAAGGAGCCAAGGGAAGAAAAGCCCCCGGTGTTTTCATCTGGAAGGAAAGTTTGAGGGATGTAGGAGTTAAGGCAGGGAAGACAGGTCAGGACCTGGTGGCGAAGGGTCCTTGAAGACACCCTGGAATATTTGCAGCTCTACACTGCTACAGCATGACCAGTTAAGTCCCAGGTAATTAAACCTCCTGCTAGGAGCATGAGCAAATTCTTGGCACAGGATGCCTAAGGGAGTGGGAGGGAAAAAGAGTCTTCCACTTGCAAAGTGTCGGGTGAAGCACCGACCAGACACTCACCATGAGTCTGGATGAAGTATTGCTCTGGGCCTGGCGCTTCGTGGCCGGGCTTTGCAGTAATTGGAGTGGCGCCTTCTTTATCTACAAGGGAATCATTTTGCTCTGCCTTCAACCATAGCTTTGGAATCTGGGCCATTTAATGCATTAAAGTATGTCCATTAAATAGGTAAGTTATGCCAGCAGGCCTGGAACAAGCACAGAGGATAAGTGGACTTTTTACAAAGCACGTAGCAAACCCAGTGTCTCTCACACGGCTTGTTGAAGGTTGGAGATCTCATCGCAGTCAGTCTTCTGGGATTTAGGTTCCTGGACACGCAGAAGTCAAGGAGGGAGGGTTTACACATTGAAGGCTTTCAAAAGGCAATGGGGGGGGGTGAGACAAAACGGCTTTAGGCTGGAAAGACTGAGGCTGGGAAAATAGCAGCCTGCAAGTGGACATGGTGCCTGTGTCCAGAGCTAAGTTCTTATGATGAAGACAAGTTCACCTTTATCAGCATTTCATTCTAGAGACTAAAGCTCAAAAGAAGCCGCCACTTGACAAGGCATCAATTCTTGGCTTCCTGGATAACATACTGAGATCAGTGTGTTTTCTAACCAATGGTTGGTGTTCCCGAGTTGGGTTGAGGTCTTCAAGGGGCGGCGGTGGGGGAGGGGGGGAGGCAAAGCCAGGCTCTGGCATCCTTACATGGGGATTTGAGAAGGAAAGATTTGTCTCAAGTCACAGCAGATTCAAAATTCTAAACACAGAATCAGTGGGGTTTCCAGTGAGATGTTTGAGTGGGAGGTAATTTCACTCTTTCTCTCGCTCAGCTAAAAGTAGGTGATAAAAAACAAAAGGCTTTATTTATGGTGGAGGTGGGATATTTGGAAGAAGAAGGAAGTGGAGATACTTTCAGGGAGAGATTAGGATGGAGTGATGACAGTGGATCGCGGGGAAGCACTGCTGGGGAGAGAGTTAGGGACAGACGGGGATTCAGGAGGTATTTCCAGCTCCTTCTCTCTGGTCCCTTAGCCATTTATCTCCATTTGTTCTTTGCCCCTTTCCTGTTCTGAGTCTTTCCTTATTGTGCGTTTCCTGCTGATACCAGGATTGCTAATTCTAGAACAGGTCTAGGCAGTCTATGACACAATATATCTGAAGGACCCAATCTTTCCCAATTTTTAGGATGCCCTCAAACTTTCAGGTTAGTTTTTAAAAACCTTATTTTAAAATAAACTATTAACACATGCAGCAATATGTATGGAGCTCAAAACAATTACGCTAAGTGAAAGAAGCCATGTGATCAGGAAGATTGCATACTGTGTCATTCCATTTATAAAAAACTCTAAAAAATGCAAACTAATCTGTAGTAACAGAAAGAAGATCAGTGGTTTCCTGAGAAGTCAAGAAGCTGGGAGGAGGGTAGGGTAATGAGGGGCATGAGGAAACTGTGGGAAGCCATGCATTTCTTCCCTGTCTTGATTGTGGTGATGGTTTTATGGAGATACATATATATGTCAAAACTTACCAAGTTGTACATGTCAGATATGTGCGATATTGTATGTCAATTATAACTCAATAAAGCTGTTTTAAAAAACCAGTCTTAACTTTAGGACATCAGCTGGTTAAACATGGGTAAAAGTATGTGCAGGGAAGTAATCGACTGGTCACGACGTGGTGTAGGAGGTGACAGAGCGCTTGTGGGTGGAGAGAGGACTTGAATGCAGCTTGGTGTGGATGCAGGGCCAGGATATGAGTACCAGTGTGCCTGTGATTTAGACTGGTCTCACCCTTCTTGCTGATTTCATTGTTCCTAGTCAGGTCCACCTTTTCAATGGAAAGAAGGCAAAAATTCACAAGCAAAAAAGTAGTGTTCATTAGCCTGGAACCAGTAACACTTACGGCAAATTCCCTTCTGTTTGGTTAATCCACACTCACACTCCACATCCTCCAGAAACAGCGAACTGGCCTGATAGACTCTGGGCCCCTAAAGTGGTCCTTATGTTTTGCTGAGTCTCCATGGCTTATACTCTGAGACCTGGGGGAAAACGGAAGCTAATCTCTAGAGTTCTTAATCCAACTGTAATAGACCCTGGTAGAAAAATATGGGCATAGACATTTAATGCCCTCAGACTTTTTCATTTATTCCTGAAGTACTTGTTGAGTGTATACGTACAACTGGTAATAAGATGGAAATGTTCTCTCGTAGCACTTACTGATTCAGGCTCCGGGGATTACAGATCGCCAGGTGGTGATGCGGTGGGCTGTCTGTATCTACAGCAAGCTATGGAAGGTCGGAGAAGGCGCCCCCGACTGGAGTAACTGGCGAAGCTCCCTCGTGGAGGACTTGGAGGAAAGACGTGGATTTCTCTTTATGAAAGTATGCAGCATGACCCCAGGGAAGGCAACTGAGTACCCTAAAAATGCTTACGATTCTACAATAAAGACGTGCATTTCACAGGCCTCTGAGGCTGCAGTGAGGTCCTGGGAGGACATGGGAAAATCCTGGGATTAGGAAACCTGAAATTAGAGCCTACGGCTGGCACTGGGTTGAGTGACGGGCGACATTGCTGTAGTGCACACAGGCCAGGCTGGGCTGCACCCCCTGGGGGGGGCGGTGACAGGCGGTACAGACATCCCAGTGTAGTGGGTCCAGGACCCAGGGACAGGGAGGCGGACGCCGAGGTTTCCCCAAGGAGGCATGAACACGCTCTTCCTTTTCACACGTGGCATCACCAAAAAGTCTCAGGGGAAACAAGAGATGTGGCCAAGAAAGGACCTCAAGTGATAACACAGACCATCGGCTCTGAAGGGAGGAAAGAGGGGAACTCGGCTGGTTTTTAGATTTGTGGCTGACACAGCCGAGCTGGGGCGATGTGGTCCCCAGGGTCCCTTCTCGAAGTGTAACTACGGTTCACAGCAGTGACTGTCCCGCGGACTCGGAGGGGCCGTGGCCGGGGGATCATGGCACAGATACCACTCCCCCGGGTCTGGCTGCTGACGGGCTTTCTGTGAACCTGTGGGGCTTTCAGCCCGACTCAGGCAGCCCAGGCCGGCTGCCCCGGCCGCCTCCGAGGAAGCGGCTGTTTCACAATATTCCGCAAGCTTCTGTTTCTGTTATCAGGATGGTCACTCCCCGGCTAATGAAAAACATCTCTCTGGTCCAAACATGACCTTGAGGTTTATCTTAATCGTTTGTTGCTCAGCAGAACAACATATATCAGAAGTGAAATATATGCCAGAAGACACTTCTAATGCACCATTTATCTTCTCTGTAATTGATTCTCATGCAGGACCAATGCCCGGTGGGGATTCGCAGAGGCCTTAACACACTCTGCCATTATGATGACATCATCTCACAGAAAGCAGCCCTTCTGGTTGCTTGATAGACGACAGGGTCCTTTTTCTTCTGTAAGTGCTGCTCACAGCGCCACATTTAACTATGCGATTACAAGGGGCGACTGTTCCTAGCATACTTTCCACCCTTTATTTTCAGCCGGCCCTGTCAAGTTCATCCCACGCTCCAATCAAAATAAAATTATTTCAAAATCCATACCCAATTGATTACTCTTGTCAAAAGAAAGTATGTAACAATACATATCCATCGACTTTCGGTTCTGGTCGGTGTTGAGATTTATTGTGTCTAGGCAAATATTGAGCTGGGTGAAGTTTCGGTCAGATACATCCTTCTCAGTCAATAAATTTAAGTGTTGACTTTGGGAGGAGTCAATGGCCATGATCAAGCATTTGTGTAAACCGATGGTTTTAAGACTGTGAAGGGAAGGTAGAGCCACAAAACTTAGTTCAAAAACTTCCAGGACCCATGGGTTTCAAAGACTTAAAGACATGCAACAAATATTAGAAACAATGTTGCCAAAAGGATGTTCCTGAATGTCAGGCAGGTACAGTGAGAGACCACCTTGCTTTGAAGAATAGCCTGGGACAGAAAGGTCTCCATCTATGAAAGCCATTACACGCAGTTGTACATCATGATAATATTAATTACATAATCATTGCAAATGGCCCTCCAGGATGTCATCCTCTGACCCCAAGGGCTGCTGCAGGCAGGGTGGTTGAGCAGTAATTGGTGGTTTCTCTAGATCTGTTAAGTGGAGGGGTTGGGCAGCTGAACCCTACCACCAGAACTGATGTCTTAAAGTGGACAGGTGGCCTTGAGAGATGTTGTCAAGGCTATTACACCAGCTGGGTTTCATGAATTCATTGCAAACAGCAAGAACATCACTCAGCTAAGCATGTTCGTTCCTTGAGACGTAAGCACACCATTTCAAGTCCTAATATTGCACTCAACTTCTCTTTTCTAGTTATGAAGAGAAGAAGGGAAAAGGAATGTATCGCCAGGACACGCAGAAATTCTCAGCAGAGCCCCAGTATATCCTGTATTAGTCAGGATAGGCTGGGCTCCACCGTAGTAACAGATAAACCTGTGCATTCAAGGGGCTTCATTCAACTTTATTTCTCATTCATGTCACAGTCTGGGGTGATTTGAGTGGCTTTCCTTGGTGGGCTCCTCTACGCAGGGACTCAGGGAAAAATGCTCCTTCTATCTTGTGTTCCTAGCATGTTGAGAGTTGAGCTAAGCTTACTCCGTGGGGTTCCTGCCTCTGTATTCATTTTGTCTAGCCAATCAGCCTGCAGGGGCCTGAAGCTGACACTAGCCCCTTCACGCAAGCACATGCCTTAGGTCTCAGCCTGCGGAGTCACAGGCACATGTAAGTTTCTGGTTTGTCTTCTTGTGATCAACATTCTCCCTCCCCTCCCAGCTTCCTTATGCCGTATGCTCACCAAACCCTCGCTCTTTTAGTTTGAATTGACCAATCCAGTCTCGCCTGGGAACCCCAACACACTCTAGCTATGCACCCTAATAAAGACACGGCCCCAGGTCCTCCCGCTCATTCCCTCTCTCCCTTGACCTCCCTGTGTGGCCCCTTGGGGCGGGCCCTGTACTTCCTCCAGGACCTGAGAGTCATAAACTTCTCTATTTCAATTTCGCTTGTGGTCTGTTGTTGAACCTTGACTTGCCATCCAGCACCCTGTGCTCTACTTAACGCATCTGAATTTAAAAAAGTTGTAACATACCATTTTAAATATCTGCCTTTAAGTTAGTCATGGTAGGGAAAGAGACCTGGAGGATCACGGGCAATGTTCTTAAGGGACTTAATCACTTCTGTCTATCTTATACTGGGCAGAACTCAGTCTGATGAGGTGACAACTCCAAGGGATCCTGTGACATGTAGGCTTCCTGTGTGCCCAGGGAGAAATGGTATTGTGAACACAGAGTACTGGATTGTCTCTGCCACAGTCTTTTTATAGGCAAACTAAGCTGCGGTGGTGCAGGTGGTACAGAGGATGCTGCTGATGCCCTCATGCCCTTGGCCCACCTCTGAGCTCACGCGCAGCTGCAGAGGCAGTGTCTGTGCATGGGGCTGGCCCGCTCCTGCAGATGCCCACGTCTCTCTGCTTTGCTGTCAGGGGTCTGTCAGTTAGGGCGCAGGGCAGACCTCTGGTGCCTGGAATTTAACGCCCCTTGGGCAATTCTTCACCGAAGGCATAGGAATTGGTGGGTTAATATCGAGGCTTCCTTGGCCTTCCTGGAGACAATTCTGAGATGTAGGCTGCACTGTTCCTTGGTGGGGCAAGTGGCAGTGCCCCACCGCGGTAGCTCACTCACAGATCACCCTATGTTGTTTGTTTCTCCCTTCTGGGTCTCACTTTCCTTACTGGTTGTTTGTCCATCCTGGGCTCATTCCCGACGTTCCATTTACTTTCAAGTCCTTGTCCCAGTGTCTGCTTCCAGAAGAACCCAGTCTAAGGACTGATGGACAGAGCTTAAAAGCAGCTAAAAGAGTAATCCTGCCAGGGAAAAGGCCCCCAGGTGGGCTCATACAGGTCTCTCTTTGGCAGGAGAGAAATGTAGTTCAGGAAAGAGGGACTTGAGTGGGGAGGCTGCCGGGGGAAAGGTCAGGAGAGTTTCTCTGCAGGGATGATGCAGACTGGTTAGGAGCAGAAAGTATTTGCTGCAGATACCGCGTGATTAAAGGCTTCAGAAACCTGGGGAGTGGTGGCGGACTGGTGAGCTTTGATAAACACTGCTTATCTGGGCTTTTCCAAAATGCAAACATTTTGCTCCAAATTCTTCATTTATGAGATAAAAATTCAAACTCCAGATTCTTGAAGATGGCATACAAATTCCTTCACCATCCAACCTCTGCCTGCGTGACCTTCCTCTCCCAGCATCCAATCAAGCCGCCTGTCCGGCCCCCCAGTATTCCACGAAGACTCTCTTCTCCTGCCGGGATGTCTGTAACTCTTCCTCCAAGGAAGAGTTTTGTTAAGACTAAGCTCAATCTAATGCCTTCTGTGAAGCTGTCCCCAACTTCCCCAGCAAGATTTTTATTATTTATTCATTCAACAAATATTTTTCAAATGCCACCACATACCAGGCACTGTTTGAAGTACTGAACATAGTAGGGCGAAAACTGATAAATATTCCTGCCCTTACGAAGTTCGCTTTACAGAGTGGGAAATTAGAAATAAGCCCGATCTCTTCTCTGGCCTTTAAGTCCCTCATGGGCCATGAGTATGAATGTCTTTTCAGGATCTGCGACTAGCAGTCCCTGTGACAGCTGCTTAGTGACAATGTTCTCAGCACTGGGAGAAGATCACAGAAGAGCCAAGAGAGGGTAACAGTTATGCTTAGTGGGAAACCATGTTCATACCTTGTTGTTTGGATTTCCTTTAAGTCAGACTCCCTATTTTGTATTTTTGTTTACTCATTTCTTAAGAAAGGCTGTTAATGTATTTACAGTGATTTTTATTAAAGAGATTTTAAAAACTAATTAAAAAGTGTGATTCAGTACAACCCTCTGCAGGTACTTAATGCCACCAAATTGCACACTTTAAAGTAAGTAAGATGGTCAATTTTATGTTACGTGTGTTTTACCACCATAAAAGGAAAAAAAAATGAGACTCGACATTTCATTCCACAAAGAGACACTTACTATGCCCCAGGCACTACTCTGGATACGGGGACTGTACAGACAAATAAGATGTGGTCCCCATCCTTGAGGGACACAGGGTGTAGCAGCAGGAGACAGACATATGAGCCTTAGGGACGATCAAGGGTTGTTCCCGTGCCCGGGGAGAGCCCTCTGTTCAGCCCACACCACCTTAGTCACTAGCGACAGCTGCCAGAGTTGGAGGTGTTGAGCACTCAGAACACCGCCGAGGGATGAATCAGCCTTTTAGGGCTAACTTTGTGTTTTCAAAGATGACAAGTAACGGAAACACGGCAGAACATTTTTTATGAGTGGGATTCCGAGGAGCCCAGCCGAGCACATGCCCAGGTGCTGAAGACACTTGATGGTAAAGCGCATCTTAAAGCAGTCGAGCGCTGCCCTGGCAGGAGACCTGCGCTCGTCGCAGGTACTTAGAGGTGAGGCAGCTATGTCTGAGAGAATTGTTGGATGGACTTTTGGTTGAGAGAGATAGGGCGTGGACAGCAGTGGAGTAATCGCACTGACTCTTAATGTGAGGCCAAGGAAAGGCCCTCATCCTCCGTGTCTGTGAGACCGCCAGCTGCATCCCTTACATCCTAGCAACTCGGCAAGTGGAAGCCCTGCAGAGGGCACAGGAGTCAAGTCTTCTCCAACGGAGAGGGTGGGGAGACTAGCGCCTGGGGCTTGGTGTGAGCAGGTCACCAGAGAGTTTATTCACCCAAGGCAGGAAGAGAAAACCAGATGCAGACAGAGGCCCTGTGGGGAAGGGCCTTGCCTGGGGGTGAAGTGGCTGAGAAAGGGGATCTTTTTGAAATTACAGGGGATGCTTTTACCAGAAGACAGAAGAGTCATAATTGTCTGAGTTGTGCATCGGGTTTTTTTCCCAAATACAAGAGATTTCAATAGTTCTCTTCTGATCGGCCCAATGATGCTTTTTTTTTTTTATTGATTTACAATCATTTTAAAATGTTGTGTCAAATTCCAGTGTAGAGCACAATTTTTCACTCATACATGAACATATATATATTCATTGTCACATTTTTTTCTCTGTGAGCTACCATAAGATCTTGCACATATTTCCCTGTGCTATACAGTATAATCTTGTTTATCTGTTCTACAATTCTGAAATCCCGTCTATCCCTTCCCACCCTCCGCCCCCTTGGCAACCACAAGTTTGTATTCTATGTCTGTGAGTCTATTTCTGTTTTGTGTTTATGCTTTGTTTTTTTGTTTTTTAGATTCCACATATGAGTGATCTCATATGGTATTTTTTTTCTCTTTCTGGCTTACTTCACTTAGAATGACATTCTCCAGGAGAATCCATGTTGCTGCAAATGGCATTATGTTGTCGGTTTTTATGGCTGAGTAGTATTCCATTGTATAAATATACCACATCTTCTTTATCCAGTCATCCGTTGATGGACATTTAGGCTGTCTCCATGTCTTGGCTATTGTAAACAGTGCTGCTGTGAACATTGGGGTGCAGGTGTCATCCTGAAGCAGGGTTCCATCTCCAATGATGCTTCTATGTTTTGTTTGTTCACAACAAGAGGAGACTGTTGGTGAAGGACTATGGCAGGATAGTACCATACTTCCTATGTGAAAGAGTGGACAGGATCTTCTGAGAGTGTGCAGGGGATGTTTAGTGCCACGTTTGCTTCTGTGCCTGTGTTCCTTTTGGGTGACACTGAGTGACAGGTCCCCCTTGAGGACGGTTTTGCTGTGCGTACTGATTCTTACAGTTTGAAGGGAGAGGAACTCTCCTTGAAAATGTGTTTAAGTGAAGTCAGTTTAATGGACATGCTTTGAACTTAACTTCCATTTATATCAAAGGGGCAGACTTGTTCATTTGAAGTCCTCTGATGTCTCTTTGGATTAGCCATGTGGTGGCTTAAGGCAGTTTCCTCTACTTGCCAGAGCCTCAGTTTCCATATCTGTAAAACGGACCGATTGGGCCAGCTGATTTCTTGGGTGTCTCTGGCTCTGCCTTACCTTTCAACAATCAGCTCTGTATAGATAATCACATCCACCCAATTATACACCCAACTGGTGACTTGTCTATAATTACGTTAATAAAGCCCCAGAGGCCAAGACAACACTGAGAACACCAACTGTGAGATCACTTAGAACCAGGAAGATAATGATATGTTGTAGGGATGTGTTTTGTACACACATATCAACTCGGAAATTTGTTCAAGTCCAAAGAGTGTATGAAGCTCCAAGTTACTGCTCATGTTGATAAATATGAGTAAAACGATAATACTAAACATCTCTAGTTTTGAAACAAATACTTTTGATTTTATGATCTTTAGAATTTTCTCTCTCATTTTTTCAACCTGTATTTATCACTTCAACAAATATTTATTGAGCATCTCCCATGTGTCAGACACTGGTCTAGGTCCTGGGAAGAGTGTTAACAAGACAGATAAAAATTCTTGAGCTGGGGAGTGGGGTATATAGCTTAGCGGTAGAGCGCATGCTTAGCATGCACAAGGTCCTAGGTTCAATCCCCAGTACCTCCATTAAAAAAAAAAAAGTGTGCAATAGCCAAAAAAAAAAAAAAATCCTTCACCCTATGGAGCTTACATCATAATGGGAGAGGGAGCTATGAAAGGAACAAGGTTGCTTCAAATATTCATAATGACCCCAAGGAAAATAAAACAGGAATAAGAAGGGATAAGGTGAAAAGGAATGACTGGGATGAAGGTGAATAATGAACATGCAGATCCAGGAAGGCCTCTCTGAGGAGGTGACATTTGAGCTGAATCCTAAATGGGAAGAATATGTCTAGGCAAAGGGCATGGCAGGATTCAGAGCCCCATGAACAAAGCAGGAAGCAGCCGGTGTCCCCATCTCACAGAAGAAGAGACTGGGGGGCAAATGGGTTTTCTGATCCCTTGTCCTTTGTTCTCTTCCCTGAATCATGTTGAGTAGGATCCATGCAGATGTTTGATCATCACCGAAAATTGATGGAGAGTTCATCACATCCTAGGCTCTCCTCCCTGGGGTACAGCTGGGAGTAAGACGGACAAATCCCCATTAGTGTGGAGCCAATACTGCTAGTACTCAAGGGCAACACATGCTGTGCAAATCTTTCCCGTGAGTGTCTTACAGAATTGTCTGGTTAACGTAGACGGGGAGGGGGTGTGTGAACAATTTGGGTGGAACGTTTGGGCTCTGGGATGCCCTCTACCACTGACTAACTGTGGGGCTTGGAGCTAATGGGGGAATCTCTCTGGGGCTCAGTTTCCTCCTCTGAAGGCAGAGGTGTTGGATTTAGACACCATCCAAGGCCCCATCCACTTTCAACACTGACGGAGACCTGGTTTGGGGCGGAAGGAAGTTTTTAAATGATTAGCGGATGACTGAAGTTTTCTCTCTCAGGGACAGGGGGACCTTCAGAACTTCTTGCTTCGTTTCCATTCAGGTCTCCACTTCCCTTACCGTTCTGCTTGGGTAGGTCACATGCTGTTTTACTGGGACCCAGCGAGTGTGTTCCTCAGTCTTTCTATCAGGATGCCTGGTTACTGCATAAAAGGACTAGCCACAGGCATTCAGACCGTTGAGATGTGTGGAGGCAAGTCTCCCTAAACAGAAGCTGTAAGTTTAATGAGTGGAATTAAAAATGCAAATGATGGGCAGGATGGTGGCATAATTACATGATTAGAGCAGCTCCACCAGACAGGGGCTCCCCTGGCCTGTTTGTGGATCTGTGTCCTGTTTACGTCTAGGCAACTGGCTCCAGGCTTCCCCCTGCCTTGGGCTTGCCATGTGGGGAGAACCCACTCACCACCTCCCTCCTTCCCAGAGGGCTGCGGGGACTAATGAGGGACTTGGAGATTCACTGATGAAAGGCGCTGTAAAAGTACAAAGTCTTATTACGCTATTATGAAACCACATTTCGGCATCTGTTACCCTCCAACACCCAAGTGAAACTCGACAGCCTCTCAGCCCGTTTGTCAAGTGCCGGCAGTTCCCCTCTCGGCACAGGTGAAACAACAATAAATAGAAATTGAACGCGGATCCCAGGTATTTTAATAAAGTCGATGAAACACAGTTGCGCTGGCCCCTTTGGCTCTTGCCAACGCTCGCTCATAAGCAGAAACCCCCGTGGGGATATTCACTGACTGGGGTGGGTGCGTGCAAGGTGCGAGCTCAGAGCTGGAGCTGGC
The DNA here is from genome assembly GCF_009834535.1 of Camelus ferus. Lineage (NCBI taxonomy): Eukaryota > Metazoa > Chordata > Mammalia > Artiodactyla > Camelidae > Camelus > Camelus ferus. The sequence continues at coordinate 66,988,886 of NC_045700.1, forward strand.
TATTTCATTCGGAGGAAAGTGCTTGGTGGATGCGCTTGGGTTACCATGGCGACTGAGGGACAATGCTCTCGGGCGTGCAGACCCCATGTTTGCAGCATTATGCTTCTGAAGGGGGATTTAGCGTTGCAGAACAAAACATAATAAAGGAGCGTCAAACCTAATAAGACTAGGGACTGAAAGAAAGCCAGGGACTTCTGTTTAGACACCACAGCGTTCTCGCCTTGTGGGTCTGGGAACCGATCCAAGACTGAGGCTTGTTCATTATACCTCCCAGGCCGCAGGCATTCAGAAGGGCTCTCTGCATTGAAATTGCAACTTTTCCTCACCTGGCTGTAAAGAGAACCCACTGAGTTTAGAACAGTACACGAAGGAAGAGATTTTCTCATTTAAACAACATCCTTTTGTACCTGGTTGATAAGATAGAAGGAAAAAAAAAGCCCAGCTTGAATATTGAGCAAGTTGCCAAAATTGAGCCCGGAACAACCCCACGGTGTCTTTATTGGGTAACATGAATATCATTCTCGGACATAGCCTCATTAATCAAAGCCGCAAATGCTCCAAGAGCTCTGATGGAATGGATGCAGCAAAAAGGTGGCTTTCATCATTTACATACTCAGAAAAAAATCCTGGGTTCTCTTTCCTTGTTTGATGCCTCTGGGTTATGGACAGCTGACACCTGCTTTCTGGGTGCACGTTGTTTCTTCCTACAACTTCTATTTTGTTTGCAAGGAGGGGGCCATTGTTTTGTGATAAGGAAGGAAGCGGTAACACAGGATGAAATGAATGAATTAGGATGGAAGGTCCATTAATCAAGGAAGCACATGGATAGAAGAAAGAGATTGGGAGTCAAGACACCTGATTGCTAGTTCTTTGCAGTCATTGATTTGGTGTGCTCAACTTTGACCAACTTCTGGACCTTGGAGCCTTGTGTCACTCATCAGCTGAGGCTGGGAGGTGGACTCTACTCACTTGCAAGCTCTCTAGGAAAGAGCGCTGTTTCTTACTCATTTTTGTGTCTCACATTACACACCATTGTCATGATACAAGTGTATCTTGAATGGCTGAATTCTTAAGATCCTGTTTTGTTCTGTAAGACTCTTGACCCAGAGTGGACCAACAGAAGTCATTCTGTACCATCCTTCTGGGGAGGCCAGCGACTGCCATTTCCCAAGGATCTACATCATCTGAAGCTGCTTCAGAGGTTCCTCTGGACAGATGCAAATGACGACAACTTAAATGGTGACCCCAGAACCTTAAAAACAATATTTAAATATTGAATTACATCTTGGAGACCCTACCTTCCTTCCTGGTTCATGTAACAAACTACTGATGGAACTTGGGCAGGGGGCATTTGGTGTGTCTTAGAAGTAGACTTCAGGTTATCCCTTGCAGCGGGAGCCTCCCGAACTTTGGACTAGGAAGCCTTCCTTGTCGTTGCTCTACCTTTGGTGTTTGCTGACTGAGAAAATCTACAAAGTGATAGTTCGCATTAGTGTTCATGATTAATTCTTCCCTCTCATGAGAGGCTTGTACATCCTTGTCTTTCCTGTGCCTTCTGTAGGTGACGTGGCCACTCTCCATGGTGGGGCTGTGGTAGGGCAGCAGCTTTAGATGCAATTGCATGATGTAGCCAGGTCTCTTGCAGGGCATCGTAGTCAGGGGCTGCTCTTTTGGCCTGAGTCCTGGAGTGAGGAGACACACAGAGCAGAGCAGAAGCCAACCTCAACCGACCTGCAGCCTCCATGGGATCTGAGCAAGAAATACATGTTGGCTGTTGTAAGCCACTGAAATCTGGGGGATGCTTGTTACCATGGCAACCAGGCAACGATAGTAAGCAACAATACAACAAGTATCTTTTAAAAATTTTATTTTTTTTTATTGACGTATAGTCGGTTTACAATGTTGTGTTAATTTCTGATGTACAGAATAGTGATTTAGTTGTACATGTATATATATTCCTTTTCATATCCTTTTTCATTATAGACTATTATAAGGTATTGAATACAGTAGGATCTTGTTGTTTATCTATTTTATATATAGTTAGTCGCAGCTCTGGCTGGAGTGGGGCAGACCTTTCATTTGAGAGGAAGTTGATTCAGAATCTGACATCTAAAGGACATGCCCAACTTTGAATGACGCTCCCCCGACAATGCAAGGCCCTAACTGGTTGATTAGTGGTGGCTTTCTCCTTCCCTGCCCACCAGCAATGCCTCCAATGGCTCCCCACTCCTCAGACTTGGTCTCTTAGTACCCAGGGCAACGGAACTCACAGTAACTGAGTTAATTAGGACCGAGGGGAGCACTGCACCAGGCTGCTTAAATGGCAGCCTCTGTACCTTCGCTGGGTGGAAGGAAGCACAGACGGCCCCTCAGCACCTTGTGTCCAGGGGGAGATGTCGGAGGGTGGGGGTGAGGGCTCCCGTTGTGACGGCAGCCCTCTGGGGTCAAGAGGTGGATCCCATGGGGCTCAGGTTGGGGGGAGAGGTTCTACCATGTGGAAGTAGCTTTAACTGCGGTCAGAAGGGTGAGGGGTATGTGTAGGGGGGTTGGGCAGTGGCTTTAAAATGACAAGCGGGAGTCTGGGGTCGGCCTCTGGCAAGGCTGCGTTTCCGGATCCTTCACCTCCATTCCGAGAACACTCACCTTCCTTCCCCTCAAGGCTCCCTCGCAGGCCCTCATACCCTCCCGCAGCCCCCCTGTGTTCCACTTCCCACCTTTCGACTCGATCTGTGAAAAGGGGGTAAGGTCGTCCGAGGACGAAGAGCTCTGGACACCCGCGGCGCTGTGCTAAGCTCTTGCCGAGCTGAGGTGGAACCGTGAGAAATTGCTGCTTTTGACCCGCAAAAAAAGAGCAGTTTCGTATAGTGTAGTCTAAGAGCACATTTCCTTTCTCAGCAATCTGGAGAGAAAAAATTACATCTTTATTTTTCAGATGAGGGAATTGAGAAGTTAGGTCGCTCGATCCAGGTGGAGGGTTAGTTAAAGACAGAGTGCAGTTGTGTGTTCAGGTCCCAGGAAGGACTCAGCTCAGACGTCACACCACATCTGTCACCCCGTTTATGCTGGTCCATGAGCGATCGGTCAATAGCAGCTTCAGATGTTACCTCCTCTGTGGAAGGGGCTGGTTCATTAAGGAGCTGCTCTAGCGCTGGTACTGGACGCTCCTGAAGTAAGGGATACTTCTCGCTGCCAGATGAATGTCCTAGGACGTGTCTGACTTGATTGAAGAGGGCCTGCCTGGCCCACCTGGCCTGTGAGACAGCTGGTAGACACTGGGGATGGCAGGCCTAGTGTAGAAATCCATTTCCTTTAAAAAATTTACTGTTTCCCTGATTTAAGAAGTAATATCTATTAAGTGTAGAAAGTGTAGAAAATGCAAAAAAAATTAAACAAATAAAATTTAAATGACCAGCAATCCCAGCCAAAAATGACCACAATGTTGATGGCTGTTGTGTACCTTGCCCCGCTTCTGTCTCCACATACATATATAAATTTGGGAGTGAGAGATCTATTGTAAACATTGTTTTCCTTATCTATTAATTCTCTATTTTATTCTAGAGAGAATTCAACATGGTTTACAAAGACACATAAAATACAGTACGCTAGCACAAATTAGAGTCAAAATAAGGAAGAAAATCCACACCATAATGATACTTGGATTTGGATCCCATCCCCTCAGCTTTACAGAGCTATAATTGACATGTAACATTGTATACAACATGTTGGTTTGATCCTTTTATATATTGCAAAGATGACCAACATAACCATAGCTAACACCTCTGTCTCGTCACATAATCACCATTTATTTTTTGTGGTGAAAATATTTAAGATTTGCTCTCTCGGCAACATTCAAGTACATAACACAGTGCCCATAGGAATTTTTAAAATTTAACATTGCATTGAGAGTATCTGCCCATGTCATTAAATATTCCGATGCATCATTAAAAAAAAGTAATCCTTTTTATGGAAGCAAAACATACAAACACACGAAAGTGCACAGGCGACAAGCCAACGGCTCCACACAGCGTCGTTTTTAATGGCTCCACTTCATTCCACAGATTGGTGATGTGGCTCTTCATTTGAGCAGATGGATCATCCTCATTGGTTCTTCAGTCTGTTACCAAACGTTCAGTATTATTAATAAAGCTGCAAAAAAGAAACATACCTAAGAATATTTTCGGTGACACCGGAAAGTATGGAGGAATCAACAGGTCTGAATTCCACACCATCCTTGAAAAGAACACATCTTCTGGGGCATGAATCCAGCTGATGCCTCAAGGCCTTTCGGCGCCAGTTTGAACGCTTAGAATCCTAAAGCAAGTCAAGCAGCCTCCCATCCCTGTCGCGTTTCCCCCAGGGTGCCCTTTCGCGCTGCCGGCCCCCTGCCAGGCCATCGTGTCGTCTGACGGGTGTGAGGTGGGTTTGCTGCCAGGAACACTTCTCTCTGTTGGAGAGGGAGGCCCTGAAATTGGGCATTTGAAAGAGAAATAGAGTCAGATACTTGCAGGAGGTGAATGATGGTAAGAGAAATTGCCAGGCCTCTCTTTCATTGTGTTTGATCCTCAGTAAATTTTGTAAAACAAAGATGCTTCAAACGCCTGTTTCTTAATTGCTGAAAAGTGTGTCCACGGTAGTGAAAAGGCAACGGAATTCAAAAGATCTTCGGCGCCAATAACTAAACAACCCACAAGATGGCGCTGTTCCTCCATCGCAGAGGGTCTGCGATGCGGTTCCTGAGTTACTGTCCAGAGAGGGCAGCCCAGACCCAGGGCAGGGAAACGGCCAAGGGGCCGTTGTCTTCTCGGTCATCCTCTTCATTCTCAGAGCCTCTGCTCCCTCTCAGTGACTCCTCTACCACCGCTCACAGCTTCTCCTTGGGTGCCCCGCGGTCAGCGCTGGCCCATTCATTCCATCTCTTTGTTCTAGATGTCTCTCTCTCCTTCCTAAGGACTTTTTCTTCTCTCATCCTTAACTGGCTATAATAAAAAGAGTAAATTTATACTTACTTGTGGATTTAATAAAGTCTTAGGTACACTTCTAAAACATAAAAAGTAGAAAAATTGATCTTTTTCTGTTCCTTTATTAATTTTCCTCTATAAACAGAAACCCACAAAACCAAGATTAAGTTTTTCCTGACTTGGCCTTAAGTCCAGCTGCTGACCCATCCATGGCCTCCTCCTCCCTTCCCAGGAATAGGGGTGTGGTTGCATCTCCTGGGTGATCAGAGAGGGCTAGAAAGCTGCTCCCCAAAGAAGATTTGGGGTGACTCCTCTGGGTCATTAATGTTCCTCACCTAGGTGAGCACGAGGCTGGGATTCCTTTACGAGGCTGTGGAGAGAAGCCAGATTCATGCCTCTGTTGGAGCGAAGACAGCAGTTCTGTTGGCGCTATTTGTGTTCGTGGAAAGCATCACCCCCACGCCCCGCGACCCCTCGCTGACCGGGAAGTGGGAGAGGGCAATCAACCCACACAGCCCAGAGGGTTGTCCATGGGTCAGGAGTTAGGACAAGAGGCTTCAGCTACTAAGTGGTAGACCCTTGGATAAAACAGCCCCTTCCCAGGGTGCAGCCAGTGAGTTATTAGACGTTTACACCCTGGTATGAAATAGAGACACTTCCTCCCCCGTCTCTGGTCCAGCCATTTGACCTTTAAGCTTTAGCTCATTGGAATGAAAGTCTTTAGCCTCAGTTCAGAGTATTTTAGGCAATTGCAGGAGGCAAGGGAGATCTTTCCAGGGTGCTTGAAATGATACCATGGAGGTAGCTGTAGCTGTCACGGCACACTTGTCTTTAATAATAATAATAACAACAACAACCTGTTTCCACAAGTAATTCATATCTGTCCTAGAAAATTTGGAAAACACAGAAAAGCACAAAGAAGGAAATAAATTACAACTCTTTTCAGTTTAACACCTTAAATTTATTTCTCCAAAACAGAGAGAGCAGCAAGAAGGCAATTAGCTGGAGGCTATTAACATAACAAAAACGCCTCCAGCCTCTGCTCCCTAAGCTCTGAAGGCGGCGCAGACCTGGGGCTTGGAGCTGAGTCTCTCACTCACTGGCCCCATGGAACCAGTCACTTTTGCCCCCACCAATGACATTTTCTGAGGCTTGAAAATTTTTTCCCTTATTGGCAAACGCTGTGGATGGGGAGTGAGAAGCCCAAGGGGCACAAAGATGGAAACATCATTGTATCTACCACCACGCTCAGCATTTTTGTTTTGTTTTTTCACTTTCCGTTTGTTTCCAAAAATAATGTTTTCCTGCTTTGCTGTACTTGGTAAAGTACACTCACATCCAGATTTTTGAAAAATCTCTTTTTATAGGCATTTTCAAAAGTTGTTGCATAAGCATTCCCCTCATCTGTCTTCACAAAGAGAGGACCTTACTCCTGGGCATCCTGGGATCCAGGCAGAGAAGGAAGGCTGCGTGTGTTGCTGAGCCCAGTGCTGGGGGTGGGGGGCGAGCAGCCTGGAGGGGGCGGCCCCTGGGGAGCCGGCGGGCCACATGGTGCTAAGTGAGGGCTTCCGATCCTCTTCACTGGTCCTAAAGGTTGCTCAGCAGCGGTGAAAAATGGCCTAATTTCTTTCAAGGCAACTTTCAAAATATGTAAATCAAATTGATCAACCAAGGGGCTATCATAGCTGAAATTCCCACTGCCCTGAGATGGCTGCTCATACTAGTTTAATGAATAATAGCATCTTTGTCATATAGAAAGTTCAAAATTCCCCTTTGTTCTGAAACCAGCTTCTTAAACTTTAAAATATGTTGTGAGCATTTCCTTGTCTCGTGAAATATGTCCTTACAGTGCAACTGCCAATGACTGCAGAGTATTCCATCATTATTTCTTTAATTCCCATTGGATGTTTGGATGTTCCCCTTCCTTCATTTTTGCTAAATATTTACAGTGTTGCAGTTAATATACTTGGGTGTATTCTTGGCTCATATCCATAATTATTTCCTTCAGTAAATTCTTGAAAGTAAAGGGTATGTTCATTTTTAAGGTAATTGAGAGGGAGTGCCGTAATTTGCCCCAGAAGAATTTCATCAACTCCTATCACTGCATGAAAAGGGCCCCTTTCCCCACATTCTCACCAATACTGGGAACTAGGCAAGAAAAGTCCCTCATTGGTTCCGTTTTGATTTCTAGATTATGAAATCACATCTATTTCTAAGTAACCTCTGCACCATCGTCAGCCTCTAGCCCGCACCCTCCTCTGTGCTAGTATTTCTCGAACATTACTTTGTGCCAAGCAGTCCCATGCATTGCTTCGGTTATTTCTAATAGGAGTCCGTAGACAAATTGCCCTAAGTTACCGAGGTGGTAAAAGACAAATCTGAAAATGCTGAAGTCTTGACTCATATTCTCTTTCTGTCTTTTTCAATCGGCACCCAGTTCCCTTGGGGGTTTGATTCTTATTCGTAACCACTTGGCCTTGCTGCCTGCCTCCTAGCGCTGGCCAGGCCTGACCTTGGGTCTGAGTCCCGTGTCTTGTATTGGGTTCAAACAACGTCAGCCTGAGTGGGGAAAGGACTGAATGATAGGCGGATGGAGCCGGGTAGCAGCAAAAAGAAAATATGCTTCTCTCTTGGTGCCTTCTCAGCCATAGCCCTGGGCCATGATTAGCAAAGCAGAGCGTGTGTGTGTGTACGTGTGCATGCATGTGTGTGTGTGTGTGTGTGTGTGTGTGTGTGTGTGTAGTTAGGGTCAGGCTGAGCTTTTTGTGGCTTCCTGCTGCAGAATAAGACGAGTGAGGTGATGAGCAAGCCCAGGATGAGGATTCAGAACACCTACATGTGTTTTTAAATACTTTACATATTTGATCCTATTTTATTTTATTTAATGTGCTGACTCCATTTTCAAAATTTTTTTTTATTGAAGTATAGCTGATTTACAGTGTGTTCATTTCTGGTGTACAGCATAGTGATTCAGTTGTATGTGTTATATATATTCCTTTTCATATTCTTTTTCATTATAGATTATTACAAGGTATTGAATATAGTTCCCGGTGCCACACAGTAGGACCTTGTTTATCCCTTCTATATATAGTAGTTAGTATCTGCAAATCCCAAACTCCCAATTTATCCCTCCCCCACCTCGCTTTCCTCTTAGGTAACCATGTTTGTTTTCTATGTCTGTGAGTCTGTTCTGTTTTGTAAGTTTATTTGTATCATTTTTTAAGATTCCACATGTAAGTGATTATTCGATTCTATTTTAAATGGTATTTAAAGTTAAAATTTTTTTTGTTCTTGGTATTTAGAAATACAATGATTTTTGCATTTTGATTTGTATCTCCAGCAATCTTGCTAAATTTTCTTGCTTTAATGATTTTAATACATTATTTTAACAAATACATTTTCATAATTGATCAGTCAAGTCTTTTGGAGTTTTCATTTAGACTATGATGTCAACTCTGAATAGTGACCATTGAATTTCTTCCTTTCCCACGGTAGTATTGTTTATTCTTTTTCTTGCCTTAGTGCTCTGGCTAGGACTTCCAATACAGTGTTGAATAACCGTGGTGATAAGAGGCATATTTTTACGATTTTACCCTTAAGCATGAAGTTTACTTTAGATATTTTGTGGATACATTTTGCCAGTTAAAGAAGTCCATTTGTATTCCTAGTTTGCTTCTATTTTTTTTAATCATGAATAAGTGTTAAAATTTTATCAAAATATTTTTCTGATTCTATTTAGGTGGTCATATGTTTTTTCTCCTGGGATGTACTACTGTGAAATATTCTATTGTTTCCTAGCCGTATATCTTCTTTCATTTTCCCATCTTTTTGAAGATCGGTATTAACCTCCTTTTGTGGATGAGACAGTTAAGTTGCAGAGGTTGAATCCTTTCCCCCAGGGCACAGAGCTGTAAGTGGTAGGCTTAGATTTGGGGTCTGGCCCTGAGTCACCCCCAACCTCATGCTCTTTATAACTCACCAAACGAAGTACGTGCCCTTTAGTAGAGGTGCAGGAAGTGCCATCTTAGGGCTTGGAGGAGATGCTTCTGCAGGATGGATGGTGGGTTCAGGGGGCCTCAAAGTCTATTAGACTGGCAATGGCTGCCATGTGAGTCGGGGGAGAAAAAGGATTTGAAAATATTAAAAAGAAAGGAGAAAAAAAGAAGTGCCAAGCCTAAGAAGAAAACAAAGCCCCATCTGCACCATGCTTAGGGTGACTTTCCAGGCTGCTGAGAAGTAAATGTGAGGGCATTGAACTGCCCCAGGTGTCTAGTGCCCTGTGGTTGATATGACCAGATCTGTTTGTCAGTGGGCCCCCTGCCCCACCCTCCATGGAGCCAGGTAACTCAAAGTATGCCTTCTTTCCCTCAGAAGCACAAACAGTTTTTGGTGCACTGTATTCTGAAGCCACAATAAAGACATTCATTTAAGGCAGTTTGGGGATGGGCCCTGGATAATCAATCGATACCTGGCCACAGGTGAGTTCCCCATCACAGGAGACCATCAAGCAGAGACAGGTAGATGCCTCACTGGGGAAAGGGTGACTTGAAGGGCATTGACTTAGAGGCTGGACTATTTCACCTCTCAGGTCCTTCCAGTGTTAAGGTTTTCTGCTTCTGGTGAGGATTGGTAGCATTTTCTGTTTTCAGTGAAAACATTTAAAGATTAGAAGTAATGAGACTTACACATTTCTCCAAAGTGGGGGGCAACATGTGTTAACCATAAGTCAACAGTCTGAGGTTGGTCCCTGCCCTTGAAGACCTTGCTCCCTTCCTGAGCCCTCCCAGTGGGCTCAGTGAGGGGGACTTGGCAGTGAGGTAGAATGCATTCTGTCATCCAGGCCCTGGGAGTAAGGGACCACACCCGTCTGTGGTGCCAGGTGGCTGTGATAACTCAGCTGAACAAGGAACACAAGATGGCAAGCTGATTTGCTGCTCGGTGCCGAGGTGGCTCCTTGCCAATGTCCCAGCCAGCAGGCGGATGACAAACGCCTTGTGCCTCGTCCCTTGGTGCCTCCCTCCACATCAGGACAGGGAATCTGGAGGGAATAAGCTGACCACACAGAATCCATCTTCTTTCCTCTGCATTGGTGCCTGTTCTCTGTAACCTGGCGATTTTACAGCAGCTGCTTGAGAACCCTACAAATCTCAAGTTTGCCAGTAAGCAAAATAATAAAATATATAAAGAAATAAAAACCTCGTCATCGGCTCCTGGCCTCCTGACCCAGTCTTGGAATGTGTTGCAGATACGGAGGCCCTGGGGTTCTTGTCTTTAACTGGCAAAGAGCATCAGACTCCAGTTCACACCTGGGCTCGGCTGGGCCAGCCCCCACAGTCATGTGCCTCCGGACCGGCCTCAGGCCTGGCACCCAGCGCAACACACGCAGAGTATTAATCCAGAAGTCGGGGAGGCCGAGCGGGGGAGAAGGGGCCTGCCTTCCTCTTCTGATTCCTTACTTTCCACCTGAAGCACTGATAGTGACAGTGGCCCCCTCTGCTATCGAGGATCTCAGACGTGCCGGACGCCGCTGCCTTGTCCACCTCCCTCTGTGGCTGAGGAGCACTGAGATAATTGACAAGGGCAGCCAGGAGGGGAGATCACTTATCCAAGACTGAGGACAAGAGGGCCAGGTAGACAAGTGGCTCTAAACCCTGCCCGCATATTAGAATCTCCTGGGACAATGTTCAAAAAATACACGGGGAATCCCCCAGAGCAGTCATTCTGAATTTAAAAGTTTTCTAATAACTGAATTAAGTATAATTTTTAAAATTTAAATGACGCCAGAATCCCTGGGATGGGGGCCTGATTATCCGTATCTTTCAAAAACTCTCCAAGATAATTCTATTATGTAACCTGATCGCAAGCGGAGTCGAGCGCCGCTAATTGATAACCGTGCGGATGGACTAAGCACCAGTCTTCCCTGCACTTACCAGTAGATATCACAGTGCAATAAAGGTGATATTCTACGACCCTAATTTAAGTGCCCGCGGTGCCTTATCATTTAAGGTTTTCCTCTCTGGCCACTGAGGGGAAGAGAGACCTATATTTCCTGATCAGTTAATCTGTGCCAGGCACTCTATACACGTTGGTCTTTGTAGCAACCCTATGAGGTTAATCTAACTTTACGCATGGACATTCAAGGCTTGAGGAGGTTAACTTGCCAAAGTCATGGGGGGAAGGATGTGGAATTTGAATCCAGGTCAGAGTCCATTGAAACAAACCTGTAAATGTGTATGGTTGTCCATTCCATGAGAATGCTGCCCAGCTCTGAGCCTCTGTTCCGATGGGGATGGGAAAGAACGATTCATCAAATCAAGTGCCACATAACATGAACCTGAGACACCGTTAATCGGCTCTAGGAAAGAGATCACACCCGATAGGGTCTCTGCCTGCTGAGTTTGTGGTAGTCTATGGACAACCCCTAGGTTCTGTCTGGTTTTTGCAGGGCCGAGAGTGTTGAATTAGATGGAGATATAATTGAAACCACAGCTTCTGCATCCTTTAGACCAGCGCTTTCCACTGTGTAAATAATGTGAGCCTAATACGTAATTTTAAAAAGTTTAATAGCCACATTAAAAAAGTAAAAAGGCAGTGAAATTTATTTCAGCAGTATATTTTATTTAAATCTATTAACAATATTTTCATATGTAATAAACATAAAACACTATTAATGAGGTATTTTACAGTCTTCTTTGGCTACTAAGTGTATTTTATACTCAGAGTACATTTCAATTCAGATGTTAAAGTTTCATCGGAAATATTTGATCTATATTTTAGTTTCATAAAATTTGCAGTTGAAAAAGTAGACTCGACTATAACTCAATAAAGAAATGTTTATTAAAAAAAAAAAGAAAAAGTAGACTCACATTTCTCACGGTGTTCCAAACCTTACTGAAAAATTTTCCAATAACAAACTCAAGCATGTTTTAAAACTTTATTAATCAAAATTAAAAAAAATCAGTCTTTCAGTTGCACCAATAACTTTTCACGTTCTCAATAACCATATGTGGTTAGAGCTACCAGTTGGAAAGTGCAATTTTAGATCTTTGAAAGAGGCCCTATTTTTTTGCACATCCCCTTGAGTATCATTTTGTTTTTTATTATGTTGTCTGGGAGGTGGCAGGTAGAAGTTTCCACACTGTTATAGTTCTTACTCTCCAGTCCAACGATGCAATGTAGGGGTTGTGTTAACCACTGAGTATGTCTGTTCTGATATACATTCAGGGATGGTGGAAATGAGCGTCTCAACCTGAAAACTCAGTGGACCCACTGTGAGTTAGACTTTGGCTAAGATCCCGTTCATTATCTAGCTCCCATAGACCCTATTCTAACAACGTCAACTTGGATCCTGTGTCCAGCAGTCCTCAAAACGTTTAGATATCTCTTTCCCCCAATTCTGTTACCTGAATAAATAGTCAAAGATCCTTTTGGAGAAGGACTGGGGGAATCATATTTGAGAATACTCTAACATCTCCACTTTCCAAGACTTTTAACCCCCTCTTCCACCATCAGCTGTGGGGATTCTGACATTTCAACCTGACTCAACGTGAGTATTGCTTTTTCCATTCTTGTAGCAGACATCCAGTTCTGGGCTTCCACCACCTTCTAGGATTCTTGCCAAGGTGTTAAACCTTTTATCTCGGGAGACGGCTCTCAAACTGACAAACTCTTATTTATCCAACCGTGTATTCCAGCCTCCTTGATCAAGCACCTTTGGCAGACGATTCCGTGTGTACCCTCCCCGCCCTTGCTGGTACATGCTGGCTAGGTCTTGGAGCCCCTTAAGGGTATAGTTCCTTTTTCCCCCTTATCAATTTGTCCCCAGCGGGATTATGTTGTGACTTGACTAAACCTAGTTGTAACATTAGTGACCAGGAAGGGAGGTGAGGGCAGATCTTGAGCGGCCTTGCAGAGGGGAAGACTCTCATCATCTCCACTCAATGGCTGAGTGCTGCTTCTTAATAGGGAGGGTGCGCCAATTCCGCAGGCCCAGAAAGCTCAGGAAGATCTGTGGATTCAAATTTGGGAATGGGGATTAACCCAGCTGCTACCATTTCTTGTGTCTGCATCCCATTTTATCCTAACCACAGCCGTGACCTTGACAGAACAGCTCTTCCTTGATTAGGAGTGTAAACTTTGGACTCAGCTGTTTTGACAATTATGTCTTCGTCCTGGTCTTCAGCTGTCTCTGCCCTCATGCTGCAGGAGATGAGTGTCTTTTGTATGCCACCAAGGAAGGCTTCCAGCTTTCACACCTAACTTGTAGTTGGGATTAATCCTCTTGGCTTTTCCATGTATTTTTTCAGAGTATCAGTGAAGCTTAACTGTAGCCAACATTGGTCTTGTAATGCCTACGGCCACCATAGTTCTCAAACACCTGATATGCTGCAATAGTGAATACGTCCCTGTCCACTGGTATTCATCCCACTGCACCGCCAGTGGCTGTTTTTTCAACTGGATGAGAATGCTATGTTGTGCCGGGGCTAGAAGTGCTCCAGCTTCCATCAGTGAGTGATGGGGTCTCTGCCAGCCAGGTGGGAAGTGATGAAGCTGCAAACCCCTGTTTATTCCCCTCCTTTCTTTTGACACTTGTGCTCCTGATTGCTCCAGGTTGGGCTCCCTGCAAAGCAGATTCTGAGATGGAGTTGAGCATGTAAGGAGGTTTACTAAGGAAGACTGTTGGGAAGGGAAGCAGAAGGGTACAGAGGGAGAAATCGAGCTTTGATGCAGGTCCAAGAATAGTCTCAGCTGAACTCTTGTTCTGGAGCTAAAATGGCTCTTCAAATTTATGTAGAACTTGGTCCAAGATGACTAGGACTTTATACTGCATTGTCCAGTCGTTGGATGAGGACTATTAGAAAAAACTGGTGTTTGAAGGCTATTTTCCAACAGCAGGAGTGCTGGGGCAACAAAGCCTGCATTGAAGGAGGACATGGATGGAGAAACACCGTGTCCACCATGGTGTCCAAACCAGAGATTTTTTTTTTTAATTGAGGTATAATTGACATATAACATTTTATTAGTTTCAGTTGTACAACAAAATGATTCAATATTGGTACACATTGTGGAATGATCACAACAGTGTCTAGTTGACATCCATCACCACCATAGTTACAAATTTTTTTCTTGTGATGAGAACAGAGATTCTTAAACTTTTAAAAATGAAGAGCAATTGTGTGCCTTCTTACATGTGCTTCTATTGGAGGAAGTGGCTTCTAGATTATGAATTGACTGTGTGTTTCTCTGTTTGCTACTAAACTGTGAATTCTTGGAAGCGAGGGGCTTTATCTTACGTATTCTGTATCCCAGATCCTAAGGAAAGGGCCGGAGGCCTAGGACAGACAGCAGGTATTTAAGACCTGTCTGTCTGTTGTTGCATGTTGAGAAATACGGTGACGAACAAAGACTTTCTCCTGGAATGACACCTTTGAGGACCAGGGTGAGAGGACTGGAGTTATTTCAGGTCGTACTTCGAGATTCAGCAGTTGATTTGGGTCTGTTGATTGGGCATCTGTGGACTGAGTCTTATCATTCTGAGTGAATTCAGGCCAGGTGGGTGGGATGGGTTAGGTCAAGGTCAGTGGAGGAGTTATGTTTAGTTGAGAGATGAGAGGGTAGAACACCACTCATTTCACTCAATGTAGGTGTCTTTATTATCTGATTATCTGGATAAGAAGAATCCAGGTAATACATTTTGAGCCTGCATAACAATGCCTTTGATGTTATTAAGTAGCAGCGCACTGTGGTGTAACATTGTAACTAATGGATTACACCTGTGTTGTCCAGTATGGTAACCACTAGCCATATGTAGCTATTTAAATATAAAATTTAAATTGATTAAAATTTCAAAGTCAGTTCCTCAGTTGTACTAGGCACATTTCAAGTACACCATAGTGACATTGCTACCAATGGCTACCCTACTGGGCAGAACAAATTTCAGAACATTTCCATTCCTGCAGATAGTTCAGCTGGGTGCAATGGTTTAGACTGTTACTGACTCAGAGAACATTAGAAGAGGAATATATGTATTATGTATGTATTAAATAGGGACATTGGGACCTATAAAGCTTCCAGGACAGGGATCATCTGAGTCTCAACTTAATGATTCTTTGTTTACAGGTTTCTTTCTGTTCATAGGCTTGAGGGACCCTCTTTAACAGCCCAAGATACCTAATGTAATGCAAATTATCCATCCATCCACCCACCCATCCATCCATCCAACCACCTGTCCATCTTTCCTCCCATCCTCTAACATACTCTACTTCTCCTTCTACCTATGCTGATTGCTTGAACTATACCAGACAACTAGACACAGCTCCTGCTGAGAAGAAAATCACCTTCCAAACTAACAGAGGAGATAGAAGCATGATGATGATACAATGTGATGAGCAGCATGGTTGAGCAGGAGCAAAGTGCATGGAGTCCAGAGGAGGTAAGGTGACTCTGCCAGAGGACTTGGGCCAGGAGTTACATAGGAGGTGACATTTACATTGGGTCCTGAAGGATAACAAGAATTCTTAGGCAAGAAGGAAAAGGAAGTGTTCTAGGGAGAGGGAACAGCATGAGCCAAGGTCTGAAGGCATGCAAGTGCACTGACTGTAGGAATGGTGAGTGGTCCATTGCGGCACCGGTGTGACAAGTCTGGAAGACTAGGCTGGGCCCACACACCTGCCTGGCTGAGAGGTATGGGCTTTATCTAGCGGGCAATGGGAGTCTTTGGAGGTGAACAGGGAAGAGAAGGACATGAGTGAATCTGTGTTCTCAAAAGATCAATACATGGGGGTGTAGGGAATGGATTAGGGGTTCAGTTAGTTCAACTCCTTGGATGTGTGCAAGATGGAGTTAGATTCCTGAACCTGGCACAATAATGACATTGCCGCCTGATCCTCGGAGTTGAGGACTAGTTCATGTTCATCCAGTTAAGAATTTAAATATTTCCACCCTACTTTTGCTTCTCCTCTCTCCTACCTCCTTACCCACCTGCCTCCCCCAAACCACATTTTCTCCAGCATCAGATCACATAGTGGGGGTGGAAGAGATAAGAGATAAGGTGGCCAGGAAGCAGCCACCAGCACCATCTGAGCTACTTGGAGCTTCTGCAGCCTTAAAGCCTCTGGGTTCTTGCTGTCCTCCGTGAACCGTGTTGAGAAGAGCTGCTCCTGTTTGTACATTCCTGACTAACCCTGGGGTGACCAGTCCTAACTCCTGGCTGGAGGGGAGCTGAAGTCATGCACAGAGAATGCAGCTTTCCCTTAATTTTATCTACGAAAACTGAAGGCAGGGAGTTGGAAGGGACTTAGAGAAACCACTTACCCAGTGGGGAAAGATTAGGTGGTGTCCGCATCCCCGTCCCCTGAGGACAGAACGCTTTATTGGGCTAACAGTTATGTTGGACTAAGAGCTGTGACAATATGCAATTAATAATGAGCTTCTTTGTAACAGATAATAGTCAAAACATCTTGAAGCCCATTCAGAGAGACAACTTTGAAGGGAACCTCGCCTGTCCACACACACATCGAACACTGTCATTAAGCCCTCCTGGGTTGACAGCAGCTACAGTTCATTATCCTGGGTGGTGGCTGTGGGGGAACGCTATTCTTTCCATTTTCTTTGGGGAAAAAAATGTCTTTTAAACGTGAATTTGCAACACAACACAGGCAAATAAATGGAAGGGGATGTGGTCTGGTGATTTTTGAAGGAATCCAAAAAGTGAGGTGGGGCTATGCTCAGTTTCTGACAGTTGAGTGATTTATTTCACAAGAAAAGACCCCTCTCTGCCCTCCTCCCCCACAACTGGATACTTCTGCTGGCTGGAGGAGTATGAGAATTTTTCAGTGGAATCTTAGGTAAGTAAAATTAAGCCATCTTTACCTGTGCCTGGAAATGCCCAAACACATCTTTTTAAAACTTTATTGATTTATTTTCATGAATTAAAACAGGCCTGGTCTTCTCATTTTGATCAACGTCAGACATGGTGATTGCTGATCCAACATTGATTCTGCCCTTCCCCCACACTAAGGACCCCTATTTTGTTTAGGGCGAACAGGTGTCTAGTTAAAACTCTTCCCCCTTCCTGGCAGAGATTCCTTTACTCAGGGGACTAAGTGACTCAGTCTTGGCCAGTGAGCTGTAAAAACAGCTTACGAGGTGGATTTTTTTAGAACTGATAGATACTAAGTTTTTTCTTGATAAAAGGAAGTGGATTTAGCTGACACATCCTTTTTGCTTCATTTTTTCTCCCTTCTTCTTCCTGCCAGAGAAGCAGAAGTGATACCCAGGGTGAGGCAGCCAACAGGTAGCACGCGGCCAGGGGCTAGGGATGTGGTGTAAACAAGAGGATTTCTAGCGCAAGAGTCACCAGGGCATTCAAACGTGCAGGTGGAGGCTCACAATCCAGTAACCCGAGTCCTGTAACAGGGAGAGGGAGGGATGTAAAATATGAGACTGGCTTGAACCATGAAAAATAGCACTCGAAATGTACAGGAAACCCCCCAAACTACAGAGTCAGTGACTACGCTGGCACATACTTCATGCTAAATCCTGGGGATGGACAGCCTAGGGCCACGTGGCCAGCTGGTCCCTAGTAATTGCGAACAAGCACTGGGACTGAGAAGGAGCTGAGTGCGGGGAGGCTGAATTTGCTTCTCTGGATTCCTAATCATGTGTCTCTGCCTGTGGCAGAGCGTGCTGAGCCCAGCTTGGATGTGATTCTAGGGAGCACGTGAACCTTGGACCTCAGGAAATGTCTCTTTTGAGGATGACTGGGCTGCCATGCTAACCTAGGAAAGTGAGTGGATTTGACAGCTCAAATTGGTGGAAGAAACACTTGGACCGGCCTCAGGCACTGCTTGGGCACTTGGCCAGCTGAAGTGGGCATGACTAATCATGATGCTCATTTGGTGACATAAAAAGGACAGTTCTATTGGGGTCAAGTGAGAAGCCTGGGGAATATTCCCAGGCGTGTGCTTTCCAGAATCAAAAGCAAAATAATTTTTTTTAATCAACGATAAGATAGGCTGCATGGTCATTTCCACCATCATTGGTTTCCTTTTCTCTCCCAATCTTTATAGGTCCAGCAGTGTTGGTAAAACTATCTAACCATCAATACGGCAACTGCACTAACCAATCAGAAGATACGAGAGGTAGAATGAGAATGGGCCCTGGTCTGTGTGCGCCCACCGAATGTCATCTCTGCATTGTCCTTCGGCTTCTTTCAAAAGGCTCATTTCATGTGTGTAACCCCCAGAGTGCACTGCTGTGTGCTGTCCTTCCAGAGCGGCATGCACACAGCTGCCTACCGGGCCACTGTAAACCAAGACAGAAACACCTACATGGGCAAGTGGCTCGGCTGTTCTGTCCAAGGGGTGTTGTTTGGTGGAACACTAATCCTGCAAGATGGCACAGGGGACCAAAATATCTTTTGCATGATCTAACAGACTTGGGGAAATGCTTCATTTTCTGTTTTCTTCTTGGCCATTCACAATGCACGTTTTTAAACTAATAGCTTTGAGAAATCTTGCAAGAGTGAAATCTACTTAATTTTGAATTACCAGCATTCCCACTTTTTCTTTTTTTTTCTTTAAACCATGGAGTTTTCTTGTTCTCTTCCCGCCTCTAAGGAACACCTGTCCTTTGAATAAATCTTGGCCTTTGTCCTTGAATATATAAATAACAAAATAAAAACACTAAGATATGATACAAATAAATAGCAAAAGTAGGCAGTCATCTGCAATTCAAGAAAACACCTATTTTCACATTGGAAGTGGGTTGGATAATAAGATATATATGAATTCCTGCCCATGCAGGCAGCAATCAAATCTTTAGGCACTGTTCAGGTAGGGGCAGTGGTCTGGTGATCAATTTCTGGGGAGCAGAAAACCTTTAAATTAAGTGGCTTTAAACAACTTTTATTATGCTCAGGAATTTGTGTGTCAGGCTCAGTGAGGACAGGTCATCACTCTTCCACGATGACTGTATGACTCAAATGGCTGGAGATGGCTGGGACAGTTTAATTGGGGCCATATATCTGAGGCTGTGATCTTGGCTGTCAGTTGGGTTTCTCAGGCTTTTTCCATGTCATGTCTGGTGGAGATGAAGTTTCCATGATAGCCCTTCACTTCCATGTCTGGTGCCTGGGTTGGAATGGCCAGAGGATCTAGAGCTGGTCATGGTTCTCTCTCCTTATCATCCTTGCTCATCTGTCTTAAGCTGCCTCACAGGATGGCAGTTTCAGGGGAGTCAGACTTACATGGTCATTGGCTTCTTCCCAATTGAATGTATTAAGAGTCATGGTGGAGGCTGCAAAGCTGCTATGACCTAGCCTTAGGACTTCCAGAACATCACTGCCTCTGAATTCTATTGGTCAAACAAGTCACAGCCAGTGCAGATTCCAGAGGACGGGAAATACATTCCACTTTTTTGTTGGGAGGAGAAGCAAAGAATTTGTGGTCATCTTTAATCCACCGCAGGCGCCTTTCTGGTTGGCTCTCTTAAGCATCAGACTCTTCGCTGAAATGTCAGTCGGGTCCCACCTGGCCTCAGATTTCTCTTAAGCAATGCCTGGAAAAGTCCTTTTAGCATAGGATGCCATTGAGATAACATAAAAGATTAATTGAGATGACCACCCCATCTAGACACAGAGTACAGAACAATATTTTAAATGTCTATAAACACAACAAACAAAATTACTATTGCCTGTGGCTTAATGCCCTTCAATGTGTGTGAAGGATGAACTGTTGGAACCTTTCTCCAAACTGCAGAAAGGATCATGGGAAATGGTCCTCTCTAGTTCTCTTCTCCTTTCAGCATCCAGCTCCCATGTTGTCTGCTTTTCTGTGGTCCTTGTTAGTTTGGGTATTTATCACATTTTAGGGGTTTTACCTAAACTTACAGGAATGTTTAGTTTCTGCCTAGAATTGCATATATATATATGTATGTACACACATGATTTTGAGGGAACAATGCATAAGTTTACAGAGAATATATAACCAACATCCATATTCTCACTTCCAAGAATTCACAAATATCAACATGCTAATCTATTTTCTGCAAGGGTTTTTTTTTTTTTTTAAATAAATAAAACATTACGGAGAGAGTTGAAGTATCTTTTGATCAAATTCCCCTCCCCCACATCCCAGAAGCAACCACTGTCATGAATTTAGAGAGTAGGATGATATTTTAAGTACAGTGTTTTCATCAAATATTTTACAGCTCCATCTTTCCCTGTTTCTAATTTACTGCTGTGCAGCCCTGTAGCTGAAATTTAAGGAGGCTGACCCTCTCAAAATTCTCTGCTGCTTTATTATTTGTGACTAACTTCTCTTTCTATACAGCATGAGAGTGAAGGGATTATAATCCAGGCTTTGGTGGAAAAGAACTACTTCTAGGAGGAGACACCCTGTAAATATCCCCCCATCTGAGCAGAAACGATGATATGTCCTATTCTATACTGTCAAATACCCTCACCACGAATGTTACCATCCAGGACTTAGTAGATACCTGTTTTGAGGTCACCACACCTATAACTTTTGGGCTGTAGATATGGAAACCATAGCATTTTGTCAGACAAAGTGTGTAAACCCCAGCCTGGCCAGCACTTCCAGTGTTAATGTCACATTGTTTCTACAAGATGCATGCATTTCAATATTCTTTATGCTATAGATTGACTGTTTGTGGCCCTCCAACTCCCACCAAATTCCTATGTTGAAACCCAACCCCCAATGTGATGGTGTTTAGAGTTGGGGACTTTGGGAAATGAATAGGTCATGAGGATGGAGCCCTTATGGATGGGATTAGTGCTGTAATAAAAGAGACCCCAGAAAATTACTCACTCAAGTGAGGACACAGGAAGCTGCTTATAAAACCAGGAAGCAAGGCCTCACTGGACACTGAATCTAATGGTGCCTTGACCTTGGACTTCCCAGAATCCAGAACTGCGAGAAATAAATTTATGTTGTTCATAAGCCACCCAGTCTATGGTGTTCTGTCATAGCAACTCAAACAGACTAAGACACTTTTGTAGTGATCAACTGTACCAGAATTAACTCCTCTTGAGGTGGGAAGCCCCATAAAAAAAGACCGGCAGGACCCCCAGGCAGGGCCACTACTCTCCTGCCAGCACCATCCGGTTCCCTGGCCCTGAGGCTCTGTCTCACTTTTTGCCTCTGAAACTGCTTACTTCTAGGAAGGTGGAACTTACCCCTAAAATCCTATTGGTTCCCTGAGCTAACTCCTGATTGTCCATTTGTAGTACTTCATTTGCATGGAGCTCACCCCTGATTGGTCATTTCTCTCCCTCCTGATTAGTCCATTTCTACAAAACTTGTTCCTAATTAGTCAATTTTTGTTATATCTTATTTGCATATGATGTTGCAGAGTGTAAACTGGCAGCCTATAAAAGCCTGTGTAAACCTACAGATGGGGTCCAGAGCTTGGAGTGTTAACTCCTCTGGGTCTGCTGGTGTAATAAACCTGAGTTCTCCAACTCTCCAAGTGCTGCTTGGTCTCTCACCTGGATCCAGGTTGCTGTCACGACTGAACTGTAACACACTTTTCTGCAACACTCCTTTTAATGCTTAATTATCAGAGAAATGCAAATCAAAACTACAATGAGGTATCACCTCACACAAGTCAGAATGGCCATCATTAAAAAGTCCACAAATGATAAATGCTGGAAAGGGTATGGAGAAAAGGGAACTCTCCTACACTGCTGATGGGAATGTAGTTTGGTGCAGTCATTATGGAAGACAGTATGGAGAGTCCTCAAAACACTAAAAATAGACTTACCATATGATCCAGCATTCCCACTCCTGGGCATATATCTGGAAGGAATTCTAATCTGAAAAGATACATGCATCCCAATGTTCATAGCAGCACTATATACAATAGCCAAGACAAGGAAGCAACCTAAATGTCCAACAACAAACGACTGGATGAAGAAGTTGTGGTATATATACACAATGGAATTCTACTCAGCCATAAAAAAGAATAAAATAATGCCATTTGCAGCAACATAGATGGATCGTCATTCTAAGTGAAGTAAGCCAGAAAGAGAAAGGAAAATACCATGCAATATCACTCATATGTGGAATCTAAAAAAAAGAAAGAAGAAAAAAAAAGGCACTAATGAACTCATCTACAAAACAGAAAAACAGGCTCGCAGACATAATAAACAATCTTATGGTTAGAAGGGTAAAGGAGGTGAGAGAAATAAATTTGGGAATTTGAGATTTGCAAATGTTAGCCACTATATATATAAATAGATAAAAAACAAGTTTGTTCTGTATAGCACAGGGAACTATATTCAATATCTTGTAATAACCTTGAATGAAAAAGAATATGAAAATGAATATATGTATATGTATGACTGGGACATTGTGCTGTACACCAGAAATTGACCCATTGTAACTGATTGCACTTCAATTAAAAAAAAGATGCTTATAATGCTCCTTATCCTAGATATCCTTTATAGATATTATAACCTACCTACACAAATCATTAAAAATTAATGTAATGACCTAGCTATAACATAAAAGGAAAATGACCTTATAATAATATTTTCCAGTATGTAAATGCTGGGATGTAATAACTCACAGAGTCAGATGATGGCCTCTGCTTGCCAATGATCATGAAGCCACAAATGTAGGCTTGACCTAGGCATGGTCATCAGCAGGGTTGTTTTCAGAAATAATGAGCAACTTTTGCTAGAGTTTCATACAAGACAAACTATGGATTCCTTAAAAAGCTAAACAGAATTACTGTATGATCCAGCAATCCCATTCCTAGATATACATCCAAAAGAACTGAAAACAGGTACTCAACCAAATACTTGTACAAGGATGTTCATAGTAGCACTATTTACAAAAGCAAATGGTGGACACAACTGACATATCCATCAAAGGATGAACAGATAAACAAAACGTGGAATATGTACACAACGGAATAGTATTCAGCCATAAAAAGGAACAAAATACTGATGCATGCTACAACATGGATGAGCCTTGAAAACAGAAACCAGATACCAAAGGTCACATATTATATGATTCCATTTATCTGAGACAAAACATTCAGAACAGCTGAGTGCATAGAGACACAAAGCAGGTGGGTGGTTGCCTGGGTCTGGAGTTGGGTGGGTGGGGGTAGGAAGTGACTTGTTTAATGGGTACAGGCTTCTCTTTTAGGGAAATGAAATGTTTTAGAACTAGACAGGGGTGGTGACTGCACAACAAGGTGAACATATATTTATGCCTTTAGAGCACTGAATTGTACACTTTAAGATAGCATACATCGTTAACTTATGCATGTGAATTTCACCTTAATGAAAAGCAAAAAAGAACAACCCTCTGTTGGTTTACACATTGAGTGCATCTTCAGATTTCAGTGGATATTAAAACTATGCAAAACATACTTGACGTTTTATGTAAATTCAAATTAGGGTCCAGGCTCAGATAGATTATAAACAGGTTTTTCTCCTACAGGACTGTCCGGTGGGGCAGCCAGAGGCTGAGCAGGATTTCGGTGAGTAGGACAGCCCCTTTCCATTACAGCACGTCTGGAGTCTCTGTGCCGGTTTCCAGCATGCCTGGGGAAGTCAAATGAAGGCCGGTGGCTCACGCGAGTGACAGTGCCCTCTGTCTGTGTGCTTCCAGCTGCTGCCATGGTCTGTGCCTCCACCTGCCAGGTCCCTGTGTCCAGTGCCCCTGTGCCACCTCGCTGTCCTGCTCCAGGAACGGTTAAAAGGAATCCCCGTGAGAACTGTGGGATAGCGTTAAACACATTACACCCCCTCATTTAAAAGAAAAAAAGAGAGAAAGCTGGTACTTCATTCCCACGGTGACAATTATAGTGCTGTTAGTAGGCTGTTGTCTTTGGGACCTTGTGACATTTTGTTTTTGTTTTCCAAGGCACCAGCCAGAGCACTTAAAAATGCTTTCTTTGGCTCTGCTTTTTCTTTTGGCAGTGGGGAAAGATGCCACCGCTAATGCTGTTTGGCCTGCTCTTGCTAGTCTTCTAGAAACCATGTTCTCTTTGCTTTTCCTGCTTCACCTCCCCAAAGGCACCTTTTCGGTCAGCCTTTCTCTGGGGTGAGCTGTCTACTGACAGTTTGGCTCTGGTAATGCTCCCCTGTTTAACCTGCAGACCCTTGGAGAAGAATCTCCAAAATGGAGGTGGTAGGAGAGAGAAAGGCCTGGAACCTGGAGTGGGTGACTGGTCAGGTCAGGCATGCCCTCAGGAACACTCTTCTTTGGTTCCTTTAAGACTTGCACTGTGTCTCCAGCTGCACGTCTGAGGGGCCCTGGGAAGGGCCATGCTGGGAAGGGCGGAGCACAAGGGCACCTCTTGGGGACACAGGTCTTGTGTGGTTCCCCTGGGGCCAGGCTGGGAGACCCCGGGTTGTGGAGAGGATCCCGGGCAGGAGGGAGGGTGGGGAGGGAGGAGCCTGACCCAGCTCCGAGCCTGCCAGGCAGGGAGTGAGAGGGAGAAACCTGGAGAGGACCACATCCAGGCATCTGGGAGTGATTTCCTCTGTCTGTCAGAACCAATGCACGTCTCTGATGTTTTTACTCTGAGCCCAGCTTTCTGCTTCTTTGCCATCATTTTTCCTCAGATGTTTACCAGGAGCTCTAGGCCAGCCACGTGGCAGCAGCCTCATTTGTTTTTATTTAGTTCATATGCATTCGAGCTGTTTTGTACACAAAAAGAACCAAATGAACATTAACCACTAACCACTCATAACCTGCCGCGTGCATGTTTAAGCTTCGTCTGTGCTCACACTTGCTCGGCAGGAACAGACTGTGTGGGGTTCTGTCCCGTTCGTTTGCACCATTTCAGGCACACCTGGCTCACATTCTAGCTGCCCAGGTAGGACCCTTTCATGAGAAACCCCCCGGGCACCCTAGTCATCCTCCTGTTCCCTGATGTCTGGGAGATCCCAAATTTCCCTTCATGTAAATAAACAATTTTCTAACCTTTCCTATCATACTTTTTATGTATATTCCTCCCAGAAGGAGTTGCCAAGTTAAAGGGTATGAACTCTGCTGCTCTATTTACATGTCCCAGATTATTCCAGAAGGATGGACCCAATACTCACCGCCCTTGGGGAGCCAAGATAACTCTCTCGCTGCCATTGTTCAATCCAGTTCATCCAGTACAGGTGTTTGCTGAGTGACTACCATGTGCAAGCCAACTACCATGTCAGAAGGCACAAAAGACATGGCCTCTGGTCCTTGGCTTCATGTCTCTCTGGGTCCCTGTGGTGGTTTCTTGCAGTATGGTCCTGGATCTGTACCTCGGAATCCCCTGGGGCAGGTACTTATTAAACATGCAGATTCCTGGGACTCACCTCTGACTGCTGAATCAGAATCCCTAGATTCAGAGATCTGCGTGTCTGATAAAATGTCCCGATGCACATGACCGTGTGAGTACTGCTGATCTAATGGAAATGAGCAAAAGTTCCCTTCTGCTCAGAGGGAACACGAAGGACCTGGGATGGGGTGTGGGAGACAGGCTTGATGGATCAGCTGGAGCAGGGAGATGACAGAACTGTGTAGGTCTTGCCAGAATGTCACCTCCTGCTGGACCCAGACAAAGCCACCAAACCCAGGGCAGGCTGTGACGAATGAGCCAACCGGGTAGATAATTTTTTGCTGCAGCTGGAAAGGTCCCTCCCACGGGTAGAGCAGTCTGAGCCACAGAGCAGGATTAGAGCAATTTCTGGTGTCGAGATCACTGTTCCAAATTAGTTGAGCGAAGCCAAGCAGCGCTGGGGAGGAGGAATATGTGGCTCCGCTCAGCGAGGGAGCCGTGTGGGGCGCGAGCGCCCACCCATTCTCTGTGTGCGCCCCGAACAGTGCGCAGAGTGGACGAGCCAGCCTGTCCAGAAGGACGGCCATGCAGGTCGGGATGCAGAGAGAGGCAGCAGCAGCAGCTGAGGAATCATAGGGCTCCTCTGCCAAGTCAGGGGAATGTCCAGGCTTCACCGCGTGAACTGGGGCAGAGGGCCTGGACCAGCTGTGTGGGAGTGGCTTGGGCATGCCACCAAGAAGGACGGGCAGGGCTAATAACAAGTTGTAGCTCTGGGACAGAGAAGATATAAACCAGCAAGCGTCAAGCGTGGGGCTCCAGGAATTGCCCCAGGCTTGTGGCAGCTGGTGGCCAAAATGGAGGTGTGCTTAGCTTTCCACAGATAGGGCTGGTCCCCTAACTGACAGACCAACCTGAAGACATGGTATTTCCCATAGTGCACAGCTCTGAATTGCACGGCTTCTGACCATGTCCAGATGCACACGTCCAAGATTCTTTAGGCATTTTTGGGGGGTAACATTGAGTGGTGACAAAAGACTCAGTTTTTGTTTATTTCCCCATATGGAACAGTCTCTGAGGTGGTGCGGGCTTGTACCCCAAACCAAAAGCAGGCGGGGGGGCGTCGTTGCATTGGTCTCAATAGATATCAGAGTCCCTTTTGCGTGGCTCACAGCACGCCGTGTTTCTGATTTTGCCCAGATTAGCTGTAGGTCCAGCACCCATTTTCATTAAGGCCTCAGTCACTGTATGTGGTCCAGTTTGAGTTCCATTCTGGAGATGCTCCATGTGTGCCTCTATTTCTTAATTCAGGGAAACGAACATCCATCATTTTTTCTGGCCTGCCCCCATGGTGCTACTCACATGAGGGCAGAATAGTCAGCCCAGCACAGGCCATAGTCTTTGGATACCAGAGTGACTTCTGGGGCCCAGAGGCGAAGGCCCCCAGGCATACAACCCCCCAGGGCCTTTCTATCGAAAACTGCGATCTGCTCACATCATCTGACTGGGGCATCTCACCTTTTCCAGCTACTGGGGGTGGTGGTGTGGTGATTAGCCTAGCTATAGAAAGACCATGCCAGCACACAATGAAATATCTGTGACCTCATTTATATGAACTCAGACTGCTTACCATCTGTGCTGGGAAACAGAGGATGTGTGTCCGTGTGTGCACCACCATGTTTCCTCAAAGAGCGCAAGTGAAGTCTTTGGTTGAAAAATAGAGGGATAAAACAAACAGCTGGGGAAGAACG
The DNA here is from genome assembly GCF_009834535.1 of Camelus ferus. Taxonomy (NCBI): domain Eukaryota; kingdom Metazoa; phylum Chordata; class Mammalia; order Artiodactyla; family Camelidae; genus Camelus; species Camelus ferus. The sequence goes on from NC_045700.1 coordinate 67,015,896, forward strand.
TGTATTGATCAGCAATGATGCCATATTTGGTGTCTGCTTGAAAGGAATCATTAATCATAAGTAATCAAAAAGAGAACAGAGCAAACACTTTCCACCCTTAAATCTCTCTCTGTTGCCTTTCACAGGAACATAGCTTCTCAGGCAGAAAAATCTGTTTTCAGTTGGACTGAAAAACCTCCCCTTGAGTCATAAGTGTCTCTATATTTATAAGGCTCTTCACAGTTGACAAAGCAGTTTTGCAAAGTTTTCTCATTTGATCCTCCCCACAGCGGGAGAGTGACTAACCCAAGACAGCACCACTGGAAAATGACACAGAGGAGCTTGAGTCTGGCTCGGAGGAGTCCCCACTCAGTTCAGGGGGCAGCGGGAGCTCTGGGACCCAAGCCTGCCATGGTTGTGGAGGGGCTGTTGAACTTGTCGCAGGAGAGGTCCGTGGTTTACATCTTGCCCTGTGCTCGGCTCTTGGGAAACTCTTAGCCTCATCTTCCCACCTGGGCTGAGGATGGTGACCCAGACCTCCATCTCAGCAAGCAGAAATGATCAAGGGAGCTTTCTCACCCTATGGACAAAGGAACCACGCAAATATCAAAACAACAAAAAATGGAGCCCTAGAATATTTTCTAGAGACAAACACTCATCTGACTCTTTACTCTCAGAAGCAGGTCTGTTTCACCTCCCCTAAAGCTGGGTCATGCCCACAACACTTGCTAGACTCCACAAAGAGGGGCGACCCCCGTCCAACAGCCAAAACCCAGTATCAGCAGATTTGCTTCAGTAAGAATGTTTACTGGCTTCTAGGAGATTATTGCCAACCCTGGGACACAAAAGTCATCTTCAGAATCATGAAAGTTAATAATATTAATATTAATATGAAGCAAAATCCTTTATCAAGTAGGCTCAGTGTTTCATTGTTTCAATGCATTTTGATATTAAATGAAGTAAGTAATGTGAATTACATCTAAACTACTGAAATATGCAAGTCAGCATCTGTTCTTTTTAAGTCAACAACTCGAGCTTACTATTATTGTTATGAAAGTGTACATCGTCTTTTTCTGTGCTTCAGTCGGGAATGTAATCTTAATTTGCCACTATCTGCTGGCTCCTGAGCTACATTATTGGTTTCCTATTTATACGTGTGTTCAATGCCTGTCATCTCTGGACATAGGTGAACAGCTGATATAGCTAAGACTGTCACTGAGTCAACCTGCCATTTCTTAGTTTCCTTTGTAAATAATTACGTTGAGTTTATATCAATCGTTCTCCCCCATATTTCCCTGAATTTCCATGTGTGGAACTGAGCTGATTTAATAAAATAGACTGAAGACATGGGCATCTTCTTCCTGCCTGGCTAAAGGGACCACAGTGCACCTCAGAGGCAACTAGCCTTACAGGATGTGGAGGGCTTGACTGCAGTGTGCAAGCCGAACTTCAGAGTGGCAACTTCCCCACTGTTACCACTGACAGTGAGCTCCCCTGCGGGCGCGAGGAGCAGCCCCCCTTCACACACAATCAGCACCAGCTGTAGTCCAATTAAACTCAACAGTGAACAGGTGTTCACGGTAATGACTTCCACACAAAAGCATGCTTCCATTTAGTACCCTTTACATCCGATACACTAACAGCCTCACTGAAAGGGAGCAGTAGAAAACGAGCTGGAATTCAGTGGAGGAGAAACAGCAACCCCCAAACTCGTCCATAATCAGCATCAGAAGCCCCAATTAGCCTCAACATTTCGCAGGTGTCCGCAGGAGGGTATTTTATGCAGCGCCTACTCAAGTCAATTGTCCCTTAAGAACTTCTTTGAAAACATTTTGAAGTTTTTCAAATTCAGGAAGCTCACTCATATTGCCACGCCAGTACTGTTATTACCACCATTTCCTGGTTTTCAGGAATCTACCCTGCTAGACATGCGTGGGCAGAAATATTAATCACATTCACGCAAATCCTACAAATGCACTTGGCCCAATACACTTCCCCCCAGATTCTTTTACATCTGGTGCCTGTGCTGTATTTGAAATAGAGAAATCTAGAGAGACCTTTTTTGGGGAAGATGCCTGGAAGTGCTGTTACTCCTACTGTATTCTGATCAGTTATTGAATGTCACAGGGTGCATTGCCATGGAATAGATGAATGACAATGGGAACCTTCATGCTACTGGGAAACAATGCCCTTTTTGAATTGGTTGGCAGCTCAAGACCCAGTTAGCGTCACTCCTAGTGGCTCATCCCAGGCTTGATGAAGGATGAGTAATTACCAGGGGCTCCAGTAAATGAGTTGGTGGTACTCTTTCTCCAGGTCCCCCATCCCATGGCTAGGTGACCACTAGCACCAATGATGCTGCTGGAGTTGGCACTTTCTTTGACTCTGCATTTTCAGGGATTGGTCACCGCTGAGGACAGCAGAGAGAAAAGGTGAGTCGGGCCAAGGCAGGGGCTTCAGAATTCTCAGTTCATCAGGGAGCGAGGTACACTCCTAAATGTACCACAGTCCATAGTGCAGAAGCCACTTTTTTTTTTCTTTTGTCAGAAACAATTTGATAACTCACACCAGAAGGAAACCTGAGTAAAAGCCAATCCCAGATGTGGAGCAAATGTCTGTGAGGGTGGCAGTTTGTATACTCACGTTGGAAGACTAGTAGATTTCTGTGACTGAAGCTGAACTTGTGACCAGACTACTCCATTGGCAGTTATAATCCCAACAGAAATTGTGGTAGGCAGACACCAGTATGGCCTCCAATTACCCCCACCTCCTGGTGCCCATGCCCTTGTGAAATCCCCTCCCCTCGAGGGTGGATGAGACCTGTGACCTTCTCCTAACTAATAGAACACAGCAACTGTGATGGGATATGACTTTCATGATTACATTACATAAAATTGCAGTTTCCGTCTTGCTAGCAGACTCTCTCTGTTGCCTTCTTGGCTCACCTACCTGGCCAGGAACTAAATGTAGATGTTGGCCAATAGCCAGCTGGGAACTGAGGCTCTCAGTCCAGCAATCTTCCAGAAACTGAATTCTGCCAACCACAATGGGAGCTTGGAAGCAAATCCTTCCCCAGTTGAGACATCAGATGAGACCCCAGCCCTGGTTGACACCTTGATTGCAACTTTGTGAGAGCCCCTGAAACAGAGGACCTAATGAAGCTGCATGCAGACTTCTGATCCCAGAAACTGTGAGATAATGTGTGTTGTTTGAATTTTGTGGTAATTAGTTACATAGTAATGGATAATAAATATGTAAATACTTACAACTGTGCATGCAAAGACATGCATAAGTTTTCATAGTAGCAGTCTTCCAAAAGTAGCAGTTTTCAAAATAGGAAACAACTCAAAAGTCCATGCTCAATGAGACAAGATAAATACATTGTGGTATGTTCATAGAGTGGAACGCTGTAAGCAACAATAAAAGAACCAACCCTAGCTGCACGCAACCACATGAATGGGTCTCACAAATGATTGAGTGAAAAAGCCAGACACAAAAGAGTATGTACAGTATGATTCAATTACACAAAGTTGTGAAACAGGCAAAACTAATCTATTAGCCTGTTTGAAGCTGAGGATGCTGGTTGTTTTGGGGGTAGGTAGTGACAGGGAAGGGACACAGGGAAGATTTTGAGATACTGGAAAATGTTCTGATCCTTAACTGGGGAGCTGGTTACAGGGATGTTTTGCCCACTTTTCTGTATGTATGTTATAAGTTCAAAAGTTAAAAGAAAAAACACCTTTTCTTCCAGCAGGTGATCTGTTCAGCATAGGCTATAAATAGATGTGTGGTTAGAGGGGTGCGTTATCTTTGTAGGCATGGTATCATTGTGCATCAGGAAAGGAGAGCACTGATTTCAAATGCCTCATTTATCAGAGGAGGTAAACTGAGTTGCAGAAAGGCTCAGAGAGGTAAAATGCATTGCAGAAGTCAAGCTTTCAATTATTGTCAGAACTGAAACTGCAAGGCAGGTCTCTTTTGTATATTCTGGTTGGATGTGAGGGCAATCTGGCTGTGGACTGTCCTTCATGGTTCTCCACGCTTGGGTCCCATTCTTCACCACTCTATGTAGTTGCCTGTTGATGTTGCAAACTCAGTTAAAGATTATTTTCCCAGATCACCTGGCGTCTAGCTCAGTCTTGTGTCTTAAACTGGTCTATACCCAGTAAGGAAGAGCCTCCTGGCACCCTTGTTGTTTTCAAGCTTCCACCTTGTTCTCTTTCCCCTGAGCCCTCCCTGCCATTTGTTTCCAGGCCTGTTTCTTGCACCATGGTTAGTGATCTTTACCTGATCTTCTCACCCAGTGCAGCTGAAACTCAATACCCTTCCCTGGCACTGAACTTGGCAACCTTTCTTGGCTTTGATTGGAACTCATCTTTCAGGGTCTATTTGCTGCCAGCAGCTCTGGGTTACAACCTTGACTGGGAAGCCTGATGCAAAAGAGGAGAGAAGCTTTTTTTTTTCAGTCAAAGATCTGCAAATATCCAGTCTCACCATGTTCCAAATAAGTTCTCAAATTCCATTTTAGAAAAACATCAGCTGGTGTAGGTGGAGATGAGTGAAATTCCTGCCCTTCCAAGCTCTGAGCACTAAATTAACACAAATTAAGATTAACACAATGAATGAGGTGAGCCATACACAAATGTACCTTAGAGACGAAACGTCTGCCGTGTCAGAAGAAAGCAGAGGATGAATGTGGCAATTACCCTGTGGATGGTATGGATGTGTCCAGAGAAAGAAAGTGTCCCTCAGAAAGGGAGTTAGACAGAGGACAGCGCAGAGGAATCCCTGAAAGGCTAGTATGAATATTCCAGTGGTGAGGGCTTCATCAGGCCCCAGCTACCTTAACTGCCTTCGCTCTGATTCCAGACTCACTAAGGAGCTTTTAGTTTATAACTGACTTCCTGGGTAGATTTTCTTCCGGAAGGAAAAGTGCTGGAGAGAAGAGTGTGAACTTTTGATCTTTCTGACAGGCACACATCCCCTTGTCAACAGAGATATTGCCATTTTGGTGAGAAGTTTTGGTGTTTTGTGAACTTAGTTCACATAAGCCAGCCTTCCCAAGTCAGGCAAATCCTGGAACACTGACAAGATTAAATTTTTGGACCTGTAAGTCTTCTGGCCAGATCCTTGGACCGTGAAAAATTCATTAAGATAATGCCACTTTGGAAGGCCTCTTGGTAGACAGCCAGCCAGCCATTTCCTGGTAATACTCGACATGGCTTTGAGCCCACTTTCAAAATCTTGATGGTATGTAACTGGAGTTGAGAGGAAGAGAAAGAGTGAGCAGAGAGAAGAGGAGGTGAAATGGGGTCGTCCATTCAATTTGGTTCTCATTGAAGCTACAAATGGAATCTTATTGAAAATGGACCACTCGTGTGTTTCTTAAATGGGGGCAGATACCCTTCTGGGGATATGTGGCAACGTGCTTAGGATGAATAAAATATGAGTTAAAACTCAGCGCTTCCTTCTGGGTGATTAACTTTTCTCTCCAGTTTGGGGAGATGCAGAAGTTAAGACACTAACTAATGAGGTAAGGACTTACTAGTCTACCCGTAGCTGTTGCTGGGTAATCAGGGGCTATATTTCCCAGCTCCTCTTGCATTTAAATGGGGTCATATGATGAATTCGTGCTCCTGGAATGTGGGGGAAATGGCTGTCAATTCTGGGCTCAAGTAATTAAGAAGTGGGCTCCTTTTCTATCTGATTAGTTGAACGGAGAGGACTCAGAGGCCCTGAAGAAGGGTAGAGTCACAAGACCAAGGAGCAGACTGTCCACCCACAGGCTGCATCCGCATGGACTTCATGTGAGTGAAAAATGCATTCCTCAGTCACTGAGGGTGTGGGCTTGACCTGCTACAGCAGAGAGAATTACTCTAATAGAACTGATAACTAATTTAAATATTCTACATGAAAGCAAAGAGTCATACAATAGCACGTAAACTTTACATGAATTCTTAAGTTAAAACTGAGATTTCAAAGACATGTTTTGCTCACGGCAAGCTGTTGGCACTATCCCTGGGTGTCCAGAGGGTGACCCATTCACTCTCCTCTGCTGTTGGGGGAACTTGATGCGAAAGTTTGACTAGGAGCAAGCAAATTCGTGTAATGGGAGAGGAAAAGCTGCAGTCATCCTCCAGACTGTAGTCTGTAGTAAGTGCTCACTCAAGGCAAGACTGAAGTGGGCAAAGTTAGATTTTAGATAACCTTTCTTCAGTCTCTTACCACCAAACTCGCCTGGCTCATACTGCCCATCAGAGGTCTGTGCCCTGGCCTGCTTTTCAGGTGAAACCTTCATGCTCTGGACCCTTTGTAACTTGTGAATGACCATCCAGCTTACATTCCCTTAGGGACCTGCTCACTGATGGGGCTGATATGGTCAAAGAATTCAGGCTAAGAAGCAGGGATGGCATATACGTGGCATCCTTCATACCAAAACCCCTTTCCACATCCAGGCAGATATCATGAGTCCTCAGAGCACTGCTTTCTGCTGAGCCAGACGGGGCCTCAGCGCCTTCTCAGGACAGAACTCCAGGCAGCTCCTGTGACTCTGTCAGTGTTGGCTCTTGAACTGAATTGGACTTGCCATCCTGGATGAAGGATAGATCATAGTAGCTTCATGGGTGTGCTCTCTCTCAGACAGTATTTGCCTTTCAACACAGCTTTCCTTACTCCATTAACCCAAAAGGGGAATCTAGAAATTTCCAGCACTCTGGCAGCCCCAGTAGGAGAGCAATTTGGGGCAGGGGGTCATTTTTCCATCGTGCCTCTAATTACATCACTAACCTGCTGCCTATTTCAATTCAATTCAATCCAACAGATATCTATTTTACTCTCGGTAAAGAGAGTCTAGGAAGTCACATTTAACTCCATCACCAGCAAGTTTTTACTGAGCACCTGCGGTGTACATGGCAACAAACTAGGTGCTCAGGTGTTTGTTTTGTGATTATGTTGACTTATGCTCACCATATAGAGGAGCTCTGTTGTCTTTCTCTCTCCCTCCTTGCCTCTCTCTCTCTTACTCTCTCCCTCCTTCCTCATTTTTTTTTTTTTTTTTTTTTTGTCTAGGGATGCTGACCTCCTGGAGGAACCTTCCTATCCTGCTGTCGAGGCCACCTAGGCTGTTTTGGCTGCAGCAGAACCTCTCTCACTGCCTTTCCCCAAGCATGCTGAGTGGAGGGACGGGTTTGCCCTCCTCTTCCCCTCCCCATTGCTCCTAAGCCATGGTGTCCTGGCAGGGCCAAAGCTCTCTCTGCAGAGACCCAGCAGTGTCTGTCAGTGGCTGATCAGATTTGTTTTGTTACTACCTTCTTCAGGGCTGCTTCACTGAGTGCTGCTATGGCAAAAAGAGCAAGTTTTAAAAAAATACTTTTTTATTTTTAAAGGGGAGGGGATGCTAGGGGCAGGATTTCTTTTCCACCCACCCATTCCAGACCCATCCTTTCCCCTGAAGTGAAATGTGTCCAAACTAGATGACCGTGGCTGCCAAGCAGAGATGCAGTTGCAGGAGAGATGGGAGGAGGGCGGCTGCCGGGACTCACGGTTGGAGATGTGCCTCCAGGTGACGGCTGTGCACCTGGCCCCAGTTACCAATGCTCCCACTTAAGCTTTGGAAATGCAGTTAAAAAGACATGGCTAGGTGGGCAGAGGGAAAATCTCAGCTTCTCCCAGCTGGGGCTAACTTTTGGGTTTCCATAAGGCTGGGCTATGGGCAGAGTGAAGCTTTGGTGTCCACCATGCTAGCTGTGGGCACAGTGGGAAGGGCTGCAAGCATATGATTATTTAATGAAAACTTGGATTTTGCAGAAAACAGCCAAATCTGTGGAATGGTGACAGTTGCTACATTGAGCGGAAGCCCTAGGAAAGCCCTAAAGTTGTGGAATCTGCATATTTTCCTCACCCCTACCTGGGAGGCCTGTCGCAGAGCAGTCGTTACAGGACTTTCCTGGAGGCATCCGGAAGCCGGGGAGGGAGATTTGTTGAGATTTGTCTGAATCGTCACGGGCTGCCAAATCGCACAGACAGCTGCAGTCAGTTGCTCTCTTCATGCTGTTCAGTCCATGCCATGCAGTTTATCAGCTGCATCTCTGCGCCACCTTGGATGTCGGGGACATCATCGTAACTTAATAGAGGGTCAGAGTCCTGAGTATGTTCCTTTTCTGCAACCTTGCTATGTTTGTTCAATTGTATCATTAGTTGGCAGATGGTAACCAACCACGGCATCATTCTTTTTCCAAATTGGGCATTTGTTTATTGAATCCATGTAGGAGAACATGGATGGTCTATGTCTGTCACCTCTTTCCACGCCTCAAATACACCTTCCAGAAGTGGTGGTGATGGGAGTGAGGAAGGGAAATCCAATTTTGTATAGACTAGGAATTCAATGTGATAGGAATTCTTTGGGCAGCGCAGTATCTTCTGCCCAGAATTCCTTTGGATAAAAGCAAAATACTTTTTTTCCCTTGAATCACTCTTTTTGGTCAGTTTGCTGGTAAGGTTGGGGTAAAATCTGGGAACTGGTCTTTATTGTCGTCTTTCTCGTTTCTGTGCGGAGTCAGCCTGCAATGGTTGTGGAGCCCATTACTATTTCTAGGAGGCCACAACACTGGCACAGAGTGGAGTTTGGAAGTCAGGCTCTAGCAGTGAGTTTTATGAGTTTCCCTCATTTGACCACCAATTCAGCTTAACCAGATGGTAGAGTCTTAGCACTGAGTGGAAACTTGGAAATAATTGATTTCAATCTTTTTATTTTATAGATGAGGTAACCAAAGTGTGGAGAGATGACTGACATTCTTAAAGGCTCAGATCAGTGGCAGTGATTTCCAGGTGTATCAGGTGTCCAGGTGGATGGCGGCTCCAGGTGTCCCAGTTATGTTTTCTGGTTACAACGACAGAAATGAATTCTGGAAAGCTTTACTGGAAGTTTACTGAAATTTTTGGAAGGATATTGGAAGCTTCTAGGAATGGCAGACAACCTGGAGAACTAGATCTGGGAATGGATCAGAAACAGGGCATCTCTGGAAGGCTAGGAGGCCTAAGGCCATGTAAGGAGGGTCTGCTATCAGGAGCAGTCTGGTTAGGGCAAAATGGACCTCCACTTCTCAGTCTCCATGAAACTCTGCTGACTTTTCAGTTTCCTGGAAGGGAGCATCCACTGGATTCAACTCGGTTGTGGAACAAATGCTGTCTGTGCACCATGTTCCCTTGGAGGTCACCTGATAGCAGTTCCCTTAGGTGCTGACAGCTTGAGGGCACTCTGTCCACAGAGGCGGGGCTGGCCTATAGCAGGGCAGGCCAGAAGTGCTGGGGACTCAACTCCCTCAGGACGATTTTCACCAGTGAGGTGCGGGAGCTGATGTCCACAGACACCAGCTTCACTCCTCTTGGGAAGACAACTTGGGAAGGGTTCCACACAGTGTCTTAGAGGGTCCCAATGGGAATGAGCCTCAGTTGCACACATGTGCTCATTAGCCTACAATTCCTCCTCTTCTTCACATCATTTTTTGGGTTTACTTCTCAAACAAAATGCTTACTTCCTAATCTTTTATGGTCTGCTTTTGGGACACCTAAATTAAGACATATGTCTTGCTAGCACCTTGACTAGAGGAAAACATGCTACCTGATAATAGTCCCATGAGACGATATTCAATGGGGAGGAAATGATCCTCTGGAAAAAAACTTTGATGCCTTTAAGAAGGTGTCTTAAGGGGGACTTCAAAACAAATGTCTGCAACAGTAGCCCACCAACCTCTTGGTTTTCATACATTGGTTCATGGAATGCTTTTCAACATCTGTGTTCATTATGTAGCTGACTAATTCTTTTTTCAAAATACTTCATGAATCTTTTGTTTCCATAGTCCTTACCTGGGGCAAAGCCTGTTCATTTTTTTCCAGGAGCCCTTGTCTTTTCTTCCCTTTGGACATAAATCACCTTGAAATTCATCCAGATAACATGACCTGCCCAACTAAAGGCATCTCCCAGCCGCCTTTGCAATTAGATGTAGCCAGGGGACCAAGGGTTTGGATCAGTAAGGAATAAGTTAAAATGATGATGCAGTTTCAAGGGCATGTTCTTTCAAAAGAAATTACTCTCTTCCTCTCACCATAGTTTCACATAATTAGAGTATTCATAATTCTTCAGTGGTCCACACATTGGCCATCCAACCATTCACCCATCCAACTATATTTATTTTTTATGTAGTTGGCAATTATGAACTCACCATTCAACACAAAAACTAGAATTATGACAATAAGTTACATTTATAGCCCTTCTCTAACCTCTTGTTTCTTCCTAATCCAAGTAACCAGCATCCTGAATCCTACATTCATCATTCATTTCACTTTTCTTTTTAAATAGTTTTATCTCATTGTCTCAGTCGGGTTTGATCACAGAAGCAGAACCATAAAAATAATACAGAGTATAGAATTTACTTAAGAGATTTGACTCCATGTAGTTGCCTGAGCTAGTTAAGCCACTGCAGTGTGGTTGTTCCTGTATCTGGTGCTAAGTCTAGCCCAGAAGTTGGAGAAACTGAAGAAGGAGACCCCACAGGAGCAGAGGCGGTGTGGAGCTGCACTCACTGGGGCAGGATTCAATGAAGGAATCTGAAGATGAAGGAGAAGTTACCACAGAATCCACCTGCTTCCCTGGGCCAATATGCTGAACCAAAAGGTTGGTGATGATGCGCATGAGCTGTAATAGTGCCTGGTACCCCAACGCCCACCTACTGAAATAAGGAAGTTTCACCCTCCAAATGTGGTTTAACTATCCTTTGAGGCCCTTGCTAACCCAGGGTGATGCAGGAAAGGGAATTCTGGGAGATGTTGTTTCAGCTTAGCTAAACTGACGTAACGTAAATCTATCCATAGCCATCCAATTGTATTCTGGCAAAGTAAAATTTTTAAAGTTGTTTTTAATTTGATAAAAAGCATATCATTCTGTATGTATCCATTCAGGAACTTAATTGTTTTTAACTTAACCTTGTATTTTTAGCATTTATTCATATTGGTGTGTATAGCTGTGACATTCCTGCTGACTGCTCTATTATATTCCACTGTGTGAATATAGCACGGTTTATTCAGCTCTGCTCTTGTCAGTGGGCATTTGGGTTGTTTCCTGGTATTTCAGTTAGCTCAGGCTGCTATTACGAAATTGCTGGTATAACCATTGACTGAGTGGTTTAAACAATGGACATTTGTTTCTCACAGTTCTGGAAGCTGGGAAGTCCAAGATCAAGGTGCCGGCCAGTTCAGTTCCTGGTGAGGTCCCCCTTCTTGGCATGCATACAGCTGCCTTCTCATCTTATCCTCACTAGGCAGAGAAAGAGAGAGCTCTGATTCTTCTTCTTCTTCTTGTAAGGACATTGATCCCACCGTGGGGCCCTACCCTTATGATCTCATCCAAACCCAACTACCTCCAGATATCACCACATTGGGGGTTAGGGCTTCAACATATGAATTTTGCATGGACACAAGCATTTAATCTGTAACACCAGGGTTTGCTGTTGTCAACAGTGTTCCTATGAACATTCTTGTAGATGTCTCTGGGTGTTCGTCGGTAAAAGTCTTTCATAACTTTACACCAGAAGTAGAATGTCTGGGCCTGAGGTGGGGTGACCTGCCTTCTGGTTTCCCCAGGGCGACACCAGTTATGCCTACTGCTCAGGAATAATTACTATATATTGCCTTATCTTTTCCCTGCCTGTAGCTTGTTTTCACTTTCTTTTGACAAATAGAAGTTCTTAATTTTAGAATGGTTGAATTTGTTAAAAAATTTAAATTTTTACCACTTTTTGAGTATTGTTTAAGAAATTCTTCTCTATCTCAGTGTCTAAAAGATATTTTCCTTTGACTTTTGTTAGAAGTTTTAATTTTTTTTGATAGTTAAGCCTCAATCCATTTGGAATTAATTTTAGTATATGATGTGTAATAGGGGTTTATTTTCATGTTTTATTATATGAATGACCTTTTTTTTTTTAATCCTACTCTATTTTCTGGCTGATCTGGCAGGCCACCTCTATTGTATACCAAAGTTTCATACATGTGTGGGTCTACCTCTGAGCTTTGTATTCAGTTCCACACTCTGTTCGGGTGCCAATATCATCCTGTCTTTTTTTTTTTTTAACTGAAGTATAGTTGATTTACAATGTTGTGTTAGTTTCTGATATACAACATATTGATTCAGTTACACATAGTATATATATTTCATATTCTTTGTCATTATAGGTTATTATGAGGTACTGAATATAGTTCCCTGTGCTAAACAGGAGGACCTTATTGTTTATCTATTTTATATATAGTAGTTTGTATCTGCAAATCCCAAACTTCTAAGTTACCCTCCCACCCTTCTTTCTCCACTGGTAACCATAAGTTTGTCTTCTATTTCTGTAAGTCTGTTTCTGTTTTGTAAGGAAGTTCATTTGTGTCATATTTTAGATTCTACATATAAGTGATATCATACGATATTTACCTTTCTCTGTCTGACTTATTTCACTTAGTATGATAATCTCTAGGTCCATCTATGTTGCTGTAAATGGCATTATATCATTCTTTTTTTATGGCTGAGTAGTATTCCATTGTATAAATACACCACATCTTCTTTATCCAGTCATTTGTCGATGGAATTTAGGTTGTTTCTATGTCTTGGCTATTGTAAATAGTGCTACTATGAACATTGAGGTGCAGGTATCTTTTAGAATTAGAGTTTCCTCTGGATACATGCCCAGGAGTGGGACTGCTGGATCATATGGTAAGCCTATTTTTAGTTTTGGGGAATTTCCATACTGTTTTCCACAATGGCTGTACCAAAGTACATTCCCACCAACAGTGCAGGAGGGTTCCCTTTTCTCCACAGCCTCTCCAGCATTTACTGTCTGTGGACTTTTTAATGATGGCCATTCTGACTGGTGTGAGGTGAAACCACATTATAGTTTTGATCTGCATTTCTCTGATAGTTGGTGATCTTGGGCATCTTTTCATGTGTCTGTTGGCCATCTGTATGTCATTGTGTCTTAATTACTGTAGTTTCACCAGAGAAGCCTGATATCTAGTGGGTCAAGTCCTCCTTTCATACTCATCTTCTTCATAGAAGTGTTGGCTATTCTTTCCCCTTTTTACTCTTTCATTTAAATTTTACAATCAGCTTATCAAGTTCTATAAAAATACCTGTTAACATTTTGATTGGAAGTTTACTGAACTGGGGAGATGGACAACATTATGCTCTTGTCTTCCCATTCCCAGAATGATATAGCTTTTAATTTATTTGGGCCATCTTACTGGCTACTCACAAAGTTTTATAATTCTCTCTATAGAGGTCTTATATGTATTTTTAGATTTATTTCTAGGTTCTTTGTGCCCTTTGAAACTATTGTGAATTTTGTCTTCTCTTTAATTACATTTTCTGTTTGTTTATTCCAGGATACAGAAATGCAATTGACTTTTGCTATTCTTGCTTATTATTTCTAATACATTGCTCATAGATCTTCTTTGTTCTTCTGTGCAGTTATGTCATCTGAAAATAATGACAGTTCTATTTTTTCCTTTCTATTACTTCTTTAATTTTCTTCTCTTTTTGTGCTGGCTGGGGCCTTTAATTCTATGCTGAATAGAAATAGTAAGATTGGACTGTCTTGTCTCATTTCTTATTTTAAAGCAAATTATTCTAATGTTTTCCCATTTAGGATGATCTTTTAGTTATTATTTTGTAAATACTCCTTATCAGACTAAGGAAGTTTTCTTTATTACTAATTTGCTAAGAAATTTTTTTTGAATTTTTTTAATGGTAAAATATACATAACATAAAATTTGCCATTTTAACTATTTTAAGGGCAAAATTCAGTGGCATTAATTATATTCACATTGTTGAGCAAACATCATAATTATGTTTTTCCAAATCTTTTTCATCACCCCCCAGAGAAACTCTGTAACCATTAAGCAATAACACCTCATCCCCCTTTCCCCTAGGCCTAAGTAACTTCTAATTTAACTTTGTGTCTCTATAAATTTGACTATTCTAAATATTTCATAGAAATGAAATTATACATTCTTTGTTCTTTCATATATAGATTCTTTCACTTAGCATAATTTTTTTAAATTGAAGTATAGTCAGTTACAATGTGTCAATTTCTGGTGTACAGCATAATGTCCCAGTCATACATATATATATGTATATTCATTTTCATATTCTTTTTCATTAAAGGTTATTATAAGATATTGAATATAGTTCCCTGTGCTATACAGAAGAAATTTGTTTTTTAATCTACTTTTATGTACAGTAATTAATATTTGCAAATCTCACAAGGTGAGAGTATAACTCAAGTGGTAGAGTATATGCTTCGCATGAATGAGGTCGTGGGTTCAATCCCCAGTACCTCCTCTAAAAATAAATAAACCAAATTATCTCCCCCTGCAAAATCCAAACTAAAAATCCCAAATGTCTGCATATCTCAAACACTCAATTTATCCCTTTCCACCCCCTTTCCCCCTCCGGTAACCGTAAGTTTATTTGCTATGTTTGTGTGAGTCTGTTTCTGTTTTGTAGATGAGTTCATTAGTGTCTTCTTTTTTCTTTTTTTAGATTCCACATATGAGTGATATCATATGGTATTTTTTTTCTCTTTCTGGCTTACTTCACTTAGAATGAAAATCTCCAGGTCCATCTGTGTTGCTGCAAATGGCATTATTTTATTCTTTTTTATGGCTGAGTAGTATTCCATTGTATAAATATACCACAACTTCTTTATCCAGTCATCTGTCAATAGACATTTAGGTTGCTTCCATTTCTTGGCTGTTGTATACAGTGCTGCTATGAACGCTGGGGTGCATGTATCTTTTTGAACTGGAGTTCCCTCTGGATATATCACTTAGCACAGTGTTTTCAAGTTTATCCATGTTGTACTATGTGCCAGAATCTCATTTCTTTCTATGGATGAATAATATTCCATTGTATGTATATACTACCTTTTGTTAATACATTCATCTGTTGATGGACACCTGGGTTGTTTCTACCTTTTGGCTATTGTGAATAATTATTCAATAATGGTTTCTTTTCAAATCTCAAATTTATGTCAAATTTTATAAATGCCTATTTGCATCTACTGAAATGATCATGTGTATATATTTTCTTTTACTCTTGTGAATGGTATTTTAAGTCATGGAGGGTCACAGTCATTTTACTTCCTTTGCACCTTTTCTTAGGAAACTACTGGAGATTATACTCCACTGAACTGAAGGTGTAAACTGAGAGAAAGGAAGACATTGGGGACAAGAAACAGAAGATTTAACAAAGTAGAGAGAAGAGGAGAATCACCAAGACCATGGTGACAGATTTGCACCCAGAACTGAGCTACTGAGGGCAATCCGCAGGAGGTCAGGAGGACCCATGGGGGAGATTTATTCAATAAGGTGAAACTGAGAGTCTCTCTGTTGTATCCAAATACATGGAGAAGAGGACAGCTCAGAGCTGAATCAGTGGTAACACCACTAATAACAAGAAAGCAAAATAAGATAACTATTAACTCCAGGCAAAATAAAAAATGTGTGCAGGCAAGGAAAAGTAATCACAGGATAGTCCATGGTTCATCTGGAAATAGTGTTTACTTAGTTATAGATATAAACACATATATTAATCTATCTAAAAATGTGATTCAATGTCTTAGAGAGCTAGCGGGCAGGCATAGAATATGTGTGTGGTAGGAGTGAAGGCATTTGGCAAAAAAGAGCTAAATCTTCATCTTCCATAGTGAAAAGTCCATCCATAATACCTAATCAGGAACTAGAAATACAAACACATTATTTACTGATATGGACATAAATACAAAAGAATCACAGGAAGAATTGAAATTAGTTGCCTCTGGGAAGAAGATAAAGGGGACAGAGAGCAACGACAAGTTTTACAGAGCTATTTGACTCTTTAAATTTTGTGCTTAATAACCTCAGCAAAAATTAAATAAAAAAGATAAATAGTACACTTTTTTCTCTATCACCTTCACTTCCAATCCATCACCAGGTATCTCCAGAACATATCTCAAATCTAGCCTCTTCTTCTATCTCCTTTGTTTACGTGGCTCTTTTAACTTTGTCTATTTCAATGGAAAGTTTAAAGGGACTATTCAAATAAGCATGTGACTGTTCAGAGTCAAGAGAAACCAAGGTTTAAAGTTAGATTTCACAGGAAGCACAAGCCCGTAGACAGGCACCCCCTCAACTTCCTGCCACTAAACTGGTATCCTTACCCATCCCCTCTCCTTTGCTGCTTCAGTGAAAAAGGTGTTTGTCCTCCATCTAAGGACCATCCCTCCACCTGCTCATCTATGGTCGTCCTCTTCAGGTATTTCACTTTCTCGATTATCTCCCATCTCTCTCCACTGCTCCAATCACATGAACATTTCAACAAATCTTAGTCTCTTCCTTGATCTCTCAGCTCCTTCAAGCTACTATTTTACCCCTTTACTTACTCATTTATTAATCGATTCAGTCAGTATTTATTGAGTGCTACTGTGTATCAGTCACTGTTTCAGGCTTGGAGGTGCAGTCCCTACACTTGGGGTGCTTATAGCCCAGTTGAGGAGCTTATGGTCTAGCTGGGGAGATCAACCTGAAATATACACACACATAATACACCGTGCTTGTGTTAAGTGTACAGAAGTTAAGTGCAGTGTGCAACAGGATGGTGTAATGATGGAACTTAATCTCATGGGGAATCGGGGGAGCAGGTGGGGAGTTGGGAAGCCTTCATTGAGGACAGCTGAGCCTTGCAGGATGAGTAGAAGCTGGTTGGGCTGGGGATTAGGACGGCGGGAGGGATGGGTGAACTCCAGCACAGGGAACAGTGTGGATGAGGACCTGAGTTTGGAAGGAAACCTGAAAGAGGGACCATATGGCTGAGTCATTAGGCAAGAGGGTGATGGCGCCAGGTCACATTGTGTTTGAAGTTCGAGGGGTGGGCCGTGGCCCCTTTAGGTCATGGTGAGGACTTGGTATTTTACCCCAAACTCTTGGAGGGGTTGTGAGCACTTACTTCCTCACCCCATATCCACTCCTCATCCCATCACACGGTTCCCACCCTAGTGAAAGTCCTCTTTCTAGGTCACCAATGCTAAATTCAGTGGACATATTTTTTCATGTAATTCACTTCATTGCAGTCAACAGCTATTTATGGAATACCATTCCAGGCCCTGGGGATGCAGCTTCCTAGCACCAACAGACCTTGTTGACTGTTCTCTTGAACGATTGATTTCTCTGACTTTTATCTTTTTCTCCTCTTCCTTAGTCTTTAGTCTCCTCTTCAGACTTTTCTTCTGCCCACTCTTTAAATGTTGGTGTTCCCATGAGTTCTGTCCTAGGGGCCCTCTTATCTTTCCCAGTACTAAACCAATTTTAGTTCCCCAAAGTCTCTCAGTTCTGGTCATTTAAATGTGCAACTCCCTTTATCTGGAAGGCTTTGCTTCCCACTCCTCTACCTCACTTGTTCATCCCACTTATCATCCGGGTTCTGCTCCATTGTGACTTCCATTAGGAATTGGTTTCCCTGAGTGGATTTATTAACTACCATGGCTTCCAAAAGTACATACACACTCTTGACTCCCAAACGTGGTTATAGAGCCAAATGATTTCTCTCCTGAGCTCTGGACCCAACTACCTACATGACAATCACACATGAATGTCCTTCTGACACCTCCAAACCAACATGTGGGAAACTGAACTTGTTATCTTCCTTCCAAACCTGCTCATCTTCTGGAGTTCTCCACATCCATGAATTATGTGATCATTCACTTATTTGCTTGAGTCAGAGTGTCCACATGATACCTCTTTTCTCCAACCCTCCAACCATCCCATCACCAAGTCTTTTCTTTCCAAAGTAAGTCTGTCCTTTCTTCTCCATACCCACTGCCATTCATTATCCCAGCAGGGGCAATGATCACTTACCACCCCCTTGTTTTGCAAGAGCCTCTAGCTGGTCTCTAATACATTGGTCACATTGCAGTCAAAGAGACCTTTGGAAAATGCAAATTTCCCCTTCCCCTATCTTAAATCCTGTTCTGGCTCCTTAATACTCTTAAAATAAATGTCAAACTCTTTGGAGCAACTTATAAGACCCTGTAAGATCTGTCTCTTTCGTATCTTTTCAGCATCATTTCTCCTACCATCCAGCTTAAATTTCATTTTAGTTCCTTAAATTCTTTTACTGCTGGTCCCCTGCACGTGTGTTCCCTCTATATTGTACATTTTTCACTCCACCCCATCAATTTCATTTGTTATTCCTACTTATCCTTCACCCTTCTGCTTAGACTTACTTATCCCAGTGGACTTCTCTGACTTCCTTCCCTGAGCCTTGATGAGTGGTCTCTCCTATGAGCTCTCAAGGATCCTTTATCTCCCTTATCATAGCAATTACTAAATTGTATAATGATTTACTTATTTATAACCAACTAAGCTGCAAACTCCATCAGGACAAAGACTGTATCTGTTTTGTTCACCATTGATTGTATCCTTGGTCCCCAACTCAGTGCCTGGCACTTGGTAATTCTCATCAAATATTTGCTGATGGACTAGCTGAATGTATTACCCAATGCTCTGTGGGATTTGGGGCTCCGTTGCAGGGGTGAGCTGGGGTGAAGAATGTTAAAAGCTCTATTTGTGATCTCTTATTGTTTTTAAAGCCCACTTGTGGCCACTGATTGTTTTTAAGCCCTGGAGAACTAGAACTGATGGACCTAGTTCGTTAGCTCCAGATGTGCTCAGACCAGGGCATGTGCAGATGGGGAACCACATCAAAAGAGAAGGAAGATGATGTCAGCTGACAGAAGCACCAAAGGCAGGGATGGCCGGGTGACAGTAAAGAGAGTGGCGAGCTGCCTATAGCAGGGCTGGCTCTGCTCTTCGTTAAAAATGATCTAGCTTAACTGGGTTGGATTTCATCTGGGACCACAATAATAGAGTCAGGGAGGTTAGCAGGAAATTCCCACATCCTTTTAGAGAGATGTTCTCAAAGTGTGGTCCAGGTTCCCTGGTGGTCTGCTAGGCTGGTCTCCCGCAGGGTGAGTGTTAAAGTTAAGCTGTTGTTGCTGGTGTGAATTAGTGATTACTTAAGACGGTCCTCCTTTGGTGTCTCAGTTAAAGCAAGGCCATTCTTCTCCTGAATTCTCTATTTCTTTCAGGAGGGTAAGCAGGCACTGCGAGGGAGGTCTCTCTTGTCTCACTGAAGAGCTCTGTGAGCAGGGAAATTTGAGGAGCCTGGCTCTAAGAGTAAGTTGGCCAACAAAAGGACAGAAACCAGGAAATCAGCCCCCAGTCTCTCTCTGTTGCCCGGCAGTCATTCTTCATGGGATGGCTGCTGGCCTCTAGCTTCTAGCTGCCTGGAGTGAAAATTGTAGGAGAAGATCTGGAATTACCCAGAAAGTGTGTTTTTTTTTTCCTGAGGCTGCCACAGCGGAGCCACCATTAGGTCAGCGGGAAGTTGCTATTGATGATGGTGGTGATGATAATGGTAAATGAGTGCTGGGGCCTGTCTGAGCCATTTTAGATTAGGTGCTCTAATAGCAGCAGTGGTCCAGTTATTGTTTCCCATTCTTTCTGGTCTGGAAAATCCATTCACTCATTCACTCAGCCACCGATATTTTTTGAGCAATTACTATGTGGTAGGCACAGGGCTAGACTCTGAGATAATGCTGGTGAAGACGAGAGACGTGTTTCCTGACTTCTTGGAGCTTACAGTCTAGTAGGGAAGGTGAATGTTAAATAGATTATTAAACAGGTGAATATTAAACCCAACTGCTTAATGAGAAATTGCGGTGTGTGCTGTAAAGCAAGATAGCAGGGTCCTCTGAGAAAAAGTGGGGCAAAATAATTTAGATTAAGGGGTCAGGGAAGATTTCTCTGAGCGTGGCAAAGAGGAGGGAAGAGCATCTCAGGCAGAAGAAATATGTGCACAGGGAAAAGCTTCATTACAGCTGAGAAAGATGAAAGCAGCTGGAAAAAGGGAGCAGGGTGGGGAATTGGGGGACAATAAGCAAGATGGCAGCAAAGTGCTAGGTGAAGGCCACGTGATACAGGCCCTCGAGGTCAGGTGAAGAAATCTGTGCTTTAACCTAAGTATGATGGACAGCCAATGAAATGTTTTAAATAAGAGGATAATAAGTTTTTACAAGATTACTTTGGCATCTTTGTGAAAATAAATAAGAGGCAAGAGTGAAAGCCAGGAGTGAAAAAGAGTGAAGTGCTGATATGCGTTGCAACGTGGACCAGCCTTGAAAACACGGCGCTGAACGAAAAGAGCTGGATACAAAAGGTCACCTATCATGTGATTCCATTTCTGTGAAATGTCCGGAATAGGTAAATCTATGGAGACGGAAAGCAGATTAGTGTTTGCCTGGGGTTGGGGGTGGGGAAGAGGGGAGTGACTGCTTAATGGATATGAGGTTTCCTTTTGGGGTGATGAACTGTTCTTTTGGGGTGTAGACAGTGGTGATGGTTGGTTGCACTGCAAATGTACTAAATGCCATTGAATTGTCCACTTTGCAGTGGTTAAATGGTACATTTTCTATGTATTTTGCCATAAAATTTTAAAAAAGAAAAGAAAAAGTGAGGAGACCAGTTAGGAATGTACTGCTGTTGTCTTTGTGAGCTAAGGACTGTGGTTGTGGCAGTGGATGTGGGAGAGAAATGAATGGATTAAGAATATATTTTGGATATAGAACTAAGAGTTCTTGGTGATGGATTGGTGGTGGGAGGGTGATGGAGAGATAAGTTTAGAGGATTATTCCCAGATTTATGGTTTGAGCAAGTAGCTGGGCTGAAGGGGGTTGGGTTAGAAGATCAAGTGTAGGGAGTGGTAGGGAAGAGCAGCCCCAGAGCTTGTATTTGGACATCTTAGTTTGGAGGTGCCCATGAAACACCTAAGGGATTTGTCAAGTCAGCAGTGAGTCTGCAGCCCACTGGCTCTGGGATAATGACCTTGGTTTGAGCTGTGTGTTTGGGAGCTGTGAGCCTGTAGATGATATTCAAAGTGGTGAGAGTAAATGCAGACAGTGGAGTTGAGAGAGGAGAGCATCAGGACTGGGCCCAAAGATGTCAGTAGACAGTGAGGTGTTGACAAGGAGATTAAGAAGGAGAGGTCAGAGAGGATGGTGGCGAGAAAGCCAAGAGAAGAAAGAGCAGAAGGAGTGCTAAATGAGGAGGAAGACGGCACATCCGGAACATACTATGGATTTCCCAGCAGAGATTAATAATAAGGACAATAACTAACATTTAAGGACTCGCCATCTACTGGGCATTGGGCTTAATGCTCTATATGAGTTCTCTTAGTTATCTTCATAAGAACTTTATAATATCTCCATGTATGAATGAAGAGACTGAGGCATAGAGGAGTTGAACTTGCCCAAGATCACACAGCTAGTAAGAAGTGGAGCCCAGTCTCATACCTGCTTCTCAATGACTCCAAACGCTCTACACCTAATCACTACCCTCGTAGCCTTGACCCTTGGCCCATATGCGTGAAGAGGGATGTGCTTTCAACTCGCTGCTGGTGCATCAGAGCTTTGATAGGGAGGTCTCACCTTATTGGCAAATAAACACGAAACAGCTTTGTTTTTCTGATAACTCCTACCAGCTGTGCTCTGTCGACCTTGATTCTTCCCTTCCTGCTGGGGCATCAGGTTCCCTTAGCAGCTTCTCAGTTGGACTCTATAATTTCCTACTCACTGCTGCTTATTAGAACAGTCTCCTTCTGGTTACTGGTAATTTACTCTCATTCGTTTTGTGATTTCAGCTTCAACCTCAGATTCCGTCTTTGCCTTCCTCCCAGCCCTGGTTGTGTTCATGGCCCCCCTCCAGGAGGCACAGGTGTGTTCTGCCTTCTTGCGCACCCTCCCTTCCCCGTGCTCACCCTCTGTGGTGACAGGTGGAGCAGGAGGGGAGAGGAAGGCTCCTCCCACCTGGCTGCCAGCGGGGAGCTTGCTTGTCTCCTTTCAGGAGGTCACTGCATTGGTGCAGTTTGCTAACCTTGGGCTTGGCATGGAGGAGTGGAAATCCCAGCAAGCTCCCAGTGGGCTGTCGATGGGGTCTGAGCTTTGCAAGCCTGGACCATATCTTTCAGACATCCCCCCTGCTGGTGGCCTAATGCCACGTCCCCCTGATGTCTCTCCAGTTTCGTCCATGCCTCAGTGGTGTCAGCAGCCCAGTCTCCTGAATCCATGGTCTCACTGCTGGGCCTACAGGCAGAGCTAGATCCAACTTTAGTTCTTCTGGAAACTGGCACTCTCAGTCTGGCCATCTGTCCTCAGTTCTTGCTACCTGGGCAGCTCAGGAAGCCCAAGGGCCCGGAAGCTGACCAACCAAAATGCCAGCCTCCTTTTCTTGCAGACACCCTGAGATGTGATGAGCAAGTCTCTGGGGGTGTCTATTTCTTTGGCCTTGAGGGGGGACCCTCTCTCTTCTAACTCACAGCCTCTCTGGGTTCCCATGAATTTTCTTTCAACTCTTCACGATGAAGACCCGCCAACTAGGTCTATGGTTCTCCCCTGAGCACCGAAGCCTTCTTTGAATCCAGCCCTGGGAAACATGGAACTCTCTTTCAGCAGGGACTGCTCTCTGTCTGGTGTCATCCCCATAACCTCAAAGGCTGGGAGGAGATCCCATCAGTTCCTCACACCAGCTTGGTACAGGGGGACCATATTGTTTTCAGAAAGCTGGCTGCCATGGAGTCTCAGTGATCATCTGAATTTTTAGAACCAGAACAACCATTGATGGGCAGAAAGAGCCTGGATTATGCCCCTTTAGGCTGGCAAAGATGGGAGTGTGGGGACCCAGCTCTGGACGTTTTATTTTTCCCTTTTTACATTCTTTTCCTTGGAGATGGGGAGCATGAATGAATGACTGATGTGGCTAACTCTGGTTAGCAAGGGATCCTCAGGGCACTGAGCAGGGGCATGGGCTGGGTTTCTTTTGTTACCCCGAGAAAGGCAAATAAATGTCACATCTTCTTCAGATACAAGTTCTACAACCGTACATTCAAGGCGGCTGTCCCAACATAAACTTATGTGATTCTCACCAGATACTGTGAGGGAGGCAGGATATTTCACACACACTGAAGGGCAGAGTGCTGGCACGATTTACCAGTGGTTGCTGGTCACCTGGGAAGTAAATGACTTGGGGATTCTGACTCCACACCTGACACCATTGGCTGCCTTTCTGAGGAAGTGAAGAGGTGAGAGAGGTAAGTAAGACTGGCCAGGGGAGAAGCAGCGTGTAAAGGTTGTGGGCATACCTGGTGTGTGTGTGTGGCAGGGTGTGCTTTTCTAGTCATTGCATTAAGTAAGTCACTGCAGTTCATGTAAGTGCTTAATAAATGCCAGAGTATTTAATAATATAGTAAGTGTGATTATTATTATTCTTAGTAGTAGCAGCAGTAATAGTACTGCTTGCAATGAGAATGCAAGATATTCTCAATAATCAAACTGGTATTATTTAAAAATTGTTTTCTTTTACATCTACTCTGCAGAGTTGCTACCAAAACTACAAAAATATGACAGTATCTGACTTCTTGAAGAGAAAAATTAGAACATGTAAAATGCTAAGCTATGGAAAAGCCCCAAACAGTGGATCAGTAGTAGGCTATTTAAGGAACTATGTGTATGTTTGATAAAATATTAATTTAAAAAACTTATCTCGAAGTCTTATACCAAGAGGACAAAGATTGCAGATGCTAAGATCATCGAAGTCAGATTGAGATTCTACCACCCTGAAAGCAGCTCTGGGACTGTCCTGAGCTACAACTTTTCAGTGTGAAGCAGGCAAGGACCTGAGCCGGCTTTGCTCTGCAGTTAACACACCAGGAAACATTGTAACACAACATCCTTGAACACTCTTGTATTTGCATTCCTCCCTCCTCTCCCAATACTCCATTCCATTTAGAGCAGAGGTTGGACTGCCCTACCACCCCCATTTGACCATTAGAAGTCAAGCTCATGTGTACCATATGATGAAATGGAAAGCTTTCAATAGACTATATGTCAAAATTGTACCAAGTCCAGCCATATAATCAGTGTGATGTCTAAGAAACCATTGCCCAATGCAAGGTCATAAAGATTTATTCCTATGTTGTTTCCAAGAGCTTTATAGTTTTAGCTCTTATATTTGGGTTTATGATCCATTTTGAGTTAATTGTTATTGATGATGTGAGAAAGGGGACCAAACTCATTCTCTTTGTAGGGATATCCAGTTGTCCCAGGACCATTTGTTGAAAAGACTATTCTATCCCCATTTCATTTTCTTGGTACCCCTGTTGAAAATCAATTGGTCATAAATGTAAGGTTTATTACTCAGCTCTCAATTCTATTGATCTGTACATCTACCCTTGTGCCAATACCGTAGTATTATCATACCGCAGCTTTAGGGTAAGTTTGAAATTGCAAAGAGTGAGTCCTCCAAATTTGTTCTTTGTGTTCAAGGTTGTTTTGGCTATTCTGAGCCCATGTGAATTTTAGAATCAATTTGTCAATTTCTGCCAAAAAAAAAAAAAAAGCCAACTGGGATTTTGATAGGGATTGTATTGGGTCTAGGTCAATTTGTGGTATATTGCCATTTTAACAATATCAAATATCAAATATATTATATTATCTTATATTTATTATATTATAAAGATTTAGTAAATTTTCTTAATGAGTGTTTCTCCACTTGATGTATGTCCTTAGGAAAATTTTCAGAGACTTTAAATTGTTGTTCTTTTATAGTTTTTGGTAGTTAAATGGTATTTCCCTGGGGAGAGGGTCTTTGGCGCACCACAAATTTCCATTCCATAGTCCCCACCATATTACTTTTTAATCTGTTTCATGCAGCAACATCCAGTCTGAGGACATCTTGGGCATAGTTTAATTACTGTCTAGAAAAAATACCAGCAAAGGTAAGTCATATACTGTTCCACACAGCAGAATCTCTCTTTATCTTGTGCCAGACACTTCAAACAAAAAAATTTTAGAACCACAGCCAAAATGACCTGGTGATGAATTCATCTGATGACTTCTTTATGATCACAGCTCTCCAGTGTTACCTGTTCTCCCATTCACAGGCACACTAATTTAGCTCTGCTTTGATCTCTGAAATTCACTTTAAAGAGCACTATGTCTTCTTCTTGTTCTGGGATTGTCGAGGGGGACTTTGTCCAATTGCATTGAAGTTTAGAGCTATGACAAAATTCACATACAAGGAACAATTAGTGAAAAATTAAGAACAAAAGTAGGCAAGCCTGTACTGAAGTGCAGAAGTTGGGATAAAGATGTTAGTGTAGGTTGGAGCACCTGGTTGAGGCCCCAGAGGGTCTCAAGCCAGGCCTTGAAGGATACATAAGATTAGATCAGCAGTAAGAGGGAAAGATAAATATCTCCACCTGAAGGACCACAGATTCCTTTCTTCTTACCTGGGGAAAATTAGTTTCCAATTAACATCTATTTTGACTTGATTGAAGACAAAGTAATGACTTGACCTCTTCTTACAGCCACTCTCAAAGGCAGTACCTTACTCAAAGTGCAATCTGCAGACCAGCAACACCAGCATTACTTTGTTGTTAGAAATGCAACTTCTTTTCAAAAATGCAGATTCTAAGACCTTACCCCAGACTTATTAAATCAGAGTCTTTTGGGGGTGAGCCCGAGAATGTGTGTTTTATCAAGTTTACCGGGTGGTTCTTTTGCATGTTAAGGATTGACAAGGCTGTTCTCAAATGTTTTTCCTGACCATTTTTGGCATCCAGGGCACATTTGGAGTGAAATAGCCAAGGCTAGCATCCAGGGCCTCTAAGCATGGACCAAGGCTGGGCAGGTACGAATTTCCAATTAGCAGATCATGTAAATGGAAAACTGTGTGATTGCACCCAGGCCAGCAGAGTAGTTAAATAAACAAATAGAAGGCTGCCTGGCTCTCATCTCCTCCAGCTGTGTCACATTTTTCAACCCCAGGCGCTGGGCAGCAGAAGTAGCGGGGGTGGTGCTGGCTCCCTAGCATGAGGCAGCCTGGCTATCTGGGGAGAGGGAGCAGCTCACTTAAAGTGCCCTCATGAAAGTGATTCCCTATCAGCGAAGTTATTACTCAGAGCTTGTTCCCCTGACAGCAAAGCAGAACCACAACCAAGACTCCCAGTCATCTCGTCAACCTCATTTCATACTTCCCCTTTATTTTTCGTACACATTAGTTTAGGGAAGATTTCTCCTGATTCATTGAAACTCCAAGCCCACAAATTATTGAGTCTTTGCTCCTACTCTAGAGAGGATCTGGAGAGTGTGATGAGAACCACTCACATATTCTCAAAACAGTATTAGTTTCTTGACCATCTCTTTTAGGACCAGCTAAGAGGGTCTTAAAGGGAAGGGTCCCCAGGGACATCAGAGTCCCTTAGAAAATTGGCTGTCAGATGGATGGTCTAGGCTTTTCAAAGCTCTGCAGTTTGGTTTCCAGTGGTGGTTGGATTCAGCTGCCAAGAACCCAAATTAGGGAAGGTTTTTGTTGACAGCTCATAAGAGGACACTTTGAAATACTGATTGAGGGCTATTGCCAACCCTAGGCAATAAATAGGCATATATACAGCCCAGAGAAAAAGCATGTCCAAATATATATGTGTAAATGTATATATGTTGCTGTGTGTTACCAAAATAAATGTGTTTCTTACAGTCTGTGCCATGGATGAAATGATCAAAACCAGCTGGTCCATGTAGTTTTTCACTGAAACGAGTAGGGGGGGGTGGAGCTGGCAGTTACGGGGGATCTGCAGACACACTTCTGCATCAGGCTGACTTATCACTTCTCTGGAAACAGTTAACATGTTGGCTCAAACCACACATCGTATGGATGTGATGTGCCTCTGAGCAGTTCTGTAGATGACAGGTATTTACTTCACCCCCAAATCTGAGGGGCAAAGGGTCACATCACAGGGGAAGCCGGCTTGCTTCTGAACCAGTTCATTTGCATTTCTCATTAATCCGGGCTAGCCCCCTTTTCAAGTCTCCACCATAATCTATTCAAAACAGTTCAAACATTTGACTTTGTTTTGGTTGAGTTTACTCTAATGTGGTTTCTGCATAGCTCTCTCTTTTATGGTAATCAAATGTTCTGCCAACATTTCTCCTGCTATGTGCACCAGCTAAGGAAACCAGATGCTTTGGGTTGGTCTTTTCAATGTATCTGAGTGTTGTTTTTGTTTAGAATTTCAGAGGTTTGGCGAAAGAGCCCTGTTTTATAAATCTGACCCTTGATGCACTCCATTTCCCAACCTACTAATAGCTTTGGCTACCACTCACATCTTGATTTGAAATTGCTCCTTATCACCAGGCAGATTAGTCTGTGGACAGACAAGCTCATTTAATTCATTTTGTTTGATTTGCTTCATTTTCCTGTTCATCATTTATTCCGTTTTGTAGGTTAAGGAGGATGGGTGGAAGAACTGAACAGCTGACTTGGAACCACACCCTGCATTGTCTCTCAGCCAATCCTAGACCTGACTGGGGTTGTTCTTTGATGTACAGGGTGTTTCTTTTTCCTCTCTCACACCATCAGCGTGGGAAGGAAGCAGGCCAGCTCTCGTGGGAGTGTTGGCTTACAATGCAGACTGAAAGTGTTTCAGAAAAGTAACTTGGCATTGAATCAAACTAATAAGTGGAACTGTTTGTCTGCATGGATTGAAAGAAGACTTTCTAGGGCCTCAAGAGTTTGTGGGGAAAAGGAGAGAGGGCTGAGATGAACTGTGTCAGAGGGAGCTTTGTAAAATATGGGGCTTGAAGTCAACTTATAGGAACAATACCTTACGAATGGGGAGATATAAAAGGAAACCAATATGAGAAATTTGGCCCTCTCTAACCTTGGTGCTACTTTCCTGTTTAGTTAATATGATTCTCTGGTCTAATTGGCTCCATCCTGAAGACAGAAGGGGAAACTAGAAATTAATGACCAGATTCAATGACTGAAGAAAACCAGAGAGGACTGAGTGGTCCCCCAGAGTGGGCACAGGATACTTGGAAGCAGTGTTTGAGATTATATATGGTGTTTGTCATGACTGAGCCATGGAAAACAGGGAGGGCAAAGAACTAGACTTAAGATAAACAAAATCAGTGGGATGAGGGATCCTCCCTCCAAGGATGTTGGCCCTGAGACCTGGAAGTTGAGGCTCTAAAAGAGACAGGATGAGGAAGTATAAAGTGTAAAGGGAACCAAAGTTCCAAAACAAGGACAGAGGGTGACTGTTAATGTCTTACATTTAGTTTAAGGCTATGAGTCTAAACGCATCCAAAGAAAAAGCACCAGACATTGGTTTTTCAAGAACAATAGCTATAGCCACACACATAGAAACACAAAAGAAAGACAAATCTGAAATCTCCAGGGAAGAGTGCTTAGACCAGGGTCTTGGCATTTATTCCAGATGTTCAAAAGACTGCACTGGTCTATTATAAGCTTGTGCCTTTGTGAAGTCCGCTGACAAAGGGGTGGTCCATTTGAAATGAGCTCACCTACCATCGTACAGAGAAAATACTTAGTAAGTTCCAACTACATGCCAAGCATTGTGGGGAAGCTTGGAGAAGAGAAGAGTGGTGAGGACTAAACCCTTGCCTTCTAGATACGGGCTTAAGAAGAGACAAGGTAGGGACGCAAGCATTTTTGGCAGAACAGCAAGCAAGAGTTGAAAGTAAAACTGAGCAAGTTCATGAAAAACAGTTTTTTTTAGCCCAAATAGGACATTATACCTCAACTACTGGCTTTAGATCCAGAAATTATTGACTGAATTTGAATCTTCTTATAATTTTCAAACACACTTTTGAAAACCCGGGCACATTTTACTTTACACAGGGGCTCTAATAAATTTAACAAAGGGAAAACTATCTTGCTTGAGAAGAGATGATTAATTTTGACAGTAGCCATATAAACAAGAACTGGATTAATGAGTTTTACAACAATCATGTATGTTTATTATAAGTAGTCTGAGATGAATATAGTAGAATGAGTCTGGAATAGATTGAAGATTTTAAATGTGTCATTTTCAGAGTTTTCCAGGATTTGGCTCAATGAGAATAAATAGATAAAATGAATTTCAACCATTGTGTCATTCAATTTGTTTTGGTTTAGTTTTCATTTTTAACATTCTGCTATTGATTCACTTCTACTTCTAATTTTCAAGACGTGGCACACCAACCTGTGCATACATATGCAAGTGTTGATGGAAGGACAAGACCAGGAGCAGAGATTTTTACAAAAGGCTGAGAGGGTCAAAGTGACAGTCATAGAAAGGGAATGCAGGTCTCCAATTTAAGACGACTTGTAGTGGGTGATGGATCCTTAGAAATGAGGAGGATTGTAAAGAAATGATTTCAAGTGTCTAGGCAGGATTTGATAAGGAGAAAACAAAAATTTAGATAATGCTGAAATTTTGAAGTAGGCTGCGTGATGGTTATACATTTCTAAGTGTGGGGAGTTTAGGGGCTTGGAACTATGATAGTACTGCCAAAAAGACCAGGCAAAAAGATTTTATTTTTTTCTTTGCTTGGTCTTATATGATGGCAAGATATTTATGCTGGGGTGTCTGGTAGAATGATTGGGAAAATGGCAGATGTCTGAACACACCTAACAGATCAATCGAGTCAGGTCTACATCACAAAACCACCCAGAGCACTCATATACTCACAAGCAGTAAAAATTGGTTAGTATTTTAAACCACTAATTTCAAGGTGGTTTGTTTTGGATTATTACTATGACAATGGATAAGTGGCATATTTATCTTCAACAGAATTCATGCTGCAGATCTAAAAGAGATAAGGAATAGAAGCTGGAGATGATACATACAGTTGAAAGAAAAACCAGACAATTAGATGAACTACTTACTGGAAATGCTTTATGGAAAAGAATTAGAAGGGATGGTCATTGGGCAGAAAAATGAGTAAGAATTTGCCAGGGAGTTATCAGAAAGGTTGGAGGTGATCTGCCACATGGAGGCATCTCTGAAGTCTAGACATCAACTATCACAGTGCTAGAAAGAGTGGTGAGAAGGGCACACCTTTGCAGAAAGATTTGCACATGGGGACCTATTGAGTTTGACACAAAGAAAATCATTTAGAGTGGTGGGCAGAAATCAGATTATAAGGTGTTAAAGAGGGAGGAAGAAGAGACAAGTCAAAGTCAGTAAGGTTTCTTATGCATTCTAGAGGGACCATGTGGTAGGGCTGTTAATGGATGGTGGAGTGGAGAGGACGTCTTCTAGGAGTGGAGGGACAGACAGGAACAGTCCAGACAGAAAGAGTAATGATTAGGAGACGGGGTGGTACCAGGGCTATTAACAGTCACTCTATAACGATAATTCTGTGAGATCAACATGCGACCTGAGGCCCTTCAGCATTTGCCGATATTCATTAATCCTGTGAAATTCCTCTATGAGATTCAGTTACACATTCAAGGTTGGGAGCAGCCCAAGAGCCAAAAATAACATGGCTATCATATTGTTTTACTCATGTTACAGATGAGTAACTTTAGATATCAAGTAGTTAAATAACTTGCCCAAAGTCAGACAGGAAGCCTGTTACTGAGCCGCTGAAAGACCCCAGTTTTGCAAATAAACTTCTGGTCCACTAGCTTTTCACCCAGTGAGTTAGTTAGAAGTCAGATTAAGTTCATTTATTTATGGATCCATTGACTTAAGTGAAAAAAAAAAGGTTACTTCTTATGAGAGGTCCTAAATATCCGAATTTCCTTCCATCTGAGGTAGTGTTTACTTTAACATCTTTTTACTTTATTTTGGCTTATTTACACAGCCTTTACCTTTTAAACAGACATTTTTGGCTTCTGTCTGGGTTTTAAGGGAGTCTGTGCTGGGTGTGAGTCATAACAGCCAGTTTCTTTCCTCGTCCACGTTGACTTTTTGTAGGCAACACAAAACAGTTCGGGGCACTTACTAGGTTTCTAGAGTCTAAGATTCTTAACTTTTTTCAGAAATCGCTTTGATCTGCTGGTGAGTCTAGGATGTGAAAAGATCATCACCATCTTTAGAAAGTACACTTAGGTGAATTCACTTCTGAAAGTTATAGTTACGCTTACCACTTTGAAGCTTAAATTTCTCCCCCAAGATCATCTCTCAACTTTGCCCATTTCCCTTTTCCTTGGTTGGTCCAAGAAAAGGATCAACCAGCCCAGAGCTTTCTGACCTCTAGTTTCTCTCTAGAAGGAGAGTTTCATACTTTAACAGTACAGTCTGCTAATCAACCAGTCTGACACATGGAAAGGTAGCATTTTTTTTTTCTATTTTTACTAGAGATTAAGGAAACTAATGAATATTAATGACCATATGTACTCACCTATGAAATGACATTGCTTATGAGATGCACTCCGGTTTCCAAGGCAAATAGAAGAAGTGAGAAAACTGTGGAGAGTCAAACAGAAAGGAGAGAGACCAGGAAAGAGAAGTGGACAGAAATTTGATAAGAAGGGGAAAGCAACTAGGAAAAAGAGAAGAATGCAGAATGTAGAAAGCAAATGGAGTGGAGAGGACTGTAAGGTCTGGAAAAAGTATACTGATTTTCACATTTCAAAACACTGAAAAAGCTACATTTCATAAATGAATAGGTATCTGTCTATCATCAACATTAGCAATTAAACTTAATTGCAAAAGTTTGAAATGTACTATAAAGATATTAATTCAATCTATCCTGC
The DNA here is from genome assembly GCF_009834535.1 of Camelus ferus. NCBI lineage: Eukaryota > Metazoa > Chordata > Mammalia > Artiodactyla > Camelidae > Camelus > Camelus ferus. The sequence goes on from NC_045700.1 coordinate 67,047,546, forward strand.
CAGCTTCTTTTCCACTGACAGTAAGTGAGGCAGAGAAAATAATGTCTCATGCCTCGTCCTAGGACACGGGTGAGGCTAGCCTGAGCCCTGGCAATCAAAGTGGTGCCAACGTGGTATCTTCAATCAGACCAGGGGGAAGGTTGCTAGAATTTGGCATTTTAATAATAATTCATGATATGTTATTTTCAGTTGCAATGGTTTTCTGTATTTTTTTAACTTTTATTTTGAAATAATTATAGATTCACATGAGTTTACAAAGAAGTGTACAGGGAAGTTCGATGTACTCTTCCCCTAGCCTCCTCCAATGTACACCCCACACAGCTGTAGTATCCAAAGTAAGAAAATGCCTTGGTAGACTGACTACTATGCTGCACAGCAGAAACTAACACAACAGGTAAATCAACTATACCTCAATTTAAGTTTTCCGGTACTTTAATTAGTGTCCTAGCAGAGTCTACTTGGGCCCCAGAGGGCATAACTGAAAGAAACAAAAAAAATGAAACCACAAAATACACAGAATGAGTGAATGAAAATTAAGGACAACCCTAGGAGTTCTTGACTTCCCAACCATTGGCTACTGCTGCCTTTCCCACGCTCCCCCTCCACCATCTTCTGACCCCCCTCCATCATCTTCTGACCCCCCTCTACAACCTTCTTTTGCCCCCAGCTGCCTGGCTTTTTGCGTTGATTCTGGTGGCTTACAAGGTTGGTCTGCATTCTATCTCATAGATGCAGTGAGGAGCAACCGCATCTTGTCTGTTTCTTTCTTTGAGGGTCAGTTTCAAAGCTCCCCTCACAGCCAAACGTGTGTTGCTGGTGGCTTTGTAGTCGGCCTCTGCAGGTCCAAGCGCACTCCCACAATCTGCTGCTCTTTTCCTTCCTTATTTGCAGTCCCCCATCCGCTTCTTCCCCACCGTGTCTCTGCAGCCTCGCCTCTCTTTTAAGTCCAGGTTGGAATCTTTTCATCACACTGCCTCCGCCTGAAGAGATGGCTTTTTTTTTTTTTTTTTTTTCTGTTCCTAAGCTTAGATTTATGGACCTTGTCGGGCCTTCCTGCCGTGGCCTCTGACAGCCCCTGCTTCTCCTAACATCAGATTCATTGCTGTTCCTAAGGTCCTTTAAGATTTTAATGCTAAGTCTATAAATTTTGTTTCCTTTCTGCTTTAACCTTTCTTTAGACCTTCCCATTGTCTGATGGGATGTCCTGCAGGCATTGATTTGCAGCTCCATTCCTGCAGTCTTGGGCGCATTGGAGGAGGAGGGGGTTGGTTGGAGCGGGTCGGAGTGGGGGAATGGGAACAGTAACTGATGCATTTAGATTTCCATCAGCTCCCACAATTCTTCGGGGTTTGATAGGGATTGACATTTTCCTTCAAAGCTGTGATTTGCTGAGGACTTGTGGTGACTTTTCATTAAAATAGTATCTGAGAGTTAAAAAATGAAAGAGGGTTGGCTGAACAGATACCCAGCCTCCCTTAATAAATGCATCTGAGCTTACATTTTTTTCTCTCCGATGTGTCAGCCAGGGACTCTTTTCCATCCCCGACACACATGGGCACTGCTTAAATCACTCTGATTTCTCTCCCAGGCAGACTTCTGCCAAAGAAACTTTTCTCACCTTAAGATAATAAAGCCCCCAGTTGAGAGAGGTGGAAATGGCAACCAGCTTGAAATTTCAGAGGGGATGACTGGGTCATTGCCGAGTAAGAGGGAACTTGCCAGCTCAGGGAAGCACCAGGAGTACTTTGGAAGCATGATATTTGAATTCATTTTGTCTTTCACTGGCCTTGGAGGTGCTAACAGCATCCTCAGCCTAACTTTTCCTTTACTTTGTTCAGGTCAGTTGTCATGAAGGGGAAGTTTTATGAAAGAAGTAGGAAAGAAAGAGAAGAAAGACTTTTGTGTCCAAATCACTTTGATTACATTGCTTGTTCAATCTCCAATTTATTCAGGGTGGCAGTGAAAGTCTAGGGAGCAAGCCATTAATTGAATGGTGAAATCTGTAACATATATGGAAGTCTCGCTTCCCCAGGGAGGGCTTGAGCAGCCAAGGCTGTTGTCACTGGGTGATATTTGCCTCTAGGAGCTCACTCAGTTGTCTTGTTTGGATTCCAGGCTTTGGAATCTTGTGGGTCATTGGCGCCTCATGTGCTTTTCCTTCAGCTTCTGGTGCAGTTTTACGTTCCTTTGAGCTGATTTTTGTTTATGCTTTTGTGGTCCCTACTTTTCTAGCTGCTCGATGTCCTCAGACCTAGCGCCAGACTTTCCTCTATTTCCCCAGCCTTGAAGAAGTGGTGACCTAAACTCCCCCAAACAAGAGAGTAGCACTTTTCTTTAAGAACCAACTTTAGATGGTTTGACATTCAAATAAAGACAGCTTACCATAGAATGTGGCAGAGACTGGCTGACTATTGAATTTACCAGTTCCTCTTTCCTCTGAGGCACACAGCTGGATTGCGTTTCCCAGTCTCCTTGGCATCTGTGAAATCTGCGTCCATGTGACTGAATTCTGGCCAGTAGAATGTAGGTAGAAGTGATGTATGCTACTTCTAGGACTGGCCCATGAAATTCCTACACAATCCTCCATGTCTCTCTCTTCCCTTGACTGATGGTCGAATTTAAAATCTGCCACTAAGAATGGTGGGGAGATCTACACACCTGAAAATAGTGCTATCTGATACCAAGGCTCTCATAACTGCTTTGGAAACCCTCCATTCCATCTGCTAAACATTAGAAGAGCCCAGCTAAATTATAAACACTCACTCTGATCTGTGTTTTCTGCAATTTAATAAGAGTACCTTGAGTGAATTGGGTCACATTCCTTATAAGGAGGCCCTTTGCTCTAAAAAATTATAAAAGCTGGTGGAAAAGATAAGGAGCAATTCTTGACATTTAAGAGTAAAGAATGAAGAGGTCAATTGTGTAGAGGATAAGCTTAGGTAGATTGCATTCTGGTTCCAAATTCCTTACCTCTCCCTTTATCTTTATGCTTTTCCATTCAACTTTTAGAAAAATCATTCTCACTTATTTATTTCAGGCTTTATTGAGGTATAATGAACAAATCAAAATTGTATCTATTTGAGATGTACGATGTGATTTTGTTAAAGGTGTACACTGTGATGATTTAATATATGCATTCATTATGAAATGATTTCCACAATCAAGTTAATTAACACATTCATCACCTCACATAGTTACCTTTTATTTTGTGGTAAGAACACTTAAGATTTACTCGTTTAGCGAATTTCAAGTGTACAAGACAGCATTATTAACTAGAGTCACCATGTGGTGCGTTAGAATCCCAGAACTTATTCATTTAATAACTGAAGGCTTGGACACTTTGACCAGTATCTCTTCATCTCTGTCATCCCTCAGCCCCTGGCAAACACCATTCTATTCTCTGATTCTATGAGTTGGACTTTTCTAGACTCCATGTCTAAGTGAGATCATATAGTATTTGTCTTCCTGTGTCTGGCATATTTCACTTGGCATAATGTCCTCCAGGTCATCCACATTGTCACTCAAATTTCTAGTTCCTTTCCCAGTGGTGGAGTGTGCTTCCCTGTCCCCTTTGGTTTTGAGCTCAGCCGTGTGACTTGCTTTGGCCAAGGGGATGCAAGCCAAGGCTTTAAATGTGTCTGAGTATTGAGTTTGCCCTCTGTGTGTCCGCCATCACCATCGGGAGAACACATCTCGTCTAGCCCACTGGTGAGTGGAGCAGAGACATGTGAGGCAGACCTGGATCCAACCTGTCACTTAGAACCAAGCCCAGGCTAGTTCGCACTAGACCACCTGACTCCCAGGTGGCCCACGGATATGTGACTGAGAAGAAAGAATTATTTTATAAAACCATTGAGGGCCTTTTTTTTTAAGCTAAAATTCACCTAAAATTCAGCATTTTAAACATGTTAGGGGGAGAATATAGCTCAAGTGGTAGAGTTCATGCTTAGCATACACAAGGTCCTGGGTTCAATACATAATACCTCCTCTAAAACAAACCAACCAACCTACCTAATTACCCCTCCCTTCCCCCACCAAAAACATGTTAAAGTATACAATTCAGCAGCATTTAGGACTCTTACAATGTTATGCAACCATTACCATTACCTACTTCCAGAGCATTTTCATCCCTCCAAAAGGATACTCCATACTCATTGAGCAGTTGCCTCAGACTGCACCTCACCCCCAGGCCTTGCTAACCACTACTCTGCTTTCTGTCTCTATGGCTTTACCTATTCTGGATAGTTAATGTAAAGGGTATGACATAATATGTGTCCTTAACATAATGGTTTTGAGGTTCATCTATGTTGTGACATGTAGTAATTCACGCTTTTTATGGCCGCATAATATTCCATGATAAGGATATACCACATTTTGTTATTCAGCTGATAGACTTTTAGATTGTTTCTACCTTTTAGTTATTGTGAATAGTCTTCCTCTTCACATGTGTGTACAGGTTTTGTTTGAACAATTGTTTTCAGTTATTTTGGGTATACACCTTGGAATTGCTGGATTATATGTTAATTCTATATTTCACTCTTGAGGAACTGCCAAACTGTTTTCCACAATAGCTGTACTACATTCTTACCAGCAACATAAGAGGGTTCCAATTTCTCTATATCCTCACAAACACTTAACTTCTTTCCTTCTTTCCTTCTTCCCTCCTTTTCTTCTTTCCTCCCTCCCTCCCTCTCTCTTTAATATAGCCATCCCAGTGGGTATGAAGCAGTATCTCATTGTGGTTTTGATTTACATTTCCCTAACAACTAAATAATGTTGAGCGTATTTTCATGTGCTTGTTGGCCATTGGTATGTCTTTTTTTTTTTTTTCCGAGAAATGTCTACTCAAATCCTTTGCCCATTTTAAAATTGAGTATTTTTTATTGTTGAGTTGTAAGAATTCTTTATATAATCTAGTTACTAGACCCTTATTAAATATATGATTTGCAAATATTTTCTCCCATTCTGTGGGTTGCTTTTTTACTTTCTTGATAGTGTCCTTTGATGCACAAATGTTTTTCATTTTAATGAAGTCCAATTTATTCATTTATTTTCTTTTATCACTTATATTTTTGGCATCCTATCTAAGAATTCATTGCCAAATCCAAGGTCATGAAAATTTACCCCTATGTTTTCTCTAAAAGTTTTATGGTTTTAGCTCTTGTAGTTCTTTGATCTACTTTGAGTTAATTTCTGTATATAGTATGAGGTAAGGGTTGAAATAATTTTTTTGCATATAGATATCCAGTTGCTCCAGAAAAAGCCATTGAGTTTTGAGGTCGTCACACAGCTTTGTTGTGGAAACAGCTAACTGATACAAAATTTGCCTTTTCTACCTTACTTTTCATGCATTCTTGCTTGGGATATATATCACGTTGTGAGGTGCTATGCTGAGCCTACATTTGGGCTCTCCTTTCAAATGAGGAAGTGGAATGTGGTTGGCATGAGAATTCCCCCACATCCCTCCTGGTACATGTTATTAATTGATATTGGAGAAGACTATTATTCACTGTGATTCTCAGTTGTTTATAGATGAGGCTTGGCAATGCTAAGATAAGTAAGCTTATTACTTCGATAATTCCCTGTAGCTAATTATTAGGAGACAAAAGCGGCTCTGTTAACCTTTAGGCTTAGCTTATGGCGTATTTCTAGTCACCTCTTTTCCCTTCCTGCCTCTCATGCAGGCTGCCCGGCACCCAGGTTGGAAATGAAGACAGTGGTGGCAGTCCCCCTGTAAAGTTGGTGACCACCTGAAGCATCCTTGGGCTTCCACACCTGAACAAACCAGGCAGGTTTCTTAATTGTTTTGTACTTCAGTCTCCTCACCAATAGAATGGAGACAACAACAGAACCTACCTCAAGGGGATGTGGTGAGGACTTGCGGAGCTGAGATCTGAAGCACTTAGAATGGTGCCTGGCACACAGCAAGCCCTGTGTGAAATATCTCTTAACTGCATTTTTTAGTCTGGCTATAAGGAGTCATCTGCATTGAAGTGATTGATCTGACTTGAGCCACGTTTCCTGCCTGAGTCCTCTTCATCCTTAAACCACTTCCATAGCCTTCCTGACTCTCCCTGACTCCTGGAGACGAGGTGTAGAATGAGCTTGTATTCTTTGGTCCCTCAGCCTTCCCTTCCTCCTCCAACCCAGCTTGAGGGAGCCGAGGTGCCAGTAGGTCTCTCACTGGAGCAGGAATGAGCTCGCGTAGGTGCCCAAATCACACCAGATGGTTGGCATGTGCCATTATTGGATCCCTTAAAGTGTGACTCAGGTACATCCTTCACCTGAGGTAAAACGTTAGGGCAGGTTTTCATCAGAAGGGAATTAAGTCACTGGTTTCTCCCCAGCTTGTTCATTATGCATTCTGTTTAGGGAACTGCATGGAAAGAAAACAAATGGTTCATCTCCAGTTTTCCCATTCCTTTTTTTTTATTGTCAAAGTTTAATACAGCTGCTTTGCTTTCTTATTCCGGCGTTGGCATCTGATAACAGCATAGCTGATTTATGGCGGCAGAGCCTGGAGGTGAATTATTTATTCTCTCCATGTAAAGGATTAGCTGTTTCTACTTTTAATGGATTTTTGTTGCGGTGTGTTTATGTATTTTTAGATGGATTGAGAAGTCCTCTGACCTCTAATATCATATCACACAAAGCTATTTGCAAATCACATTAAGAGTCTGAATTTAAACCGATGAAAGCAAAGAAATGAAGAGCTGTAATACTGAGTCTGTGACCCTGGAGATTTCTCTTAATCTACACTCTTGCGTCCCAGAAGGAATATACAGATGTGAGAACAGGGCCATAGCCCAGCAGACCAGTACAGGTGTCCAACGTTTTAGGCACAGTTACCCATCTCAAAGGCCACACCTTCCCACACCAGGCAGGGGACAGACTGCTCAAGATGCCGAACTTCCTGCCATCAACTTCAACTTTAGGGCACTGGCAGGTGAACCCACTCTTTAGATGGTCGTAAGACCAGATTTTCTTTTCACTTTTTAAAAGAAAGGCAGGTTTACGTATCTATTTACCATCTACCTATCATTTATCTCTATTTTGAATAGACAATTAAAAGTGTTATAGTAAATTGTATTCCCTTCAGTCCTTGTTTCCTCTCCACCCATCTGCCCAATTCTTCATTCCCTGCCATGGCAGTCACTCCTTAGTTTCCTCCATATTCTCCCAAGTTTCTTAATGCAAAACAAATGCAAGTATATATTCTTATCCCCACTCCCTCACTTTTATGCCAAATTTGGAGTGTTTTATACACTCTTCTCCTTTGCCTTATTTTGTTAAACTTAGCAATATATCTTAGAGATTGTTTCCTGAAAGTAGACAGAACTCTTCCTCATTCAAAATGTGTTCACTTCTGTATCATATTCTGATTCTACGCTTGTGCCAAGGTTTATTTAATGAGCTTTGAGTGATGCTTGGTTTGATCCCCATTTTCCCATTTCAAACAAGTCTGCAAAGAATAACCTTGTACATATGGTAGAGCACATGGGTGAGAGTTACTCTGTAGGATAAGTTCTACAGTGTGACCTTCTGGGTTGAAAAGTTTTTGTGTTTGTGATTTTGGTGGATATATATCAGATGAAATAGACGGATGTTTCCAAGCTTCCCTCTGTGGGAACAGTGCTGCTTACACTCCCATAAGCAAAGCATGAAAGACCATGTTCTCTGTGAGTGTGTGTGTGTGTGTGTGTGTGTGTGTGTCTGAGAAAGGGGTGGGGTGTGGTTTAAATTTCTTTGTAAGTTACAATAGTATTTAAATAAGAGGCATGGAATGAGAGAAGGAAGTGGGAGAGGCCATTCTATGGGCAAGGTTCCCATAATGTGAACAAGAAGCAGCAGTGACTCTAGATGATAATAATAACACTAATAGCTAATATTTATATAGCACTCATGTTTAACACTGAGTGCTTTACTATATTCACTCACTATGAGATTAGACGTGGCTCATTTTCATTTGATTGTCTTCTGATTTAAAAAAAAAGTATTGAGTATTGACTATGTGCCAGATACTCTGTTAGGTGTTTGTTGATATAATTTTTGTTGACAGAAGTCCTGCCAAATGTCAACAGAAAGGGAATTTTAGGGGAAGCTCTTACCTACACTGACCAAGATTCTGTAAAAAATACCAACCGTGATCTTGTTTCAGGTGCTGTGTAATGTCTCCCAGAGGGTGTTTGTCTTGGAAGCTGCAAAACAAGGCAAGGTGTGTGGTTGACTCACCTGGTATATGATGAAGCGAAGCAGATCCCAGTAGTTGCTTTACTACGCGCATGTACTGGTGGTCTTTGTTTCATGTCTCTTTGTTTAATAATTACAGTTTGGGGCTGGAGATGTAGGAATGGGAAAGGAAGATTTCGTGTGAGTGAGTGTGTGTGTGTGTGTGTGTGTATGATAACACTAACCTAAGAAATAAATCCAGTTCAACTACATATCAGATTTAGTCAATAGCTGGCAGTTATAATTAGCACATGCAACGTATTACTGCAAGGGAATATTGAGAAGGCAAAAAAATACCTGAATGCATATAAATGGAAAATCTCTTTCAGGCCTGCAGGCAAATATACTGGTGCTGAGTGGACAAAAATAAATAAATAAATAAATAAATTGTAGGCCAGAATTAATTAACATTGGGAACTAGTGACTCCCATTATTTTTTAGTTTTTCTCACTTTCTTTCCTCCGCCCTTGGCCATTTTCAAGACTACTCCAGAACTCTGCTGTCTTCACTCCTGTCACTGGCTGCTGAAGACCATCACGTCAGCTCAGCTAGCCTATCGTCCTGGTTCCTGATCCCAAGCTATTTCACAATGGCAGGGGGTGATTCGTCTTTATCTGCTCAGATGCCCTTACATCCCACACCACGCGGCTGCAGTAGCCGTGATACCATTATCTTCAGGATAGATTTGAATAATAGACGGGGTTTTCAGCTGGGCCAGCTATGGTTAGAGTGTCAGACAGTGGAAAATAGTTTTAGGGACAGGATTAATAGCTAGGGAAAGTATTTGGGGTAAGAGAGCAGTCTTCAGGGATTATCAATGCTATATGGAAATAGAAAGATAGGGGATTTAGTTGGGAAAATAATTTACAGTAATTGAAGACTGTTTCCAAGACAGAAGCAGAGAGCTGGGTTCTGACTCTAGAAATCTGGTTCAATACTGTTTCGGTCAAGGCCCACTCAAGTTAATGTAACACACAGTAAGTACTTCAAACAGTGGGGGACTCAACAGAGGTTCATAGATACGGGTATCATATCTGGAAATCATTTGACTGAGCTTAGGGTCATCTGCTCACTTTAGATGTGCTCTGCTAGGTGCTACAGCCCTGCTTGGCCCATTGACTGAGAAGTAGATTACTGGCCGGGCCCTTGAGCATGGGATCCCTATTGTAGAGGAGTCTGTAGCAAGAAATCCAGACAATGTTTTTTTGGATTAAGGCATTTCACATTGTTGACACTTTCTAGGCAGAGTATCATTCCCTTTTGGTAAGCATGGATGGGTGGCTCCTTGAAGTTTTAGACCTATACTTTATACTCCTTAAGAATAGTCCCAAGACCACCTCTTCGCAGGCTATATTTTTCCCTAAGAAATTCCATTCATACAATGACTTCGGTTACACAAGGACTCTTTCATGCTTCCATCCCAGTCTGCTATTCTGAGCTCTGGGCCTCATGGATGCTTTAACGGCAACTCACCTACCATGTGGGAGACTGAGTTCATGATGTCCCTATAAAGCCTGACTTTCTCCCAGGGGCAGACATCACCATCTACCCACCGCCTCAAGTCAGAAACCGGGGAGTCATCTATGGCCTTACCTCGTTTCCCCATATCCAACCCATTGCTAAGTCCCCTTGATTTTTCCTCCTTAGTATCTCATGAGTCTGTCCTTTTCTCTCTGACTCCACCCCCTACCAGACTAGTCTAAGGTACCCTCCCCCCCTCCTGAATAACTACTCTTGCCTCCTAATGGGTCTGTCTGTGTCTGTTTTGACTTCCCTTCCGTTCATTTCCTGGCTAACTCTAGTGTGCTCTTTTCAAAGGCGTATCTCATGTGAACAATATTTTTCCCTCAGGGATGCTTTCTCAGCCCTTCGCATCACTTATCACTGTGGCAGTGTTACAGTTTGAGTGTGATTCCTCAATTATTGTCTGCCTTTCCCTGTAGACTATCAACTCTTGGGGACTTGAGTTCATGTCTGCTTTTGCTCATTTTTCTCACATTCCCAGCCCCCAGTGGGATATACAGCACCCAGTAGGTACTCAGCAAATATTCCAATAATACTTAGCACAGAGTTTTGTACTTGGTCCGTACCCAACACATACTAGATATTTATAAATACCAAATGTCAATTGAGTAAATTGACATTCAACTTCAAAAACAGATGGATAACTAGTTATCAACCTATCTAAAAGTACAAAGGAAGTCTGTGATCACACCTTTATTTTTCATGGGGTATAGAGGAGTACTTGTCAGGGTTTTTAGCTGCAAATGATAGAAGCTGAGTCTGGCTGAGACTCAGAGAAGGAGAAGGAATTTGTTAAAAGGGTACAGGGGAATTCATACTATCACTGAGAGAGCTGAAAAACCAGGCTAGAGGCTAAACTTCCTGAAACATGCCTGCAACTATACTGTCAGACTGGTCTGATGGGGAAGCCAATGCTGCCACCACCACGCACTTGATGCTATAATATGTTCTGCTACACTAGGAACCAGACTTGCTGCATCTGATTGCATCGGATGCATCTGACTGGCAGAGCCCAGGTCACATGTCTGCACTTCAGCTGCAAGGGAGCCAGGAAAGTAAGCTACTCTCCAAACATAAGAAGCATATCTAAAAGATTTTAGGCAGTCACCATCATTACCGCTGTCCTCTCCGAATGGACATAAAGTCTTCACTTGCCCCTAGATCATTATTGTGCATCTGGATATTGGCATGTATCAATAAGCAAGTTATATAGGTGAATGGTAAGCACTTGCCCCAGAGCACTCTAAATAAACTCTTTTTCCTGCCTTTAAAAAGGCAGCTGATTTTTATTTCACCATTAGGTGCTTTAGTTTAATCATCTAGAAAATTAATGTAATACGATCTACCAAATGCTGAGAATCAGCAGTAATAATAATGTGTTTTGAGGTCCTGGGATAAAAAGTACTTCAAAGATTTGCTGTATCTTTATTTAAAATAGATGATTTCTAATGAAAATGCTAAGTTTAAAGGGCTCGATGGCTTCTCAGGATGCAAAATGGGCAATGCCTGGTATATTAGCTTAATAAAACCAGTCCTGAAAATGTTTGCCTAACTCTCCTTTGCGCTCTTCTTTGGGCATTAGAAGGCAGAAATATGCAGCGATGGTAATAGGCGTCATCAGTCACAACATGCAAGCTTATTATATTGGCTGCTTGCACAGTTGGAGTTTTCTGAAGCTAATCACAGCCCTTTTGCAGAGTTTCCTGGGTTGGGCTTTTTAACACGTCCTCATCCCAGGTAGTTTGGGAGGCAGAGAAACTACAGATGAGGTCCCTGATAGCACCATTTACCCATGTGTGAGTCAGCATCAGAGCCTCGCACGTGAAAAACACAAATCTCATAGTCGTGGGCTCTGAAATCTTTTCCAACAGGTAATATCAGCAATTGATCACTTGATTTCTTTGTACAGCTCTCCTTTCTTTTCTAGTTCTTTTTTTTTTTTTTTTTTAAAGCTTGGTAGTCTTTGCTCCATTCTTCCCCAAGGCTGCCAGTCAGTTCTCTGCCACTGTCTCTTCTGCAAAGAACAGCAGCCCCAGCTTCTTAGTCTCGCTTACCCTCTCACAGCCTACCTCTTCTTTTGTGCATTGATCTCCCCAGAAATGCCTTCACCAATTCTCATCCTCTGTAACGCTCCTTCTTTTTCTATTCATCTGAGTCTCCATAGATTTCCAGGATCATGATACCTCTATATATCTTTTCCCTGGTCTGCAGCAAGCCCTGGTTGTTTCTTTTTCCCCTCTTTCTCTCACCAGCCGGAATAGAAACACTGTTCTCCCTGTAATAGACCATGGTCCTGCAAGCAGAGTGAATCTCACCCCCATATTATGAGGTGCTTTATAGGAACTCCATCAGGTTCTCTTTGCCTGGCAATAAAATGGGGCATGTAAAGGATGGGTCCAGCAGGCTCCTGCATCACATTATACCAGCTGAGCTGATCTCACTCTAGGAATAATTTGGAGAGACTCTGCCAAACCCCAGCACACCCAAGTGTATTTGGTGGCAAGCTTATTTGGAGGGGAAAAGCACTGAGAGCACCTTTTCTGGAGCAGTCACTAGATGCAGTCGCTCACAAAGGTTTTTCCAGCTGAATCTGGCCCCTGATCAGCCAGTGACTGACTTTGACAAGAAAGGGAAAGGCACAAAAGCCTCCCCAAATGGCATACAAATTACAGTGGGGCAGTCATAGACTGCAAGGATGTTGGTGGGAGACTGAGTATTTATTAAAATATCTTTTGTCAGCCAGATTTATTTTCGTCTTTCTTCATAAGATGTGATAGTTTTGCATCAGCGCATCTAAATGAAATAATTTGCTAAAGGTCAAATGCAATTCCCTCCAGCCAGCTTTCATTTGCCTTCTAATTAACAACTAAATGTTCACACATACATTAGCCTAAGGCTCATGCATAAAATAATAACTACCATTTATTGATCACCTATTATATCCCCAGCATCTTGAATACATTATCTCAAATTCTCACCAACCCAGAAGGTAGGGATACCCCTTTAATAGAGGAGGACAATGATGCCGAAAGAGGTGAAGTGATTTGCTGTTGGTCGTGAGGATGAGTGTGTGAAGCCCCGTGCTGTGTGCTTTCTCCTACCCTGCTGTAGGGCAGCAGCTTCCTGCAAGGGTTTGATGCCTTGTGCCATCTGCTGTTGCTGACAAATGGAAAGATGAGAGATCGGTGTGGAAGACTGACTTTCTGAGTCAAACATTTCCTCACTGGAGGAAGCTGCATGGCCCAAAGCTTGTACTCCTTGATGGTTGTCATGGTGCTAATAGCTGGGTAACTGAGATGAGGGCCTTGGAGAGAGGGGCTAGAAGAGCCTCTGAAGTGATGAAAGCCTTAGGAAATGGGCCCTCCGACAAATCTCTGATTCTACGGAGGCAGTCTGGGCTGAGCTTCTCTAAGAAGGGGTGTGTCTTAGCATGTCAGCCCCTATTACTTCTCTGGGTGAATGGGTACCCTGATGAATCAGTGAAAAACCCATCTTCCTCTGCAGAATCTAGGTGAGAAGCCATTCTTCCAACTTTTCTATTGACCCACAGCAGCCCAGGCTTTCCATGAAGGGAAATTACAAAGGTTCCTGGTATTAGGACCGTCCTGTTGCATGGAACTCTCATACTGATGAAAGGAGACAGAGAAGGGGGCATGTGTATATTTGGTACGGGGGCAAAATGCAGTCCAGTGCAGGGTTCCTTTTTATTCAATTCTGTTTTCTTCCCATGTCTTCTCAGTTGAGGGAGGGGTTGCAATGAAGTCAGAAGAACCTGCTTTGAACTGGTAAGGCAGATTTGGACATGCCGCACCTGGAAAGGTAAGTGAATAGGGCAAAATGGAGATTTGCAACCAAAGAGTGATCTCTTAAGTGGGCATAAACAAACTAGTTTGAAGTTTATCATCAGGTCATTATTTCTAGAGAGAGGCAGGCAGAATTGGAAAGTAGGTAAAACAAGTTTCTCCAGCCTCCCCTCTGAGTCCTGGGTCCTGGACTTGAAAACGCTACAATAAATTAGCCATGTACAAAGCCGCTGCTTATTTTTCTTCTACATTACTTTTGGTGTTGAATTTGTAAAATTCATCCAAGCCTCTTTTTATTCTCTTAGTATTTTAAATTTGAACAAACCTCACAGCTTTGAAACATTTATTGAGTAGTTATTTGACAACATCACATTTAAATGACAAAATCGCTGCCCTCTGACCTTTCAGAGTTCTTTCCATTATGCCTGTAATTTTGATAAATTTCCATCTGGTGGTAATTTCTTGCTCCAGATGCATAGATCCAGGACATTACCTGGTACATAAATCATCAGAGTAGCTTCTCAAAAATGAGATGTGAATCCCTTGCCTCAAATTACCTAGGACCTATTACCTTGTGAAAACACAGGTCCCTGAGCCTCAACCTTTTAACCACCTAATTAGACTCTTTGTGCTCTTGGGTTCAGGAATCCTCATTTTTAAAAAGCTTCCTTAGTGATTCTGATGCAAAGTTTTGAGAATCACTCATTTTGAGAAACACAGAAATGCAAATAAGAAAATCTAACTCTTAAAATAGTAAGGACAATATAGAAAAAAAGTGACACTCTGTAGAGAACTTAGAACAACATACCAAGAACCACTGTACAAAAATCTGTGTTCAGGTTAAGTTCTTTGTCCCACTAGACTTTGATTATTATCAATCATTGTTTATAACTTGACTTTTCCTTTTTTCCCTTGAAGCAAAACTTCTCGATTTTCAATTACCCTTAGAGTGTAGGCTAATCCCATGGCCTCTCCTCAAGCTACTGGCAGTCTTTCTCCTCCTGCAGCTTTTACTGGAAACCTTAAGGACACTGACCTTATAGTATTTCATCACCTGGCCAAGGTTCCGTTAGTCTCTTTCCAAAGAAAGTCCAGGTTTATTAATCTCACAAAAGTCCCCAGACCGCCTTCCTGCTTCTTGTGTTTCATCACTCTGATACAGAAAAAGAAACACGTAAATACATAAGGCTAAGACCAAGTGGTAATTTGCATAAAATTAAGATTTTTTTTCCCCCACTAAGGAAAATGTCCTTTTGGCACCCAAGCTACACTGTCCCTTTTACAACCGAGTCCTTCAGATGCAGCAGAGGAATTATTTTTGCTTAGCGGCATGATTATTCTTCAGCTAAATTAGCGACTACACAAATCCAGCTGTTTTATTTCTTTCTGCATTGGATACTGAATTTGTAAAAATCAGCCAAACTTCTTTTCTCTCTCTTAATATTTTAAATCTGAACAAGCCAAATAAGCTTTAATACATTTATTGAGTAGTTACTTGACAATATCACACAAATACATTTAGGCATTCAGGGGCAATATATGAAGTTGATTGGCAAAACGTTCTTCTTTTACTATGTTTAAGACATTTTGTTTTCACTTTCCAATTCTTGATGAAGAAATTTAATATTGGTTTTGTTTCATCTCCAGCTTCTGTCTACTGGGAGATTTCTAGCAATTATCATAAAGTGTCAATAGAATAAAAATCATTTGAATATTTCATTGGTTGGCTGTGGGGAGGGGTTGGATTGTTATAATGAGATATAACTTGTGTAACATGGCCATTAAGGATTACGGTAGTATATCAATTGACTGATGAGTCATTCATTCATTCATTCATTCATCATTTCAACATATATATATCAAGGACCTATTTTGCTTTGTAGTATTTCAGGTACTGGGAAAGAAAGATATAGGTGAAATTTTGCTTTGTAGTGTTTTAGGTACAAGGAAAGAAAGATATATCTGAAATTGGCTTTTCCATCAAAGTAATCACCACAACTTTGTGACAGATAAATGCAAGACAATATAGATGGTACATAGGTAGGTACAGTTCTCTCACACTTGGTTCCTGGTGTCCTAGGCAATTCAGAAAGGGAAAAATTCCCAAGGGAATGTCGGGGTTTGGTCTGACTTTCATAATATTTCCACAGCCAATTTGAATCAAGTCCTGAAGTCGTCTTTTCTCAGCTAAGGAATGCCAACATCTGCCTCTGGTCTTGACCTTCTGTGACTCTGGATGATTTTATTGATTTATCTGAACTCTTGGAAATAATTCCTCATCATTCCTCTTAACTGTCACAACCTTTTACACCGCTTGGAGAGCTTGTGGGAAGTCTTGAGAGAGTTACTCCCAAGACCTGTCAAGTTGTCAACATTTAAGAAATGTTTCCAAGAAAAAGGGGGTGCAGGCCGTACCAAACACAAATGTGGGCCTCAAACAATGGTGAGCCTAGTGTTCATTTCACTTGATAGCACAAGAGAACTTGGAGCCACATCTACACAGATGAAAGTAGGCAGCCCTTCCTTCCAAACGAGCCCTAATATGTCCTGGACAGAAGATTCTGTTGAGTGAAACTGCTGAGAAGGATGATTACATTTTAGTTCACTATTATATAGATCACTTACATTAAAACTGGGGCTTCTGTCCTATGTGGTTAATGGTTAAGAGCGTGGGCTTTGGAGCCAGGAAGTCCTTGTTCAATCTGGCTCCATCCTTTACTCACCAAGTAATACTGGGCAAGTTACTTTTCCTCTTTGGACTTCAGTTTCCCTATCAATAGAATGAGAAAAATGGTAGATAGTAATAGCCTTGCAGGGAATCATGAGGATAAAATGAGTAATTCCTTTAGCACATTGTAGGTACTCAGAACCTGCAAACTATTATGAGTTTTTGTAGTTCAGGAACGCTTCGCATTGTGCTCCCATTTCTCCCGGTTGCATTGTTCTGGAGACACATGAAGGTGTCTTTTGAGTAGATTTGAAACATGCTGTTATGACCGATTATTACTGCTACTATGATGCTTCACCCAAACCATGCGTTTAACGCGCTCTGGAGTCCCTCTGCACACAAGAGTAGCACTCACTACCGTACGAGGCAGCTGTGAAAGTAGGCGCTGGCCTGTGTGCCCGAGGCCTAGCCAAGTTCAGGAGGCTGAAGAGAACCTCACAGATCGCAGAGTGGATAGCACTTTTTACTCTATTTGGTTTCCCAGAAATCTCAGTCCCACGGCAAGCGCGTGAGTGGGGAGAAAGAAGACAGCTGTGGCTTCAGTCATCACAGTCAGAAGCCTCTGTTCCCTGAGCTTCTTGCCATCCTAGGACCTCCACAGAGCAACGCAGAATCACTGAGAAACGTGAACGGGAGCTCACGTATTGCTTAGAGTCTGCCTGGAGTTTTCTAGAGCTCTGAGGATTTTTCCTAAATGATTTTGTTTTTGACTAGATAACCCATCCACATGGCTCACCCATGAAAAAGGATAAATAGGCACATAGTGGGGATTCTCCTTCCTCCTTCCTCCTAGCTCTCACCACCCCCCTCAGTTTCATTTTGCACTGGACCCTGCAACTTGTGTAGCCTGTCCACATGCTAGACATGCTTCTTCACTTCTCTTTTTTTGGCTTAACTATAGATCTTAAATGTCTTTCCATATTTATATGTAAAGAACCTTCTTCTTCATCGTCTTCCTCTTCCTCTTCTTTGTCTTTGTCTCCCTCTCCTCCTTTTCCCTCTCCGTCTCCCCTCCCCCTCCGTCTCCCCTCCCCCTCCTCCTCACCCAGTAATCTATCCCTGAGGATTTAAAAAATGATATGGCTACTTTAGGCACCCCTAGGATTCCTGTCCCAATTTCCCAGTCCTTCATGCTTTCAAACTTGGGAGAGAGAAAAAGATTTGCTGAGAGAAGCACCAGAAAATCTTCCCTCTGGCTGAATCCCTCACTCTGCCTGCAGGGTTTCGGAAGCCCTCGGAAGCAACTCTCACTTCCTTTCCAGCTTCCTGACCAGCAGTGTCCGGGCTCCCAGGGCTCTTTCTCTGCCACCCCCACCCCGCTTTACCTCTCAGCTCCCGTTACTGAAATGCCTGACAAGGAGTCATCTGGGCTCCATCAGTCACAGAAAACTACTTTTGTCTTTGCCTGGATCTGGGGACAAATACTTTGGGCTGAAGTGGCCACCAGAGACCCACTTTTAAAACTCCCTTCCATTCCTTCTTTATTCCTACTAGTCATCATTTTTGGATAAATCTATGGTCATGGCTCAACAATTTGTCTGCTTTGGGGAAGATAGCCTCGGCCCTCCATCCTAAGGAATCTCCAACAGCAAGAAGTCATCAGAGGAATGTCCTGAAGCCCAGAGCCAGTCGCTCTGTCTCCATCACAGACCTACGTCCCCCAAACCCCCTCTGGGAGTTAGATATGACTGGTCTCACATCCAGGAAACAGTCCCGCAGGGTAGGAAGTGCACTGCGTCATAGCCTTTCTGAGCAGCTGTCCCTTTGGAAAGAACACAGCTTCACATGAAGCTCACATTCCCTGAGAGGCTAGTGCTGGGGACCTTGTACACGAGCACCTGTCCTCTGGGTTTGAGGCCATGGAGGCGTGTCGTTGCCTAGACTTAGTTGTTCTGGGTTAAGTGGTAAATGATGGCAGCCCACCTGCAGAGCCCAGAGAGATGCTGGCAAGCAGAAGCACATGGCTGCCACTGGGCCTTGGCCCTTCCCACGGCAGGATGGTGCACCTGCTGGTGTGCACTCGTGTGGCACAGGCACACAGACGTGAATGGGAGGCAGGTGGGTGGGAGAAGGTCCACAGCCTTGTTATGTTGCCACCTTGGTTCCTCTCCAGAGAACCACAAACACCCAGTGGCTTACTGCTCCTTGCTTCAGTCAAGCCATGCCCTCGGCACCTGAAAGGAAGATTAACTAGATGCTAGAAATGCACTTTCCAAGTCCAATTCCACTGCCAGAGAAAGCTTCCAGGTGCTCTGAGACTCCACCAGGAGAAAACAAGGCTGCAATTCCAATTAAACGCCACATTGAGTACTTTGGTCTCAGGACACTCTATTTGTTTAGTTTATTTGAATATTTGATAAGAGAAGTGCTGAGTGGCAAAAATTAATTATTATAAGAAAGAATGACCTTAAGAGAGAAAGGGGAAAATTGCTAAGAAGCCGTAGATGGTTTCTCCCCACACCTGCTAGCAATTAATTAATCACTAATCCATTCGTTATTTCCAACTTAGAAATCTCTGTCCCACGGACAAAAAAAAATAAGGTTATTATTTTTAAATGTCTAATTAGAACATGTTGAAAGACAATCTCTAAAATGGGTTTGGCCAGTGCTAATCACATCAGCAATACAGTTGGGAGTTGCTGAAGTGCAGTCTTGGGGCTTTCTGGAATTGGAGAAATCTTTTCTTATCAAAACGGTGAGCCTCTAAGGCTGGATTTCCTCCCAGCTCACCATGTGCTGCTTCTCACTGCAGGTATCAGTG
Source organism: Camelus ferus (assembly GCF_009834535.1). Lineage (NCBI taxonomy): Eukaryota > Metazoa > Chordata > Mammalia > Artiodactyla > Camelidae > Camelus > Camelus ferus. Next base: position 67,066,591 of record NC_045700.1, read on the forward strand.
GGCAGGACAGGGTGAAAACTTCATTGGTGGTCTCTTCTGCCTTCTTGCAGTGCATGGCGAGGGGGTGGGAGAAGGCAAGTTTCCACAACATTCATCTGGGCTGCAGGCTGGAACATCTATATTTATAACAGTGTTACTGGGACATAATTCACATGCTCTAAAACTCACCCTGGATTATGTTTTAACCCACTGCAATTAACTCAGGAGAGTGCTGTACCTCTGCTCAGACTTGGGATGGATGGATGGAGTTCTATGAGTTTTGTAGATTTCCATCAAGAGCCAAGGCCAAGTGCCTGGTCCATCCCAGAGCCAGCGGCCCACACAGCTGCTTTTCCCCTTGTCTTTCTATTACCTACTCGCCCTTCTCCTCTCTTAGCAGCTGCGAATCTCTCCCCAAAGTGATTTACAGCGATGTGTGTCAGGACGGGTCTGACACTGATTGAGTCCCGTATCTCCCTCCTGTGTCCTCCCTGCTGACAGCCTCGCCCCCAGGTATCAATCAGTGCATCAGCTCCCCACTCCTGGGTGAGCCAGGGGCTGTCAGGGACGCGTTCTGACTGTCGTCTTCATCAGAACTGCCACCTGCCCTTCACGGCGTAGTCTTTTCAAGTCATACAGGGAAGAGGAGGTGCATACACCAACCAAACTGCTGCGGCTTGGGACAATTCCATGTGTTTTGCACAAATTCGGAGAATATGGTTTCTAAAAGGCAGCACAGGGGACATTTATCTGCATCAGCTCTTCAGCTTCCAAATCCCTGTCAGGATGTTGATAGGGATGGTGACAGCCTTACCTGGCAAGCTCCTTTCCTCGGCCCCCAAAATTAACGCGATGCCCTCCTAGCAGGGGCTGCAGTCACAAAGAGCTTTGTAAGATCTGAGGCCGATGCTTTAGAAGAAGGCAAGTGAGGAACGGATAAGAGAGGGGAGACATAAAGATGCCAAATGAACGCAGGAATGGGGAGGAGGGTGCAGCCCCTGAAGACTTCATGGGAGATAAAATCACGGGGGCTAGAGAGAATGAAATAGAACATCCGTCTAAGCCCAGCTTTTGAATCGGCCCCAAATGCAGTGACATTTTCTTTTTTGGCTGCTTTGAAAAAGGAGGAAAGGAGGAAATGTAGACTCTGACATTAAAGATGGATGGGGCTTAGACAAACTGAACAGTTTTGAAGCCTCCCCAGCGCTGGGGAGGCTGAGGGCATGTCTCCATGGGGCGCTTCTGGGAGAGGCGAGCTCTCTTTTCTTTAAGCCCAGGGAAAGTTGCATAATGAAATGGCCCGGGCAGGGAGGTCGAATATTTAACATCGTACTGGCTGGTGATCTTGCTTGGCTCCTCACCCTCTTTAGGTTAACAGTCGCAACAGGAACTCGCTGAGGGGTAAGGGCATTGGCACAGGGGTGAGGGCCAAGGTACTGAGCTCTTTGGCACCAGTGAAGGGACCCCTCCCAGGCAGGGCCCGTCCGTCCGTCCCAGGCCTGGCAGTGTATTTGACTTTGAAAGCAGATACAGTGGCTGGCCCCGCTGTATGTGGACAGCATCCTGAAGGAGCAGAAATCTCATTAAAGGACTATTGACCCGTCTGTCTTCGAGCTTTTGAATCTCTGCTAATCTTCCATTTGTGGCCTGTGATTCTTTCACATGGGAAGTGGTCATCAGAGAAGAGAGATTAGAAAGAGGGACAAGACAATAATGGCATGTGGCACTGACTAGCAAGGACTTGAAGGCCACTTGATCTATAACGCCCCTTTGGCCACCACAAAATGAGGACTGCCTGTCCTCATCACCCCAGATCTGGGTCCAGAATGGCTCCAAACTCAGTGTAGCTTGTTCATCTTAGCCGTTCCACAGTATTCAGCACTGGCTGTATGCTGGCACCTTCTAGCTTCTACATCTGTCTGAGTCTGTGTCAGGACAGGTTAGAAACACGAGGGAATCTGGGAGCCGACAAGCACAAGGACCAGGCCCTTCCATGGGGAAACACACATCTAAGATGGAAAGCAAATTATACAAACAGCTTAAAAAAAAAAAAAAGACTCCTTCTGTTTTAATGCCATAGATAGGTGCCAGCCTGCAGTGGTCACAGCCGGTGCAGATTGCAAGGGAAGAATTTCATGTGGCATGCAGGCCGAATCTGCTTCAATTGGCTTTGGCTGCCCCCGTGACCCCCTTCTTGATTAGTATAGCTGAATTAACTTCCCCCGCCTTTGGGCTCTGCTCCCACCATGCAACACAAATTGAAATAGTGGGGTGGCGGGCGGTGGCAGTGGGGGCTGTGTTGGGGAGGGGACCGCAGGGACCTTCCATCTTGTTAATGTAACACTTCCGTATGTGATGGGAGCTGAGAGCAGCCTGTAATGAATTTCTCCTCTGGTAATCATTCACCAGTGCATTGTGACCCGTGTGTTTTTGCTGTGCTACACATTTCCAGACTTTCGCAGTGACTTGTCAGCACCTAGTAAAAATGAATTGGACACGACCCATCTCTTCATGCGATGCCCTCCCCAGCTGCCTTTTCGTCTTGGTTGAGAGAAGGAGTAGGTGGGACCACCTGGAGCGGCAGCCACAGACACAGCGGCTGTGGTCTGCTTCCAGGCCCATCTTGCAGGAGGATCAGCGTGGGCGTGCCAAGCCTGTGGGCGCTCTTGTTACACCGAGCCGTGTTCTTTGGTCCAAATGGTTCCAAAGTGGCCTTTGCCTTTTGCACCTGTTGTTTCTTGCTGCCTGATGAGCTGTGCAGGCAGTTTCTTTCATGGAGAAGACATGGGTGCAAATGGGAGTACAATTAGGCATCTGGGCACCCCATGGGTTCTTACCAACTCTGGTGTGAAGATGCATTGATGGCAGGGGACAAGGCTATCGTCTGAGTCATACGCACGAGCGTCGCCATCTGCAACTGTAATTCTAGCCACGTGGTCAATTGTAAGAAGGGCTTTATAACCAGCTTTTACTGCATTTGTGGATTGTGATGATTAAACAACAGATGGGAAACCCAACCAAGATTTCTAATCTCTACCTCTTCACTGATGGAGTGAGTGAGGGCTGAGGGAGTCACTCCATGGCCTCTGTCTAGGGCTGAGTCTATAATTAGGACAGGCACCCCCCCCTGATTTTCTGTGTCTAGGTTGTACACATTCTTATCAGACCACAGGCATTGATTTTGGATTTTGAAAGGATGGCACCTGAAACCTGGAAATGTTCTAGGGAACCCATGGTGAAGAGGAAGCTTCTCAATTAGGGTTGCCAGATAAAATACAGGATATTCAGTTATATTCAAATTTCAAATAGACAATAAATAAATTTTCAGTTTAGGTATGTCCCAAGTATTACATGGGACTTTTTTTTGAAGGAAAGATTTTTTTTTAATGTGGTAAATTTATATAACATTAAACAGACTATTTTAACCCTAAGTACAATTCACAATGTAGAAACATTCACAATGTTGTGCAACCATCACCACTATCCACTTCCGGAACTTATTCATCATGCCAAGTTCTGTACCCACTAAACAATAACACTCCATTTTTGCCCCGCTGCCAGCCCTTGGTGACCTCTAATTTACTTTCTCTTTGAATCTGCCTATTCTTGGTATCTCATACTAGTGGAATCATACAACATGTGTCTTACTGTGTCTGGCTTAATTCACCTTAGCATAATATTTTCAAAGTTCATGTATGTTGTAATACTTAACAGAATGTCATTCCTTTTTAAGACTGAATAATATTCCCTTGTAAGTACATACCACATTCTGTCTTTCCCTTCCTCTGTTGATAGATATTTCAATTGTTTCCACCTTTTGGCTACTGTGAATAATGCTGCTATGAATGTTGGTGGGCAAGTATCTGTTTGAGTCCCTGCTTTCAACTCTTTTGAGACCACATGGTAATTCTATGTTTAATATTTTGAGGAACTGTCATACTGTTCTCCATAGTGGCTCACAGGATATTTTTATTTGTTAAATCTGGCAATCCTCCAACTTTTCTAACAGTATTTTGATCTGTATATATAACTTAATTTATTATATATAAACAGAAACAAGTAGTGCCTATCTCCATACTGGAACTTGTGGGCATAATTTCTCAGTTCAGACTCTACAAAACTTACTGCTACATTTTCCACTATGTGAAGCACAGTAGCAAAAAGGAAGAATTAAAACACTTATCTTTTAGTCTGTACAAACTGGGCAGCTTGATGCCTGTCAGAAAGGGGCGTTTATACAAGTCATTCATTCATTCATTCAACAAATACTTTTTGCCCTTGCAGAGTGTCAGGTATGAGTTGGGGGTCTTTTATACAAAGGTACATGAGATGCTTCTCATTACCCTTCGCTTTTGCTCCAGTCAGGTTTCCCTCTGCCTCTGGATCTTTGCACCTGCTGGCCCTCCTGTCTGACACACTCTCCCTCCCACCCTTCCCACTCGTCAGACTCACCCTAGGATTTCAGCTCCTGTCGGTCATGATGCTCAGAGGCAGCTTCCCTGAGCCTCTTAGACACTCACAGCTCCCTAAACTTCACTTTATAGTTCCTGCCGTGATTGTCACGACAGATTTGTGTGGTTATTTGATTCATCTACGTCTCGCTCTCTAGACCGTAAGTTCCCTGAAGGCAGGGACCATGTCTGTTATGCATCATTGTCTCCCGGCACCTAGCAAGGCACAGAGTAGGCGTTAACACAAAACACATTGATTATATGAATGAATGCATGCATATATTCTTCCCATAAGAGCTGGTGGGAGACAGACAAGTAAGCATGTGAATTTCTATGTAAATAGCTATTAGTGAAGGGCTCTGGGAAAGAGAGCAATTCTGCCGCGAGGGAGCTTGAATTTGGGCCAGCTCCACAGCAGAATCAAGCCTGAAGATGTGCTCCCAGCTTCTCTGCAGAGGGGAGGCATCTGCAAAGCTTTATGCTCACTGCTTTGTACAGCATAGATTCAGACAACCGAACAGAACTACTCCATCAGCTAGGATGTCAGAGTTCCCCACTCAAAATTCATTCAACCCAAATGTTCACTTTATACCTGGGCAAAGCAAGATATGCATGGCCTTCCCAAGGTCACAGAGCTAGAGGCAGAACTGAGAAACCTGGGTGCCTGGCTCTGGGACCAGTATTCTCCCACCTCCTTAGCACGTCCAAGTTCAAGGGGAGGGGAGCAGTGGTGGATTGCAAATACCTCTAAAGGTTTCTTTGAACTCCCACAGGATTTAAAAAGTTGGTTGGAAATAGAAATGTCAATGCTCAAGGAGAGGTGAGTTGAGGGGGTAATGGGGGGTCGGGGAGGCGAGGAAAGAAGGCAAATCCAGAAAGGCCGCCAGCCAGGGCCCTGGATTCATGGCCCCACCAGGGCAGTTATGCGCCAGGCTTGGCAAGGCGGCGGGGCTGCCAGCGGGCGCTCTGAGAGGCTGTGCTTCAATTCCCAGTGGAGGCAGTCAAGGGCTTCGGGATGGAGATTTATTAGCGGAGCTGTGCTCCAAACCACGGCAACCTGGCTCTGCGACGGTTCTGAGAAGCCTGGGCAGCTATAGAGGTGGCAGCCTGCCCTTTGCAAACAGAACTGCCCTGGTTTCCAGGAGAGGTTTGTTTGAATCCAGGTAGAGGAGGGTCCACACCAGAGCACAGCTGCCCAGGCCTGCTGGTTTGGTGAGGAGGGGCCCAGAACCGAGTGCCCCCAAGCCCACACCCTGGGGCTTTACCCCTCTGCTAGTGGAGGGCTTTTCTGGGCGCCTCTGTGTGCACATGGGTCTGGCTGACCCTCAGGCCAGGCAGGCTTGTGGTGGGGGTCCTCTGCTGAGACAGGGACCCTGCTCGTCTGATGCCACCAGGCAGAGGGAGGGATGAGGGGCGGCTCACCTGCAGCCAAGGGTCTCTTTCTCTTCAACACTTAGGAGCTGACTGTGACAGCAACAGTGCCCCACCCCCCAACTGTCCGGGGTCTTCTGGCAAGGAAGAGAGCAGACACAGGTGTCATTCTTTGAACAAGCTACAGACACAACTTGGCCCGTGGCTCCCTCGGAGGTTCCTCGGCCCATCTTCAGGGAGACCAGGGAAGGCGTGTCCTTCCACCAGGAGCTCCTCACAGGGTCACCTTGAAGAGCAAGGGATGAAGAGGACCAGCCTCGGCCTTGGCATCGGTGGGTGGGGAACAGGCTTGGGCCTTCAGAGAGGTGGGAAAACCGGGGCAAGCAGCACCTCTGCCTCAGTCCTCAGGTTTCTTCGGACCCTCCCTTTTACTGGTGGGAACAGGCATTAAAGTTTCTGTGACGCCCACTTATGGAGGGAAGGAAGTGCCGGGGACCCGCACAGGTAGCATTTCCTGTTCTGATCGGCACCCCTTCATCTCACACCCTGTCCCCAGGGGAAACGTTTCCCTAGGAGTTTCGTTTGGCTCACCCCACGACTGGATCCTGAAGCCTGTGAGAACTGAAATAGGCATCTTTCCATGTCTTCTTCAAGCTCCCCTCCCCCTGTCACCACCACCAATGTTGCAGGGGGCAAAGGCGCCTCGGCGTCCAGATGGGTCCTGTTTTCCTCAAGGATGGGCCTGTTCCAACTTCATTTCACTGCCTCCCCTGAGGATTGTATAAACATTTCCAGAAGGATGCAGATAAGAAAAAAAAAAAAAAGATCTTATATAAACATTGGATGGCTAGGAACCAGGAGTTATTGGTTTATTAGGGCTTTAAAAATACCCACAAGCTCAACGAAGGGAAAGTAGAAATTTACTTTCATTTTAACCTGTTATTGTCGCTAGGGTCAGTAAGACTGTAGAAGCTGGCATCTCAGGAGACACATGGTATCATAAAGATCACAAGAGAGGCCGAGAAGGAAGCTGCAGAGACACCATGGGGTGACCTTACTGAACAATGAGGAATGGGGTTGGGGGTGCACTTGGGGGCTGCTTTTTCTGTAAGTTAAGGAAGACCAAAGAGTGATGCAGGTTAGACAGCACCTCCTCACTGTACCTTAAAGAATCTTACCTGGCTCCCCAGCCTCGATACCTTTCCCTGCTGTTTTTATGCCTTCATTGCCCTGCTTTGTGGTCCTAGGAACACAGCAAACTCTTTCCCACAGCAGGATGCTGTTCTATATGCTGTTCCTTCAGTTTGGAAAGCTTGCCCAGGTACTTTGCTTAGCCGACTCCTTATCTTTTCAGGTTTTAGCTTGAATATCACCTCCTCAGGGAAGCCTTCCCTGATCAACCCTTTAGAGGGAGTGGCCTTGGTAATTCTTTTTTAAAAAAAGCTTCCGAGAGATATATTGTATTATATCAGATTCATTAGGTTTCATGATAAGTGTTGTTGACTATAAAACAGATAAGTTGTATTCAATATAATTAACCCAAATCCCATGTTTTGCAAATATGAACTCAAGTTACACAAATATCATATCTTTAATATCTAGTAATTCTCTATCAGAGCTACCTATTTATCACCTTCATTGAGTTTACCATAACCAATCCTCCTCTTCAGTGTTTGACTGTTTGCTTTCCATTCACTTCACTGGAGCATAATCTCCAAGAGCTTACAAAATCAGGACGTGCTAAAAAACATTTCTTGGATAAAACTGAACCAAATGCGAACAGAGATTCAGGATTGGGGCAAATTCAGCTCCAATTCACAGCTTCAAGTTTCTCATTTGCGTGTGTGTCGTGGTGCAGGGAGGTGGGGAGGAAGTTCATAGTAAGGGTTTTCCTTCCTCCTTCCCTGGAAACTTGTGCTATTTAGGAATGTCCTTGACCTCCTTTAGCTTTCTCTAGCCAAAGTCTAGTTTGTCTTGAATCCAATAACCTACAGGTGAAAAATCCCTAATCACTTTGGGAAGCCAGGCTACTTTGCCTTTCTCTGAGACAGGAGGTTCTGAAACTTGAAAGTGCATTGGAACCCCCCAGAAGGGCTTGTTAAAATGCAAATCCCTAGGCCCTCCTCCCAGAATTTTTGATTCCATAGATGCCAGGTAGCCCATTACCCATCCCATCATATTTTCATTAAAAAGCCAGCTAGCTGGTCTACCTACTAACTTCACATAAAAGTGTCGAGAAACATTGTCCCAAGAAAATGACCAATCATCTTGATTTGGCTGGGATTGAAGAGTTTCCCGGGACACGAGACTTTCAGTGCTAAAACCCAGGTACGTCTCAGGCAAACTGGGATGATCTGGTCACCCTGAACCCAAGTCTCTTTGTCTCCAACAAAGAACATGCAGAAAAATATCTCTGGTATAATGTTTATTTAAATAGTAATCTTAAAAAGGCTTTATACAAATCATATAAACACAGTTTGACATTGTTGTTTATTTTTTACATTGAAGAATCACAGTAAAAGCTCTCAAGTTCCCTTGATCTGGCTCAGCCAGCGAATGGTCAAATACCTTTAACTGAAAACCTTGGAAAAGTTAACCTTATGCTTGACAGTTTAACTTCTTCCCTTGTTTTCTCGCCATTCATGCTCATTCCTTGGACCCATATCCCTGTCCACTCCCCATCCCCACCTAAGAGAGGAAGCAGCCCTGGGGCCGCTGTTGACTGCGTAGCCCAGGAGAGCGTGGAGGTAATGTGTCATTCATTACAAGGCAAAAACGGAGATCAATACTGTGAGTTGGGTTTCCCAAAGGGAATGACTCAAGGAGACGGGTCAGCTAGCCTACCTACAGATAACAAATGCACTGGGGTGTCCCCTGGCTAGGTTATAATTGGACCCCTCTGTCTTTCTTACAGCAGACCAGCCTCCAGTGCTGGTGAGGTATCTACATGTAGCCCTGGATGGCCTGCTTTTGTTCAGCAGTCCGAGCCTACTCAGGGCCTCAAACCAACCAGTGGTGACCAGGGATACAGGACTGTTAAAGGGATGCAGGTTGAGTTGTATGTAACTTAGAGGTGAACTGCAAGCCGGAGGCAGGGCTGGTCTTTGGGGAGTGGTAAAATAGCCCATGGGACATGAGAAAGCCAGGACCCCAAGTGTCAGCTTTTGAACTCTCTTTTTCTGCAGGCGAACTCTGGAAACCCTTAGACTTGCTAGCTTCCTGAACACTGAGCTACACGGGAAGGCGAAGAGGAAGATGGGTTAATTAAGAACTTGCTTCTGCTGCATGCCCAGCTCAGGGGGGCCTGAAGCTAAGCCTTTGGGCTTGACAGCTTTGCTTTTCACCTCTAACTACCACTGTGCCAACGAGTGCCGAGATCAGCAGTGACACTCGGGCCCTAGGTCAAAGTCACAACACCACTGAGTCCCACGTGACCATTCACATACACAGTAGCTACAGAGAACTCAAAGGTGGGCAAAGACATACACACATGTGAATAAATAGCTGTCAGTATGAACTCTCCCTCTCTGCATACAAAACACTGTGACATTACCACTTGAACTAGCATTTCCATAAGTTAACGTTTTAAGGAACCGACCAGTCCCATTCACCCCTCCCCTTTCACCTGGGTCTGAGACAAATGAAATTATGGGTGACCATAGCAGCAAAAATGGCCTGACAGCTTACCACTGATAAGCACAGGCTGGGCATACCGGTCAGGTTCCCAGTGTATTTCCAGCACACAGGCAATCCTTGGGTGTCACTGTAAAATCAAGATTTGGATCTGGACACGGACAATCTCCTTCACACAGTTTCATGATAGTCCTAAGGCCTCCCCTTCCACAGTAGTTGAGAGTCGTGTTGGGCGAGGACGACCACTGGGTGGCAGGGCTTTACTCCATTAGTACGATCAGCGGTGAGGGGGCAACTGGACGTGGAACTGTGGGGTTAGGGAAGAGGAACGCCTTAACTTGTATGATAGTCACTGATTTCTACATAGAAGGAAAATACATCTTTTTCTTCATTTTTTCCAAGGCACTTAATAAAAAAATACATAAATTGGGGTGTGTGTGTGTGTGTGTGTGTGTGTGTGTGTGTGTGTGACAACATAGGTCTCTCTGAGGTTGAAGCAGTGTTAGCATTTTGGTCCCTAGTGCTTGCAGACTTCTGGTTAGAATCAGCTCACATACATCCTAGCTCTGATGCTTCTGAAAGGCTGACAAGGAGGCTGGAACCCTAAGAAGAAGTCAGTGTTTTCTAGCCCATCAGAGAGAGTAATTTCTCATAATGTCTCTTATAGTCTGCTCATGATCATGTGATCCTGATCACATGATTACAGAGGATGGACTTCTTTTTCTGTCTCCACCATTCTCCTGGTCCAGTGGTCACCAGTTAGTCTCATTGATGGAGAAAACATACTAATAGCCTGTATTTCCCCAGCCCCATTTCAGAGACTGTCAAACAATGTCGTTTCCTGGGGCTTGGAGACCTGATACGTGTGTGTGTGTGCATGTGTGTACGTGTATGTTTTAGAGGAACAAGGAGGAGGGAAAGAAAAAGCCAAACCACCACCGGAGGCCCCACAAAGTAGCCTCACAGCCACAAATTCTAGATCGAACGAATGGCTTCTATTCACAAAGCACGTTAAGGCTTGTCCGCTTCTTACGTGGAGGCGCTCCTATGGATTCTGACGTGTGAAGTTTCCTTTCTGGTTTGTTTTACATTGCATGTAAGAAAGAGCTATTCGTGCTGACCCTAAAATGGCAATTTTCCCCTGGATAAAAAAAGTTAAAGGCAACAACATCCTACTGAAATGCTGGGACTGGAAACGGCAGCTTGTCAAGTTGGCTGGCGGGACCCACAGCCCACAAATCCCATAAGTCACACGACGATCAGAGGACAGGATAAACTGGACGGCTTTTGGGTGGAGTTTTTTTCTTCCAAAGATGGAAAGTCTGAAAAGACCCTTTGCTTTCCAAATGTTGATTAGAAAGAGAAAGTGGAGAATATTGATCACTGCTCTGTACTGGAAAGATCATTCTCTTCTTTGAGTTGCTCACAGACCAAAGAAATAAAATGTAATAATAACAAAGTCACAAACAAAAGAGAACTGTGACCCCAAAGAGATGAGCTCCCGTCTTTGTCCCAGCAACGACTCAGCCACGTGGTCCTAGGTGGGTCATAACCCCCCGCAGGGCTGCATCTGCCCTCCTCCCTCGACTCGCCTGTCTGTTCTGTCCACACCTTCGGTATTCTGGATCGGTTTGATCGAGATTATGGCATTCAGTTTCCAAAGGGAAAAACAAAACAAAAAACAACAACAACAAAAAACCCACGGTAATCTTCACTAGCCCCTCTTGCTGGAATGAAATGTCAGATGTGACTTGGGTGCAGTGCGTCAGGCCTCCGAGCAGCACTTCTGGTGGTTCATCTTGACCTTGTGCTTGAGGCCATCGTAAAGCTCAAAGTTGTAGTTCTCCAGCGTGGTGCAGCTGCGGGAGCTCAGGCCCGAGTAGGAGCAGGTGCAGTAGAGCAGAAGCCCCGCGCATGTGGCCCCCAGCAGCACGCCCAGCGAGCTCATGGCAATGATGGTGATGAGGATGGGGTCAAGCGTGTAGAGCCAGCTCTTTTCTTTGTCGGCCAGAGGGGCACCAGACCCAGAGGTTGGGGAAGAAGAGTTGCTCCAGTCTACCTCGTAGTCATCTAGGACATAAAGGACGCGACAGATTGCAGACACTGCTTCCTTCGGGGTGAAGTAATGTAGGCTCCCCAGCCCAGTTCAGATGTCCTTCAGAGCCCAGGGCTAAGCAGTAGGCCTCTGGAACTACACCGACTGGCTTCAGAGCCCAGCCCTGCCTCATCCCTAGCTGTGTAACCTTGGGTAAGTTACTTAACTTCTCTTTGCCTCAGTTCTCTCATCTGTGAAATGAGGATACTGATAAAGTCTACATTACCGGTTGTTAGGCAGTTTAAATGAATTAATATTTGTAAAGTGCTTGGTGTCCAGCACAATGTAAGCATAGTCTAAATATTTAATATATAAATCATTTGATTCATATCAAGTAAGCTCAGATTTTCACAGAAACTTCAGGGTGCCTTTGAAGCACCTAGGATGGCTTTGTGTTCCGGGCACCCTTCTTTCTTTGCCTCCTCACCCCTCACTTCCAGCTGCTTTAGGTTAAATCAAAGGACAGGCTGAGACTATTTTGATGTGATGAATTTCCCAATTTAGCGCTCCTAGCCCTCCAAGCAGCAGATTATTTTTGAGCCACTAGACTTCACTTGGTATAAATCTTACCTCACTGCTCTGGACTGAAGTATGTTCCCTCCCCACCCCTGACTCAGGTATTGAATTCTAACCCCTAGCACCTCAGAATGTGACCCTATTTGGAGATCAGGTCTTTTTGGAGGTAAACAAGTTAAAATGAGTTCCTCAGGGTGGGCCCTCATCCAGCATGACTGGTGTCTTTATTAAAAAGGGGAAACTGAAAGACAGACACAGGTAGGAGAATGCCACGCAGACATGGAGAAGACCGTCTACAAGCCAAGGAGAAAGGCTTGGGACAGATCTTTCCCTCCCGGCCCTCAGAAGGAACCAACTCTGTTGACACCTTGATCTTGGACTTCCAGCCTCCAGAACAGGAGAAAATAAAAGTCTGTTGTCTAAACCATCCAGTCCCTGGTACTTTGTTACGCAGCCCCAGCAAACTAACACAATTATATTTCTATGGTGTGGCCAAGGCACGGCCACACCCATGTCTGATTTTATGGGATTTCCTAACAATCCCATGAAGAAGGCAGGGTGATAATATAAAATTTAAAACTAGATGAGGAAACTGAGGCTTTAAGACTCTTTCTGCCCCCTCCCAGGGCTTCTGCCGCTCCATCTATCGCCGCCTCTCTGTGGGGGCCGTGTGTGCAGGCAGCTCTGCCCATAAAAGGAGCGTTAGACCGGGCTTGGCGGGGAGTGCCTGCATCCAGTTAACAAGGTGCTGTTTGGGTTCGTCGCTCTGTTTCTATAACTACACTTGAAGTGTTTGATTAAGGTCAGGTTAAAAGCAGCTGCTCTATAAACTGCTCTTCTCAAACACATCAATCTTGGTCTAAAGCTGTTCTTTGAGGGGAACCTTGGTGATCTCTCTTGGAGATCAGCTCCGGCACTCAGGGACACCCAGAGAGACCCGGGCTGCTCTGAGTCCAGGGAAGAAATTACATCTGCATGTTTGCTCAGTGGGCCCCCTAGTAGGGACTCCCACTTCAGTCTCTTGAAGTACGGGAATTTGAAGTGGGAAAATAGAGCCTGGAATAAATATGAAAATACAGGGTGGGCAGTGTGGACGAGAAACCTAAATCCTGCAACAAGCCCCAGCTTGGAGTCTTGGGTAGTGTGAAGAAGGTCCTTGCAAGCCAGGAGCCTGGAAACCACAGCAGCCTGAGGGAATATTCACGGTTACGCTCATTCACCCAGCCCTTTTGGGGAGGAGGTCAGTGGGTTCGAGCAGTGACATGTATAGAGGAGCCTGACTTTCACTTCAAAAGGGTTTATTCAGATTTGAAGTCCATCAGTGTCAAAAGTTGCTCAAAGTGGGAGACCTGTTTCAGATTAGGCAGAGGGAACTCAATAAATTTCTAAATCTCTAAATTTGACCTTGACAGAGCAATTGATGGTTTCTTCTTTCCTCTCTGGATTCTTGTCACTTGTATTTCTGACTGATAGTTCTAAATTCTGGCCCTCCAATACCCTGTGCATTATTTTTGTTGATGTCTTTATAGCCAGACTCAAATTTCCTGATTATCTGCTAAATCACAGCAAAGCTCACCATCAATTTCATCCTCGTAGCCTTCTCTCCCGTGTATTTCTGGGATGTCCACTGTAAGGAAAAAGAAAACATAAAAGTTGAGTTATAACAAATTCTATGCCATGGCTAAAAGACAGAGATGCAACCTTTCTGAGAATGACTCCCAGCATCGTGGGCAGCTAAAGAATCTTCTGGATCATTTAGTATGTACATTCCTAGAGACTTTTCCCTTCAAATAATTGGTCTTTATTTGCAACAGCAACCAGAAGAACAGAAACAATAAGAAAGATCTTTAGTGCCGAGTAAACTCTCACTTGTGTCTTTATAATGACTGTTGTTTATTATCAATATAGGTCTGAATTTTATCGAAGGGAACTTCAACAGCCTCTCACGCCCAGTCAGTTGCCAGGACTGCGAGTTCTTTCAGTATAACATCCTGCCCTCCTCAGATGCATGCATCTGTGTGGACACAAAGTACAAGAGTCCTTCTCCTTTGGGTTTCAAATAAATGGATGGTATTTAAGGAAGTCAGGTTTCATCATTGTATGTTTTAATGTAACAGCAGAACTGGAAAGAACGTTAAAATGCCTGTCCACCTCCACATATCCGTGCTAAGGTCTCTTCTCTTTCCTTCCTATTCTGTTTTTCCCGTTGGCTTTCTTCACTGTTTAGAATAGATCAAACATGAGCATCCAGTCTGACTAGCCCAGGCTTGAACAGAGATAAGTTAATTCACTCTGAATTTTTCTTCAGTATTATCACTGTCTAACTTCTTCTTTTTTTATGATAATTTTTTTGGGGGAGGGGTAATCCAGGTTTCTATTCACTATGCTGTCCATCTTATAGAAATCAGAGCCAATGGAAATTACCTGTCTAAAATGGTAAAACATTAAAAAAGAGAATCAAATATAAAGAGTGGGGTCTTGTCATTTTTTCCTACCTCACAAGTTAGTGATGCCTGTCCTGGCTGGGAGCTCAAGATGGTCCCTGTGAACATATGTGGCCCTTTAGGAATTTCATTCAACCCAAAGTCAGGTGAACTACTTTGATGTCAACACTATAAACTGATACCCAAAAATCAAGCCTTAAAACAAACCCAAACTCCCAAATGGCTAAAAGATTACACAAGAGAGAAAAAAAGAATTTCAGACCAGCCTGAACTTCTCCCTCATTGGCACAACATCTCCGGGAAGAGCTACTTGACCATGACCTGAACTGAGGCTCGATCTATCACTGCCACACTTGAATTTCAGTCTTTTTCTGGAGGCAGTGGTTTTCATCATGTTAGAAGTCTTCCTCTGTAGCACAGGGAAATATATACAAGATCTTATGGTAGCTCACAGAGAAAGGAATGTGACAATGAATATATATATGTTCATGTATAACTGAAAAATTGTGCTCTACACTGGAATTTGACACAACATTGTAAAATGATTATAAATCAATAAAAAAAGTTAAAAAAAAAAAAAAAGAAGTCTTCCTCATTCCTGGCCAAAGAGCTAAAAGCCCATTCTTACACTCTTGGTCACCAGTAAGGGATGCAGAAAATAACTTTGCCAAGACCCCAGTTGAAAGGATGGACGCCGTGCGGCACCCCTCCTCCACACAGCCAGCCTGTCCCTGGCATGTTTATAGCACAGCAGCCGGCACCCGCAGGCCATGCCAGCCTCCCCACCTCAATGCCCATCCCCTGCATTGCTCCCCAGGCCTCTACCACGCAGGCTGTGAACAAGAAGCAACAAGAGGCAGTGTTGTCTGTCATAGGGATCCAATCGGGCTTGTGGAAATCAACCCAAAGCCTTTTATTTTAACCTTATGATAAAACAAACATGGAAGAAAGCCATCACCTTTCCAACAATTAATCATTTTGATGGGCTGCTCATATGTCTTAACACCTTCACAGTTAAAGGACGCAGCACACTGGATGAGACTATGTGAATCAGCCCAGGACGAAAACTGCGGGGCTCCTGCCAGTGACTTTTGGGCCAAATCCTGTTCTTGCTTTTAGGGATTCAGCCTCTGCCAAGGATGTGACAAAGTCTTGGAGGCTAGAATGGCATCTTGCTCCATCTCATACCCTCAGGGAAGAAGTCTTTAGGATGCTATTGATCACAGGCTGGAAAGGAGTGGATGTGGCATTGATCTTGGAAGAAAAAGGGTAAAAGGATGGTAATGACGATGAGAACATTTTGTCTCCGGACATCATGGCCTCTTGTCTCTGCAGGCAGAGGACTGGATGAGATGACCTCCCAAGAAAGGGTCCATTTTAAAGGTTCTATGAAAGTAATTGCCCAGATGTGGCTGAGATTCCTGCACCTGGAAGATCAAAGGCTACTTCAGGTGAAGAACCCTTTAGAGACTTGACTTGGCTTTTTGCATAATCACCACTCGCAGGAGTTTGGGTGAGTGGGAAGGGGTCGAGAAAAGGATAAGTTAATCAACATTTTCAAAAGCGCATCTGTTCATGAAGCCTTAAAGAAAGAATGACACCCTGGGGAAAACCCCAGTAAAGGGAACGTTTGTACAAAAAGCAATTTACTTTGATAGCAATTTTCTCTAGTCCCCTTGCTGATATTCTTGATATCTGTGTTTGATGAAGAGCTTTCTTTCTCAAAACCCTCTTTGCCCTTCATGAGCCACTTTACTTTTTTGTTGAGCCCGGGAGGTAAACTTCAGCCGGTTTCCACAGGATGCTGGCAGGGAGTGTGGGGGTCCACTGGGTCCCTGTCGTTCAAGGAAGAAAGGGAGGGGGAAGGGAAGGGAGAGGGGAGGATGGAGACCCAGCTGGGGAAGTGAGGCAGGTGGCAAAGAATGTGGAGACCAGGGACCTGGAATTAATTTTTTTTAATAAGTTAAAACTCGGAAAGGACCCTCCAGGACTCTATTTCAGTGGGTGGTATGTTTGTGTGAGACGGATGGGGGAGACTGGAACAGGCCACACCTTTAGGAGAACACAGGTCAGGAATGGAACTTACCACCCACACGACTTCCACTTTCAACCTTTGTGCTCATGTGACCCTATTTCCTTCTGGCCCCTGTGTGGATTCAGTCTCCGGCCATCCTGATTCCAAAACCTGAATTCTGACCCTCAGCACTGTATTAAGGTTAGAGGAGACCCTTTCCCCTCAACTCCCTCAAATTCTGGGGGTGGGCAAGCAGTGCAACTATCCTGTCTCACCACCGCCCCACTCCAGCAGAACAAAGAGTCTGCCTTGTGTTGACGCCGGTGGGCAGGTACACGTTCTCTGGCTGTTTGCCTGCGTTGTTGGCTCACCACTTCGATGGGAACTCGCGGAGATATCTCATGAATGTAAAGGCATAGTGACCTGAGATTTGGGGCTTCATGTTTTCTGTGGTAGGCACCCGGAGAGGGAAGGCTGATTTGCATTGTTCTTCAAAGGGCAGTCTTCATTCACCCACTAACCAACCAATCAACCACCAACCTTCACTTATTAAGAGGGTTTCCTACATGCCCTGGAACCATGCAGAGGACTTCAGGAAATGAAGATGTATGGGTCCAGGTGTCTATAATTAAGGCCCTTCAGTGTGGTTCAGAAGCAAAGACTCGCCCATGCCAAGATAGCATAAAAGACAGTAGGATGCTACTGGAGGAACTCGAAGTGATGGCTGAGTCCAGGGTAGGGGTTGGGCAAATGGGACTGGGATGCTGCCAGGAGGAAAAATGTGGGAGTGAGGAGGGGGCTGTGGAATTGAGGCTGATGCAAGGGCAGGAGGTGGGGATGGGGAGTCCTGGCTCCTTTATCTATCTGAAGGATAGGGATGGTTTCAAACATGGTACCTGAGTCTTTTTACTCATACACTGCTCTCTTGGTTTGGGGCTTGAATTCATTTTTATCAGATCCACTGAGGAATTCAAAGAGATTGCCCAATCACAAGTCTTCCAGCCTGTATTTCCCTGCAGGAGAGCAGGTCTCTGCCCACCTCCCACCACCAGCTGCTGCAGACCAGCCTTGTGAGAGGAGGAAGGACTCAGGAGTGCCTGAAATGGGGTTTAACAGAATTTGAGTAATTGAGTGAGCAGAGTAGCCACTATTTTACAAATAAACAAAAAACCCCAATTTAACCAAACCTGGTCATTTTCACATTGACATTTCATCTCAGGCTGAACGGTCCCCCAGTTTCCTTCTCTTAGCATCACCAAGAGTTGGGTCAGGTACCCAGTGAAGAGTGATTCAAAGTCTCACCTATTCCTATCATCCTGATTTTCCAGAGCAGAAGACCCGAGGTGGCTAGATATTAAAACATTCCCTGGACTGTCTAGGACCTCCCGCCACCCTGGAAGAGGAGAATACTCCTTAGCATCCTTGGCAGTAAATTGCAACACTACAGCATGAATGGTGAACAGCCATACCCAGTCACAAACTGAACCTACTCTAAGGAGCTACGTTTCTCCCCGTGGGTCTGGAACGTGGAGCAGAGACACTCTCAGGACGGTCCTGGAAGGGGAGCAGCAGGGGATAGGGAGGAGCACTGCCCTAGGAGCAGGCTGCCTCCTTCTCGGCAGAGCTCTGCCCCTCCACACAGGTATCAGAGCCTGGCTGAGTCACTGACCTCCTGGAGTCTCTGTTTGCCCCTCTGTCAGGTCAGCACAGCTGTTCTTCCCTGGTCGAGAATTCTACCATCTTTACAGGAAGAAAAGGAGAAAACCCTGAGGGTCTTTCTGATGAGGGTTCTCTGAAGAGGGCTGCTGACTGAAGTAGACAAGGAGACTTCAACAGAAAAGAGCTCCCTGCCCCAGTCTTCACCCCGGGTCTGCCCTCTTCAGGACGTGGTCATGTCCTGAAGGCATCCATCTTAAGGTATGTGTAGAAAAAGAAGACCATGCAAAGGACAAGTAAGGGAAGCCATGAGGTTCCATATTTTCAATACTTGCTCTTTTGGCTTGGGAACCAGTCCTGCTAACAGGCAAGTGAGGAGCTGACAGAGTGAGTAAGTTGTGCCCCAAGTTTTAAGCCTTCACCTTAGCCAAGTCAGGGCTGATAAAACCTTGTGAGAAGCCCCTTCGCCCACCAAACTGCAACCAGCCTTTAAAGCAAGCACTGAAGAGACTCTTATACAGGAAATCATGGCGATCATTCATTTTCACAGGTACCAGGTGTCATCGCTTCCACTTTAAAGAGGAAGCAAGGCAGAAACTGCAGTAAGTCATTGAAAAGATCGGTAGTAGAACTGAGAGTCAGCCACATTTTCCACACCTTGTCTGGGGCTGTGATTTATTGGGGATTAGCTCTTGGCCACTGAGAGCCCTTGTTGAGTTGGATTCCAAGTTCCCAAACCCCCTGAGACAGCTAAATCACTGGACCGTTCAGATGGGCGTAGCCTTCAGAAAATTCTCTCAGCCATTTTGTTTGGATCTCAGCAGGAAATGCAACACTGTGGTGTAAATAAATGAGAATTCATGAAGGACTAGGAGATGTTTCTCGGCCCTTCAAAGTGTTTAATTTGGTTTAATCTGTAGTATTGGCTGAAGGTTCTCACTCCCCACCACACTTAATTTCCCTAATTCAGTTTGTTCATCCCCAGTTGCTACAAGGAGCCAAAAGTTCAGATGTAGTGTGAAACCTTGCCAAAGCTCCTCTGTTCGAGTCAGGCTACTTGAGAGCCCTTCATCCCATGCTGGGGTTGGACTGGGTTTAGAAACGCCACCAGAAGATCCTCTATCATAGGTTTTTATCTCTTGAGCTTTAGCCAAATCTATGCAAAGTCATGGAAAAAAATATTCTTCTGGCGTTTTCAAATGGTTTCCAGCTGGAAAAGAAAAGGGGGCTTGGATTTGTGATAGCAGAAGAGTTTGAACATGATTTTCTATTACTTTTAGTTGAATAATCACGAGGAAACACTAAAAGGGGTTGGAAATACCAACTGCGACAAGAAGGCTGTGAAATGACCTAATAATACTTTCAAGTGTGGAGGCGGAGGAGCAGCTGAGGCCAGAACGGCTCCACGGAGCCCCAACAATGGCATGAAAACAAGAAAAATGCAGCCAGAGACATGTTTAGCTGTAAACACAGGCTGCATGATTGTGTAGGCTGGAAGAACCCAGCAATGCTAATGGGGGAAAATTCTGGACTCTCTTCTTTGCTCTACGTCTTTGAAAAATCAGAGCTATTCCCCATTACTATAAGTGGCTATGTTAACAAGAAATAGGCTCTTCTTTTGTTGGCTACCTACTCTTAGGGTATGAAGGTGGGAAAAAGACAGAAAATTTCAGGAAAAAAGTGTCCCCCTCCCTCATTGCATTCAAATTTTTTCTTGAGATGTTAGGAAAAGTCTTCTATCTTCACATTTCAAGGAGTTCTTCTATAAGCTTTAACATTTCTCCTCTCGTCCAGTCCCAAGGTTCAAGAAGTGTGCATAAAGGAAACACCACTCAGATGGAGAGGTTTGGTAGAACTTGGGACAAGTCGAAGGATGGAGGAGAAGAAACAAACCTGCAGCCACTAACAGTGTGAAAAACAGTATCTTCTTAAAGATTGCCCTCTGTTTTGTTGGTTTTGGGGGGAAAAAACCCCTCTCTATACACATATATCTCACCAAGAGAGTTTGCTGTACTTAAAAGCTGGGCTCTTCTGAAGACAAGGATCCACAACCTTATAATAAGATTTTAGGGGTTCCAAAAAGGAAACTCTCTGCTCATTCAAGAGATGATTTCCCCCCTAAGCTTGCTGGTGACGGAGAATGGTGGTTATAAACATAGGAGAATAATTCCTCCGAATTTAGGTTTGGTCTCTTGTAAAAATGCAACTACTTGCAGGAAGTAAGCAATTAAGCCTTCGTGTCGGGAATCTGACACACTTTCCTTGCGGTGGGCCTTGGTGGAGGGAGGCAGAGAAGGGGTAAGGATGCCAGAGGAGAAGAAAGGGGCCACTGAGAGAGGGGGGAAGGTCCTGGAAGGGGAGGGTGGAGGCTGAAGATGAACGACACCTGACACAAAGGCAGGACAGGTGGAGCAGGTCCTCCGTAGGGAAGAGAAGGGGCAGTGACCCTATCAGGAGTTCAGAGCCAGAAAGAGATGGTGGCGCCAAAGGGCCGGGGCTTCCTGTGGACGGTGTTATTGAGCTCACACCCTTGGTCTGTAGCTGAGGCTGAAGAGGCATCTCGGGGGCTCCTCTGACAACCCACGCTGGGCCCCGCCTAGGCCCCACGGACTGCCTCCCCACCCCAGCAGCAGCTGGCGGAGCTGCCCTGGAGAAGCAATGCCGAAGGCCGCGCAGGCCCCCAGGGTCTTTGTGCCCTGTCTCCCTGCCCCTTGGTGGCAGAAGAGAGATGCAGAGGGAGGGAAAGATGCTGAACAGACTGTGCTAAAACGAGCCCCCAGCAGGCCGACTGACGATGGGACTTCGGTCAAGGCCACCTCGGGCTCAGGCCTTTGTCCGCACCCCATCATTCCTGGGGTGGGCCGCTCTCTAGCAGGTTACAGAGAACTCCAGGCCAGCCTCCAGCTGAAGAGTCCTGCTGCCTGAGAAAGGACCTGCTGTGGTGGAAAGCCAAGACGTGTATACCCCCATGCCCATTCTCCACCAGAGCCTTTGCCTTCAGGTATGTCAGTTAATGATATTTCAAGGGTTCAGTTTTGCACAATTACACATAGAAGACTAAACAAAGCTTCTGTGTGTGTGTGCTGACATAACTCTAGTTCACCTACACCTCACTCTCCTGCTGTTTTTTTTTCCCTGAGCCATCAAGAGTGAAACCCAAGCCTCATGCCCCAGAGGTGGCAGGCCTGGATCTTTGGCAGGTCAGAGAAAGCTTGCAAAGCCCATATATGGTTGTCCGCCCCATCCACTGTGCTCAGAGTCAAAGTCACATTACTATGACATGACCCCGTGGTCATAGCACACAGCAGAAATCAGGGGAGAAATGGTGTTTGAACAAATGGGTCCTTTGGCTTCTCTTCCACTTGCCATGCCTTGCTAGAGCCACTTGGGGCTAGCAGCTCTGCCTGCACACTGAAACTGCCCCCTGGAAAACCACCTCATTTCCTAGTACCTTTCCTCGGGTCACATTAGCCCCAAACCCCTTTGGAAGGAAGCTGGATGCCTCCTTTCAACCAGGCAGGACTGCTCCTTGCAGGGCCATCATGGGGACCTCGGGCTCA
This sequence comes from Camelus ferus, assembly GCF_009834535.1. Lineage (NCBI taxonomy): Eukaryota > Metazoa > Chordata > Mammalia > Artiodactyla > Camelidae > Camelus > Camelus ferus. Next base: position 67,088,310 of record NC_045700.1, read on the forward strand.
AGGCCCCAACCATTGAAGACTTTCTGTTGGCACGTGGGCCTACTTGTGGCTGCTGGAATATTTTAATCTGCAGCACAATACTGTGCACTGACCTTAAAGGATGTTTTTTACATGAATTTTTTAGTAGAAGACATAAATAAATAACAGCAAGGCACAGCATAGTCACTCCTTGAAGAAACCAAGTGGAACTCATTAATCATGGAGAACAGGGCTCTGCCTGTGAAACCCAGGGACAGAATTCACTCCCGAGCCACGGCTGCCCCAGCTCCAGTGAGCTGCCATTTACGAACCGGCCTGCATTCTCCACAAATTGGCATTGAAAAAAAGGCCCTGTGATTAAAATTCCCTTCAGCTAAAACTGCCCAAAGTCTTCTCTTGCAAGCACTCCACCTGCTTTAGAAAAAGAGTCACAGAGATGTGTCTTGTGCACGTGGCAGGTGATACAATGCAGGATGTCCACTAGTTTGTTACCCTCGCAAATGGAGACAGGTTCACTTTAAAAGGTAAACCTCAGCCATTTGAAGCATCTATTAACATCAAAACAGGCACACCCTTTGACCCAGATAGTCTATCCTAGAGAAACGTGCACAAAGAGGCAACCTCAAGGATGTTCACTGCCGTACTGTTTATCATAGTCAGAAAAACTAGACACAACCTGAATGCCCACCAGTAGGGGAGCAGTTAATAAACTATGGTACGTCAACACAATACGGAATGCTAGGCAATAGCCAAAAAGGATGGGGTACCCTGTCAGTGTGCACCAAAGTATCCTTGAGGCTTTGTCAAGTGAAAAGAAGCAAGTTATCCAGCAAAGTGAGCAAATGCTGATACCATTTACACAAAACCAAACCAAACTCCAACCAAACCAAACTACCTCATTAGACATGGCCATATCTATTTGTAAAGGTATAAACCAAGGCCTGCAAATATATACCTCGAACAATTTCTCATGGTTGCCTCTGGCAAGGAGAGTAGGACTGGTTAACAATGACATGGACTTCTGTTTCTTAAAAAAATTATTTGTACTTTTTGAGGATGTAGTCATGTATAACTTGTAAATTAAAAAGAAAAAAAAAAACAGAGAGAGAGAGAGAAGAAACCTAGCCAGTTATCATCCTAAAATTTCCCCCAGTGACCTTCTTCAGTATCAATAACCACTCTGGTCATGAGCCTCTAAGCATTGGTGTTTTCCCCACTTAACCCCAGTCCTATCTCCAGCACATCTGTGGCTGACTCTTTGAATGGCCTTTCCTATTTTTCGGTCCAATGCCCGTGGGACTTTAGTTTTTATTGGGAGTTTGGAGGTCAGTGACAGCAAAGCTCAAGAACAATTACTTTACATGGGAGAGGAGAAGATTTCTTGGTCTCTTGCCTTCTAGGCTTGGGGCAAGAATGGTGTCTGCTGTTTGCCCTGAAGCACTGAGATTCTGCATTGTGCCATGCAGAAACCATGCTGAAAGGGGGAAATTTGGGGGAATTCCTGGATTCTTGTATCTCTTCTGTGCTCAAGTTTGGGGCCCAACAGAATGCCACACAGTGCAAACGATCTCTGAGGCCTGTGGCCTGATGCCTTCTAAGGGCACAGGTTTCTGATTATATCTAACCTCTAGACAAACTCCAGTGCATTTGATCTATGTCAGGCTTAATAAAATCCTACACCATTCCTAGCTTTCAATTTATTTATATAAGGCGATCTTTCCCCTGCTGATTATAAGACCATCAGCTGGTGTTCCCCTTGGCCCTCCTTTTCCTCTGGTTGGATTTGTTTTGTGTTTTCTTTGGGCCATCACTGAAGTGGATGAAAGGCAAATTACAGCTGCGGGAGCCCCAGTGATGCGCACAAAGAGAGAAAACAAGCCGCACCTCCAGATCTGCAGTTTGGCTCAGACGTGGAGCCCACAACGCAGACAAATTAAAACTTAAAAATGAAGCTCTTTTCATCAAAGATTACAGAAAGGCCACAACGTTTGTGCAAAACAACTGCAGAGTCAGCGAAGAGAGGTGATGAGAACCAACAGCGGGCCACAGCCGACTGGCCGGGCTGCAGGGGTCTGCGCTAGGAGGGCAGGTCTCCCTTCAGCCTGCAAGAACCCACATTTAAACCGTCATAAAGGGCCAGGCAGGAGCCAAGACAGGCCATACTGGGCCTTGACATCTGGTGTTTATGATCCATGGAAATACAGTTTATGTACCACTTATCCTTGGGTTAGGTCTGAAATACCATACTGATAACAGTGCTGGTTTTGTCGCCTAAGATTAGAGTCCTGCTCTTTGGGGGACGAGAGAGAACCTGTAGAATTAGCCTCGGGATTAGAAGCAAGGCAGGAAAAGCAGTGATGAAATTCTCAAAGGTGGCTCCAAAACCAGTAATGCTAATGGAGCGCAAGCGATGGCTAATTGAATTCACTCTGGCATATTTGGCCCCAGGCCAGTTCATGAAAATGTTGACTGAGCCTGGCTCTTTGCTTGAAATAAATGCTTCCGAGAAGCTTTCATTTCATCCTTTACTAATGGGAACAAATGGCTTTAAGGATAACCAAATGCTATGTAGACAAAATGGGTAATGACACTGGTCATGAGAGGAACAAACAGTGCTCTAATCATGGACATTCTGCTCTATTCTCCTGCAGAGGACAGGTAGTGACATCTATCCTGAGCCTTCTGGACTGACAGAGCTTTCTGTAAGACCTGCAAACCCAGAAGCCTGTTTCCTTGAACATCACTTGAGCGGGTTTTATAGCTGTAAAAAGCACTCCTTCCTGAATCCTCTAGTGAGGAAGAAAAGCAGGACTCTGGCAGAAATAGGGTCTCCTGGACATGGACCTTTAAGGATGGTTCTTAGACCCTGAGGAAGGCTCCTGGGTTGATGGGATGCTTCTAATGTACCCATGAATAGGGGGTGGTGGAAAATCCTTCCACAACCTCTTTCTGAGCACCATCTAGAAACACTGAACAGCTAAGAGGCTGTCTTTCTGAAATTTTTTTTGCCCCCAATCCTCCTCTGATAGAAATATTTTTTATAACTATATTACTAACTACCCAAGAAAGAGAAGCAAAAGAAAAATACTTGTCAACAAGATCTGGTTTTTTGAGTAAAATTTCCCAAGTTCCTCTCCTCAAAGTTTTTAATAGAATGTTCTTTTTATAAAATGTTCCACCATGATATTTCCAGGTTTGCAGGAATCATGTAATTATCTTCATTATTTGCTCCAGAAATGAAGCCTGGAATCTCTTCGAGCCTTGAACATGCTACAAGTTCCCGTTTTGTCTGGGAAACTGCTCATAAATTGGAGCTCAACGTCCCCATGGAGGTAATAATTTGGTAGGCAAGGGGTAAGATGTTGCCACTTCTTCTTGAAAGGAAGCTGTCTCTGCAGCGCTGAGGACATGACTCAGCTTCGCTGCTCCCACTCCCCCAGGGGCCCTTTGAAAGCAAAGTCCAATCTCCGGGGATTTGCCATCAAGCGAAATTTTGTGGAATCACATGGAGCAATTTAGCACTTAGCAACTTTTGCAAAATCCCACACCAATCATAAAAGTTGGCTCAGCTGCACAAATTGGATAAAACTCCTAACAAGCAGTCATAAAAATAAAAGAAGGAAAAGCTGGCATTCAGCCGCAGGGAGAAAACCCACCTGCCTCCCACAGACACGCCCTGTGGCTCACAGGGCGATGTGTAAACTTGGGAAACACCAGTTCGTTCAAAGCCTACATTTCAACTTTGTTCTCACAAGCAAAGGTGAAAAAAAAAATCCCAGATGTTTGTATAAAAATATCATCATTTTATTACATTCCACACAATACATTTTCAAAGAGTTTCCAACGTCCACAAGTTATTTTGACACACAGGCAACTGAGCGATGCAAGAGATGTCACAGTTATAGGGCGAGGGGTTAAGAATAGGAAGTAAAAATCTTTACGTTTTCTTGTTGTTCTTTGGTAATTTTTGACTATTTAGGTGTTTACTTGCCTGCTAGTTTCCTTTTAAAGACAGGGTCTTTTTAAACACGGGATATCAACCTCAGCAATATTACTGGATTTCCTATCCTCTTCTGGCTTTAATCCAAAAATGTAGGACAAGGGAAAAGACAATTTTACTTTATTTTCAGCATTTCATTTTGTCAATGGCAATGCTACAGTTCTTTTTTCTTTTTCTTTTTCTGCCTTCACTGGCAATTAGGGAATAGCAATTATTAGCGTAATATCGCAGAAGGGGTTTTTTTACCCCAAAGGTAAGGGTTTCCCACCTGGAGCTGTTAACATGAAAGCTCCACTAAGGCAAAAATTTTACCGGCCTGAGCTAGACCTTCAATTCATTCATTCATTTATATTTTAATAGTTGCTATCACCCCTTTGTCTTCTGAGAAGCAACTCTAAACACATGCATGCATGCATTCACCTGTCCAGTCCATTTTTCTTCTCCCTCCATGAAGTACACAATTTTGCTTTATAAGCTGCAAGGCATGACATTTTATAGAAGAGCTGCCCTTTTAGCATAGTACCTGGATAATACTATGAGAATTGCTGGGGTGGAGAGAGAGAGAAAGAGAGACACACACACACAGAGAAAGAGAAGCGTGACATCCCTAGCTGAACTGCATCATGGGATTCACAAAGATTCGAGCAATCTCATCTTCTCAACGACAGCATGTACATAAAGATGATGCCACATGGGGCATCAGATAAAGATACAGCAAATTCACAAAGTTCTTGTCCTCTTCTTTTAAAGAAGGGAAATCCTCAAGGGTATATGATAACTCAGTTGCTACACTGACTGGATTTTCCAGCTGAGATTTCCTGACACCACGCATCCGTGGGGCACCTATTGGGATGTCAGTCATTTCAAGGGAATGTCTGGCGCCAAACGCACGACTGGATATGGATACTTGAGATAAAAAGCCTTAGTGACTGGCAGGGAAGTCATCACAAGGCATCCACGGTATCCTGCCACCCCTCCTCCCTTTCCCCATCTTTCCTTCCCCATCTTCAGCTGGGGTAAGACATTTCTTGAAATCTCAAGGTAGCTCATGCTCTAGCCTTTCATCTTTTTTCTTGGCAGGGCTGCTGTGGTTGAGACAGAGTAGCTCTTTGAAATAGAATAAGAGTGGGAGAACGCCGTTCTTTCAGGATGAAACAAACCAGATGCAAAAGTAAGTGTGTGTGCGTTGGAGAGACCTATGTGGATATGCCGAAAGAATGCTGAAAGTCTCTCACTCCCAAGCAGCCCCAAAAAATCATTAGTATTTTGTTCTCAGAAGGTACCTGGAGGCTTTCGGCCAAGGCAACCATCTTTGGAGAGAATCTTATACTTCCCCAGTGGATTCCTAGCAGGAGGTGAGAAATAAGCACCCACAAGGCTGAGCCCCAGGACACTGAGAATCTCATTAAAACATGAATTTTCTAATGAAATTGACTTCATTATTGAATCCATCCTTCGTACAGTACCATTAGGCAATTTATCTCTAACATCCCTCTCCCTGCATTGCTTAGAGAGGACAAATGGGCAGCAACGGATTTATCTTCATTATACCTTCTCCTGACCATGCAGCAACATCTGGAAATGCCAGGCCAGCCTATGAGGGCGTATTTGCCAGATGCCATGAATGCTCTAAGGGGTAGCACATTGGTACACTTAAAAATATGGTAACTTTTTATTTTTCTCATAATATTCAAAGAAGTCAGGTGAACAGCCTTATATTTTAGTGGCTATAGATTCGGGCACACATTAACACCATGAAAAGAAAGCAAATGATCCCTTTTCCCCCATATTTTACAAATGCTATTACAATGACCAATATAATACCAAAGAAGATGTTTTTTTAACCTTCATACTCAACCCCATCCCAAGTAGGGCACAAAGAACGCCCGGGGAGAGGAGATTTTTTTAAAGACAACGTTTCAGTCCTGTTCTCCTCCACCTCCTCCTGCTCCCAACTTAACAGGCTACTGCTGTTCCTACATCAGTCTCAGATCTGTTTTTCTCTATGACTTCTTCCAAGATTGGACTTAACCGATAAAAGCTAAACATTCATTATGAGCTTCTCTTTATAAGGCCACATGAGACAGCTTTGCTTCAGGGCTGGAAGGAGAGGAGTCCCGCCTGCACCCAATGGCTGTTACCTTGTTACTTCAAAGACGCCAGAGACATGACAAGGGGTCGTGTCTGAGTGCACTGGGGGAACCCTTCTCTTGGGTCAGGCGGGCTGGGCGTGGGGATAGGGATGGGAGAGCCACGTTTCCTTTCACGTGGCCTCGAGTTTTTAGGTACCTGGAGATGACAATGGTAGCCAACAGAAAGCCAGCCAGAGCTAGATAAGGCAACAAAAAGCTTCAATCTCTTCTCCAAGTAAACAAAACTAGTACAGTATATTATTTTCTGGAACATGTACCCCCCCGGAGAAGCAACACAAGAGTTAAAGGGGGCCCTCTCTGAACACACCCACACACTCCCCCCCCCCACCCCCAGTGAGCCAGTCTCTCTCTCACATCCACGCACACACAGAGAGATTCACACACGCAAATGTCTACTATGTACAAACACACAGACCGGGTTTCCCCTCAAGTCTCCTGGCGGACTGCCCACCGAGAGGAGGGATGGGATAAGGCAAGGGGAAGAAACAGGGAACCAGTCTCTGGAAGGAAACCAGCTGAACCTTGAGTTGTGAAGTGCTTAGGGGAGTATCTCTTCTTATATTCCAAGATGCAGCATTAGAGTTGGGGTTGATTGGTTTGGAATCAACAAAAAGAAAAAAAAAAAAAAAAAGAACCCAAGGAGAATGGTCGGGATGGATAAGAGCGCAGAGGGTTTGGGCCCCGAGAGAGGTGTCTGAGAGTTCACACAGAGACTAGGCGAGGAGAAAAAAGTGCAAAATCGAGGCAACGTGTCTGTAGTCTTTCTTGTTTGTTTTGGGTGCTGTCCTTGCTTCGGCCCTCAGCAGTGTGAGCTGCGGTCTTGTTCTAGTTTAATGGTTAGGGTGGGCTCCACCGCCAGAGGGGCCCCGTTGGTGTAGTGGGAGGTTTTGTAGGTGATGGAGTGATCAGTCTTCTTGGCCGCATAGCGGAACCGGTGGTAGTGGAGTACCAGGGCCAGCGCGACGGAGACCAGCACCAGCACGGCGCCCCCGGCGGCCATAACGTAATACCAGTAGGCTGGGATGGGCTGCACGGGCACCGTGTCCACTGTGGGCTCGGTCCCTGGTAGGAGGGTGCCCCCTGGTGGAGAGACACAGAAGAGTGTTGCTAGGCTGAGAGCATGCAGACTAATCAAAAACTAATTAAAAAAAAAAAGAAAAGAAACATACATGCTTTGGAGTGGATAGGGAAGGGCACACGGAATAAGATGGTACTGCGTATTTAGTGTGTTCCAAGCACTTTTCAGTGATCGACATTATTTCCTACTTACAACCTTATGAGAGGTAGGTACGGTACAGACCCATTTTACAGATAAGGAAATAGAGGCTCCAAGAGGTTAAATGAACAGTAGTTATTCAGCAAGTAAGCAGTAAGTATTATATTCAACCAAGAGCTGCATGATTACAAAACTTCTTTCCGTTAAACAATAATTACTCTATAACATATAGAAGCATTATGATTCACACATACCACACACACACACAAATACACACAGGTAAGTGATGCTGACGTGACTTCTGGGATTCCGTAGGACTGATTCTCTGAATGGGTGGAAATACAGTATTTGGTCTGGCTAGCCAGCATTCTCAAACAATGTATTAATTAATTAGGCTGGCTAGACTTGAAGGTGAATTCCACTCTGGTTTGCCAAGGCTTCCATGCCCATTGAAATCAGCCTGGTCTTGTTTAAACAGGTCAATTACCACTGTCAAGCCATGACTAACGCAGCTTCATTTTTTTTTTAATTCAATGGAAGATTAAAAAAGCTGATTGGAAGAATGTTGCAAGCAAAAAATGTGGGCACAAAATGACAGTAGGTATGTGAGAGCGAGAGTGAGTAAGTGAGAGCAAAGGGAGGGAGATCATTCTAATCACGGAAAAGACAGAGGAGGGAAGAGAAGCTAGCGGAGGATTGGGAAGGCAACTACATGCACTGGCCAGCCTCTGGTTGCCATGGAGATGATGTAGTCGACTGAAGCCCAGGGTAACTCTAGGGGAAGACTGGCTGGAGTCCCACTTGATGCAAAACAGTGCTACAACTTGATTCTCCCAATGATGTACATCAGAGGAGAATCTGGCCCAGGATGGGACCAGGAGCTTTTGAGCTTGCCAAAACTGGACATGATCTTCACTTCTGAAAAATGATGTATGCTTAACCTATGAAAAATTCCTCCCTAGCTGCTTACAGCAAGCGGTGGTGGCCAGAAAGATGCATCCTCTCTATCCACGGGATATCCCAGGTGGGGAACCCTCTCTGTGCACCAGTGGTCCCACTCTGTGGGTGTATCTCTGCCCAAGATGTAGACAAGGCTCATTTATACTTTCATGCCTCCCTAATGAGACCCCCGAACTCCTCAAGCAGAAGGATTCGCTCTCATCCTGGTTTCTACCTCAGGGTATGCACTGCGAAGGTGCTCCCTAAATGCTCTTGATGAAAAGACTGAACTGAGGTGACGACCCCTATTTCTGAGTCAGTATTCGCCGACTCCTGCAGCCTGAACACCAGAGCGCCTCTCTTTGATTTGGGGAATAGCTGAGGGGTGAGTCAGACCTTCTGATGTCTCCTCAGAAGTGCTAGGAAAATGAGAGCATTTTACTTGGAAGAGCTTTCAGAGCCTGCCCACCTTCCCGGCTCTCAGTCACTGGTTCCTCTAGTTTAAGGGGCCCACTTCTGCTGAGGTGCAGGGTTCGTTGGTGCCTATCGGGCCATCAGCAGTGCCACAGCGTTGGAGGCATTGTGACAAGCATGTGTCACCTGGGTAGCCACATCCACAGCTCCTGAGGTGGAAAGGATCCCAGAACCCCAGGATCCCTTTCTACACTGTCTCCTTCATTACCCCTACTGTGTTTCTTTATTCCCAAACCACTCCATCTTTTAATAATTTCATTACTGTGGCTGAGAAAGCTCCCTCCCTCCCTCTCTCCTCTCTCTTTGTGACCATATTGAAAATTATGCATAGAAACAGAGAGAAAGAGAAAGCAAGGCACTGAGAACAGCTCCTGGAAATGGCCAGCTTGCCAGTCACAGTGAACTAGTGTCGACTCATTATTCAGGTCACCAAGGGTATCTGCTGCCTGGCAACCATCCCGCCGTTGGATTTTCATGTGGGCTCAGAAGAACACACGAGAAACAACAAAGTGTGCGGGGATGGGCTCCACGTTCCTCCCCGAAGGTTATCCTCAGCTCTGCCTCTGCCTTCGATTTGGCTCCACCGTGAGGCCCATTCTCTAACGAGGCTGCAGCTCACCCGCGAGGGGAAAGGAAGGTGGGGAGCCCATGGGGACAAGCTCCCCAACGAAGCACCTGAGCAGGCTGTGGAGCAGAAGCACAGTTTTGCCAGGCAGAAAACAGCCACAACGACACAGTTTCAGGTCAAAGATCTGCTTTCCTTCAGCCAAAATGCTGGTTTTCAATATTAAAAACATCCCCTGGGGGCTCAAAGAGCCAGGGCCTTCATGCTACTCCTAGAGTGTTGCTTATGACAAAGGTGGGGCACTGTGTGGGGATGCTCCAGGGGAGCCGCTGGAGGAAGGAGAGCTCACAGGACGTGGATTCCATATTCTGAATCAGAGGGAGACCCCTGGCCTCGAGTTCTGCTCTGCTTTGGAAGACAAACTCCACTTTAGGTATAGGACCCTCTTCCCCTTCCCTGCCAGTGCTCCCCTCCCCCGAAATGATCGCCGTGTAGAAAATTTGAGCGACAAAAGCTATTCGGTGGACACCACTACTGGTTCCTTAAACATTTTCCCTGTATATTTGAAGAAATGAGAAAACACACTATGTGAATTTATGCTTTTAAAGTTAAGGGAGTTAGAAGAGAAGATACAGCTAACAGCCATCTTCCCATCCCCCTCAAGCTATTTTTGGTGACCTGCAGTTGGGGTCCAGAGTTTCTTAGAATATTCTCCAGAGCTAAAGATTCTCAACTCCCACAGGCCAGTGCACTGCCGGTTTGGAATCTGGCTCTGTGGCTGCTTCAAGGGCTGTATGCTAATGAGGCTGTAGTTTGCCAGCCAGAGAAAAGGAAGGTGATAGGTCAACAGGGGTCAATCCCTTTCCAAATCATCCTCCCAGATAACAGCAGCAATCCAGGGAACGTCAGCTGGGTGGGTGGATGGATGGATGGATGGATGGGTGGACAGATGAGTGGAGGCATGCATGCTGGACCAACATTGGCGGAATCCCTGGAAAAATGTTGATGGCCTAATGGTACTTCACAGAATAGTTATTCTTGGAAAGTGCTACATTCTCTTAGCTCATACTGTGCCTCTATGTCAAATCGCAAAAAAGGTGCCCCCCTCGGGCCGATGCTGCCTGCACCAGGTGTCCAGGTTGGTAAGTGGCCATATCTTAGCCCCATTTGCCCCCTCAGCCATATGGGATGGCCGGGCCATTGCTTCACAACACAGCAGCCTGGGCCATGTCCCCCAGGCATGGGAGAAAGAACACAGGTGACTTCAACCTTGTCCAGCACTGATGATGTGCTGAATGAAAGTCCCCTTTGATTGCTCTAACTTCCCCCACTTACTCACATACCTTTTTTCCCTCCAGTTGGAAAATGCTTTCAACTCCTGTTCTTTTTTTTTTTTAAATTAATTTCCACCTTCTAATTCTCCACAAAGTTTTCCCATTGTGTGAGATAATGAGAAACAGACATTTAAATAGTCAATAACTCCAAGTGTATTTGCAAGATTGAGCAGGCTTCCATCTGTAAAAGTTCTGAGCTCCCTGGAGAAAGGGGCAAGGTGAAGGTGGAGAAGTTGAATTTTGAGAAATAATAAATTCTACGAGCCATGCATGGGAGGAAAACAAGGGGAAAAAATAACACCATAGGTAGGTTCCTCCTATTCCTATTGTGCAAATAGGGTTACTGAATTAACAAGCCATTGGGAAATGTGACCCTGACTACAGCTGGAACGAGGGAACACTTCCTGGGTGCTGGGCTTTGGCCTCACGTGACTCATCTTTATTCCTCAGGACTCTCAGATGGAAGAGCTGAGCACCTGAGAGAAGAAGTGATTTTTCTTCCAGTTTCCCTGGAGGAAAGTTCAGGAGGAGGGCAGAACAGCACACAGTGAAACCCTAGAGACGGCCCGGAGCCCTCTTAGGGAGGTCACGCCGCTGGGAAGCAGCAGGCTCAGGACGGGAAGCCGGAAGCACGTGGACCAAATCCTCAGCCCGTGCTGGGCCTCAAGGCTCAGATAACCGAATCTGGCTCACTGCCTGTTTCTGCACATTTTGGAACACAGCCAGCCACGCTCATTACGTATGGCTTATGGCCTGCTGCTTTTGTGCTACAGGGGCAGAGGTGAGTACCAGCGACACAGAGAGTCCTAAAGGCCAACATATTTACTATCTGTCCTTTTACAGAAAACGTGTGCAGGGCCCTGTTCTAACCACGAAGGGCTGTGGCAGGAAGCAGCTCTCTGCCTTTCTGCCTCTGCCTTCTGTCTGAACCTGAGGACTGGCTCTGTCAAGTCCTCACTGAGTCACTGAAGAGAGAAAGCATCTCCCACAGCTAAGTGTATGAAATGTCCTCCGGACCTGGAGGAGTCACCCAGGTTTCCAAACGAAAAGTTTCGAAAGACCCCAGAGGTAAATCATCTCTCTCAGAAGGGGAAAAAAAGGCTCATCGCAAATAAGAAGTGTTTTAGGTCTGGGCTGCCAGCAGTCTTTTATGTGTAGGTTGAAAGTGAAGTCCCGGGTGAAGGGGCATTTCGGATAAAAGGTTTATTTAATTTGTGAGATTCAGCAAGCAAAAGAGAAGGCTGGCTCCTCTAGGAGAGTTTACAGAAGAGAATAGAAGAATGTGGCCACGCCCACCGATCTGTTTGGAAGAAGAATGTAAAAGCACAACATGTCCCTGAGAAACGGCTCCTTCGGTTTGCCCTACAAGCAGCGTATGAAAGATCATCGGAAGGTTTCCACTAGGATAGCAGAATCTGTGCTGATGCCCCACATCTGTCTAAAACGCCTCCTAATTCAGATGCTGAAGTCTCGGACACTTCTCTGTATGGTGGCACTTAGGCTCCTTCTTTTCAACTAAGGCTTTTCTGTTCTTGGACAGAGGAAAAAATGTCCCTCTCCCCTTAGAGAAACTGACGTGGGCAGCTGTCCAGATGAGTGGTAAACTTGTGGAGGGGATGTGTCAGGCTTCTGTGAGGCAAATCTCACAAAGGATGCCTTGGTGTCCCCTTAGGTTAGCCGTGGCAGCCGGGCAGTTAGCGGTTCACACGCGTCTCATATCCAGGCTTCCTAGCTCAGCGACACCAAGCCCGAATCTGGCAGCTGGGGGCGTCAGGGGGAGAGTGCCAAGGTGGAGTCATGCACCACAGCTGCCTAGCTGGAGCCCTGGCAGGGTTCAGGAATACTTCTCTGCCTTTCATCAGAGGGTTACGGAACGCCATTTAACCCTCACCGCATCTCAGAAGTGCTTCTGGTAGAGAGGGTCCTGGGAGGAAGGGAAGCCACAGAGAGAGGGAATTTGAGGCCAACCCCAGGTCATGTGCCCTGGGATGGGGTCATCACGCTGGTGGGCAAAGCCGTGGGGAGACAGCTGATGGAGATCGGGATGAGGGTGGGGATGGAAGGAGAGATAGGTAGGGGTGGGAAAGGGTGAAGGTGGGCCAGTTGGTACCAAATAATCAGAACTGAAAACCTGATGTACAGGGTCAACCCAGGCCAGCCCTGTCATTATCCCCAAATGGGTCCCCTCTGTGCCCACAAGACAGCCTGCGATGTTCGCTTTCTCTTGGTGTCACCTGGACGAACACCGCAGAGGACTGCAGAGAGTGAAACCCAGAGACGGGCCCCACAGTCCTCAGAACTGGTCTGAGATAAAACCCACGGTCACAGCCGTGAACAGGAGCTACTGATGTTCCTTTTCGTATCCATCCGTGGTAGACACAGTACTTCGGAATTCTTCCCTCAAGCTACCACCCGTGCCTGGGATTTCCACGGGTCTCTAACGGGTAGGGTACCAGACTGTCTCTCTGCTCCTGCTTTGTTCAAAGCCAACAGCTTCTAACATGAACAAGAACTCTTGCTTTTACTGCGACCTGCTAAAAATAACCACCTGGTTAACAACTACAGAACTCTGATTATGGGCTTTATATATTTTTACTCGCTTCTTTATTATTCTTTTTTACTTTTATTGAAAAACGAAAGTATTAGTTAAGAAAAAGTAATCCATCACCTTAATTACACCACTTTTCGGTTCCTTCCCCTGCCTTTCCTTTGCACAGATTTTCATTTGTTAAAGCTCAAATTCTAGAAAAAGATGCATGACGGCACTGTGTTTATAGCCAGTGCTTAAAAAAAACGAAAAAAGGAAAAAAAATGCACACCCAGTCTACTTTGTTTAAAACAAGAAAAAGTCTTTTTAAACATCACATGACAACACAGCTTATTCATTCTCTCTCCTTGTCCCTTTTCTCTTTTTCTCCATGACTTGTTTCTCTTCATACTGACTCATACCCCGGATACAATCAAAGTATACACACCAGGCAGAAAACACAAGGCGACTTGAATAAAAAGAAAATGTTTCATGGCAAGAAATGAGTAAGAGGCAGAAAATGAAAGACACTTCAAAATATAAAAGATTAAGGCAATCTAATATGACCCGGTCCAGAGGCCACTTTTACTGCATTCTTGTAAAGATCTACCTCGTATACATTGGTCTCTTCTAAACAATAAGAGTACTTCTCTCTCATGGCTAATTTATAATGGAAAAGAAAACAACCCAAGTTAAAAAAAAAAAAACAACCCAACATACTAACAATGTGTATGCCTGTTGTTAATAGGGTTTCACCATCAACTTTCCAGATCCTGCCTGCCCAAACCTGATTTCTCTGTTTCTCTTTTTGAGTGAAAAGGCTGATTTAATCCCCAAAGCATCTGCGCTTCCACCAAGCGAGGGCTGCCGCTGCCCTGACCAGGGGAGGTCACTAGGTTAGACAGAGCGAATGGTCCTCTTTTCCCTCCCAGATGGAAGGCTTCGCCAAGTCAGAACAGAGGTGCAGGCTGAGGTCAGAGGGGCCTCAGCCCCAAAGACGCCTCCCTGGCCCTGGGTTCACCCGGCTACCACGTCAGGAGTTTCACGTAAAACTTGCTGTTGTGATTGAAACTGTCCAGTCCCAATTCCCATCCTGCTCTTGGCTCCTTGGCCAAGTCTCTGCTCCCCACCCCTCGGTTTCCTCCTTCCAAGGATGCTCATGATTTCCCAAGACAACAGCCGTGGGCCAATCCATGCCACTCACGGGCTGCCTTGGCTTAACCCCCAAACCAACGCATCGGGAGCACACTGGACATCCTTACCTTCAAGTCCCTAAGCTCTGTGTTTATTCTGGCTAAATGAGCCCTGCGGCTCTGATATTTTATTTATATGTATATTTTTACAAGAGAACATAACTGTCCTGTGAAGCCTCACAGTAAACACAGCCTCCAGGAGAGCACATGTGCTCTGATTTATTGATTCTCTCACGGAAGCAAAGCGCTTGGCCACCGCACTTGTCAGTCACGGACCCGGACATGCGTGCTCACCCCGCAGAGCGTCTGCGGCGATGGCTGTGAGTAACCTAAACAGCCTTTCCTGGGAGCTCTGAGTCTCAACCATCAGTAAAATCAAGTGAAACAACAAAAGCAGGTTTTACTTCCCCAACATCATCATTCCTGAAGGTCAGAACTTGAATTCAACTTTAACATTCAGTTTTGACCTCAGCTTTCCTTCCAATACTTAAGATTCACATTAACAGAAATCTCACACACCAAGAGAACCAACATAGGCACGTGAATACTCTCAATACTTTAAAAGGGGCAATGGGGAGAGGGGATGGGGGTCAAGGAGGCAAGGAAGGGTGAGAAAGAAAGAAAAGATACTCTCTCTAGGTCTGTCGTTCCCCATTCTGCTGCCTCATCTCCTGTCCTAGGCTGTGGGGGATTGGTGGCAAACTGGGCGAGATGCTTTGGAATCAGAGAGTGCAGCTAGGTGGAAAACCAGGAATTCATCTCTTTCTAGCCAGGAGCTGGGCAGATTAATGAGAGTGAAGATAACAAGTCTAGACTTCAGATATAAAAATGACTTCCCTTATCTCTGAACTGCCAGCACCTGTGGGGTTCAGGCCAGCCCATACAAACAGGGCACAGAAACACTCATGATTGTTTGCATAGACTGGGCTCTGTCATTAGGTGAGGGTGAGTGTCTCTGGGTGTGCTTTTACACCCAGGTCAACTCAAGTGAAACATTTATAGAGTGGCTTCTAAATGCTTAGCATTGGAACTCAGGTGGAAACTTTCGCAGTGTCAAGAAGACTGCAAAAAGGGCAAAATGTGAAACCCACTGCATGAAATGGCACAGACATGAGCATCACCCAACCCTGGAGGTCTTTCCACCCTCCCTGGATAAGGCAAGCGTCCCAAATTCCCTTGTCTTTGCCCTCTATGTACTTCATTAGGGAGAAAAGGTCCTCTTCTGTTTTTTCAGTCCTGTATTTCAAGAGCTCTAACTCCAGTCACCAAATGTGCCTCCCTCTTTCCCTTATTGGACACCAGCTCCTGAATCCTGCAACTTTTCCTCCTTAGGATTATCATTCCTTGTCTTTCCCCTAACTTCCTTCCCTCCCCAAATTGCCCGCAGCGCACCTCACTGAGGGTTAATTGAGACCGCTGCCTTGGTACCCCGTAACTGGAAAGAAAGCATCTTCAAGTGAAAATAAATCATTGCCACCTCATTTCACTTTTAATTTACTGCTGCTTTTTTTTGTTCCGTCTCCCCGCAGCCTCTTCTTTCTCACCACTCATGCATCTCAGCCTCATTGCTCTCCGCTGGACAGTGCAAGGCTGAAAGGTTTATCTGTAACCTATTTGTCTCTATTATAGGTTTCTAAACTTTAATTAAACAAGAGACAGCGAGGATCTCAATCCCCCTTTCCCTGCACCTACAGGTGTTGTTGGTGCCATCTAGCGGTGGGAAGCTGTGGCATCTAGTTTCTCTTGTGAGCTTTGTCAAATTTGGAGGTTTATTGCCTTCACCAAATTCACATTACATAGGGGGAAGGAAAAGACATGCAGAAATTAAAAAAAAAATTTTTTTTACCTTTAAAATTCTCACCTGCAAAAGCTGAGATCGGTTCTAGAAAAAAAAATAGAAAGAATTTTGAGTTAGCTAAGGGGAAGAAAGAGGGTGCACACAGAATAGGATGAAGATGACTTTCATCAAGCTGTTTTGTAATATCCCACGGGAAGCACCCCACGTCCTCCACATGCTCTAGACCACATCTGACACACTATCAGCATGGGGGCCGGGTGGGCGGGGACAAGACTCTCAAAGTTGCTTTGGAACAAAAAAGTCCTTTATAGAGTAACAGGTCCCTGAAGCATTGTAATCAGTCACTTACCACTGATTACTTTCTCAGAGCCTGGATTACTTTTAGATGCCTGGGCTCTGAGAGTTGCCTGAAGGGATAGGGCAGTCCCAAATGCTTCTGACATCACCAGGCACATGCTCCCTGCCCGGGACCCAAGAGCCAAGAGAAGCACGTGGTGAGTCATTACAGTCACTCTGCAGACTAAAAGCAGGTCCCGTTCCTTCTCAGGGTTCCTCTTGCTTTTGGGGATATCCATGGCTCTGAGGGGAGGTGGCCCTTGGGGTGAACTGGGGAAAATGTGTGTATCGCAGGTAGGTTGGCTACTCAGCACTTCTGTTCAAGGCGAAAGTGTCCTTCCTGTGCTGGTCACCTGGCTTGCAGTGTTTAACCTTATGACTTTGGGACCTTGGGCATTAGAGGTCTTAGCTCCAAAGTAGAATCTAAACTCTTACCTCACAGGCCATGGTTTGCCTGGCAATTCATTCATGTAAAAGAACTGCGTGGGTAATTGTGTTATCACTCTGAGACAACATATGTACTATTTTTGCTCCCAAGTGAAGGCTTCCATTAAATCCATCAAGCCTTTCCAGCATGTAATTTTGACTGGCAGTTGCTCTCATCCTCTAGCATTTTCTTTGCTAAAAGCTGGAGTCTTGGCACCCTGAATCTCCATATACTTATTGCATGTCTATTTCTGAATGGGAACGGGGATTTAAGACTTCACCTCCTCTCACACCGCTCCCTTCCTGAATGCAGCCTAAGCTACATGGCGCTCAGACCTTGCCTCCTGCATAGACTGGCGCTGCCCCAACCACTGGGTAATAGCTGTGTTTGAAAATGATGTACTGCCTCCTCTTGTATATCCCAGCCCTCGGGAGAGCCTCGAAGGGACAGATATTCACATACCCATACAGTTCTCCAGCGGGACGTCGGTGCTTATCCGAATGTCATCAATAGCAATTTCTCCCGAACGTCCTTTTCCTATAACTCCCTCGAACACAATCTAGAAGCCAGAAGAAAAAGAGCCATGGTTAACTGAGCTTCCTGGTCCAAACAGTGCAAAGATTTCCAATTTTCTGTTAACTGCGGCTTACAATGTGTGTGTGTGTGCGCGCGCGCGCGTGTGTGTGCACGTGTGTGTGTGTGTGTGTGTGTGTGTGTGTGTTGCTGCACCTGGTAC
Organism: Camelus ferus; assembly: GCF_009834535.1. Classification (NCBI taxonomy): domain Eukaryota; kingdom Metazoa; phylum Chordata; class Mammalia; order Artiodactyla; family Camelidae; genus Camelus; species Camelus ferus. The sequence goes on from NC_045700.1 coordinate 67,105,987, forward strand.
ACATCTGTTGACCACATGGCTATGGTGCTTGAAATCTTGATTTGAAAAGAGTTGGTTCAAATCAAATGCAAATTTGAGGGGATTTTATATATATATATATAACAAAGTGATGGATATTGTTGTCCAGTGACTAGAGTATACTGTCTAAAAGGACCACAGTCAGAACGTGTTTAAAGGAGAGCTGAAATTTCCCCAGCCTTTTTGGATGTTTTTTTCCTTATAAATCTTCTAAACACCCAACCCAGGTATTGGGAAGCTCAGAGGATGTGAGCAGGTGGGGTAAGGTAAGACACGTAGTATCCAGGTTTGAATTGCCTTGGGGGTAGCACGATCTTATGGCTCATGATGACAACTCGAAGGGAAGTGATTTTCCTTCACCACTAGTTTACTAAGCACCTACTACATGCTAGGCACAACGACAGTTAAAACCTAATAAAACAAGACACTCTGCCCAGAGAACCTCAGCGCCTAGTGGGTGAGACAGAAATGCCAACAGGTGCTGGCCGCACAGCGCATCGAGGTCCGTGAGTGGGAACGAAGATGTGGCGGAAAGGAACTCAGGATGCCTTACAAGCCTGACAGTGACTGCAGGCTGCACACAGGAGCCCCTGGGCTCTGTGGTCTCCAGTCAGCCCTCCTTCTCGCCCTCCCTAGGTTCTCTCTGCAAACGAGCACATGTCCTCTGGCAAGCTGAGCGAGCAGTTGGCTGCCTCACCAGCCATCTGTTGCTGCCTCTCGTCTAGGGAGGAGCAGGTTAATGCTTTGGCTGGTTCTCCGTCACCTCTTCCACTGCGTTCCTACTCCTCCCCAAGGCGCAGCCACAGAGGCACAGACCCGTCTGTGCCTCAGTCTCTTGCTCTGTGGGCAGGAGATAATAGAACTCAACTCCTGGAGCTGTTGGGAGAGAAACCACTGACTTAGGAGTCTCTCTGGTCTGCTGGCCACTGAGCACAAAACAGCTCCCCTCCCCTTTCCTGCGTTCACACGTGCTGGGACAGGGCTGGGGGGCTGTTCCCCTCTCCTCCTCCCAGTCTGAGGGGCTCCACAGGCCTCTTGCCTTGTGTGTGGAGGGTTTGTTTGTGTTTATTTCCCTGCTTTCTGTGTCCGTTTGTCAGCCTACCTGATAGCAATCTAAAATAAAATGGAGAGAAAAACATTTGTCGGAGAAGATTTCAGCAATATAAAAGGCAACAGGAGGAACAAAGAACCAAGTCTGGGTGTAGAGATAGGCACATTCTGAATAACAAATAAGAGTGTCATTTAGTTGCCATGGCAACGTGAGAAACACAATGAACACAGCGGCGCTTAACCGCGTTCCCTAATGATGAATGGGCCCGGCCCTCTGAAATACTGAAACACAGATCACGACGATTCCCTTGGATCCCCGCACCGTCCCCCGTCGCCACCCCACCTGGTACTCCATGTCGTAGCTGGGCAAGATGATCCTCCCGTGTTTCCACTCGCCGCCCTGGTCCTCACGGATAACCCAGAGGAGCTTGCTCTCCTGGCTGGCTTCGCGCACCACCTGCAGCGCCACCCCGCGGCCGCCCGTGGCTTGGTACTGGAACTCCATGCACACGGGGCTCCGTGGCAGGTGGACGGGTGGGCTGATGAGCCGCGCGTACTGCCCTTCTCTCCGGCCATCGCTCTGCAGCCGCAAGAAATTCCTGTCATCTGGCGGGAAAACAAACCCAAACAGAGGTTCCTGGTAAACGTGTGGGAAAGACACCAGTTGGCAGCTGTGGCCCCTTCAGGGAAAAGCTGTGACCAGAGTTTGGGGGGTCTTTTGCTTATGTATAGACTTGTTCTCCAGGCCCTGGGTCCCTTTCTTAAGGTTCCTTCAGAGCCCCAATTCAAATCCTGTGTCCTCTTGAAGCCCTTTCTTGAGTCTTTACGTCAAGCAGGTCCCTCCTGCCTCTTCCCTGCATCACTTCCTTTGTGCCTTTTACGTATGGCACCCAGCCCTGTTGGCTTGATGTCTGGGCTGGTTGTGTTTGTGCTTGTCTTTCCTCCTACAGTCTGAGAGGCCAAACCCACGTTTTATTCATCATTGGTTTACCCAAAGGGCCAGTGCACTCTAATGAACTGAATGAATTCTAAGGGGGTGAAGTGGCTGCTAGGATAGAGGATGACTCTGGCCGGGTGTTTTATGCTTCAAGCCTTTATCATCTTGGCTGGGCACCATCCAAATGGAAGACATTTCAAACCTTCTGTCTCCAGATAGTGCCTGGGCTTTAGTAACTGTAACCCAGAAGCCCAGCATCAACTTCAAGCAGAACAGGGAATGGTGGCTAAGTAGGGGTGATTCAGGGGGCCTGATACCCGACTCCCCTGTCTGCCCACCCTGGGGAGGCCAGACCTTGGCCTCTCTCAGAGACTAGGCAAACACAGACCCAATGAAAACAGGTGCTGTCATCATCACGAACAAGGGCTATGTGTTTAGCAGAGCATATACATGTTTTGGGAAATGAGGGTTTCACCCAGCCAAATGTTAGAAGAACGTATCTTTTGGCTGATTAGCTTTTAAATATATCAAGTACTATGTGGAAGATGGAGTTCCTGTTCCTGTTGGCATATCGCATGCCTTCCAGACACAGGTTGGGGACCTGCACTGGCAAATCCAGCTTGTGCAGGAGCATTCTAGCCACGTGCACAGAGAATAAGATGGCTTCTGAGGAGGAAAATCTCACTGTCTCTTTTTGGCCCCGAAACATCTTCGTTGAACACTTCTGCAAGATGGCAAGGGCACTTTTGCACCAGCACATCAGACACTTCAGGATCATGTTAATCTGAGATGTATGCACAGAGCTTTCTTATTCAACGGGGACTGGGAACACGCTGGGCTTGGCAGGGAAGGACAGGCAAGCCCTCCAGAGCCCTGAATCAACAGGGCACTTCCTGGACCGCTGGTCTGCTGTTTTTACCCTTGCTGACACCATACTTCCAGTGAGAGCAGTCTGTGACAATCCTCCCATCAGGAGCCCAGGAATAGCTCCTTCCCTCCTCCTGGCCACCTCTCTCCCTCCTCCCCGTCTCCCCTAAGCCCTTCCCAGTTAGACTCTCATGGACTATTGCTCTAGAAGCTACCCTCCCCTAAAGTTATATTAGCCCAGTTTAGGATGCATAGTGGGCATTCCAGTTTGAGTCTCCTTCACCAACCAGAACCATGCTGGTCTAATACCCCACAACATGGCACCTCTTCAAGACTAAAGTCAGCACAGATAAGTAGACTGCTGTCTGCGGCAGAGAATTTTAATGACGGTGATCTGCTGAGGGAGGAGGTACTGGTGCCACAGCCAGACACTCGAAGATCTTCCAAACCTATGCTTCTCCTATCAGATCTCATTACAACTGCTATTAATGATAATAATTATGTCATATTTGCATACTGCTTTACAGGTTACAAGGCATGTTGATATGTATTCATAACTTAATCATTGTAATAAGGTTGTGAGCTAGGTCTTACTAATCTTACTGTGCACAGGATGCAGAAACTGAGGCTCAGAAAGGTTCAAGTGACTTGTCCAAGGTAGAGAGGCTAGTAAATAGTAGAGCTTGACTTGAATTCAGGTTTTCCCACCTTCAAGCAGTAGGACCTTTCACTTCAGCTGTGCCCCCAGTACCCTGTCCCAAGACCGGGCAATCAATCACACTCTATTCAAAGCAAACTGGCTTTTCTGCTGGGCGCTGTTCAGTTTTCTTCCTCCTACCTGGAATTCTCTGCCTACCACCCCCCTACCCCCCGCCCCTCCCCCTCCCCCGACATCCCACCTCCTTTGCGAGTTCTTCTCCTAACCAATCTGGCACATTTCGATATTAATTCCTCTCTTCTCTTAACAACTGGAGCATTTACGCACTGTACCACTGATTTTACCCTGTTTTTAAAAAGACTTGAGGCCATTTTTCATGCGTTTCAGCAAGTAACCACCCACTACCTTGTACTATAATTTAACTATTTTGTGTATGTCTTTCTTGTCACCACGGTTAGACTACAAGGCCCTGGTGTTACACATAGAGTGGTTAATACTGCTTTTTCTCCCTCCCCCTAGATAGTGACGTATACCTGCCATTACTCAAGAAAATTTTGTTCCCACGAATGAATGAATGACAAACACATGGATGAAGAATGCTACGAGGCTGTCTGTTGGAAGCAAGAGCAGAGGGAGAATCAGCTCACCTCTGGTAATCCCTCAGGTCCATATAATCTCTTCACAGTTCCCGCCCATTCTCCTGAGCCAAGAGCCCTTTCCAAAGGTGAGATGAATGAATAATAACAGGCTGACCTGTGGGAGCATCCAGACCACTGAGCCACCAGTGAGAACCCTCCGGAGCTCCCAGGCTCCAGTAATTTCCAAGCTTTTACTGTTTCCACCTCGTATATGAAGGAAACCAGATTTCAGAGACTTATTATTCAGCCTCCTTCCTTACCAGTTTCACAAATAAGACCCAGTGGCTGCCTGAAAGTTGCTTGGCAGAAATACTGTCACTTGTGTGAATTTACATTCTTAAGCAGCGGGGGAATCATAGCATAATGGCTAGAATTTAGTAAGTAAAGTGTGTGTGGAGCTGTAAAGCGCCAGGCTGGCTGGATTTCATCCGGGTCTGTTTTATTTACCCATCCTGTTGCTAAAACTTCAGGCACAGCCAGGCCAAAGGTTTCCCAGACTGCCTCTCCTGGGGACCTGAGCTGGCCCTTCTCCTCAACCCTCCTTCCTTCTCCTCTCCCCTCTCTCTCGCACAAGAAGATGATAATCACTGTGCATGATTTAAAGGACCCCTGGAAGGCCAGGGAGTTAATGCTGGTGGCGTGCTAAGCACGAGCAGCTGAAGGATCATAATTCAGTGCTGACATCCGAGCTAATCCACTAGTTTGCAGAATCTCAAGACAAGCAGGCCTCTGCATTTCACGTAGTTAAATCATTTGTGCCCTACTTGTCTGTTAAGTGCTATGAGCTGGAGGGAAGAAAGATGATATGTAAATTTAAGGAATTAGCGGTAGACATCAGTCAGAGGGACGCTGAGCTGCAAAACGTCCCTGCCTGTCATGGAGAGCGGACTGATTAGAACCAGGACATCATGAAGGAATGGCTTTGGCCAGGAAGAGCCCAGAGAGGGAGAGAGGAGGAGCAGGGGCAAGAGAACTGGTGTTAGCTGAGCACCTCGACGCACCAGCTGTCACCCTGGGGTCTCTGGCACCTTATGTCATCTCCCCTGTGAAGTAAGTACCATTTTTACCAAAAAGGAAACTGAGGCCCAGAGAACTGAAGTCATGCGACCCAGACCACAGCTAGAGAGTTCTGACTGGACTGAGTAAAATCATCAGAGCCTTGCCTCTTACCCAGGCTGGAATCCCAGCCTCGTGCTCACTAATCTTTGAAAGCCTCAGTTTTCCCATCTGTGAAATGGATATAATAACAGCAATCCTGCACAGGGTTGTGAGCAGGAGGAGATGGAACCAGCCCTGTAAGCTGCTTTGCACAGGAACAGGGACACAGCAGAAGTGCTATAAAAGCTACAATCTTTATTTCTACCACCATCACTGCCTCCTATGCTTGTCTTTTCGGTTTTGTTTTTGTTTTTTTAAAGAAAGGAAAGGATCAAAAGGGCGCCCATAACTTGGGAAGACCAATCCAAGCCTCAAAGGAAGTAAGGTTTGGCTTGAGGACAGTAAAGATGTCCTCTGGAATAAAATGGTTCCCAGATCTGTCCTCACCCCAGAAGCCAGCCAGCTCCAAGTTGTTTACCATGTGTCTTCTGTGTCAATCTACTGTAGATTAAACAAAATCATACATGATTCTGGAATGAAAGCAGAACCTCAAACGATGGTTTAGATGGGGCCAGCCCTGCTGTCCAGAGGAACCACACCGAAAACATCCCCAGAACAGCTGTCCACCCTTTGCTTTAAATTCTCCAGAGAAGGAGTTTCCATAGGCCATGCCGCCAATGTGTTTTCTAGGTCACAACCCTAACTGTCAAGAACTTCTTAAATTCAGTTTTAAGTTTTCCTGCTGTCATTTAGACACATGTCCTCCTTCCATGCCCGATGGAGCACAGCCAACTTCTGTCCTCTGCCTTAGAAACATTTTCACTCATGAAGAATTAAGACTCTGGTCTTCACTTCCTCAGGAAGCACAACCTTTGTCTCTTTTAAATGTCCACTTTCCAGGCCTTTTATTGTGTGAGGTCTCTACAGACCCTTCTCCAAGCTAAGGGCTTCAGTTCTTTTAAGTCGTGGCACCCATCTATCTGCTGAGAGCAAAGCACATGTGCCATCAGTGAAGTCTGCTCTTCTGGGATGTTCTAATTTATGGCCCACCGCTGCCAAACCCAGAGGAACTTTTAAGCAGCCGTGGCTGTCGATTACCTGGTAGAGCAAAGGGTTGGCCTGGCATGGGTGGGCTGCTTTGTAGATTTACTTAGGCTTTGGAGAAAAGCTAAAGGATGGTGAAGAGGTCCCCAAACCTGACAATCAACCAGCTAAGAACCAGCCCTTACTGGAGGCTGTCTTGTTTTTGTAGCTGATGGCAGTGATGTCGGCAATGGATAGCTTCCAGCAAATAAACAATGCAAAGGAAACACATTCAGTCGCAGAAAGAGAATGAAGAAAAAAGTGTCCCAGAGATCCAATCCCTCTCCTCCCGGACCTGACATACTTGGGAAGCATTTTGCTAGGTCCTTGACTCAAAACATCTGTTGCTGCCCGTGACACAGGGAAAACAATCGCACGGGAATGAACAAGAGGGGTTCAGAAGGGCAGAGAGGAAGTGCAGAGGACCAGGTCATGCAGGCGTCTTAACCTGCTGCTGTCTCTAGAAAGGGTCTCCTGACATTTCACCTGGCGATTTACGACCGCATCTGGCTTCAGCTGCCTGAGTGCCGGGTGATCATGTGACTGCTCTTGGCCCAACAGCCATGGAGTCTAATGGCGCCGACACCTTACCAAATCCTGAAATAAATCACCAGTCTGATCCTCCTGGCTATCGTAAAGCCAAACACACCATCTGCCCAACACACACATCTCCTGGCTAGCATCGCGCCCTCCTACCAGAACCACCATCTGAAAGAAGATTTAGTGCAGCGGGAGAGATGGTCTCTGTACAGGTCATGCTTAAAACAGGAGTCAGCCCCTCAGCTGGCCTCCCAAGGTCAGTCTATCTCTGCTAAGGTCCTCAAATTAACAACTGGCTAAAGGAAACACTGACTTCGGATGAACTCAGCGGGATGTGCTCAAGGTTTACAACTGACCGTTTTGTGGACATTTGAGGTTTCAGGCCTGGGCTTTGCAGGAGTCTCTAGAACGGCTATTTTTTTGGTATGTCAGCTTTGCGTGTCAGCTGTCTGCGGTTGAGTCAGTCTTGTTATCACTCTGCCCCTTCATTATCCATCTACACACTCAACCAATCGTGATTTTCAGAAAAAAAAGAATAATAGCTTCTTCTCTCTCCTGCTGTCTTTTCTACAAAGTCAGAGATGTTTTCTGTCCTACTTTCCTTACAGAGGGGCCTCTATGCTTTCCTTTTCCAGCTGAAGTTATTCCTTGAATACTGGCTTTCTTTTAGCCAAGCTGTCCCTGCTCTTTAATTATCCAGCACGGTCTAAGCCCGAGACGTTCCCAGTCTCTGTGTTTATAGTGGCTGTGCCCTGCCAAGCCACAGCAACCTCTTTCTGAAGGCAATTCAAGCTCCTGCCAATCCAGTGTCTGAATTGTTTGCTGCCATCGGTCCCGCCTCTGAGGAAGGTCTTTTGAGTTCACAGAGTTTCTTTTTAATCCACGGAGTCACTGCTAGCTCACTACCCAAAATCAAGCCCCTTGCAAGCAAGTTCGCTCATCAGTCATTTTCTCTGTGCCCAGCTGCCCACCACACCCACCCACACTTGAGCCTCTCGTGTGTGTAAGCCCACAGTGACTCACAGGTCTGGTTCTCCACTCTCATGGAGTTTATTCAGTGGCTCAGCCTGCACTGGAACAGCTCTACGAGACGTCAACAGGCCCAGCACTTACATTTGATGGAATGGCCGCCATTTGTAAAATTCGGGTATTTCAGAACATCGTGTTCTTGACTTAGCTCTCACTTGAGCTTGTTTTTGAGCCCAGAATAAAGGTTCTGGTCTCTCAATCCGATAAACATATAATTGCTAGGTAGCCAAAGCTCTGTCCTCTTATAATTGCGTGCTATTTCGAATCGCCTTTGCCTGTTTTCTATATGTCACTCCCGTGACTTAGAGTTACTGAAATGAAGTAATATGTAATCACACTGCATGAGGTCAACAAATACGGAGAAGAACATGCATTTGAAGATTCTAAAGCTTTATCTCTGGTCTTCTTGTCTCATTCCTGACGATAATCATCATAATAATAGTAAAACAATTAGCATTACTATTCCTGGTATTACTTGGTGTTTACTCTTTTGACTGAATAAAACAGTTCTTACACTATCTAATGCTATGTTACTCGCTTGCTTTACTATGATTACTCACTGAGGTCGAATGACACAGTGACAAAAATACCAGCCACTGAACACATCCACCAAGGGGTCATAGAGGAGGCACAACCTCCTACTTACTTGCCTCTTGGTTTACACCAAAGCCTGAAATGTGGCTGGTGTGATGCAGGAACTGATGTTTTATCTGGATTTAATTTTAATTTAATTTTAAGTAATTACAATGAAAATAGTCACATGTGGCTAGCGGCTACCACGTCAGCAGGGCAGGTAAATGGGGCAGCTCTAGACCCACGGGCTCACCAGAGCATCTCAGGGAGGTTTTGCCTTCCTTAAAGATCTGAATCTGATCGGCCTCAAATTTTTCTGTTTATGGTCAACACCCCAGAGAACGTCTGTAGGAAATATAGCAGTTCCCACTAGGGAAGACATTTTCTGTGTCCCTGTAGGTACAGGGCAAAGGCAAGGTGGCTTCTCAGGGAACGTGGTACCGGCTCCTCTACAACCACTAGGGGTCACTGGATTTGGAACACGGCCCCCAGGGGCCGGCAGGAACACACTCCAGGCATCTAAGCTACAAGCTAAAAAAAGAAAACTCTGAGTGTCTCGAAAGACTATCTTGAAAAACAAAAACAGTGGAATAAAACCAGTGGGTGTCTCGTCAGCCTTAAGCAACCAATACCACTAGCCAAAAGAACAGAGCTAAGTGCTTACTTAAAAGGAAAAGAAAAGAAAAACAAAACAAAACATGAGAAAAGAACTAAATCAGAAAACATCTAAGGAATGTTTAAGTCGTTTCCACAGACACGTCTAATCAAACAGCCTGTGTCTGATATTTCAACACGGCTGCTTCCTTTTTTCTTTCCTCTGGGCTCCCTCTACCCTGGATGGAGATGCCGCCTTCCTTAAGTGTAATTACTGTTGTTTACATATCTAATAAGGGGATAAAACACAGAGCACACTTCTCTCAAAGAGTGGGGCGGTCTCCTCTTTGTGAGTGGGGATCGGTGGGTGGCACAGTGGCTTCCAGGTTTGACTTGGAAGGTCCCGGGCTCTGAACCCACTGGCTCTGGCCCTGCCCCTAACCAAGCACAGCTGTTTCCTTTCTCCCAACTGCTCCCCGCAGGGCCCCCATTTTTTCTAAAGAAGAAGAAGAAGAAAGGACCACCCTGAACAGAAAGAGCTTTCTATCCTCTCCTGCCTAAAGCCCAGTATCGAGTCTTGTAAGGAGAAGGGAAATGGGAAGTACAGCCAATGAGTTTTTAAATCATCAGAGGCTGGACGGAAGGGCTCTCAAAACAATATTAAGATTTTGTTTTTTGGGAGCAGTGTCCAAGTGCCACTTTCCCAAACTTGAGGGATTCCTCTGGAAGAGGAAAATAACTCTTAAGGGAGAAACTACATGAGCTCTAGCAGTGCCTTGTGGCCCTAATTTTCTCCCCATCCCCACCAGCCAGCCAGAGCTTGGGCTTCTGCCCGCTCCGTGACAGTGCTCTGAAAAGCCCTCCCGAACCGCAGGGTGTCATGACTCAAGTGAAATGAGGGCAGCGATGAGGATCCCCAGCCAGTAGCCAGGTCGCCTGCCGCTGGGGCATCAGGGGAGGGTGAGGGCTGGGCGAGGAGCGGGCGGAGGGAACGGCGTCAAAGGGAGAGGAACTCAAGCTCCCCCCAAAGTGTCATGTGCTAATTGGTGGCCTTGGAGCCTGCACAGGGCTGGCCTCAGACATTCTTAGAGAAAATCTGCTCAGGAGAGTGCAAGGGAGGAAGCTGAATTATTAGAAAGAACCTGAAGATGGGCACGATGGATAAGAGCCAGGAAATTTCCCCTTACTGTGTCCTCTGCATCCCTTTATTCAAAGTGCCTCAGCCAAGCTGCCCCATTACCACACCTTACACATACACACACACGCTTGTGCATATAAACCACAAACACACTCAAACATACAGACACACACAAACATACACACACACAAACACGTACATAGATTTACACATGCACACAAACCAAATACACACATACACATATCTACAAACACGCATACATTTACCCATAATAACACACAACAAATGCATATACACATAAAAAACACAAATACCTTAAGAAAGAAACACATACACACACAACCCACAAATACACACCTATAAATACCATGCACACACACACATACACAGCCACAAACGTTCTTTACGTTTGGATAAAAAGTGGGGGTTGGGAAAAAGCACCAATTAATTGGGCCAAGTCTCAAAGGAGAGGAAATGAAATGAAAAATCCAGGCTGGGTTATAAAAATAAGTATTTTTTTTTCCCAGCGTGCAGGAGGCTCATTATATTAATTAAACATTATTGCAGTGAATGAGAAGGGGGAGGGTGATTAAGGCTGGGACGAGGGTAAGTGTTCTCTCCTGTTGCCCGAGGCCGTGGTGATCTTCAGATATTAATCTCCCTGAGCACTCAAATGCTGAAGAGATAAACACTTGAAATATGAAAATGTTTTTTCTCCAGAGCAGACGCTGTGACCCTCTGGGAAAGCAAGTGTGGGCTGTGTCAGGAGGCGGCCCGCGGTGCTCTCCTAATGTCTGTCCCACTGCCATCCCCTGGGGACAGGGGACACGAGGGGCAGCAGAGCATCTCTGGGGGCCTCTGCAGCAGGGAGGTCCCTCCCCCCTTTTATTCTCTAATCAGGCAACATATGATCTACTAATTTTCAGAATTAACCCCTTTCCTCTCAAATGTTTATGCAGACCTAAGGTCCAGGAAAATTGAAAGCTAACATGTGATGTGCTGGAGCAATGTGTACCACTGGCTGGTGAGAGCCAACTGTTATGTTTTCTGGAATTTTGCAAGCCAGCTGCTAAAGGCAAGTGTTATTAAAAATTAAATTATATAAAGCTATATTAAAAACCAAATCTCAGCACTTCCTAGTGATTTTAGCACACTGTACCGGTATCTATGCCGCCCAAATTATTTACGTCTATTGTATCTGCGTAATGGAAAAAAACCTATCTAAGGCTGTGTTGCTGCCCTTCTCAACGCCACCTCCGATGATGTCACATTGGTGGCTTGAATTCAACCACAGTGGGAGGATTTACCCCACGGACAGTGGCAAATATTCCAAAGCAGGTATTTTTGTTTTTAACTTGGAGAGCCAGTTGTTAAACATTTCCCAGAACAACACTGTGAAAACATGAGACAGTGGGGAGAGTGGACAACCTTTGCTTCTACCTCTCAGTAGTGCCGGAGAGGCTCTGAAATGTGGCTCTCTGAAACCCAAAGGGCGGCTTCACAATATCTCAAGGACTGGCAGCCACGCTCTTCGAGAGGCCAGTGGCAGGCAGCTCTGCTAGAAACCCATGGATGTGGCGGTGTTTCAGGCCCTCGACTGGGATGCTACAGAAGCAACGGTACCCTCCAAGAAGGACCAGTCTGGCTTGAGGCCAGGGCTTCCCCCATGAGCCATTTTAGGAACAATACTCAGCTTGGAGTTGACAGGAGGCTCTGAGATGGTGGCAGCAAGCACTGGCCACGGGAACAAAGGGATACTGACTCATCACCTCTCCTGGGCCCTCCCAACTGCTCTTTCTTTCTTCTTCCTCTGTCTTTTATCTTGGCCTCTCTCACTCCCTCCCTGCTTCCAGGCTGCACTGTAATCACAAGACAGGGCTCAGAACTGGCCAACCGGCTATTCTGGAGGGTGACGTTGTAAGACAAGGCTGGTGGTTTGTGGGCAAAGAGCAGAGGGCTGCTCTGTGGCGGGAAGTTAGGAAGTTCGTCAGGGAATCTGGGGCTGAAAGACGTGGAGCAGGCTGGCCTTAACTCTTTCATCTCTTAATTCGCAGGCCGGCTTACCTGGAAACGTCCGGTCGTCGGGGCTGGAGCTGCTGGTCCAGGTGCTCCGGAGCCACTTGGCATGGTCATACATCCAACCACAGGGCTCCTCGGGGAAGTCAAAATTGCAGTTGAATCCTGAAGGGAGCTGCAAATCTTTGTCTAAAAGGGGGAAAAAAATAACCCAAAACAAGGCAAATGAAACAGGTTCTGAAAACAGCCACGGTGGCGCTATTTGAATGGCTGGCAAGGCCTAAGGAGACAGCTGAGAAAGAAGTGGTTCCCGTTGCTTATTCATTTAACTCGGCTTGGTGATTGTTGGCTTTTGGGTCAGCCTTTGGTCTCATCCTTCCCAGGCCTGAAAGCCAAGGCTTCTTTGCTCCCCTTCACCTCCCTGTGACAGGTCTCGAAGACCCAGTCAGTTCGGCACCCCCCGTGGGGAGGCACTGCCAGGCGGGAAACTTGGCATGTTAGGGCAAAATGGGGTGTGGAGGGGTGGGCAGACCAGCCTACAGCCCAGCCCAGCGCTGATCAGGAGGGAAAATCATTGCACGTGGCACTGAGTGCCCAAGGGCCAGGATTCCAGGGGCAGCAGAGAATGGAAATTTAAGGCGAGACCACACAACGCTTGTCCACATCTGCTTGGCTGCCCACCTCTAAGCTAACAGACGGAACCCAAGTTTCTTTTGAGGTTCCACTCAGTTCTAAAAATCCAGTCTGAGCTGGTGCCAGACATGTGATTCTGTGGGGCTGGGGAAGAGGCAGGGGAAAGAGAGGAAATGGGGACCCAAATTTGGATTCTTGCAGGCGGTGGCTGCAGAGACAGCGGAAAAGTGTTGGCTAACGCTGGTGGCAGGGAGGAAGTGGGGTCTTTGGCCTTTTCACTTCCCTTCTCAGGGTTCCCAGAGAGGAATTTCCGTGGGGAAGGCCTAGAATGCAGGTTAGGAAGTCTAAAGGGAACAACAGACTGGGGGGAAAGAAATTGCTCACACCCCGGGGAGGGCTGCTACAGGGCTCACCTCTGAGGGGAAGGACACTGCCAGCCTCAGGGACAGATCACACAGAGCCCTGTTCGTGCTTCCCCTTCCCAAGAGAGCTTATTTAATATTTGCCCACCCTTGGCCAAAGTCAGCTTGAAGTCGAGAAGAAACACATGGAATCTATTACTGAAGCGTCAACCTGTGGCTTGGAAAACTCAGTCCTTAGCCCTCACCATCCCTTTCTCCTGACAATTTCTAAATTTCTATTTTTCCGTTCAAAAATATGGAGTAATTCAATAAACCATAATTCCCCTCTAATGTTTATATGCACTCTGTATCTCAGGAACCCAATTCTACAATGAGATCTTTTGAAAAAAAAAAAAGAGAGAGCGAGAGATGGGAGGAACCACCAAAGAAACCTCAAATGAAACAAACCACTATAAACGGGAAAATTATATTAAACTTCTGAAAGTTTTCAGCAGAACCCTGAAATTTTCCTTCGGCTTGCTATTTAGATGAAACCCGCTCCTTTTGCCCTCCACCAAGCTGACCCTGCTAATCCAAAACCATGTCATAAATGACTGCGTTCCCCTGCTGGCTCTCAAACTCTTTTAAACATGTCTTGGAAGATTCTCTAAGTCTCTTTCTCCTCTTCATAAAACAACAAGAAGTTCATTAAAATGTCAGAATTCTGTATTCAGCTATCCCTGACCAAGAGGGTTCCCCCCGCCCACGCAATGTACAAAAGCACATTCCTAAAAGCATATGCATTAAATTATCATTTTGCAGTCACACAGATTCAGCATTTATTTTTGGCTCTTCCCCCATTCTTCTTTGTAGCCATTTTTGGGAGCCGTCCACTCCGACAGTGCAGCTCCTGTTAATACTGTTGAGTGGCTAAGGCTGCAGGTTCCACAGGTTTCACCCTCTGCCTCCTGACTTGGTGCTACATTATTATGTCTCCATCACCTTCCAAGCCTCTTCACCCATCTTCCCTCATTTGGTTTAATGAGTGTTTAATAATGATCAGTAATTTACTGTAAATTGAGGCTGTCGGGCATTAAATTCTAGCCAAAAATGCCAGGTGTTCCAAAATTTGTGGTTTGTTAGGAATGTCTTCGTGCTCTGTGACCTTAGCAGGAAGATTTACGATGTGATGTCCTTTTGGGCTCTGCCAATTAGTGTTTGTATCTAAGTTAGATATGCGTAGACAATGAAATGAAAGTAACACAGATTTCCCATGTGAAGGGACTGATCTGAAATGAGGAGGCCCTGAGTTTTGAAGGAATACTTGAGACGCCTTCTGGCCCCTTCGCCTTTGTCACTGACCTGCACTCACCTCACGGAGCCTGAGATGCACCATCTAACTGTCATAATTGTCCTGCTTCCTCAGCCAGTGGTGGTGAAAGACATAGGGAAATGCAATTAAGTCACGGTTAGCCGCTGAGTTAACCCAACAATCGTGCTCCATGACCAAGTCCCCTGGACGACACCAGATCGTCACTGGATTCTACCATGGGGACCCGACTTCACAGTTCAGTGGGAAGAGAGATCATGGCTGTGGACTCTAAAGATGTGAAGTGAGGGCTAAGAAAGGAGGCTTCTCAAAGGAGGAGTCCTCTTTGGACAGATCCTTATCTCAGCTGATGACCATTGAGTCTGTCCTGGTTGTTCCAGTACCTAAATGCTTCTCAACTGATTCGAAATGGCCACTGCCCCCAGCCCCTATGTGCCGCACCTCCCTGACCTCTGACCCAGGGGGCCCCCGGGTCCCTGCCCCAGCCATGGGCCAGCCTACTGGTTGGCCCCCGTGCTACCCTGGATGAAATAAGACTCTGGCCCCATCCTCACCATCCTCAAAGCTGCAGTTCTCCCCACAGTCCGTGGCCTCCTCGTCGATGGGGTACGGGGTGGTGGTCTCTTCGCTCTTCACGGTGGGTCCCAGTGTCTCTACTGTGGGCTTTGAGTCTGCGTAAAGGCAAAGGAAGGGAAGTGAATGCTGTGTGATAGGCCCGTGTTGAAACCCAGCAGGAGGAAGATTCCAATACTGTCTCCTCTCCAAGCCTGGGCCTGCAGAGAAGGAAGGAAAAAGGAAAACCAAGACAGACAGAGAGACACACACACACTCCTGAAGTCACTTCTGTGTGCTGTTGAGGAAGTCAGGACCACGGCCTAAGTTGTGGGAGAACAGCCCCAAGCTGCAGAAACAGCAGTGACAGAGGTGCACACACAAACCCACCCTCTTTACTCCACAGCAGAGGCCCCAAGACCAGCACAAAAGGCCCCGCCAGGCAGTAATGACTGTGGGTAACGATGACCCCAGGCAGGGTCCAACCATATACTCTGTTTAAGACATCAGGTGATGCACCGACACACACAGTGAACGACACCCATCAAAAATGGCTCGAAAAAAAAAATCTGGGTAAACGAATTGACTCCCCCCCGGAAAACACCGATCCGCGCACGGCCCCTCAGGGGGCCACTGCTATGTCTTCACGCCCCCACCCCCGCACCCTGCCTGCATAGGGAATAGGCCTTCCCTTCTCAGCCTTCTCGGAGTCAGAAGGAACTTTTTTGAACCAAAGCTACCTGGGGGCCCACCTATTACAAAATCATCAGGCACAATGGCCGAAGCCAGAGGAAACCCCAGACACTGTTGTTCGTGTTTGCACAAAACTGGATGGGAAAGAATACGGGCTCAAAGGGACTCAGACTCATTTGGTGGAAACCACTAGGGGCTGTGCCTTTAGGTCAGGGTGTGGCAATTTCAAATGCTTCTTGAATGCAAGCAGCTGCTGTAAGGAAGGATGGCCAACTAGGGTTTGGGAGAGTAAAGGGTGGGAGAGAAGGGGGCGGAGGGATCCTGTTCGCCTGGTTTAAAGGAGGCCACCAACCTGACTGGCTCCAGCAGACTCCAAGAAGCAGTGGCCCAGTGTGGCCAGATCTTGCAAAAAAAAAAAAAAAAAACCCCCCCCACCCCTGCCCCAGGAAGCAAAACAATCCCCATGGAAAACCTCCAGACTTGTCAATGTTGGCAACTTATTCAAAATACTACAAGTAGCATGTGACCAAACCTGGCTGGGCCTGGGGGCAAGCAGGCAGTTGGGACCTGCTCTCGGTGATTCATTCACCCATCCATTCACTTGTTTATTAGCTCACGCCCATCATTCATTCAGCAACCTTTATGAACTGAATGAAACTGTGAGTCAGGCCCTGGGTGGGGACAGAAGGAGTTCTGGTGACTGGTGTTCAGGCCCACGTGTTGTGGGGTGTGGTCTCCATCCCAGAGCTGCCCTCCAGCCAGACTCCCTGAATAAGCCCGAGCACGGTTCCGCCCCGTTTCTATGTGGTCCCTTTGCACCACTGTACGTGATCAGACGCCTTTGTCAGGCATCCTTCAGGATACTGGTTAATAAAGCCAGGAGCCGAAGGAAATGGCTAAATACACTGAACAGCTTTTTCACAGTCGACTTCCCATCTTTCTGCTACTAAAAACTAGACACATAACCTTTCATCCTTCCCTTTGCCGTGTCTGCCTCTTGCTTACCATAAATAGCAAATAACCTCAAAGCGTCCTAATTTGTAAGTTCGAATTTGTCACTGTGTCATAGAATCTCCAACTCTATTGTAAAGCAAACTACGGGCAGCCAGGCAAGGACTAAGCATCTGAAACACAAACGAACAGGTGAAGCACCCCGTCAAATTTTTTAGCTGTGGCAGCTCAACCCAGCCCATTATTTTCCCTGTTTTCCTCTGGGGGTAGGAGTGAAGAAGGGGGCAAGGATGAGTTGCAGAAATGAGTGGAAATCTGAACAGCAGAACGCCACATAGCCTGGGAGAGCCATTCCTGGAAATGTTAGGTAGCAGAGGGGGTGACCTTGTGGGCGGGGAGAGTGTTAAATCCAGGGGCGCAGGGGGCTGGCGAGGCAACGAGAGGGCAGGGTGTGTGACTGAAAGCAAGGAGACGGCAGCCGGCCTCCGTGTCCACTGTGCTTGTACTGGACACTGAGAGGTAACTGCCCATCAAACTACAACACTCCGCGGCAATTGAAACCAGATGTCAGAGACTTCAAAGGGAAGGAGGCTGGACAGAGGGTAACAAGCCCCTACTCTGATCTTCCAAGGAATGGCTGGGAGGACTTTGAAATGAGAAACCTGTTGCTGACCATCGCCTGTGTGATCAGGGCCAGCTTTGGTGGAGGATGGGTAGTAAGAGGAAACGGCCATTAGCAGTTGTCCAGCGGGTCATAAAGCGGGCCGCCTGGGAGAGGCGTGGCAGGAGGTGCCAGGGATGGGAGGGAAGTGAGTCAGCCCCCAGTTGGCTGAGCGGCTCTGGTAAGTGGCTCCTCTCTCTGGAACTCAGTTTCCCCATCTGTGAGAGAGAGATTGGCCTGGATCTATGATTTTTTTCCAAACTGCATGTCACCCTTGTTAATAGGTTGTGGATCATTTTAATGGGTCCTGACTAGCATTTAAAAATCTGGACTATAATATTTCAGGCTGCACTCACGTGGTAGAGATGAGCACTGCTTTAGGAGGAAACTTTTGTTTCAGTCACTTTTACTTGTTATAACAGGCTTACTAGGTGCCAGGCAGCAGGCTAAGTACTTTCTATCCACTATTTTATTGACTCTTCGTAACAATCCTGGGTGGGGGGTGTACATGTACCCCAGTCAACCCCATTCTTTAGCTAAGATAACTGAGATGCTGAGAGGTTAAGCAGCCAGCGATCGCAGAGGTAGGACTTGAGCTTGGCAATCTGTCCCGAGTCCAGGCACTAATACTATATCTCATATGCACACACACACGTGTGTGTGCGCTTGTGTGTGTGCATGCCTGCTTGTAAGTCAAGAGGGTTGTGATATAAATTTATTCTAAATTGAATGATGGTCAGAAATGTTGGAAAGCCACTGGCCTGGAAGCCCCTACATCCCCTGCATCTCTAACCCTCTGATTCTGGCCGTAAGAAGCCAGCTTGGGTCACTGTTGGAGGGGCAGTTTTCAGCACCTGCAAGAGGACAGGTGACGCACACTCAGCAGGCTGCAGGGAACCGTGGCCTCACACCGACATGATGGGGAGTCAAGTGTCTTCCCACTACAATGTGTTCATTGGGGCTGCCTTCCATCCAAAGGTGAGAAAGGCTAATTTGGGCCCAATTCCCAGCCTGCGTGCCTCGACGGGACTCCCCCTCTGCGCCATCGTAACGGGCACACAGGCAGCACTTTTCTCCCTGGGAGCCCAGAGCACTTCTCCGACATGCCCTCATTAATCCTTCACAACGCCCCGCTGGGTAAGCTGCTGACAGGTAAGGCACAGACAGGAAAATGGAGCTACCTGGGGCCCTGGCGCCCCTGCTGGCACTGGCTTGGCAGGCGGTGAGCAAGCCCCAGCTCCTGTGAGATCTGTGCCAGCGCTGCCCGGGGAGGAGGGCAGATGCCCACAGGTAAGGTGGGGCCTGATTTGGAAGGATGGGCACTCCCCGGGAAACATGAAGGGTGGGCATGCCCAGTGGGCCTCATCCTCGTTCAGGAGAATCAGGTGCTCCCAGGGCCTGAGCATGGGGGAGGTGGGACGGAGCGAGGCTCCTGTGCACACCGCATACTGGGAAGAAGTCCTATTCCCAGCAGCTCCCCCGCACCAGGGTCCCTCCTGAGCTCATAAATGCTTTTTACAGATGTGGCTTCGAAATGAAAATGCAGTCTCTTAGCCACTGACATCTGGAGGCCAGATTCAGACATAAACCGATTACTTTATTATCATGAGGGTTTTTTTCTTCCCTAAATCAACAGCCACAGCCCTCTGGCCTGAAGAGTCAGGGTCTAATTGAATTTGGGTAGGTGGCGTGTGGTTATGATTTGTTTTTGAGAGACTCGGGTTGGAGGACTGAAATGGGCCTTTAAAAAAGACAAAGCACATCCCTTGAGAAACTGTCCTGAGTCCAGAGTACCTGTGGTCTGAGGTACCCATGGTCTGAGGCAGAGCTTGGCAGGATCCAGGGCGGGTTGGGGGGTCTGCCGGGTTTTGAGCTGATGGGATGTCACCAGCGACAGCTGCCCCTCCGCCCTGTCCCCGTGGAGGTCTGACCTCCTCCCGGGGCATCCCAGGAAGCCGAGGTCACAAGACCCTGTGAGTGAGACCGCAGTGGGAGGAGGTGAGACTGCAGTGGGAAGAGGACCTTACCTGTCCAGCCACAGCCCAGCACCTCCAGCCGCATCCCGATCCCCGCTGGCGACCACCGCTCAGGGTAGACCCGCACGTACTGCGCAGGAACTGGGTCGAACCTCCGGATGTCGGGGGTGTCGTAGTGCATGTTCCCTTCAAACAGCTGCAGGGGAGACAGGCCACCCAGCCCTTCTCAGCAGGACCCCTCCTCCCCCCTCACTGCTGCCCCTCCTCCCCATGCCCCTCCCCACCCCTCACACCAACCAGAAGGCAGCAGCAGAGCTGATGCATGGTCACCAGACATTACAGTCCAGGGGAGCCCCACTCTCAGACCAAGGCTTTTACTCATTTAGGAGGTAGTTAGGGTCCCAGAAACATGGAAAACAGGGCACAGATGAAAGCGGTAATTGCTGGGTTCTATCTTCTATTCTGGGATTGAAACTGTGGATTCAGGAAAGAATTAGGGTCTGAATGAGTCTTAAGCGGGATTTGGCTAGAGAGGAGAGAAGGGGGTTTACACTGTTGTGCTTGTTCTGAAGTTCTCAGTTTATCAGAAAAAGAAGTTCTTTCCCTGATGCTTTAGTCTAGATTTAAAAAGTCCCAGCTTGAAAGCCTAGATTTAGAAAGTCCCAGGTCACTGAGAGGCTGAAGGGAAAGGGACCAACCCTTCTCTAGGCTAGTGACAACTTCCTCTGGTCACACATTGATGGTCCAAGACGGTGTTCCCTGATCCCCCAGCCTTCATCTAGTGGAAGAAATTTTGTTAAAAGAAACCTCACCTAGAACCATGCTACATAAAACTGATGCCTGTGGGGCTGCCTTGGCTGAAGCCAGGTGGGGGAACCAACCCAGAGCACACCCGAGCATCAGTGATTTCGGGGAATGTTGGTGTGCAGGTGTGCCAGGGCCTGTGAGTCACCTCGTTTTGCAGGATGCTCACAATTCCAGAAAGGGGGCCACTGTCATGGGGAGGGCAGGCTCTGATCCTAGCTAAGACCATCTCCTTTCCCAGGCCCCCAGAATGGTCCGGAAGAGCTAGGGTCAGCTGTCCCTGGGGAAGCCTGTGGTCCAATTTCTGCTCCATCTGCTGAAAGTTCCAGTTACCAAGCCCTGAGCCTTTCCAAGCCTCTGGAATTATGAGCTGAGAGTTTACATCAGCATTACAAAACCTCCAACCCAGCCCTCACTTCTGCATTAAGAATGGAAACATTTGCTTAGCAAAGGGGTTAAACAGAGACATGTGATACCCCTTTCTTGTTAGGGGCCCTGCTCTTCTGAGGAAAACCAGGGGTAACTTAGCAATGAGGATAGGAATGTCTGGCTGACCGGGAGATTAACCTGGATAGGGACAGAGGTGTCATGTCCTCTCCCCTTCCTGGGGCTCCTCCGTGGCCCGTGTTGAAGGCTGACCTTCATGCCTCTGAAGGCAGGAGAGGGTGCACTGCACTGGCCTGCACTTTGGTCTGAGTAAATTTCCCTAGCCTCTCCCCAGCCTCCAAGTGACAAGCAGGAAAGATCTAAACAGTCAAGACCAGGAAAATACAAAGGCATGCAGTAACATTCAGAAAAACAGTTGTTTTTGGAAGTAAATTCCCCAGTTTCTATAGTTGAGCCTCCAAGAAACACATCCCCTTTGGATGTCTGGACATTTCCAGGGAAACTTTATCTAAAAGAGGCTATAGAGGGCCCAAGTTACTAGAAAGGCAGTGTTGAGTAGTGGTTAGGCATTTTGGCTCTGGAGAGAGACTCGTGTCTGAATCATGGCTCTACCACAGGTGCTCTGGGACCTTCGGTGTGACATCAAGCTTGAGTTTTGTCGTCTCTAAAATGGGAGTGACCAAAGGATCGACCTTCTAGAGATGTTGTAAGGGTTAAAATAAGGCATGGAGCAGAGGGCCGGGCACAAAGTAAGCTCTCAGTTAATATTTGTTTTATTGGCTTATAGGGGTTGGTGATGACTGTCAAGACGGGAAAGCAGCACCCCCAAATCAACCTCCCTGTTTGGGGCAAGGTTAGCGAGTCTCCAGGAACAGCCTACCTTTGGCTGCTGGGTCCTGGGGTCCTGGATGTGTTCCCAGTCCTTGCCATTTAGGCTGTAGGAGACTTTGAACTTGCGCACAAACGCCCTGGCTTCCACCGCGGTGATGCTGTCTCCTCCACGGGCCCCCTGGATGATGACACCTTTCACCATCTTGGGCACTCCCAGGTCCACCTGAAGCCATTCCTCACCCGGCTGGGCCTGAGGGATCCGGGGGAACCAGCCCGAGCGGCTGCTGACCAGGCGGGCGGCACTGGGGCTCCAGAGGTACTCGCGGGTGGAGGAGGCAGAGATCTGAGAGTCGGCGATGAGGCCAGAGAGCATCCCCAGCATGTTGGAGCAAGGGGCATCTGGGGAGAGGGAGGAAGATACAGGAGGTTCTGCTGGTACCCTCCTAACTGGAACCACCCCCATCAGCAGGGAGCTGTCAAAGAACCTGACTATCAAACACATTAAGTCAGAACTGATTTCTTTACATTTCAAGGTAGGATAGCACTGTGGTTAAGAGCCCGGACTGGGTGCCAGACTGCCTGTATTCACGTTTGCTTTGTCACTTACTAGCTGTGTGACCTTGGGAAAATGATTGAAGTGCTCTGTGCCTCAGCTTCCCTAGATCTAAAGGAAGGCTAATAGCAGTACTTGCCTCTTGTTGTGAGGGTTGTTGTGAGGATTCCGTTAGTCTACAAAACTCGCAGCACAGCACCTGGCATGGCTGAGCATCTCACATGCTTAGCCAGGGACTTTCACATCCTTTTTTGATGACAAGACACCCAATGACCCCCCTGGAGGCGGTGAGCAGGGGAGCTCAGCTGAGCACTAAATTGTCACCTGGTGATTGTTTCCCCAACTAGATGGACCCCTTCCTGGGGCTAGGATTTTACTTCCACAAGTGTTATCGCAGCTCTTTACTGCTGTTCCCGCTACCCAAAACGCCCTTCCACTTAGTCATCATCAGCTTTACTCACGCCCCAGCTTAAGAGTCACATCCTCAGAAAGGTTGTCCCCATACTTCCAGTCAACAGTCCACGAAGTCCCCTCAGTCCCTCTCAGAGCACCCTGTCCTTTACCTACACACAAGCATCTTAGTGTATGATCATCCCTGGGCTTGCATTTGCTTATTATCTATCTTGCCCACCAGCCTGGAAGTTCCATGATGTCAGAGACCCCAGCTGCTAGTTCCCTTCTCCTGTTCCTTTCCCGCTCCCAGTGTGGGGCCTGGCACACAGCAGGTCTTCCCTCAGTACACGCGCAGTGAATGAATGAGGGGAGTGTGCGTGAAGAAGCGGTACCCAGCAAGGCAGAGTCTAGAGTCAGTGTGTGTTCAATACCTGTACACTGAGTTACAGGTAAAACCAAGCCATCGGTTTACAGAGGGTTCAAAGGGGAGCAGAGCCTAGGACACAGTCCTCTTCCCGACATCACAGGAGCCCCACTTTACCTGTGACCCGGCAGCCAAAGAGCTCCAGGCGGAGGGCGATGCCCGAGTGCCAGGTCTGAGGGCGGACCCTGACGAAGCGCGTCAGCAGCGGCGAGTGCAGTTTGTTCAGAACCACCTCCGTGGCATCGTTGTTGGCTTGGAACACCTGTAACATGAGATGCGAGTCCGCGTTATTGAATTTCCCCGTGTGGTTGAGCCACGTGAGCAGTCTTTGATTGAGGGGGGTCAGTTCTGTTCAATTTTATTTCTCTCAATCCTTAAAAATAATCAGTGGGTTTGTTGTTCAGTGCTTATTTCGGAAACACCGTGAAAAAAAATTTAATTTCTCATACTGCTCTAACTTGAAAATAATGAACGGTCTTCACAAAAACTTTTGGAGGGAAGGAAAATGTTGCCTCTGGGCTTGACAGCAAAGCAGAGGAAGGGGCTGTGAACTTTCAGAAACTAAGAGAGAGGTGGGGGGAAAAAAAGAGAAAAAGTAGGGTATCCTTTAAAAATGGAGCAGAAATGTCATCTTTTAGGGCTAGCTGACCTCACTCACTAGCTTGAACTCGACTTTCCCACTTCCTCAGGTTGCAGGCATACAGAAAGATTTGCAGTGTTTTATAATTACAAAGGGCTTCACAATTGTTTTTGTTAGTTACCTAGAGGCCTCCCTGCTCCATGCGGCGGGTGAGAGGGTAGGGGGCACCATCTACCCTCATGCCCCTGTGTCAATCAACACTTTCTTGGTTCTTTCTGGTCTTTGTTGTAGGGTCAGGGTTGCAGACAGACCGTCGGAGTCCTGCTCTGGCTTCCTCTCACTGCAGTGCCCAGTCTTGTAATGAAATCCATCCCTGTCCCCATCTGACCAATGCATCTCTTCTGGGAGGAAAGGCTTTTCGGAGTAGCTTCTAATCCAAGATGGTAGGAGCAAGTTCTAGCGTACCAGATGGCCTCAATCAATAACTGCCATATGGATCTTATGCTTTTTTGTGCTCTCCATTAAAAAAAGAAAAAAAGAGTAGCTGGAGCAAGTATACATGAGTTTCTCTTGGTTTCCCTGGATAAGGATGGAGGGAAAGACCAACTAGCCAACCATCCCTCCCAAATCATACCTGTAACAACCAGGTGACTGTAAGTCTACTCACAGCCAAGGCTTCAAAGACTAGCAAATCCTCTTGGGAAGGGGGACTAGATGTTTCAGCTCACGGCACCTCCAGCGTGGGAGCTGTTTGGGCACTGACAAGGCTGGGACAAGAGGAATGGGGACTTGGTCTATTTGAATACCCTTGAGCCAGACACTGTGTAAACACAATTAGCCTACAACACCCTGGGAGGTAAGTATTATTATTTCCACTTTACTGATGAACAAACAGGCTCAGGGATGTCTGTCTGGATCTCGAGCCCTTGCCGTGTTTTTAGGCTTCAGGCTTGTGGTTTCCTCCCTTGACTCTCACCTCTTTTAATAAATCTGCAGTGTTTATGTTGGTGGCTAGGCATCATGGAGCCCGTAAGGTCCCCAAGCATGGGTGGAATGGAGGTAGAGCTGCTGTTCGGTGATGTGTTCCCTGTGTGTTTATAATCCCAACGAAGCATGCTCTGGGTAAGAGCAAAGAACGGCACGGGAGCTGAGAGCTAATTAACAACATGTCCTTTCTTCCTTAGGAACTGTAACTAGGAACTCTGCCATTTGGCAACCTCGAACCTTTGATATTTCCCACTTGCAAAGGTCAGAATTAGAGCCATTTAACAGCACCTCACTGACGGTGGGGGGCAAGGCTAAGAGACATCATACCTTTGGCAACCAAATGAGGGGAAGTGGCCTGTTTAAGGAGAGGAGGAAACAGGTGTCCCCTGGTCCACTGTACTCTGCTGAAACCCCTAGTTCCTGATGCTAAGCCCACCGATTCCAGGGGAGCTCCCCCGAGCCCGCAGGACGCCAGCTTCCTCCTCTGCAGCCTTGTTGCCCGCAGCGGGCACCGAGGCAGGACTGCCTGCCCACCCATCCCTCTCAGTTTCTGTTTGGCTGCTTCCTGCATCGTGATTGAGGACAAAGAGGGGTGAGAAGACAAAGCAAGGGAAGAAAAAGGGCCAAGAAAGCAGAAGGAAAGAGGGTTAGAGCCAGACACCTGGGAGAAGACCTAAGGAAGTGAGAGATGCCAGAACCTCTGTGATCTAATCTTGGGGAGGGACGACCGCAAGGGGGGCCTGGGAAAGCCCAGACCACGCCACGCCCGTTCTTTGGCTTTCTCATCAGCTCTGAGGAAAGGGCTGCAGGAACTGCATCCAAGGGGAGGAGATTAATCAGTTCTTCTAGAATTCAACATGAGGCAGAGGCTTTTTGTTTGTTTTTTTGTTTTGCTCTGGCAGGGAAGAAGCAAATGCAGCATTCTGCTTATTGGGGACAGGTGCTGTGAGCAGCGGGGGGCCACCACTGGCCTGTTCCCCCAGGACGGTGACGGTGTGTGGCCTCCATCAGGAGATGCTAAGGAGTTCATATGAGGTGGGGGGGGCTTGATTTCCACGTGAATATAGAATTAGAGCGTTGAGTGGATCTGAACTTTAACATGGCTGCTAATCCACAGCACACACACCACGCTGGTAATGTTTAGAAACCCAGCACGTCTTATGTGTTTTTAATACCCAGTTTTATCTTATCTGGCCCCTTCATTTCTCAGCCTTGGCAGTCAACACCAAGAAACCTTCTCTATCTTTCCCCAGTCAGGGGAACGACTGATTCTTTGGACTGTCTTGGGAGGCTGGCGGTGGGTGGGCACGGGGGTCCATGTCTGCGGGGGGGGGGGGGCTGGCCTTTGCATGGATGCGTGTGGCCTCAGGCCTTGGGTGTGCCCCCTGGATCTCTGCCTACAGTGGCATCAGTCAGAAAGGGAGATAAGCCCACAATTTATTTACCTTAGGCCGTGACCTGGTTGCTCAAATTGAGCTTCATTCTGCTATTCCGTTTTGCTCACTCTTCTGGAACCAAGTGAAGGCTCTTTCAACGTGGCCTCAAATCATCCTTCCTACGTCCAAGCCCAGATCCTTCCTGGCATTTTGTTTGCTCTTGACCTTATGTTCATGTCTACCCTCCACTCTTTGGACCCTTAGCTGAAGGAATACCATCTTATTTTTATTAAACTTTTTCTATACTTCTCACTCTGTGGTGGGCATAGTGGGAACAAAAAAAGTCCAAACACCACTGAACCAGGAGCCAGACTCTGCTGTTAATTAGCTCCTAAGTGTGGGCAAATATCTCCACCTCCCCCGGGCCCCAATTTCCTCCTCTAGTAAATGAGCAGGTTGTACCAGTTGATTTGTAAGGTCTGTTCTGGCCCCCAGATTCTAAGGCTTTCCTCACAAGAGTTTCTTATTTAGAAGTGTCCCAGGAGTGTCCACTTTCTAACAGCGCATTTTAGTTCCCATTGTCCCTTACAGACTAAGTGCTTTTGTGGACAAGTGCCGTGGATTTTCACCCCCTTCAAATAGTGCCCATAGTAGGGAGGATATAGCTCAGTGGTAGAGCACATGCTTAGTGTGCATGAAGTCCCGGGTTCAATCCCCAGCACCTCCATCAGAAAATACATAAATAAATAAACCTACTTACCTCTTCCCAACCCCACCAAAAAAAAAAAAAAAAAAGTCAAATAGTGCCCAGAACACACGGTGAGTACCCCACTCAAAGGGAGAATATACCTTGTGATGTTTTGGTTCAATCACATTTCAAATTATTAATAACAAAGAGTAATGAATAACAATACCTCAGTCCTCCCGTATTGTCTTTTGCCCAAAGACATCAAAGTGCAGTTTATGAGACTCTATCTTTAATGAAATATTAAGCAGTTTCTATCCCTCCTGACCCAATGGATGTACAAGGTCTCTATTTTTCTCCCTGCACCTCCCTATTTATAGCTGGTAAATGCTATCATATATTATACATCTTTATGAATTTCTCAATGCCTCTGTGGTTTCAGAATCACCTTTCATATGTTTTCTGATCAAATTCTCTGAGATGGATTCTTGGCTTCCAGTCTAGGCATTGCAAGGTAAGGGGCTGTGTGCTTGGGAAATGATGCCAGGAAATTGGTTTTACTCCCTAGTCCCTGCCGACTCACTCCATGACTATAGGCAAATCAATAAACCTTAGATACCTTGGTTTCTCCTTTAGGAAAATAAAGTCAATAACAGGCTTGTAGATAGACCCGAAGGTTCACCAGCCCTCCCTGCTGGCTCCTATGCCTGCGTGACACCCAGGACAGATGTTAGACTAGAAGCTTTGTCACAAGCAACAAATGGGGCTTCGTTCAACTGGGGGAGTCCAAGTTCTGAAAGCCACTGACTCCCACGTCCCACCTCGAGGCCAAGAATTTTCAGGCTATAACTTGGCAGTGAGGTGTCCACGTTGCTGAGAAAACTCAGTGAATTGTCAGCGTATGGTGCACCCAGATAGACGTATCTCAAACGTGATGATTGCATTTTAACATCTGCTTTAAAGAGCTGAATGTCGCAGATGGTGTATATTTTTGTTAATTTTAAAAGAAAAATTGTTAGTCTGGTTGCTTTATCACCCAAAGGAAACCCAGAAGTGTGTTCAAGGTGATTCTAGCTTTCTTTAGAGGTGGGGATAGTGTTGATTATATCGTAATCATTCAAAAAAAAAAAAAAAAACAAAAAACGAAGCTACGTCGAACATAAAGATTTCTGCAAGTGCACCTCTGTAAACCAAGTTTAAAAAACAATTCAGGGCACGAAGTGGTTTGGAGAATCCATTTGGTGCCTCGCTGAATTCTGAATGCAATCCAACACTTTCCAATTGATTCTTGAGACCTTTGGTTTATTTTCAGTAAGACAGCATCTGAAACCAGCAGCACTTCATGGATTTTCTGATTTGCACCTCTGGGGGAGGGGGGGGCATCTGCCAATTAAATTGGCTGCTATCCAATATCCCAGTTTGGTTATTATCTGCAACCCCCACACTTCTCCCCCCAGGAAAAGAAAATCAACATGTTTTGACCAGGCCTGTGAGCTCATAAGGAATGGACTATAATACTATGTGGAAAAAAAAAAAGAAAAGAAAAATACATATATATAACTCTGATAAGAAACATCTAACCAGAAATCATCCCTGATGGCTTCTGAGGTCATCTGTTCTCTGATTTTCACCCTATTTCTGGTCACAGCCACCTCTCCCTGCTGACCCCTTCCCTAAGTCCTCTTTGAAGGCTATGCAGTGACTCGGGCACTGCTGAGAACAGCAATGCCTAGCTTGGAGGCCTCTAGGAGGGCATTCTCTGCCAGCGCTAAATCCCCCTCCCGCAGACCATCCATCTCTGCCATCTGCATCCGGGTGCCCAGGCCAGTGTAGATGGTCCACGCCTGTCAAAGTCTTTGAGCTCCTTGGTGGAGACAGTGCAGGCTCGCGGTGTTCCTGACTGTTTAACCTCCTCAGCGGGGCAGGCCCTCATTACGTGCATGGCTTCCCACTTGAGTAGGGCTTCAGCATTCCAACTGCACACGCCTACGGAGTGACCTACAGTTTATTTCTATTTTGCTGTAAAAATCTGAACGCGGCCAGCTCCAGGGACGACGCAGAAAGCAGGAAATTTTTCAAAGACAACACAGTGCTGGAGCCCTGGGGTAGAAATTGTGCTGGAAATCTTCTTCTTCTTCCTTTTCTTTTTTTTAATAAATATTTCTCTCCACTAATAAATGTTTCATTGCATCCAAAATTCTCCTTTTCAATCTGCTTGGCACAAACACTAAAGGAAGAGAACAAAGCAGGCCAAGGAGGGAGGCGGCAGGAATGGAGGGCAGAGATGGGGAAACCAGTAGCACATTTTAAAAAACCATCTCTGAAACAAGTGCGCCGACTCACCCCTACTGCCGAACCATGTGCCAGCCCTCCCTCCCCCACCCAACACTTGCGTTTTCTCTAAAACCAGCCATCAGGGCGACACGTAGAAATAAATTGTTAATCAATGAATGCCATCCTGTTTAATTAATTTGTTGCGCCAAACAGGCAAGAGTGGGGGTGTGGGGGTGCTGCATTCAGGGAAAATGATGTTAAGGTAATGGACTTTTTTTTTTTTTTCCTGTTTGTAAATCATGGTCCTGACATTTCTCTCTTAAAACTCTTCCTTAAAGACTAAAATTTTTTGAAGCTGCTTTCATTCTAGTGACTGTGGGAAGTTAGCCAGATACAGAATCAGAAGGTTCTGTCTCATATATATATGAGAGAGAGAATTTAAAGGAGGGAAGGGAAGGGATGGAGGAGAGGGCAAAGAAATTCCCTAACCACTAAATGCTCATTTATGACCACGGTGCCCTCCTGTCTCCTCCTGCTTGACTTTGGGGCTGTTTTTGTCATCAAGCAGTTTGGCTGACGTGGAGGAGGAGATGGACGAGCAGGGCCTTGTCGTGGGGCATGGGGCAGGGGAGGCCGCTTTCTTTCTGGGGGTGGGATGTGCACACCCTCATCTGTGTATGCCTTGTGGGGCCTGTTAGATTTACTGCAGGATTATGTTACCCCCATCGAGACGCTGAGCCCTGGAACACAGCATACTAACAGGATTAGGGTTTCAGGATTTGAGACAGGAAAGCATCGGGGAGGAGAGGAGAGGAGGACGGCCCAGGGATTTGGGGCTGGAGGAGAGATGGGATAGGGGAGAGTGGAGCATTGGAGCACTGCAGGGGTGGGGGCAGTAGCAGACATTCTAACTGGGTGGGAATGTGCCCTACGCAAAAAAAAACCTCCTAAAAACACACCACCACATTATTCAAGGAGGCACCTTTAACTTCCAGGTGGGGAAAAATAGAGAGGAGAGGGTACAAGGAATGAGGCTGCTGAGTCCATCTGCCACCTGCATTCCTCTTCTGGGTGGGATCTCAGTAAACCACGGAGCAGGGAGAAATGCAAAGAACCTGGTGATCCACCTGGTGAGGTGTTCGCTCCCCTGCTCGTCTAGGGACGCTGGGTTAGCGCTCAGCCAGTGTTTTCCCAGCCCAAGCAAAATCTCGTCAACATCCCACATCCCCTGCTTATCTGCTCGGTCCCACTAGACCCTGGGCACAGCGGTGGCCTGGGAAGCAGGAGGAATTTAGCATCAAGGCTGTAAGCGCCAAGGAGGCTGGCCTCAGCGCCCGGAGACAATTCAGCACCCACGGGAGTTGGGTGAAGCCAGCCACGGGAGCCTGATGGAGAAAAGGTTCCAAGCTTATGTATAATGAAATTTTCCCTTGAGCTTTCTAAGTGGAGAGGCTAAAGGTCTGAGATCATCCCACGGCAAATGGATAAGGGACAAACTTAATTATCTAGGGCCCTGGATTTGTCTTGGTTATAATTGAGGGGGGCAGATAAACTGGGGGACTTGGATTTGGAAAGGCCATTGGCCCTCTTCTGAACACACATAACCTTGGTTAGAGGATGCAATCATATTCATGACTTCTGAAGTCGGGTACCATTACGAGCTGACGACTTGAGTCACTGTCTTAATCTTATATATGATGAACAAAATTACTACAATAAAAAGGAAAAGGGAAAGCCAGTCATCCACCAGGAAGTTGGTTTTTTTTTTTAAGTACTTTTGGAAAACTCAAAAATTTTCATCAGACGAATAATTGCATTCCTAACTGAAGAATGAGGGGGTACTGCTCATCTGAGGCAGCTCAAGGACAGGCCCCATCAGATGCACGGAGAGGTCTGGATGACTTATCAGGTCCCTTCCAGACCTACGATTTTAAAGAGGCAGATAAATATCCCATGGGGTCTTGTTACTTTTTAAACTGATAACTTGCTTCTGCTCAAGAAGAGCTCTGCGGGTCTAATACATTAATTATATCTGCAGAGAGCCTTCCATCTACAGAGCCCAAGGAGCTCTGCCAACAGTAGCTACAGCGCCATTCCATTTGGGCAGACAGAGACACTGAGGCACAGAGTTATGAAGAGAAATTTCCAAGGTCACACAGCGCATCATTCAAGAAGATCTGAAAAAAGGCCCTGCATGGGTCTGTTAGCCGACTGATTTGGGGGCTGGGGTGCTTTGATGATGTCACTCTTTCTCCTCCCTAAGTCTCTGGTAGTTTCGCAGAAGGTTTTAAATTCTCCAACAGCTCTCACACTGATTTGTTTTAATTTGGAAAATAAATATAGGGCAGGGGGTTTTTGCAGTGGGGTGTTTGTTTGCTCAGAAGGGATGTGGCCAAATCAAATGCAAAGCAACTTCATTCAACTCTACATCCTTGGGATTTGATGATGGAGCCCAAACTCCAAAGTGATGAGCTCAGCACTCAGAGCCATGCTGCCTGAGCACCACCTGCCTTTCAATCTCCATGAAACAGAGACTCTCCAGGACGCACCCTTCTCGTCCCCTGGCCTGGACTGAGCATCGAGGAAGCCAGTTTCCCTCTGGATGCAAGTGACAAACCAGGGCTGGATCAGACCGTGGGAACACCTGCCTGGGTCAAAGCCTTTCACAGGGACTCCTCACTTCTCCATGTCCCTGGGGCACGTCACTTCTCTGGAGAGCTTCAATTCCACAGTCTGAAACACTGTTAAGTTCTGAAGCAAATAACCCAGTGCCTAAGGGCTCTCCAAGCCCCTTGGAAGTCATCATTACTTTAATACGATGAGCTTAGAGCATTTCTGCCACTCATTATGGGGTAATTCTGAGAACTCCTGGACCTAAACCTTACTTCATTCCTGTCCTCACTCTCCCATCCTCCATCCAGCCATCAGGATATATGCAACACCCCGACAGACTCTTTCCTTTAGCACAAATTTCTTCCAAATACATCAGAACAGCCCAGCAACACTGTGACTGAAAGCAAGGTAACCAGAGCAGTGTCAACAAGAAAGATGCCCATGTTTACCAAATAAGGGAGAATTGAAGACGAGGGCTTTTGCTGAGACGTATGAGGGCATGGCCTCTGCCCTCCTGCCCTGATACCAGCCTCCATCTCAGTCCCTCCAGTGCAGACTCGTCACCAAACCAGCATCTCCATGGTGAGCAGGATCGTGGCCAAGGCCTTGTGTTCTCCAGCTTTTTGCACCTTTCTCCACACCCCTCCCTTGGTTTGTGCGTATATAATTGTGCCTATAATTATAGACACATACGTGAACCTTCTACAATTGTGTTTACAATGTTGTGTCTGTGTTTGGGGTGTTATTAATTCAGCTGGTGAAACCAAAAGCAGTAGTTTTATGCTTGTGGTTTCCGAAGAAATATATGTGAAGCAATTTGTATAATCTCAGGAGCACATGGACTGGATATGGGCTCTAACAGGCGGATGAGCTCTCTGCCTTGTGGTTACGCCATAAATATGCATAAGGAGGGCCCGCCCCACAGGAAAATCACAGGTTCCTTTTTCTCATGGCATGTGGAATTGGATAAGGATTTGGGGATGTGCTGTACATGTGGCCCGCATA